>NC_138077.1:46769217-48147550 GCF_964212035.1 Myotis nattereri
AACCTACCAGGGCGGACATGGTCAAAAAGACCTCACTGGTAAGGTGACACCTAAAGAAGGACTTGGAGTAGGAGAGGCAAGACGTAGCCATTGGATTTCCTTCCTTCCTTCCTTCCTTCCTTCCTTCCTTCCTTCCTTCCTTCCTTCCTTCCTTCCCTTTCTCCCTCTCTCTCTCTCTCTTTCTTTCTTTCTTTCTTCTTTCTTTCTTTCTTTCTTTCTTTCTTTCTTTCTTTCTTTCTTTCTTTCTTTCTTCTTTCTTCTTCTTTCTTTCTTTCTTTCTTTCTTTCTTTCTTTCTTTCTTTCTTTCTTCTTCCTTCCTTCCTTCCTTCCTTCCTTCCTTCCTTCCTTCCTTCCTCCCTCCCTCCCTCCCTCCCTCCCTCCCTCCTTCCCTTTCTTTCTTTCTTTCTTTCTTTCTTTCTTTCTTTCTTTCTTTCTTTCTTTTTTTTTCTTTCTTTCTTTCTTTTTCTTTCTTTCTTCCTTCCTTCCTTCCTTCCTTCCTTCCTTCCTTCCTTCCTTCCTCCCTCCCTCCCTCCCTCCCTCCCTCCCTCCCTCTCTTCCTCTCTTTCTTTCTTTCTTTCTTTCTTTCTTTCTTTCTTTCTTTCTTTCTTTCTTCTTTCTTCCTCCCTCCCTCCCTCCCTCCCTCCCTCCCTCCCTCTCTCTCTCTCTCTCTCTCTCTCTCTTTCTTTCTTTCTTTCTTTCTTTCTTTCTTCTTTCTTCTTTTCTTTTTTTTTGTTTTAGGGTTTATTTCTCATATACTAGATCTTAGGAACTAGAAGTTGCTTTTTTTTTTTTTAATTAATCAGTTGAAATTAAGAGTTCCAGTTATAACCAGTAAGCTTCAATTCAGTTTGGAGACTAGATCTCAAAAGACTCTTAATTTTTTTTTCCTCTGCCCAGCTGGCATGGCACAGTGGATTGAGCTTCATCCCATGCACCAAGAGGTTGCTGTTTCCATTCTGGATAAGGGCATATGTCTGGGTTGTGAGCTCAATCCCAGTTGGGGGTGTGCAGGAGGAAGCCAATTGATGTTTCTCTGTCATTGGTTTTTCTATCTTTTATCCCTCTCCCTTCATCTCTCTCTAAAAAGTCAATAAAACAAATTAAAAAAAATTCTCAGATATATATGTTACAAACTCCTATACCTTATCTTATTTTAAGCTGGTAAAAATAGATCATATTCAAGTAATGGACAGGAGTCTGACAAAGTTTATATTTATTTTATGCATCAGAGAGATCCCTTGCAAATAGAAACAAAATGATCAATTTCCCTTTTTCTTTTTGTAGTCATTTTTATTAAAATAAAAAAAAAAAGCTTTAAAGTTTGTCTTTTGTATATTTTTGCTCTTATTTTGTGGACGTTAGTTCTTTGCAAATTTAATTTACTCAATTAAAAGCTTCACTTAGTCAATCTTCTCTGTAAAGTTTGTTTGATTTTGTGACAGAAGACTTGTGTTTGAATAATAGTTGAGCAGCTTATTCCAGTTATGCTATTTTGAGCCGGTCACACTGAGTCCCAATTTCTTCATAATTAAAAATAAGGCAAACCTATCGACATCTAATAATTAAATGAAATACAGATGGATTTGAATTTCTAAACTAGTGGCTTTACAGATATTCTGATGCTATAATTATTATTATATAAAAATAATGACAGCAAGAATAATAGTAATAAGGCCTTGTTAAAGTGCTCCACTATGAAAAATTCAAAAAGTCCTGAAATTATAAAAAGTCTTGTTCTGTAGGGACCTTGTCCTGATATCTGTTCTGAAACCACAACTTTGTTTTTTAAAAGGAAGGAAATAAACAAAAAGCCTGTTGCCATGTTGGCTTATGTTCTCTGCAAAACAGAAGGACGAATGAAAAAAAAATAAAATTGAGTTTGCCAATGGAAAAGGACAAATCTGGTAGGGAGAGACCTGCAAATTCTTGAATATATGAAAGACTGTAGGTGCGTTAAAAAGGAAATGGGTGTGCACTTTTCTGTGGTTTATTGACAGGACAGGATAGTGACTTGGCCTCACTCTGGCCCTATCTGTATCCCCCTTTAGATAGGATCTATGATGTACCCTAAAGTCATATAGCCCCCAGAGACAATTTCATATTTTTTTCTCTCGCAGTATGGTGAAACCTCCTGTTGCCAAGTCCAAATTATAGCTGGTAGATGTGTGTTTTCCTGTAGAAGTCTGTTTATGTTTCCAGCCGAATTTTCAGGTTGGAGCCAAACGAATGTCTACTAAGTGTGATGATAAGAATGAAAAGATTTTCAGAGCTGGAAGGGACCTAAGAGATAATTTAGTCCATCCCTGCATCAGCCATCTAGCTAAGGCCTTTTGCAGTACTGGTCCTTGCTAACTGACTCCCTCTCTGTACAAATGGAAAAACTGAGACCAAGAAAGTGTAGATCATGTAGTTTCCGACTGAACTCTTAATGAATCTGAGAAATCGTGACTCTTGGATTTGTCCTTCTTCTCACTGGGCGCATGGTTTTGCTTCAGCCCTCTGTCTGGCTCTGAGGTTCAGATGAAGGGGTTTCCTACTGCTGTTTGGAACGACCAGGTGCTGATGGAGTTCTGCTTGACTCACTGAATGTCTCATGTTTGCTGTAAACTTTCTTTTTCTTTGAAAAGGGCAAATAAATAGTTAGCACGAAGAATTATTGTTTTGACAATTCTCATTTTTATGGAAAAAGATGAGTCTTGGAAAACAAATGAGACATTTTCTGGTTGTTTCTGTCAGGATCAATTTGACCTCTGTGCCTGTAAGTTTTGGAGTGTGCATTTAGCAGTCACTTCATTCATTCACTGTTCTTCATTGATTTGCCATAAATTGAATACCTTCTCTAACTCAGGGACATATATTAGAGATCATAATCTTAGAACTTGCATCATGGATCTAGAATTTCATTTGTGGGCCTGTTAGCTTTGTTCTGAGCTGATGCCACAGAACAAAGGGGGCTATATGACTTTAGGGTAATTTCTTTCTATTTCAGCAACAATTGGCAGGTAATAGCATTGTTTAGAATAGTTTCAACGGGGGGGGGGGGGGCATGTGTCATAAAATTTCAGGTTTGCAAGGGAATTAGAGGCCATAACTCAAGTCCCCTTCTGTTGTTAGAATCTCCTATTTTTTTTTCTTCAATTTTGTAAAATGCTTATGGGTGACTATTATAGGTAAGGCAATGTTGAAGGATGAAATGGATCAGTTACCACCTCTGAATCAAATTTGGGGATATATATATATATATATATATATATATATATATATATATATATATTCTTCTAAATTAAGGTGTTTCATGCTAAATTATGCCTTAGTCATCATGCTTTGATCAAAAGCATAATCTAAGTCTTATGTTGTGGTTGAGGGTTAGGAACCTATATTAACTCTGACTAGAGACATACAGGAAGGAATTTTGGAAATAATTTCAGTTGAACTGAACTTTGATGGCTGGATAGGACCTTTATTTTCAGATGGGTGATTGGAATGTTCAGTAATGACATAATAAGAGTAACAATACAAAGGGGGGAAACACAAAGTAAGTGTGATAAGTCTGCATCTCTGGCTGTGGAATTTGTCCTTTGTTCTGGAATAATTGACCATTTTTTGAGGTCTTTGTTACTATTTTAAATATAAGGATGACATCCCCTGATCTGTGTTGGTTGCCAAGAGGTGCTTTTAACATACCATAAGGCAAAATGTGTTGACTTGTGGGAAACCCCATGCAGACAGCTCTGATTGTCTGGTCCACTTCCTTGAGCTCCTTGGGGACTTATCTGCTGATACCTGATGGCTTTGGGTTCAGGTGCCCCATATTTAACTTCCTCTTTTTATATTTCTACTTCACTATTTTTTCATGACCTCCAATTGACAATGTTTAACTCTGCCTCTCCCATTGTGACTCAGTTCTGTGGCTTACTTTTACTTGCCTAGTAGCCAGTGGTTTTCTGCCTTCAGTGTTTATGTCTTCTCTTCTATTCATTCAGGCCGAATGGCCATGTGTGCTACTATAATTCTAGTCCCTTCACCTGATAAAACAGACTGTTTTGTCCATTCATAACTAGTTACTCCAAATGATAATTCATTTTATTTCATTGAACAGAAATTTATCCCTTCATGATTTCCTCACACAGATTTTCTTCTTAACCTCTTAGGAAAGAATGCACATTTGAATGTACATCCAGCCAGGAGAGTTAGCTGATGTCTGTCCCCAAGCAGTTGATCAATAAAGCTACTGAAATAGGTGACTTTTCTGAGGAGAGAGTGAGAACAGTGTAATGTGAACTGTTGTGAACTGTGTACTGAACTTGGGGAAATGCCCAAAGTTAGTTGAAAGAAGAAGAGAGAAGAGAAAATTCTGAAATCACTTATGGTCTCGCTTAAAGTCAATCTCCAAAAATTTGTAAACCCACTCATTTCTATTCTTTTTAAAAAATTTTTACTATTGTTTTTATTATCGATACTATTACAGATGTCCCCCATTTTCCCACTTTTGCCCACCTCCATCCAGGCTCTACATCCCTTCCCCTCGCCTTCACCACTCTGTTTTCTGTGCCCATGGGCTATGCATATATGTTCTTTGGCTACTCTCTTTACTCATTTCTATTCTTGTGAAATAATTTCAAAGTTTATATATGTGTAGGGTGGATGGTGGATGGTCATCATTTATCCTCTTAGCCATTTAATGGTTCATGTGTTAATGATAACTTAAAAATCTATTTAAATTCTAGGAGAACTGGCATTGGAATCTGTGTTGTGTGACATATGACCCTTAGTCTAGTACTATTCTGGTCACAGGTATTGAATGATAGAATTTTACTTTTAGGTATAGAGAACTCAGGCCCACAGTCGTGAGGACACAAAAAGAGCCAACAAGACTTGCTTAATGGTGTCGACATATCCTATTAAAGAGATCATCCCTTCTGCACCTTGTAGTGGGTGAGGAAGGAAGAGGCTGGGTAAAACAGAAGCATGCCCAGGTTCCAAAGGCTAAGAACAGAGGTAGTGTGAAATATTGCCAGAGAAAAACGGAAATGCTCAGTGAAAGCTTGACTCCACTCTGAAAGGATTGTCCTTTCTGTGCAGGGAGAATATAAGAATATCTTGATACATGAAATATATCAAAGGAGATGCTTGTTTCTCCCTGGCCCTTTGCCTTGTTCCCTTGGGCATTGGGTTAGTGAGCCCTAGTTACTTTGTGGGGTTGTTTGTGACCCTGGCAACAGCAGCAGCAGCAGCAGCTTGATTTGCTATTATCTCCTCCTTTTATGGTTCACATATGTAGGTCAGAGTATGTTTAACAGGGCTGGTGGGTTCGTGGGCATGTAGCTGGTTCTGGTCAATGTGACTTTCTAGAAGCGAATGTCAAAGTTTTCCTGTTTGTCTTTCACTCTGAATCATCGTCTGATTGGGTATTCAGTGGAGAAGAAAGGGGTATTTTTGGTGTCTAGACATATAAAAAC
Organism: Myotis nattereri; assembly: GCF_964212035.1. Lineage (NCBI taxonomy): Eukaryota > Metazoa > Chordata > Mammalia > Chiroptera > Vespertilionidae > Myotis > Myotis nattereri. The sequence goes on from NC_138077.1 coordinate 46,774,677, forward strand.
TTCTTTGAAAGTAGCAGGCTTAGAGCTGACAGGGACTATTCCAGTGTTTTATTTAGCAACTGGAACCTTTTTAATGGAACACCAGAGTTTCTCTTCCTTATTTTTTAAACCTTTATTTAAAGAGATAAACCTTTTTTTTTTTTTTTTTTTTTGCGGGGGGGGGGGGGATTGATAGTGAAGTAGCACACATACACACACCTATTCAACCTTATCAACTCAACTACCATTGATGCTGCCACCATGAGATAATCTAGGACTCATGCTCACTGTCTATGGGGGAAAGATTGGTTAATTTCCAGGCAGTCAGTCTCATGGGAAAACTTGTTGTGGTCAGTTCTGCTATATGTAGGGAGAACCAATAAGGTTAGCTTTGCTTTAGCTCTTGAATTACCCCCATTTCTTAATAAGGGTGATTAATAATATTTGTATATTTCAGAAAATTTTCTTTGCCCAAAGTTAAGTGAAACTGCAGTTGAGTCTCCCAAGTCAGTGGAAGGTTTTATCCCATTTTGCCTCTCCCAGCAAGAATCTTAGTGATTTCTTGAAAGCTGACATATATTATTTTCCATGTTTAAAATAATTCATGTTATTTTTTCTAGTAATGTAAATAAATCAAATAATATAGATTAAATGCTTTGAAACATGTTTCCTCTATCAAGGAAAAATTATGATATGAATATATATCCCATCTCCAATATGTATTCTATATAGAACTTGAACATTCTTCCTCCTGGGCCATCAAAAGTGGTATTTAAAGCAATTTGTTGAGCCTGGCCAGTGTGGCTTAGTGTTTGAGCATTGGCCTATCGGCCAGGAGGTCTGGTTCAATTCTGGGTCAGGACATATGCCCAAGCTGTGGGCTCGATCCCCAGTGTAGGGTGTGTAGGAGGCAGCAGATCAATGATTCTCATCATGTTTCTGTCTCTCTCTCCCCCTTCCTCTCTGAAATAAATAAAACATATATTTAAAAAGTAAAAAATAAAGTAAAACAATTTGGTGAATGTGTTGTAATATTTTAAACATTATGACACTTCTTTTTAAAGAATAATTCCTCACACTAAATTTTATGATTGCATTATTAATGAACTATAACTTTTACTTGTTTATTGCATTTTCTTGTTTAATATTTCTTTTTCTTAAATTCATCGTCATCATTCTTCACTTTGTTTTTTGTTTTCTTCCACAGCCTTTCATCTAGTAATGTTTTTATCATGTGGTGATATATTCCTTGACACCTTGTATATCTTATTTTTGCCTTCATATTTAAGTATAAGTTTGGCTGCAATTAGAATTTTAGGGTCAAAGTTCCTTTACAATTTACATCAATATTCTACAAAGATGTCTATACGGTTAGTTAGTATTTAGTGTTCCACATGAGAAATCAGATGACAGTCTGATTCTTTTTTTTTTTTTTTTGAGGTATACTTTTTAATTTTTATTTTCTTCATTTTATTTTATTTTTCCCCATCACCTTTATCCCCCATACCCTCTTCCACCTCCATTCTCTCCCTCCCCCCCAGCAATCACCACACTGTTATCCATGTCCTTGGAGTTTTTTCTCTTTTTTTTTTTTCTTTTTTGCTCAATCCCTCCCCAGCCCCACCCACCTCTCCTCACCAGAGCTGTTTGCCTGCTCTCTGATTCTATCTCTATTTTGCTTATTAGTTCAGTTTGTTCCTCTAATTTAGTATCTTTTTCTTGTTTGACCTGTAAGCTTTATTTGTGGGATTCAGCAGTTTGACTACAATGTAGCTAGATCCAGGTTCCTTTACCTTCAAACCAGTATTTCTACTCAGCATTCCACGAATTTGTTTGAGCTGAGAAGTCAGATTTTTATTTAGCTAAGAAGCATTTTCTTGTGTTATTTGGAAGAAGCAATTTAATCTTCTATTTTCTTTTTTCTTCCTTATGGGACTCCTATTTTGGATTTTTTTCTCTTTCATATTTGTATTCTTTTTCAATAGTTCTATCTTATGGAAGAATCCTATTGAATGTTTTTCTTTAGTTTGCATTTTTGTGGCAATGGTCTGCTCTTGACTTATAAATCAATATCCACCTGAGTTTTTGGAGAAAATGTGGTTGACAATGGCTCTAGATCTGCTCTTCCCGTAGACCTAGTTAGGTTGCACTCCACACTTTATCGTTTATCTGGTTCAAGATGATATAGCCTTTTAAATACAGGGCGGCTTCAAGGTATCTGCATGCAGTCTTCACCCTGTGTGTAATTAGGGGAGGCAGGCCAGTTAAGGGGTTTCTCTTGGATACACATGCCAAGAGCAGACCAGCAAGCTTTACTCCAGCCCTCAAGGCTATTTACTAGTTGTGAGGATCCACAGGCAGGCAGCAAAGCCTGTATTTTTCATGCCACGCACATATGCCAAGTAAGGGCAGCAGCAGGCCGTAGCTAGCCCTCTGTGGTTGAATCTCCCTCACTATTTCCCTATCCCTACCTCTAATGATTCTGTCACCAGGAGTGTCAGGAAATATGGCAAAGTCATTTTTATTAGAAAGGATGAAGTCATTATGTGACTTCACTACTGTTTTGGCTGGCTTTCATGTTATATCCCACACATCTTTTCCAAAGAGACTCTCCAGCCCCTCGCCCTTTCTGTTGTAGCAGCTTGCAGTCAGCTCAGGTATATCTACCCTTTGCTATTTATCTCAAGCTCACTCTGCTACCCTTGAGGGCTCCACCATAGAAAAGTCCTCCATGATTGCATTATGTAAGCCAAGTCAAGCTTCAGGGACAGCTGAATATGATGGCTAACACTATACATGCTGGATCTAGACTGCCTGGGTTCATGCCTGGCTCCCCACTCATTAAATGCAGGATTGTGGCCATCTTATTAAATTTTCCATGCCCCAGTTTGCTTATCTGTAAAATGGGCATAATTATTGTACCTAGCTCTTTGAGGTTTCAAAGAGATAATGCACATAGAGAACAGTGTGTGTCCCTGACATATTCTAAGGCTTAGTAAATGTTTACTATTGATGCTTTGCTGTTGGGCTAGCTGGTCTCTGTGCTGAGCTCTGCCACAGTTATCGCTGTCATTTGGTTTGCATGATACCTTCCCAAAGTTCAGTAGTCATCCCATTCCTTGCTCATGTGTGCTTGGGGACTTTAAGTCTTTTTGCTAAAGAAATACTCTCACAATCTACTTTGCAAAATGAATGATTTAATTAAATCATCTTTTAGAGCTCTTATAGCTTTAAAATGCAATGCCATGGTAATAAAATATTACCTCTTTATAATTTTATATTGATTCATAAATTGTAAAATCCTTCGTATTTTATTTGATCTTCACACATAAGAAAAGCACAAATGTAATTTAACAAATAAAAAAAGGCCCAAAGAGTCAAGGCAACTTGTGTAGCTTTCACAACAAATGTCAGGCAAGCAGTGATTTATTTTTAAACGGACCAAAACAAACACAAAATGCATTTTGGGGACTTTTAAGTCTCTTGGCTTAGTATCAATTCCCTTATAAATGAGAAAAGGCAGATGACTTTAAGTTCTCATAAAGCAGCCAAAGTCATCAACAATATGTGTTCATGGCTAGTGGCCAGGGGCCATTGATAGATTTCTTTGTACTTCTTCAGTGGAAAGGAGCTCATCTTCTACTGACCTCCAGCATAGTCTTTGCCAGTCCCCTCGCACATCATGCCATGGTTTTAGTATGCCCTGTTGGGCTCACGGATCTTGGAGTGTCTTTGTAATTTACGTAATCCACTCAATAAGGGCACAAAACAACTTGCTCTGAAAGAAGGATAAAAGAGGGAGTAGAAGATGCCAAGACCAAAAACCTAAGGATTTAACTCATATTTTATTTTTGAACCTCAAATTTTTAGAGAGATTTTCTGGACATAGCTGAATGTACTTGATTCATTCAAAAGTCAAATATTTATGCACCCCTAATAGATAAAATAATACTTTTTCATGTGATACATATACCAATCTTTTAGATATTACACTATTATTATTGTATCATTAGCTTTTGTGAATTTGACTTGTCCAAGGCTCTTACGCTGGAAATTCCATAAATTCCAAAATTGATTTAAAAAAATACTTTCATCTACTTTATCTCATTTGAGCTTTTAAATAACTTATGAACAGAGAAGGGTAGTGATGATTTTCCTTCTTGTCCTAGTGAAGGTAATGAAACTGAGAGGTTAAGTAATATTCTTTGTTTCCATGGTATTAAGCATCTCATACAGGGATGAAACCCTATTTTTTCTGAATCATGCTAGTTCATTTCTTTCTCTTCGGCCATCATGGCTTTATTGTTATGCTGCCTTTATATTCTGTTTCAGTGAAGGATACAAAATACCATCTGCCACTGTCTTCTCCAAGTTCTTTTTTTGTTTTTGTTTTTGTTTTAATTCTCAGCCAAGGACATGTTTTTATTGATTTTTAGAGACATAGGAAGGTAGGGAGAGAGAGAGAAAGAGAAAGAGAGAGAGAGAGAGAGAGAGAGAGAGAGAGAGAGAGAGAGAGAGAGAGAGAGAAACATCCATGTGAGAGAGAAATATCTGTTGGTTGCCTCAGACATACACCCCAACCAGAGATCAAACCCTTAACCTGGGTATGTGCCCTGAATAGTATTTGAGCCCAAAAGCTTTTGGTGTGCAGGATGACATTTCAATTAAGTGAGCCATCAAGCCAAGGAGTCTCCAAGTACTTTTACTTTTTGGGCTCTCTTGATGGGTTCTGTTGTAGAATCCTCTATTGCAATATTTCCCTCAGTTTTATTTTTTTTTAAATTATCTTTATCTTTATAGATTGGAAGGTTGTGCTTTGGCTTTAAAATATAAGAATGTTCATTAAGATCTTTAACCTGGAATTCTTCATATAATTTTTGCTTATTTTTATATTTATTTTACCAATAAACTTTAATAAAGATGTCGGTTTTTATTATTGCAGAAAAAAGTAAAATGGCTGGTACCTACTGGAAAAAAAAAGTTTCTATGGCAGTTTTTTAGAAAAGGGACTAGGTGACAAAGGAACGAGAGGATTCATATTATAAGAAGTGTAATTTTACTGTTTTGTTTTTTTAAGTAAAGGATTTATTTTCACACCCCGAAGAAATAAGAAAGAAACATAGCAGGAGCTCAGAAATTCCCTTCTTTCCCCATCATTCATTCCATCTCTTTTATTGCTTAAAGTAGTCTCTGCCTGTCCTACAACCTTACCTTCTGCTTTGAACTATACATAACACATGAAGATGATATGTGATCTGGGGCAGATCTTCCTTAAGAACCAAATCTCATTTTTTTCTCTCATAGAGCTAGTATGATAATCCAATTATTTTCTTCTGTGTTATTTGTTTGTTGTTTAATGATCAAGTGAAAACCCATTTCAAAACACTTTCTAACTCAGTAAGTAAAGGATTTACCTTAAAAATAATTTTTGTAATATTATTTCAACATTCCTGAGCTTTAATTCTATTTATAAAAATTATCTTTCCCCCATATGTAGAGCAATGAATAATTGCATGGCTACTAAATGTTATATTTGCTGGCATTGTGTGTATTGGAAAGAGAATAACAAACTATCCCCTGAATAGAGATGTACTGATATAAACCATAGCTTACTACAGTATGTACACTTCTGAATCAGAGTCTTGAATTCTGAAAACCTGTCTCAGAACTTCATAGAGTACCTGGTAGGCTCAAACTTAGGTATTCCATGAAGAGGTGATCAAACAATAGAATAAAAATAATATGGCAAACCACTGTACACATTCAGGAGACTTCATCATTTTAATTATTATTTTACATCAAGCCATTTTGTAAGAGGATTGTTTTCTTTCTTTGTTTTTTTTTTTTTTTTTTTTTTTTTTTTTTTTTTAGCTTGTTGAAATTATCTTCTGACTGAGAATAAAAACCAGTTATGGGATATGGCAACTATAGAGAAAAATTTTCATAGAGTTACAGATTCATGAAACGAGGAAACCCCCTGCTCCACCACATTTCTCTCTGTATACTGGGATTTAAACCACAGTCCTAACATGAACTTAACTCATTTCAACTCCCCTGAAATGGCACTTGCACCTGTTTACCACTTCCTCTGATTACCTAATGACTATTATATTTTCAGCCATGCTCTTCTGTGTCTTTCAGAGGGTAACACTCTTGATGATTTGAGCCTCCCCACTTCCTCCTTCAATTTTTACTTACCAGAACTTCCTTGGTTCCTGTGCTATATCTGTAGCCATTTCTTTTCTCTCTTATTTATCAGATCCCCTTTCTTCTTCTTTTTTTTTTCTTCTGACCCTAAATTTAGGTGTCCACTCAGTTTTCTTCTTTTTGACCTTCTGTCTTCTCTTAGTAGAAGCCACAACTCTTACAGAGGCAACTTTGATCTCTTTATTAAAACCTTTTACTCATATGACTTTTGGCACCATGTTTTCCTTTGACAACTTAGGTTGCATTTCCATAGGATCTTTCCACAGGGAAAACCTTCTGTTTCTTCACATTTAATATGCTCCGAATTTTACTCATCACACTCCCCTAAGGCTTCCATTCTGTTAGAGGTACCACTGTATTGTCTAGTCTTTTAGATTCTAAACACTGTGGTCATTGTCTTGCTATTTCAATATATCTGTTGCCAAGATCTGGCATTTTTTTAGTTCAAGAATGGCTCTCAGGTTTTCTTTAGCCTCTTCATTTTCCCATTCATTGTCCTAGCTCCTTTCTTCTCCATATCACAATAGTCTCATTGCTTTGATTCTGCTTTTTGTTTTTCACAATCCAGTTGTATGTTTTTAAGCAATTGGTCTTCAAAAAAATGTTATTTTCTTCCTATGGCTTTTAATTGCCTACTCCATTAAGTTTCCTCTCTTGCACCTTGGCTCCCTTTAAAGCATACCTTCTCTCCCACTGTGCTCTTTGCAGTCTCCTGTGGAGCTGATGTTCTCACTCTTAGCTTCCCATCATGCCAGGCTCTTTGAGCCTGCCTATATTATATTCCTTGTGTCTTTTTTGTTACCTGGAGTATCCCCATTTCTCAAGGGACCATAAATCCTTCCCATTTTTGAAAGCCTAACTGAGATCCACTTTCGTCCTCAGAGCCTCTGATACTGCCATCTCATCCCAACTTCTCTGCATCCTGACTCTATTAACTGGGTAGTGTGGTGCAGTGACCTGAGCCTATGGTTTAGTGCCAGTAAGCCTGCTCTATTGCTCACCAGTTGCACTACTTATCTTCACATGCAAAAAATGGGAATAGTTTAGGAAGTTAATCTGAGGATTGATTAAGATAGAAGAGTATGGAGTATCCAGTAGTATGTGGCTCATAATAAAGGCTACCATGAGCCAGTTAGTAGTAAATCAGGTAATGATGCTTCATTTTCCTGTCACTTAATATATGTCTTTTGGTGGACTGATGTAATTATATCATGTACATTAGTATTGCCTCCAAACTATCTATCATAAAGCCAGAGTCATAATGTGACATGGGGAGACCTCTGGAAATCATTTTACATCACAAATCATAGTGCTTTGTATCTGAAAGGATCCTAATCCAGCCCATCTTTCTCTTGGTGAGGAAATGGGGGAGGGGAGCAGATTTCTTAAGTGAATTACCCAAGGTGACACAATTAGTGGAAGAGCTGGCCCAACCCCAACTGGGCGTTTTAGGACTCATGTCTGCATTCATTCTATTATCCTCTTCTTCATTCCCCTTTTAGAAAGTCTCTGAAGGCTGGATCACAGGTCATATTTCTTTATCAGTTATAGTCTTTAACTCATTGAGGGATATTACTAGTAAGGTCTTATTTGTGGATTGATTTATTGATCGATTCTTTTTTTTTTTTTTTTTTTTTTTTTTTTGGTCTTGGCAATAGGAATTCTCTGGAAAATCTGTGGAGTATGTATTATACATGGGCTTAACACTCTTTTGATGCTGTTGTAATGTGAAAAAGGTTCAACATGTACCACTTCTGTGCACTGGCTCAGGGTGGTGGGGAAAGGAAATGGGAAAGGAAGTTATATACATCATGAACAAATCACGCTTTTCTTTTCTATATTTAGTCCTTGCTACTGTTTGAAAAGTACAGCTCTGTTCATAGCAGTCTGGCATGTGTTTCCTCAGTGCCATTTCAAAAAGGGGAAAAATAAATATCGGATTTTTTTTGTAGTGAAAATAGTTATTCAGTGAAATCACACAAGTTCCTTCTTTTCCTCTTGATGAAACCTCAAACCCACTAGGCACAGATTCCTGAACCTCAACTATGCATGTCAAAGGCTCATGCAGAGTCAGCAAAATGCAGTCCAGAAGATGTGTTCTGGTGGATGAGAGAGTCAGGGCAGAGAAGGCAGGGGTACGAACTATGACATTCCTTGGTCAGTGGATGGCTTGGCTAGTGATCAGATTATTGCCCCCTGGAGGAAGCGGAACCTGAACTACATACATAGAGAGCCACAGAGCATTGCAGTTCTTTGCTTAAGATGTTCCTTCTGCCTGAGTGTCTCTCTCTGCTGTCTGTCTATGGGAAAAGTTTCTCTGAGTGTCTTACAGCCAACCCCCCAATTCAAATACATACATTACTGCGTGTTAGTAGTTTCAATGACAGTTTTGGGATTTTCTTAGTCTGACGCTATATTAGTTATCATTAAGGAACAATAACAACCCATGACAGTGGCCATGGCCATGTGAAGGGGGACTATGGGAAATGAAGGAGTCCAGGATGCTGTTCAGGATCCTGACTTTCTTCCAGGGAGAGGTATTTGCTTTCTGTCCTGGTGTGTGCCAAATAAGAAGATTGTCTAAAAAATCAGAACTCTGAGCCAAGGGTGATGTGAATTTTTCCCCGAGAAAATGTTGATACCACTGAGCAAAGATTGCACCTTTTTTTCTGGGAGGGACTATACAGTCTTCAGACATAAACAGTTCTGCCTAGATAAAATTGTGGTGCAGGGTGAGAATGATACATTGCTATAATTAATGCTAATTTTTGGATATTGCTGTATTATTGCCATTGTTTTTAATTGAATATGTATTAAGCTCCAACAGGGTGCTATGAATAATGCCAACTTATAGTTGATTTTTCAGAACACTCAGAAGAATTTATATACACCAGTAACAGAAACTCTCAGCACCCCTTCGAGGTGGTAAACGTTGCCATTTCTACAAAGAAGAAGTGAAGTAGATTGTGTTTGCTCTGTTGGCACGGTGGGTGAGAACACAGAACTGTTGAATAGGAGAAAAGTATTTTCCCTGTCCCCGGGAACTGGGTTAGAATACATTAGTAAAGAATTCTTCTTCTTGCTTTTGGAGTTGTGGGATTTTAATTAAATTGTTCTACTTATTGTTAGCCCTTGCATTAACACCAGGCAACCAAATTCTAGGCCAGCAAATTTCAAGTTGAGTCTAGAAAAGAATTGGGAGAGAGACGAAGGACTTGTTAAATGCAAATTATTAGGCCCTGCTTCCAAAGTTTCAGATTTGGTAAATCTGGGAGGAGGACTAAGAATTTTCCCTTTAAACCCTGGCCAGGTGGCTTAGTTGATTGGAGCATTGTCCCATACCCTAAAAATTGCAGCTTTGAGTCCAAGGAAGGACACATGTCTAGGTCGAGGGTTCCATCACTGATCTGAGCATATACAGGAGGCAATTAATCGATGCTTCTCTCCCTCTAAAGTCAATAAACTTATCCTTAGGTGATGATTTAATAAAGAAAAGAATTTTCCCTTTGAATAGGTATCAGTGGTCTTCTGTCCTCAGAGGAAGCTCAGCTTCCCTTGGAAACTGTAGATCTGTCTTCAGCCACCCAAATATAGCCTCAGTCTGAGACCAAGACTTTTTGTCTAATATCTGTGGGGTGTCTTAGAACTCACGTTGTATGAAATCTTATGCACCTCTCATTTACAGAACATAGTGCTAGCCAACATTTATAAAAGACTTATTGTACACTTAGCATTTTGTCTGGACATGTGGCTCTCAAGACCTTATGCCACTTGGTTTCCACAATGCCCCTGTGGGGTTTATATTTTCACTCCCCTCTATCATGGTAGGTTAATAAAACCTAGAGAGAGGGTATGACTTGGACAAACATCTCACTGTTTTAAATCCTTTTAATTTAAATCCAGGTAGGGACCAGATCCTACTTTAAGTCTGAACCACAGATGGGGACAGAGCCTCTAGAACTGGTTTCAGTGAAATTCATCATAAAGAACAAAGTTCACCTTGGAATAAGGGAGATGGGGGAAGGAAAGCTAGAAAGACCAGGTCAGGTTTTAATTCTTGCTTGGTTATTTGTCTTGGTTCTTTAACGCAGACTAGGTATTAAACTATGGCTAAGTAAATAGTAGTCATTTGATTTATCACTTGACTTTGAATGTTCCATGGAAAAGGAAACATTTCTAAGGAAATCCATAATGAGGTATGAATAGAATTCTGGAATAGAGAAAGGCTTTTTAAGTTGAGGCAATAGGCAGGCTTGTAACAGCATCATTTCTTTCCTCCTTTAGTTTTTTTTCAGCCTTTACCTATGGAAAGAATAGTCTTTTCAAAGCATACTGTTAATTTGTATTCCCAAGATAGAAGGCAGAAATGTTTTTCTTGTAGATTCACATTTACTAGTTTTCCTGATGAAGGTGGGATCAATTACTTTCTGATATGGTCCTATACTCACTTTTTATCAATGGCAACCTTTTTCATAAAAATAGGAGTCCCTGCTAGGAGTGTTCTTAATGTAAATGATCTGTGCACTGCCTAAAATATATGTGATTCATACCATGTGTTTGTTCCTACATTCAACATTAAGTCCTAAGATACAATTACTCCTGCCCACTCTCTCCTTCGTCATGGGGACTGTGTTTATCCCTTAGATATCTGTACCCTGGATACCAGCCAGGATCCTTCTAGGCCTAGGGTGTGTACACCTGCGTAATCCATCACAGCTGACTCTTTGAGCCTGATCTTCCTTTATTTTTATCTAAAGAGACACTTGTTATTTACCAAGTGTTAGTGCCCATTGCATTGTTCCTCCTATATCTTTATGCTCAAGTGATAAGTAGCTTAAATGTATTTTTCTCCATCTGAGATTTTCTTGATTTTCACTGCATCTATGGAGTTCTCTCTGATTTTTCTACTTAACTACCCGCTTCCCTCCCTTCTCTCTCTCTCTCTCTCTCTCTCTCTCTCTCTCTCTCTCTCTCTCTCTCTCTCTCTCTCTCTCTCCTCTCTCTCATGTGCTAGCCATTACATCTTGTGTTTCATAGACTTTAGCACTTACCTGCCTGTAGTCAGCCCTGTAATATGGTTATTTGTGGACAAACTAACCTCTGTAATGCAACTGTAAGCACTTGCAGGGCACAAAACCACTGATTTTCCCTCTTTCTCTCTCTCCCTTCCTCCCTCCCTTCCTTTCTTCTTTCTTTTTACCAATTCCTATCCTTCATATCAATGTGTCCTGAATATTTGATCACATTTATGTGACAGTGAATGAAAACTGCTAAACGGGGAGAGAGAAAGCAAAAGAGTGGATTGAAATTTGACTTTTATCTATAGTTACATCCATGACCTGATTCACGTTAACCTGAATGGCTTGTATAATCTCATTTGATGCTTGACAGCAAGGCCTTTCCTTTTTGCATGTCCAGTCTGGTGTCACGGAAAGTGCAAGAGCTAGAATGTTGCAGCAAAATGTTTGAGTCCTAAATTCCAATCCTGAGTGACTTGGAAAAGTCTCTTTTTCTTTGACCCTTGCTATTCTCTTTTATAAAATAGAAATAATAATACCTACTGATGTCTAGGATTGCTGAGAGAATCCAATGAGATGTATTTAAGAAAATGCTTCTCTGAACTTAGGTACTGTTCTGTTGATAATGGCAGTGCAGAGAAAACTATGATTTCCTTTTCCCCTATTCCCAGAGGTAATGGGTCCAAGGCTGTGTATAGTGGGCGGAGTAACTGGCTCATAGGATATTTCCCAGAACTGTCTTGGAACAGAAATTTTGAGCAAGAGAAGACGATGAACAGTTTTTCATGATTGTTAAGGAGATGATGCATCTTTTATTATTAAAATATATGATGCCTGCCATTTTATGTAGTTTCTTCATATCTCATCTTTTCTTAGACTTTGAGATAGGACCCAATATATATATATATTTTTGGTCTTTTCACCTCCTGCCTACTTGCTAGGATGTTGCCACTCTCACCTATCTTTTTCCATTTCCATTAATCAGCTTGTGACACTCAAAACAATATAACTGAATGTAACCTACTCTATAAAGTCATTATCAGTGATTATATTTGAAATGGGTATTTCAAATTTTATATTGTTAGTATCTGTTCTATATCTTCTGTATTTTCAACTACCAAAGTATCACTCAAACTAAATATAAATAGTAATTTGGTTCTAGTTAGTGGCTGTAACTGAAAAAAAAAATTGGCATCCACATTAATAAAAAATCCTTTAAGCTTCATATAATATTAGATAGTGATTTTCAAATGATCTTTTATAGAACTGTTCAGGGAACATTATTGGAGGCAATGGGGAGGTGGAATCCTAGGCTTCTGCTGGCTTGTACTTGAACCAGACTGGCTGTTTTTATCTTTTTAAATATTGGGGTTTCATGTATGATGTTTTTTTTTAACCAGAGAGTTCTGCTAGTTAAAAATGTCTATTTTACTGTCAGATCACTAATCTTATTGTGGTTAATCTTAAGGTTCTTATTGATGGATAGATAAATAATATATGTATTATTACATGCTATTTTATAGCTGTTTTTCTGCAAATTGACCTTTATTTTTATTGGATGAGGCTACCTTATCAATATAGGTGTGTGTTTTTTTTTTAGTTTTTTTTTTTTATAAAGATTAGAATTTAGTAGCAGTACTTCAATGAATAAGTAAGCAAACACAGTAAAAAGGGAAAATTTTTTTCTTCTTTTGTGGTTGTTTTTTGCTTTCCTATATGACTATAACAATGAACAACAGGGCCGCTTGTGTGTACTCAAGCACCATGTTAACTATGACCTGACCATACTTACCACGGAGTTCGCTTAAACTCTGACTCTTTGTAACTCTAGTGAGTTTGGGTCTGATTGCAGGCAAGTTGTGAAATACAATTATAGTCTCATACAAAAAGAAGATTTAAAATATAAAAGGAGGCTTGGCAGCTTCATCTACCTCATTTTATAGAAGTAACAGCTGAGGTTCAGGAAGGACATGCACTGCCTGATGGTGTCCCACACACCAGGCTTTGTGCTGACATCTGTGTGAATGAGAGGGCCCTGTGCTAGAAAAAGAGGACTGGAACAGAGGCGCCTTGAGCAGCTCCATATGAAGGAGTTTATCATAAGGATCCACGTAGATGTGACCTGGCAGCAGAAGGTTCAGGGACGAGGCCATCTCTCTTTCCTTCTCATTCCCTTTTTCTTCCACCCTTCTTCTCCTAATTCTCTGGTCCCTGAATTCTCTATTGTTTGTATGTCCATTATTCTTCTCTTTCCAATAATTGGCTACTTATCTCTTTATATGTTTTGGTTATTAATAATTGACCTTGAACATGATCCTTTTGGTTTATCCTGATTGTAGTTCACCCTCATGACAGTTCTCTTACATATTTCTTAGTTCAGTTTTAGGAGAGGAGGTTTATTTGCCCTAGTGTATCTTTTTTATTTTTCTTTTTTTTCTTTATTGGTTAAGGTGTTACATATGTGTCCTTATTGCCCCATTGCTCCCCCCCACACACACACACACTCATGCCCTCACCCCCCTGGTGTCTGTGCCCATTGGTTAGGCTTATTTGCATACATACAAGTCCTTTGGTTGATCTCTCCCACTTACCCCCACCCTCCCCTACCTTCCCTCTGAGGTTTGATGGTCTGATCAATACTTCTCTGTCTCTGGATCTGTTTTTGTTCATCAGTTTATGTCATTCATTATATTCCATAAATGAGTGATATCATGTGATATTTATCTTTCTCTGAATGGCTTATTTCACTTAGCATAATGCTCTCCAGTTTCATCCATGCTGTTGCAAACAGTAAGAATCCCTTCTTTTTTACCACAGCATAGTATTCCATTGTGTAGATGCACCACAGTTTTTTATTTTTATTTTTATTTTCTTGTCAACACAAAACCCATTTTATTTTATTTTATTTTTAATATATTTTTTTATTGATTAAGATATTACATATGTGTCCTTATCCAAACGTTACCCCCTACCTCCCCCGCCCATACCCTCACCCCCCCGTTGTCCATGTCCATTGGATAGGCCTATATGCTTGCATATAAGTCCTTTGGTTGATCTTTCCCCCTTACCCCCACCCTCCCCTACCTTCCCTCCAAGGCCCGATAGTCCAATCAATGCCTCTCCGTCTCTGGATCAGTCCTTATTCATCAGTTTATGTTGTTCATTATATTCCACAAATGAGTGAGATCATGTGGTATTTATCCGCTCTCCAGTTCCATCCATGCTGTGGCAAATGGTAAGAGTTCCTTTTTCTTCTTCCTCTTCTTAAAGAATACCTTTCAGCATTTCATATAATGCTGGTTTGGTGGTGATGAACTCCTTTAGCTTTTTCTTATCTGTGAAGCTCTTTATCTGACCTTCTATTCTGAATGATAGCTTTGCTGGATAAAGTAATCTTGGTTGTAGGTTCTTGCTATTCATCACTTTGAATATTTCTTGCCACTCTCTTCTAGCCTGCATGGTTTCTGTTGAGAAATCATCTGACAGTCATATGTGTACTCCCTTGTAGGTAACTGACTGTCTTTCTCTAGCTGCTTTTAAGATTCTCTGTCTTTTGCTCTTGGCATTTTAATTATGATGTGTCTTGGTGTGGTCCTCTTTGGATTCCTTTTGTTTGGGGTTCTCTGCTCTTCCTGGACTTGTAAGTCTATTTTTTTCACCAGGTAGGGGAAGTTTTCTGTCATTATTTCTTCAAATAGGTTTTCAATATCTTGCTCTTTCTCATCTTCTGGCACCCCTATAATTCTGATGTTGGTACGCTTGAAGTTGTCCCAGAGGCTCCTTACACTATCTTCATATTTTTGGAATCTTTTTTCTTTTTTCTTTTTCCGTTGGGTATTTTTTTTGTTTCTTTGTATTTCAAATCTTTGACTTGATTCTTGGGATCCTCTTGTCTGCTGTTGGATCTCTGTATATTATTCTTTATTTCAGTCAGTGTATGCTTAATTTCTAGTTGGTCTTTTTTCATATCCTCCAGGGTTTCACTAAATTTATCGGCGATTTCCATAAAATTCTTGAAAAACTTTATAAACGTGGTTTTGAACTCTATATCCAGTCATTTGCTTTCCTCCATTTCTGTCATTTGTGACCTGTTTCTTTGTCTCTGCATTTTTTATGCTTCCGTGTTGGTAGAGTAGTTTTGTGTGCTAGGTGTCCTATAGGGCCCAGTGGCTCAGCCTCCCCAGTTACCTGAGGTGGACACTCTTGGTGCACCCCCTTGTGGGCTTTGTGTACAGTCTTGTTGTATTTATGCCTTGATTGTTGTAGGATCACTGGGAGGAATTGACCTCCAGGCCAATTGGCAGTGAGAATCAGCTGTGTCTGCAGTGGGAGAACTTCTGTGCTGAAGACACCCTTCTGGGGCAAGACTTGCTTCAGTGGGGCTTTGGTGCTCACTGAGTCCGCCCCCTGAGTGTGTCCCTTATGGATCTGAGGGGTTGTAATCCGGATGGTCTCCCTCTGACAACTGGGTACACTGGCTCTTGGATCTAAGGAGGTGCTAATTTAGCCTTTGCCTGAGGTTACCCGGCAGGAGCTACGAAGAGAACTGCAGATTCCCCTTCCTTTTTTGGAGTTTGGAGGTGCCCTGATGAGGCCCAGCTGTGAAGCAATGCAAGCCGCTGTGGGGCCTTGGGCCTTCTCTTGGAAGTTCTGGGTCTGTCTGGCACAGCTGCAATTTGTTAGGTAATTTTCAGGTTGCAAAGGGCCAGGACATTCATATGCAAAAGCCTCTGCCACAGCCTGGGTGGGGCGGGGTCTCAGGGAATCAAAGGGCAGAGTAAGCAGCTATGGGGATCCTCAGCCCTGCCCTAAGGGGCCGCGAGTCTCAGTGTCCTGATAATTGCTGCAAGCACCTCGAGGGAAAGCCACCCTCAAGTTCAGAGTTCTGCCTGCTGCCAGACAGTCCAGTTTCTCCCTGTATGAGTCCTGGGTCCCCAGAGACTTCCCGGAACCAGAGTTCAAAGCAGCCGGGAGCTTGTGACTCCCTCCCGATTCAAAAAGACAGCAGCGTCCTCAGGTGCCAGCCCCTTTCGTTGCGCGCAAGCCTCCGTACTTCTGCACTTTACTTCCGCAGCTCCTCTGGCTCTCAGTGTGCTTTTCTTTCCTTCTAGTTGTAGAATTTCCACTCAGCCAACCCTCCTGTAGTTCTGGATGATGTCCGTTTTGTCTTTTCGTTGTATTTTTGAAGTTGTTGTGGGAGGCAGCAATTTTCCGGTGTTTACCTATGCCGCCATCTTCGTTTCTCCCCTAGTGTATCTTTTTGTTACAGGGGAACATACCTCAGGTGTCTAGCCTTTCTCTGTGGGTCACAGTGTTTTGAAGTAGGAGCACATGGTGGTGTTTTTTTTGTTTGTTTGTTTTTTGGGTTGTTTTTTTTCTTTTTTTGCTTTGTTTTGTTTCGTTTTGTTTTGCAACAAGGGCTGGGGATAGGACCATTTCCTTTAAAGAGACGTGGGTTGGTCGAACTTGGGAACTGTGTCTGAGGCTGAAAAGAATGAATGATAGGGAATGTGAAGGAAAAATACTGAGGCATGTGTTAAGCCCAGTGTTGAGGTTTTATCTTTATGTTCTTTTTTTTTTCTTTAAGGATACTAGAACCATGAAAAACTCCCTTTGTCTCCTGTTGTTACCTTATTTTCTGTTTATTCATTGCTGTATTCCCAGTTGTCAAGCTATTATCCCACTTCAAAGTGTTAACACATTATCTCTATTTATAATGCTAGTGTTTGGTCCAAGGATGACTTTTTGAGGCACCTTTCTCCATTGCCCATGACCTGTGGGGTAAACGAATCTTCTTAGACAACAGTGAGTCTGGAGTTTTAGCCCATTTTTTTTGCATATTGAAAATGTGTAATTGTATTTCTGTCAGCTATTAGATTATAAGCTTCTTAGGGAAAAGATTGGTTTTTGTGCTTAAATCTCTGTATCCTCCACGTGGTATTACAAAGAGTGTAAAGAACATGGTGTATTTGATATCATTGGGCAGATGTGAAAGCAGTATTATCCAGTAAACTGTAAATTCCTTGAGGTTGGGGATCATGCTTATTTTAGGCTGCCTACTACTTAGCACAAACTATTTCATACAGCAGCATGTGAAAAAGCCGCTCACACGAACCAAGGAGAGAGTTTCTCTATGAACTTTGCTATCATAAAGAAAGAGACAAAGAGTATTCAGCTACCAAATCAGTTGGGTTATCACTAATGCCTCCTTGGGGGAGAGTGCATGTGATAATATAGATAATTGGGTTTTGGAAATGTAAAACCTTCAACTAGATGAGCGAGAAAGAGAGTGCACAAGTCAGCAGGAATTAAAACATTATTTTCTCATCCAACATATTGAGTCTCATTCCATAAAGTTACATTTCTTCTAGGCTAAAAAGGCCACACTGTCTATAATTCTCACTACCAAATTCTCACTGCCTATCTCAACTCGACATTGCCTGAACTAGTGTGATGAAGGTGCTCATATTATTATTATATAGCATGCGGTTTTTATTAAATAGCTGTGCTACTGTTTCCATGTTTATTTTTATTCATACCTCTCGTATCCATTATGCATATTATTTATTGGTGTTTTCATAGCATCATTAACCATGTAACATAGGTTGTTTTTAAAATAAAAAAAATCATAAATTCACTTCTGTTCACATATGCATCCATACATAGACGTGCGCACACCTTTACCCTTTTAAATGTGCACTGTGTTAGAAATCTACTTCAAGCAGTGGTTCTCTCTGTGTAATCCTCAGACCAGCACTATCAGCATTACCTGGGAACTTGTTAGAAATATTAAATCTAGGCAGGGGTGGGGAATGTCTGGCCAATGGGCTATATAAGGCCCTCTAAATTATTTAGTCTGGCCCTGCCAAGGCAACTGCAGGTGGGATTTGAAATTCAGTAAATCTCAGAGCTTTATTCATGCAATATAAGTTTATATTAAGTGAATTATATTAAGCAAATGATGTTATAAATATCCAAATGACCCTTGGCAGAAATAAGGTTCCCAACCCCTGGTTATGGAATCAGAAACACTTGGTGGGGTCCAGTAATCTGTGTCTTAACATCTTGTCCAGATGTCTACGTTTAGGCTAAAGTTTAACAACCACTGATTAGAATTATGTTCTTCACAGTTAATTTTTTAGCACCATTACTCGTGTGAAGAAGCACAAGAAATCCATGTAACTGAAGCCCGAGCTTCAGAATTTTACTTCGAATCAAAATATTTTTAAAGGTTATATACTCAATGGACTTACTATATCAGCCAAAGCATTTCTTTTGAGACTGTGGTCATGGCAATAATTGAGTAGCTAACATTTATTGAGTACTTATTATGTGGACAGTACTTGACATGTATGAATTTGTGTAATAATTCAACAACTGTGTGCAGATCTGAGACTCAGAGAGCTTAGGTAAATGGCATAAGGTCACAAAACAAGTGATTGTCATATCCAGGTTTTAAACACTTCTAAGTCTGACTCCACTACTCTTTTTGTGTTAAGTGTGCTTTAGGTGGACAACTTAATAAAAATCATCACAAACAAAAAAAAAAAATTGTTGATTATTTCCCCAGCTTCTTCAAGAATATAAAGACAATAGATAAATGACAAATAGATGCATACTGATTTTTTTCCTTATAGATAATGTCGTTTTTTTTGGTATCCTATTTGTTATCACCAGCTTTGTTTGTTTGTTTCTTTAAAACTAATATTAGGTAAAAATAGAATAATGAACTTTCTTGACCATAAAAGAAAATAAAAATGAAACAAAATTCATGTTGTGTTAATGAATGCTTAAATAATAACTTTGAAAAAAAATAAAAATTATTTGTAAAAAAATGCACTCTTTTGGGTAGTAACTTTCTAGGCTTCTCTAAGATGAGATAGTTTTATACTCCTAAGCAATCAGGGGAAGTTTCTTTCCTATAAGAAATCACAAAAGGAAGCCAGAGACTGGGTAGAAGCCTATAGTCCCTTGGTGTCACACATGGGATCTGGAGGAAATTTTTGAACTTTGTGAAACACAGTTTAAAAATCCTTCTTACATCATGTTTTCACTCTGATTAGTTGGTTTTTTTCTCAGGTATGGTTTGAGTGGTCACATACAAATTTTGGCTCTTCAAATCCCCTCCTGTGCTGTGTTATTGCGATTAATTGACCTCATCAAAGTTTTTGATGATGAGGTCAAGGTCATACATATTTTGAATGTGACTCAGGGTATTGGCTCTCATTCTTGGATGTGAATTTCATAGGGCAGAGATTAGTTCTTAATTAATTAGATCATTCCCCTTGATAGTTTTTCTTAATAGCCTGAACAAGAACTCACTTTTTAACAAGGTTGATTTGATCATTAGGTTCTTAATGTGTTGTTTTTATAGCAGAAGACTTTGCAGTTAGTTCTATTTCCTGTCCTCAAAATGGAAATGAATTATTAACAACAACAACAACAACAACACAATACTACAAAATGTTATACTAAGCAGGATCCATGTATTTCCATTCATTAATAGTGGGTACTCTCACAATTTTTCAACCACCAATGCAATATTCAATTCAGGCAAGGATTATCTATGGATGCAAAAACGATTGGGTGAAAGGTTCTTGATACGAAGAATATTGGTAGAGTCTCAGAGACAATTTGTTGAGGTAACAGGGAGGAGGGCACATTCACAATGGTGAAATGCAGTGGATTCTTCATTAATCAAGTCATCACAGTTGACATCACCTAACTGGGCCAAGCTGTTATCATGGGCTTCATGATAGAGTGCAGTGGCAAGGGCAGCATCATGCATTGTGATATCCCTGCTATACTTGTTCAATCTGAATCTTATCATCAGGGAGAGCCAGATTATTGAACTTTTTATAAGACACTGGCCTAAATAAATATTTTTTAGGTCAGTTTCATGAAAGACGAACGTTCAAAGAGAACAAAAATACATGTCATCTCAATGTATGATCTTTTATTGGCTTCTGGATAGGAATTATTAACAATAGATAAAAGGACATTACTTAGACTGCTGGTGAAATGTGAGCATGTGTGCATATGAGATAATGCTGTACCATGTTAAATTTCTTGGATTTGTGAATGATATCAAAGCATTAGGTGTTCTTAGGTGATGCAAGCTGAAGTATATGGAAGGGAAGTTTCTGTAACTTCTTTCAAATGTTTTCAGTGCTTTAACAAACAGAATATACCTTTAAATATATTGATAAAGGGTAGATTTTGCTATTATAAACACCTAGCCCCCTTCCCCTTTTGGCCACATTTCTGTCCCTTTGCATCTGAGTCAGGTTAGTAAAGATCTCTTGCTGTTTGACCTAAATCACCTTACTTTAGTTTCTTTTATTGAAGGGTAGTTATTTCTAACTTTTTAACCTTA
Source organism: Myotis nattereri (assembly GCF_964212035.1). Lineage (NCBI taxonomy): Eukaryota > Metazoa > Chordata > Mammalia > Chiroptera > Vespertilionidae > Myotis > Myotis nattereri. Next base: position 46,795,257 of record NC_138077.1, read on the forward strand.
CCATACATAGTAAATGAATCTTTTATATATAAGCTGTAGAATTTGCCCATAGCCTTACAAATGGTTAATGAATAAACTCCTCTGAGTGGTCATACCTATCTTCTGATTGTTATTTAAGAAAGAATTTAAGAGAGAGAATGGTAGGGATGGAGAGGAGAGAGAGAGAGAGAGAGAGAGAGAGAGAGAGAGAGAGAGAGAGAGAGAGAAAGAGAGAGAGAGAGAGAGAGAGAGAGAGAGAGAGAGAGAGAGAGAGAGAGAGAGAGAACAAAATGTTGGCCATTGATGAATCTGGGTACATTGATGAATCTGGGTACAGGGTTTGTGGGTAGAGTTTATTTTACTACTTGTACAACTTTTCTGTGAGTTAAATTTCTTTTTAAACAAGATATTTGGATATAAAACATGGATAAATAACTGGTTCTTGACTGTCACATGTAATTAGTGGGTTAGCAATATGTGGGCTAAAACATGACCCATCTAAAGTCAGACTCTTGGAAATAGCCTCACAGACTATACATTTTGGTTCTGCACTCTGGTTTAAACTCTGTTCCTATGAATTTACAAACGGGGATGCCATCACCCAATAATTCTACTAGTGGCACTTATAGTGCTTATAAATCTCCAAGTTATAAGAAGCCCCAATTGTGGTTTGGTGAGCTTTAATCATATACATATTTATTGAATGAATGAATGAAAATAATTATATTCTAAAAAATAACTTATGAATGCCTTATTCATGTGGGTATCTGTCTGTGAGTAAAAGGACACTTTTTGTTCCTCACCATTTATCCTCTGGTCTCACCTTCATGCACCAGCCATTGCTACAGCAACCACCTCTGTGTAGGTATGACCTGGTGGCACCTTGCCTCAGCTACAATATCTTTCTTTCTCTTTCTGCCCTGGGGTGTCTCTGCCACCACTCCACTTCTTGGGACAAGTATGAGGGAACTTACAATCCCATAGGCAGCACATGTCCATGGAGAACTGGAGCCCGGGGATAATCTATTCTTTCACCCCTTACTGGGAAGATCTGAGGCACATTTCACAGGACTCTTCAGAGGGCTTTGAGGAAAATAGAGACCTACTTACCTATGTGGCTGACCAGTTCAATACAGCACATTTGAATTGGCTTTCACTCTTTCCCTGCTTAATTTTTCCAGTCCTTCAGTCATGCTTCCTGGGACCAACATGCATGTCTTTGCATTAGGCTTTGAATTTTGGCAGAACCTGGACCAAGACAGTGGCATCTCTCTAGTTATGGTTGAAAAATGAGAATTGTTGTTGTTACAATAACCACTTTATAAGAGTTTATGTGGTGTCTAGAAAAAGCATTAGGCGAAGAGTCAGCAGAACCTTCCTTCTTGTTATTTGGCCTCCAGCAGGTCATTTAGCCTTTAGGTAAATGGTAAAGCTATAGGGATGAGGAGTTAAGGAAAAGATACATTACTATGTGTGTGTAGGATTCTGTTAGCTGGTTACAAAACTGTGGCCTCTGGTATCTAGTATAAAGTATTGGCAGTAGCTATGTTATAGTCCCTGAATCTAGAGGTGCTGTGAGATTAGATGAGCATTCCAGAGAAGGGCTGTTGGTGGGACTTGGGAGGACATTTGTTATTTGAACTGAGACCTAAAATAGAGACTGTATATTGACAAGGAGGCATCTTCTTATCCATAATGGGTATCGAAATAAATGTAGGAGCAAAGCACTTCTCAGAAGGTCAAGTAAGGCAACAAGAGGTTATTGGTACAAAATCTCACAGCATTAGGCTGGACTTATTAAATTGCATCAACCTAATGTGAGCCACTAAAAATGGGGAGTAGTTTCAACTCAGAGGAATGGTAGAATAAAGAGGCTGAATACCAATTGCGTGCATAGGCTAGTTGCACACTATAATTACTTGTTCCATTGTATTGCTCAGGGTAATTCTGTGATTTTGAGTCTCTGTGGTTAGATATACCAGTGACTTGGGACATGGGCAATTGATGTACTTTCTGCTACAGTACAGATGTTGTAGACCTTATTAAATGCTGTTTCTTTACTGATACCCCCAGGGAACATTTAATGAATGATGCTTCCCTTAAGGAGAAGAATAATTAACAATAGCATTATTATTCATATTAATTTACAGTTACTGGTTGCTGTAATTAATGCTAGTTATGAAAATTATAATTATAGCACTTTATAATTTACAAAGTATTTTCTCATCCAATTTTTATCTGAATATTTTAATATCCCTCTGTCTTAGGTATGTCAGGTGATACTCTCCTTGTTTTATGGATGAGGAAACTAGGGCTCAGGAAAGAATTTAACCAAGCTGCAATCCACTGCCCTTACCAATGTATTGTGCTATCTATGAGTATATGGAAATAAACTTATCAATTTTGTACTTATCATAACGGTTTTTATTTACATGTAAGAGAACAGCTTCACACATTTCTCAGTTGTCTTCCTTAACAATAATATCCTCCCTTTTCTTTTTGTACCAGGACCCAGTGTCAGAATATTCACAAGAATGTGTAAAAGATTTTCTTCTTAATAATACCACAGTATTTCATAGTTATTAATACTCAGTGGGATAACGATGAGATTGCTTCTGATAGAGGGATTAGCACTTTCAAAACAACCCTCTGGCTTTATAGTGTTAGGTCAAACCCAGAATGTAGGCTCCGAGAAAACATCGTCAACCTGGTATTTCACTTATTTATTTACCTTTTCTTGTTCTTTTTTTTTTCATTTTTGACTGTGGAAGAGAGCTGAGGAAAATCTCCAATTTTTCTCAAAGGCAACCTTCGTATCTGAGCCATATAGTGTGAAATACACAGACATACACACAGATATGCACACACATGCACATTTAGCCATTTGGTTATTTTTTTATATAATATAATATAATATAATATAATATAATATAATATAATATAATATATACTCTCTATACTAGAGCATTCACTGCTTTCATTGTACCTTTAGCTGTTTTTACCCCCCAAAAAATATTGATATGGAAAGGATTACTGACTGGACCACTATGCCAGCATCTGTCATTACCTATTTATTTATTTACTTAAACAACTTTATTGAAAATTTCCGTGGATTAGGCCCTCAGCAAGATTCTGAGGAATCATGAAGGAGCAGAACAAGTGAAGTCCTTTCTGCCATGAAGCTTACATTCTCCTAGGGCCGTGGTCGACAAACTGCGGCTCACGAGCCACATGCGGTTCTTTGGCTCCTTGAGTCCTGGGGGAAACTGATGATAGACAATTGTACATAAAAGGTAATGTTAGATCATGGTAGATACTATGAGAAAAATAAAACAGGTGAGGGGTAAGAGTGCCATAGAGAAGTCAAGCAGATACATCCAGAAGGAGTAAGTGTAGAGAAACTTGCTTTCAATAATGTGATAAAACATAGCCATAGTTAAAGAGGGCTCGGAGAGAGAGATGCCAGCTGCCCATGGGGCAGGCAGCAGTCATCAGGTTTGGTTCCAAGGGGTCTGGGCCACAGCTTCATAGACTTTGGTGTTGTCAGTATGCCTGGGTTAGATCAAGACTACAGGGATTAACTCATGCTGCCTAAATTCACAAGAGACTAATGTATCAGATCCCCTAAGGGCTGTCTAATGCAGATACTTAAATAAGTTTTAGCACTCAAGGAGGATGGTTTGGTGAGCAAGCTACCAGAAGGAAAGAAACTAGTTGTGTTCATAGACAATTCTATTATGCTATCATTGCCCAATGCAGCATATTTACTATAAAGGTCAACTTACTTGGAGGACTGTAAGGTTTAATGCTAGCTTGTGAGGGTATCCTATATTTTGTTGTTGCTGAGGATATTCTGGTTTCTTGGCTAATGCTTTTTCTATGCCTTTTCAGACACTATCCTGATATTTAACTGCCTTAGACAAGTTTGATAGAGTTGATTAGTTTACAATAACTTCCTAATTTATTTCTATTGGGTCTTGCTGCTGATGCATTTTGTTTTTTTGATGGAGCCTTAAGGATGCTCCCAGAAAATCCATGATCATAATTACCTTGTGAAAGAGCCACCTCACTTCATATTTTCAAATTCTAAAGCCAGCTCACTTTCTATATTTTTTCCTTAAGCTCTAAGCAAACTACCTGCCAGAACCTTCCCACAATGCCTGGGGCTGCCCTTGTGGTAGTTTTATTGTCTTCTGCTCACCTCTTACTGATTCCGAGTGCAGGTAGAAGTTGGTACTTCTGTTAACACAGGACATTGACATATGAAATCCATAAAGCTCCTACTTCAGATCAGTGGCCACTGCCACATGCATCCTCTGCAGCCCCTTGGCCAGAACCCTGCACAGTCTCATGCTAGTTCATTTTTTTAGACTCATTGATTGGGGCTTGCCATCTCTGTCTGTCACACAGACATGGATCCCCTGCTGATTCCTCTTCCTGGACTGTAAGTCTCCCACCCTTGCCCTTCTTGTTCCAACTAAAATGTCATCATTCTAAGCAGTGGTTTCTGAACACAAAGAACTTGCATTATCTTCCTAGTTGGATACGCTTCTTGAGTACAGGATGGAGACATTTACTTATTTTTACTTTTATACTCATCAAAAAATAAGTGTGCAACCTTAGAAAAATAACCTTACACCTCTCAGTGCTCTTATTTGTCAAAAAGGGATCATTCTACTTCAGGCCACCACTGAAATGTTATAAGGGTTGGGGGCACAGGAGTAGATTCAGAACATTTTGGACAAAGCTACACTATAACTTGGAAAATTTGAATTCAGTCAGATATCAATGGAAACTGGAAATTTCCTTTTTGAACGTGTCTGTGTTGCTTCTGGCAGGGAAATCCGGGAGGCAAGACCATTGAGGAGAGACGCTCCAGCCTGGATGCTGAGATTGACTCACTGACTAGCATCTTGGCTGACCTTGAGTGCAGCTCCCCCTACAAACCTCGGCCCCCACAGGTAAGAGCTGTCCGGGAATGTCTCCATATGACCAGCTACAAATGGTCTATGACTCTGTGATGATCTGAAAATACAAGCTGCTGTTCATAGCCCTTCCTTTTTTTTTAATCTTCTCACAGTCAATGGTCTAAGACTAAGTCGTCTTTTTATTTAATATCAACGTATGTTTTCTAACAGGCATAATCCTTAAAATTTAATGTAATTAGTATTGTCTTTAAAATACAGCAACATTATACAAAAAACTTCTGAAAATTAAAATTCTCCTTACTCCATTGTCCTTTTCATTTTCTGGCTTTGAGTATGTTGATATTTTGTACAAATTGTTATAGTCTTAACCAATAGAATTTAGCACAATTATGTTAAAGTTAAAGTGAGGGCTACGTCTTCTATAAGGAAATTCCTTATGTTGTACCTGTAAGGTAGCTTCCGTTTTTTTGGTTGTTGTATGTAATGCTATGAAGGACATGTTCATGAGTACTTTCTTTGGAGCTATTTCCCTGTCTTAGATTCCTAATATTAGGATTTCTACATTAAGGAGTCTGACCACTTTCTTTATTTATCTTTCCAAAAGTTGTGAACAGCTTGTGTTGGCAGTTAGAATAAACCAGTTTCTCCTCATGTTCACCAGAATTTGGTGATAGCCATTAATCTCTATTTTTAAAAGGTAGATGGTGCTCCTTGTTATCAGTTTATTTATTTATTTGTTTGTTTGGGATTTTTGTTGTTGTTGTTTTTTTTAGCTTGGCTCTTTTTCTGCATTGTACTTTGCTATCTGCATTCAGAAACTGAACTTCCATTGCTAGTGATCATTTCTGTCAATCTTGGGTCTTGAGATGGTAGTGGGAAATCTGTGTCAGGGCTTCCTTGTCCTCAGAAGACATCCAATGGAACTCTAGATGCACACACTGGACTGGCACAATTATCACTGCATGTTTGACTTGTGAGATGCTTGCTTGACTAAGTGACAGTGGATATGGCATGCTGAGTTTACTTCAGTTCTTGAACAGCAGCTCCTGTGTTCACAATGGTTCTTTTCATGAATTAAAATCTAGCCCTGCTTCTCAGCTGTCAGGGCTGCACATAAGGTGGCGGTGCTTTCTTCTTTAGATATATTCCCATTACCTTTCCTAGACATATAATGGGACTGTCAGCAAAACACACTAGAGTAGAACTTAGCTTTTCCTTTGCTATCATTACTCTTGGCCCCACCAGATCTGTTGGTAGTGGACATACACTTAATTTCTATAAACATCTTGAAATGCAAGTCTGTAGCATGTATTGTGGTCTTTTGTGAAAACTGTTAGGAGAAGAAAAGTGGATTGCGGAATGAGAAATAAATAGGACCCCATTATCATTGCCCAGGGGCCCATAATAATAAACTATGGTGGATATTGTAGCAACATAAAGAAGAGAGTGATACATACTTTTGAAGATGGCAGAATCTGAGAAGATTTATGAGAAGGCTTGTGTGTTCAGATTGATGGGTGGGTAGACTAGTAATAATGGAGACAATAATGGAGAACAGCCTCAGCCATTGAGGAGAAAGGTCCAGGTTTCTAGGTGGCTAAGTACAAGGCCCTAAATGCTTAAAGTATCTACAGGATTGTGAAGTTTTCTACTGATAGCCTGGGGACAAGTTTGAATGCCAGATTAAGATTTTGCCTTGTCTTTTTATACTTAATTAGAGGCCTGGTGCATGGATTTGTACAATGGTGGGGTCCCTCAGCCTGGCCTGCGCCCTCTCACAAACTGGGACCCCTCAGGCGAGGAAGTCAGACTGCCGGTTTCAGGCCGCTCCCACTCATTCCAGCCCCCCTGCGCCTGCTGCCTCTGCTGCTGCCACCACTGCTCAGTAGCACTGCCACAGAGACAGCAGAGGCTTGTGCGACAGCAGCTGCTCTCGCCAGCCATGAGCCCAGCGCGTGGTGCCCCTTGGTCATCTGAGCAACGCTCCTGCTGTGGGAGCGCACTGATCACCAAGGGGCAGCTCCTGCGTTGAGCATCTGTCCTCTGGTGGTCAGTGCGCATCATAGCAACTGGTTGAGCGGTCAACCGGTCATAATGATTGCTTAGGCTTTTATATAGATGGGGAATAGTGGAAGGTTCTCAATCAGGAAAAAGCCAGATTTCATTTCTATAAAGGAACATAGGAAACAAGCTGTGTTCTGGAAAGATGCAGGAAGATGGGCAGATCTGAGACATTCTCCAGCAAGCCTTTGATGGACCAGTGTTTGATGTTAAGCATTTTTCCTATTCCACTCAGGCACATGCCTCAAGCTCAATTTCTCAGAACAGCAAGACCACTGAGTTTTCCACTTTAGTCACCTGTCCATTATCCCCTCCTTTTTAAAAATAGGGTTTTTGCTCAATTCCACCTCCACCCCCCAAATTCTTAATATATACTGTGGAGCTTCTACTTAATATAGCCTTCATTCCTTAAGGCTGTGTCAACATATATCTCCCATAAACCACTGCATTTTAATGGGTTATTTACAAGCTCCATTTTTGTTTGTGCAATCTTACTGTGCACACAGACTAATAATCACTGATATTTGGACAGTGCTTCACTGATTGTAAAGCATATATTCTCACTTGAGTAAGACTGAAACTCTGATATTAATGATATGCAGATCTGGAGTGGAGGAACCTAAGACTTAGAAGATAAGTGACCTGTCTTAGGACATAGGACTAAAATGTGAGCACAGCTGGACTCTGAATTTACTCCTGTGTTTGGTTTTAAGTTCTAAAACCAGATTGGGGATGTCAGTATTTTAAAAACATTTTTATCAATGACAAAAATCTATGAAATAATCATATGAGTAACAATGTCCTTAGAGGCTTTCTTATAAAAAGAAAAACATTCAGAAGGTTTAGAAAAATTAATAATGATAATTCTTAAGTAGAAAAAGTGGATAATTGAGGTAAAAATCTACTTTCAATGAGTCTATTTCATTCAGAAATTAAAGAGTGATCCCGTCTAACATTTTTATCATTCTACTTTAGGAAAGCAAGATTTAATTGGGAGTTACAACTCATTCTTCTGTGTTATCTTAACTCTGGTGGAACTGAATTAGATATGTTAGTATTTATTACTTAACATAATTATATGCTGTGAGAGTGATAATCACACACCTAAAATATTAAAAATAGGTGCTAAAAGAAGATGATGTCTGTTGTCTTGTAATTAAAAGGTACTTGAAAAGTCCTAGAACTGTAGAATGTTAATGCCCAACTTTGATGTTTTTATTTTTGATCCAAAGCAAATTATAAAACTCATTGAATCACCTGGCTACTTAAAGTAGGCTAGTAGGTCTATGATTTCTCATTATTTAAGAATGTGTTGTGTGTGTTCCTGAACCCACTTCTGAACTTCCTTATTAAGGCCACTTTGACTGCTCGATCTATGGAAAATCCTACTCTATCTCGAATGTACCAGTAGAGGTTCAAAGGAGCTCTATTCACATAACAATTTTGAGAAATGTCTGAGTACTTGAAGATAGATTTTATGGAAACTTTGGAAAAAGGAGCATTTTCTACTCTGAGATTTCCCAGATTTAGTTCTGTTCACTTATTTATTCATATTTTTACTAGTGTCTTTGAGTCAGTGTATATCTAGACCCCATCCAGGGGCATCATCTGTTATTAGAAGTTCAGCTTAGATTTTCTGGAAGAGTTACACAGGGATCAGATTGAAATTCTTTTGATTTCTTAGAAGACAGTGGATAAATCCATGCATTTATTTTTGTTTTTTCTTTTCCTGGCAGAGCCAGGGCTAGAGTTCTGGTCTTCTGATACTAGTACAGAGCTTCCTTTTCTTCCCTGCAGTGAGCTTGGTAGGGTCAGAGCTGGTGCCCATGGACAAACTTTCAGATATTTTATACCACTATTTCAGTGTTCTGGAAATTTAGTAATATTTTAATCAAGCTGCTTTTGAATTGGTCACATGCAATTTCACTATCCTCATTAGACTAGTATGAAAACATTTAGAGAGACTCAGGGATAAGGATCAGGTTGGGCATAGTCCAATAGCCTAGATTCCAAGTCTGCCAGTAAGAAGAGTGCTGTCTTCTCATTTCTGTGGGATTAACTCTCTACAAAGAGCTCCATTGGTGTGAACTACATGCCACACCAATCTGAGCTCCCTTTCCTTTATTTCTAAAATGGGCATGGCCACTACAATCATTCCCCTTGGCAGAAATACTGTATTGTTTTAGAGTTACAACAAATAAGATGCTGGATCTAAGCAATAGTTCACTCAATCCTTCCCATTTTGTTTTGGGATTATTAGGTTGAGTCTGGAGCTCGCTTTAAAGCTTCAGGTCTTTGAAGGCCTGTGGGCTTATCTTTTCTGAATGCTGGTTACTTCCTAAATGCAGTATTTTTCTTCCTCATTTAAAGCATTTAAAAAGTATTGTCACTTTTCAGTCTGTTTGGAAACTGGGTACATAAATGGTCACATGTACATGTCTTTAGCTGCAATCCCAGGGCTCCCACACTGAGTTTCTTTCACAGAGCAATAACCTATGAAGCAACCAGAGACATTATTTCAGTTGTGTGTGCATTGTATGGAAGGCTTTTTATTAGGAATTCACATGGCCTGAGGGCTTGCAGGCAGCATAATCAGGGTGGAGTCCTGTGGTGCCATGGATCTTCTATTCTCTTGTGCTCCCTGTTCTAGCTTGTAAAAGTCATGAGCAACTACACGGGAGATTAATTAATAATTTTTTTAATATTTCATATTATTCAGTGCAACCCAAACAAGAAGCAACTGGGAGGTAAAAGCCCCTACATGTGGGTACTGTGATGAGATGCATGTGACTCTCCCTGCAGATTTGAATCTTGCTGGCTTTATTTGGGTTTTTGCTAAATGAGATAGGAACTGGGTCTTAGGTTGTTGAAAAGATAATAATGTCATCTTCTTCTTCCTGTATCTTCCTGGGAAAAATATAGCACCATATTGTGATTTGCTGGGGAAAAATGGATTTGCCAATGTGTCTATATATTCTGCTTACTAATAGCTTTCTTTCAGAGCCATGGCAAGAGTTGAAACATTGTAGAAACCTCACATCTAAGATACCAACTGAGTACAGTAAAGTAAAATTTGCAAAGGTAACATTGTCAAAGAAAAAAAGATCTAATTCTTTCAGTGCTCCAGTTTAGAAGATATGGGTGATTCTGAATTAGTCTGGACCTGCCAAAAAACTTCAGCAGTTAAATAACAATGAGATGGGGGTGGAGGAGTGGTTAGCTGACTCACAGTTGCATGCCATGAGTTTGATGAAGGGCAATTAATTTTTAGATTCTATATAATTGCATTGCAATAACATTTATACCCGTCCATTTTTAGAAGATGATGTTTGTCATATGTGGTGTCATAAATTTAAACCTTTGTTTTGAATGTAACATTTTCAGAGTGGAAATTTAAGCTGAAAATCTACCTTAGATTGGACCTTTACAAAAGTTTGGTACAAAAATGTCCATGTTACATGCCCCAGTCTAAGAGTGTGCTCTGTGTTTGTGGTGTAGGTGAGATCCTAGCAGTAACATGGAAGGAAGCTGAGCAGGCAGCTGCTGCTGACTATCACAAAGAAGCCAGCTGTGCTAAAGCTTGGAGAGGGGTGGGGGAGTCTTCTGTGGTACTCTGGCCATGGTCCATGTGGTAGGCTTTAGCTGTGATATATTTGCAAGACCTTGGCTCAGAGATGACTGTTACCTTGCTCTGAATCATTTGATTCAGGCATTGGTTTAAAAAGAAATGCACAAAGCTGCCTGTTGAGTTTCTCCATTTCACAGCAGCATCTTAATGGAAATGATTAGCTCTATGTCCATGCAGAAGCACACATCACATTTGCAAAATTAGAGAGCTTTCTTGTCAGGACTGGTTTCCCTATTTCTTTCTTCCTCTCCCACTGTTGAAATATCTATTTTGGTAGCAGCCTTGGCCTGAAACCCTATGGTCCCCCCTTTTTTAATTTAAGAAGCAAATACACTACAAAATACAAATCTAGCTATTTATTTTATTTTATTTATTTATATTTTTTGCATAAGATGAGTAGACTTTACCATGGCAAATACATAGGAGTATTGTGTTTTAAAGGAAAAAAGCCATATCTCAGATAAGATATTCACTGTTTTATCCATTTTGACACCAATTTCTTTGATATGCTTTATAGCCAAATTAAAATATAATGATGATAACAAAGGTCTCTCTAGGCAGAAGGTTGGAGGTGGTTAATAACCAGTCCTACATATCACCATTTGTCATGGTGAGTAACTAGTCTGTCCTCCGCACCAAATACCACATTGACATATGACTGCTATAGTTCTTTTCACAGTGTCAAAATGACCAGGAAAGCCATATACACTCCTTTCAGTGAATATATTAATTATAAATATGAATCCTTTATGCATTATGTTTCATAATCTGAGCCCACATATTCCTTATAAAACTGTAAACTGGACTTTTGTTGAAATGAAAGTTACAAATTGGTCACATCCTGCTGTGGAGCCAGCAGGTGCTGTTTTTTGTTGTAGGTGCAGATAGGACCCCATGTACCAGTAAATGTTAGAATTTGTTTACCTTTGATCCCTGGGCTCTAACTCCAAGGTGCACCTGTGCTATCCTATTGGGGTTCAAGACTGAAGGGAATTGGATAGTGTTTTGTTGTTCTGACTCAAAAATGACTCAAATGTACAGTAAAAATTCTAATAATTTTACCTCACAGACTATACCTTCTAGAGACATTATAAAAGTACGTAATGCTTTAAGCTTCAACAGCAAAGAAGGAACTGTGATAAACACAAGACTCAAGTTCTGAAGGCAAGTTTATCTTTCCTGATGTACAAGAGACATGCAAATTTATATTTGCTGAATAAACAGGTAAATGTTGTCATGCAAATCCAGTAATTATGTAAGTATCCACACCTTAGAATCTGCTAGGGAATCCAGTCTGGATAGGCACTGAGTTAATGAATGACAAAGGATACCTGCTTTCTGATTTTTCATAATATGTATTTGCACCACTAAAAAATAAGTGTAGCTGAAGCTGATGAATTTTTGTAAGGAAAACTTATTGGTAGCTGCTGATTCAGCTAAAATTTCCATCTTTATGTCTGCATTGTCAAGCAGTATACTTGGTTGAGTTATCTTGGGATATAATTCCATGCTATACCCATCATTATATTGTTGGGATAATATAAAAGTAAACAGCAAGTTATTTTCTGTATCCTCTACATTAGCTGAAAGGATAGGGCCATTTATGTTTCCTAATATAAAGATCAATGTGATAAAGTATTGGATTCAATGATAGGAGACAGCTACCTGACTGAGGAACTGATATATGCTTCCTTTATTCAGAAAGAAAAAAGTCTGCAAAATTATCATCTGACTCTTTGAGTTTTTATGATTCATGTCTTCCTTCCTTTACCACATGGTTTCTGATGCCTCCTGACCTGGTATTTCATATGTCATAAGTATATGCCAATTATAAGCCATTTCAAAACTAATTACCTAAATCTAACTTTATGCTTTTTAAAATGGAAATAAACTTCCCATGCATATGTGCCTTTGAACATCCTTTGAACGATGTAAACTTAAGACTTTTTCTTTAAAGAGAGAATTTAATTCTAAATGGATTCTTTGTTTATATTGATGGTAAACAATGGATCCATTAAAGCAACATATTAAGTGATATAAATAAAATATAAGCCTTAAAGTGGCTAAAGAGAATATTCATTTGTTCCTTTTAAGAAATGTGGTATTTCAGAAAGCTTGAAGTACTAGTAGTCAGATGCACAAATCCTTACCTGAGGTGTCTTTAATTTTCTTTTCTAATTACATCTTGATATTGTACTACTTACATGATAATACTGAAAAGTGATGCTTCTTAGGTACTGGTTGAGATGCGAAGCTTCTTAGCAATATGGAATCTCCTGGGATTTCTTGGCCACCCCACCTACACAAAGTGAAGTTTTATTTCCCAAATGGCCGACATATTGCATTGACTCTTACCAAGAGAGTCAAAGCTAGGAAATGCTTTTTTATAAACAGCATTCTGCATGGTTTAATATTCTATGTAACAAAAGTTTAGGGCTCATTTTCTCACCAGTCAGCCTATTATGGATAAAAGTTCTGATGTTTAACTTTGTTTATGAGAAGTCCACTTATAAATCAGACCTTTTAACCAGCAAGGGGAGAAGTAAGAGGGTGAATAAGAGTGGTCTGTTTGTAGCTGAGTTACAGTAAGTTTCCTGGAGAAGGAAAGGTATGGATGGAAATTTGTTAATCAGGCCATCACCCCTCTGCCATTGTCCATCATATCACATGGTCAAAAGAGACAGGACAATAGAACTTAGGGCTGAAGATGTGAGAAAAAGAGTGCAATGTATCGTCAAAACTGGTTAAGGGTGGCTTTCTGTGAAGGGCATTGGATTCAAGAATATGATCATTGTGTCTGTTTTTCCAAGAGGTGTTTGGATTCTCTCATTGGTTAGTTAGTTAGTTAGTTTATTTATTTATTATTTGACTATTAGTTGAACATGAAATCTCTGTTGAGATTTTAAAAGATATAAAGACTTAAATAAATGGGAAAATAACTGTGAATAATAAGGTCTGAACTGTGTGGGTTCACTTATACACACATTTAAAAAAATAAATACTGTCAATGTATTTTCTCTTCCATATGATTGTCTTAGTAACATTCCTTTAGTTTAATACATGTACAAAATATGTGCCAATAGATTGTTTATTGTTTGTTTTTTTAAAGACTGTTTTTGTTATCAGTAAATATTCTAATCAACAGTAGGCTATTAGTAAATATTTGGTGAGTCAAAAGTTATATGTAGGTTTTTTTACTGTGTGTTTACCACCCCTTTCCCCCTTGTTATTCAGAGGTCAATTGTATTATTAAGATGACATGCTCCTCAAATTGATCTACAGATCAAAAGCAATCCCTATCAGAATTTCAGCTTTTTTCTTTGTAGAAATTTTCATGTGAATCCTAAAATTCATATGGAAAATTAAAGGACCCATAATAACCAAAACAATCTTGAAAAAGAAAACCAAATATTCATACTTCTCAATTTTAAAACGTATTATAAAGCTTGAAGAATCAAGCAGTGTGGTACTGGCATCAGAACAAACATTTGAAGGGGGAAAAAAAGTATATAGGACTTCAAAATTAAACACTTCCATGTTTCAAATGACATCAAGAAAGTGAAAAAGCAACCTAGGGATTGGGAGATTGCATTGCAGATCATATATCTGATAAGGGATTTGTATCTAGAATATATTAAGACTCATAACTCAATAAGAGAAAGACAAATAATCCAATTTAAAAAAATGGACAAAGGATCTGAATAGACATTTCTCCCAAGATGTGCAAGAGGATTAATATGCATAGAAAAAGATGCCTGTCATTATTTCTCATCTCAGAAATGGTCAAATCAAAAGTGCAATGAGATAGTCGTTCACATACACTAAGATGGTTATTAGAAAAAAGAAAGACAAAAAAGACAGACAAGAAAATGTGTTGGTAAGAATGCAGCGAAGCAGGAACTGTCATACTTTGCTAGTTGGTTGTAAAATGGTGCAGCCCCTTTGGATAGAGTTATATGACCAACCAATTATATTTCTGTTATCCCCAGGAGAATTAAAACATATGTCCACACTTGGACATGAATGTGTATGCCAGCATTATTCATAATATCCAAAAATGAGAACATTCTAAATATCTATCTCTTTTTTTTAATATATTTTATTGATTTTTTACAGAGAGGAAGGGAGAGAGATAGAGAGTCAGAAACATCGATGAGAGAGAAACATCGATCAGCTGCCTCCTGCACATCTCCCACTGGGGATGTGCCCGCAACCCAGGTACATGCCCTTGACCGGAATCGAACCCGGGACCCTTCAGTCCGCAGGCCGACGCTCTATCCACTGAGCCAAACCGGTTTTGGCTATCTATCTCTTCATGAATGAATAAAAAGAATCTATTACATTCATAATATTGACTATTATTTATCCATAATATGGAGTGAAATACTAATACATGATATAACATGGATTATCCTTAAAAAAACTTTATGCTTTATGAAAGAAACTAGACACAATATTGTATGATTTCATTTATATGAATAATCAAAACCATACATACAGAAAGATTAGTAGTTTCAACTGACTGGATATTGGGGAGAATAAGGAGTGACTACCAATGGATACAGGAGTTATTTTGGAAATAATTAAAATTTTCTGGAATTAGATGGTAATATGGATTGGAAAATTCCTTGAATATACTGAGGACCACTGGTTAAACATTTTAAAAGGTTGGATTTTTATGGTAGGTGAATTATAGTTCAAATAAAAGAAAAGCTTGCATTGAGCAGTGTGCCTGAAAAACATAAAATTGTACATGGCTCCTGCCCTATAAAAGCTTACAGCCATTTGGGAGAATACAAACTGATAGTTACCACACAGAATATACATCCTAGGGAAGAAGAACATATAGAATGTTGCTTGAAGAGGCAGAGGTAGAAATTTGCCTGGATGACATAGAGGCTGTTTGTGCCTCCCATCATTGTATAGGAAATCTCTACAGCTAGGATAAGACTTCTATGCAGCTTCAGAGAGCAGAAGAAAGTCTAGTATTTAGAAGCTGAGAAAGGCAGTCAGTAATATACTATAAAGACTATCTTTCTAACAGTAAGAGCAGTTGAAGTTCAATGTGGGTTGCCTTAGAAGATGGCAAGTTTGCCTTTATTGTAGGCATTTGAAATTATACTCTGGCATTTACCAAGTGAGTGATTTAAACTCTTTAAACCTCAGTTATTAACCTAAGTTAATAACACATCTCAGAGTTGACATGAGGACCACATGAAATAATGAGTGTATGTATAATGTGTGAATACACTATCTTGCACATGATAACACGATAACTACTATTGCTTTCACCAGTATCATCATTACCCAATGAATTTCTGCAATAATACTGGGAACACAATTCAGACAACAGATGGGAGGATTGATTTGAATGATGCTAGGATTTCATGGTACTCTCATTCTTGGTTACAGGTCTTGGAGTTTTCTGTTCCCTAATATAAAACTTGCAAGTACATAACAAAGACCTTGATTTCATTCCAGATCCCTAAATTGACTCCCTCTGTTCCTAAAGCAAACTACTCAGCCTCAGAGTACTCACTGCTCTTAGCCATGATAGCTGATATATATGTTTTATTTATTAAGATTGTTATTGACAACTCCAATGACCTTAGAAGTTGGTCTTTATGAATATCAATAGAACTATGAGTGAACACTGAGATGGATTATATGTGAAACAGTGTGAGAGTCAAGCAGGAGGCCACTTTACTCCTTCCGTCTTACAAAAACATGTTGTCTCTTAAAAACAAGCAAGTGAAATAACTTGATTAGAGTTCTAGGAACAATTATTTAAGGTGTTTTAAGAGGTCCAGAATTTCCATGATTGGCCAAGATGTCTTGGGGGTAGTCATTACCGGTCTGGGTCTATTTCAATATCTGTAACATGGACTTGAGGACTGAGATGATCTTCCTGGTGATTTGAGTTTTGAGTTGGTATGGCTTTGTCTCTGTATAAAAGAAATCTATATTGATTTTTCTTTCTGTGCTTGTATTATTTCACTATAGAAGATTTTTCTTTAAGAATGTGTTGAAGTTGATGGGAGTCACCAAAGATAATTTGCACTTACATCTATGGTGCCCAGGATGATTTGGAACCAACCTCATGGAGTTTAAGATTATTTGAAATAAAGTATATTGTAGTGGTAAAATGATACATTCTAAGACCAGATTGCCTTGGGTTCAAGTTCCTATTGTACTACTTTCTAACTGTGTAACCTGGAATCAGTCACTTCAAACTTTTTATACCTGTGATTTTTCATCTTTATAACAAAGATAATTATGGTGTCTACCTCATAGGATTGTAATGAGGAATAAATAAGTTACCATGTGTGAAACACTTAGAACAGTGTTTGGCATATTGTTAGCAATACTTGCATTAGCAGATTTTATTTTTGGGAGGTGGATGCTTATTCTTAAATTGTGAGTTACTGTTTTTGTTATAAGATTGACATATAAATTTGGTCTATGATAGCTGTGCAATCTCTGAAACAGATTATCTAGTTCATATAAACTGGGCATCATTCTTACACTACTTCAAAATGTGTGGGTCTAGCTGTTCCTGAGCTTTTGTCTAGTCCTTTTGGCTATGGCAGTGGCTTCTAATGCATGGACTCTAAAACCAAAGCTAGAGTGATAACCAGTCTTGACACACGCATGAATCGTCAGCACCTATTTCTGTGGTTTACAAGGTAATTACTCTGATAGGTTGGCTTTAAAAAAAGCTGAATTAGGTTGGCTTTAAAAAAAAAAAAATCAAGACTCATAAGTTATGATTGTGTTATAGTTGGTTCAATTGAGTGTTCATAATTCCCTGGGCAGTTTACTATGCAGAGAATGATGGGCTTAACTCCTTGAGTTTCTGATTCAGTAGGTCTGCAGTGGAGCTCAAGAATTTGTATTTCTAAGGAGTTCCTAAATGTGCTGATTTTGGGACCACACTTTAGGAATCTTTCAAAGCTGCTAGTCAAATGTTTTGTAAGCTACCTCCTCTTTGTCCTTTCTCATCACTACAGCTGTATACTCTCAAGGCTTGAGCCAGCGCCACAAACACTAGTCTAATGATTTCATTTTCTGGAGGAGGGAGCCCTAACTTAGAGAAATGTCTTCTCCTGGTTACATAGAAAATTGACAGAATCTGTAAGTTTTTTGTTCAATTGAGAGTGATTTGCATCTGCAGTTCTTGGACTAAGCATTTAAATGTTGAAAACTAGAATTCCTATTCTATCTCAGCCATATTTGGTAGTGTAAATGTTAGTTGTTTTATTTCTACAAACCTCATTTTCTTAATTCACGATATGATTACATCCTCTGCTTGGCATATATGATTTTGTGAAAAGTAAATGGCATACTCTGCATTAAATCACTTTGTAAATGTTGAAACACTATTCAAGTGGTTTTCAAACTCATCCCAGTTATCAGATGCAATATCACATTAAACATAAAGTATTTTTTGATAATTACATCATTCCTCCACTCATCTAAGGTAATATTGACTTTTCTAATTATTTTCAGGAGCAAGTAGTACATTATAAACTTGTCACTTGTTGCATAGAATCCTTTCATTCCCTTCCTGCATTGATTTCTCTCCTAGTCTGCTTTAAAAAAAAAATAAGCAATTAGAACTTGTCTTTTAGATATTTATGCATCAGAATGCATATGTGTGTGTGTATATAGATACATTGTTTTGCAAATGTATCAATGTACATTTTATGTGTACTTGTAAGATACCCTACAAGTCACATTTATTAAGAATGAAATAAATGATTTACTATTTTGCTTAAAATGAATTTATTTATTTATTTATTTATTTATTTATTTATTTTGCATTTGCTTTGGAAAGATCTGGGTTGAGCCAAGAGAAATGATTTTCCTCCCAGTTCTGCAATTAAAAGGCCATCTAAAGTCAGCCAGTTCCTCTAGGTAAGCCTCAGGTCCCCATTTATAAATGAGGCTGGTTCTTATTCTCAGTGTCAATGATATTTGACTGATAGGGCAACAATTACAGAGAGTCCACATTGGCCTGGGTCTATTTTAGAGAGATTTTTCCCCTTCCATGTCTGCTTGTTGTTTGGATTTTATGTTGATTCAGGGAAATTCCTCCACAACTTTTCTCCAGGTTCCTATCAGGGCCCTCTGGATTGTGTTGGGTTTGTGTTTCTGTTGATATGAATGGAAATGTAAGAAGACAATGTCCTGTTTCTGATCCTCTGGGGTAGAGATGTCGGGTAGTGGGCACAGGGACAAGGCTCTCCTGTTCACAGTGAATTTCTCCTTTTTGTAATATTCAGGGGCTCTCCCTTATTAATGCATAGGAAGAAGTATTAGTTCTTTATTGCTGTGCAACAAATGCTTAAAAACCTAATAGCTTAAAGCGTGTTAAAAATACACACACTTTGTCACTTTTTGTGGGCCAGGAATCTATGCAGAGCTCAGCTGGACCATCTGCTCTACAGTCTCTCACACGTCTGCAAACAGGGTACATTGGTCCAAAGTCTACCATCTCATTGGAAGGCTTTATTGGGGAATGCTCTACTTCTAAGCCCAGGTGTTTGTTGTTGGCAAGGTTCAGATTCTCCTGGGTTGTTGGACTGAGCGTCCTAGTTTCCAGCTAGCTGTTGGCAGGGTACTGTCCTCAGCTCTCCATCTTGTGGACCTCTCCAACATGTCAGCTCATCATCTCAACAAACAGAGACCTGATCATTCCATGTTCAGATACTTCCCTCTGGTTACACATGATGCCTCCCATTGACTCCAACTCATTCTTAAAGAAAAATCTTCTTTAGTGAAATAATAAAATCATAGTTAATTATGTGCTAGGTTGTGTTAAGTTTTTTCAATTTATTCATTCATTGAATCACATCCTTTATTCAACCAGCAATTGTTTGGACTGTAATGAATGCAAATACGACAGATCAAAATCAAGGGGAGTGTAGTTTCTACCTTTCCCCATCACACAAGGAGCTTCTTATGTAGGAAACAGATGTGTAAACAGATGACAGGACTGCATGATGAATGCAGTGATGAATGTCTGAACAAGATGCTATGGATTCATAGAGGAAGATGCTTCACTCCCCTTCTGTAGAGGTCAAAGGAGGCTTTTCAGTGCTGGTATTTAAGTAGATATATTAAGGGACTGGTTGGACCTCAGGGTATGTAGGGCAAGTGTTGTGAAACAAGCTTAGAAAGGAAGGCAAGTAAATAAGTTTCTGCAAATCCATTCCCTCCTTCTGTGTTTCTGTCTGCCTTATACATAATTATGACTCAATACCAGGCATCTCAGGCAACATATAACCAACAAACACACTATTACATTTCTCTGCGATCCCTGTATCACTCTGTCCTCAGTGCAAACACCTCAATGCTAGTAACTCATCTGAAAACTGTCTAGTTGGAGGCTAGAAAGTCCTGTGTCTTATAAGAGTAAAATCACACCAATAATAGTCACTAGGAATATTAGGGCCAGCCTTCTTTCCTCCAGAATCCTTTTTTAAATATATATATATATATATATATATATATATATATATATATATATATATGTATTGATTTCAGAGAGGAAGGGGGAGAGAGAGAGAGAGAGAGAGAGAGAGAGAGAGAGAGAGAGAGAGAAAGAGAGAGAGAGAGAGAGAGAGAGAGAGAGAGAGAGAGAGAGAGAGAGAAACATCAATGATGGGAGGGAATCATTGTTAGGCTGCCTCCTGCACACCCTCTACTGGGGATTGAGCCTGCACCTGGGTATGTGCCCTTGTCTGGAATCAAACCCGGGTCCCTTCAGTCCACAGGCTGACACTCTAGCCACTGAGCCAAACCAGCTAAGGCAATCCTCCAGCATTCTTTTTAAAGCTGCTGGTCCTGTCTGTGACAGCATCATGTGCTAACACTCATGATTTGGAAGTGTTTTACTGCACACAAAGCACACTTATAGAACTTTGTCCCTTGTATTATTTAGCACATATGAATTAGTTGTCAAACCATCTGATATATGACAAAATTGAGGACCAGGAATGTGAAATGACTTGCCTTAATTTTCACGCATACACACAAAAAGGCAATTCCGTGTTTAAATTTATGTCTTCTGTCTACAATTCCCAACATATTTCTAGTACATCAGTGGAACTCCATACCTAGGAACTCTGGTCAAATGAGCCCTTCCTTGGTAGCTTGATATATAACATGGCTAAAGTGAAACAGATCTGCTTGGGAAAATGATGTTGGGGCTCTAGCGCCTTGCTGAGCATCATCTTGCTAACTCCAGAGGTCACTCTGAGGTATCTTCATCTCTAGTGTGAAAAGCAGCATGTTACACTGTTAATTATTCCTGTCCTACCTTGGAGCTCTCAGGAAAGATCTAATGATCAGTTTGCTGCCCAGGGTGGGACTAGTGTGGGAAGCGAGCCACATTATTCCCCACTGGTCCTACTATGACATAGTAACTATGTGTTCCTGTAGATTAAAGCCTAGACCATGATAGAATAATGGACTAGATAAAATAACCCAAAGATGATGAAAGCAATGTGGTACAGTAGACAGAGCACATAAACACTTATACTAATTGTACTCCTAACTTGCTTTGTGATTTTTTCAGGCAAGCCATTGCCCTTGTGTTACATTCAGTTCACCAAGTAAGGACTTGGGCTTCAGCTTCCCCTGGTACTGATATAAAACATTCCATGAGGCTGTCATTCCCTGAGGAAAACATATAGCTTATACCACCTAGGACCTCAGAAGGAGGATCTACCCCAGTGTATCAAAACACTCCTTCAGGCTCCTATGGTAGATGTCTTGAAAGTGTTATATTTAATGGATAGAGGGAGCCTGACCTAGTAAATTGGAGAGTTATCATCATTCATCATGTAGGAATTTAAGTGCTTACTCACTATATATATATATATATATATATATATATATATATATATATATATATATATTCCAGAGAGGAAGGGAGAGGGAGAGAGAGATAGAAACATCAATGATGAGAGAGAATCATTGATTGGCTGCCCCCTACATGCCCCCTACTGGGGATCAAGCCTCCAACCTGGACAAGTGCCCTGAATAGGAATCAAACCCAGGACCCTTCAGCCCGCAGGCCAACACTCTTTCCACTGAGCCAAACCCACTAGGGCCTTGCTCACTTTTTAATCCATGAATTTGTCCATTGGGTTCAAACATTTTATTAAACTTTTTCTGCCTGCCTTGTTTTGCTGCCTTGAATATGAGGATAATGAATGAGGAAATTCTTGGGTTGAAGAGGGAGAGGAAAGACAGAAAAGGAGGGCTAGGGATAGGAAAATTAGCAGCCACTGTGTCTTTTGTTCGAGAAGAATCAGGATAGTTTGATTCAAATTTAAAAAGTAGGAAAAATGTCATGTAGAAAGCAGGAGAGGCACAGACAATATTGATGGCAGAGCCCTTTGTAAAATGCAGCATGGCTCTGCTTCCCTCTATTCAACACTTCAGTATGAGACGTGTCCTTGGAGAACTTCTGGATCCAGTCCCTCAGTCTACTGAGGAGGACAGTAAGGCCTGAGCAGGGACTGATTTGCCCACTCAGGTTGGAGAGAACACACTCTATTAGGAAGCAGTGTGTGTAGGGGTCCTGCCTCCTCTCATCAGAGTTGGGAAAGATTCTGGGTTCTCTACTTTTAAGAAATCCTGTGATCAGGTTAGGGCTACCTAGATAATACAGGATAATCTCTCCACTTCAGGAATTAACCTTACAACTGCAAAGTTACTTTTGCTAAGTATATTAACATATTCACAGCTTCCAGCAATTAAGGGTGTGGAGATCTGTGGGGGCCCATTAATCCACTGGCCACAGTTTGTTTATGGGAATATAAATAATTTCACATTGTTTTGCATAGAAACTGTGATTATAAGTGAGGAGAGACAAAGTAGCCACATCATGAAGTGTGTTTTATGCTTTAAAAAAAGACTTCTGAAGTTATCCTATGGCACTAGGGAATTGCACCATTCTTTTTAGCACAGAGATATTTAATCTATAATGAGGCTTAGATAGTGAAATAAGTAACTCTGTGCCCAACATACCTTCACATTTATTGCTATGGGAACTTTGTTTTTTCAATCTATTTTTTTTTCCTTTTTTAATATTTTATTGATTTTTTACAGAGAGGGAGAGGGATAGAGAGTTAGAAACATCGACGAGAGAGAAACATCCATCAGCTGCCTCCTGCACACTCCCTACAGGGTATGTGCCCGCAACCAAGGTACATGCCCTTGACCGGAATCGAACCTTGGACCCTTGAGTCTGCAGGCCAATGCTCTATCCACTGAGCCAAACCGGTTAGGGCTTAATCTATTTTTTTGACTCTGCATACTTGGGACACATTATCATGCCATGTACATATCATTAATGTTCACATTCCTTTTTACCATGGTCTTTTTTGCCCTCTTTCCCTGCTTGGTTTTCCTGGAGCCTGAGGGAATGCCATTTAGGGTCTATGTAACCTGTTGGGTAAGAGTTCAGGAAGACTTTCATTGGGCACAGTTGCCTCTGATTTTGGAAACTGGAACTTGGTAATATCAAGGGGCACTTAGGAAGACAAAGAGATGCCTGTTTCTTGGAACAACAGCACATTGAATCCATGCCTCTTAGAGCTGACATAGTGGAGAGTGAGGAGATGGGCGGCTTCTTCATATATAATCACCCCAGGAGCAACTCCTGGTTTTCTCTGGATCTCTTAGGAAGTCTAATGGAAGTGTCAACATTGATTACCTGCCCCTTTAATGTAAGAGTGGGAAGTTAACGTGTGCTTGTTCAAGAATGATTCTTTCTTTAACATTAATTATTTTATTAAAAAATCTTTATTGTTGAAAGTATTACATAAGTCCCCTTTTCTCCCCCATTAATTCCTTCTAGCCCCCCTCAACCCACCACCCCCCACCCCCCAGAGTAGGAGCTGGTGAATAGAAGAAGCCTCTTAAATTGAAAGTTTCTCCTTATAGAACAGGGAAATTGAAATTTATTTTTCAGTCAGTTCCAATTACACTGCTATGTTGCAGGGTAAAGCAACTACACAGGATGTTGTCTTATAACATCACTACAGGGGAGTCAGCCTCAAAGGAGATGGTGTCAGAGAAGTGTTCAGTGCCTCAGTGCCTGGGATTCTACAGAGTGAATCACAGTATGAAGATTTCTTAACACAAATAGAATCAAGGTGCCTACATTATATCTGAACCACAGCAATGTTAATGCAAAATAGCAGGTGAGATTTGATCTGCATGGGATTGCAGGCTGGGGAATAAAGAGGGAGGTGTATTTTTAAAGGTCATTTGTGCTACTTATGAGAAAACACATCACCATACATCTGTCTGTGAGATTGCATGTCAAGAATGGGGGTTGAGAACATTCCAAGGAAAACTGCAAGTTGATTTGCAAGTGTGAATTTTATTTAATTATTTATTTTCTGGAAGAGTTTAGCATCCTGAATACTTATTTCTTCTATGTTGTAGTTGATAATATCTAACATCCACTGTGGTGCTATGGGAAGAAGAACCTTCTATCTCCCACTTTGGATGTTAAAAATGTGAGATAAATTTTCAGAAAAGGCACAGAATCTAAAATATGACTTCTTTCCTATCTTACAATTAGAGTTGACAACAGTGAAATGATGTGCTCTTTGAAAACTCAGAAAGAGTGTCTTTTGAATGGGTGGTAGTTACATTCACATCAAACCATAGAACATTCAAAATCTAAGGTGAATTTTCTTTATTTAGATGAATAAGAGAGCCTATAGGATGAAGCTGCTTGTCTAAGGTCATGCAGTAGGTCAGTGGCACTGCCAGGACTGAGCCATCATCTCCTGGCTCCCAGTTACTGTGTTTCTAGTCCAGCACAGCTGCCTCCCAAGTTTAATAGTCTATGACTCACAGTCCAAATCTATGGTGACATATAATATTTTACTTTGATTCTAAATCAACAGGCCACATTTAGAAGTGCTTACGCTGCTGCATTACTTTTTACACTATCAGGTCCTTCAAGTTGAGTCTTATTTCTAGAGCTCCAATAAGAGTAAGCAGAGGAGCCATTTATTCATTTTATGACAAATATGTATTGAACACTTGTTGAGTGATAAGCTCTCTTGTAGAGGGTGAGGGTATAGCTATGAATAAAACAAAGTGTATTTCCTCAAACATTTCCCATTCCTCTGTAAAGAAGCGTAATAACCAGGTAAACAAGTAAACTTTTACATCTGATGGAGTTAAGTGCAATAGAAAAATTAAGCATGATAAGGAGGAGAGAGAGAGTACTTTGGATTGTGTGGACTGCTAGTTGCTACTATACATAAGGCAGATCTAGAAAGGAGGTGATATTTGAGGAGAAATCTCAGGCAGGTAAGGGCTTTTTCTTTTTAAAATATGTTTTTATTGATTTCAGAGAGAGGAAGGGAGAGGGAGAGAGAGATAGAAACATCAATGATGAGAGAGAATCATTGATTGGCTGCCTCCCTAGACACCCCCTACTGGGGATCCAGCCTGCAACCTGTTCATGTGTCCTGACTGGTAATCGAACCATGACCTCCTGGTTCGTGAGTTCATGCTCAACCACTGAGCCACACCAGCTGGGTGAGCTCAGTAATCTTAAGGGGAGTGATAAAAGATGTCCAGGAGGGAGCAGAGACCCTGATAATCACAAAAGGCCTTGCAGGCTGTTATATGGCCTTTGGCTTTTACTCTGGGTGAGATGGGGAACATTTAAAGTCATGTGATCAGACTTATGTTAAGGATGACTTTGGCTGTTTTGTGGAGAATAGAATGTGGGCTATAGTAATAAACCAAACCAGAAATGATGGTAGGTATGACAGACGCTAAGAAGTAGTTGGTTCTGGATACATTTTAATGGTAGCATCAACAAGATTTTTGACAAATTAGATATAGAATATGAGAGTAAAGGAAGATTCCAGAATGACTGATAAGTTTTTATCCTGAGGAGCCATGTACTGAGATGTTAGGAGGAGAGCAGGAGATTTAGTTTTGTCTTTTTTTGAGGGGGGGGAGGAGAAAACATGATCAGGAATTTGGTTTTGGATATGATAAATTTGTGCTATCTGTTATATTTCCAAGTAGTGGTTTAATAAACAGGTGTATACTTGAGTATAGGGTTCGAGGGCAAAGTCTTGGATAAAGCATAGTGATTAATCACAAAAACAATATGTAATTATATATGTGTTTTCTGATGGTCTTAGGTGATCCCTGTGAAAGGGTCGTTTGACCCCCAAATAGGTCATGACCCACAGGTTGAGAACTGCTGATCTAAAGTGATGGATTAAGCCCCAAGACTAATATTTTGATGTCTGGGAAACACAGAGGAACCATTTAAGGATGTCATGAACAGGGGCCAGAAGAAAATCAAGGGATGTACAGTTTAGAAATAAAGTAGAAAGACTGTTTCAAGAGTAAGTGAGTGAGCACGTTATCTGCACTGTTTGGTCAAACGCCATGATGATTAAAAAATGGAACCCTGGATTTAGATCTTTGGTGGGAGATATAGTGACAAAAACAGCTCTCACCATTTTTCTGAGCTGTTGCTCACATTTTCTTTACATTTCTTTTGTCCAGGTGGAGCCCACACTAAATAAACTTATATAATAAAAGGCAAATATGCAAATCGACCAAGTGGCAGAACGACCAGTTGCTATGAAGCACACTGACCACCAGGGGGAAGACGCTCAATGCAGGAGCTGCCCTCTGGTGGTCAGTGTGCTCCCACAGGGGGAGCACCTCTCATCCAGAAGCCGGGCTCACGGCTTGCGAGCACAGTGGCGGTGGCAGGAGCCTCTCCCTCCTCTGCAGCAGTCGGGCATCCCTGAGGGCTCCTGGACTGTGAGAGGGTGCAGGCCGGACTGAGGGACTCCCCCCGAGTGCACGAATTTTGTGCACCAGGCCTCTAGTGGTTAAATGCAAGGGCTCTAGAGTTACACTGCCTGGGAGGAAATAATATCCACATTATCAGGTTAATGGAAAGATTGAATGAGATAAACAGTACAGTAATTGTCACATAGTAAATGACCAATGAATGTTAGCTCTAATGATCAAAAATAAAACAATCAGTAAAATTAATAAAAACAAGTTTGCTTTACAATTTGTTCTTATCCTAAAATAATATAATACCGCTCTAAAGTTGAGTCTTAATTGGTTGTGTATTTTATATCTTCGGTTTTTGTGGGGGGTTTTTGTTTGTTTGGTGTGTGTGTGTGTGTATGTGTGTATATGTGTGTGTGTGCATTTTCTCATCATGGAATGAAATGACCACGTTGCAATCTAGTTACTTCCACAAAGTTCTCCCCTTTAGATTGTGTACTCCCTGAGAAGTTATATCCTGCACTTATCTTATACCTTAACATAGGGCTCGGCACTTTGGGCACTTCAGACTTGAAATTAAAGTGATCTGAATGTCCCAGTGATTGAACAGGGTGTCACCTACAGGATTGTTCTGATACTCAATGTAGTAATGATAGGATAGACTCTTAATTACTGGAACTTTTTAGAAACTGATTTTTTAATTTCTAAAATAATTCTTTAAGTCTGTCATTCCCTTCCTCTATACATTACTTTACAAATAAACCCTTGTAATTTTCTCAACCCTCTAAGGAGTCCTGAACTATTTTCCAGAACAGTTGACCTTTGGTAGGTATTTCTATAGCTAATATACTTTTTTTTTTTAATACCTAGAACTTAAAATAAACCCTCATTTTGAATTCTTTCCACTCATTCATAGTTCCAGAAGCTCAAGTAATGATACCTTTAACAGTTTCAAAAGTACTTTCATGAATTAGAAAAAGAGTGAGAGACATTTGTTTCCTTTCTCTTCTTTGAAATATAGGAAAAAGGCAACTCTAACATATAGCAAAACTGTGTTTATTGGGTCATTAAAGTAGGTTTTCAAATCTAAATCAACACTGGGCCAGGAGGAATGCGCTAAGCACCAACTCCAGCAGTGAGCTCTGTGTTTTAAGAGCTGTGTCTATGGATAGATGAGATTCCATGAGCACATATCTGCTCCGATTCCTGTGCCTTCATTTACTAGTTAAAAAAAAAAAAAAAAAAACCGCAACAGCTGTTTCTTACTTTTCTCTCATAGGTGTAATCTAGTTGGTAAGGGTAATACCTTTAGCTCCTCAGTTGCTTCCTGAGAATAAGTTTCTAGTGAGGAAGCTATATTCACTCTT
The DNA here is from genome assembly GCF_964212035.1 of Myotis nattereri. Lineage (NCBI taxonomy): Eukaryota > Metazoa > Chordata > Mammalia > Chiroptera > Vespertilionidae > Myotis > Myotis nattereri. Next base: position 46,823,036 of record NC_138077.1, read on the forward strand.
CCCACTGGCCTGTTCTTCCTCAGAACACTGTGCAGCCTATGCCACGGCCGCAGGACATTGGCGATCATATTTTCCCACGTCAGAGTAAGAGTCAAGAGGCACCTGAAGGAAGCCATGGATTGTGGAAGTCAAATCCTATTGTTGCTAATGCCATAATTTTTAGATATTAGAAATTCCATAGTATGTGCTTATGAATGAATTTTCTGGTATTCCCTTTTCCAGTATTATAACGACATGATAAGCAAAAATCAGAGGACATGGGAGTTGAAAGGGGCCAGTTTCAGCACTTTATGTCATAAATCAAACAGGTGCAGAGAAATGAACTGACTTGTATAAGATCCCACCTATCAATGTGGAATAGATATCATCAATATTCTTGAGCAGAGAGCAGCAACTGTGTATGCACACATGCTTGTGTACTGCTACATAGAGAAATTATTATCTCCAGTCCTGGCCAGTAAGTCCCTTGTTTGTTTCTCAGGTTTTTTTGTTTTGTTTTGTTTTGGTTTGGTTTTTTTGGGGGTTTTTTTGTGCTCCCACAGAAACAAAAGCCTTTCCCTTAAATTGAAATCAATTTGGAGTAAACTATTAAAAACACCACACCTTATCCTCCTACTTCATAGCGCTGTCATTTATTTATTTCATACTCTCTCTCTTGTTACACACCTCTCTTATAGGCTGTAATTTTCCAACTCCTGGTCTTTTCTCCATTAGTGTTTTCTACCTGTAGTGCCACTAATCACTATCGACCTGCCACTCTCATCCTTCACCCTTTACCTTTCACTCGCCTCCCTCACCATTGAACTTGATGCACATATTTCTTCCGGAATGTGTCATATTCTGGACTTTATCATGGTTATGGTCAGCTGTATGCATTCTGCTCTCTGACTAGCCTGGAAACTTGTGAAGGATGTTTGTGTGCTTCCATTCTGGGTTTTACATTGTATCTCAAGCATTAGTACTTGGTATGGGTTAGGTATTCAGCGGATGTTTGCAGAACAAATGAGGACAGATGGGGGGCGGGTGGGAATCAAACCCTCAACATTCTTGAAAACAATTCAGTGAATAGAGTTACCATGACTGCTAGGTCATAGTTATTTTGCCATTTTTACCTCCCACTTGCTGTTCTAAATAAAAGCTAAGTACAGCAAAACCACAGGTTTCCTGAAGGTCAAAAATGAATGTAATGATTTAAAGGACAATGGGTTACACTGATTGTGTTTGATTAACTTTCTGTCTACTGAGAGACATGTGTACATGATTGCTTTTCTCCAAGCAGCAGTGCCTTTGTTCTATTCTGAATTCATGGGGGAAAGAGGAGTTATTGAGAAAACAAAGATATCGGCGTATTGTCTCAAGTGGGAGAGAAGAAGGTATTATCGAGATTAGGGAACAAAATATCTGGTCTAGTATGTTCTCTGCTTCTACCCCTGTCTATCTATGTGACCTTCATTCAATATTTCCCTGCCCCACTCTAGGCCTTCATCTCCCCAGATGGCAGCTGAAGGAGTTAATTATCGGTGTCTCTTCTAGCAATAACACACCAGCCTGAAATTCCTGGTTGGGGTTGTGGAGTAATTTTTTCCAATGACATATGGCCCAACCTTCAGCTCTTAATTGTCCCACCATTGTGATCACAAGTACCTGATTATTCACACAGTTTTGAATATATGAATTGCATAGAGCTGTTCAATGATGGTGAAAATTGAGTCCTAAATATTCTACCAAATGTATATGTGATGTAACCTATTCAGGATCTCATTAGAGTGTAAAATGATATGTGAAATATGCACCAAGCGAGAAAGACTTAGAACATTATGAAAAGGGAGTAATACAATTTGATTTTTTATGCGTTATAGGTGATGGCCTAATAAGAGCTCCGGTTGTAGGAAGTCCGGAGTTGGAGTGTGGAGTACCGAGTGGAGTAAGGAAAACTAAAGAGAGTGTGTTGTTTCCATTCTTGTATTTCTCTGTTCACAGACTCAACTGTTTCACTCAAACTCATTAACAAAGTTATCCATTGGCCAAGTCATTCGGACTCCTCACCCAGGCCTGCTCCATTTATAGTTGTGCATATTTTGTTATTCTCTTACCATTCCAGTGCCAGAAAGAGAAATAGTTTTACTTTGAAAAAGGTACTTCGCAAAAGGTACCCATAACCCCTTCATCTCTCATTAGAGAAAATAAAAACACCTCACAGAAACGTATTTCAGAAAAATGTAAATGTAACACTGTTCCCAAACATCCCTCTCTCCTTTGAATGCCAATTCTCCTGACCTCCTCCTTCCAGCAGCTCAGACCCTTCCACCTGCTGGGTTGTGATGGGGTGGACAGGCCATGCACCTGGCAAAGCAGAGAGAGTTCCTGGGCTCAATGCTGGTGTTTGTGACCTAGACTTTCAGTTTAACACTTAACAGCTCGATGAGTACTGGAAGGATATTTGACCATTCCGGATCCTAATTTCCTCATGAAGAAGAGAGGATAAATTATATTTCCTTTTTGACATGGCTAGAATTACCAGAGAGAATTCAACCCAGAAACTCACACCTTTCTCGCATGTAGAAGGCCCTAGTCTCTGTTGTTCTACCCAGTTTTCCTTTGCATTATGCTGTTCTCAAGGGGTCATCCATTTCCCTAAAAAGGGAGGGGAAAGGGCCTAGAATCATCTCTCAAGATCCCATCCCATTTAATAGGGCCTCAAATCACTAACCAGATTTTCTTATGTGTTTCTCAGGCTTATCTTGTTTCATGTTCTCCTACATAATCTAATGTAGGATTCAGCAGACCTGAATTTTGGTCCTAACTCTCAGATTAACCTGATCTTTGACCCAAGTCATTTCCTTCTACAAATTTAAACGACAGCCCTTAGGTCTCTCCAGAGCTACGTAAATTGTTCGGGATCATTTACTTATGCTTGTATTTACTGGATACTGAAGGATTGAGGGTCATCCTCTTCTGTGTTTCCTTCCCTTTCCTGGGCTTCAGAGTTAATATGTTCCCACTGTTACCCTTGAAATAGTCACAGGTAGCATTTCTCAGCCTGGCTGACCTAGAGTCCCTCTGAGGACTGATCTTCCTTCATTGGCGATGATAATTCAACATTTTCATCTGAAATTTCAGCGTTTACAGAGTATCTTTACTTATTTGTTATTGATCTCTCACAATAACTCCTGAAGATGGGTATTCTTATCCACATTTTAGACATGAGGAAGCAGGCTGAGAGATGAAATGATTTATTTGCTCAGGAGTCCTATAGGGCTAGACTGCAAGCAGCATCCTGCTCCTTCCACACCAATGCCATGGACTTGGTTTGAGCGTGAATGGGACTCCCGAATCAAGTTAGAATGTCTGTGTGCTCATTAGTCAATAAATAAATAAACAAACAAACAAACCTGCCTTTCCTTAAATGAGAAGGAAATGAAACTTTCAAGTATGTTCGTAAGTTTATAGGCCTACATTTCCTTCCTTTACTAATACATTCCTAACCTTAAATTCCTTGTTAATCTCAGAGAACTTTACACTCTCGTGTTTAAATTCACCATTCCATTGGGCTCTGCAGAGCTTAGTCATACACATTTTTTCATTGTGGTCAGGAAGAGAGGTCCACTCGATGCTTGAATGCACATTGTCTTGGTTATTGTCCTGAGAGGCAGTCGTTTCAAAGAAGGCACACTTCTTTTAATAAGCACCCTGATTTTCTTTCCTCTCTCTAATGGAATGCCATCCCATACTTACTAATCCACTGAGCTTGTCAGTACATGTGCTGCCATTAGTAAAAAATGTAAGTGAAGAGCATGGTGTAGAAAGAGCATTGGGCTAAAATGGCAGAAGAGCAGATTCCAGACCCTCATCGTCCACAAATTATTTGACTGACAAATCACTTCGCTTTTCAGAGCAACTAGTTCATCTTTAATAAAGCATTGAACTGGGCCATTTCTAAGGTTCTTTTCAACTCTAATGCTCGGTAAAATCTCTAGCATGTTATTCTCCTTCCTCATTTAATGAAATACTGTCCTTCATTTCCTATTTATTTATTTATTATTTTGCAAGGAAATGCTAGTTGCATGCAAAATTAGGAGGCTTTACTTATTCCACAGCTATTTATTGAAAATATTGTTAGCCCTGGCTAATTTGGCTCAGTGGATAGAGCGTCAGCCTGTGGACTGAAGGGTGCCAGGTTCGATTCTGGTCAAGGGCATGTACCTTGGTTATGGGTACATCCCCAGTAGGAGGTGTGCAGGAGGCGGCTGATCAATGTTTCCAACTCTCTATCCCTCTCCCTTCCATTCTGTAAAAAATCAATAAAATATATTTTTAAAAAAGAAAATATATTTAAAATACAATTGACATTTGGAGGAGGAAGACATTCAAAAGTAGAAACTGCATGAGTCAAGATGTGGCACCTTGATACTGTAGGTTCTGATGAGATCAGGGCGTCACTGAAAATGTATGGTGCAGGGAATAGATAGTTGTGGTTATAAATAGGTACAAGGAAGGTTAGTTTGGCCTCAGTTTGGAGGATCTACACACACACACACACACACACACACACACACACACACACCCTTTCAGGATCTTCTACATGTTGCTGTTTTTACTTTAGCAACCAAATAAACTGTCAAGATTGAGTAGATATGTACATTTTAGAAGGAACTTCTATAAAAAGATTGGGAAATTCACAAATAAGTGGAACCACAAATCCACCTCTCTCTCCTTCTCTCTCTCTCTCTCTCTCTCTCTCTCTCTCTCTCTCTCTCACCCCCTCTCTCCCTTTCTCTCTCTCTCTCCTCTTTCTCTCTGTCTGTCTTTCTCTCCCTCCCTACCTCTCTCTAAAATCAATAATAAAGATGTTTTTAAAAAGATGGGGGGAAATCAATTGTGCCAGCACCTTTGATCAATACTAGTGTTATTTTGGCTTGTAAGAGTTACCCCCTCTGTTGGCTGTAACTTTCTGCAGAACAGGATTTATTATACGTTCTTTCCTGAATTTCCAACAGCAAGCAGTTTCATAATAGTGGTGCTCTCAGTAGCAAATGCTGGTTGCACTGACTTGCTGCCTGCTCAGATTCTGAGACAGGAAGGAAGATAGGTTTTCTTGTCCTATATAATAAAAGCCTAGTTGGCGCCACATGCAACATCATCACCAGATGGCCGCCACAAGATGGCTGCCCTCATGTCATCACAAGGTGGCTGCCACAAGATGGCTGTCAGAGGAGGACAGTTGTGGGAGATCAGGCTGGTAAGGGAGGGTAGTTGGGGGCGACCAGGCCTGCAAGGGAGGGCAGTTGGGGGTGACCAGCCTGCAGGAGAGGGCAGTTGGGGGCAATCAGGCCTGCAGGGGAGGGCAGTTATGGGTGATCAGGCCTAGAGGGGAGGGCAGTTGGGGGCAATCAGGCCTGCAGGGGAGGGCAGTTGAATTGGGCCTAAACCGACAGTTGGACATCCCCCAAGGGGTCCCAGATAAGAAAGGGTTCAGGCCAAGCTGAGGAACAGCCCCCACCCCCCCCACATGAATTTTGTGCACCAGGTCTCTAGTCCTATATAATAAAAGGTTAATATGCAAACAGGCCGAACTGTGGAATAGACAAACAACTGATCACTATGATGTGCACTGACCACCAGGGGGTGTGCACAGAACATGGTGCACGTCAGCAGCAGCAGGTGGCAGAGCGGGGAACATGGCAAGCATCGGCCACTGCAGGATGGTGGAGCAGGTGAGCCGGGGCGCTAGACCAAGGCAGGGTGCTGGTTGTTGTCATGGGGGCGAGCCTCTGGTGGTTACTGAAAATTCTTTGCTCCCACATGCCATGGTCCCGCCGGGTGCTCGCATCTGCTGCCGGCGCCAGCCCCACTTGCCCCCACTGCTAGTGCCGGAGCCACCTCTAGCACCCGCTGCTGGTGCCTGGCACCAGCACCAATTGCTCAGCACTGTCAGCAGGTACACACCGTAGCTGCTTGCCCTGATCACCCCTGGGGGCTTCTCCACCTCCCCCTGCTCCTGAGGGGGGATCAGAGCTGTAGCAGGTGCCACTCACACCCGCTGACAGTGCTGGCTCTGCTTGCACCCACTGATGGTGCTGGCCCAAATCGCACTACACAATCAGCGAGTGCAAGTGGGCCCCTTACCAGGGCTGGTGTAGTCAGTGCGTGGAAGTGGCAGTGGCAGCTGTGGGAGCTGGGTTGCCAGCACACAGGTAAAAGGTGGTCGCGGGGGGGAAGGGCCGGGCGGGGGCACAGAGGATTGGCCAAGACCAGCCCCTGTGCCCACTGCAGCCTCTCAGCCCACAGTTCCTTTCAAGGTGCACAAATTCATGCATGGGCTCCTAGTATAGAATAATAAGGAAAATAACTTTTTAAAAAATGAGTGAGCAGTAATAAAATGAAACTACAGTAAATTGACAGCCTGGATCTGTACTCTGCCTGACCTGACAATTAAAAGAACTTATTACTGTGTCAGCTGCCAGATGGGGCTGCTTCTTGAAATGGAGCGTGCGGTGCTCTGAGCACGATTCAAGTGCAGGCTTCCTTTCCTCCCCACTCCGTGTTTGTTGAGTTTGGGAAAGAAGCAGTTTTGTTTGAACTAAGCCCACTCATCTCAAGTGTGTTTAGTGACAGCAGCATGTGACAGATAAAATAAAATCCTACGGCCTCATTTCATGTTTGTTTAAATTTCAGGCCTTAGTGAAGGGAGTCAGAGAGGAAAAAACAATGGAGGAATTTAGAAACAAATTATCACAAACATCCATTTCTCTCCAGGGAAATTAGGGAGAGCAAACAATTCAAACAATAATAACAGTAGTAGTTGATTTGTAGAGTGACTCCATGTTCATATCTCATTCCACCCTCACATCAAGTCTGTGAGTGTGCTTGGCCAGAAACTATTTTCTAAGCATTACATACAACCTTGAATGAGTTGAACCAAATTTGACTTTTAAAATGATAGTGCTGGGCCTCATGCTTGGTCCTGTGGATTTTGAATCCTATCGTCCCTCCACTATTCTATGCTGGTCCCAGCAGTCTAATATGTCTGCAGTATATTGGAGGCATCCTGTTTCTTAACTTTATTGAAACATATATATGCATGGAGTATGTGAATAAATTCTCGCCCTGCAGACGTGGCTCAGTGGTTGAGTGTGGACCCATGCACCAAGAGGTCACTGGTTTGATGCCTGGTCAGGGCACATGCTTGGGTTTGGGGCTCAATCCCCAGTGAAGGGTGTGCAGGAGATAGCCAATCTATGTTGATTATCTTACATTGATGTTTCTATGTCTCTCTCCCTTCCTTTCTCTCTAAAATAAATAAAAACATTAAAATTTAAAAAAATCTTATCACAACATGTCTCAGTATCAGAAATATGTCAAATAGAACTTAAAAGACCCCCCTCACTACCCACTCTATTCCCTCCATTCCAACTCCATATTTTTTCACAAAGTTATTACTAACTTGTCTGTTTGTTGTGCATCATTCCATTCTTTTACTATATATATATAGTTATGGTTGGTTATACAGGCAACAATTATTTTACATATACATGGTAAAATATTATCTGTTATCCCAAACTTGCTCTTTCCTCTTAAAAATAATTATCTTTATTGTTGAAAATATTACAGATGTCCCTTTGTATTACAGTTTTATTTCAGTAAACAGGGCTTTGCCATGTGGTTTTTAAATTTTTAAAAATATATTTTCAATTATAGTTCACATATAGTATTATATTAATTTTAGGTATAAAACATGGTGATTAAACATTTATGGAACTTACAAAGTCTAGTACTCAGTAGACCCGATACATAGTTCTTACAGTAGTATTGACTTTTGGTCATAGTGTTTTTAACACCTATCCAGTGCTCCATAGTATGAGTGCACCTTCATGGAACCTCTTCTACACTTATGGGTATTAAGACTAAGCTCCAGCTTTTCTTTATTATGTTAAAACTAGAGGCCCAATGCACAAAATTCATGCACGGGTAAGGTCCCTAGGCCTGGCTGGTGATCAGGGCCAATCTGTGGGGCCACTGGTGGGGCAACCGGGGGGGAGAGGGGGCCTGCTGGCACCTGCCTTGGCCGGCCTGGTGCCACCCACTCACTGGCCCCACCCCCTGCTGCTGGTTGCCTCCCTCTGCGGGGCAACCTGCAACCTGTGGGATGATCAGGAAGCCCCTGCTGGCACCTACCTTGGCTGGCTTGTGGCCTGCCTGCTGGGGGCAGTTCCTGCATTGAGCATCTGCCCTCTGGTGGTCAGTGCACGTCATAGTGACAGGTCATTCTGCTGGTCCTTCTACAGTTCTGTCAATTTGCATATTAGGCTTTTATTATATAGAATGAGTTTCCTTGCACATGTATCTTCGTGTTTTTCTGAATCCAGAATTAAAGGTCCAGAATTGGAATTGCTTCTTTATTCTGAGGTTTGTCAAAGTCAGTTTCAGCCACCATTCCAAATGTTAGAATTTTCATGTATTAGCTCATGTTAATGACCTGAACTTCTACTTAGTTGTTTTGGGATCTGTTATTCGGACTAATCCAGACACTTTTCTAAACAGACACTGTGGCCAGGAGAATAAATGTTGGGAGGTTTTTTTCCATGGCACCGTGGTTTGGATAGAGGCACTCACTGGGAAGAAGAGTAGGGCATTCTTGTGACAGTTTTGTTTACTTAAAATAACCATGCTTTTTACTTGGATAGGAAAAGCTACTTAATGCACTAAAAATACCTGTCATAATTAAAAATGCAAATGATACAATGCACTAAAAATACCTTTAGCTTATTCTTTGTTAAGAAACAAGTATTTTCACACAGTCAGGCTTTTAAGAAAATATCATTAAACTTTCTGACTTGAATATATGATGTGAAGGCCAGAGGGTCAATTCTACCTCCCAGGCTATCCTGCCTCTTTCCACATTTCCCAGCTGCTCTGTATTTATATAAAAGTAATTACTAAGAACTAAATTTTTAAAATATGGGATGAAAGAGAATAGAGCTCATCTGGACAGCTTGTATGGCATTTAGGTTGCAGAAGAGCGTTCTCACAACTAGTTCCCAAATCATGGAGAATTTGTTGTAAGCAGAGAGGCACAAAATAAAATCCGTCTCCATCTTACTATTTTTTTTTAATCTGTTAAAAGGCTTAGTTGTTTTTTAAATCCATGATATACCAGCATGGGTCAGAATTATATTTGTCTAATTTTTTTTTTGGATAAAGACATTGTTTCTCAGGTCTGTTGTCATTAGGCCCTTTCAGGTCCTAGAAAGCCAAGATGGATTTAAAGTTAACCTTAACTGACTTCACATGGTGAGAATTTATGATGAGGACACAAAGAGGAGGAAAGAAGTTCAAGAAGCCATGTCATTGGCCAGACAACCCAGCCTCGTGGAAAGTTATAGTACTATTGAGGACACAACGATAGTACCTGAATTTGTCACCCCTCAGAAGTAAACACCCAGTGTTTCCTTGTCCAGTTGGTCTTCATTCCTAGGACTTCGTTTGTCTCAGTTATCTTTTTTTTTCCTTTTTTCTGGTTCCTATTGCTCCTCCTGCCAGTGATTTTATTTAGTCCTCTTTTGGACACCATGATTTTCACTAGAAAATGTCCTCTCCTATTTCAGGGCTTCTTTATATTACTCTGTATATTTCTTGCTTTTTTGTTCGATTCTATTTCTGCTACCAGCTGCTCTTTCTCTATATACCTTGCACTGTAATTTCAACGCAATAGACTTCATTATTTTTGCTGGTTCTGCTCCATTACTAATTGGGAAGGAATTCTTTCTCCAACACATCTCATGGATCTAATTTTTGGTTCAATTGCTGATCCAATTAGTTGTGACAAAAATTCAGAATTACCAGTTACAAAACTGTGCTAATGTATTTATTAAAAACAAACAACTGTGCGAAGTTCTTTTCTTAAGCACTCCTCTATCATAGTGAATTTAAAAAAAAAAAACACAAAAAATAAAACTTTATTTTAGAGTGAGGGAGGGAGAGAGAGAAGCATCAATAGGCTGCCTCCCGGACACTCTTGGCATGGATCAAAACTGAAACCTGGGTATATGCCATGACTAAGAATCAAACCTGGAACCTTTTGGTGTATGGGACAATGCTCAACCAACTGAGTCACTGGACCAGTGCTCATAGTGAGTTTTGAATTCAGCCAAATGAAAGGTTCTAAAGATGCAGTTTTCAAATCCACATGCTCAGGAAACATTCAGGAGACTTAGTTTCTGGTCCTGACATTACTCTAACCAGCAGTGGAAGTTTCTTTGAGTTTAGATTGCATCTCCAAGCTTCAGTTTTTCTATCTTTTCACGAAATTTGCTATATAAAAGGGGGAAGGATGGCTTAAGAGAAGAGGAGGTCTACAGTCAAGTGCCCACTATTCCCCAACCCCAAGTAAAAGTGAGATCTGTGTTTCAATGCTGCATTGAAGGCACTTGTAAAGTGGGAGCCATGGATGATATTGATGAATGTGAGACAAGAATGACTGAGGGAATAAAGTTCTGGAGAAGACAGCAAGGACCGGAACCAAGAACATGATGAGAAAGATTTGCTTAGCACAGAGATTGTCTCTGTCCCTGCAGGGATGGAAGAACACATTTATACAAACAAATAGGTTGATCATAAGAGAGTATCTAAAGGAGAAACTTTATGCTGCATTGTGTCACTCTTCTCAAAGGTAGGAAGGAAAGTAATGAGTGGAGAAGGAGGCATGGAAGTGTGTGAAGCTAAGGACATTTAGATGGGCTACTTGGGATATGGCATAAACATAAAGAGATCCATGAAGAGGTCATGGTATGGCACTGAGGCCCACTTAAAATCTCAGGATCCAGTCTGCACTGTTTCTTGGATTTCTCAAGAATCTGCATAACCTCACAGCTACCAAACAATAAATAAAAAAGAAAAAGACAATATAATTGACTGCTCATCAAAAGTTAGCCAAAGGCTTGGTAAAAAACCAAAAAAACAACAACAAACAGGGAACAAGGCTAATTGAGTATTAATTGTGACCTTAAGGGACACAATAAATACCAGTAGTACTGTTCTTCTCTACCCACATCAGAAGCCATTGATAAATAGAGGCATCAGACAGATGAGTACCAAAATGTCAGCCTTATGGCTAATCACCTTAGATGATTGACATTAGCCTGTGGTCAAGGGAAAATGCTACTGTTTTATCCTTGAAGAGCTAGATTTCTCTCCTGATAGTGATCCACACTGATCACCTACAGGCTTTTCCCAAAATAGGGTTGCCCACCAACAACTAGAGTCTGAAAAAGTAGAGAAAAGTGTGAGTTTTCAGGCAGTAGTTTATGAGTGAAACTCTGAAAGGGGCTGAATCCTTCTGCCAGTTTCTTTCCTCAAAGTCCCCAGTATAAAATCACTGCTCCTCCTCAGGAGAAGAATGAGTGAGGCGTAGACATGCCAGAAATGTTTCTCCATGGAAGATTCTTCCACATGGAAAACTCAGAGTAGAGAATGAACTTTCCCCCTTCATGTCAAGGTGTTGATCAGAGGGGAGTCTAGTCTCGAGCTGCTATACCCAAACAGGGTTTCAGGGCTTAGATACAGATGGAGGGATTTGATGGCTTGTAAGACAAAGAGACTCCACATGGCTAAAGGAGATATGATTAATAAGGGAACATGTTCAGGAGGTGGTATGGTGGTAAGTGGAGGGGAAGTCTGGAATGTAGCTGGGTGGTGGATATTTCTGAGTGGATATGAAAAATAACTGGGGTAGAAGTTATAAACTCAGAGTGAGCTGGGTGTCTGACATGGGATTTCTCCCCCTGTACTTGAAAGTTGACAAATTCTGTAATTTCGAGTTCTTCTCTCATTTTCCCTCTACCTCTGCCTTGGACTCTAGGTACATATTCTACTCGTACTTAGTTTTCACTGTGGTTTCAAAAACTGCTGATCTATAACTCAGTTGGGCGGTTCTCTCACCAGTTTCATGTTAGCTGAAAGGCAGTGTGGACCATATGACTGTTCCTAATGTCAAATTTATACAAAAGCTCCTGTGGGCTTGCCTCCAATAGTAGTATCACTTCATAGCCTAGTTCACATATCTGCAGGAACATGTACCTATCTGACAGATTTTCAAAATGAGTTTGTAGAATAATCATTTCGTCTGATCCAGACATTAAAAGGAAGGCTTAGGTTTTGATGTGTAGTCTTGGTGAAATTTAGTTAGCATCTAAAATGGAAATCTTCCCCTAAGAGCATGATTAATAACAGGACTTATTGTCATTACTAATAGTTTATATATTTGATTTTTTTTCTTTTTTTTTACAGATGAAAAAACTAGCAGCCATAGAAGTTTAGTCAAAGCACACAGAATAAAATCCTTGCAAGAGACACTGGCTCCCTTGACACTTCTACATTATTTACTCTATCATGTCCTGTCTAATGCTGAGTTCCTCACAGAGCATGTCCTTTCATACACAAACATGCCTATGAGTGTAAGGCAAATAAATGCTTGTCTGAGTAAACATTCCTTCAAAATGCCAATAGTCCTTAAAAAGGACAAATTAGCAACAACACACACAAACACTTTACAAATTTCTGGTAAGCAGAATTAATACAGAAGTGAGCTCATTAAAAGACAATTGTGAGATATTAGTTTGTCCTTTGATAACTTTTAAAATATTTGATTCTATTTCTTGATTTCAGAGAGGAAGGAGAGGGAGAGACAATCATTGATTGGGTGCCTCCTGCGTGCGCCCTACCTGGGATTGAGCCTGCAACCCAGTCATGTGCCCTGACTGGCAATCTAACCACAACCTCCTGGTTCATAGGTTGATGCTCAACCACTGAACCACACTAGGTGACTATTTCTAACCTTTTAAAACTAATATCTCTAGTAGTTCTTAAAAAATCCTGGGTAGGATTTTTATTAGTTCGTAAATACATTTTCATGTGCATATTGTGTCTTATAGAATGTGGGGGAAAACTTAAAAAAAACATATTGGATAAAACATACTTAATATTAAAATAATTCAAAGCATTAAATATTTGATGACTCAAAGGGACTTTTACTATGCATTAAAATTATTTTTATAAACATGTATTATTGGAAATTGTATAGAAATGTCTTTACTCACAAAACTTTCAAACTTTTGCACACATGGACACAAAAAGCTCTCTGTCAGAATATGCTACTCATCTCTACCTGCCACTAAGAGATGATGTGAGTGGGGGGTTGGATACTGTCACTTAGGGTGTAAAGATAAAGGGATTTTTGGGACATCCTCCAACACTTAACCAGTATCTGAGGAAGGAAGTTTTAGTGTATTTAATAGAACTTGTTATATGATAGAGAAATGGGTGAATAAGATTTAATTTTATGTTCTCAATTAGCCAAGATCTTTATAAGGAACAATTAGAAAACTAAACAATTGTATTTCTTTTTAATTTTCTCTTATATGATAAGATAACATAAAAGGACTTATACCTTGATTGCTTTTTCTAATTAAGTGTGTCAGAATTTCACAGCTGATTTTTTAATCCTCATAGGAGGATATGCTTATTGATTTGAGAGAGAGAGAGAGAGAAGAGAAAGAAAGAGAGTATAACATCAATCATTCAGGTACTTCCCATATGGACCCAGACCAGAGACCGAACCCTCAGCCTACCTAACACAACTGATTTTGAATATCCCATCTTGACTTGCATATGTGGAAGTGAGACTCTACAAATAAATGTTCTGTACTTTAAGGTATTAATACATAAAGGAATATTCTTTTGAAAATCAGCATTGATGAGGACTGTGCTTATTTTATTCTGTGCCATATTTCATATGTTAATTTAATTATAGTTTCTTCTAATCTCACCAAATAATTCAGATTTTTAAAAATTTGTTTTAATCTCAACTATGATCAATCTAAGCATGCTATTCAATGAACAAGTCTTGGTATTATTACAGTCACATCTCTGAAAGTATTATGTGTTGTTTATGGAAGCCTCCTCTTCCACTCCCTACCAGAGCCTATGGTTATTTCTGCTTAGTTCAAAAAGCCACATTCTTTCTTTATGTAAATGATACCAAGATTGCTGCTAATTATTTTCAAGATTCTAACAATAATATATGCTTGTTTTCTCTCTGTGTGTGTGTGTGTGTGTGTGTGTGTGTGTGTTTATATCATGCTCTGGGATATGATGCCAAATCAGTTATCTTTTGTGCTTTTAATTAGTCAGGAACTTTTATTTAATGCCTACTAAGCTCAGAGCAAGGAGAGTAAATAGTGGAGAATGGCTGAAAGTAGATCTAAACACAAATACACTATCACCCTAGAATAGCTTCCAGTGTCATTATGTATAACAGAAGACTGATAAATGAAAGGATTAAGAAAAAGTAAAGGCAAAACTAAATGAGTGCAAATAGGTAGGGTAAAAACTACGTATGTAAATGCAATGAAGATACAAATTAAGAAAACTTGAAGTTCAGTATTTAAAACTGCTTTCTACTTTTATTTTCCATTTGAATTTTTAGAACTCAGAACACCATACACTTCAGTGAGGAAACCTACTGGTTCAACTGTATCACTTAAATAAGCAAATCTAACTCTTATTTATTTATTTAAAATTTTATTGAATTAATTGGGGTGACAATGGTTAATAAATATAGGTTTCAGGTGCACAATTTTACAACACATCATCTGTACACTGTATTGTGTGTTCATCACCCCTAGTCAAGTCTTCCTCCATAACTATTTATCTTCCCTATTTCCTCCCCCCCCCACCCCCCCACAATCACTACACTGTTCTCCATACCCATGAATTTATTCATTTGTTTTTCTTTTTGCTCAATCCATCCAGTGCCCCTTCTTAGCCCCCCAACCCTGAGAGCTTCAACCTGCTCTATTTATGAGTCTATCTCTATTTTGTTCATTAGATTCCACATATAAGTGAAATCATATGGTCCTTGTCTTTCTCTGACTGGCTTATTTCACTTAGCATAATGCTCTCCAGGTCCATCCATGCTATGGCAAGGGGTAAGATTTCCTTCTTTTTTACAGCCAAGTAGTATTCCATTGTGTAAATGCACCATGACATTTCTATTCACTCATTTGTTGATGGGCACTTGCAGTGCTTCCAGGTCTTAACCAATGCAAATGTTATTTAGTCCTACAATGTTGTATGAACTCTGGGTACTGGGGATGAGGGATAATAATTAAGGCAGATGAGATTCTTTCTTTGTCTTCCCTCACATGCTGAAGAGAGGTTAGGGGAATGTAAAGATATAAACAATATGCCAGTAAACAAACCTAGGTAGTTAAACAGGACAAGAAGTGCAGGTGGGAGTATCTGGAATGATGTTTGCTGAGAAGTCAGGCAATACTTCTCTGAGGATTTGACTTTTGAAGCACCATCTCAATATCAAGTTGATAATTTGTACTTGCAGAAGAATGCATATGCCTGGCACCAAGAATGACTTAGATTCTTTACGGTACTGGAATGAGCCAGGGTGGACCAGGTGAATAGATGCCTATGGTCTTAAAAGAGGAAGGGAAATAGCTGTGGATTTAGGTTTCAGATAACAGATGCTGAGTTTTGTCTCTCAGGAGCAAAGGGTTTCTGTATTCTTTACCATACCTTATAAGCTTGTGTTTTTTTGGTGCTTTAGAGAAGTTTTTGCATTCTGGAAAGAAATGTGAGCATGGATCATTTTATCCTTTTTTTCTAGATGAACATGCTGATGAACAAGGATATGAAATCATTTCCCCTATTTATTATTCTAATGTTGTACAGTGCTAATGATAATCTGGTTAAGTCACAGACTTACTCTTGGTCAATTTTGGAGGGTTTCTAAAATCTTAGAATCTTCCAAGTGGAAATTTCCAATACTATGAATCCTTAAGTGGTAACTTTTCAGTCTATGGAATTGCCCCATACAAGAAATCGTTAGTGATTTTTCCACCTCTGTCGTTCTTTGGTATTGCCTCGCTTGGTATCAACTGTTTAGAAATTTCAATTCTGGCTTGAAATAGTTCATCAAATAATAACTTATATCAAGCCAAGAGTTTTTATATTCCTCTTTTCATGATTATCAACACCCGTTTAATCTGATCATATGGGGGGGGGGGACTGATGATGTGCTTATTTCCAAATATAGCTTTTAGCACCAGTATTTGGTACTCGCATGGTCCATACTCATAACACTAAGTCTGATTTTAGTGATGGTTAATCTTTCTAAATCAAACATCATTAATTATATTGATTTGGAAGAACGCATTCTTTTGGGGTCTACATGAGCTTGGGTTATTCATTTCATTTACTGAGCCTTATTCCTTATTAATAAAATGTAGATGTTGAAATAAATGCATTTTCCAGCTGTGTGTTTTGTGATATCACTATCAATTTACCTACTGAGGAGCATCACGTAAATTTGTCACTTGTAGAAAGTGGTTCAATGGCTTAGAATCTAGCATAACATCCCGTTTTTATTAAATCTCAGCTAATATAACTGAGCATCTTATATGTACTGGGATCCAAAATAGGATGCAAACAGGTAAGACCTTTGTCCAACAACTGAGAGGTCAAACTACAGTGTAAAGCATAGACTGGGAACTCAGATCTTTTTTGAGGTATAATTCACTTACCACATAATTTATTGGCTCAAATTATTTTTAAATAAATCATTAATAATTTTATTCAATACTATTTTATGAACATTTGCCATGTATCAGGAACTTCCTAGGTGCTGGGGTTATAGAGATTGACAACATTTTTATAAAATCTAGCCTCTTACACAATGTGCACTAAGATTCAAGATCAACAGTAGTATTCGGGGAACACATCAGGCCCACAAAACATGCTTAGTCTTTGGAGAGGTGAGAAGTGGCCATCTCTATTCAGAGGTCTTCGAAACCTATTGGGAGTTTGCTAAGTTGATTGCATTGGGAAAACAGAGGAAAGAGTGTTTAGGGAAGAGGAAAGAAAAGTTGCCAAGGCACAGAGGTGAGACATGTAAACCACATGCAGGGTTAACACATGGGGGCTAGTGTGCAAAGGACAGTTTCTCCTGGGCTTGAAGAACAGAGACTGTCAATATGTCCTTTCGGAGAGATGCGTATGTCTTCCTATGAAGTCACAAATTAGAATGAGGCCTGCAGGATGTGACATTTGAGTTTGGCACAAAGGATGTTTAGGAAGTTCTTTTTGAGGCAGACTATAGTTAATCCACGTAGAAGAAACTGCAATTGCAGAACTAAATGGGTGGATCCCAAGAAACCAGGAACACCAATCAGAAAGGATATGTGCACCCCTATGTTCATAGGAGCACATTTTACAATAGCTAAGATTTGGAAACAGCCTAAGTTCCCATCAGCAGATGAGTGGATTAAAAACTGTGTGGATTAAAAAAACACAATGGAATACTACACCACCATAAAAAAGAAGGAACTTTTACCATTTGCAATAGCATGGATGGAACTGGAGAGCATTATGCTAATTGAAATAATCCAGTTGGAGAAAGATAAATATCACATAATCTCACTCATTTGTGGAATACAATGATCAACATAAACTAATGAACAAAAATAGATCCAGAGACAAATGGAAGGAGAGGGGGCAGGTTAGAGATCAACCAAAAGACTTGTATACATGCATATTAGCATAACCAATGGACACAGACACTGGGGTGATGGGGGCTTGCCCTGGGGGGTGAGAGTGGCGGGGGCGGGGTCAATAGGGGAAAAAGGAGACATGTGTAAAACTTTAAACAATAAAAAATAAATAAGTAAAAACATAAACAGCATGTTAACATAAAATAAATAGGTGGAAAAGATGGTGTTTTCAACTGGGTAAGGCATTTGAGGTACTTGTCAGATGAGCTAAGTGAAACAGAGAAGGAATATAACCAAAATAATACATAGGTGAGCCTGGCCTGCATGGCTCAGTGTTTTGAGATTCGGCCTATGAACCAGGAGGTCACAGTTCGATTCTAGGTGAGGGCACATGCCCGGGTTGTGGGCTTGATCCCCAGTGTGGGGTGTGCAAGAGGCAGCCGATCAATGATTCCCTCTCATCATTGATGTTTCTATCTCTGTCTCCCTCTCCCTTCCTTTCTGAAATCAATACAAATATATATTTTTAAAAAGAATACATAGGTGAGGGTTGGAAGGGCAGCTTATAAATAGATTATGTACAGTGTGCCCTTCTTCCCGTAGGCAGCCAGGGATAGTGGGGGCAGCAGTTTGGGAGAAGACTAGAGCACTGAAAGTTTTAGAAAAGATAACTCTGGATATACTTGAATTGGAGGAGCCCTGGGTGGTGAGTCAAACTTAGGGATATGTCATCTATATTGTTTAGGATAGTACTTATCTAAATACTTATCAGTATTTTTATATACAATTCTACTTGTCAAAAACCTTTACAGCAATGGTCAATCATTTTTAATATTAAGAAATTATAATCTAATAAAATATATGGAAAGATAACTCACATTTATTGAGTATACTGTCAGTTTTATTTCTTAATTTACTTGATCCTCACAGCAGCCCAGCGAGGTTGCCTGTCATCTCCCCTGACCACCACCCATTTTGCAGGTAAAGAGATTATGGTTCAGAGAGGTATAACTCGGAGCTAGGCAGAGCTGGCATTTGAGTCAAGACAGTCTAGCTCCTAACACTAAATATATGAATTGATATCTGACAACACAATAAAAAATGCTAGTTAGTAATTGGGTGGGTGAAGAGAGATATTTGGGGCAGACAGTTTTTTGTTTTGTTTTTTACAACATAATGATTCATTGATTTTGCAACCATTATCCCAATCTTATTTTAGAACATTTCTTGCACTCCAAAAAGAAATCTTATGCCCATTTGTAGTTGCTCCAGTCTCACCTCCAATTCTAAGTAACCTTGAGTATACTTTCGTGGTAATCAGTCTTTAAAGATTAATTTGAAATTCCAATTTCTAACATCTGCATGCAATTAATGTCCTCTATTCATAATTTGGGGCAGAGTGGGTGAAAGTGCCAGGCTCTATGCCAGTCATTGGTCATATGCACATGAGTAAGACTGCCCCAGGTCTCACCCTTGAGTTCCCCGTCAGTGTTTTGGAGAAGCAGGCACATAAACAGACACATTATTAAACAAGTGTGGACAATGGAATTCTAGAAGTCCTGATGTATGTGTTGAAGACTTGTATTAAATTTCTTTCTGCTGGAGGCCATCGAATTGTTTATAAAAATCTAGTATATATGAAGCACTTAGAATGCTTGGCATTTTGAAAATAAGATCTACATAAATTTTAAATGAAATAAAATTTCCTATCCAGAATAGCCTAGTAATTGCCAAGCATAAAATAGCCCAGCTGTGGAGTAGCTTAAAGGACAATTTGTCTCAAGCAGAAAGTATCATACAGGATACTGTCACACAAGTAAGGGTAATGTCTGAATCACTGGACCTATTTGATAGCACATCTATCTAAAATGGCTGAAAATAAAACTTGCAAATGCACCAGATTTGATCAACCTTAGTATGTCTTTCTCTTATTCTCTCCATCCCAAGTTAAAAATAAAATCCCCCTGCCTCATTTTCCTGTGTGCTGGTTAATAGGACTAACCGGAGCTCTCGACAGGATAGCAATAGGTATGGTAGACAACATTGTATAGTGGGTGAGAGCCCAGTAGAGAAAATTATACAGTCACTCCCACTGTATTACTCTTCAAAGAAACTGAGCCTACTATTCTCCTCCTAAGCAATTTAAGCAACTTCTAAAAAAAGTGTAAGATATTACGCCTAGAATTAAATAGCTACTGTATGTAATCAGGTGAGAGAATTATAGCAAATTATAATACTCATTTGATGTATAAAAGAGTTGTGCTTAAAGGTTTGCATTGTACCTCCTAAATAATTGTTCAGCGCTAACTGTCCTTAAAAAGGGAGAAGAGATAAAGCGCTGCTGAAAAAAAAAAAAAAAGAAAAGCAATTGTTATACCTGTTCAGTATGGATTTCCTCTCTGGGCATAGATTAAGTCTAATTTCATGCTCCATGAAAATAAGATCAAGCACACATTTGGTCTTCAAATAGTTAATAATGGTGATTCTTTGCCTTTCCAGAGTTAATATCCTTTTAGAGACATAGACACTCATAAAACTAAAAGTGATAAAAATGTGTTATAAGATCTATCACATGTATGTACGTGTAGATATAGATGTTATATTCCTGTGTTCACTGTACATATATCATAGTATTTTCAATAGATATGGGCCCATGTGAAGATTTTCCAATAATTCTTTCAAGATGGAGGCACAATCTGCTAAATTGTTTATTTATATCAAAAAGGAGCCCTGACCAGGTGGGTCAGTTGGTTGGAGTGTCATCCTTGAGCACCAAAAGTTTTCGGGTTGTATTCCTGGTCAGGGCATGTACCTAGATTGGGGTTTTGATCCCCAGTCAGGATGGGTATAGGAGGCAGGTAATCAATGTCTTTTTTTCCCTCTGCTCCCTCCCTCCTTCCTTCCTTATATTTCTCTCCCCCTCCCCTGTAAAATCAATAAAAAAACAACAACATATCCTTAGGTAAGAATTAAAAAAAAAAAAAGAGTTCGCAGTAATACAAGGGTCTATTTCCCTTTGGTTTGCCTTAAACAAAATAAATAGCCCAATGTATAAGTTGTAAGAGATTAAAGTGTTTGAGCACTTTTCTAATATTTTATAATTCTTGTGCCTCCACTATCAAAAAAGAAAAAAAGAAAAAAAGAAAGCTGATCTAGTATGAGAAGCCGTACCCCATGGTCGCTGAGAGCAGTTACCCTAAAGATGTCAACTACCTTAGATGTAAAACCCTAGGTCCTTCATTTACTAGCTGGGTGACCTTCAGCAGGCAGCACAATCTCTCCAGGCCTGGTTTCAAAATGGTTATGAAAATATAATGCATATCCTCATGCAGTTGTTGTGTGGAATAAATCAGTACTGTGCACTGGTCTGTAAAGCACTCTGTGTCTCACATACTTGTATTTTGTCCACTCTGAGACCCATATTTCACATCGTGAACATTTCTAATTACTGTTACTGTGATGGCAATTATGACATTTTCTTCTCATCAAAACTTGCTTAGATGAAAACTGTGGAGACTAGAGAACTCCTGATGGTCCAGAGGACAGTATTAGGGGAAAAATAGAGCTCCCACGATTTCCAGTTGAAATCTGGTTTAAGGGTTGAACTCTGAATGTGAAGAAGCTGTAGCAATGCTTTAATTTGTTTCCTTATCATTTTTATGTATGTGAAGTGGGGTGACATATGATTAACAAAACTATGTCTAAATAATTTAAAGACATTTCTTTGAATTAGAATACAATTTTAAGAGATAACAAAGAACTATAATTTCAATTGCAGAATTTTCTGTCTCTAGTGGTATAACTGATGATGCATTTTCTAATTAGTGGCATCTTTTTTTTTGGGAGATTGCATTAAGCACTCAGTAAATGCTAGCAATTCTAATTAGCATTTGGGTTGAGGTTAATGGTAGTAGGTGCATTGTCAAAGGTGCACTGAATCTGAGTAGAGTGCTTTGAAAGAATACCTTGGATTTACCAAAAGCCAGAGAAGTTGACTTGCAGCTATATCAGCATGACGTGCCCAAGTTCATTCAGTGGGAAATCAAGGCATAGAGTGGTAGAATGTGCTCTACCTCCTGCGCACCAGGGATTTTTGCACCTATTATAATGATATGTATATCAAACTCTAATGGACTTGAATGCATTTTTTAAAATGCAAAAGGAAGGTACATTATAGTTGTGAATTCTTCTGTTCGGGGGGGGGGGGGGGAGGCTTCATAAAATGTCACCTGGATCAACATAAAATGACCTGCAGAAAAGGTAACCCCTGTATTTCTTTTTCAGCCTCCTTCTCAGAATCCAGGAACCCTCGTGGCCAGCACATTCACAGCATCTCTGGGGAGGAGCATTGTCCTAGGAGCTGTGCTGCCCACATTTCCATGAATGCCCCCCTTTTGACTTACTTGAACTCTTTATTTTGGAAAAGTTCAAACATATCTAAAAGGATAAGTGAACCCAATTATCAATTATCAATACACAATTATCCAAGCACACCCAGACTTGTTTGATTTCACTTATATGAGTTAACCTGATTGCCTATCAGGCATAGCTTTAAACAAAGACTGTGTTCCTTGGGTTTGTGGGGCTCAGAGAACAGGACTCACATAACAGAAATCACCTAACCAGCTGGTGGCCTTGTGCTGGGGAGGGTGAGAGCGGACATTTGGAGAACTGGATTAAAGAGATCAATTTGAAGAGAGGGCATCAGTAATCAATACTTCAGAAAAGTTTTCAAGCAGAGGATAAATGATGTGACAATTTTTAATCATTCATGGGACATTCTTGCAAGGTAAAGGGGGAAAGGAGAGTTGTTACTGTATATCAAAACTAGTGCCCTCCTCTCTAGCTCAAAGCACTCTTGCTGGCCACTGAGGTAGTTTCAATAAACAAAGATAGAGACATTTGAGGTCTGTTTGGGACAGAAACAAGAGAACTGTATGTTCTGAGCTTGGGCATTGGGAAGAGAAGAGGAAAGCATGCCGCCTCCATCACCCTGTGTCCATGTCAGCACCGTCCAGAGGGCCCTGGGTCATTGAAGCTCCCTGTCTCTTTTTAACAGACAAGTATCCTAACAGTCTGGGTGCCTCACAAAGCTCTGTGGTATGTAATTAACAAGTGTTCCTGAAATGCTGCGAGCTCCTAGTTCGGATAGATGTGACTGAAATGTAAAGTACCTTTCACCGCCTTATTTATCGCTCCAGCAAACACGTTATAGGTTGGCACCGTTTGTCTTCATTTTAATTTTATCTCCAACAAATATAGGCATTAATTTAAATCACATACAGAACATAGCAGTTTTTATAGAGGCAAACTTATTCCAGTGTGCTGCATTTTAATATCGCACTTCACCATCTTTTCTCACTTGATTCAAGAATAGTATCTCTTCCTGCCTCAGCATTTAATCTTAGGACCACAGAAACTTTTTGTGTGTGTGCCTGTTCTTGTTCTCAAACTTTGTCTTTCTCGCCGCTTTGCTGTTTGCTGCCTGGAAGTTGTTTTGCAAGTGTGAGCACAGGCATATATTCATATAGTTCTCTCTCCTTTGCTAGCCCAATTTCCCATGGGGGTGGGGGCAGCATTATGGGTTTTGCAACTGAAGGTAATTCTTGGTATTCACCTTTAGACACCCGTTCTAATAGTAACAAAAGGAACCCCCCTCCTGAAATTCATACATTAAAGCATCTTTCAAAGTGCTTGTTTTTCTTTTCTGGCCCATTTTTATTCAAAAGGAAAATTCCCCCTTTTCTTCATAACTGCTACATTTGCAGCAGCAGAGTCTTTTCCCTGAGGGGAAACCAGCTAAATGGGCCTGCTGTATTTATGGCTATGAAACATTCCAGTTAGCTGTTACACCCTAAGCAAGGATGATTTCCCGATCCTTAATTTGTGGCCTGAAGACTGTCTCTTCTCAGTTGAGACTTGCAGAATTGCCTCTGACAGGGCAGCATATTCCCAGAAATCAGGACATGGGGGCAGGAATAACAGGAGCACAGCCCTGAGACACTGTGGCGTGTCAGCCATTTGTGGCTCCTTCCAGAAGCTTTTGGGGTGCTTTCCTCCAAAGTGGTAAATTAAAAAGAAAACAGCAATTATTTTTCTAGTTTTCAAGACCTCTGAATAGGGACAACTATCAAAGCACTGTTTCCCCCCCCTAAATATATAGTCAGGTTTTAAGATGTAAAAATGACTTTTAAATTTCCTGTTTTATTTTTGTGACAACCCTGAGACAAGATACCATGGTTATTCTCATCTGACAGGTGAGGAAACAAATCCTAGAGAAGTTAAATGGTGTTTCTGAAATCATACGGCGAGTGTGTGACAGGGATGGGACTTTGAATCCAGTCCACTGTAACTATCTTGCTTTTGGTATAGCTCTGTTCACCCTGGATTCTTGACCTGTGCTTGGATGCTGATTCTTCCCAAACCCTTAATCTTTGTGTTACTAGGTGTATTTTATCCTTAGCAAAAACATAGTTACCCTGGAAACTCACTAGCTAGAATGACAGTCCAATTATAGCAACATCACTCCAGTTTTATTAAATTAGCCTTGCTGATGGAGTGGACTTCTTGATGGAAGGGTGATGAGAAATGAGTTCTCACCCTTTGTTCTTGCCTCTTAGAACCATGTGGGACCATTCTCTGGTACCCCATCAAAATAATAGAAATGCATCTTTGGGTGACTGACTGGATTTGGGGAATTCATGGAAGGAAGCTGATTGGATCCTTCCTGCCTTCTGAGTAGGCATCCTCACCCCCTAATTGTCTCTGCATTTAGGGCTCTGAGCTGTCTGGCTAAGGCTCATGGTCTTCTGTTTGAGTGGGTCTTATTGTACTCCAGGCCACTGGGTTATATTCAGGTGTGGTTCAGGGAAAGTCATGGAGCTTTGATGTTCTTTGGCCCTTCATAGACTTCAGATGGACCAAGTATTTGCTTTGCTTCAAACCACTTGGTGAGTTTCCTTTACACACACAGTATTTAAAGAGAATGGAATGAATGTAGTTAGGGCTTGGTCCGGAGGAAATGACGTTCTATATTCTTGTTGGTTGTCAGCTCACGCCCCTAGATAGTAACTGGAATGCTGTAGAATGTTGTTAACTCCTTCCACATAGCACACACTGTGCCGGGAGCATTACTATTATCTCTGTTACTTTTACTCAGCTCTATCTTTGGCTCCATTTTATAGAGGAGGAAAAGGTAAAGATACAAAAGATAGCTTGCTCCAGGGCTGTTCAGTGAAGATGAATTATCCCTGGGGTTTTGGGAGATAAGACTTCTTTCTTATATTTTTCTAACTATTTTTAAAGTTTCTCTAATGAGCCTACTTTGATTTTGTTTTACATGTATATCATAATTTATGTAAATTATTTTATAAATGTATATAGATCTATTATGTGTATATTTTATCAGTATATATATATATATATATATAGTATTTTGAAAAATAAAATACCTTTTAGCAATAAACATCTACAAGGGACAATTTTAAAACTTAATTTTTCCCCTTCTTTCCTTTTCTCCCTTATTTTTCCCCTACTTCTCCCCAACCCCCCCACCCTCTCTCATCACTGCCCAGCATCTTTCAGAATACAAACTGAAAAAAACCTTCATCTTTAACAGAAACCATAGAAAAATAGCCTGAGTTTACTAAGAGGAGTTGGCTTGTCCTTGCACCCATGTATCAGTATGGTACTTGAACCTATCTCAGAACTGTAGTATACCTATGATTTTTAACACTAATTTCAGTATTTAATGAAAAGAGGGACCCTTCTTCCCGACCACCCTGACTGAGAGAGAGAACAGAACACTTAAATGCAAGTCTGATGGTTACAGTAATCCACTTCCAATCTGAATGAAATTTATGGTTCCCAGCAGCCACATGATTTCTTTGCCTTTCTTTTTAAGTTGTTTGCTAGCTCTTTGTTGGTTAGCTTTGTAGCAGCCAGGAGTGTGGGTCCTAATAGCTAAAGCTTATAGGCTTTATTTTCTCTCTCCAGATGTCTGAAATGGGTATGGATTTTATTCTCTCTTCCTGGGCCCACCCCCACTCTTCTTATATCTCTTTGTTTGTATAATGTTTTCCTCATCAGTCCATGTTATGCATATTGATTTTAGCTATTACAATATTAATTTAATTCAGAGTGAAGGGGGCAAGTGTTTGTGTGTCTCTCTGGATTTTTTAATGGGGAAATATTATTGCTCATGGCCTTCCGGGAGACTGACTTTAGCAGTCTATCCTCTCACTTTTTTCTTTTTCAATTTGATCTGTCCATCTTAGAGACCACATTTAGTACTTGCTAGTTGAGACTTGTGTTCTACGATTCTGAGTTGGTTCCTCATCTGGCCCCCTCTCCCATGGTGCACTGAGTCACAATGCGATCACCAGCTGCCAGCCCTGCTGCTGCACACAGCACATTCCATCCTGGGGGATGCAAGACTCAGCCAGGGAAGAACTTTCAGGAAAAATGTGGAGACCTTTTCCTCATTCTGATCATCTTTGAAAGGCATAGTGTAAACTGGTATTAGTGTTATAAAGCATCATCCCTGCGTGTGTCTCAGTTCCAGCCCAGATGGAGTTTTGATTTTAGAAAATCATTCAGTGAAATGTATTTCCTGTGCCTTGTAGTCAATGATCACTTACCCCAAAAATGGGGGTGGTGAGAGAATAAAAATAAACTTATCATAATTCACATACACTTAACCTTTACCGAGTAATACCAAAAAGGGAATGAAGCAGGCTCTGCTGACCAGCATATGCAAATGGATTCCAGGAATGTGGTGAGAGTTGCCAAAGCAATCTCTAAATCCTGCCAAAAGCATCCCCTGGGTTTTGCTCAGGGTAGAGAAAGCAAGGGATGTGGAGGTGTGTATGTGGATGTGTTTTAAAGCTTTCTTACCCAGCCGTGTGTAGTGGAAAGAACACTGGCAAAAAGCTGAGAAACCTGCAATTCTAGACCTGGTTCCAACTGATCTCTGTAATATTAGAAAAGTTGCCTACCTTCCTTGGAACTTCAGTTTTCATGTGCAAAATAAGGATGACAGGCCAAGATCCTTCATCACTGACATGCTGTGCTTTCTATTATTCCAACACTGAAAGGACATGCACATGTGCATCTCTGTGTTAAAAACTAAACCACACTAAACTAACAAGTGAACAAGAGCAGTTACATTTTTTAAGTGAAAAAATATATATAGATAGTGCATCTAGTTAGTTAAGATCCCATTTTATTAAGAATTCTGAATGTAGAGATACTTTTAAAGACATTATTCAGTTAAGAGCCCAGATTCAAACTATGGTTTATGTAAACTATAATACAATATTCAATACAATTGACATGTACTAAGAGCTATTTTACCACAAGGTAACGCCATTTTGCCATATTTCCCTTAAGAGTAATACTGCTGAATTTGTTTTTCTCAACAGATTCCTCCATTCCCAATTTTAAAAAATATGACCCAAAACATTTATTATTGAGTTATAATTATAGGCAGATATAACCTACAAAATATGGATGTATCACTTTGATCCTTTTGTTTCCCTCTTCATGATGTTAATTACTTTATTTCCTACATGGCTTATTACAGTATTTTTGGTGGTTTTCTATATAGTGCTATTGCTCTTCCCCTTTTTGGGGGGGTTCTGCTGAAACCTTCCAAGGGACCCAGGAAGTCCCCATCCTGCTGAAAGGCCCTGGAGGATATATGCCTAGTGTTCTTGAGCAGCCTTACAGTTGTGTTTAGGGAGGAAATTATAATGCAGCAAGCATGGTCTATGTATAGTCTTGAAGCAATATTGACAGTCCTTATGAATGGTTTGTTTTCTACCAAAAATCAAAGATCAGCCAGTGTGACTGATATTGTCTACCAAAGGTATATTATCAGCCAGCATTTTATCAGAACCAATAGGAGATTAATACTAAAAGATTTATTATAAGGGGTTAGCTTCTGTGGTTGTATGGGCTTGCTAGGAAACCCAGCATCCATAGGGTAGGCTGTCAGGAAGAGCAGGCTGGAACTTCGCTGCAGGGACTGACACTACTGTCTACAGGTAAAATTTATTCTCCTTTAAAGAAACCTGAGCTCTGCTGTCAAGGCTGTTCAGCTTCCATCAGTCCTACCAGGATGATCTAGGGTAATCTCCCTTGCTTAAAATTAATTGATTGTGGACTGTAATCAGATCCACAAAATACCTTCACAGTCATAACTAGGTTAGAGTTTGAATAACGGGACTGTAGCCTAGAAAATTGACACAGAAAACTGACCATCACAAAAGGCTAGCCATTTTCTACAGATGATCAATCTGTGGTAGAGGAGTCATGGGCCCTTGGAAGTAAGAAACAGGAAAAGCAGAATTGTGAGAATGACAACATCATTTTTGGGGATGGTGGCTGGACATGCAAATAGCTGTAGGGTATAGTAAATGTGGAAAAACTAGTCTTCTACCTCAGGCATATACTAAGGAGGCTGGCACACTGGCTTGGGGATAGAACTAGTGTTTGTCAGATAAGTTCATCTGTGTGTTAGTTCTAAATTACAAAGAGCAGAGGTGATGGTTTATTTTGCATTCTTAACTTGAGTTGCAATTTAGTAATACACCCATATTCAGGATGGAAAGCATTTGACTAAAATACTTTTTCCCTTCACATTGTTATCATCCCCTAATCTCTTGGTTCTGGCTGTCACTTCTTGAGTGCTTGGCAGTGGCTCACTGTCCCCTCTCTGAGTCCAGGCTTTCAATATTAATTGGGAGATTTCAGAGCTCAACTCCCTGGTTTCTCAGTCCCTGGAACTCTTAGCTTCTGTGATTCTCATCTTAGCTGCAGCCACCACCCCCAGGGTTATACCCTGGATCTTATCATTGCTTGGTTCATTAATCATAAAATTGAACAGCAAAATAAAACAAAAACTCCCTCTGTAGATAACCTTGTATTCTCATTCTTCCTCAGCATCTTTGCCTTCCACTACCTTTATTTCTCTTTTTCCACCAATTCCTATCTGTATTTTTTTTTAATCCACTAAGATTCTGTGGTTCAGTACTTCAGCTCACTTTTCTCACTGCTGACTTTCTTTCAGACTTGTCCGGTGCTTCACTTTAATCTTTCTGTCCTGTTTATACCTGTGGCATCCTCAGACATCTTGCTAACATTTCTAGGTTTTTACATGCCTTGATCTCTTGGTTTTCTTCCTACCTTTTTCTGCACAATTCCACTCTATGCGATCTCCTTAGCTCCTCTTCTGCCTCTCCTTCATTGTTGATTTCCTTTGATGGTGGTGATGAGGACCTCATTCCTACAGTCTGTTCTTCTACTTCCCTTGCTTGGTGAGGAGATTCTTACTTCTGTGGCCTCAACTACTTGTAATGTTGTTATATAAACCTGTTTTGCCCAGCTTTCTTTCACTTCAGATCCAGATCTTTCTGTTAATTGGTTGGACGCATTTGTATATATCACAGAAAGCTTAGCCTCAACATGTCCAAAATAAATTCATCAACTTCTCCCTGGAATTTCTTCTACCCCTGTGTTGTTAAATTGAATGGTGTCACCATCTAATTCGTTTTCTAAACCAGGGTATTTCTAAGCTGGGTATTATTTCTCACTCCTTTCTTTCCCTTATTGTCAATTTTCCTTCCTAAATCTTTCACAAACCTTTCTACTTCTCCCCATCTCAACGGTGTGTAAACAATTTCAGATCACCATCATCTCACATATATCACATTGGTTTTGCATTACACCACCTTCCTTACTGATTTCCTTGCAGCCACTCCCCTTGTGCCAGCTGCTTCATTTATGTACTCAACTGATCCTAAAATGCAAATCTCACTGTACTACTCTCTTGTCTAACACCTTATCTCTTTAGCCCAGTAGTATAACAAAGGGATTAAGAAAATGTGCTTGGAAATCAAACAGAAATGGGTTTGAATCTCACTTACATAGTGTGCGGTCTTGGACAAGTAGCCATTTGTTTGGGTTTGATTTGGTTTTTGTTGGTTATTCCCATAAGTAAAGTAGGAATAGTAATAGCACTTTCCTCTTAGATGTTTTGTGCATTTTTAGCTTCTCTTGCGTCTCCTTCCTGTAGCCATACTGTACTTCTCTCAGATCTCTTAAGACATTGAACTGCCACCTGACAGTCACATCCTAGCCTCTCTGCCAGGTACAGTGTCCGTGCCCTGTATTGCCATGTCTCGACCTAGATGTCATTCCCTTGAGAAATGTTTAGCAACCTCCTCTGCCCTTATTTAGTTTAGGTGCCCTTGCTATGTGCTCCCATATCTTCTTCTTGAACTCCCTAGTCTCCACACTTTCCACTCTGTCCTGTAGACGCTCACTTCCTTACAGCCTTTCTCCTCACTTGATCACCCACTCACCACCCTGCATTGTGAATTCCATGAGGACACTGACTATTGACTTCGACCATCTTGTTACGCTCCCTGTCCCTGCTGCCCAGTGCCTAGCACATTGTCTAGCAAAAGCCAGGCACTCAGAAAATATTTAATGAATGTTTCTAAATGAGACTGTCTCACTAGTTCACATACATTTCAAACAAAGTGCTCACATATTTCCTTTCATAGGAGAAAATGTATGATGACATATAATTCTCCTGCCTCTGTAATGGCTCCCTAGGAACCTGACTGCTTCTAGAGAACAGTTTACACAATCAAATTAAGTGGTATTTTACTAGGAGGGAAAGCCCCAGGACAAGTCCCTTCTCTTGACCACAAAGTTCTATGTTTTCTATTTTTCCTTTTGAAATCTTGGTTTCAGCAAAGCAACATTTTCATCTTCCTCCCTCCAAAATCCTTATAATTGTAATGTAGAAATGTCTATACACTAAATCCCCAATATATTATAACATTAAGCCCCAGATGTGGGGTCAAACAACAGAACTATTTCTAGCATTACTTGGAAGTTTCTAGGTCTATAACTGACAAACATTTATGGAGAGCTGTTTTACTTTTCTGTGGAGCTTTGGGGGGATTTTTTCTTTCTTTCATTCTTTTTTTAGCAGCAGTTCTGCACACTGAAAAAAGTTCACAAATTTTAGGAGGAAACATGGTCCTTTTCATTAGCTCCTTTTCCCTCCTGCTGAGTCATGGATGAGAGAGAATTTGTAGGCACCTCAGCTGTAGGAAAAGTAAAACTGTCATTTACACTTGCAGGCTGTTATGCTTTCCAGAAAACTTTTTCAGTAGGTTGTGAAAGTGATTAATCTGCTGTTAAAAACTGACAAAGAAGGTTCTCTGATAAGAGCAAGACTTAAATGAGGGATTTTTTTCTTTAAAAAGTAAGGCTTCTATTTCCAGTTTAGACTTGAAAAAATAGGTTTATGTGTTGTTGTATTTTTTACTTTTGGTCTATTTGTGTGAGTATGAATTTGGTCATGACTTAAAGCAATCATAGGACATTTTTTATTTAAATTAAGCCTATTTATTAGCAAGGTACATTCCTCATGTTTTAGATCTAAATTATTCATTTCTACATCATGCTTCCTCAGTCTTTCTCCCTTTCATATTTCTATCTTTAGGCCTTACTTTTTAATACTTTCCACATCATCTTATTTCTCAACACCAGAACTCTTCAACTAACTTCTTTTTTAAAAATATATATTTTACTGATTTTTTTTTTTACAAAGAGGAAGAGAGAGAGATAGAGAGAGTTAGAAACATCAATGAGAGAGAATCATCGATCATCTGCCTCCTGCACACCGCCTACTGAGGATGTGCCTGCAACCAAAGTACATACCCTTGACTGGAATTGAACCTGGGACCCTTCAGTCCGCAGGCCGACGCTCTATCCACCGAGTCAAACCAGCTAGGGCTTTTTTTTTTTAACATTAAAACTCACAAAGATGGTCTAGTTCCTTCTGTGATATAAATTCCTCACTCTCTGAAAGAGTCCAGTCGTGTAACCTTTCTATAACAGTTTTAAAAACTTTGAAATGGAACATCATTGAGTTAAAAGCTTGAAAATGTATTTATTTATTATTTATTTATTTATTTATTTATTTATTTCTAAAAATGACTTTGAAATGTAAAGAGTTCCCACTGAGTTCCAGAAAATAAACATGTCATTGAACTTTTCTTTGGGGACCATGCATTTCAGCTGGCAACCTAAAGGAACAAATGAATAAATAAGTCACATGGCATAACTTAGCTTTTTTATAATTCCACAGAGAACCAGTGAGTCATTTGATTATTTGGAGTCCTTGAATAGATAGAATAACATGTTAGAAATTTATTAAACTTGCTGCTTTTCAAATCCTAGTGTCTGTTTTCTATCACAGGTTCGTGAGTTGTTAAAATACACTGGCTTGACCCTCTTCTGTTTCCATTGTTCTACTCTTGAGTTTCATGGTTTTATGTTAGGGTGTGTCAGGCTATGTGACTGTTTTGGTCTTTTTCTTCTTCCTCCTTATTTTTGAGGACTGACTTCTGAGTTTGAGCCATTCCCTTGGCAACTGAATAGATTCATGGGAGGACAGCGGAGCTAGGATCCCCACAACTCCATAGCACTGCCCCCTATGAGGAAGCAAAAAGAAAATAGAAGACCTCCTCCTCTCTCTGAACAGACCAGCCTAGGGGAATTGGCATTCTTCTTAGTCCTCAAGTTTAGATATACACACCACTTTTGTTCCCAAGCTATAAATCCAGATTTTAAAATTCTGAAGTTGAAAATATCAGAGCCGTATAATTAAAAACCTGCTATTACTGTATATTTATATAGGAATGTCATAGGGGCAAAAATAGAGATATGTGAATGTACTTGTTTTATATCTGAATCGCCATGATTGTTTCTATCCCTTTATTAAATGTGTGTGAAATATTTGCACACACACGCACACATATGCGCGCACACACAAGCTTATATGCATATATAAATCTACATAAAGTGCAGCATTACTAGCTAACACTGTGGTTGTACAGTTTCTTCATTCATCTTCAAGATGCTGTCACCTACTGCATCTTATAATAAAAGATTACAGTTCTAGAGGTGCCTCCTTGGGGCAGGATGAGGTGTAGAAATCCTTTACATTCCACTTCTAAGTAGAAAACAAGGTCATTGCTGCCTACAGAAGTCGCTGTGTGCAGGTTTGTCATAGCAACATGGGATACCATAAACTGGAAGAAAGAGTCCTCTTTTGCTATTGTTGTCTTACTGTTGTTGAGGTTAGTTGTCTTAATTTTACAGCAGTATTTTGAAGTTAAGAGGCTTTGGTTTGACATTTTTAAAAGGAAAGTTTCTATAGAAACTATGGAAAACTCTTTTTTTTTTTTTTTAACTAAATGCCAGTGACAAAATTTAGATGAAGAAAGCAGTCATGAAGCAACGGTAATGAGATATGATTGTGGTTTAGTGGAGAAGAAAAGCTCTGCAGGGAATAGTACAAGTGCAATAAATTATGAATCACTACTAAATAAGTCTCGTTAGTTCACCATTGACTATGTTTAAGTGACATTAGAAAGGGATCTGGAAAAATTTGGGACATCTATGTTAAAAACACACAACAACTTAGTATTAAACTAAGAAGTCATTGCAGAGTGTGTTTTAAAAATTAGAAATAGTTGATTGTGTGTGAGGGTCCACAGAGCAGCACCCATTTCACCAACACATGATTATAGAAAAGCTATTTATGTCTACTAAGAGAAATAGGCCCACAGAATGCTGGGTGATGTCATATGTGACAGTCATTGATAAGTTTCTCCCCTCATCCTACCTAGACATTTTTCACACATTTTAATGGACCTTAAAGGTTCTAAAGAAAGTTGACTCTACTGAGCACTGGCACACAAGAGGGCATTTACTGTGATTATTTCCATGTTGTTACTCTGTATGGTTTGCAAAGCCCAAGCACCATATGTTAAATTCTATCAACATAATGTATCTTTAATTAAATATTATATTTGCAATACAATTAATAATGTGGCCTGTTTTCATAACTTTATTAAGAAATTACCATGATTTTGGTATAAGAGGCTAATAAAAAGGCAGTGTGTTTGAAACAGCCTTTCTTAAGATGATTATTAGTGCTTAGTGCCTGTTAAATTTGAATTTGAATTAAGAGATTGATGGCCAGAATTATCTGATGCAATGTACTCAGGACTATAAATCAGCAAGGAATTTTGTGGGATCTAGTGTTATTTTGCTTCCTTTACAATAAAATAGATTTTTTTTTCCCTTTTCAGTGGTTTACTATTTAACTGGTTTAGGGAACAATTCACCTATTTACTTTGTGTTGCCACATCCTCTCACTCCTAAAAAACCGAAGCAATACAAAAACTGTTCATCTCAAACATATAGTGCATTGGAGTATGATGGCTCCTAATGAAGGGGGGGAGGTCATGCTTCTGGTTCTGTGGCCATCAGCGATGTTGTTTTAATTTTCACAATATGTTAACATGATAATTAAATTCCCTTGGATGTCCTATGAGGAAAGGATTTTAAATGGTATCACACATTGGAAAAAATTGATATTAAAAAATATTATCTTCTAAACTACGATCATATGTGTATACAGAATAGTGGATATAGCCATGACAATAAGGTCTTTAATAAAACAACATCTGTAAGCTGCCTTTTTCAAGACTGAAATGTCACCCTCAGCTAAACAGAAGTAATTTGCACCGGAGATGTGTGCATCCTTACTCTTAATGAAACAGTCTTTCTCTGCAGAGTGTAATTGTTCTCTTTGCAATATATATATATTGCAATATATATATATTTGCAATATATATATATATATTTGCAATATATATATATATATTTGCAATATATATATATATATATATATATATATATATATATATATATGTATGTATATGTATATTAGGGGCCCGGTGCACAAAATTTGTGCACTGGGTGTGGGGGGTGGGATGGGGAGAGTGTCCCTCAGCCCAGCCTGCCCCCTCTCACATACTGGGAGCCCTCAGGCGTTGACCCCCATCACCCTCCGATCGCCTGATCGGCCCCTTGCCCAGGCCTGACGCCTCCGCCAGAGGTGTCAGGCTTGGACAGGGGACCCCCATCTCCCCCCGATCACTGGCTCTGACCCCCGCCCAGGCCTGAGGCCTCTGGCCCAGGAATCATGCCTGGGCAGGGGACCCCCATCTCCCTCTGATTGCTTGCTCCCCCCCCCGCCCAAGCCTGATGCCTCTGACCCAGGCTTCAGGCCTGGGCCAGGGGACCATCATATCCCCCCAACCCCCGGCTCCGCCCCCCACCCAGGCCTGATGCCTCGGCCAGAGGAGTTGTCCCTCATCACCCTCCGATCACCAATCACCGGATAGGCCCCTTGACCAGGCCTGAGGCCTCCGGCAGAGGTGTCAGGCCTGGGCAGGGGACCCCCAGCTCCCCGCGGTTGCAGGCTCCGCCCCTGCCCATGCCTAATGCCTCTGGCCTAGGCATCCGGCCCGGGCAGCGGGGACCTGCAGTGGCAGCGGGGGGCGCCGTGATCGTGGGCTTCGCTTTAGGCCCAGGCAAGGGACCCCTGGCTCCTGGGACTGCCAGCTTCGACCGTGCCCAGCTCCCATCGCTGGCTCCACCCCTACTTCCTGCTATCACTGGCCAGGGCAGCAAAGGCGCCTGATTCTCCGATCATGGCTGGGGGGCAGGGCAAAGGCGGCACCAGGGCCGCCTTTGCCCTGCCCCCCAGCTCTTAGCTCCCCCCTGGGTTTCCGATCACTGTCCGTGGCAGGGGGCTTCTTCCTGCTTTCCCTTTCGCCTCCCTGCATTGTGCCTACATATGCAAATTAGCCGCCATCTTGTTGGCAGTTAACTGCCAATCTTAGTTGGCAGTTAACTGCCAATCTTAGTTGGCACTTAATTTGCATATAGCTCTGTTTAGCCAATGAAAACAGTATCGCCGTACGCCAATTACCATTTTTCTCTTTTATTAGTATATATATATTGTTGTGTGTGTTTTTTTCCTCAGCACCGAGTCCCTCCCCCGCCCTTCTTTTGCCCTAATGTCTGTCCTGTAATTTTATCAGGCTAGTGTCAACTGAAATTAAAGGCAGATGTTACCCTTCACAATCTGTCCTAATCTAATTTTGCATCCTTGTTTTCTGTACTTGCTTTTACTATAGAAATGTAACAAACAACTTCAGAAGCACAAAGTCTAGACTAAATACCAACATTAGATTATTCTCTGACCTTGGACCAGTTACTTAAACTCACTAAGTGTAAACTAACCTCAGTTTCTTCATCTATAAGTTGGTAACAATGACAGCCCCTTTCTCAGTTGTATGTAATGCACATGGATAAGGACCACCTCATAATGTGCCCTCAGGTATTATTAAATGCCTCCCAAACTTCATTGTTCTCCTTACCCTTTGTCAGCGCCTCTTCTCACATCCTGTGCTCGGAGCAGAATCCACCTACTTCTCCTGTAATGCGGACAGACATGTGCTCACAGCACAGGAGGCCACCTTTGTGTTCTATTCTATCCACCCCACAGGACAGCTCAGAGAACCTCTCTGGGGACCTCTCTGCCTGCCAGTCTGGGAATGTTCCATATAAACCTTAATACACTTGTCGTGTGCTCAGTATAATCAACTGTTGCCTTGTAGGCATTGACTAGAGCATTGTGTCTCTTTTGCTGATATGTGAGCCCCTGGAGTCCAGGGAACCGACGTGATGAATGTCTCCCTACTCCAAAGACCCAAGTTCCTTGTGACCTGCTTCTTATTTAATTGTGGGGGAGTATTTTTCTTACTGTGTCTTATTTTAGACACTTTTGATTGTCCATGATGGGTTATTTTCTTTTTACAGCAATCCTTATCACTTCTGGACATTGGCAAAGGTCATAAAATTAGGAGGAACAAAAATAAATACATTTAGTCCATTTAAGCAATCTGTGAGTTCCTCTTGTGTTTCCTTCCCTTATTCAGCTCTCCATAGTTTTGCAAAAGAATGACAAAGTCCTTATGTAAAGGAAAATGAAAGCAGATCTGTTACTTCTATCATAAAAATGGCATTCTTTATCAATGAGTAATCAGATAAATATAATATTTACACACATGTACAGTTTTTCCACATATAATCTGTATTTATGAAAAATTCAAAATATTCTCAGTACCTGCGTGATTTCTTGTGTGTCACATTCATGCGGGTTATAAACCAGTAGTTATATTCTGAAAACTCTAATGCTTTTACGTCTTTAAATATACTATACTCTGAAATAGTTTTAACACTCTAGATTCCATGATAAGTTATTTTGCATTATTTCTTTACAGCTAAAAATGTGTGAGGCTCAAAATAGTTTTTATACATTGAAGCTATTTACTTGATCATATTTGAAAGGCAAATAATAAAATCATAAAACATGACAGTTTCACAAATTCTATTGGCAGATATTGTATTATTGGACTTTTTAAATACTCTAGACTTTATTAAAAAACAGTAAATTTTGAATTGAATATATGAAATGTTTATCTTGTATAGCTCCGTTTGAAAATACAAAGGCCTTGCTATTGTCTGCAGCATTTTTACTGATTTTGTTTTCTATTCTCAGTATTTGTTTTTGAATCATTGTTGGCCTTTCTGTTGCTCTGCACAGCACTCTGTATATAGACTTAGATAGCCTCTCTGGTCCTTTAGTGCAGAATGACAGTGTATTTATTCGAGGGTAATTCTATATCACAGATCTAGGTAAGTGATCGAAGCACACCAAAACCATGGTTTGTTTTATGATGGTATTTAGGTTATGTTCTCTCTTTTCATAGATGCTTCTTTTTTTACATTGAGGACACCTAAGTATAATTTACATTTTCTCCCATATTTTGTTTGTGTGTTTGTTTTTAACAGACAAGTTATTACAAAAGAAATAGTTCATATTACCTTTCATTAGAGGAAAGGACTCAGTGCCAGCGAGGAGAGAGAGATGGTTGACACCTAGCCTCTGATTGCAGAATACTAGGGTGTGGTGAGGAATGTGGCAGCTTTAACCCAAGATGCATGTAGAAACTTAGACTCCATGTTGCTGGAACTGAGTTCTATTTAAATGGCCCACGACTTCTATGTCCTTCAATTTGTGAGAGTTGGCACCACTGGAAGTTTAGGGCTTTATTTAACAACGCTAAATTGGTGGTTCTTTTCTAACCCCAAATCCCAATTTTAGTTAAAGTGTTTAGAGAAAGTCTAATAAGTATGTGAAATAAGTACAGTGTAATTTGGGGGTTTTGTTATTGTAATTTCCTCCTTCCCCCTGAAGGTTCACATGGGAATCTCCACAGCCATATGGCAACTTTCTGAATCAAAGGCAAATTTAGATCTTTGAATTTTGACTTTTGTTGTGCTTCTTCAAAAGTTGTTTAGCTCTCTACTAAGTAATATGCATGATTATTGTACTACTTGGATATCCTAAAATAAACAAATCATCCTCTTCTTTAAAGGGGCCACAGTTCACTAAATGTGAACAATGTCACTTAATTTTAATTACTTGGTTTGAGGCCTTCAACTTTAACATAGCCTAATTTTATGACTAAATTTATTTTTTGTTTTGACACCCCTGCTAGTGTCTGTCTTAACAATGGTTATTTCTAGCATATTTTCTTGTATCCTTCAAATCAGCCATTTGCTCCATACCTGTGCATATTTGGAAACATCATTGTGAAAAGTAAAAAGGTTCTAGGAAAACATATCTTGTGTGAGGATTTGTATAGGTATAAACTCTCTAGTTAATGCTCTAGGGTCCTTTGTCCTTAAAACTTTGTCCCTTGTTAGGGCTTCGTCATTTCTTGCCTTGATTGTCTAAGTAGCTTCTTATTTAGTGCACTTATATCTTTTAAAAACATATTTCTCCCT
Organism: Myotis nattereri; assembly: GCF_964212035.1. Lineage (NCBI taxonomy): Eukaryota > Metazoa > Chordata > Mammalia > Chiroptera > Vespertilionidae > Myotis > Myotis nattereri. Next base: position 46,861,393 of record NC_138077.1, read on the forward strand.
CAATAGTATTTCCTCTACACAGCTTTCCTCATTTCATTCTGCATTTGGCTTCCTAACTAACAATCTACCTGTTACAGAGAGAGAAAGAATGTGATAATAATACATAATGTTAATAATGGTGATAACAATAATGATAAATGAATGCTCTTAGATGCTCCATCTCAAATATCAAATGTCATGAGACAACAAGGCTTTTGGAATTGGATATCAGAGTGTTTAACATTGAGGCATTTGGCTTGGGTCTGAATTGCATGATTATGAGTGAAAGATCATCTGATATTCATGAGAAGTGAGTAGGTGGGGAGTTGACATTTTGCTTAGAAGTGCGTGCCTGATATTTTGATTGCACCTCCTCAGATCTTTGTTATCAGAAACAAACTGCTTTATGAAGAAAGTAGAGTGGGGAAATCTTAATATTTTGCAGCCTGGCTTTGCAATTAAATATGTATAATAAATAGTAGGTTATTGTGTTTGAGTGCTCATATCTGTTAAAGCAGATTGACTACTTGGTTATCAGACTGTAATCAGCTTTTTTAAAGAATTTTACAACGTGTAATCTATGCTATATTAAAATAAAAAATATAAAAAAATTCACATAAAGAGATTCACATTAAACATCAATACCCATACAAATCATCCATGTGTGCATGCAAAAGCACAAACACACATATGTAAATGCATAGAAAATAAAAACTTGGGAATTAACCAAAATTTAACAATTATTATTAAGATTTTTAATTGTGAGTGCTTTCCATTTTCTTTCTGATTTTTGCTAATATATTCCATATTTTCTACAATGAGTATTATTATTTGGAGAAACAGTATCTTATGTTAGGGCTCACCTAGAACTTTCATTCATCACTCTGAGAAACAGTCAATGATACCATTTTGTTCAAACATCATTTTAAAAACTCATGAGTGGCACAAGAATAGATACAATCAAAGTTGAATTATCTTCTTATAATAGCAAAATATCTTATTGACTACTTTTGTTGCTTGTCCTCAATGGGTGGTATCCCTGGGTTTTGAGTGAAGAAATCTAGCAATAAAATTAATACTATGTCTAGGATCATTTGTGTTATTTTTCACTTTTCTTCCTGTGATGTTCCCCTTTTCTCACCAACAATAGTCAATGCTGCCTATCAAAAGTGCTTGCGCGCGCGCGCGCGCGTGCGTGCACACACACACACACACACACAAGAACTTTAAGAAAATGAGGGAAAACTTCATACTTGAATATATTCATTCATACGTGCATTCATTCCTCAGTGATGTTTTGATCTCCTACTGTGGATTAATCTTTGTCCTACCATGTTCAAGTGTTATGAAAGAAGAAATAAATGAAAATTAGAATATGGTCCTACTCTAGAGTTACATTGTTTAGAACAACAGTTCTCAAAACGTGAGAGTGCATGCTCATTACCTAGGTGATGGCATTTATTTGAGCTACACAGTATATTAGGGGAAGAACAGGCTAGCAGAAGTTTGAATTCTACTACCCATGTTAGGTATGGAGAAACATTTACCCTTTCTGAAGGGGAAGGAGCTAACAAAGAAGACAGGAACTTGCCTAACTTTATCCAGTAGTTACACAGTACAGGGAAGGACCCTGGTTCTTGGCCTTTTCAGCCAGTATTTTTTGGCTGGCTGGAACTCAGCTCAATGTCTAAAAAATGAATGGGTTGCAGTAGAGCATTGTATTCCAAGTAGAATTTGCCAGACTTCTGGGAATCTGAGAAGTTTCCACTGGTTTTCTGCCTGTTTCCCTCAACTATAGTGGAATTCATTGAGGCCAGGAATGGCAACTTGTTACCCAGCAGCTGGCAAAATTCCTGGTATTTAGAAGGTGGTCAGTTAATGGTTGATGAATGTATGAATGATACCATTTTTCAAAAAGAAATTCTAAAGTCATATATTTAGAGGCAACTAATATCATATTTCTTTGCTTATAGATGGTTTTGGAAAATGCAGTGTGTTCTCTGAAAGAAAATGATATTTGGAGATATTGTTTTTTTTCTGTAAATAAAGCTATTTTATTTTAAATATAAATATATTTATTTTAAATTTATTTTAAATATAATTTTTTTTCAAAAGGAAATGAAGAAAGAAATAAAGAACAAAATACCTATATTCCTAAAAGTAACCACTCAAAAGTGTTTTATGATACTGGACTCTAATCATGCTACATGAACAAGTTTATATCCTGCTATGTTCGTGTAACATTATAGCATAAGATAGATTTTGAGATTTATCAAAGTCAGTATTGAAAGTAGTGTCAGAATGAGAAGGCTCACTTTATATGCCATTCCAAACGATGTTAAGTGTCATATTTTTTCTGAGATCAAAGGTATTCCTTAGGTCTTAGTCAGTTTGGCTTAGTGGATAGAGTGTTGGCCTGTGGACTGAAGGGATCTGGGTTCGATTCCAGTCAAGGGCACATGTCCAGGCTGCAGGTTCAATCCCCAGTAAGGGCATGCAGGAGGCAGCCAATCAATGATTGTCTTTCATCGTTGATGTTTCTAGCTCTCTCTCCCTCTCCCTTCTTCTCTGAAATAATTAAAAATATATTTTAAAAAAAGGTGCTCCTTAGCACTTTAAGTTACCAGGAATCTTTGAGTTCTCCCAGCTGAATCCCCTAATTTTACAAAGAGTAAATTACGACCCAGAGAACAGCACAAGTGAAGTTGTTTTGATTCGACTTTTAAACTTTGTTGTCCCAGCTTTAAATTGTTTCCCAAAGAATATTCATCTTGAATCTATTGTTGTTTGCCATTTTGCAATTATAAAAGAAAGAACAAAGGATAAAATAACTCTTCATTTTACCTTCAGAAGGAAGTTCCACTGGAGGAATGAGTCCCAAATGATTGAACTCTGTCAGTCATTTGTACCTCTTTGTTGTTGAAGTGCTTTAGTAGGGTTGATGATACCCTTCTCTTTGCCTACCCTCCATTCCCTTGCTCTTCCATCCATGGAGCTTGGTCACCATGTGTCATGGTCAAAATAGTGGTGGTCTCTCCCACAAGCTATCCTGAAATTTCCAGCTGACAGTGCCTATCTAGAAAAGAGTAAACACATTTTTACTACTTTTAAATGTTAGCACATTTATGGTACTGCATGCTCTAAAATATTAAATGGGCCACATCAACAAAGCTTTCAAAATCATAAATGGACAAAATAGCAAGGAGTAGTTTGGGGGATAATTCTTACTCTGACTATTGTTGCTTTTGCTATTTTTTTTAAGCAGACTATTCAAATATTGCAAAACACTTTGCAAATTTTCCTTCACCTCTGAGGTTATAAGCTCAACCCTATTATATGAATAGTTGCCCAGAGAGAGTGAGAAGGGAGCTACCGCCACTATGTACTCTGATTGATTGACAAAGACAGGCGTGAGAGAAATCTTTGCTTCCAGATCAACTTCATCACCTCACCATTCCCTGGCCACACCAACTAGCAGAAGTGAATGTACCCCATGTGGTCACTGAAGAATTTATCTGGGCATTTGCTGAACCTGCTCACAATTTATTTTTATTTCTTCCGATAGACGTGGATTTGGCACAGGAGAGTGAATTCTTTCTGCAACAGCAGATGTGCCTGGTACACTCGTTTGCTGTAACCATTTGTGCTGTGGTAGAAAAAAAAAATTTAAGAGCGTAGAATTGTTGAAGGGGGAGGGTTAAAAAAACAGAACCATTTTAGCGATTATGCAAAGTTAGAATGTGAGTAATTTTGCTGCAGTTAGTCATTATGTGCTTTCATAGCTTGTTTTACAAGGATAAAGGGATATGTACAGGTTTGGTGAATAGAGCTCTTATTTGTCCCTAATAGTCACTTTTTATGAAAACATTTTCTACCCTTCCTCCTACTCTGTGGCGTAAGTGCACTCTCCTTAGAAATTATGTCCTTCTGTGATTCAGCCTCTTTATCCATCTACAATAAGTGGACAAACAACCTCCATTTCTGAGAACAAGTATGTTAGGAGAAGAAAAACTTTGTTCCCATATCGTATATAATGTGGATGATGAACATTTAAATCTTAATAATACCCTGATCATGTAAAAATGAGCGTGCTTTCTGAAAAAAACAAACAATAAAAAAAAACAACAACAAGAAGCAACTAGCCAGAATTTAATGATTTTGCTATGAGTTTATGTGCAGTAAATATGGTGTTCTTTTAATATTTTATTTGAAATATTTGATAAGTCTTAGCAAATTTTGCTCATGGAATTCTCTAAGGATTGTAACCTACCACCTATTTCTTTTTTACTTTGCTTTTGGCCACTCAAATTCCTTTGAAAATATGTGAACGAAGGTCGGTTTGTTTCCACTGAAGCAAATATAGTCACTCGCTCACACTGTGGCTTCCCTTACTGAATTCCACTACTATTTTGGAAACTCCTGTATGAAAACACAGCAACCAAACTTGTCCCCATTGATCCTTGTTGGTGATTTTCATGCAGTGCTGCCTGATGTTCATATATTGAGGTTCACTTTTGTCGAAAAAAAAAACAAAACTGTGTCTGTTGCCTTTTTGTAGGCTTATTCCCAAGCCTGTAATGGCAGGAACACTGTTCTTAGAGTCTAGAAAACTAGGTTCTAATTCTGAACCTGTCAAGGCCTTAGTCTTTTAGATGAATCTTTCCTTACACTTGGTTCCTTGAAGAGCAGGTAGAAATTTGGTCTTCAGATTCCATTAATCCCTTATCCTCTACAATTCCGTAAGACTATTATATATTTTAATTATTCACAAATAAGTCAGCTTCAGTTATTCTTTTTCAAAAATTCCTTTGTGCCTACCTCTGTCTGCCCAGATCAGTCTTTTTAGTATGTATCTCAAAGATGGTCACGCTTTAACTATTGTTCAGCAATTACAAACCCTTCCATGATTCAGGATTTTCCTGAGAGAAATGATCCCATCCTTGTATTAATAGTCTCTGAATAACAGTGATAGATTAGAATAGTTGGTTCTATGATAGTAGTTTATTACAACCAAAACTACTGAATCACGCTCACCACATTTCCTGTTACCTACAGCTAAGAAACCTAAAATATATAAATTAGCTCAGAATATCTTATTAAATTAGATTGAATTACAAAACCTTCTGACTTAAATAGTTCTTATATGGAAAGAGTTTGACTCCTCAAAACTGTGAAGGAGAAGAGTGTGGGGCAGTTATACTTTAGCCCACTATGGCAGTTATTGTTTTACTAAATATCTCTCATAGAATTTGTCAATAATGCATTATCAAAATAAGTTTTATTCATTGAACAAATATGTATGGAGTATCTATTTGCTAGACACTAAGGGTACCATGTTGAATAAGAAAGAATCCATATGAAACTATAAGGGAAGAGAACATTAAAGGAGGAATTGCAAAACAATGGACATGGGTTGTCATAAGATAGGTACAGTCTGTTCAAGGGACACCAGTGATGGGCATTTCACCTAGGCATAGAGAATCAGGACTGGCTTCGCAGGAGTGTCATTCATTTGAAACCTGAAGGATGAATACTATTGAGTAGTTGAGAGGTGGAATCAGGTTGGAAAGTGTTCCAGAAGGGTAAGCACAGGATGACTGGGACATCAAGGTGGATGGGAGGGAAGTAGGAGAAGAGACTAGAAAGCTAGTAGTGGCACCTTCAGAGGAATAATATGTACATGGCATATGTGTATATGAAATGCCATAAACTAGGGCACCGGAAATAGTAGACTGTACTAAGGTACTAATGCAATGGTAGTAAAAACTGAAAAGATTGAAGGTATTTAGGATGTAGAATCAACAGTCTCTAAAATATGAAAGAGAAAAAAATGGTCTGGGCACTTTTATAACATTCAGTCACATTATGGTAAGTCTTTGAGATACTTCCTTAAAATATTACTAGTTTACAAAATTTTTGTTGCTATACCTATATATACACTCCTATTTTACCTTTATTGACTTATTTTGAATGTATCTTCCCTTGAATGCAGCTACACCAGCTGTATATCATTTCATCAGATCAAATGACCCATGATTTCCTCAACCACCATCTAATTAAAAATAATAATAATTAATAAGTTATGGGTATTTTAATGGTTCTTCATTGCCAGTTTACTCACCAGAATTATTGTTTCCACCTCCATCGCCACCAGCCATGTAAAAATGCACATGTACTATCACAATCTAATCAAGATTTGTGTTGTATTATTTCTTAGCTACTTGGTTTAGCTCAGTGCTTTTCTCTACCCCCGCAGGCCTGGTTGGAGAAGAGTGGCTAGGCCCTTGAGGGGATGACTCAGTGGATGAGGTCACTTGCTGTAGAAATAGGTTCTTTTCTCATTACAGGCCTAGATTATAGAACACACTCCAATTGAATTAAGCCTCATTGCAATGGCATTTTACTCAGTGCCAGCCACATGCATGCTAGGGTCTAAGTGTACTGTGCTGTATGTGCATTTGTATAAACAAGAGCCTCAAAGACCTCTCACGTTCAAAATTGATTACATACCATCTCATTTAACAGATATTGGGCAGGGGGGGGGCAATACTCCTTAAAATACTGGTTTTCCATGTTTTAATACGATGACATGCTAGTTTTATGGACATGTGAGTGCAGGGCTACACCTGGATCATTGTTTCTGTGTTCCATAGTTAGGGATCAAGAAATAAGGACTTTCAAGGTGGCATCTTGGTGCTCCAAATTGACTTGATTTTATTTCGGGGGGAAGTGGGGAGGAGGGGGAGTATCTGGGAATACTGGCATGATGTGTTCAGTAGTCCTCAGAACTGCTTGTCTTCTAAGTATCATATACCTGTTCAGAAGTATTGTCAAAACTAAATAAATAATAAAACTTCTAAGACTAAAACTGCTCTGCAGTGGCAACCCAGATCATACAGTTTTTGCTGTTTCTGCCTCTGAAGCTATTAAGAATAGCCCTTCACTGGTGGTGGTGCATGTAGTGCATGTTTGCAGAGCTTTGCACTGTGAAATGAGCAAGTGTTGATCCAATGCACAGATGCTGGATATTTATGCCTGCATCTCTCTCCCAAGAATTCTATGTGTGTGACTTGCAAGAATGTGTGTGTGTGTGTGTGTGTGTGTGTGTGTGTGTGTGTGTGTGATTTAGCTGTCCATCAAGGATGGAAAATTAGTGTATTAGTACAAGTCCCTGTGTTGGTAGCAGCGTTTGAAACTTAGTGGCGCAAATTAAAATCCTGTAATTTTAATTTTAAAAGTAAATCTTTGAGATTATTTTAACCATTTACCAGTTTTCTGCTACCATTTATGAAGTAACATTTTAATGTAGAAAATACAAAAAATATTAATTTGAAAACAAAACTTCTGTTTACCTCAGCTGATAAAATTTTTAACCTCTTAAAATATTTTAAATTTATTTTTAATGTTTTAGTATATTTTCCTTTTTTGTCTATGTACACACACATACAAGTTGGGATACTACAATGCGATATTTTTAGTGTGTGCTATATTTAAATATATATATATATATATTTCATATGTTATTTTAAATATATATTCATATGTATATGTATGTATAGATATATAAGGATGTATATCTTACTCTGATTCAAAAAGTAATATATGGTTGAGATAGAAACTTTGGAAAACAGGGAAAGTACATAGAACATCCAAAAATCACCTCCTTAAAATAACCTGTTATGAGTTTGAGAATAAATCTTTCTAGCTATATATTTATGTATGTGCATCTGAGAGATATAGAGAGATGCATATATTACCAGATATAAAACAGTATTTCCTAAACTGATTTTAAAATATATAAAATTCTTGATTTTCGAAATTCCTTCCTTCCTTCCTTCTTTCCTTCCTTCCTTCCTTCCTTCCTTCCTTCCTTCTTTCCTTGTGGTAAAATATTCATAACAAAATTCACCACCTTAACAAATTTTTAGGACACAGATCAGTGACATTATGTACATTCACATCGGTGTGCAACAATCACCACCATTTATCTTCAAAACCTTTTCTTTTATGAAAATGAAAATGGATAGCCATTAAATAATTACTTCCCATTTCTCCATCCTTCCACCCTTCTGGTACCTACATTCTACTGTCTTCATGAATTTGGCCATGCCAGGCACCTTATATAATTGGAAACATTCAGTATCTGTTCTTCTGTAACTGGCTTGTTTCATGTTAGCATAATGTTTCAAAGTTCATTCATGTTTTAGCATGTGTCAACATTTCTTTCTTTTTTTAAGCTAAATAAGCATTTTGTTTATCCATTCCCCTGTCAAAGGACATTTGGATTGCTTCTATCTTTTGGCTATTATGAAAAATTCTGCTATGAGCATGAGTGTACAGACATTTGTTTAAGTTTCTGCTTCGGGTTCTTTTGATATATACCTGGAAGTGTAATTGTGGGGTTGTTGATAGTTTTAAAGCATGCTAATAACATGTTTTTTAATTGTTGCATGGTATTCCATTCTATGAATGCACTATAATTTATTTAACCAATTTCTATGTAATTATTTAAATTTTTTATAGTCTTTCATTGTTAAAAAAGTGAAGTTAGCATGAACATTTTTTTTAATATATTTTATTGATTTTTTACAGAGAGGAAGGGAGAGAGATAGAGAGTTAGAAACATCGATGAGAGAGAATCATCGATCAGCTGCCTCCTGCACATCTCCTACTGGGGATATGCCCGCAACCCAGGTACATGCCCTTGACCGGAATCGAACCTGGGACCTCTCAGTCCGCAGGCCGACGCTCTATCCACTGAGCCAAACCGGTTTCGGCAGGATGAACATTTTTAAAAACTAAATATTTATGCCATTTGTGGTTACTTATTTAGACTAAATTTCTAGTAGTAAAATATATGGATTTTTTCATGTTTATGTGCATATCATTTAATTAAACCACAGACAGATTTCCCATAAGGAGTTTATAGAAACATGCAAGCGTTACCTTGTTTCCTAAATCTAAATTACATAAACATTGTCCTTTGAAGACAATTTGGGTGACCCTCTCCCATTATTCATAGCCACAGGGTCCAGGTAGTATTCTTTATTCTGCTTTAACAATGGCACCTAAAAGATATTTCTCACGTCTGATTTTAACAAAGAATCATTTGTCCCTTTTTTAATTTCCAGATTTCACTTTCTGAGGGGATGGGTCTCAGATAAGTTGTATTTTATATGCCCTAAATGAAAGCTAATTTGTATTAGTAAAGTCTTATGTGTAAGTGATTCTGTGGTATGCCCAGATTTGAGAAGTACTTATCTAAATGTGTAGTAGTATGTTCATAGATTGTGCTCTTAATCTGTTAGGTTGTTTTCTACTTCCTGGGGTCATCTATCAAGTGGATAGTGCAAGTGGCCCAAATCAGTGAGAAATGGATCTATTAGTAATAAATACTGAATTATGGAAGATGATTAGTGAGGGGATTCAAGAAGGCACCATTAAGTTATTTTTCAGTTAAGTGCTTACAGAAAATGATGAATTAATCTTTTATTAAGCAAGATACAAGTATCCAATGAGAAATGCATGTCATTACAACTAAACTAGGTAAGCTGTTTTTGCATTTTTTTTTTTCTTATTGAAGTAACTGAGAAACCAAATCTATCCATTCATTTATCCAGTGATTATTAGGCACCTGCGTGGTATAAATCATTAGAGATGTGAATGAGCTCTTATTGGCCGTTAAAACTCATTGCAGATATTGAGGATTTACTCTTGAAATCACTGGATTTTGAATGCCATTATGTCTTCTTTCACAAAGGAAAGCATTAGAAGAACAAGGAGCATGTGGGTGGTCTCCTCTCAACCCTGTGTGTCATCCAGCAAGCTCATCTTTTATCTGGGTTATAGAAAGACTTTAATTTGAAGAAAAAGATAGACTCTTCATTATAAGAGCAGGAAAAAAAAATAACAGTACTTTTAAATCTTCTTTGTATTTCCTATGACTAGTCAATCTAGAGGAGTAATGTGACTTTTTCAATGTCACTTTACTCTAAACAGTGGCAAACCTGATTTTTTTTTTTTCTCCTGCATTCTAGTGCACGGCCCTTCAATTTTATTGATCATCCTCCAAAGTGATATTTCTGCTTTATGGTGTGCTTAACTTAGAATGCAAGTTGCAAAGAATACCTCACACACCACATTTGGCCTGCAGAAACCCTTTGTTTAGCTTCCTTGTGTTTGCAACAAAAGTCAGAAGAGGAACACTGAATTGATATTTCAGCCTTTAGTTTAGACAGTGTATGAAGTCTTCATTTCTATATAGTCCCTGTCACTCTGTTTATATGCCCTAAATGAAATTCCTGTTTCCCAGGTGGCGACAGGAAGATCTGTCATCCCGTTCACTCCATTTTCTTTTTCCCTGGAGAGAATTCTTTTTCTGGAGCCATATCCTGATTGCACATCTCCTAAAAATAGGAATACAATAGATAAACTGAGAAGACCTCTTATTTTTTGTTTTTTGATATGTGGTCTATTTTACTCTTTCTTTACCTGAGAGAGAATTATTTTTTAAAAAAATAAAACCCAAGCAATGGAGCCCAGCTATCTTGATTTGAATCCTGGATTTGCCAATTGCTTGTACTGTAACCTTGGGCTGTGACTTAATTTCTCTATGATTCAGTATCTTCATCTGAAAAATAGAGATAATTATAGTTCCTGCCTCAAGGATGCTTGTAAGGATTAAGTATAAACACAAAATGTTTACACAAAGTAAATGTTTTTTAATGTTTGGTATTATTAAACATTTTTTTCAACACTACGAGGTATTTTAGTTAGTGTTTCCTGCCCGAAAGATACATAGACAAAGTAGATAACTACAAGTGAAAAATGGACATCAGATTTTGTTCAAATAACTTTAAACAATGGTCCTGAAGATGAAATACTCATAATCCTATTTTCTAACAAATCACCATTTCCCTTTCCATAGTTTGTTTATTCCTTTTCCATATGGAAATATTATTTCAATTGTATTGCATGTAGGATTACTTTCACAGTCTGTATTTTTCATTTGACATGCTGTATTTGATATTTATGTTTAACATCTTAAGTATTTTTCCATGTCCTTATTTAGCTGAAATCAAAATGTAATGAAAGGGCTCTGAGTTTTATGTTGCTGTTTATGTATAAGGCTTTAGTTTTTGTATACTTTCTCCTTCTTTTACCTTAGAAAATTTCCGTTTTAAGTAGAAGGCATTTCTGCTTAATAAACCACATTTGTATCAAAGGTTGAATCAACTAAGAATCCTCTAGTGCACTGATTCTTATTCACTTTGTCTTACTGAGTTTTTAAAAACCTATCTTATTGCCTAATACACAGCAGAATTTCAATATTTTTATTGAATAAATAATTTGGTTTAAATTCTTAAGGAGTAGTTTATTAATCTATTCATAAGGTCATTAAACTATTTAGAGGGAGAGACTAATGAGGTTACTGTAATTAAGCATACATTAAATGTATCACAGAGTTTCTTGATTGTCAAGTAATAGGAGAAATGAAACAGCTCATATTTTGTACTTTATAATTTGAAAAGACAAATGCATTTTTCTTGGGAAACTGTTATTCATTGATTAATGCATTACAATATTTGTTGAACACCTCCACTATGTTCTAAGATATATATTTTAAAAAGCCACTGGCGAATCAGAATAAAAGGACAGTCTCTAACCCTATGAAAACAGAACTATACAAGTGTGATTTGTGCAGAAGGGGAGCTGTAAAGAATTTTCACTATGCCAGAGGATTCAGCAACAGTTCACTGAGGAATCTGATACTCAGGTTGAGAACTAAGGTATTGTTAGGAATTAGCTAGACATAGAAATCAGAGAGAGGTAAGGAAGCACCTGGATAAAGTCCTGCAATGGGAGGGAGCCTGACACACCGGGTATTAAAGCAAGTCAGTGTCAGAGAGTGACAAGTCATATAACTCTCAAGTAGAGGTAGGAGAGATAGATTGAGTCTAAATTATCCACTAAGCATTTGAAGAATTGTAAGCAGGAAAGTAATGGGATCAGATTTTCACTTGAAAGTAATCACTCTAGCTACAGAATGAAGGATTCACTGAGGGGAATAAGAGTAGGTACTGGGACACCAATTTGAATAATGTTGGAGCATTTCTGGTAAGAGGTAGTAGATCTTAGAATAAGGTAGCAGAAGTGGGAATAGTGAAATGTGGGCATATATGAGGATTATAATATTTTCTGTACAGGGAATAGGGTCAACAGGATTGAGTACTTGAATGGGATGTGAAGGAGAGTCTCAAGAATGATTCCTAATCTTGGTATTTGAGCAATACCTAGATGAGAAAATCAGGACAAAAGCATGAAAAGTAGATCCAAGGAATACGATGAATAGTTTTTAACATCTTGAGCCTGAAGAGGATATGGGACATACGGTTACTCACATGAAATAATTAAATATTTGGACTTAGCATTCAGAATACAGATAATTTTGGAGATAGAAATTCAAAAGAGTCTTCTTAATGGAAAATTTTTTCAGTTAATGGCATGTTCTTAGAGGGAATGAGTATAGAGAGAAGAGAATAGGCCCTGTGTCAGATAAAGAGTATAATTATTCAGTGTCCACTGGGCAGAATGTTGTCTAATGTCATCAGTAACAATTTTACAGAAAGTTTAGAAAAGTACTTTTAGCAGAAAGAGCCTGAGTCCTGCTGTCACTGTTGAGAAGACATAGTAGTTCTTAACTATCTATCCCTGGATTTTCTATTACAAAACATAAATATCTCTGTTTAAGACCATGATAATTTGATTTTTCATCGCTTTCCTCTTGATTTCTTCCCAAGTTGTAAAACATGCCAGTCAATTATTAAAACACCATCTGATTATTTTACTTGAGGTATGGAAAAAGTCTATTGGGAGTATAAGTGAAGAACCGTAGATTGAACTTCAACAACCTTCCATGGGAGTCAAGAAAGGCATGACAAAAGAAGCACTATTCGATCTGAGACTTGGAGAATATGCAGGCAACTGTTTGAGCAGCATGGGGTTACCATGGAGGAGTTGTATAGAATGGATCCCAAGCTATAGTAGGAGGTTCTGGCTGACAGATATGAGTACAGACATACATGCATGCTCTATTCTGCTCTCTATGTAAGGTTAACATTGCTGGAGTGCGTGGTGTGAAAAAGTGGATGTTGCTGGAGAGTGAGGTGAGGGCTTGATTGTAAAAATCTTTATAAAGTATGTGGAAAGTAAAAAAAAAAAAAAAAAGCAAAGAGTTCAACACAAGGCAGAGTCATTGCCAAATTTTGATCATCAGCCAGCCACAATCAAGTGTTCATGTTAGATCATCGTGGCAGTATTAAGGAGGAAGATAAGAAGGAAGTAAGGTTGGATCTTGGTAATAAATTGCTCAGGGTAGTGGTAATGAGGACCGTATTTAGTGGAGAGAAGCAAAGGTAAAATAAAGTGAGAAATAATCAGGGGTTATATATAGATTAGGTTAAGTTAGGTTAGATTAGGGGTGTGTGTGTGTGTGTGTGTGTGTGTGTGTGTGTGTGTGTGTGTGTGTGTATTTTTGTTTGTACAGGTGAGTTCAGGTGATGGGTGGGCAGGGGTAATGGAAATGGATGAATGTAAGATGATACACTGACTTGGGCTTAAAAGAAGTTGAGAACATGCTCTAAGAAGTAAGCACAAGAGGTGCTCACATGGCCCCTTGTCTGTTCTTGTCTTATGGCCACACCAATTCTGTCTCTTAATGAAGGCAAGTTCAACAATTACTGATTATGTATGAGCCCCTCTACGACTCCATAAACTTCCGAGGAACAGGGAAAGACACACTATTGATCCTAGAATAGTCTTCTCCTCGCAGTAGCTTCACAGACCTTTACATATTGAAAATATTTAAAACTAATTAATGGAAAAATAACCCCATTAAATTACTGCTACATAGATTCAAGTCTCAGGAAAAATACCCATACACACAGACATGTATTTATATGAGTTTAATATTTAAAAGTACTTGATTTTCAAAATGAAAATGTTAAATCATGATAAAGACTTTAAGGATTCTTGCATAAACAAAAAAGAAGTGAAATGCCAAAAAATACATACTTGGAAGTGCCAACTAATCCAATAAGTAGAAAAAACTCACTATGCATTTAATTGACTATGTGGGCCCAGAAAGTGTTGCCACTGCTTTCTTTAACCATGAAGAACGTAAATAAATATGCTTTAAAATGATTCTTCTTCTTTACCACTTCCACCTCCACTGAGGTAAAGAATATAAAATTGAAACGGAAAAAATATAGCTAACTATGCTATTTTCACACACATAATATATGATATAGAAAATACTCATAAACATGCCATACACAGCCGAATTCATAATCAAGTTGTGAGAAAACTTCTTATGCCCAGAAGAGAAGAGAATTCTCCTGGTGAGATATTTCCTAGGAGAAAGCACTGGCTCCTGAAATTGTGCCCTGATGCCTTCCTTCAAAGATCTTAGGAATGTTTGAATAGTGTGTGTTTGAGAACATGCATGTGCGCGCGCGCACACACACACACACACACACACACACAGGTTCCAGTGCCTCTGAGAGTGTATATGTGTTCACCAAGAGAGAAAAAGATATTTGTGAAAAAGTTGTTTCTAAAGTTTGAGTTCTACACAAATCCTTTCTTTGTTGTTGCTGTTGACTTTATGAAGGTGATTGATTTTCATTTTCAAAATCTGTCACTTCTGGGGCATCTGTTTTGGGGGCAGACTTCTTACAGCTGCAGCAGAGAGTGCCTGTCACTAGCCCTGTTGCTCAGTCACCATCTCCATTTTTAGTTGGGTTTTTTAAGTGTTCCAAACAGGAACTCTGAGTTTCTGCTGATCTTGAGTCATCAAAGTAAAACTTGATTCCTCCCCTTTAATTCAAGTCTTTTATGCTGACATTTTTTTAAAGACTGACATGGTTGACTAAAAAAACCCTGACCCTCTTAAACAAGTATTGATTTTAGAGTTCCTTCTGGATATACATTTAAATAGGCTTTTTAATTAAAAAAAAAAAACTGTATCTCTTTCCATTGTGCACTATTGCAACCATCTTTATGCAGAAGGTAAAGTTCACTCTACCAAGACAAGACTATTCAGGTTGCTTAAATTACAAATGTGAATTGCAAGTCTTCCCCTTCAAAGATTAATATTAAAAAGAGGGAAACATATAACTCTATTCCACAGCCTCCTGTAACTTAACAGAACTAAATCTAGATTTGCAAAAGCCCTAGGAAACAGCAACTGTGACAAATATGTGGGAAAGATAGCTGTAACAGTCAGGATCCCATAAAAAATAATGGCACATTGAAGCTAGCTTCTCTCGGGAGTTAATTTATACAGGCATCCTATACATAGAAGCACAGAAAAGTCATAGGGACGGACTGATGATCTGCGGTTAGCAGAGTCAGAGTTGTTATCTCCTCTAGGCTCAAGGGGACCAGGGCAGAGAGCAGTTATTTGGACCAGGAAAGAGAGAGTGTTGTAGAGGGTAATT
Organism: Myotis nattereri; assembly: GCF_964212035.1. Lineage (NCBI taxonomy): Eukaryota > Metazoa > Chordata > Mammalia > Chiroptera > Vespertilionidae > Myotis > Myotis nattereri. The sequence continues at coordinate 46,876,872 of NC_138077.1, forward strand.
TCTAGAGAGGACCAGTGACCCTTCCTGGCAACTGGGAACTCACAGTCAACTTGCCAGAGGATATGTGTCCCAAGAGTCTATCAATGTTAACAGGGGCACTATTGTTATCTTGGGTTTGACAATGATGTGTTTTGTCCTCCATCCATCTAATGATAATAGCGTACCCTAGTCACTGTGAATAAAAAAAAAAAAAATGCCCTGACTCATTTCTAAAGTTTCCCTGGCCAGTAGTTATTTTTCTCTTTCTCACTGGAAGTGAAATGTTAACCAAATGGCCATGGGAATGTTTTAATCTTTATCTCTGAATCAACCTAGATCTCCAAAAAGCTCTTCCCCAAACACTAAATATCTGAATCAATAGACTTTTATTTGATGGTGGGAGCAAGATAGTGCACCATTTACAGCCCCACATCCATGTTCCAGGCAAGAAGGGGGAAAAGAGGAAAAAAGTAGGAAGGTTTGATGCTTATGTCAGGAGAACCCTAGTTTTCTCAAAAATGTTTAGTGTGCATCTCATTGGCCAGAACCATGTCACATGGCAGCTTCTTCTGACAAAGCAGTATTAGGCAGTATATTAAGTGGGCATATTGCTGCCCTGAACAAAATTGAAATTCTGGAGTAATGAAGTAAGGGAATGTGTATGATGAGGAAGCAGTTAGCAGTTAGCAGCATCTATTATATCTTGCGGTTTGGTGTGAGTAAATGGCAATAGAGTAATCTTAAGTCTTTCATCTTCTCTTCCTCTACATACTAGAATTTGCCTGGAAATTAATAAACAACAAGATTAGAGTGTGACCACTTATTTGTTATATCAACAAATCTAATCTTAGTATCTCAGAACAAAATTAAAACATTGCATCATTCGCATATTTGCAGATTCCTAATAGACTAATGCCTGAGGACAAATGTTTGGATCTCCAAGCTTTCCTAACCTTGACTTATCTCCCATCATAATTTTAGCCTCCCACAGTTCAGAAGGAAGATATTTTCACCTTTGTGTCATTAGAGCATTCAGTATTTCTTTTTGTTTTTAATTTCATGATGACAACATAAGGTCATATTTTATTTTTTCAATTACAGTTGACATTGAATATTATATTAGTTTCAATTATACAGCATTGTGGTTAAACATTCATATAACTTAACAAAGTGACTCCCCCCATAAGTCTTGTTACCCACCTGGCACCATATATAGTTGCTACAATGTTATTGACTTTATTCTCTATGCTGTACTTTGCATCCCCATGACTATTTTGTAACTACAAATTTGTACTCCTTAATCCTTTCACCTTTTTTACCTAGTACCCCACCCCCTCTCCCATCTGCCATCTATCAATTTGTTCTCTGTATCTATGAGTCTGTTTCTGTTTTGTTAATTCATTTATTTTGTTCTTTAGATTCCAACAATAAGTGGAATCATATGATATTTGTCTTTCTCTGACTGACTTCTTTCACTTAGCATGATACCCACTAGATCCATCCATGTTCTTGGAAATTGTAAGATTTCAGTCTTTTTTATGTCTGAGTAATATTCAGTTGTATAGTCAGTATTTCTGAGTTGAAGGAATGAATTCAACAGACATCAGGAAGATATAAGAGGAGGAGGCTGCATTTCAGTTGTCTTTGGTAAATTACTCTTTGATCTAAAATTTAGCATCTCCTTGGTTGTGCTGGAGTGTTTGTTGCTCTCAACACCCTCTTTGCATTTATTTATTTATTTATTTATTTATTTATTTATTTATTCATTCATTCATTCATTCATTCATTCATTCATTTAATTTGATTTCCATTGCCCAGTCCTCCAGCTTTCTTTCTCTACTACCTTCTTTTAGCACTATGGTGACTAAGTGTTGGGGTAATTTGATTAAGATCATGCTAATCAACATATTTTTTTGTTGTTGTTAGTGTTTTTGGTGTTATACATATTTAATAAGAACAAAAATATTCCCAAATCTAATGTAATGAAGCTACCTCTCTATGTTTTCTTTTAAGAGTATTATAGTTTGCACTGTTATGTTTAGTGCTAAAGTTTTAGTTTATTTTTGTATATGGTGTAAAGTAAGGATCCAGTTTCATTCTTTTGCATGTGGATAGCCAATTGTCCCTACACTATTTATTGAAGGGACTGTTTTCTTCCCATTTTATGGTCTTGGCACTTTTGTAAAAAATCAATTTAACATGCATTCAAAGGTTTATTTCTGGATTCTCTATTTCATTGATTTATATATCTGTCTTTATGCTACTACCACACTGTTTTGATTATTATAATTGTATAATAAGTTTTGAGATTGAGCAGTTTGAAATCTTCAATTTTGTTTTCTTTTGTCAAGAATGTTGGGCTATGCAGAGTTTCTTGAGATTGCATATGAATTTTGGGAGGGATTTTTCTATTTTTTCAAAAAAGGCACCTTTGGGATTTTGAAAAGTATTTATACCAATAAATCTGTAGACCACTCTGTGAAGTATTAACATTTTAACTCTATTAAAGTCTTCTAACCCATGAACTCAGGTAGCTTTCTATTTATTTGAGTCCTCTTTAATTTATTTAAGCAACAGTTTATCGTTTTCAATACAAAAGTACATCTTTTACTTCTTCGGTTAAGTTTATTCCTAAGTATTTTTATCTTGTTATTGTAAATGACATTGTTTCCCTTACCACCTTTATGTATTTTCCATTTGTAGTTCACAAAAATGCAGCTGATTTTGTGTTAGTCTCTTCTCTGAACTCTTAGAAGCCAAGAGCCACGCTGTATTTGTATTTTGTGGAGTTAATGTAAAAATAATAATTGGAAGTTTTTAATATATTTTTAAAATTTTCCATTGGCAATAATGTCTGTTTTTTGTTTTTGTTTTTCCTTTCTCTCTCTTTTCAGGGCTCTGCCAGTGCAACAGCCTCTCCTCCAGTCTCCACCCCTGTCACAGGACACAAGAGAATGGTTATACCAAACCAACCCCCTCTAACAGCAACCAAAAAGTCTACATTGAAACCGCAGCCTGCACCTCAGGCTGGGCCCATTCCTGTGGCTCCAATAGGGACACTAAAACCCCAGCCTCAGCCAGTCCCAGCCTCCTACACTACAGCATCCACCCCTTCAAGGCCTACCTTCAACGTGCAGGTGAAGTCAGCCCAGCCCAGCTCACATTACATGGCTGCCCCTTCACCAGGACAATTTTACAACCCAGGGTCAGGGCACCAGGGCTATAACATTCAACCAGTTCCTGTTTCTGGTCAAGGTCCACCTCCTCCAACACGGGGAGGCATGGATTATGCATATAACCCACCCCCAGGCCTTCAACCTGAGCCTGGGTATGGATATGGCCCTAACCAAGGTCGCTATTATGAAGCCTATAGCCCAGCAGGGCCTGTGTATGGAGGCAAAAATGACTCTGATCCTGCCTATGGTCAACAAGGTCACCCCAATACCTGGAAACGGGAACAAGGGTACACTCCCTCTGGGACAGGAAACCAGCACCCTACTGGCATGTATCCAGTTGCCGGTCCCAAGAAGACCTATATCACAGATCCTGTTCCAGCCCCCTGTGCACCACCACTGCAGCCAAAGGTAAGATACTCATTGTCATAGTGACAGAAATAAAGGGCTGCCTATCTTGGCCAGCCTTCCCCAGAAAGCAGAGTCTAAGGCAAAAAATATATGTGCTCTTTTAATTTAATTAGCAACTACAATGCCAGGGAAGCAAGAGTGAAGTAGGAAAAGGAGATCCCAATAGGGATATGGGTTTATGTTACCAATATGGCTATTGTTTAGTACCTGTTGCATCTACTTGTTCAATCTTGAAAGATCATTTACCAAAAGATCACATGAACTCTAACAACTCATGGTAATCTTTTTATGGTGGTAAAAAGGGGGAAATGATTTATCTTGTCTCCTCTTGAACCAAGCTTCTCTGTGAGTCAGAAACTTCCTCACACTTAGACATCCATTTACTTGGGCACCAAACAAATCTGTAGCACCCCATGCATTACAAGGACAGGATATCATCAGGTCTGGAAGTGAGAAGTATGCAGGGTAAACATGAGGTGAGCTTCTGTCAGGTTGAGTTTATGAGACAGTGGTCAGACTCAAGCAAAGTTGGTACCACAGTGGCTGCTAAGACACAACAAGTGGTTAACAGCCCAGGAGACAGGTGAGGCCAAGGGGATCTAAGGTAATGCAGACACCTTGTCTAATTTCCTTTGGGAAGAGGTTGCTGCAGTATAATGGCACTTGCTTATCACACCTTGTCTATCCACATTACAGATCCTGCAAGAAGAATCTTACTCTCTAGCCTTTAACTCTATAAGGCAATTAAAAAAAATCCTTTATGACAGTTATCTTTTTCATTGTTTTATTTACTTGCAAGCATGTATGTCTTTTAAGTAAACATTAAGTTTCTTCCTTTGAATAGGTAAGATATGATATTACACATACCTACTTACCTACAATTTTGATTTTCCATGATAACTAGAACCAGCATGATGATATATCCTTTTACCATGACTAGAGGAACCAATGGGGAATTACTTTGAAGAAGTGAGATGGATAAACCAAGCTAGGTTTTAGCCATTGGGTTAGAACAGCGGCCTCTTTTTCTTTCATTTATAGCTGTGAGAAATCAGAAATAGTTAGAAACTGAATGGTAATTTGGGAGCAACTTGGGTAGAAGGACTATCTATATATTTTTAATCCTTAGCACATTTGACATTGTCAATTTACAGACATATTCATTCACATTTTCAACATTAGAACAAAAATGTCAGGTCCTTGTTCTCCCAGGAGTGTGTTTACTAAACCACTATTTTCAAATGAAAGTATGTGCTCTACTAATGGTGCTCCAAAATGAATTCTAGGGTCCTTAGAGGAGAAGAACACTTCCCTGAAAGTGCATCCTTTATATGAATACCCTTTACATAAAATTGGTCCAGCCATGATGTTTTCCAACTTAAAGTTTCCCAGTTAAGTGTTTTGGAAACATTGCTCTTGGAAAGCTTCCCCCCCCCCCCCTCTAAAATCCCTTTATAAAAATAAATGTCAGTAAGTTTGTTTGTGTGTTTGGTTTTTAAATAAAGTTTGTCCAAAATAGCCAACCTGGATAGCCTTGCCCTTTGTTAACATTACAGTGTATTAACATTAGTCCTTCATGGTTCCCAGAGCAAACAGGTCAGAAAACAATTGCATTATTCAACTTTATCTCACGTTAGTGCAACTGCAATAAATTCCCCTATGGAAGAGTAAAATTTTGGTTTGGGATCATTGACACTAACATTTAGGCTCAGCTGTCTTAAATGCAGTTTTGCTCCTTCCAAAGCAACCTGACTTCGGATGGTCCTAATGGAAAGTGATAGGCCCAAAGTTGTTTTAGGATCCTATCACCCTCACCTGGGGGAAGCAGGCTTGAGACCTATGTCTAGCTGGAGGGAATAATCTTGTGAGAAGTGGTAAGCTAGTCTTTGAGTTTCCTGTTTTCCCATCATGTCATCAGCACTCTGGAAAGGCCCCCTTCATTCAACATTGGAACCAATCCAGTGGTGCAGGAAAAGAATCAATGCCCAATATACAGCCTGGATCTAAGATGCTGGGTTCAGCCACATCACTAGCATCTGGACTTGGTCAATATACTCAGGGTAATGGAACGAACTTTCATTAACCACTCACCAGAAAGCATGAAATTTTATTTTCCTTCTTTTTGTAATTATTCAGGATGATCTGTTATTATGGTTTCTGGATATCAGTGAATCCTACATAATTTAATTTTTTTGTTTAAATATTTGTTTTTCAATAGTGTCATGTGTTTGAACATTACATTGTGCATTTTAAAAATGTGAAAATCAAATCATGTACTTTTCTCTGTGATTATTAAGGAGAGTGGTTAGAGGTTGATATTTAGCCATCTGTCTTTGTTTGGTGAAAGGGGAAGGAGGCTGATGAGGCTACAGATATATTCTGCATTGTGGGGGCACTAGTGACAGAGGGGATGGGCTCTTGCACAGTTAGTCTTTGAGCAGAACACTGCTCCTATTCAATGGCACCTGTGCACAGAGGACCTTATTGTCCAGTATTGACTCTGCTTAGCTTAGTGGTGTGACTACTGGCTGGAAAAATGAGCTCCTAAGTCTAATCCCAGTTCCTCCCGTGACATTCCTCTTTCAGCTTGAGGAAAGCCTCTAGACCTCTTTATGTCACGCTTCTAGCCTGGGTAAAGTGGAACATCATCTTCTCTAATTAATTAATGACTGCAGAGGGCTTGGAAATTTCCAAAGACTGAATAATTGCCAAGTGAGGACTGTTCACTTTTCACTGGCTTTCCTTTCTTTCCAATTTTTCCTCACTGATCGAAAACTTACCTTCATGCCTTACAAAAATGATCGTTTGTTATGTTGAGACAATTCTGAGGAATTTGGCCTTTAACTCATTAAGGATTTTTTTAAAATATATTTTATTGATTTTTTTACAGAGAAGAAGGGAGAGGGATAGAGAGTTAGAAACATCTATGAGAGAGAAACATTGGTCAGAGCCTCCTGCACACCCCCACTGGGGATGTGCCCGCAACCAAAGCACATGCCCTTGACTGGAATTGATCCTGGGACCCTTCAGTCCACAGGCTGACTCTCTATCCACTGAGCCAAACTGGTCAGGGCAAGGAATTTTTTTTAATGAAAGAAATAAAACGTCCCTATTCTTGACATTGAGCTGCTTTAATTTTCCTACATCATAGAGCAGTTTAAAAGAAGAGGAAAAGGAGGGTAAGGAAAAAGACAAGAAAAAAAAAGAAACAAAGATGAGAAAAATGAAAAAGAGAATGAAGAAAGGAAGGAGAAACAATCAGAAACTGTGAGACTTGGGGGATCATGATTAGATTTGTCTTCCTGTGTGCTGAGCAGTGAATTTGCATACCACAGTAGACCATAATATGTTTCCTGCACCATCTGAGCTGAGTTCCTTGAAAAATATTGTTATAAGCAAGTCTTTAAACGGGAGAAATGTTCCCTTCTCACTGACAGTCCTCTTAAAGAAATAGAGGAAACTTTTCTCTTTGCTGTTTTACTAGTATAAAAGCTAATACGTGCATGTTGTTGTGTGGTCCACGGAACTCTTGTCTTATGCATTATCTTCACTTTCCTGGGATGGGTGTTTTCTCCAATATTCAGAAGGTGCGCTGGATGAAATTCCCAGAGCCAGGATCTGAGGCAGTCATCACTCTTAGGTCCAAAGTGGCAGGGCAGCTCTGGCACCCACTTCCTTGTCTTGAACCTTATCTGTGTCAGCCTATGGTCAGGTAAATAGACAGCGGTTTGCCCCATACTGTGTGAAAGGCACTGATGCTGTACACCACAGAAAGATCTAGAGGCCCATCTATTGTGGGGATTAGGTTAACTTCTGAAATCATCTATTATTAAAATGTCTTTGAAAAATCTTTCAGGAAGGTGAGACCTTGGAGAACAACAAACTACCTTTTGGTAAACCTAACAAAGTTGTTGTTGTTAGCTCTTTCAGACTTAAAACAGATCATTGCTCATCATTTACTTGTTGAAACAGGATATTTCATAGTGTTGAAGAGGCCCTAAAACCTGTAATTCATTAAGATTAAGAAAATCTTCGAGAATGTTTATATAGTAGCATTTCGGATAGTCAAGGAATATTAAAGTGTTTAACTCTGTGTGTATATGTGGAAAAGATAAGAAAGAAATATATATATATATTTATTATGTATATACACTATATATATACACTAGAGGCCCGGTGCATGGATTCATGCACCAGTGGGGTCCCTAGGCCTGGCCTGCTGGATCAGGCCTAAACCAGCCCTCTGACATCCCCTGAGGGTTCCCAGATTGCAAGAAGGTCCAGGCCAGGCCAAGGGACCCCACCAGTGCATGATTGGGACTGGGGAGGGACCAAGGGGAGGCTCCAGGGTATGTCCAGTCGTCTCGCCCTGTCCCGATGGTATATTGCAAAGAATTGGTGGTACTTTGAAGAGAACTATCTTTATGTTAATTTCTGTGCTAAATCTCTCTCAATTTTGGGATTAGAGAACGAAAAGGAAGAAATATAAGGGCAAGAAGGACGGATGTGGATATATGCCTCAGGGCAATTGACAGTACCTAGGCATGTACTGCAGAGATGAGAATGCTTGAGGAAGCTGGTGACAGTAATATTAGTAATTTTATGCAGGGCTTCTTGGTTTCCATAGTGCTTTGTGAACCTCACAAAATCTATATGCATTAAACATAGATGTTTCTGTCTCTCTTGTGCTGATGAGAATTCAAAAGCTCAGTGATGAGAGTCACTGAACTAAGATCATATTTCAAGTTATGAGAGAGCTGTAACTCTAAGCCAGGTCTTCTGAAAGCTGTCCTCATACTTCCCCCCTGGAAAACCATGGATCTGGACATCACTCACCATGGTCCACATCACAAACAGACACTTAAATGGTCTCAGGCAGTTGTGGTGCAATGTATGACATCAACATTTGGAGGGGAAGCACCCATTAAATCCCTGTCAGGCACCCAGGCTTGAGGCCTTCGGGCTGTGCTTCCTCTTCCTCATCATCCATGTACAATTTGTCCCAAGTTTCTTCCTAATTTCACAATATCTCATATCTATTTCTTATCTAAATCCCCCTGTGGTTGTCCTAGTTCAGTTCTCATTTCTCTCCTGCACTGTTGAAATGTCCTCTTAATGGGTATCTCCACCTCTAATCTCTCCCCATACCTATTCATTCTACAAATGCTACTAGGTTAATATTTCTAAGCATAGCTCTGCCTTGGTCATTATTTGCCTTTTTAAAAATTTTCTGCCGAAACTGGTTTGGCTCAGTGTATAGAGCATCGGCCTGAGGACTGAAAGGTCCCAGGTTCGATTCCAGTCGAGGGCATGCACCTTGGTTGCGGGCATATCCCCAGTAGGAGATGTGCAGGAGGCAGCTGATCGATGTTTCTCTCTCATCGATGTTTCTGACTCTCTATCTCTCTCCCTTCCTCTCTGTAAAAAATCAATAAATTATATTAAAAACAAACAAAAAAAAAAATTTCAGAAGTCCCCAGCAACTTGTGGAATAAGTTGAAACCCCAGCCTCGATTTCCAGTTTTATCTTACTTTTTTAAGTATCTAGGCTTCCAGCTAAGAATTCAGTTTTGCACAATTGCTTACCATTAGTATATGGAAATATATGGAAATACAATTAATTTTTTTAATAATGACCTTGTATCTTATGACCTACTAAATTTAATTGTTTTTCTTTTTTTTTAATTCTTAGACTTTTCTACCTAATCATTTCATCTGAAAAACCTTGTTGAGTCAGTTGCTCGTTGCCTTTATTGATAAGTCTATCCATCAACTTTCTATGTTTGGAAGATTTACTTCTTGATTGAAGAAGAAACAGTTTCCCACAAATTTGAAGGTTGCAAATTGGGAAAAATAATATAAACCTTACCTCTTCACTTCTCTAGACCAGCCTAGTGAAACATAGAAGGTACCTTCAGAATCATTAGGTTATAAACCCTGAAATGTAGAAATAAGAAAACCAAGGCCTAAAGAGTTATAGTTAGCAAGTGATAGATTTTATTAGAAAATTAACACTTCTTCCTATACCACAATTCCTCTCTACATTGCTTCAAGACCCGTGAGATCAGAAGTAGTAAAGGATCTTTAAAAGTTGTAATAACTGTTACCAAAAGGAGCTTATCCCTTAGCCTAAGTAAGGCCTCTTGATAATAGAAAAGGCCAACATTTTATGATCCTTGTTTTGTTTCACAGTTGTTCCTGTGAAAGGACTAGTTCTTAGGGCCTATTTGATTTTGTCTAAGATCATGATTTCTTCTTTTCATAATTTAAGAGTTACTATCAAGATGGATGTCCTAGTACACTAGGATGTTTGTGAATATTTATTCATTTTACTCAACTTGTCATTTACAGAGATTTATATATTTAAAAATATCCAAAGTCCTTAACCTTCCTAGAAAACTAAACAAATGATTCTAGCAAAATGTAACTTTCTGTGTTTACAGAGAGAACTTACTTCAATTTACCAGTGTTTTGCTTATTTATTTATTTATTTAGTTAGTTAGTTAGTTAGTTAGTTAGTTCTATAACAAAACAACCACCCAACTTATGCATATGTCCCTTTAAGTACCTCATTTCCTTCTTGGTCATCTACAAAAGCTCAGACTTATTTCAGAGGAGAGACTGTAGTTGTTCTCTTTCCCAGCAGACAAAGAAGATTGATCAGTATTGATGTATCATGATTAATGGTGAATATAAAAATGGAGAAAGATTTTACACACAGAGTATTAGGAATTATCTCATAGTGAAAGTCAAATACTTAACTTTCCAAAAGTGCCATTGTTCCAGAAATAAACATTTTCTTGTTATTTTAGCTCTTTGGTTTTCTGGACTATGGAAATCCAACTTTTAGATATACTCTTAGCATATGACATGATGGTTGTTCTAGTTCATCCTCAAAATTCAGGGAACATTCTTCAAACATGCAATTACAATTTAGTTTTTTTTGTTTTGTTTTGATTACATAAGGTTACTTTCTAAATAGCATTTTTAAATATATATGAATAATATGTAACGTTTTTATAATGTCTTACAAAATTCTCAAAGCTTTTATGTATCTGGGCAACTCTATAACATGTCCAGAGGCAACTTGCCTATTGTTCTACTAATAAGAGATGCCAGAGGTCTTTTGACTGCCAGCTCACTGTTCTTTCCACTCCATGATGCTTGCCTCCATTCACAGCTCTCTGTGTTTGCATGTGTTAGTTCATTGTACAGTTATCTAGTTTAAAGAATATAACATTACAGTTTAATTTCTGGGACATCACTTATATTTAACATTAGAGGCCCAGTGCACGAATTTTTACATGGATGGGGTCTGGCTGCCTGGCCCCAATTGGGGCAGATGCGGGCCAGGCCTATAGGGAGGAGGAGACTGTGGGAGGTTGGCTTGTAGGCCCGCCCCCGATTGGGGGTGGGGGTGGGGGGAAGGGCTGTGGGTGGGGGGCCACCGAGGGTGGAGCTGGATGGGGGGAGGGGCTGTGGGCCAATAGGGGTAGTGGGGGCTGATCAGGGGTGGGACTGGCCATGGGGAGGGGCTTTGGGCAGTCGGCCAGCCTGCCCCTCCCCCTAATGGGGTGGGAGAGCTGGGGGGGGGGCAGCGGCCTGGGGAGGCACCATGGGTGTTTGGCAGGCCAGCCCTGCCCCTGATTGGGGTGGGGTGGGGGGGCGATCTGGGGTGGGACCAAGCAGGGGGAGGGGCTGCAAGAAGTTGGCCAGTCAGCCCCACCCTATATTGGAAGAGGGCAGGTGATTGGGGTGGGGACTGCCAGGGTGAGTGGCTGAAGGAGTTTGGCTGGCTGGCCCCGCCCCCTATTGAGGTAGGGGGTGATCAGTGGAGGGGCTGTGGGAGGTTGGCCACCGGCCCTACCCCCAGATCTGGCGGTTCACTGGCTGCAGTGAGTGTCATAGCGACTGGTTGTTCTGGTCATTACAGTTTTCCAGTCACTGGCTTATATATATATATATAATTTGAAACCCAAGGTTTATTCAACATTTTATTAAGAGTTCAAGAGTCAAGGAGTTACAATTATACAATTATACCCTAAATCTAAGTTCAGGATACTAGGTCTCCTTCCTGTTTATTTTTTTATGTACTTGTAGGAGAAGAGTGTGTAAGTGTGATAGTTACATTCTTTATGGATCTGATGGATCTGTTAGGTATTACTTGATTTTCATGGTGCCTACATGCAATCATTTTTTTTTTTTAATTTGCACAACGTTACTATAAAGATATTCATAATTTCTATTAGAGGAACTCATTTGTAATCCAGTCCATCCAATTGACACAAAGCATTAGTTAAGCAGAATGTCTGGGACAGCTGAAGCTGGTCATCCCTGCAGGGACCTGGAAAAGATTTCAGGAAGGTAGACTGGCTTCCTCAATGATATTTTATTGAAGCACAGCCATGCTGTCTTTCTTATATATAATCTTTGGCTGCTTTCACACTACAACAATAAAGTGAAGAAGTTGCTACAGAGTTGGTATGTTTTTGAAACCCTAAAACATTCTCTGCATGCTCCTTTACAGAAAAAGTTTACCCATCCTTTATCTAAAATATGGGAAGGACTTTGCAAAACTCAAATTCTCCTTAAAATTGCTTGAATATTCCTCAGCTATTCTTTTTCTCTCCAGGGGATCCTGATTTGTGAGCTGGAGGTTTTTGCAACAGTCAGTAGGAATTTGAGTTAAATATCAAAACCTAAAATGAACTTACTTCTTGCAGAAGGGTACATACATACTGTTTCTCCCAGCCTGGTAAACTCATATTAAGTCTTCTTGGATTATAAGATTTATTTCTAATAACTCATTGGAGAAGCTTGATCATTCACCCAATCCTTCTGAAATTTTTCTTACTGCACTTTTTTTCCCTTTATGATAACATGCACCTTACTGGATATTTTAAATATGTAACAAAATTATTGAGCTATAATTCACCTACAATGGAATTAACCCATGTAGATTGTACAATTATTTTTTTAGTACATTTATAGAGTGTACAACCATTGGGATTTCCTGGCCTCAGAAAGAAATCCCATCCATTCCCATTAACAGTCACTCCTCATTGACCCCAGCCCTCCAGTTCCTTCATTTTCACCTTTGAAGTCTATTTAAAACCTATTCACTTTTCACCACGGCTACTGGTCCAAGGCCCATTCCATCTTGTTACTCTGCTCTTTTACCCTTGTCCCACTTTACTTCATTTTCCCTGTAATATTTATTACATCTCACATGTATTTCAATGATGTTTTTCGTTTCTCTCCCCCTAGAATGTGTCATGGAAGCAGAGATTTTTCTGTTTGGTTAGTTGCTATAAAGCACAGTGTCTGGAAAGTAGTAAGTCCTCAGAAAAGATGTGTTAATAAAGGAATGAGAAAGTGCTGAGCACAGAATCATTCCTCTTATAACTTTTTATCCAAATAACAATTATGTGGGAAAGGATGTGAAGCCTTGAGGTTCCCCAGTGTATAACACTCACTTTTTGTATGATTTCCCTAAATTTATATTCCCACATACCAACCCTCCACTACCTTAGCTTTCCAGCCCTCCTTTTTACACCATGTGTTATCTATTTTGATAATGTCTACATTTCTAGAAAGACTAAAGTATTCAAATCAAATCTGACTTTGAGCTCCCAACTCCAAGTTGAGTTGAGTGTGATGACAAATGTGGAGGTGCTTTCTGACTATAAAATGCGACATCTACATGAGAGATTATGACTATATTTTGAAGGGTTTAGGCTAAAGGAGAGGGACTAAAAATCTAAGTAATAGATGAGAGTATTAAGTATTTAAAGCTGTATGTATTATATTTTTCATCTATCACTCTGTCCTGCCGGGCACTAATGAAACAACCGGCAGTGTGCTGATTGTGATCAGTGGGCTGTGGACTGGAGCTAAGCAGAATGTCAAAGAGATAGAGTCTACTCTAACTCATCACCTGAACCTCTGAGAGGAAAGTACTACTGAGCTTTGAGAGATGCAGGGCAAGCTAAAGACCTCCTCAGAGCCAACGTACTGCATCAGCCCAATGTCTCCCAGTGAGAAGGAAGGACTTGTAGCAAAACCAACACTGACTTTTTTTTCTGAGAGTGATATAATTTCACCTAAATTTTGAACTGCTGCTAAATGCCTGGAGTAACATTGTTTTGTGTAATTGTATGTATAATTTGCAATGTCTATGAAGATCTGGTCGGAAAAGGGGAAGGGAAAGATAATGTTAAAATATGCTGCAAAATCCAGCCCATTTATATCTAAAGTTTACAGTCAGGCAAAGTGAATGTTCCATTTCTAATTAAATTTGCCATTGATTCCACATGAGCCTGTTCTCTGAGAAGATTATACAATTAATAAACGCCTAAAACTGTCATTCTTGAAACCTTTGGGTAGAACATCTAGTTGCATTCCTAATGAGTGAGGCTAAGCCAAGTTTATTTGGAAATCCCTATTTGGAAAGCCATGGAAGTGGGAACTTCATCACGTGAAAAGCCCAGGACTGTTCAGCCTTCTGTGGCAGTTCTATGAGTCCTAGTACCAAGCTATTATTAGGGACTCAATTACATGTGTGCTGCTTCTGCTTTCTTTCTTTTTTAACTGTATGGATAATAACTAAAAAGACCCCCTTTTTTTACCAAGAGGTTATCAGGTGAAGAAGTTATTTGGTTTCCATTTTATAACCTCTTTTTTCAATGTTTGTATCCACACTTAATGTTAACATTCCCTATTAAAAACAGAAGTCTGTTTTTTTTTATTTTTTATTTTGAGAGTTAACCTCTTCTAAAATCAAAAAACAAGGCCTAGAAATTTAAACAAAATTTCCCAATAGTCTTCTGGAACCTAATAATTACCTCAACAAATTTATTCACTGATGGGGAGTTCATAAATTTTTAAGTGGTCCAATATGAAGTTAATGTGTTACCACTGGTTTTCTAAGGAACCATCTTGTCCACTCACAGGAAATGAAGACCCAGAGAATAACTGTCCAAGGTCTTCCAGCAAAAGTAGTACTTTAATATAATTTTCTGAATTTGGGAGGTTGAAGATGATTCATTGTATACACTTGATAGTGTTTTATCATTGCCTTTTATAAAATAACAGTGAACATTTTAATGCAATACATTTTCTTATTTATTGTCTTACTTGGTCCTCAAAAAATTATTGAGATGGACAGAGAATTAATAATTATTCTATTTTACAGATGATGACACAGTTTTAGAGAACTCAAGTCATTTCCCCAATTTTTCATTGTATAAATCATGGAATCTGTATCTCTTGTCTGTAAAATCCATAGGATGAAACATGTGAACTGAAACACATTGCAATTGTTAGCTTTTCTGTTCGAAGAATGCCCCTTGCAGTTGCTAAATATTTAGATTAAAAATAGATAATTCATTAAACAGGTCAATGCATCAAAGAGTTGGGCTGATCTAGTCATTTCTAGGTATTCTTCAGTATTCCACCTGAGATGAATCTATAGATGACTCTGCCAGGGATAAGGTTACACAAACTTCAGAAGCCAAATAAACCTTTTGGTTAAATGATTCAATTCTATTCACCATTTAGTAGTTACTACAATATAAATGACTGTTCACGATGGAAAGTGTTTGTAAATAAAGTATGCATAAAAAGTAATGGTTTCTGCCAAATGGCATTGCCTTAGCTACTATAGTTAATACACCCAGCAGTGAATAGTGAGAATATTGTGTGTATTTGGGTGTGTGTGTGGATATATTCCAATGTGGAACCTAAAGCTTTGAAGTTTATAACTTTCAAGAAACCTCTTTTAAAAAATACAAAATTATGACCAGAAAATTATTGCATTAGTTTCCTAGGGCTGCCATAACAAAGTACCACTGACTGGATGTCTTAAACAACAGAAATTTATTTTTCTAATGGTTCTGGAGGCTAGAAGTCTGAGATGAAGGTGTTAGGGGGGTTGGTTTCTTCTGAGGCCTTTGTTTTTAGCTGTTAGATGGTCATCGTTTGTTTGTGTCATCACTGGGTCTTACCTCTATGTGTGTCTGTGTCCTTATCTCTCTCTCCTTGTCTTATAGGAACATCAGTCATATTGGATTATGCCAAACCTAATGATCCCATTTTAACCTAATTGTTTCATTGAAGGACCTATCTTTAAATATAGTCACCTTCTGAGGTACTGGAAATTAGTACTTCAACATATGAATCTTGGGAGATGACATAATTCATCCGATAGCAACTAAGTAAGAAAATTAATATTTCAAATGATAAAAGCAAATGCACCTAATTTTATTTTACTTTTTTAAATTGACTTGAGAGAGAGAAACATCAATTTGTTGTTCCATTCATTTATTCATTTATTGGTTGATTCTTGTATGTGCCCTGACTGGAGATCGAACCCTACAACCTTGGTATATTAGGATGATGCTTTAACTAAGGGCATACCTGGCCAGGGCCAAAACACAATTTAAATGGATTATTATTAAAAGTTTGGATAAAATTTATTTAATCTACACAACATTTTATTGGTAACTGTGAAATTTAAGCTGATTATCAAATTTAGGGAAATAATTCACATTTATTTGTAAGCTGTTACAAAAATATGTGAGCTATTGGTAAATTCTATTTTGTGAAATTTGCTTTAAAAATAAAATCAAGCCCTCGCCAGTTTGGCTCAGTAGATAGAGCATAGGTCTGCGGACTGAAGGGTCCGAGGTTCAATTCCTGAATTCCTATCAAGGGCACATGCCCGGGTTTCGGGCTCAATACCCTGTAGGGGGCATGCAGGAGGCAGCCAATCAATGATTCTCTCTTATCATTGATGTTTCTATCTCTCTCACTCTCTCTCCTCCTCTCTGAAATCTTATAATATATTAAAAATATAATATACTAAAAATAATAAAAATATATTTAAACAAAGAAAATCAAGTCAATGGTGCATTTTTAATTGCTTCTAGTACATAGTTTAGCATATTCCTGCTAAGAGAAAACATCTTTTGTGTGTATATTTCTATACATCTGGTAATTAGTAGACTGTTCAACTGACTTTGCTTCTGACTATATACATTCCACACCTGCTTCTCTTCTCCACCAGCAAAATCCATATTCTGTGTGTTGTGGGACATATTCATGTCATAGGCCTTCTGGCTCCATACCTCTGATTCTTAGAGCTAGGAAGGTAATGGGCCCAGGGGCATTTCTAGAAAATCATTCTCACACAATGATAACTGGTGATGGCTTATGCAAATGCCATAGTGATCACGAATCTTGTAAATATAATATACCTCTATTCTCAACTAAATGTGTCTTTGACTGAACTTCCCCTAACCAAACCCCAAATTTCTATGAGAATTCCCACACTGCTCCAGGAGTATGTGACAGAGAGCAGTCAGAGTGGCAAGAGACAGCAGTGAACACATGCCTGGGCCCCACCCAGGACCTAAGAAGGGACCAAAGCAAGTGGAGATCCCTGAAGTTTCATTTGTCAATCTATATTTGAGTTATTCTGCTACTCTGGGTACTTGTTAGGGAAGAGTTGTCCCCACTTTTTTTTATCTGCCCTTCCTTCCCTCTCTCTTTCCCAAACATTTATTTGGTGCACATCATATTTTAGAGTCTACATTTGGAGGAATTAGACACATACAGTGTATACAGCAAGGGTATTATGTTTGGGGTAGCCAAAATTGTTAAAGGTACAGTCTACTACCTATACAGATGATTCAGGAGTCACATTCAGCTGAGTGACTGGGAAAGCTTTATGAGGAAGTGGCATTTGATCTGGCCTAACCGATGGCTAGGATTGAGATTAGTGATACTGGGAAGGGGAAAGACATTCCAGAGAGCTGATGTTGCATACAGCTATACCTCAACATGACATTTTTTGTGCCTATAACATTTAAAGTTTTATTTGGTTACATAGCCAAAACAAATGAGCTCAAGGAAATCCCTGATTTGGTGGCCACCTCATTGCTTTTGATAAATGTCCTTTAGAGTTTGATGCCTCTTTATGGCTTAAGGTTCTGAGCATCTGATCACATCTTCGTTCTGGGATCGCATAAGTAACTCAGTGACAATGTCTGATGGATTTAAGTTGGTAGTTTTATCCACTTTACCAGAAATAGACTTCAGACAACCTTTTCACTAAGATGTCATCTTTCAATATGTGAACCCCAGGACAAATGGCCTTTTATATTTCAATGATATCTGGTGGCAAGGTTAATGCTCCACTTATGACTTTCTCCTTTGCTCTCTCTCTCTATAGTCCTGAACTTTCTCAGAAATTTAGTACTTTCTTTAGTTGTCTTTGTTTTTCCCATCCCCTATTTGCTTTTTTATTTTGTTTATTCCAATGACTCTTTTTTTTCCCCTCGAGGACAGTCTGGGTGTAACCACCATCCTGAACTTGGAGAAAAGTCTAGCGAAGTGCCTCTTTCATATGCAATCTGAGGCAAGTGGTTGGCCCAGCATCTCTCAGTGTGACCTGGTGACAGAACCTGTAGAGATATTTGAATGTTCAGTCCTTGCATGATTCTACCAAGTCATATAGATCTGTTGGTAAGTTTAATCTTTGTGAAAGAGGCATTTTGTCACTGATTTTCTGCTTTTTGAAATGTATGAGGGCAAAGAACTGTGTAGTAAAATACAGAATGTCTTCATGATTGGTAGGACACAGGCACCAGCTTAGCTAAACAGAAGCCAGTGCTTCCCCTTAACTGTTGAAACACAATTATTTGCATAGTGCACATGTTCAATAAATGTTGGTTTTGCCATGGATTCTGTATTGTTTTTACTGTAATTTGAGGACTAAAGATAATGATGAATCAGTTGCTGGCGTACCTGGTTTTTTAGGGTTTAATACCGTTAATATCCCTGTCTGGTGGGAATGGCTATCTGTATACTGAGTTTTTTGGAATAATAATAAAAAAATAGAAAAGACCAGATAAAACTACTCTTCCACTTGTATTGAATGAATACACTTTTCTTCATCACATTTAGGTCTTACATAGTTTTGCTCCCCATAATTTCATCGAATGGCATGAGTATATTAAAATAAAATCAGGTGGAGTGAGGGAAACCTGGCAATGAAGGAATCCATCACTTTTCTGACAAGTGTCAGATAATACAGTAACAATATTTAGAAGTAAAATTTCAGTAGTGTAATTGAAAAATATATCTGTATATCATTCATACAGCAATTCTTCAAATTATCACAGTTCTACCTTTCATGCCTCATCAATATGTTATATATTAGTAGTATAATAGAGTGCTATTCCTTTTTACTCTTTTGCTTTTGGTCATGAGAATTAATTTGGAGGCTTTTAACTTTCTGATTTCAATGTTTGTTTTGTACTAGACATGGCTTGTTCTGTATGACATAGAACTCTCAGATCGACAGCATTTGCTGGATGAGATCAGAATTGATTGCACTACCTGCTTCAGTCAGTATAGCTGTTTGCACATGGTTTATTTTAGGGGGATCTACAAAAGGCCAAATGAAAATGTTCCATGTTAAGTGTAGTTACATAAACCTTAATAAAAAGAAAGTACTATGAGGCACTTAGTGCCTCAGATACTGGAACCAAAAATTTTGTCCTTTCATCCCTTATCTCAGACATTCAAGTGACCACCCTGATGTTTTCTTGGTTAAACTAAACTTTAGTATGGAGAGGGGTTTATATAATATCTAATTCAAGCCCTATTCGTTTCATTTGTTCCACACACCTTTCGTAGGCACATACCATGTGCGAAGCCCTGTGCTGGGTATTGCATACACCAAGATGGAAAAGAACCCCTACTCACAAAGATATCATGAGGGAAGAAATAGTTGAGGAAACTAAGGCCTAGGAAGTTCCTATAGGCATAGTATAGGGACTAGTAAAACGTCTCCTGCACACCATTCATTTCTGCTTCTCCTTGACCACTCCATCTCCCTAACGTAGGACATAGCACAGAACATATAGCTGGACTGAAATAATTCTGTTCCTTGTGACAAACTTCATGGATTCCATGTTGAACTTTTATGCTTAAAATATATATTTTGTGTTCAATATTAATTCCATAGACATTTGGAAGAGAAAAAAGTACATTTCCAACTTTTCTGACCTCTCAGAAGCCTCTGATCTTACATCCTGGGTTATTAAAAAGGTTCCCTTTTGCGATCATGCTTTTCAGGGCACAGGAGAGGGGGCAGTATAGGAAGCCTGCAGTTGCATCAAGACAAACTCAGAGTTTGGGTGAATTTCTGAAGCCATTTCATTTGAGTTTACAAGTGTAAATCTCACAAAACAGCTTGTTCTAAAGAGGTTACTAGTACACTTGGTTCTAGTTACCCCAGAAATATTGTGAGAACAGGCACTGTAAGATTAGTATGGCATGCTCATAGAAGGTTTTCTGAACCATGTGGGAGCTGAACATTTGCTTAAGAGGAAATGCAGACAACACTGGTTGAATCTCTAGGGAGTTCCATTCCACATGGGTTGGGGAACTGCCTCAATAAATCAACATCCTATGTACTGTTTCTGACATATTAGGATCTAGAAGTCCTTCTTCTTGTGATATAATGCAATGAGGAATGAAAAGATGCCCTGAAGTATGGAAGAATGATGTGTATTTGCATTGGAATAATGAAGATTTATTATATAATTTAAAATCTCTTAAATGGCCCCGTGAATGCTCAATAGATGTTGTTAAGTGAGTTTTAATACCTGATTTGAGTTCAGTGTTGGAGGGATTTCAGTGACCAAGCTGTTGAAAAATGAAGTGGTGTGTGACACAGGATTAGAGAACCAAGCCAGGCCGAGAGTGCTGGGCTCTCACTTCAGTTAATAATCCATAAGTGATTTTAGACAAGTCACCTATCTGTCTTCCTCAGTTTTGTAAAACAGGAGATTGGACTACTTTCTTTTTTTAAAGACCCTAGGTCCTGGCCAGTATGGCTAAGTTGGTTGAGCCTTGTCCCATGAACCAGGAAGTCAGAGCTCGATTCTCAGTCAGGGCATATGCCTGGGCTTCATACTCAATCCCCAGTAGAGGGCATGCAGGAGGCAGCCAATCAATGTTTCTCTCTCTTTGATGTTTCTATCTCTCTCTCTCCTCTCTCTGAAATCAATAAAAAAATATGAAAAATAATAATAATAGAATGAAAGGCTCTAAAGATGCTATGAAATCTACATGCATAATATTAATCAAGAATTACCATAAGTATGATACAATGGAAAGAATTATCAACAGTGATATGTCAAATGATAAATTATAGTCATGCCTTAACTTCTTTTAGCCAAACTTCAGGTTTATAGCTCATTATCTAGCACATTTCAGAGGACCTAACCAGTATACAGTAAACATTTACTAGTCACATGCTTCACCCAGTGTCTTAATGTCTGGCCCAGATCTTTGAAATGAATGCTGAATGGTATTATTGATTGAAAACTAGATCCTAAAGACATTCCACATAATTAAATTTAAAGGGTGAAAATCCAGCCCATTCAACATGGTATCTCTTTTTCAGCATAAGAGATTTACACAGGCACACTTCTGGTCAGAGAATTCTCATTGCCTTACCATGTATCTCTTTTGGACAACTCCCATTTTTTACTGGAATCGGCCAGAATGACAGTGACTGGCAATAGTCTGGAGAAAAAGCTCTACCCTCATGTCAGAGGCCAGGCTTCATGTCTGTATAATGGTAGAGATTATTGATAGCCAGAGATTACTTTTTTTCAACCATACCTTTCCACCCAGTAATTACTGTCCATTTGTGTTATTCTTGAGAAAGCAAAGTCTAATACCATAAAGTGCTCTTTTTGCAACAGGAGAACATGCTGTTAAGATGATATGAATGCACACACTATCTCATCCCAGTTTGTTCTAAATGAGTAATTTGAAGTTAGTTTTTTAAACGTTGCCATTCTAAAGGGAGGAGAGGGCACATTTGCCGTGGATTTTTTCAGTAGGTTAAATCTAAAGAAGTAATTAAGACTCGGCATTTCTGATATGCAGGAAACAGTGTTATGCATTTCCCTTGGATGATATTAAGTAAAGAGGATAAAGGAAGACTCTCAAATTGCAGTCTGTGTGACCTGTTTTTGAATAAACATCATCATATTCCACAGTCAATTATCTCCAAAGTACAGTGTGTTCTCTAGCCAGACAGCGGGAGAGAGAGAAAGTGTGCACATGGGTGAGAGAGAGACTGTGACTTAGAAGTGGTTAGAGAAAGGACAAATGCATTGGAGTGTACATTCATCCATTGTACTCTGAATTATTTTATACAATTTGAGAGTGGGTTATAGAGAGGATTACAGGTTATTTTAATGTGATTCCATAAATATTGAATTACAGTCATCAGCAAAAGAGACTAGCATGGCTAGGAAAACAAAATGAGGTACCTTTTGTGTTTAGCAAAGTAACAGGGCCCCTAATACCCAAAGAAAAACAAGTCATTAGTTACAACTATTGAATGGAAGAGGTCTAATCAGAGCAGCAGGATAAGTATCTCATTTTATTATGGCTTTGTATGTGTTTTGCAAGACTCTGGTTCACCATTAAAATTATTTTCTACGGCAACACTGTGAAGGGTCAGAACCCAGAAGTGTAACTATTATTTTTGTTTACACCATGCTGCTCTGCTGGGAGAGTAAATAGTATTTTGAGTTTTGTTCATTTCTTTTATTCTTTCCTTTCTTTTCACCTATGAAAAGATCAAAATTGTAGAGATGTATTTATTGGAGAATGATCTTAAAAGAATCTTAGGCTTAGTCAAAATAGTGTTGGCTACAGTGAAGACAGGTATATTACTGTTGCCTGTATAATCAGATGGGGTTGTTTTCTTTTTTTTCTTTTCCTTTTTTTTTTTTTTTTTTTTTTTTTTTTTTTAGGTAAAGTTGGCCGCAAAGAAAGGGTTTGGACCGACATGAAGTATAGACACAGACTTCTGTTAATTCGAATGGGACCAGGCAACCTCCCACAATAGTTGTGACACTTGGCCTGTTCTGATAGAAACCCTTTTCTTTCTGTGTGGTCTGGGATTTGAAACTAGAGGTCTTTGATCCATGGCCTCTCTCCTGGCTGGTTGCTGGGTGGAGCGACTCTGATCACTCATTCTTCCAAGGAGGCCTATTACCATCAGAAGAAAACCGCATCCTTGCTTTTACAGTAGTTAAGCTGGATCATTATTGGTGATACTGTGATCCTGCTCTTACTTTCTTATTCCTAAGCCAGAAGTGTGTGTGTGTGTGTGTGTTTAAATATGTATTTTTTAAAAAGCTAACAGCCTGCTTTTGGGGGAAATGGAGCATTTCCCCATGTTAAACCCTGAGGCTTGCTACAGGACACCGACAGTGGAGAACCCTCCTTCTCATTGTGCCAACAAATCCTCACAAAAAATTATTTATTTCCCATTTTAGACCTTGGACAGTGACTCAGTGTGCCCTGGAAATACTATCACTGTAGTAATTTTCTTGTGTGGCTCGGCTTAATGTTCAAGAAATGGGTAGTTACAAGTCCAGACACTATAAAGATGGAGCTAAAAATTCTTCTAAAAATGGGATGTTTGGTTAGCGTTTAGTAGTCAACAACTTTCCTGCAGCCACACACAGTGCCAGAGTAAGAAATGGAATAAATGTCCTCATGCTGTGTTTGGTGAGGTCTCCATTGAGGAGATTAACCTTTAATGTTAAGGGTTTGGGATATGTTGGCTTCATTTGTAAGGCTTGCTCTATGGTCTTTTGGTATCTTTAACTCAAGGGATAAACAATTGGGAGAAAATGTCACGTATATGGGTGATAGATGGCATAAAACTGATTATAACTTAGATTAATTCACTCAACAGAAGGATAACCAGGTCTTTTGAACCATGTCCTTGTTTTAAAGATCTGTTTTACATGGTTGTGGCTTGGTGTGTCATACAGAGAAGGAAAGGAACAGACATTCCTGGCCGCTTGCCTTTGTGCTGGTATATTGAAGACAACACTTAACAGATGCCTTCAACACGTTCTTCATCTGGGTGGCCATCACTAGTCCTTAAATAATTCTTCATTAATATGATTTTGAGGACTAGCTGTATTTAGGTTATTGCCCTCACCCTGTTAAGAAATGTATGGCTCAAAATCAGATGTTGTCTTTGCAGTGTAGGATCACCAATGGAGTGGACTGTCACTTTTTATTAGATGTCAGGTGCACAATAATAGTTTCTACTGTGTAGGAACCTGAAGCCCTTCTCTCTAACATCATGTGGTCCTGTCCGTTGTAACTGAGGGTAGATTTAGAGAAACCTGCTGAGCCCTTCTTACTTTGCTCATAGGAAATATTTACAAGAAGAAATATGTTGTATGTTTCCTTTTCCTTGAGAGGATTATATGGGCCACTTTGCCCTGAATGGAAAATATCATTCCTTAACAACAACAAAGAAGAAGATAAGGAAATTCCTGAAATTTATTTTATTTTTTTCAAATATAATTTTTATTGATTTCAGAGAGGGAGAGGGAAAGAGAGATTAAAACATCAATTATGAGAGAGAAACATTGATCAGCTGCCTCCTGTACACCCTACATTGGGGATTGAGCCTGCAACCCAGGCATGTGCCCTGACTGGCAATCAAACCATGACTTCCTAGTTCATAGGTCAATGCTCAACCACTAAGCCATGCTGGCTGGTCCCTGAAATTTATTTTAAATAATATATATATATATATATATATATATATATATATATATATATATATTCAAAAGATTGAATGTGAATATAAACAAGATTTTTCAGGGGGAAAATGTTTTAACAATTAGGTAAATGAGTATGGAACTCAATAAGGCAGAGTTATTGTTTTTGTTCTATAAATGAGGCAACTAAAGCTCATGTTTGCTCATAAAGGCAAGGAATCCAGATAGGGTTACTCAGGGTAAGCTGGTATGTTGTGGTGCACTGCCTCAAAACCACTGTTATCTTGCTACATTTAGGTGCAGAAAGCCCCTAGAGTTCCACAGAATTGGAGCATTTCCAGATGTGAAATGTTCCTTAGAAATCATCTGATCTGATGGCCCCACTTGGCAGAAAAGGTCCAAAAAGTTTCTGAACTGGAAATAAAACACTCATTCTCTTCACATCATATTATGCTGAGGCTTAGCTGCATAAACCCAGGAAATCATCAGGAAACTATAAAAGGACCAACCATAGGCTTTGGAATCATTGTGACCTCAGTGCAAATCTCATTTTCATTCCCTGGGTATTTCTGTCTAGCAAGGTGCTTCCCCTCTCTGAGCTTCACTGTGAATAAAATGTGCCAAGCAGCATGTTGCCTTTTGTTAAGCAAGATAACCAACAGTGTCTGCCTTAGTGCATGGTCCATAGTGAAGGCTCCTGTAATATGTACTTTCTTTTGTTCTCTCATGACTCCTCTTATGCTATTGGGACTACTGTTTTGAACTCTTCATTTCTACTCTGGACTTTTTTGTGTAACCACCTGGAGAGAAGTATAGTGCACCTCCATCTCCCCAGCCCCCACCTTAATGGCTCAGGCCCTGTACTGTGCAGGACACTGCCTTCCTTGGGATGCTAGCACCCTGCTTCTTTAACAGGAGACCTGGCCTGATCTAAATAAGGGGCAGAGCGTGATTGAAAGTGATTGGGAGATAGGGCTTCATGAATGGATCTTTCATTAGTAACCAAATATTTGCCAGGAGGGACTGTAAACAGAAGAGAAGACTTGATACACTTACTCCTTTTCTCTTGCCCTTTCTTAGTTTTTGTTTAATTTAGTGTGTTTACACTTTAAGACACAGCTAGTACTGAGGCCTTTCCAAGGTTAAGAGAAACCTTTCTCGGCCATCCAGTCTATGTCCTCTTGGCCATCTTTAAGAGACAATGAAAGGCGTGTGGGTGTGAGACAGAGCCTGTGTTCACATGAGTCTGGTGATTATGGGGCTTGAGAACAAACACCACCTCCACCTTGTCCACAAGCATTTAATAGAGGCCACAGGAGCACCTGAGCTCACCTCAAGCACATTCTTTCAATCCGAGGGTCACTGCCGGTCATTTCCCCAATGTATCACTGCTGTCCTGACATGATCTCTCTGCTCTGCCTTGGCTCCCCTAGCGTATTTTTCCCTTCTCTAAACGTGTGACTTTTTCTTAATTAAAGACCAGGCAGCATCAGTGGAGGAAGCTGTGTGGTTTGGTGGCCAGCATACAGGGCTCGTGGTCAGAAGACAGGACTTCATTAAGGCGTTTGGTCTCACTGGGCCTCGATGTTTTGATTTGGACTTTGGGACTGATTATATTTGACCTGTCTCTTTCACTCTTCCTCTGTGAGGTTTAAATGTGAGACTCGATGAGTAAGCCGTGTATGGACAAGTGAGTATTATATAAGTAGGAACATTTTTATTGCACGTCCCTCATGTTCCATTAATAAGTCAGCACTCTGCATTATAGAGGTAGTTGATCTAAGCACTTGATATAGTTGATTTCAGATTAAACTTTACCTAAGAATTATTTGGAGAAAATGAACTATCGGTGTTATTTTTGTGAGATTTGCAGGCTGCACAAAGGATGGTGAGTTCTCTTCACCTCTAGCATTTGCTCCCAAAGGATTGTGCCTTATTTCCAGTCTGTAGAAAATGAACCCAGGCCCTTGGGAATTCATTGAGCTCACAGGGGTTTAAGTGATGCACAATTAGGATGAGAAGTTAAATCCTGGTTACTACTCATGGCTGGCCTCTGGTGTCCTTATTTTCAAATAGTGAATGCTCACCAAGGAAGATTGGTGGGTCTCACTCAGTTTTCATCAAGACACCAGCTTTGGCTCATTGCAAGAAAAGCCTTATTCTCTCCTTGCTGGTCTCTCCTTGCTCCATTCCCTCTGCTGCTCTCTATACACTCACACTTCTTGAAATAGTTTTCTACATGGTATTCTCATTTGGGTATTTGCTTCCAGTATTCCTGAGGCTGACAGATTTCTCCAGAGTTTACTGATGGTTCCAGTGCACAAGCACCAAGAAAATTTCCACTTGAGGTGGGTCTGGCACTGAGGTTTATTTTCTCTCCTTCCTGTTTCATTGTTGGTCAGTTTGGGCCAATGTGTTGCTAGGTTGTGTTGGTTGCTTAGCTCTTATAACCAAGCTAAGATGCACATGTCAAACATTATGTTTTCTTTCTCTCTAACAAGGTCTTCCCTCTTCCAGAATGCTTCAGTATGAGAAAAGGGTAT
Source organism: Myotis nattereri (assembly GCF_964212035.1). Lineage (NCBI taxonomy): Eukaryota > Metazoa > Chordata > Mammalia > Chiroptera > Vespertilionidae > Myotis > Myotis nattereri. The sequence continues at coordinate 46,903,605 of NC_138077.1, forward strand.
TTGCTTGATTCTAATTCTGGCATATGAAATGTTTGCTACAAGATGGCTTTATCATCCTATTATGTTGTCAGAATGCTATCGTCATGGTCATTTTCAGCTTAATAGCAGGAATGTTTTATTTGTACTGAAGGTATTCCATAGTTTAAGTAAATTCAAAAAAGAAAATTTCAAATGCAAAAAAGCAAGCAAGCAAACAAACAAACAAAAAACAGATGCTGATTAGTCTTACATTTCTCAAAACCCTAAAATTAAAATAGCTTTAAGCTTCCAGATGCATCTTGCTCTCTCTGACAGTACCATTTACAGGTAAAAGATGATGCTTAACTCTGGTTATTGTTACAATGTAACTACTCGTGCAAAAAAAAAAAAAAGTGTCCTTGCAAGAGGGAGATATAGTTATTTGCCAGAGTGGCCTCCATCTTTTGGATGACAATTGAGGCACTTTGACTTAATGCTTCTCTAGTGTCAGCAGTTGCAACCAAACCGGACTTCATCTCAGCCTGCCCGAAGGAGATTGGCCTTGAGCATAAGAGAACTCAGAACTCCAATCTGTTAGTGATGATGGTCATGAAAATCAGCAAACACTTTCCCCAATGATAGATGCTATACAGCAGATAGAATTCAGATCAGAAAGAAGGCATGGAGTAGAAGTTGCTTGTCTTCCTGGAATTCTGGGAGAGATATGGGAGAGGTAACACAGACAGTGAAGTGATAACCACAGGTGAGATTGTGACTTAAATAGAGAGTAGCACTGAGGTGATAGCAAAATCTCTGCATTCATCTGTCAAACATGCAAAATCCTTTAGTCCTCAAATAGTATAGAGGCTTTCACTCTATTTGGCCTTCCAATGAGTGGGGTCTGAGACAGAGCAAGATAGAGATTAATCAACTGATTCTTGTCCTCAAGGGGCTCAAAGATGAGGAACGGAGGCAGATATGTAAATAGCTATTTCCAAAGTTGTAAACTAAATGTAATGAACCAGGTTACCAAGAAAGCACATAGGAGTCTTTGATGAATTTTTCCTGAGGGAATTTGCCTAGGCCATCCTACATAATAAAAGGGTAATATGCAAATAGACCAAACAGCAGAACAACCGAACAACCAATCAAAGCATAATATGGTAATGATATGCTAAGGCTGCTCAACTGCTCACTCTGACGTGCAATGACCACCAGGGGACAGATGCTCCAACCGGTAGGTTAGCTTGCTGCTGGGGTCCGGCTGATCTGACTGAGCGAGATGAGCCAGACAGCCCTGGAGCTCTCCTGTGGTCCTTCCCCGGCCAATCGATCGTGCACCAGTGGGGTCCCTCAGCTTGGCCTCTCACAAGCTGGGACTCCTCGGGGGATGTTGGAGAGCCAGTTTCAGCCCAAACCTGCAGGCCACTCCCCTTGGGAGGGCACCAGACACAGGGCTCATGGCTGGCAAGAGCTGCTGTGGCACGTGAGCCTCTCCCAACCTGGATTGACTGGGAGTGAGCCTGCTGCAGGCACAGTGGGGCTGGCTGAGCAGGAGTGGCAGGTAGGAGCTAAAGGCGGCATTGAACTGTGGATTTCAGCCCAATCCCTGCAGGCCACCCAGAGAGACCCCATCCATGCACAAATTTGTGCACTGGGCCTCTAGTAAGGAATCATTATTAATTTGGCTTCCATCTCGTTCAATATCTGTATCTCTATTACCTCTTAACATCTCTCTATCCTACCTATCTATCCATGAATCAAGTTCCCACCTAATGACATGTTTCAGATCAGGCAAGATTCCTCACTTGGCAATACAGTATGACTGGTACTTTGCCTCCATCCATTCATTCATCCATCTATCCCCCCATCTATCTATTCTACAAAATGTCATGCCTTCTATATGACAGATGTTATGTTATATCTTGAAGAAGATTCACAGTTTAGTTAGGCAGTAATATGTAATTTAGTAATAGAGACAAAAACAGCTGAGAAAATGTTATGGACCTATAAAAGAGTTAAAGAAAAAAGCATGGAGAGCTTCTTTTTTAAAAAAATATATGTTATGATGTTTTACAGAGAGGAAGGGAGAGGGATAGAGAGTTAGAAACATCGATGAGAGAGAAACATTGATCAGCTGCCTCCTGCACACTCCCCACTGGGGATGTGCCCACAACCAAGGTACATGCCCTTGACCGGAATCTAACCTGGGACCCTTGAGTCTGCAGGCTGACACTCTATTTACTGAGCCAAACTGGTTAGGGCGGCATCGAGAGCTTCTTGAAGGTGATTTCATTATAATCATAAACAGGCAGTCCCTGCTGAGAATGATTCCTCTGACTGAGCATCGTGTTTTCTCATCATATTTTCCATGAGTGTTTACTGTGCATTATTCCATGTCAGACACTGTACTAGCATAAAGTAGGGTCATATGACAGACATTGTTTCTAATCCTGATGCTTCTCATTGTGATTGGACCTCTGCTTTTGTCCATCATAGCCCAGAGATGTGCACAGTAGCTCCATAGTCTGTCTTTTCTATTATCTTCTGTCACTATGGTTGTATTTCAATGAACATACACCAGGTATTGTGAGAAGGTGAGAGACAAGTGTTAATGACTTGGTTGCAACTTAGAATTGGTCTTCAGAGCAAAAGGGCATTTGATACATAGCTTCTTAAATCATCTATGTGACTTGGGACTGTTGGAAATAGGAGATTTGAGTTAAGTATCAAGGACAGATGTCAGCAAACTAAAGCTATACCCAGTCCTCTACCAGTATTTGTAAATACAGTTTCTCAAACTCATCATGCCCATTTGTTTATGTGTTGTCTATAGTAGGTTACTCTATACACAACAGAGTTGCCTAGCCACAACAGAGATGAAATGGCCCATAAACCCTACAATATTCACTGTTTGCTTCTTTATAAAAGAAGTTTTCCAATCTAGAAAAACTTATGAATCTCTGAAAGAGGGGGAGGGGAAAGATTTTGTTTCCCTAATTATCTTTTTCAGTTGTACAACATTTTGTTTTGAAACTCTGTCAATAAAACTGAGAACAATTGAAAAGAAAGAAAGAAAAAAAATAAAACTAGACTAAGAGATGATGGACAACATCTATAGAATATAATATCCCCTCTTCTTCATCCAACTTGTTCTGAGGACATTGTATATTTCAAGGATTTCTGCCAAAAGCTGGGTATTCAAGCAAATACAACACAATCTGAGCTCACAGTCTGTTAGTGAAGATGGTCATGCAAACCAGCAAACATTTCTCCCAGTGATAGATGCTATACAGCACATAGAATTCAGATGCAGAGAGGAGGCAAGGAGTAGAAGTTGCCTGTCTTCCTGGAATTCTGAGAGAGAAATCACAGGGTTATTGAAATTTGACTTGTGTCTGAAAGGATAAGCCTTGATAGATGAGTAAGGGTAGACACAAATGTTTTATTTCTAGAAACTTCAACCTTCCTTACCTTGAAATAATTTGGTATGTTAATAACTGCATCACAGTTTATGAAATACTATCTCATCCATAATCTCATTGGTCTTTACCATAGAGGTTTCTTATAATAATTTTCTACATTTTATTAAGAACTGAGGCCAGTTAAGTTTGTTGTTCAAGGTTCCTTCGCTTATGAATAACAACAACAGTTGGTGTTGGTGGTATAGTGGTGAGCATAGCTGCCTTCCAGATAAATAACAACAACAAAAAATCTGATATGACCTTTTCTTTATTTTACTCCAAAGCCACAGGACTGCCTCCCTGAGTCAAATGTCCCTGGCTTAAATCTACAAATGTTCCCTGGAACTTGTAATTGGTCTGAAATAAAGGAGAGAAAGGCTCTTTACTTTGCCTGCACTAGAGTAACCTGCTTTAGTTCAGATATTGCCAAGAAATGCTTTGCACACCTGGCATTGCACATGCTGCTAGTTGAAATAATAGTGGTCTGGATTCCATATGCTTCCATCTTTTATACATATGGGTGCCCTCATTAGATTATCATATAACTCTTTTTTACTCTCAACTCTCCTTGGAAATTTCTCTACCTTCTGCCTTTCCCTGTTCTTGTTGCAGATATTATCTCTTAGACCCTCTATACCAAGTGTGCCCACTCATCGCACAGTTCCCTACTCCATTAATGGACTTTTTGACAGAGGGAGGGGAATATGTGTGAGATGAATCCTACCATTCACCAAGACCCATTATTAACAATGCTAGTTACAAAGACGTCCTTCCTAATGCTCATTCCCCTTACCAAGGACAATTCCAGATGCCTCTCTCCACTCCAGATTCCTAACTCCAAATATTCAAGCTCTTCATCTCCCATCCCAAACCTCTATTTTCTTCTTAGCTTTATGTCTTGGGCCATGGAAACTTCTAACACTGTTGGAAATATGTGTTGGAAGTGTCTTGTTCTCCACTTGCCCCTCCGTGGTTAATTGACAGATTCTTCTGCCAATTCTTACCCCAACAAGAATGGTCTTGAAAAATTAAGTTGGAGTATTCAGTACATTTTTTCTCAGCCAGAAGTAATAGACCATAGAGCTTGGTCTATGGGACGAGACTGCCAGTATTCCAGTCCTGCTATTTAACTTAATAGCCCTGGACCTTGACCACCTCTCCTAAAATCTCTAAGCTTGAAATCTCCTTATGTGGATGTTTTCAGAATTAAATGAACACATGTTAAGTTCTTGGAACAGTTCCTGGCTGGGCAAGTTTTAATTATTATTATTATTATTATTATTATCATTATTATTTTTCTTTTGTACTTGAGCTTTTCAGATCATGTCTCCATTTTGGGTTCAAAAAATATGTTTAACATAATCATTGGTTTAATAGAATTTTTGGATTAAGCCTTGGAAGCTAATGTCTAATTATTACTGTTTTTTATGAGAGAATGAATTTCTGTGTTCCAAACAGATGAGTTACAAAGAAACTGTTGACTGGAATCACTCATCTATAAGAGATGGTCCAACTTGAAGAAGGAGCCTGATGGTGAAAGATAATTGTCTGCAAAAATATTTTTGCTAAATGCACTGTACTTTTGAATTTGCATTCATGGTATTTCTAATACACCTGCCCCAATGCCACCAATTAGGATCATGTGCACATTCCTCAGTCACTTAGTTATGAAGTTACTCAGTCACTTACTTATAAATTTATTTTCCTTGTTGGCTTTTGCTTCTTTGCATTTTGACCTTGTCTATTTCTTTATTTAGTAAATAAGAAATGAGAGTCAGTAGTTGGAAGGTATCTGCTTTTAAATCTAGATGTAACACTCACAAATCTTTAATTGTTTATCTTGTCATATCTGTTCTCAGGCTTGTAAACTGAGCTCAGTTAGTGATTTGCCATGATTGCAATCACTGCTTGGTGGTAGAAGGGAGTGAGAGATGACCATATAAGCATCTCCTGTCATTTGAGAGCTCAGACTCCATGAAGGTATTCTATTGCTTGCTTTGTAAAATGTCCATTACATCTATTTTATACTTTGGAAATAATTCATAAAAAGTGTCCTGATGAATCTCTCATATACATGAAACAAAAGTATTGTGATTTATGCAAATATAAACCTAACAGATTTGCACCAATACACAAATGGGTATAGAAAGCAGAGTGTATCAAGTTCCATGAAGAATAAAAGATCTTCGGTAGTTGAGAGGAGGTTCAGAAGGAAAGTGGTGTTGATTGGGTCTTGTCAACAGAGCTTGGGCGATTAGTGACCTCAGTATGTACGGTAGGAAGCATTAGGCAAGTGGCATTCCTGATAGAGGAAATGATATGAAGAAACATAAGGAGGTAAGACATTCTGGAGATTATACTTGTCTTTGATTATTAGTATGCCTTAAAAATGATACATTTTATTAATGTAGCCACATTTCACTTCAAGATGCCTACATACTTTAGGGTGAAAATCCATAAAACCCTTAAAATACAGGCAGTCAAATATTTCTGAATTGTGAATGTATACACACACATTCACACACACGAACTCCCCATTTCCACAAATCAATGACAGTACTAAATGGAGCAATTTTCCACAATTTTCTGAAAATAACTGTATGTTTAAGCACTGCACTCAGCAAAGTGGTGTAGTGCGTCAATATTTCTCAGTCCTGCTGAGTGTCTGCATGGTCTCTAATAGCTTAGACAGTCCTTCCTGGGTAAGTAGTTGAGGACAGGAGATTCCATACTTACAAGTACAGGGTCACTTCCAGACCTCTTCAACTTGCCATGCCGATAGTCAGTCAGGAATTAGGAAGATTGTTTCCACTCGGTTACACCAGCACAGAGAAAACAATCCTAGCCACATGCATACAATAGAATAATGTAAGTTTCCATCCCAGAGTTTTATGGAGTTGGGTCAGCATCCTATAAAAGGAGAAAAGTGCCCTGGGGTGGGGTGGGAAAGCCAGCTAATTTTATGGAAAAACATATACATGTATAAAATAAAATGGTACAAGTTATTAATCGAGTAAAGGTAGGTATACCACCGGAAAGTCAACTATAAATAGAAGATGCAAAATGAGCTTTTCTTAGACTCCTGTTTTCTTTTGCAGTGAAGGGTCTGCTGTACTATTTCTGTAGTCTTTTTTTAAAAAAAAGAGAGATTCTTTTTTAAAAAAATATATATTTTATTGATTTTTTACAGAGAGGAAGGGAGAAGGATCGAGAGTTAGAAACATCGATGAGAGAGAAACATCGATCAGCTGCCTCCTGCATACCCCCTACTGGGGTTGTGCCGTAACCAAGGTACATGCCCTTGACCGGAATCGAACCTGGGACCCTTCAGTCTGCAGGCTGACGCTTTATCTACTGAGCCAAACCAGTTAGGGCTTCCATAGTCTTAATTGACATATCTACTCACTCTAGTCACCTAGTATCAATGTGGGTCTAAAACATAGGCCTTTTCCTCCCTTAACTATAAGGTAATAAGGTGCCCAGAAGAGATGGTTCAATTCCCAGTAGTGCCTACAAAAAAGCCCATAACTTGGCAGTAAGTGCTATGAAGCTCAAGAAAAGGGTAAGAGTCTTGCTGGGCTTTAAGGGATAAATAAATTTTGAAGTGGGTTTTAGTATTGAACAAGACAAAATTGTAGACAGAATTCGGGGAATTGCTTAATAACCATTGCATTATAATAGTGATGAGTCGAAGGTGCATAGAGGAAATATAAATTTGCTCAATGACAGGAAAACCGAAATATAACTGTCTGAAAGAAGACTCCATTGCTTTTGAAAGTAGTGAGATTACCATCCCTGGAAAGTCTGGACGATTTCACAGGAATTCAGTCATCAAACAAAGCAGATAACCAAATAGGTTGTTTTCATCCTGAAGATTCTAAAATTCTGCTATTTCAAATGAGTTATTCCCAAAGTTTAGAGAAAAATATCTACTAGAGATTAGAGAGAATTGGTCCATCTGCAAGTTTATTTAAATTAGATGATGCTGACACTGCACTGAACTTTGCAGGCACTACCTACTCTATGCAGCTTTAAACTGTGACTTTGGGAAACAACCTGTGATGTTGATATTTTCTTGTTCAAAGAGTAAGAAGTGAACATGTCACATTTAGAAAACACTTTGATTTTACTAATAAGAAGACATCCCATGCCAAGAGTACTCAGGCTATGCCAGGCCTCCAGATGAGGGTCCTGAAGACAAACCTGAGTGCTCCTTCCTCTCACAATGTCGCAAATATTGGCTGCTTCAATGCTCACAGTCTGTGACAGCTCCTTGGTTCCATTTCTTAAAGCTGGCCTTCAAAGCCATGAAGCAATAACAAACTGTTTAAAATCCCAAATCATAGAACAGATTGTGTAGACTCAAAAAAAAGCAAACAAACAATTACATTTAAAAACCAAGTGTTGGGGAAAACAGTGACAACCTTTTTGCTCACCTGCCAAGGACTCCTGGCTAAGCTTCTGTTTTTGCCAAATATAGCAAATAACATCAGAGCATGTGCTACGGACAGGTGAACTATTTCTGGTGGTTAAATCCGGAAGGCTTTCTCATTGGCTAGCATTGTGATATTGAGCAGATGAAGCTCATGTTCTCCATTTGGAATGAAAGTTCCATGAAAAAGCTCTTCACCTGAGGAGACAGTAGTGAATAGTGACTAGCACTGACATTCCACATTCACTGGAAGTATATCACAAGGGGTTCATGACAGCCCTGGAAAACAGGTGAAGAAACGGGATTAAAGAGGAGACTTGCTCAAGATCACAGAACCAGTAATATATGAAGCGAGAATTCAAACCTATGTCTTCCAATATCATATCATTTGCTCTTTCTACTATATGATCCTGCTTCTAAGCTAGCCATCCATTCAGTAGCTCTTTAAAAAGAGATTCTGTTACATCCTTTGAAGATGCCAGATCCTTACTTTCTCACAGGGCTTTCCAAATAGAGTCCATGTTGGTCCATTGTCATGGGATATTTTGCAAGTTTTTAGTTTTTTTATTAATTGCCTAATTGTTTGAGGGGTTTAAGTTGTTCCAGGATATCATATCTGAATTCAATTGTTTTCTTTTCCTTCCCCTTCAGTGTGCACATTCTTCTTAACACTATAGTGATACATTAGTTTCTCAAAGCTCTCAAGGAATGTGTACTTCAAAAGAGAGGGTACAAGACACTCGTAATATTTATTTTACTTGGACCTGGGTAAGAAAAACTATAAAAAAGCAAAATATTGTGTGACTATTATTGCAACTTTAAATTTAGAATTTTTTGCCCTTATTCTATTTGCTATACCTGACTTTTCTCAGTATTTTATATACTTTATATCAGGCTAGTATAAATTTAGCTTCACTGCTAGTTTCCATATGTTTTATATGCTTTTTAACTTTGCTTTAGTCACTTTGCTATCATTAATTTAGCTTTGAACAGCTTCCCATTACTAGGGAATCAAGACTTTCCAACTGATACTCATGGACTTTTTATTATTATTATTATTATTATTATTATTATTGTTATTATTATTACCTCTCCAGTCTCTTCTCCCAATATTCATTCACAGTCCCTATAGTTTACTCAGACTAAAGAACTGGGCCCAATGCCTACAAGCCCTGCCATTCATTCCTCTACTTTAATCCAAATGATTTTGTGAAGAATACTTTTTTTTTTCAGATCTGGGTTAGCTAAGCTCAAAGATACCAACTCTGTGGCACCTTCCCAGATAGAAATAACTTCTTCCTCTAAATAGCCCCAGCACATTATTGAATCCCTCTTATAGCCCAATGGATGAACAGTGACCAGTGGCATACAAAAATGGTACAGCTTACATGAGTGTAGTCTTAATATCCCTGCTAAATTCTGATTTCCTTGACTTCTTTGGGGTTATCTGATATATTCCTTTATTAATCAACACAGTGACAATAATGATCAATGAGCAACCAATGTTCTTGTTCTTCAAACACATGGATAAATGTTCCATATTTCTCAAGTCGTGTGTGTGTGTGTTTTAATTTAAGTACACACACTCTTAGCTTAACAAGTATAATAGGACTAATAGGTATAAAACAAACAATATTCCTTTTCTGCCCCAACCCTCTTCACTAGCATAGTCCTGCTTCACAAAAGCCACTCTTAGCTACTTCTCCCTAGCATTTGTACTGCTCCATGTTTTTGTTGTTGTTGTTTGTTTGTTTGTTGTTTGTTTGTTTGTTTAAGGCATGTTTTCTCTGTGTGGATCCATGAATTTTATCCATTACCTGTGGGTTAACAACACAAAAGGTATAGATATGCCATTCTTATGTGTATTGACTTTTTAGAGCCTCCTGATTTGGGGGGCATTAGCCCTTCTTTCTCCAAAATCAGGAAAGTGCCCTTCCTTGCTTCTGGTTTCACTGCTGGTCTGCTCACTTGGTGTTTTAGGTTGATTATGGTTGCTTCTGAGCCAAGAGTTCCATGAGAATTCTTTAGGACCCCATTTCCACACAGCACGTAGGCTTGGAAGTGTCAAGAGTGGATTCAGAGAAATAATGAGAGAATGACTTGGACATTGAGGAAATACAAGGTGCTTAGTGACCACATACTAGTAACTAACAACAGCCTATCCGCATTTCAGCTTAGTTAGCAAATATAGTCTAGATTAAGTATTAACAAAAAATAGTGAATCTTGATAGATTTTTTTATGGTATAAAATGCCCCACTAGTTATCAGGCATGATTTTCCTTCAGTATTAAGTTGGTTGCATTTGATATATTTCTCTGACTTATTGATTGTTGTATAGAGATGATTGTAATATGATTGAGGACAAAATGTAATTAATGAAGCCCAGAGACCTGGACTTGGCTGCTTTCTAGCAAGGCAATCTTCACATGTTGCATCTTCTCTCAGTGCCTTGGTTGTGCATCTGTAAAATAGGATTAGGACTCCTTGCCCTGGAGTCATTTTTGTGTGACAATCAAGTGAGCTGGTCTACTTAGTTTTCTGAGCCTCTCCCAACTTGTGAAGGAAGGACTCTGGGGTGGCCTTTAATATATTCTTTTGTTGTTTTTGATTTATCAATTAATTCAACAAGTGTTTCCTCTGTTGTTTTGCAAAGATCTATTTACACTTAGTAAGAATCTGGCATGCTAACAGGTAAGTTGGGAGCTTCAGGATAAGTCCCAGTAGAGTCTAGAAGTATAGCCAGTCTTGCTCCTCCCTCCCTGAGGATTGCTCCAGATCCTTGCTAACCTCTTACAGTTTGTCAAGGGTTCTCAAGATCAGGTTCTTGCATGGAACCCATTGCAAAGACAAATATTTTATTATTGTTTATTAGTATATTAGTTTATTATTGGTTCTGTTTATGGATTGAATCACACACACACCACAATTTGAGAACTGGAAAGGATTTTGCAATCTATTGAACCTTTTCAGTCCTCAAATCTTTATCTTTCTTAATCCATTTCCCCTCATTCTTCATCTCTTATGGAAGTGTTTTTACTTTACATATAACAGAAATGAGTTTATTCTGGATCACAATGGTTAAGCCTTTTAAGGCATCAAGATGTGAGAATAAATGAAAGTGTGGAATGGTACAACTCATATTTTTTGCTTTAATGTATATATATATATATATATATATATATATATATATATATATATATAGTCCCAACCTTCTTACTTTGCCTCTGTCCTCAGGATGTGTGAAAATGCTTCTAAGACCAACAATCACAGGGTTGTCACCACTACTAAGATTATATTTCCCCACAATGAATGGAACAGCATGGTATTCTCTTTTTGCATATGCAAACAGAAAACCTACTAAAGGACATTTTGGTTGCTTCCAAGCTTTGGCAATTATGAATAAAATCTGCTATAAACACCCATGTGCAGGTTTTTGTGTGGACATGGTTTCAACTCATTTGGGTAAATACCAAGGAGTGTGACTGTTGGATCTTATGGTAGGAGTATGTTTATTTTTGTTAGAAACTGTCAAACTGTTTTCTTAAAATGGCTGTTCCATTTAGCATTTCACAGCAGTAAATGAGAGTTTCTGTTACTCCACGTCATTGCCAGCATTTGGTGTTGTCAGTATTTTGGATTTTGGTCATTCTGATAGATATGTAGTATATCTTCTTGTTATTTTAATTTGCATTTCCCTAATAACCTTAGATGTTTAGCATATTTTCATATTCATATTTGCCATCTGTATGTCTTCTTGGGTGAGGTATTTATCCATTCAGATCTTTTCCCATTTTTAATCAAGTTGTTCATTTTCTTATTGTTGAGTTTTATGAGTTCTTTGTATATTTTGGATATTGGACTTTTATTAGATATTTCTTTTGCAAATATTTGTATTCATGACTTGTCTTCTCATTTTATTGACACAGATATATGTTTGACCAACCATATTTACTGCAGTGTAGCTTCCCTTATCCATAGTGTATCTTGCAATTAAGTGAAAAAGATCAACTTTAGAGCAACTGTTTTTTTCTTGGAGAGGGCTTATATTCATTTATTTTCTTTCAAGTACTAGAAGACAGGCTTGGGAGGTAGAAGAATAATTTGATGCTTAGTGTGTGCTTAATCTTTTTATTAACACTTAAGTAAAACTTTTGATTATTGTTGCAATGAACTTGTAAACACTTGCTGACATTTCGACACCTGCTATTAGCGTTGCCACAGAAAGATGGGGAGAGGAAGAGGAAAAGAAGGAAGAACCAGTGGCTCATTCCTCTACTTATCTGAAACAGTAGCAATATTTAAATAATTTTTCTCAGCTATGCAGACATGGCATTTGTTTGTTTCTTCCTTAGGGAGTAGGAGCTCCAAAAGAGGAATATATTTATCTCCTAGTATCTAAAGTGCCCAGCAGGTACCATATACCTGGGTTGCGGGAACATCCCCAGTGGGAGATGTGCAGGAGGCGGCTGATCGATGTTTCTCTCCCATCGATGTTTCTAACTCTCTGTCTCTCTCTCCCTTCCTCTCTGTAAAAAATCAATAAAATATATTTAAAAAAATTAAAAAAAGAAGTGTTTCTTGAGTTAAACTTGCTAACTTTATTTATTCTGAAGTGTTATGGCATCACTAGACTTCTTATCACCATCTTTATATCTATGGCTGCATAGGCACAAAATATATAAAGATTTGGGGGAGCCCTCTAGGTGGTAGTACAATGCGTTTCTGTGAGTTTCAGTTATGTTATCACTTGATCTTGGGAGTCTTTCCTGCTGATGAGAGTGTGTAAGTGACTGAGTGATGGATCAATTAAGATTTGTTTTATTCATGTTTGTTTTCATTCTTCAGAAAGCGTAGTAGAAAACCCCAGCTTAATGGGATAACAAGTAAGGTGGGGGGAAGACTTTGGAAATTGCACCCACTATTTAAATATAAAGGTTAATATTAGTGTAGCTAATAATAAAACTGTTAAAAACCCAATGTTTAATCATATAAAGACCTTTTTGCTTCTCCCTGTCCCCTTCTTTCCTTCTCCATTTCTCACAGTACAGGCACAAGAAACAAAGCTATTTAGGGATGTGTGAATCAGCATGTTGCCTATATATGATTTATTTTTGCCCCATGAATACATTCCTGAATTTCTCAAAAGCATGTGACTTTCAAGAATCTTTAAATATGTAAATACTATTATAAATCCCCTGATAAATTTCAGGCACGCTGCATTATTCTAGGTATCTTGAGTGATGAAAAAAAAAAAAAGGCTCACACTCTGCTGAATTAGCCATTTCACATGTTACATTAATAAACATCAGTCAGCTTGCAAGAATGGTGTGTTACCTGAATTTAATGAACTTCTGAACTGAACCAAATGCAGCTAAGTCAGAAGGTGTCATCAAATAGAACAAAAGACAGTTCAAATTCCCTGAAAAACCAAAGGGAAAGGAGAAGAAGCAAGAGGGGAGAAAAAACTCACAACAGAGAAGGTGTGTGTTTCGGAGGGGGATTGGGGTGTGGGAGGATGAAAAATCACTGGAAGGCACCTTTATCTGAGATTGAAGCTGTGTGTTTGGATGTCAAATTCTTGTGCATGCATCTCTGTACTGGATGATTAAGGGGCCCTGGCATCTCTGGCTGTAAGGCTTATATTTCCTTTAAATGCAATATGCAAATTCAAAAAGTAATGGGGGAGCCTCATCTACAAGATAATCCCCAGTAAAGATTTCAAGCTATTAGGTAAATGAAATGTTTCCATGGGAGGCTATATTATTTTGCCTTCTGAAACTCTTTGCACCCAATAAATTAAAGATAAACTCTTTCAAACAAGTTTATTTTGTCCCCCTTTCTATTTTTTCATGTTAAGTCTCAAGCACATTGCTTCTTAAAACTGTAGCAAGTACGGTGCTATTATATGTGGCATGTGTTCACATGATAAATATTACATATATATTCAGAACCTGAGGTTATGACACTTTTCTGGTGTAATAAGAACAGCTATCCTAAGTGGCAAAAAGCAAAAAATTGTCATTTGTGTCTTCACGATGATTTTTTTGAAGACTGCATTTGAGGCAAAAGATTTTGTAAGGTACTGTATGTAATGAATTGGCTCTAGTATTTTTACCGTTATTATTACCTAGTATGCACACTAAATCCATTACAAGCCCCCTATTGCCACATGCCATACTCAGAATGTCAGGGAGGGTAGAGCAGGAAAAAAATGTTTTTAGGTGGCATCTTGCCCGTAAGCCTTTTCATATCCTTGAGCTAAAAGTGAATGTCCCTTCTCGAAATTCCTATTGCCTTTAATCATTCTCCTTAAATGGAAGTTTTAATTTTCTGCTTCATATTGAAGTTGTATGTCTTAGCACCTTTCTTAGATATAAAGCTCTGTGAGAGGGTGTTTTTACTGATTCTTTTCAGTATGCTGCTGTGTGCTTAAAACCTAGAAGGGGTCTCATAACCATGTTTGAACGAATGAACAAACAAAATCACATAAGGTGTTTCAAGTTGACCTATTCTTTTGACTATCAAAAGACTTCTGCTTTTATTAAAACAACTGTGAAGTTCAAGTTCTATGTATTCTAACACTTTCATATACCCAGTGTCCTGATCAAAATAATTTTTAAAAATTTTACTTACCCTTATCATTTGCAAAAAAATAAAATAAAATAAAATAAGAATTTCTGCATATGAGAGAGAAGAGAGATTGATTGGCTCATTGAGACTTCTAGTTATTTAAAACAATAGAAATATGTATATCTTCTGTTTTATGTTCTGTGTTAGTGATTTTTTTAATCAAAGATTTATTTTTCTTGTGAATAGTATGTTAGTAAGGTTATTCCAGGAAATGGAACCAATAACCAGAAGGAAGGAAGGAAGGAAGGAAGGAAGGAAGGAAGGAAGGAAGGAAGGAAGGGGCTGCACCAGTCTGCATTCCCACCAGCAGTGCAAAAGCATTCCTTTTTCCTTTTTCTCTGCATCCTCGCCAGCACTTGATTTGTTGATTCTTTTGTTGATTTGTTGATGATAGCCATTCTGACAGGTGTGAGATGGTACCTCATTGTTCCTTTAATTTGCATCTCTCAGATGATCAGTGACTTTGAGCATGTTTTCATATGTCTCTTGGCCTTCTGTATATCTTCTTTCGAAAGTGTCTATTTAGGTCCTTTGCCCATTTTTTGATTGGATTGTTTATCTTCCTTTTGTTGAATTGTTTGATCTCCCTTATCAGATATAACATTGGCAAATATGTTCTCCCATGCAGTGGGCTTTCTTGTTTTGTTGATGTTTTCTTTTGCTGTGCAGAAACTTTTTATGAGGATAACCAATGGACACAGATGGGGGCAGGGTGAGGGCATGTGAGGTCAATGGGAGAAAAGGGAGACTTATGTAATACTTTAAACAATAAAGAATTTAAATATATATATATAGCATTATTTGTAAATAAACAAAATGAAAATTTTGTTTTGGTTACATAGGATTGTTTTATAATCCATAAAATCTTCTGAAATTGAAATTGAAGCTCAGCAAGACTATCCCCTCCATTTTATTATGAAGTGAACTAGGCTCAAGCATCAAGGGAATAACCTGAATCTTGAAAGTCTTGGTAGGGGCTTTATTTGCTTTAACACCTCCCACCCTAACAACACTGTACAGTAGTTACTGGCAAGCGCATCTTTCAAATATGGAAATTAAGGCTCAGAGATGCTATGGAGCCAATTATTAGGGGAACTGAAATTAAAATTTAGGGCTCCCAACCACCATCCAGTGCTATATTTATTGTTTTTCTCCTGGGACATACATCGTTTATGACCTTTTCACAGAGACTGAGTTAGTGCACTGTGTTAACCAGGGAGGTTTTCCTAGCTGTTTTCTAACCCTGTTTTTAAAGTCAATTTAAAACATATAGACAAATCTGAAATGAGTTCCCAAGAGATTTGTGCAGCTCCTATTTCAAAGAAAAGATAGACTTCTCTCGATGAAGCCTTGACAGTAGCAAATTTAGACAAGATCTGAAAGCAAAACAGCCTACTCAAGGTTAGACAGTGACTCGAGTCATTCTGTGCACTTGAACAATATTTAGGATGACCCTATGTAAACTCACATTATCACTTAAAAGCCAGTATAAAAATACTACCCATCTGCTGTGCGAGCCCTGCTGCTGCGTGCCACATTTCTCTGACAAGCTGTCGCCTCAGTATAGAGAGGGAGTATACATTTTGAAATCCGGAGTTTGAGTTTGAAAAAAAAAAATGGTATCTGGTACATATGGACTAGATTCTGTTCTTCCAAATGTAGATTTGTAACCTCATTTGTTCTCAACGATGATGTGTTAAATTCGTTTTTCCCGTTTCCTCTTTTTTTGACTCTGAAGATGGAAACTCTTATAATTGTGTGCCTGTGACATGAACAATGTACAATGGGAAGTCATTTAGTTCGCACCTACCATGTGCGATGCAGAGTGGGCGGCGGGCGGTGTTTATAGCAGACGCTGTGCCTATGCTCAGTGCAGCCCGCAGTGGTGCGCTTTCTCTGTGAACTGTGTAACTTTTTGGATATTAAGGAGTTGTTGGATGACTTAGATCATGCAGTATATGTAATCACTTACAAACAAGTAATTCTCACTGTGAAACGACTCTCATTTCCAGAATTACCACAGTGTAATCAGCCTCCTTACTAGGCATCTGAGCAGAAGAGGCAAGACTGGAAGTTAGATCCTCGGGCTGTACTTGTCTCTCTGATGCATGAATCTGTGCATCAAGCCTATGGCTCGTAATCTCAATGTGGCACACAAGTGCAAGATGGCTGAGTGATTGGCTATTTTTCCATGGGGCAATTACTTTCTCTTTCTGTGACAATTTCCTAAGACATATCCAAAGGTAAAATAGGAGCAGCAATATGTGATGTTCCTTGATGTTTATCGTTAATACTTCTTCTAAGATTTCTGTGGAAATTCTTTTTTATGAATATAACCTGCTATATTACTCAAAAACTCTGACATTTCATTCATCCTTTCTTGCCATGAATATTTAATGAATGATCACTATTTGTAACACCCTGCACTAGGAATACAGACTAGTAGAGAAGGAGGGCCTGAAGGTGTAATTTTGGGGAAACTGACAAGGTTAGTAGGGAGCTTTTTGATACTGGGCAGAAACAATGGGATCATGATACAGAAGAGGCTATTTCAAATTCCATGTCACCCTGAGGTGTTAGAGAATCATACCTCCTCAGAGCATTCGACATGGGATCTCAGATTTTTGAAGCTAAAAGACATATCCTAAATCTTCTAGCCAGAGTGTTTTGTGTACAGATAAGAAAAGCAAGAGTCTGGCTGAGGAAGGGATTTGCCAATGGTAGCATAGATGTTTAATATCCTATATAATAAAAGTCTAACATGCTAAGTGTCCAACAGTCCATTTGATCTTTTGACCGGGCACTATCATGCACACTGACCACCAGGGGGCAGATGATCCAACCGGTAGGTTAGCTTGCTGCTGGGGTCCGGCTGATTGGGACTGAAGAAGAAGGGCTGGACTTGCTCTGGAGCCCTCCTATGGTCCCTCCCCCACCCTGATTGTGCACTGGTGGGGTTCCTCAGCCTGGCCTATGCCCTCATGCAATCTGTGACACCTCAGGGGATGTGGGAGAGCTGGTTTTGGACCAATACCTGCAGGTCAGCCCGAGGGACCCCACCCATGCAAGAATTTGTGCACTGGGCCTCTAGTTACTTAATAAAAAACCTAGGATGAGAACCCACGTTTCTCATCATTCAAGCCACTATTCTTTCCACTTTTAGTTTTGTATTCATGTGCACTGTTACCCAAGGCTACTTCAGGCCAACCAGTGGGGTTTGAACCATTTCCAGATAAAGGCATTTTTTGAGACAGGGATCCCCTGTTGAACTGAACTCACCTCCCTGTTGGCACACACATTCCTTCCTCTTCTCCTTTATACTTTTGCTATTGGATTTAGCACATGTGGTTGTTGCTAAAGTTTTGACCACAGACATACTTGAAAATTATAGTTATTTTTGCATGCAGGCTCCTTTGCCTCCAACCTGGATAGCTAGAAGGGGTGGGTGGGGAGGTAAGGTGAAGAAAAGGGATTTAAAATATATATATATATATATATATAGATATATATATATATATATATATATATATATATATATATATATATATATATATATATCTCAGGGAGGAAAGGGTAGGAAGAGAGAGATAGAAACATCAATGATGAGAGGAAATCATTGATCGGCTGCCTCCTGCACATTGGACCAAGCTCGCAACCCAGGCATGTGCCCTTGACAGGAATTGAACCTGGGAACCTTAAATCCACAGGCCAATGCTCTATCCACTGAGCCAAACCAGCTAGGGCAAGAAAAGTGATTCTTAACTGCTGTGCCCCATGGCCTCATGCTTTTTATTTTAGTCACTTCCATGACTAATGCTGTTCCCATTGCTAACCGAAGTCTTCCATAATTGTCTTTTGTTGCCTTTTTGGCCTAGGCCTTCAATGCTACTTCTCAGCCATTACAGGTTTCTGACCTAATAGCCCAATTTTATTTCCCCCCACATATTGCACATAAGTTGTCTCTGCTGCAGAAATTTGTCTATACAATTTAGTGCTTCCTGGATTTATCTCTCTACCTTTTAAGATGTTTAAGTCTCAGATCAAGTACCACTCAGCCTAAAATATAGCATCTGCCTCTTTTATGTATTATAGTTATGTAGCTGACACTAGATATTGAAAGTTTGACAAGAGAAGTAGAAAGTAGGTAAGGACAATAAAAATTAAAAAGTAATAATAAGCATACTGGGTTCAATGATCTACACTAATAAAAGGGTAATATGCTAATTAGGCCAGATAGACCAGAAGTCTTCCGGACATCCTTCAGGACAAAGCTATGGTGATGGGGGCTGAGGCAGAAGCGGTAGGGGTGATCAGGCAGGCAGGCAGAGTGGTAGAGTGGTTAGGGTGATCAGGCAGGCAGAGGGGTTAAGGATGATCACACAGGCAGGCAAAGTGGTTAGGGGTGACCAGTAAGGCAGGCAGGTGAGTAATTAGGAGCCAGCAGTCCAGGATTGTGAGAGGGATGTCTGACTGCCTAAACCGGCAGTCGGACATTCCCTGAGGGGTCCCAGATTGGAGAGGGTGCAGGCCGGGCTGAGGGGACCCTCCCCCCCGCATGAGTTGCGTGCACTGGGCCTCTAGTTAAAATAATAAAAAGGAAAATAGAGAGCAAGATGATAGAGTAGGAGTATAGTGTGTTAGACTGTGGAAGGGCTGTTGCCATTCACATTGAGACTTGAATGAACTGTAGGATGGATGAAGGATCTGGGGAACAGCATGATAGGCAGAGGGAACAGAAGTGAAAGGCTCTGAGGCACAAGCATGTTTGAAATATGCAGGCCCAAGAAAGCCCAGGTGCCTGGAGTGTTGTGATGGAGGGGAGTGGCAGGGAATGACATAGGAGAGGCAGCCAAGAACCAGAAACTGCAGGATCTTTTAAGTCATTGTGAGTACTCGCATTTTATATTGAATTAGTTGAGAAGACATAGGGAGATTTTATTTTATTTTATTTTAATTTTTTACAGAGAGGAAGGGAGAGGGATAGAGAGTTAGAAACATTGATGAGAGAGAAACATCGATCATCTGCCTCCTGCACACTCCCTACTGGGGATGTGCCTGCAACCAAGGTACATGCCCTTGACGGGAATTGAAACTGGGACCCTTCAGTCCACAGGCAGATGCTCTATCCACTGAGCCAAACCGGTCAGGGCAACATAGGGAGGTTTTGAGCTGAGACGTGACATGAGCTAACCTAATTTTTGTTTTGTTTTGTTTTGTTTTGTTTTACAGCAGAATTAAATTCTTTTTAAGTTTTGTTGTATTTAAACATAGTTGATGTACAATGTTATATTAGTTTCAAGTGTATAATATAGTGGCTCAACATTTATATACCTTACAATGTGATTACCTCACTAAACCTAGTAATCACCTGTCACAGTACAAACTGATTACATTATTGTTTATATTCTCCTTCATCTTTTTAAAGCATCTCCCCTGCCAACCATCATTTTGATCACTGTTTTTATGAACCTATTTTGTCTTATTTGTTTATTTCATTTTTATATTCCACATATACGTGAAATTATATGGAATTTGTCTTTCTCATTCTGACTTATTTCACTTAGCATAGATCCTCTAGGTCCATAGGTCCATCCATATTGTAAATAGCAAGATTTCATTCTCTTTTATTGATCAGTAATATTCCATTGTGTGTGTGTGTGTGTGTGTGTGTGTGTCAGGGTGGGGCAAAAGAGGTTACAGTTTTGAGTAGATGAAACAGAGATTATTTTTGTATTATTATTTTTTTTCATATGAACAACTGTAAACCTACTTTTGCCCTACCCTGTATATAACACATCTTCTTTATTCATGTGTCTATTGATGGACACGTAGGTTGCTTCCATATCTTGGCTACTGTAAATAATGCTTCAGTGAACATAGGGGTGTTGTTTTTTTTTCAAATTAGTGTGAAGATAAAGGGATAACCCTGCTGTTCTGTGGAGAATAGACTGTATGCCAGAACCAGAACAATTAAGAGGCTATTACAACAGATTGATTGATTATGAGCTGAATTGTGTCTTTGACTAAGGTGGTATCAACTTAGGTGCTTAGGTAGTGAGTATATTTCAAAAGGAGTGTGGACAGGATTTGCTAGTGAATTGGGTGTGAGGTGGGAGGGACAGAGGGGAATAAAAGACCTCACCTTTTCTATGTGCAACTAGCAGAGTGCCTTCTTATTTTGAGCTTCTGTAGAATTTGTAAAGATGTTAAGACTACTTACTATTTTACATCTAGTATTATTTACATCAGTTATCATTGCATGTTCATAAAACCCCAGCCACTAAAAGACAGCCATGGCACCCAGATGCCCTGTGCTAAAGCTTATATACTTGTCTTGTCCCTGTATGTGTACACGTCTGACTTCACTGCGTCACTTATTTTTATTCCCCATGTAGTATATAGCATCAGGTTTGTTCCATGTACAGGTGCAATAAATATTTCATGAATGAGTGATTTAACTTCAATATCCATGTATCACCTTTTTTTTCCCAAAGGAGTTGTTTGATGATCTGCCCCATAACAAACAGGATTTTTTTTCTGATGTGTGTGTGCGCACACATGTGTTTGTATATGTTTGTGGGGAGGGGTAAATAAAGGAGATGACATTGAGAAGCAATCAAGAGGCATTTGCAACACCACCTTTTTTGCTGTTTCTTATTTTCATTTTTAAATGGCACTGGTGTAGAGGTGTTGACCCATTCTCTCTTGAAAGCTAAGAGTCTATTTTAAACAAATAACTGTAATAGTTCCCCACATTGGATGGAAGTATAAAGTGCCTCAGGTCCAGAATGGCTGTAGTATTGGAGATAGCATTCACATACAATATTAACTAATTATTTAATCATAAATTACAGCCCTGAACATTGTGCTCTTTTGCACCATTTACTGCATTTGTGGGACATCTAATTATAAAAAAATAAGTATTCTTCAGTGGTCTTTTGCTGCAGAGAACAAGAATATATTCTGTGCAAAACATTCTTTAAACAGAATTGCTAAAAAGTACTCCATTGATCTTCATTTTTGCATTTTGATTGCTTTCCTGCTCAAGCTTTAGGTATCAAGGGACTGAACTGACTGTACAAGAATTTAAGCAAGAACTGGGAGGAGTAGAGATGAGGAAGCTATTTGCATTCCTGGAAGGCAGAACTTGGGTTTATTAGAATCCTTCATGGTTGTAAGAAATGACAGTCCATTTTCCAAATGCTGTTTAGAGTAAGCTTTTTGTTTTTAATTTTTATATTGTTATAAAAGTTAAAAAAAAAGAAACAATGTAAAAGCATATGAAGGGAAAAAATGGAAGGGCATCCATATCCCCATTCACTTCCCAGGGCTCATTCTGTTGAGTTTGGTTACATTGTCTTCTAGGATCTAGTTTTGTTTAACTCTAGATTAGTTGTGCTGTTGTTGTTGTTGTTGTATGGCAATAGGAAGTGTTAGAAGTATGAAAGATATTTGTCTTTGCCCTGACTGGTTTGGCTCGGTGGATAGAGCGTCAGCCTGCAGACTGAAGGGTCCCAGGTTCGATTCCGGTCAGGGGCATGTACCTTGGCTGTGGGCACATCCCCGGTAGGGAGTGTGCAGGAGGCAGCTGATCGATGTGTCTCTCTCATCAATGTTTCTAACTCTCTATCCCTCTCCCTTCCTCTCTGTAAAAAATCAATAAAATATTTTAAAAAAAGAAAGAAAGATATTTGTCTTTGCTGCTTCCTCAGATTTAATATCTGTGCTGTTGGGGGTAAAGAGAGAGTAATTTTACATTTACCATTTGGTTTCTGTTTGTTTCAGCCAATTTACTCCCTAACAGGGGACATTGCAGGCAGCTATTTCCCTGCCCTCCCACCTACTCCAGGCCTTTGAAGGTTTGCATCTACACTATTCTTGAATGACTTGTTCTTTACACACACACACACACACACACACACACACACACACACACAAAGTTTATTCTCTCTACTGTTTTGACAACACATTGTAAGGATGTTCCAGAGCTGTTGGTAAATAAATAGCATGATTACTCTTCTCAATGTCTGGACCCTGTAAAAAAAAGTGGAGGAAATGAGTCAACACAGATATGAATCACTGTATATTTCATTATATAAAATTTAACTTTGAAGGTATATATTCAAGGATAAAACTAATCAATATTTTTTGTTTTATTTATTTTTTGCTTAATCACTCTATTTATTTATTTATTCATTTATTTATTTATTCTACTTCCATTCGATGCTCATTCACTGAGGATTCTAATCTGTCTTAAGTCCCATTTGGTAAAATGAACACTGCTTTTTTCCTTCCTTTGTGGGGAAGGGGGGGGTCCCATTTGGGACGCTAATATGCAACATGATCTATCAGTTTAAGTAGAGGAAATATAATATAAATAACATTTTTACAAGTGATGAGTACACTTAGGGCAATATAAATAAAAAAAACCCTGGGGAGGTTCAAGTGAGACAAAGCTTATTTTTAGTCAGGAGAAGTTCATTTTGAATTGGGCAAATTCAGTGTAAAGAATGCTCTCCTTTGCCCGGCCGGTGTGGCTCAGTGGTTGAGCATCGACCTATTAACCAAAAGGTCACACACAGTTCGATTCCTGGTCAGGGCACATGCCCAGGTTATAGGCTCGATCCCCAGTGTGGGGCTTGCAGGAGGCAGCCAATCAATGATTCTCTCCTATCATTGATGTTTCTGTCTCTCTCTCCCTCTCCCTTCTTCTCTGAAATCAATAAAAATATTTTTTTAAAAAAAGATAATGCTCCCTTTTTTAAATTTTTATTCTAAGGGCCCCTTTGAGCTTGGTCAATTTACATAATCTCTTGAATGACTGAGGGCCCTGTATGTGAAAAAACAAATGAACAAAAAACAAAACTGTAGAATTGAGTCAATGAAAGATAAAGTTGTGTTCACCCACATTAACATTGGTATAAATTTTTAAATAATTATAAAATGATTTAATAATATACAGCTCTATAATTAATGGACATAGTACTTTTTCTATACTTCCCCATTTTAAGTTAGTATCAACAATATCAGTGATAATTAAACTCATATTTTCTCTTTGAGTCTTTTGAAACATTATGGGTGAGGCCATTTTGCAGAATTACTTTAACCCACTGATCTTGATCATTATAGATTCTGTTTTACAGCTTTTGACAAAGAGGAAAAGGACCAAGTTACTCCTTCTCCATAAGTGAAACTTTAACATGCTCTGCTGTATCTGGAGGATGGGTTTTATTGATTGAGTGACTGAAGAGAGGTAAATTGAAATATGGCCAGGGCCAACACCCAATCTGTTAAGGAAAATTAGTGCCTTTCTGTTTATTTATTTTTTGCTTTTGTTAATCGTTTTTTGTTTGTTTGTTTGTTTGTTTGTTTTGTTTGTTTTCCTCTTGCTTCAAAATAGTTTTATTCTTCCAGGAGATGACTGGTGAAATATATTGCCTAGATTATATGCATCTCATTTGTGCATAGTGTAGGGAAGAACTGAATTGCCCTGTTTTGAACAAGTTATATTTGCGTAGTGTTTACATGGTATATTCCGGGATACTGGGGATACAGACGTTTTCAAAAAATGTAGTTAGAAACTTTTACACTCTCAATTTTAGACAAAGGAGCTCCCAACTTTGAAGTTCCTAATTCTCTTTCATCCTGCTATTCTTAAACTCCTTATTTCTTAACTTCATTTTATGTATACCTAGCATAAATTTTCCTTATTTTATGCTAATTTCTTCCCCTTCTCTCTTCTCACTTTGCATTCAGAGCAGGAATGGCTTGCCTTTCCTCCCTGTTCTCCATCCCTCCTTGGGTATACAGTAATGCATTTAATAAATACTTTAGCACACCACAGTGTAATTTAGATAGGGAAACTTTTCACTTGTAAACTTCACTTGTTTTTGTTGAC
Organism: Myotis nattereri; assembly: GCF_964212035.1. Taxonomy (NCBI): domain Eukaryota; kingdom Metazoa; phylum Chordata; class Mammalia; order Chiroptera; family Vespertilionidae; genus Myotis; species Myotis nattereri. The sequence goes on from NC_138077.1 coordinate 46,927,987, forward strand.
AGTGTGGTTCCCACGCTCAGGTAAATTAACCACATGCTCCTAGTAACAGGAAGATAGGGACACTAATTTTTAATGAGTGCCAACAGACATTGGGCTAGGCTTCTTTTTATACAATTCCTCATTTAATTTTCACAATAGGTCTGCTGAAGGTGGATTACCGTTCCACTCTACAATATAGAATCTGAAGTCCAGAGATATTAAATATCTTGCCTGAGGATAAGTGACATAGTTGAGCTTTGAGCCCAGGCAACTCTGAGTTCAAAGTCTGTGCTCTTTTCATCTCCTGGAAACACATGCAGAGGAGCAAGACATAGAGCCTTCAGAGGTTATGACATATTCATTACTTCAAAGTTTACAACCTCAGAGCATGCACACTGCCTTAACAACTAGAGGTGTGTGAATGAAATATTAGAATTGTGTAAGTCATTGGCAAAATGACCTTTTGGTGCCATTCTGATCCTGAGTTACTTAAACTCATTATTATTATGAAGTCATAGGCATAATCCAGAAGTAGTTTTCAGCAATTGTTACTTAGTTAACATTTGGCTTACTTATTTGCATAACAGAAAAGCAGAGGCTAGTCCTACCAGATGATAGATAAAATGATGGGAGGTTTGAAACAATTAAATAATTTAAATGTTCAGACTTATGGTACACATTAAATTTATCAATAGAGGCAAGGCAGTGCACTAGTCAGTCTGGGCTGAGGTACACTGAACAGGCCTCACAGAAGGAGTGGGTGGTGTTAACCAGTCCTGAAGAATGGTAAGACATGAACCGCTAGCCTGAATTTTCATATTTATTCATGTACATTCTTATCTGTTCAAAAGGTAGAGATAGAAAAGCACAGGAAGGAAAGAGGATGAAAAGGAGGGAGGGAGGGCCGGAGAGGGGAGAGTAAGAGAATGCTCAAGCAAATTGTAGAAATAGCATCAAGTCTGTATATCTTGGATCATGGATGTATGTTTGTATATGAAGGACAATACATCAAGAAATGATAGAGGGAACAAGGAAAATGGCGGAGGTATAAGCGGACGTGTCCTGTGCCTTGTCCTGGAGCAGATAAGGGTGAGCAGCTGAAACGGGTAACATTCAGCCCGAATAGGTAGAGGATTTTCAGCTGAGAGATTGTCTGCAGCTAGGAAAGACTGAGAACCCCCCAGGGAAAAAAAAGGACAGTTGGAGACTGCGGCTGAAGCCTCTCCTGGTGCGCCAGCTAAGCAGCGGAGACTGCGCCATCTTGGGTGGTTGTTGCCAGCATCCAGAGACCAGCTACTAACCTGGAAACAAGGAACCTCAAGCAGCGTGACTGCGTGAACTCAGACGAGCACTGCTTCTTCTCACAGAAAGGTTGGACATCCCCTAAAGGTGCGGTTTGCAGTTCGGGTTGGAGGGAGGACCGAGCTCGCGCGCGCGGGGCGGAATCTGCGCCCCACAGAGTCCGCAGCCATTGGGACCAGCGTGACCCGCGAGTGGGGAAGGGGCCCCACAGGGCTGCTGGCAGAAGGGAACGCGAAAAATGAGCCCATAGCTGGACTGGATGTAAAGGAGCAGCCTTGGACTTTGCCAATCTGCTGGCTGCTTGGTGCCAGGGGCGAGTGGGTGCGCCGAGACTGTGCGCAGACCTGGAAGGTGGAGGCTTGCGAATTCGCACAACTATCAGGCACTTGTTACAGCTCCCCTTAGATCCGTGCATTTGATTATTAAACCCAGCGCATGGGATTCCCCAGTTGGGGTCATTCGCAGAGCCTGTAGGGGAAAGTTCTTTTTGGGGAGTCTGGGAAACAGCGGATAGTGGCAAGGAACCAGCTCTGGGCAGTGGTCTTTCCAGAATCAGTTCCAAATACCATAGAGGACAAAACCCTACTGATAGAGAGGACTTAGAGCCTCGGAGGTAAATCCAGACACACTGCCACCCAGAGGCAGAGCCACGAACTGTCTCTTTTGCGATCACAAATAAAGGCAGTCTGGTAAAAAAATACAACCTGCCTTAAAATCAGGTCTGTGGTTTACTGCACGGAGGGACAGTGTATCGCAGGGAAGTTCAACACTCCCCTGAATGCCTGGCAGGACTGAGGCGTGCCAAAAAGAAGAGTGGAAGATCTGAAGCACCTTCACTTCCGAATATTTTTATATATATATATATATATATATATATATATATATATATATATATATATTTAATTCTTTTTTGACCATTTCATTAAGAACCTATTTTATTTATTTTTTTATTTTTTATTTTTTTCATCACCTGATTTTACCTTTTTAATTACTACATTTTTTAACCAGTATTATTGCTATCCTTTTACCATTTTACCAAGGGTCATTTTATTTTTTATTATTTTTTTTTATTTTTCTTTATTTTATTTTGGGATTAGTGTTCTACACTCTATTTTCATCGTTCCTTTAGCATCATTTCTCTCTATCTCACATTTACCCTTAAGCCAAAACTCTCTTCCTCACTTTTCCCCTTTTGTTGTCCTGTTTCTCTTACCCTATTCCTGCTTTGGATTTTACCTATTCCTTCTTTCTACCCACTGTCTAAATTTCACCCTACTTATATATCTAATTTCCAATCCCTCGCTCTCCCCATAAAAATAGCCTCTTCCCCACCTCTATTTCATTCTCTTAATTTTTTTTTGTTTTTGTTGTTGTTGTTTTTTTTTTTTTATTGTTTTTTTTTTTTTTGTCTTTTTGTGTTTTTTTTTTTCTCTCCCTTTTCCCAATCTCATTTCGGCACTCCTTTTTGTTTTTTTATTTTTCTCTCTAATATTTTTCTCTTTTTTCTTCTTTATCCCCTAATTCTCTTCGCTCGGGGGGGGTCACCTTTATTTGGGGTTATTAATATCGTGAATGCATTTAGTTCGGTGCCTTGTACGTTGTGCCTTGTTGTGTTGTATTTTGTGCCTTTGAATCAGCGCAACAGAGAGAGATCTACATAACCAAACACCTTGAGAAGAGAAATCATGGTGAAACAAAGAACCAACCCAAATGTGAAAGAAAAACAGGCATCATCAGAAAAGGAAGTAAACGAAATAGAGACAATCGAGGCAAGCAACCTGTCAGAGAAAGAATTCAGAGTAATGGTCATAAGGTGGATGAAAAGAATGGAAGACCAATTCAACAATATGTGTAGGAACCAAGAGGAAATGAAGAAGAACCAAGAGGAAATGAAGAGAAACCAAGAAGAAATGAAAAACGACATCACTGCCATAAAGAACTCAATAGAAAGCATCAACAGTAGACTAGAAGAAGCAGAGGACCGTATCAGCGAGCTAGAAGACAAGGTAGAAAAAAATACCCAAACAGAACAGCTTCTAGAAAATAAAATTAAAAAGCAGGAAGAGAGCCTAAGAGAACTCTGGGACAATGCTAAACGAAACAACATCCGAATAATAGGGGTGCCAGAAGGAGAGGAAACGGAGCAAGGAATAGAAAACCTGTTTGAAAAAATAGTAACAGAAAATTTTCCTGATATAGGGAGGAAAAAACTCACACAAATCCAAGAAGCTCACAGAGTCCCAAACAAAATGAACCCGAAAAGACCGACACCAAGGCACATAATAATTAAATTGGCAAACACCAACGACAAAGCAAGAATCTTAAAAGCAGCCAGAGAGAGACAGAAAGTTACCTACAAAGGATCCCCCATCAGACTAGCGACCGATTTCTCAACAGAAACACATCAGGCAAGAAGGGAATGGAATGAAATATACAAAGTCATGCAAAGGAAGGGTCTGAATCCAAGAATACTATACCCAGCGAGGCTATCAATCAAAATTGAGGGTCAAATCAGGAGCTTCACAGACAAAAATGGTCTACGGGAGTTTATTACAACCAAACCAGCAATGCAAGAAATGCTAAAGGGTCTGCTGTAACTAGAAAAAACAGGAAACAAAGAAGGAACGCAGCGGTAAAGAACAAAAATGGCGACTAACAAGTGTCTATCAATAATAAATTTAAATGTAAATGGATTAAATTCCCCAGTCAAAAGGCATAGGGTAAATGAGTGGATAAGAAAACATGACCCATATATCTGCTGTCTACAGGAAACCCACCTCAGAAAAAAAGATGCACACAGACTGATGGTGAAGGGATGGAAAAAGCTTTTTCAGGCCAATGGAAGTGAAAAAAAAGCCGGGGTAGCAATACTTATATCTGACAAATTAGATCTCAAAGTGAAGGACATAAAAAGAGATCAAGAAGGCCACTTCATAATACTAAAAGGAGCAGTCCAACAAGAAGAAGTAACTCTGGTAATTATATATGCACCCAATATAGGAGCACCCAAATACGTAAGAAATCTTCTGGAGAAGATCAAGGGAGAGATTGACAGCAATACAATCATAGTAGGGGACCTTAACACCCCATTATCGCCACTGGACAAATCCTCTAAACAGAAACTCAGCAAAGAAACATCAATCCTAAATGACTCACTAGATCAGATGGAATTAATTGACATCTTCAGAACATTTCACCCCAAAGCCACAGAATATACATTCTCCTCAGGTGCACATTTGTCATCTTCAAAGATAGACCATATATTGGGTCACAGACAAAGTCTCTTCAAATTCAAGAAAATTGAAATCATATCAAGTATCTTCTCAGACCACAAAGGCATAAAACTGGAAATCAACTACAACAAAAACAATCCAAAAAAATCAAACACATGGAGACTAAATAGCATGCTATTAAACAACGACTGGGTCACCAGTGAGATCAAAGAAGAAATAAAAAACATCATGGCAACGAATGACAATGAAAACACAACAATCCAAAACCTATGGGACACAGCAAAAGCAGTCTTGAGAGGGAAGTTCATAGCTCTATAAGCCTACTGCAAGAAACAAGAAACAATGAGAATAAATGACCTAACTCTACAACTCGAAGAATTAGAAAGAGAGCAACAAAAAAAGCCCACTGTAAGCAGAAGGAAGGAAATAACAAAGATCAGAGCGGAGATAAACGACATAGAGACCAAAAAAACAGTACAAAAGATCAACAAAACCAAGAGCTGGTTCTTTGAAAGGATAAACAAGATTGATACACCTCTAGCCAGGCTCACCAAGAAACAAAGAGAGAGGACCCAAATAAACAAAATCAGAAATGAAAGAGGAGAAATAACAACAGACCCCATAGAAATACAAAGGATTGTTAGAAAATACTATGAACAACTCTACTCCAACACACTAGACAACCTGGAGGAAATGGACATATTCCTAGATAAATACAACTTTCCAAAACTTAACCAGGAAGAATCTAAAAATCTCAATAGGCCAATAACTATGGAGGAAATCGAAGCAGTAATCAAAAAGCTTCCAGCAAACAAAAGCCCGGGGCCAGATGGCTTCACAGGGGAGTTTTACCAAACATTCAAGGAAGACCTAAAACCTATCCTCCTCAGACTATGTCGAAAGATCCAAGAGGAAGGAACACTTCCCAGCTCATTCTATGAAGCCAACATCACCTTAATCCCAAAACCATATAAAGACAATACAATGAAAGAGAATTATAGGCCAATATCCCTCATGAACATAGATGCCAAAATCCTCAACAAAATCCTAGCAAATCGGATCCAGCAGTACATCCAAAAGATCATACACCATGACCAAGTAGGATTTATCCCAGGGATGCAAGGATGGTACAATATCCGCAAATCAATAAATGTGATACATCACATAAACAAATTGAGAGAAAAAAACCACATAGTCATATCAATTGATGCGGAAAAAGCATTTGACAAAATCCAACACCCTTTCTTGATAAAAACTCTCAGCAAGATAGGAATTGAGGGATCATACCTCAACATAATAAAAGCCATATATGACAAACCCACAGCCAACATCATAATCAATGGGCAAAAACTAAAACCATTCCCCCTAAAAACAGGAACAAGACAGGGATGCCCCCTCTCACCACTCCTGTTCAACATAGTACTGGAAGTACTAGCCATTGCGATCAGACACGAAGAAGAAATAAAAGGCACGCAGATTGGAAAAGAAGAAGTAAAACTGTCCTTATTTGCAGATGACATGATACTGTACATACAGAACCCTAAAGACTCCATCAAAAAATTATTAGACTTAATAAATGAATTCGGCAATGTAGCAGGATACAAAATTAATGCTAAGAAATCCATGGCATTTCTTTACACCAATAGTGAACTTACAGAAAGTGAAACTACAGAAGCAATCCCATTTACCATTGCACCAAAAAAACTAAAATACCTAGGAATAAACTTAACTAAGGAGGTAAAAGACTTATATGCTGAAAACTATAGGACACTGAAAAAAGAGATAGAGGAAGACATAAACAGATGGAAGAATATACCATGTTCATGGATTGGTAGAATCAACATCATCAAAATGTCCATACTACCCAAAGCAATTTATAGATTCAATGCAATCCCCATTAAATTACCAACGGCATATTTCACAAATCTAGAACGAACGTTCCAAAAATTCATCTGGAATAAAAAAAGACCCCGAATAGCTGCAGCAATCCTGAGAAAACACAAAGTAGGTGGGATCTCAATACCAGATATCAAACTGTAATACAAAGCCACTGTTCTTAAAACAGCTTGGTACTGGCACAAGAACAGACATATAGATCAATGGAATAGAATAGAGACCCCAGAAATCGACCCAAACCCCATGCCCAATTAATATTCGACAAAGGAGGCAAGAGCATACAATGGAGTCAAGACAGTCTTTTCAATAAATGGTGTTGGGAAAATTGGACAGATACATGCAAAAGGATGAAACTAGATCACCAACTCACACCATACACAAAAATAAACTCAAAATGGATAAAAGACTTAAACGTAAGACGGGAAACCATAAAAATACTAGAGGAATCCACAGGCAGCGAAATCGCAAACATATGCCGAAGAAATTTCTTCTCTGATAATGCTCCTAGGGCAATGGAAACTAAAGAGAAAATAAACAAATGGGACTACATCAAAATAAAAAGCTTTTGCACAGCAAAGGAAACCATCAAAAAAACAACAAGAAGACCCACTACATGGGAGAACATATTTACCAATGATACCACCGATAAGGGTTTAATTTCCAACATATACAGGGATCTCATGAAACTTAACAAAAGGAAGATAAACAATCCAATAAAAAAATGGGCAACAGACCTAGATAGACACTTTTGAAAGAGGACATACAGAAGGCAGAAAGACATATGAAAACCTGCTCAAATTCACTAATTATACAAGAGATGCAAATCAAAACGACAATGCGTTATCATCTCACACCTGTCAGAATGGCTATCATCAACAAATCAACAAACAACAAGTGTTGGAGAGGATGTGGAGAAAAAGGAACCCTTCTGCACTGCTGGTGGGAATGCAGATTGGTGCAGCCACTGTGGAGAACAGTATGGAGCTACCTCAGAAGACTAAAAATGGAACTGCCATTTGAACCTGTGATCCCACTCCTAGGAATATATCCCAAGAAACCAGAAATGCCAATTAGAAAGGATATATGCACCCCTATGTTCATAGCAGCACAATTCACCATAGCTAAGATTTGGAAACAGCCTAAGTGCCCATCAGCAGATGAGTGGATTAGAAAACTGTGGTACATATACACAATGGAATACTATGCTGCGGTAAAAAAAAAAAAGGAACTCTTGCCTTTTGCAACAGCATGGATGGAACTGGAGAGCATTATGCTAAGTGAAATAAGCCAGTCAGAGAAAGATAAATACCACATGATCTCACTCATTTGTGGATTATAGAGAACAACATAGACTGATGAAAAAGGACAGACCCAAAGACTGAGAAACAGCGATCAGGCTATCAATCCTCAGAAGGAAAGTAGGGGAGGGCGGGGGTAAGGGGAAGAGATCAACAGAAGGACTTGTATACATGTATATAAGCCAAACCAATGGACATGGACAACGGGGGGATGGGAGCATGAGTTTGTGTGTGGGGGGGAGGTTGGGGGTTAAAGGGGGGGATGAGGACACATTTGTAATACCTTAACTAATAATAAAAAAAAAGAAAAGAAATGATAGAGGTAAATTATGCTAAGGCGAAAAGCCAGTATACCATAATTCTAGTTCTAGCTCTACCGTCGGGTTATTGTCTAGACTTAGGCAAGTCATATAACCTCTCAGGCCCCCAGTGTCTTCCTGAGAAGGAGTTGAGCTGAATGATCATAAAGTTATATTTCAAGTCTAACATTTAATGATTTTAAAGTTCTTAGCATACTCTAATTGCCCAATGCATTAAATGAACAAGATGTCCCCACAATGTATACACACTTTTTCTGATATCTTATTTGATGTTTCTTTTCTTCTCAAATTTAACCCATTGGAATTAATAATTATTCAAAGTGTGTATACATTTTTCTGTGACACCCTACATATTAACTACTTGAATATGCAACAAGAGAGGTATGCTCTTTCTCCAAAAAATGCTCAAGGTTGACCTTGTTACAGAAAACACTCTGGAATCATGTATTCAGAATTCTTAATTTTCAGTTTTCCTGCTTTTACTTTAATCTCTCTGCTATGTTCTTCCCTCTTAAGTTGAAAGCTAGATTTAAATTTTTATTATTAAAATCCCTCTTTTTATTATAGAAAGAATAATAGGAGTGAAAATTTTCTCATTTCTAATTCAAATTTTATGTTGAGATAGACTAGATAAAAATATAATATTTTAGAGAGGAGAACATTAGAAACGGTAACATGTTGGAGAAAAAATAGGTAGTAATCACTACCATATTCTGGTGGAACCCAATCATTGTATGTATGTTTTTTCTATTTGTGGAATGCTCTAGGTAAGAGAGGATGCATTAAATTATTGAAATAAGTACACTTGAGAGCAAGGGCAGGTTGTATTAATTCCCAAGTGTTTTCAATTGTCTACCCTGTGTGTCCTCACTTCTTAGGTGTATTAAGGTGGATATACAACAGGTCATTAGCCCTGAAGTTTGGTATAAGGTTGAACTTCAGAAGAGGATTAAGCCATCTCAAAAACCAAACCAAACAAAAAAATACCTGAGTTCTCTAACTCTGTGTAGGAGTTCTATTGTAAAGGATTTAAATAACATCAACAACAAAAGGGTTTTCTTCATTCCTTCTCTTTGTGCTTGACAAAGAGAAAAATACGCATCCTGTTTCAAACAAATTATGACAGGATAAAATGTATATCAACACCTAAAGTTCTTTCCCAATCACAAAATGAAAGCCTCTCTCTTGCATGTATGACATGTGGCCGCATAGAAGATGTTTATCAGAAGATAGAAAATGTCATTGAAGACATGCAGACTCTAAAGTGGCTCCCAACTATTCCCACCTCCCGATATGTATGCCTTTGTGTATGGAACTCCCCTTTAATACAGGCAGGGCCTGTGACTTGCTTCTAACCAATAGAATAAAGCAAAGGTGATGGGATATACATGGTTACTTGTACATAATTACATTACATCAGATTGTGACACCATCCTATGTGAAGACTCTCCCCATGATAACTTTGAAGAAACACACTACGTGTTAGGAGCTGCCATATGGAGATGACCATGTTACAAGGCGTTCAGGGAAGCCTGTAGAAACTGAATGTTGCCAACAACCATGTAAACTCAAAAGCACATTCTTCCCCAGTTGAGCCTAATAGTGAGACCACAACCCAGACTTATTTCTTCCTTGCAGCCGGAAGCAGAAGATACAGTGAAGCCATGGCTATACGTATGCCCCACATAAGCTGTGAGATAATAAATATATGTTGTTTATTCCATGAAGTTTTCATTGCTATACAGCAACAGATCGTTAATGCACCCATGTTATTTTTTGAACCCACCATTTTCTTCATCTCTTATTTTCTACATACTAATTACTAAGTGAATTATGGCTTGTAGCCACCTCTTCAAAATTGTTAAGGGTACTTTAAGCGTTGATTTACCTGTGGCTTTATATAGGACATAAATTGCCCCTCAGTTTCTGGTATCCCTTCAGTGGACATGTCCCTTGAATCTACTTTATAAGGAAGATAGATAAGGTTGATAATTATTGAAAAATACTTGTTGAATACAGTTGGATAATGTGAAGATGAGTTTCTCTTAAAAGCTTTTTTTTAAAATCTTCCTGTATCTATGTTATAGATGGTATATCAGAACTTCCTATTCTGGGATGAGGAGATTACCTTTCAGGATTTTCTCACTTGCAAAAATCATATTAAGAGGAGTCTTCAAATTGACAAGGTCAATCCTCAGCATAAAGAATGTTAGAGAAGTGGAACAGGTACCCAAGCTGGTCATATTAAAGTAGTTAATATATGTCTATGTAATACAATGGGCAATTAGAGCACACAGAGAAGTTTAAAATCATTAAATATTAGAAATGTCTCTTTCACGACTGCCTCTGTGACCTAGGTGACCCTGGTGTAGTTTGCTGGAAGACAAATGCTTGACCATTGGGAAATGACAAGAGGACCCTGATAGTCTGAAACAAGTTGTAGCCCTGAAGTGGCCTAAACATGGCCCTCGTGCAGTCAAGCAAATTCTGTGGGAAATTGCCAATCCCTCAACTACATTCTTTACTTATCCAATGTACTGGAATTCAGGAGCTATTGGGAAAGTTCCACAAAATAGCACTTCCTAAGTCTTTCTTTATAACTTCTATCACATATTTCTAGTCTCTGTTTCAGAACCAGCAGTGCTTCTCTTTTTGGAGCCTCAGTTTCTATGATGGTACTGTCTCACAGTTGGTTTCCCTCAATTCTGCATGAATGAACAAGCAGCTGAGGATGCTTAAATATTAGTGTAACAAAAAAATCTCTTTTTTCCTTGAAGGACATTACATTATGTATAGCTATACATAGCTTCAATTTTTTTTATAGGTTAAGTATTTTGAGAAACTTCCTAAAACATTTCTGAAAGGGTCACCCAAAAGAATGTGGGGAAATCAATTAGACCTTAACAAGGAAAGTATTAGTTATTTTCTGGTCAGAATATGTCATATAGTTCTGCCTCACTAGTGAGCAGAGAATACCTGAAGGTTGTGAGGAATTGCCCAGGCACACAAAGCTCATAAATGGCAGGGAAGAGATGTAAATCCTAATTTTTCTGGTTTCAAATTTTATAATTTTACCACTATTCACATACATATATTCAGCTAACATATTCTTTGAACCACTATTGTCCCATGTACTGTACTGTGTTAAATACAATAAGTGATATGTAGGTGAATAGGGCCTAGCAAGTTCTCTTAAAAGGAAAAAGATAACTAAAAAGGCTAAATCCTGAGTTTTGTGGGAAGAAAGAGAAAGATGGACAAAATGAAGGCCAGACTGAATGAGTACAAATCCATATATATATATATATATATATATATATATATATATATATATATATCTAATGTGCAAATTGTCCCCTCGGTAGTTTGGGAGCGGCATGGAGCAAAGGAAGGCCCAGATAGGCCCTGATCGCCGGCCAGGCCTAGGAACCCTACCTGTTCATGAATTTCATGCACTGGGCCTCTACTAGATTATAAATCTGCTGATCTATGTAGGTAACTTGACCTTTCCAGGAACTGTTTCATCATGTGAAGAATAGGGATTAATAATCTCTTCCTTATAATTTTTTTTTTCCGAAGATTGAATGAGAAAACATGGAAAGTAGTGAGCATTTAACTGGCAACCCATCATGAGGAATAACAACATGAGCTTTTGGGTATCTCTGGACAGAGGAGCCCCTGACAAAGGAAATAGTGCTGGCAGAAGAGGATATATGGAGTTGCAAATCAGTGAGTCAGGACTCATCACCCAGCAACTTTGTCATTATGGGCCAACTGCTAACTGCATAGACACCTCAGACCAGTCAGATAATGGCCATCAATGGAAGGCCCACCTTAGAAGGTGGTTAGGAAAAAAATGCATTTGATAACACAGGTGTGGGTATAAATTTTGAAAATTTATGGAAAGTTCACTTTTTACTGTCAAGAATACAGGGTTGGGCAAAGTAGGTTTACAGTTGTTCATATGGAAACTAATACAATAATAAATAATACAAGAATAAACTCTAAAAAATAAAAGAATAAACTCTATTTCCTGTAGTCAAACCTACTTTTGCTTCATTCTGTATAATGGAAGGCACATTCTTTAAGATTGTGTCCTTTCACCTATTTTTAAACTCATGGTATTCCTATGACTACTCTAGCCAAGCAAAAAGCATTTTAGTCTTTGTCATTATCTTTCTTTAGTTAGCCAATACTTTGGATACGTGTGTGTGTGTGTGTGTGTGTGTGTGTGTGTGTGTGTGTGTGTGGCCTCTCTGGGGAACTGGTGAACTTTCTTGTACACATAAATATAGATGTTCTGTATGGTCACTTTGTACTTTACACCTGTCTTTTTCATAATGCTTAAGCTTTCTCCTCTAACAGAGACAAAATTAATAATATATTAATAATAATAATAATAATAATAATAATGAACAATTTTAATGGCTTTGAATGAAACCTTAATTAAAATGTATTTCATAGTTCTTTCCTTCCATAGAAGTCATTCTAAGCATTTGAAACCTCTTGATGACTCAAGGGCATCAGCATGATCTTGTATTATTGTGCTATTCTGAAATTCAGTAATTTTTCTTGGCTATCCCCTCAGGCTGTCAGCTGCCATTTGTGCTGTCACTGCACTGCCTCTCAGAGTATTTTCTATCACCTTCTAATGTTTATTGGGTCTAATCTCTTCTGGTACGAGGAAGTAGTCACAAAATGGTCATTAGAATTGTTGGTGAATATGAGTCAATAAGCATTGAATTGAAACCTTATTGCCACTAAAGGAGCATCCATCAGAGGAAAGAATTGTGTTATTCTGGAGTTTGTTTGTTTGTTTGTTTGTTTGTTTGTTTTGTGTGTGTGTGTGTGTGTGTGTGTGTGTGTTTATCACTATTTTACAAACACAGAGCTGAGGCTGCTTCTCCTTCATCATCTACATTTTTTTTTCTTTCTCTTTCCAACTCTCAGGGAAATTGGAAACTTGGACTATGACTATATACTTTCTTACCTTTTGCTCAAATTTTGTTCTTTTTTATTATTTTATTTTAATTTAATTTATTGGAGTGGCATTGGTTAATAAAATTTTATAGGTTTCAGGTGTACAATTCTATAATACATCAGTTGTATATTGTATTGTGTGTTCATCACCCCAAATGAAATTCCTTCACAATTTATCCCTCCTATACCTTTTTCTACTTCCCTCCACTTCCTTCCCCTCTGGTTAGTAATTGCCATGCTGTTGTCTGTGTTTATGATTTTTTTTCTTAATCCCTTCAATTTTTTCACCCAGCCCTGAAATCCCTCTTGCCTCAGACAGCTGTCAATATGTTCTGTATCAATGAGTCTGTTTCTATTTTGTTTGTGTTTATTGCGTTCACTAGAGGCCTAATGCACAGATTCATGCACAGGTGAGGTCCCTCGTCCTGGCCTGCTCCCTTTCACGATCCAGGACCCCTTGGGGGATTCCAGGCTGCCATTTTTGGCCTGATCCCCACAGGCCAGGCCGAGGGACCCCACCAGTGCACAAATCCATGCATCAGGCCTCTAGCATGCATATAAGATCTTTGGTTAATCTCTTTTTGCCCTCCCCGCTTCCCTCTGAGATTCATCAGTCTGTTCCATGTTTCCATGCCTGTGCATTGAGCATCTGCCCCCTGGTGGTCAGTGTGTGTCATAGCTACTGGTCAAACAGTCTAACTATCACTTAGGCTTTTATATATATACTAGTGACCTGGTGCGCAAAATTCGTGCATGGGTGAAGGGGTGTCCCTCAGCTGGGCCTGCAGCCTCTCCAATCTGGGACCCCTCAGGGGATGTCCAACTGCCAGTTTAGGCCCGTCCCCAACTGTCCCCCACCACCTGCCTGCTCACCCCCAACTGCCCCCTCTTATCAGCCTGCTTGCCCTTAAACTCATGGTCCTCAACTGCCCTCTCCGGCCAGCCTCATGGTCCCCAACTTCCCTCTCCTGCTGGCCTCATGGCCCCCAACTGCCCTCCCCTGCCCACCTCATGACCCCCAACTACCCCCTCTGTTGGCCTGATCACCCCAACTGCGCCCCCCTGCCGGCCAGCTTGCCCCCAATTGCCCCCCACTGCCAGCCTGCTTGCCCCCAACTGCCCTTCTCTTCTGGCCTGATAGCCCCTAACTGCCTCTGCCTCGGCCCCGCCACCATGGCTTTGTCTGGAAGGTCTCCCAGAAAGTCTCCCAGTCTAATTAGCATATTGCCCTTTTATTAGTATAGATAGATTATATTCCATTCATGAATGAAATCATATGGTACTTGTCTTTCTCTGATTGGCTTATTTCACTTAGCATAATACTCTCCAGGTCTATCCATGCTGCTGCAAAAGGTAAGACTTCCTTCTTTTTTATGGTCAACTAATATTCCATGATGTAAATGAAGAACAACTTATTTTCTACATATTTCCCAGTGCTTTCAATATGAATTCTAAGTGGTTTTTTTTTTAATTCTTTATTGTTTAAAGTATTACGTATGTCTCCTTTTTCCCTCATTGATTTCTCTACTATCACACCCACCCTCCAGCACATGGCCTCACCCCTCCAGGGTCTGTGTCCATTGGTTATGCTTATATGCATACATATAAATCCTTTGGTTGATCTCTTACCCACTACCCCACCCTCCCCTGCCTTCTCTTTGAAGTTTGAAGGTCTGTTCGATGTTTCTCTGTCTCTGGATATATTTTTGTTCATCAGTTTATGTTCATTTCCCAATACCATTTATTTAATAGACTATCTTTACCTTAAATGTGTGGGTTTATTTCTGGGCTCTCTAATCTGTTACGTTGATCTATATGTTTGTTTTTATGCAAGTCAATGCTGTTTTGATTACTATGGCTTTGCAGTATAGTTTAATATCACGTGGCATGATTCCTCCAACTTTGTTCTTCTTTTTCAAGATCACTACTAGTATTGCTATTTGGATTCTTTTGTAGTTTCATATACATTTCTGGAATATTTGTTCTAGTTCTGTGAAATACACCATTGGTATCTTGATAGGAATTGTTTGACTCTAGATTGTTTTGAATAGTATGGACATTTTAATAATGTTGTCTTCTTATCCATGAGCATGATATATGTTTCCACTTACTTGTATCTTCTTAAATTTCTTCAGTATCTTAAAATTTTTCTAATATAGGTATTTTACATCCTTAGTTAAATTTATTCATAGGTATTTTATTTTTATAAAGCAATTTTGAATGGGATTGTGTTTTTTAGTTTCCCTTTTTGATAGATCATTATTGGTATAGAAAACTGCAACTGATTTTTGGATATCTATTTTGTATTCTGCTACTTTACTGAATTCATTTATCAGTTCTAGTAGCTTTTAGTGGAGTCTTTAGGGTTTTCTATGTGCGATATCATATCATCTGCGAATAATGACAGTTTTGAGTGACTTTTATTTCTTCTTCTTCTCTGATTTTGTGGCTAGTACTTCCAGAGCTATGGTGAATAAGAGTGGTAAAGGCAGACATCCCTGTCTTGATCTCAATCTTGAGGGAAATGCTTGTACTTTTTGCTCATTGAGTATGATATAGGTTGTGGGTTTGTCATACATGGCCTTTATTACATTGAGGTATGTTCTGTTCCTTCTATTCCCATTTTGTTGCAGAGTTTTTATTATAAATGGGTGCTGGATTTTATCAAATGCTTTTATGCATCTATTGATATGATCATGTGTTTTTTAGCCTTCATTTTCTATGTGATATATCACATTTATTGATTTGCGGATATTGTACCAAGCTTACATCCCCAGATAAATCCCACTTGATCATGGCATATGATCTTTTAAACATATTGTTTGATTGGTTGCTAATATTTTGTTCTTAAACCCTAACAATTAGAGGAGTGTTTCTAAATTGGATCATTTCAGATTGTCTCAGTTCCCTATGGCTCTAAGAACAAGCTGATTTGAAGCCACACACTGTTGGCAGCTTCCAACCATTTATTTGGACTATCAAGCAAGAACACTCATAATCTTTCAATTGAAAGAAGACATCTGTATTTCCAGTTCACACCCTTCATAATAAGAAGGGTGTTTGAAATGAAGCCAAAAAGCATAACTTACTTCTCTAACTTCATATTACAGATGCCTGCAGTAATGGAAGAACATTTTCTTACTACCCAGCCTTATCCCCAAATCAGTAATAGGAAATAACAGTGATGCATTCAGACTTGAACAGCATAAAGAAAGAGAGAAAAAAAAAAAGAAAAAAAACCACTTGCTTAAATTTGTAGGAAAACTTGGCTTTCCTGAAAGCCTATCTTTAGGAAGTAAGATGAGCTGCAGACCCAATTGAGGAAGATGCCTTTACTTATCATTATACTTGAAATTATCTTTGAAAGGATCCTTGTGCCATTGTTACCCTATAGCAGTGATGGCGAACCTCTTAAGCTTGGCGTGTCAGCATTTTGAAAAACCCTAACTTAACTCTGGTGCCGTGTCACATATAGAAATTTTTTGATATTTGCAACCATAGTAAAACAAAGACTTATACTTTTTATATTTATTTTATATATTTAAATGCCATTTAACAAAGAAAAATCAACCAAAAAAATGAGTTTGCGTGTCACCTCTGACACGTGTGTCATAGGTTCACCATCACTGCCCAATAGAGTTACCAGAAACTTCAAAATTAGGGAAAATCTCATTATGAAACACAGATCTTATTTTGCTCTGGTTAAGACAGAACATGGAATCTGGAGAGCTGAGTTTCTCAGCAGAAGTGAGGACTTTCTGTGACAGAGTAAATGGAGCTAAAAACATGAAGTAGGCAGATTCTCCACTGTGGGGGAGCTGATGGATCCTGTGCTCAGTTGTCCGAGGCTAATTTCTCTATTGTACACCTGAAACCACCAGGAGTCACCAGGCTATGTTAGGGTACTCTCCTGTTGCTTACTCCTTCCTTTCTGCTGAGACAACCCACCCCCTCCGCCAAGCCCTGCATATTCTTCCACTCACCTCTAGGAGGCACTTCCTATACCTGTTTGCTCCCAAGTGATAATGATCTCTCTGTGGAAACATTTTCATGGCATTAGTCCTATTGTTCTCTGTGGCTCTTATCATGATGTACCTAGGACAGTAGTCATTTATATAATGCCCTATACTTATGCCATTTTGTATGCTTCTTGAGGACAGGATCTGCTTCTAATTTATCTGCATCCTTATGGATCTGCACTCTAAAGCATATCCTAAAGCAGGGGAGGGAGAGGGAGAGGAGGAGAAGAAAAGGAAGGAAATATGTCTAAGGCCCTAATGCAATAACGTTAAATAATACTTTTGTCTTTTATGCCACTGTATTATTTACAGTTTTTTGTGTTTATTTCCATAGCATTGATCACTATGCTGGTATTGTGTGTATATGCCTGTGTATCTTTTTATTGTGTGTGTGTGTGTGTGTGTGTGTGTGTGTGTGTGTGTGTGTATTGCTTACTCTCTCTCCCTGTCCTCCCACACACACTCTCACATGCACACTCTTCACAGGCAAAGACATTGTAGTGCTCAACTATATCATCGGCTCCTTGAGCAGTGCCTGACAAGGAGGGAAAGCTCAATAAATATTTGTTAGATGAGTGAATGAAGGTTACCTCATTTGACCTTCACCATAACGTTTTGAAGTAAATATCCAAAATATCCATACTATATCCTCCTTGGGGAAGGTAGCAAAATGAGGCCTTGAAGCCTGCTCAAGGTCACATTTCTACTTACTGGCCAGACCAAGACTTGAACGCAGATTTTCTATTTTCATATTCCTTTTGTCTTCTGGGAACTTGCTATATTAGTAGCAAAGCTAGAAATGTCACACAAGGAAAATTTGTTTCCAAATTTAAATTTATAATGTGCACACAAGAAACTGACTTTTTAATCCAATGGTAACACAGATTTTGTGATTTTCTGGAGGAAATGCCTTTCTTGTCAACCCTCTTGCCTTTATTGTCATATGTGTCAGTGCACATACACACACACACACACACTATGCAGCTCTCAGCTTGTACTTTTCCAGTCTCTTGTTAATTCTTCTTGTAGGCTCTCCCTGCCCTGACCATCTTCAGTGCCTGTCAGGGCTGCTGCTTGGTCAGGCCAAGGCCTAGAAACCTGCAGCAGGGTTTGCTATGGTTGTTTTGGCAAGTGCAAAGCACTTGAAGGAAGCTGGACAGCAGGCATTTCAGGAATAGGACTATGCTGGGTTGTTGCTGCAAAAAGCTTATATTCACCCTAATTGTAGCTAACTTTGGCAAGCAGAGTAAACACCCATGCAAATTACTAAATTGTCCTGAATATCCAATAATGACCTTGAAATTCAAATGAAATATCATTTTTTACTGAAATAGCAGATAGACACCACATGCAGTCTCTCCCTATCTTTGCCCCCAGATGTGGTACACACATATCAGCCAGGCAAGGACACCCCTTATGGCCCTAATGTATGGAAGGAACCAGGGGCCCTCATTGTACTTGGCAGCAAAATTGAAGTGTAGCAACAGTCCCTTTCTATTTTCAGGCACCTGTTTGTTTTATTTTATCTTAAAACAGGATGACTCTGAAGGGGAATGTGTTGTCCAGTTTTATAGGATCCTACATCAAAATACAAGCATTTGCTTTTATCTAAAGTCCACTTGGGTAGGGATGAGTCAGTGAAAGCTGCACAAAGGAGATTTTAAGTCATATGTTGTCATTGACTCTGAGGCAATGGCAGTGAGTAGCCCAGAAGCACTCCAAGGCCTCTTTTCATATTCAGTCAGACAAATCTTAATGAGGTCCAAGGGATTTCTGTCCAAACTCACAAGTCTAATTCTGCACTTGACCGTGAGTCAGGCTGTAGTTCACTGATTGGGCTTCTCTGTGGTAGTGGGACTCATTTCTCTCCCTTTCCCTTTCTCATCAATGACTCAGGAGACTCACTGGAGAACTACGGGTGCTTCTCTTCCTGGAATCATCACTGTGAAAGTGCACAACCTCTAAGCTTACTGGATGCACCTAATGAAACATGCCTCTGCTTTGATTTCACCTCCTGTATGTGGTTTGCAGAGATGGGCTGTTGGGGTTTCCCACCAGTGCACGACGCAAAGTTTCTATTTCCACATCTTGATGGCCAGTTCTATATTTGGTCAAAATCCTGCTTTTTGCCTGGTTTCCTAGGGAAACAGTTTGTGAAAGCTGCTGCTTTCTGTCCATCTGCCTCACCCGTCTGGAATTTTTAGTATATATATATATATATATATATATATATATATATATATATATATTCCCTGATTATTTCCTAATCTGACAGGGAGACAGAAAGCCCAAAATGAGGGAAAGCTCCTTGAAATTTGATTACAAAAAGTTTATGGAAATGAATGTTCAGTTAGGAAATTACAGTTGTGTGTGAGGGTGGGTAGGTAGTTTTTGTTTGTGTTTGGGTGTTTCTAGTTGTCTATATGTTGAACCTACTATAATAAGAAAGCTGGTATAAGTGAAATTGGGAGAGTCAAGAAATCATGTTCTATAGATGCGAAGACATTACACATAAAATACAAAGAGAGACACAATGACACAGTCACATCCCTGCAAAGTCTTCCACACAACTCAATGAACATATACTGTCAGAAGTATCAGCTGTGACATAGATACAGGAACAATAGACTTAAAGTCAGGAAATCTCAGTGGTTGCATCATTTGGATCTCAGCCTGAATCTTCTCATCAACAAGAGAACCGCATTTTATTTTTAGAATCTGGACCTCTTGTGCTGAAGATTCTGCAAAACAACCTGTACTTATTAACTAAATATGCACTCTTTTTTTCTGTTGTTGTTTTGTTTTTTTTTACCGGAAAAAGGCACATACACGCTGACTAATCAAAACTGTATAGCCTGACATAACCAATATCACTGTACTGAGATGATAATCTAACAAGAAACAGCCTAATAGTAGATACATGCTTGTATAATTTTAAGCTCGTTAAAAGTTTAAATCAACCCCTGAAGCTCTAATATGGACATGTTAAGCTCCAGGGGCAGCTGCATTTAGAAACATTCACCTAGACAATTTCTGAAATCATCTCCAGCCCTAACCAGTTTGGCTCAGTGGATAGAGTGTTGGTCTGCAGACTGAAGGGTCCCAGGTTCAATTCTTGTCAAGGGCATGTACCTTGGTTGTGGACACATTCCCAGTGGGGGGTGTGCAGGAGGCAGCTGATCGATGTTTCTCTCTCATCGATGTTTCTAACTCTCTATCCCTCTCCCTTCGTCTCTGTAAAAAAGTCAATAAAATATATTTTTTAAAAATCATCTCCAGGGTCTTAGTTGCTGAGCTTTTGGGGGGAGAGAAAGCTGGCAGAGGAGAAAGTGCTATGCTTTCTTCCATTATGAAATACCTATGGTTATTGCACTTGTGGAGTTCTATCAGTGAATCTAATGCCTACTGGGTTCTTTCATATTCCTAAGATATGTATGTATTCCAGAAGTTGGATAAGCCAGGTCCTTCACTGTGGCTCATGAATAGATTGTTTGGGGGAGCAGCTGTCCACACACCTGGTGTTGGAAACAAAACCCTCAGCAGACCAAATCTATTGTCATTTAATTACTTCTCAAGATGCCATAACCAGATATTTTTTTTGTAAATACATATTTTATTCCCCGAGGCATGTTAATATGAGGCCAAAATTATACAACACTGAGAAGAAAATATTTCCTTTTGACTAGCTCTCTGTGTTATTGCGAACATCCTATAGAACATGGGTGGGGAACCTTCTTTTCTGCCAACGACCATTTGGATATTTATAACATCATCCTCGGGCCATACAAAATTACCAACTTAAAAATTAACCTGCTACATTTGGTCAAACATTTATTTAACCTGCCCCCTAATGCCTTGGGAACCCAGACCAAATTATTTCTCAGGCCTTATATACCCTGTGGGCCAGATGTTCCTCACCCCTGCTATAGAATAATGAAGGGGCTCAAACTTAGCCAAAGTCTCTTTTTTTTTTGTATTCAGTTCTCAGAATCATAGAAATGCAATGTTGTTATTCAATAGTTCAACACAATTCAATGAACATTTACTGGTTGCCTCCTCTAGATCAAGTGTTCGACTGGCTAGGCAATAATTGGTGCCTCAGAAGAAGTAATTTGTTTTTTTAATTACTTATATTGCACTTATATGTCAAGTTCTGTGCTATGCATTTTATTAACCGACATCATATTCAAAAGAGCCCTTGGAAATGTGGGTACTATGATTATCACCCTTTGCACTGAGGAAGCTAAGGCACAGAGAGGGTAAGTAATCTGCCCAAGGTCACATAGTCAATAGCAGTGGGTCCAGGCAATGGGCTCTGGTGTGTGTCGTCTTTACCACTATGCCATACTCTGAGAGGCAAGAGGAGGAATAAATTGCTATGGGCTTAGTGGATCAAGGAACAAGGCACCTGAACTAGGATTTGCACTGACCCTTCAGAGGATGGTCAGGGATGTCTGACTCTTGGCATTCATAACAGTGGCCACAATATGGGCAGTGGCCTTGAAGTGGAAAATGGCCTCTGTGGTTATATTGAGAGAATAGTAAGTGGACTGGTCTGGAAGAGGAAGTATAGCTAAATGGAAGGTAAGTTGGAAATCAAAGCTTACTGCCAGGATATGAGGGGCTTTGAAAGTCAAGCAAAGTGCCCATATGCCTCATCTAATGTTTAGACACATTAGATTAGACGGGGCAGTTATAGGTCTGAGGCCACCGTGGCAGGAAGAGCATGCCTGCGTCCACAGCAGCTCTTTGCTTGAGGTCCAGAAACTAGCTGCTAAAACCTGCTGTTCTGAGCGAGAACCCCATTAAGCAAGCTGGACCATTTTTCTTAGAGTATTCACCTCTCTGTTGGTGAAGGACACCTTCCAAATTCAACCCATTTGCTTCAGTTCAACCTTTTGTGTCATGAGAACCAAGGGATTCTGAGTTGTGTACACTTTTCTTACTCCATTGGTCAACCTTCTCTACTCTTCTTGAAGAAAATGATTTCTGGTTTTCCCCTCCTGGGGTAAAAATAAGTCTCCACTGAGAAGAGATATCCAGGAAGAAAAAGCCCACTGAAGGCCCAAGTGCCCAGGAAAGCATCTTAGCTCTCCTTGACACCAGCTCCAGTCACTCACACAGCCATGGCTCCTCTTCTTCTTACTTTGTAAATAGCAAGACAGACCCACTGCCTGGGAGCTGCACAGCTCACTCTTTCAGATGTTGCTTGAGCCTTTAAATACATTTTATATCACCACCTGCATTGATGCTTAAAACATTTTTGTAAGTAACCAACTGACATTCCTCTAAAGATTTTTGAAGTCTCTTGCCTCCCCTAACCACCACACTGATTTTCCCCACACAGTGTGACTTCTATCTAGGCCTCTCTTAGTAGGGGTATTATCAGGCACATAAACAAAACCAAAAGATGACTCCTTATTCTTGGAGTCAAATTTTCACATATGTAGAGCTTAATTCTTCCTCCATCTCTGTGAAGATAGGGATTAGGTCAGGGTCTCTTACAGGCTTTGGAGTAGCCCTGGCCAGAGTGTCAGGCATTCTTCTCACTGAGCGTGTGTGCTCACTGTATTAACTATAATTGCCTACTAAGTATTTTGGGGTTATTAAATACAATAGTCTATGTAAAATACTTAACGAAGTGTCTTGCATATAAGGGCCTAATAAATGCAGCCATTATTATTACTGATATCAAGAAGCTTTGAGGATGAATCACGTTAGTCAAAGTACATGACTTTCCTCTGAATGATTTTATTTTATGTAGCCACAGGCTTGTACTACAGGCAGTGATGATAAAGAGAAGGTATAGGAAGTTCCAGGCTGCTTTAAACTAAGGTGAGTGGCTCTCACTTGTCCCCACAGCCTCTCTTGCAGCTCTGACCCTTATAGCTGTGTCTGGGGAGACACCTAATGGGCATTGTGCATGTAGTTCAGATGGACAATTCCTCAGGAAATGCCAGTTAAAAAGAAAAGATAGAGAAGTTAACAGTGCATAACTTCCAGTGTTTTAACGAGCACTTGTTCTTGTACCATTTGTTCATCAGAATTATCTGGGGTGCCTTTAAACCATACCAATTTCTGAACTTCAGCCCCAGAGATACTGATTTAGTTGTTGTTGGGTTGGGATAGGGAGGGTGGGCATTGTTAATTTTTAAGCTCCCTGGTGATCCTAATGGGCAGTGATGATAGGGAAACCATGACTTTGAGAATAGGCAAGTGGAGGAAGGAAATGGCAATGTTCTGGACGCGACCATAAGAAGAAGCAATGTAAAACACTCAACAAGTATTCATCTAGCTCAGCGACTTTCAACTGGTGTGCCGCAAGAACTATTTAGTCAGGGGCACTGACTTCTTTTCCCTTAGATTGTAAAATTTAAAAAAAAAAAATGACAACAGCCAACAGAACAATAGCAGTTCCGTGTGAAGGAATCAAAATTATACCTCTTGTTTTTGTCAGATTGGAAAAAATAATATTTTTTGTGTGTGCCGTGGAATTTTAGTAATTAATTTATGTGTGTCATGAGATGAAAGGGGTTGAAAATCGCTGCTCTAGCAGAAGCTTTGCTTCTGCCCTATCTCTTATCTCAGTGTGACATTTGCAGGCAGTACAGAAAAACAGGAGGGGGACCTCAGCATCAAGGATGTGAAAAGTGCTTCTAATCTTCATAGATACTAGGCCAGGGCATTAAGACTTTAGCTTGGGCAATAGCACAAGCACCTGGTGTACACGTGTCGAGGGGAGATATATGCTCTGATGTGAGAGGCTCAATGTCAGGCTCTGAAAGGACAGAGATTTTCTTAGCTGTGCTAGCTGTCAAGATAGTGAAGGAATTTGGGGGCTTTCTTATGAGTCCTTAGATTTATATGCTTTGTTACAGCTTATCTCTTTTCTCCATGCTTTCTCATTTTCACTTTCCAAATTGCAGGTGATTATCTAGTTCAATTCCAGCTGCCTCATTTTACAGATGAGCAAACTGCGTGATGCTCGATGTCTCACAGTATGACAGAGGCAGAACACTTGCCTCCTCGTGAAGTAGCCATGGTCCACTTATTGCTGACTTCAAGGGTGGAAGAGCTGACTTTGGAGATTTCTCCAACTTTTTCACTGACTTTCTGATTTCTTGACCAAAGCCCTTATTTTCCCATGCTATCCTGGCTAACCAATTGTCTTATTTTTCAAAGATGCCTGGAGTTTCTTCCTCTTGAAAATTTAGTTCTTACCTTGTCTGCCCCAGCACCACTGCAGAAGAACCATGACCTTGCTGAGAGTCACTGCATGCCAAGTGAGACTTAATTTTCCCTAAGTACTTAGGAGAAGAAAAACAATAATGCATATGATGGGCTTTTGGCCTACACCCATATCCTTCTTAGGAGGATAGAATTTGGCACAGCTCATATTCTGATTTAAATAAAAATGTTTTGTTCTGATGTCATTTGTCTAATTAATAGTAAAAAAAAAAAAAGATTGAATTTTTCTGATGCAATGTCATCTAGTCTTTGGATGTAGATGGCCCAAATCAATTGTCTTCTGTGAAACTTCCTAATGGATCTAACCTTGGTATTTACAAGGCACTCTTGTATCCATGGCTCATATATATGCAGACCTCTCCCTTCCCATATCTGTTTGTTCATTCAATAGACATTTGTTGAACAGCATGCCATAGTGGATGGTGGATATGGAGTTTGTGCAAAGGGGATGTGGAAAGGGATGAATTATAGTAGAGGTTCTGAAGGTAGGACTACAAAGGACTCTTTTGAGCAATGCTCATGGTACTGGCAATGAGCAGCCAGTAGAGTTGCGTGAGCACAGAAGAGTAATATAATAGGATTAGTATTTTAAGAGGGAAAACATTGGATTATGGTTCATTCATTCAACAAACACTAATTTTGAACCTTCTGCATGGTAAACACCATGCTTGACTCTGAAGATACAAGAACGAATAAAACATGGTCCTTGCCCTCAAGGAGCTCACAGTCTATTGAGTTGCCTTTCTGACTTCCCCACTAGATTGTGAGCTCCTGGAGGGCAGGCACTTTTGTTCAACTGACAAAAAGTGTACATTTCAGAGTTAAACCTGGATTACAATCCTAGTTTTATTATTTTCACTATGTTCACCTCAGTTAAGTGATCTGTTCATTAAGCCCCATAGTACCTGCCTCCTCTTAACACAGTGCCATGCTTGTAGGAGGCATTCAGTTCTCTTCTGCTACCCGACAGGCTAAAGAACTGGTGCCTCAGGGTCGGGAGGTGTTAGCAGAGCCCTTCTCCACTCACTAGTGATTAAGTTGCTTACTGTAGGCTGAGAACTATGGTCAGGGCCTGTGTTGGGTTCTAGATGCTCAGTTCCTGAATTCCAATCAAACATCTTGCAAAAGTCAGAATCAAAGTCAAAGAAAATGACGAAATTTCCTCTCCGGCCAAAATGCTATTATTTCACCAAGGGCAACACATGTTTTTGGCAGGAGAAGTTGATTTGCCTATGCTTGTGTAATCAATCGTTTTGCAAGTGCCTGAGTCCTCACAGTGGCTTGAAGAGGAGGTATCAGCTGTCTCTGGCCTTTGACTTTTTACTGTTCTCAGAGCATTTTCACAGCCTATTGTCTCACTCCTTCTTAATAAAGTCTCTCTGGTAGGAATTAGTACGCTTCACCATATTCATTCAATCACTGGAGAGATGGAGACCCACAGAATAAAGTGACTTGACCAAAGTCGTAGAGCTTCTTGTGCCACCTGTTTGTAAGAGGTGTGCTATTACATGAAACAGTGATAAAGATATTAGGACTCTCTGTCTGCTTAGCGCATGATGGTATATCAGGAGATCTGAGCTCATGTTTTGGCCCAGGGAGTGAGCTGAGGAAATTTAGAATGGGATTTCTAAGACGGATATGCTTCTCTGACCTGTGAAATCACTGTGTATCTTCCCCTTCATTTAATCACAGGTAAACCTATTCCATCATAGGTCATGTCTTCCAGCCAAGATATTTACATTTAGCAAACTCTTAAAGATTTAGATAATACTCCCAAGGGCAGTCATCTTCAAACCTACCTCATGAAGTGTAGGCAGAGATCATTTGGTCCAGAATAGGCAAGTGAGGTCTAGTAAGATTATATGACATGTGCTAGGCCATGTGACTAGTATGTGGCAGATTGGGACTTAAATCCTAATCTTCTGGCTTCTGAATCCAGTGTTTGTTATAGTAATGACATCTCAGTCTTGACCTCCTTGCTGTTTGCTGTGGGTTAGGTTTGCTTTTTGGAAGTTGGAACTTGGTAAACCTAAACCTATACCAGTAAGCCTCTAAGTTTGCCTCTGTAATGCTAGTCTTTAAAGTGAAAAATATTATTTTCTTCCAAAGGGACTGCTCTACTTGCTTAAAGAGAAATTTTAATTTATTTCCCAATTTTACCTTTAATTGGTATAATGTCCAAAATAAAATATTCCAAGTTTGTTTCATCTTCAAGTTGGAAATTTTCTATGTACCCTTTGAGCACAAGAAATAACACATTTTAAGAGATGATAAATAGCAGTGTGAAATATATATGAGTTCTATAAATGCTCATCAAAATCTCTGTAGTCAGAACTAGGTGGAATAAGAGAATAGGCAAAGCATTCTTCTCTCCTTCCACATCCTTCTCCCTCTCCTAGAGGTAGTTTGGCGGTTAAGAACACAAACACTAGAGCCAGACAGACCTGGATTTTAGTCTTGGCTCTTTTTGGACTGCCTGCAAAACTTTAGGAGACCTATTTAACTTTCCTGGGCCTCTGTTTATTCATTTGCAGAGGAAGGTTTACTGATATTACATGCAATTTTAAAAACATTCATTCAGTACAATGCCTGCACATTTTAGTTGGTAATTATGGTTACCTATCACTGTTTTTATCTTCATCAAAGACCCCTTCTTTCACCCTTCAGTATATTTCTAACCATGTCTTTTCCATAGACATGGATAGAAATATACTTATCAGCCACATTTACCCTTCAATTTAAGCTACTGTGCCATGGGGTATTTTGCATTTCTAATTAACCTCACCTTTGTAATCAAAGGCCTGACTAATGCAGTATCTGCCACCTTGTGCCTGCTCCGTAGATACAATTTTAAATTTCAGGTATGAGAGCACATACCACTATAGCCAAAAGTTTAGAAAGTAAAGAAGAAAAAACAAATACCCACAATGCAACACATAATACCACACATGGTGTAGCAGTTAAGACCATGAAATATAGTCATGTTTGACTCCTGGCTGCAATACTTTGAGCATGTTACCCAAAACTCTGTTGTGATTTCTTCATCATTGAATAAGAGCAATAAGTATAACTATCAACAGAAGGTTGAGAGGATGAAGTGCATTTGAAATATTTAAAATAGGTTCCTGGCTTAATAAATTGTAGCTGTGATGATGATGAGAATGATAAGGATGATGATGATGATGATGATTTGTGTGTACCCTTTATGCATTTTGCTGTTCACAAATTACTTGAGTACTTTTACTTCTCCTACTCTTACTGTCTATCAAAAGAAATATGCATATTAGGAGATTGAAGATACATCCATTTAAGGGTGCCAGACTCCAAGAAGTGAAATGACTTAATAGATAGCACCCAGCAAATTTATGGCAAAGAGTGATCTAGAACTCAGAACAACCAGGCTGCTAATAATGTATATATATTTCTTAGTTGGGAAAATAAATCCTTGACTCCTATTTACTATCTGAAATTGTAGGTTAAGATACAGAGACAGTAAAACACATTGATTTTTTTTTTATTCTGGCTTTTATGATAGTGCAGGCTTTGTACCCACTGGAACGTAGATGCCTGAGGAGCAAACAGAGAGGCCTCCTGGAAACTTACAGCCATGATTTTGTGGAAAGACTGCACATAACTCTATGGAACCTGCAAAAACAAACAAGTGAACAAACAAGCAAACCAAAACAGCTTCCATCACGATTCTCACTCCTTGTGTGTCAACAAAATCTCAGGGCACTCATGTTCCTCTACCCTGGCCTTCTTCTAAGCATTGAGGTGTTAGCATCAGAATTCATCACAGCCACTTTGATGCTCATTTTCTTCAGCCTCTCATTAAAAGTTTTGTTTTTTTTTTAAGATCAGCAAAAATCATACATTTCAGTGAGTAGTGTTTAACTTACTCTGGACTCGCTGACCTGCTGTGCCAGGGTCCTGGCTGCTATGTAGGCATCTTCTCCTGGAGCCTCACATACAGGTTGACTGTACCAGCACAGTGCCCTTGCTTTCACTAAAATATTAGTAGCATTTTTATACGCAGTGTGGACACTGATCCAAACAAAGAAACACAGAGGGACACATAAGAGCTGGAGGTCAGTTACACATATTCTTACCTAAAATGAAAGATGAGAACTGATCAACTTGATTCTCTTCGTACCTCTTGGGGTCTTTCCCTAGCTTGTTATTCTTACTACATCTGTGGATGTCTAAATTCCACCTTCATCCAAGACCTGATTAAAATGCCACCTTTTCTTGTGAGTGTCCCTTCAGCTCCCCAATTTGAGCCATTTCCTCTTTCTCTGTGTTCTTATGGAAATTATTAAAAGATTTTACTTTATGCCCTAACAAGTTTGGCTCAGTGGATAGAGCGTCGGCCTGCAGACTCAAGGGTCCCAGGTTTGATTCTGGTCAAGGGCATGTACCTTGGTTGCAGGCACATCCCTAATGGGGGATGTGCAGGAGGCAGCTGATCGATGTTTCCCTCTCATCGATGTTTCTAATTCTCTATCCCTCTCTCTTCCTCTCTGTAAAAAAATCAATAAAATATATATATTTTTAAAAGATTTTACTTTAGATACTTTTGGGTGTTCATAACACTTAATTATATCAAACTAATTTCATTCTGGTTATAGTAACACTGTGGACCCCTTCCTTTCGGATATTAATCTCTAGTTACTAACACTTGGGCATCAGTTTCTAGAATCAGTGTGGTTGGATACAAATCTTTTTTATTCCAGCTCTGTGACTTTGAGCAAGTTATTTAGTTTCTCTGTGTCTGAAAGTGGGATAGCAAAAGCATGTATGTGATTGGATGATTCCAGAGGTTAAAGGAGATAATACTTGTACAGAGTAGTGACTCCATAATGTTATTATTGTAATCCCCAGACATTGCATAAGGCCCTGGATCATGCAAATTGTCACCATGTAAAAGAGGTATTTCTCTTTGAAACGTATAAGTGGTAGGAAATAATGATTAAGACAAAAGGGGAGAGGAGAGGTTGAGGCCAGCTTGATGAGGACTCTGGACTCACCTGTAACAAGAAACTCACAGAGTCTGCATAAACTGAGAAGAAATGCCCTCAGTTGGGGAAAAGGAGATTTACACAGGGATGGCACCAGCCCAGCCTGGCAAAATCCTCTGTGGACCGCATCTGTGCCAGCTGTTGTCAGTCTGTGTGGGCTCGCCAAGAATAACAGCAATGATTTTCACTTTATAGCAACTTCCATCTCGGGATCTCAGAATACTGCATAAATGTAGATTAGAGCTCCCAAAATGTGTTGCCAAGAATGAGCATACTTTATAGGGCATCAAGAATGCATCACTGTTTTGAGAGAATCTTTTATGTTGGAAAAAGGACTGAACTAGTTCAGAATTAGACCTACTTTCCTGATTTGATTCTATATGCACTTTCTAGGTGACCTTGGACAACGCAGTTCCCCTCTTTGACTCTCTGTTTGTTTTTTCATTAGCGAAGGGATTTAATCTACCACTGAATGATCTTCAGAGTGTAAGGGAGAGGGACAGAGAGTTAGAAACATCAGTGAGAGAGAAACATTGATCAGCTGCCTCCTGCACACCCCCTACTGGGGATGTGCCTGCAACCAAGGTACATACCTTTGCCCGGAATCGAACCTGGGACCCTTCAGTCCGCAGGCCAATGCTCTATCCACTGAGCCAAACCGGTTATGGCTGCTTGGCATACTTTAGAGAAGCCCAAGTTCTTGTAGAATAGAATACTTTCGCAGTATTTTATTCATGGTTAGACCACAACCCAGCAGGGAAAAAAAACAAAACAAGATTATTTTGGTCACTGGGAAACGGCATTATCTCTTAGTTTTTTATATGAAAGAGTATTAGTGAATGTTACATGATTTTCCCCTTTGCCCACCTTGAAGTACAGTGTTGTTTATCATTTTCTTTTAGTATTTTAAGATTTAGTATTAACCCTCCAACGTGTGTCAGAGACTGAGCAAGAAAGTAGTCTTTAGAGCAGCATTTCTTCTCTTCCTGAATCATTAGTGAAGACATCAAACATGGCTATGGCGCCCAGAGTCTTGTCTCAGTGCACCTCCATCAGAATTACCCAGAAAGCTGACTATGTCTTTAGTTGCCATTTTTCTACACAGAGGACATACTATGTCATAAAAAGCAGTACTTTCCTCTCAGAAAAGTTCCTTCTATAGTTCAAGGCTTTGTAATATATGATCAAATTTGCCTGAATGTTACAATCTATAAGTAGATAGATAATAAAATCCCTCTGACAAATAGATGAAGAGGCTGAGGCTGTTTGTGTGGTGGTTAAGCGTGCACTTTCTGGAATTGGCAACTGGATCCAAATCCCAGGTTTCTAGTTACTTCCAAGGTGATCTCTGTGCTTCAGTTTTCTCATTGGTAAAATCAAAGTAGCAACCACCTGATGGGGCCGCTGTGGTGATTAAATGAGTCAATTAATCTAAACTATTTTGAACATTGTCTGGTCCCTCTGTACACTCAGTATATATTTCTTGTCAGTCTATACACATAAATCAATAAATGTATGAAATGAACGCATATATTTCTACTCTTTCAGAGTTTATGGAAAAGGATTATTTCCTCAATAGAATTACTATTATTTGAATCATGTTTGATGATCAGTAAGAATTATTCAATGTCCCTGGTCTTTAGATTTGATATCAGGGCACGCTCTTTCTCCCTGTCTGGTACAGTGCTCAGGAATGACACGGAGTTCTTCACTTTCCCTCACCCACCTTCCTGCCACATTTGAAAGACGTTCCTAGCTCGGTTTTGACAGACAATTAGCATTTGACAAAAGTCAGGAGCCGCTCTTAAATATTAGCACATTCCATGTATCATCTTAGATTTTGCTCACAATGGCCCTGAGGTGGAGACCGTCCCTCTCCCTTGTTAACCCTCCCAACCCTATTTACAAGTACAGATGGAAAAACTATTGCTAAGAGAAGTTTTCAAAAACTTGTGAAATGTTATGCAAAATTGATGCTATCACCTGGTATTTGAACCAGCATTTCTGCTTCCGAAGCCCACGCTTTCTCCATTTCTCCACAATCAATGTTTCTGAAAGTAAAAGGGGCCACATTGGTCTCCAGCCTCTGGTATAATTAGCATCATGCTTTAATCAGGGAGGTTGACTGTCTTGATTAACCTTTATGATAGAATCATGTAAGTTTCGTATTTCTAGATGAGTATACAAAGGCAGCTGTAAATTAGTGGAAAAACACTGAGCTTGGATCAGAAGACGCATGTTTAGCTCCTGGCTCTGCCACTTACTATGAGTGTGATTTTGGCTAAGTCACTTAACAAAACCACTAACTTGATTTATTTCCTGATACAATAAAAAAAAAAAAAAAAAAAAAAAGCTCTCATGCTGCAGAAAGTATTGAATTAAACCTAGTGTGTCAGAGTGTTGTGCTAGGTTTCCTTGTTGCCTGTAAAGGACCACAGAAATGTGAAAGGTTTTCTCATTCTTTCAAGTTCTAATTCAAGCCCCTTATCCTCTTGGCCTGTGTTTGGTATACTTCAGTTCATTGTATACATTGTATATCCTCTTTGCACTGTATCCTATCATCCATTGATATGTTCACATGATATTTACACAACCTAGCATATAGTTACATACATCTTTAAAGGTAATTTGTCAGTCAGTGCAGGCAAAAAATGGGTTATGTGACCATCACATTCAACTCATGAGTCAAATCCTATTGACCCCGTTTTATAGATTAAGCAACTAATATTTAGTAAAATGAAACATCTTGCCCTGGGTCACATAATTGGTACGTGGTAGAGGTGGGATCCAAACCCAAGCAGGTTGCCCTGAGATCTTGTTCTCTTAAGTGTCTGAGCCACACTGAGTATCATCATACTGATGAACAGTCAGGATTTTTGCTTTGCTCTTCATTCCTCCCTGATGAGCCTTGATTTCCTGACTGGATTATATATTCCTTGAACTGGATATAGCTCACTTATATCTTGAGGACTGGCTTCAGGCCTCACTACTAGTATTGGTGGACAATTTAATGTGGATTTCACCAGAGGACACAGTTTTCTACACTTTTGGAATATTCTGGATCAAGGACCTTTACCACTTTCCTTTGACTCGGGCCAGAAGCTAATCTTCTCACCATGTTGTCACTTAGATTAGATTTTCACAAGTCAAGCAAACAACGTTTTCTCTGTTATTCTCACCTAGACACTTTGCCTGCCTCCCCTCCAAAGCCCAGAAATCCAATGTGATCAATGCACCTGTGAGAGTTAGCACTTGTTTGCTACAGGTGGCATTGCTATTGAACAAAGAGCATGCCCTCTCTTCGCATCCGAAGTGACTTGGATCTCTGAGCAAGAACTTTTCTGACTCAAATGAAAACCACCTTGTGTCAGGTGAAATAGGGGGAGTTAACCATTTGTTTGCTGGTGTGCATTTCCCACGAAAAACTCAAAAACAGAAATTTACCTCAGCCATGGAAAGTGATGTGCCAAGCATCATATTTGTATATTAAAACCGAAAACGGATTTGCATGTTATTTCAGTGTGGGGTGTCACGTTCAGGCATCTGCCAATCCCACTAGATAGAAACAGCTCATAGAGTAGGAAAGTGTTTCAGTGCCTATCAGACTGAAAATCTAGGTGCCTCTATTTTTTTTGTTTTTTTGTTTGTTTGTTTGTTTGTTTGTTTTTCATCAAATTGTCCTCACTTCAGGTTCATCATTTTCTCCTGGCTTCAAACCTGAAAATGACAAAGAAAAGGTTGAAAACCCATGTTTTATAATGGACTAGAGGCCCGGTCCATGGCATTCGTGCACTGATTTGGGGGTGTTCCCTCAGCCCGGCCTGTGCCCTCTCACAGTCTGGGACCCCTTGGGGGATGTCTGACTGCCAGCTTAGGCCTGCTTCCTGTGCTTAAGACAGCAGTCAGACATGCCTCTTGCAGTCTAGGACCCCTTGCTCCTTATCTCCCTTCTGCTCGCTGATCCTTACCGCTGGGCTCACTGCTCCTTAGTGCTGCCACAGAGGCAGGAGAGGCTCGCGCTGCTGTGACTATGCTTGCCAGCCCTGAGCCCAGCGTCTGGCTGTGATGCTCCCCCTGTGGGAGCACACTGACCACCAGATGGCAGCTCCTGCATTGAGTTTCTGCCCCCTGGTGGTCAGTGCACATCATAGTGACCAGTTGTTCTGGTTCTTCTGCTGTAATGGACACTTAGGCTTTTATTATATTGATATTTATTACATTTTAAAGTTCATCCATTTGTGACTATATTTTATTTAGATCATTTAAAATTATAAAGAAAATATATAAATTGTTTATAATCCCCATCGTCCACACGAGCTGTTATTTTTTGGTATATTTCCTTCTAGTATTTGCTTTTTATTCCTACACAGACACACACTGGCATTCTTGCCTATACAGTGTGGGGCAAAAGTAAGTCTACAGTTGCTCATATGGAAAACAATACAATAATTAAGAAATAATAATAAAAGCATAAACTCTGTTTCTCATACTCATAACTGTGAAGCCATGTTTGCCTCACCCTGTATATTTATATACATTTGTAATTATCAGATATACTTTTTAAATTAATCTTATTTGGGGTAACATTGGTTGATAGGATTCTATAGATTTCAAGTGGACATTTCTATGATACATGATCTTTGTATTGCATTGTGTTCCCACCAGGCAAAATCAAATCTTCTTCCTGGGTGTATTATTTTAATTTCATCCTTTTTAAACATAATAATGGCAAGGATTGTGAGACAATCTCAATAGCTGTACACCTGAAGCTAACATAAAATAATGTTGAATGTCAACTGCAATTTAAAAAAAATATAAAAGGTGAAAACATACTTAGAAATAAGGAATTGGCAAAACCCCATTTTGAAGCCAGTGAATGAGAACCACAGTTAGGACCAGAACTTGGTAAGAGAAACTATGATATCCGCTTGATATAACTTTATTAAAAGCAGACCTTCTAGTTAAGGGTAGCTTTCCTACGGGACAATGCATAGAAAGCAGTGCCTTGTGATAAAACCTTTCTTCCCAACGTGGGAGGCACTACCCCTTTCCATCCTTCCAGGCAACCAAATAAATATGAAGCATCTTCTCAAAGAAAGTCATTGCCAGACACTGGTGAGGAATAATTAAAAAAATAATAATACAAGCATAAACTCTGTTTCTCATCCTCGCAACCGTGAGCCCGCGTTTGCTCCACCTTGTGTGTTTATATACATTTACTAGTGTAGGGTCCCCTAGGCCTAGCCTGCCATCAGGGCCATGTCCACTGCCTCGCGACACCTTGCGCACTCTGCAGATGCTGCTGGAGCCCCGTGACGCTCTGGGGATGGTGCCGGTGCGCAGGGACACTCCACAGATGCTGCAGGCACCTCGGTGGAGGGGGGGGGGAGGGGGGAGGGCCCAAGAGGTTCTCCATGCACCTCATGGTGACCCGTCATTTCGTTGTTTCAGTTGTGACGCCTCTGGCCTTTTATTATTATGATAATTATCAGATGTACTTTTTAAAATTAAATTTATTTGGGGTAACATTGGTTGATACAGCAAAGACCAAGACCTGGTTTAGTTTGGAAACATAGGCTTGAACAACAATTTTTTTTCCCATTCATTAAACTTTTATTTCTTGAGTCTTGTTGAGGTAAAAACTACCAATGGAAATAACGTCCTGTAATTGTCTTGCCTTGGTGATATCAAATCACTTATGCCTAACATGCATAAAGCCTAATTAATGGAGGGAGGGGGAATGCATGTAATTTCTAGCTATAGTATTGTGGAAATAGCTTCTTATAGGGACAATATAAGATGGAAAGAGAGCAAACTGAGAGAAATCTTACCATCCCACAGAGGCATTTCTCCATTTCTCGCTTTCTCCATTAAGGAGGGTCTGCCTGGGATTAAACAGAGAAGGAGCAGTGAAAAGTGAACTTTGGTTCCCTGGACAGTAGGCCTAGAAACAGGCATTCTCCAAGCCCACCATTCTTGAGACTGCCTTGACACACAGAAACTGAGAGTAGTGGGTGTGGAGAGGGGCCACTTTCTCTCAGCTCGGCCCACATCATTTTTGCACCCTGGTGTGCAAACACTATAGACCGCTTACTGGACACCCAGTACTATCCCTTGGCTGCAGAAACACCCAGCAATTTCACCATGCTGTAACTTAGAATCATCACTTTTGGGCTATGCTTGCAAATTTGGCTTAGGAAAGGTGATTTAGAGGCATCAAGATCTAGCATGAGAAAGGGAATATGAAAAAGAGGTTATAAGAAAATCAAGCTTCTGAAAGTTGAAGACTAATTGGAATCTATTTCAAAGCCAGAATCAAACTTTTAAAGTCAAAAGTTTTGGTCTTCATTGTGCACTGACTATTTATTCTCCAAGAAAATGTAACTTATGATTAGAAGAACTAAGAGCATGCTGTTTTACTCCTCTGAAGCAGAGGGGAATGTTCCCTTATGGGTTTCTAATTGTTAATAGGTGGTTTACCTTGTCCCTCCCTTCTCTGTGGCCCACTTCTGTTTACCTGGAGCAGAAAGGATGTCCAGCAAACTTTCTCCCCTTGGTCAGAGGAGGTGCTCCTTCCATTAGACAGTGAGACATTGAGGAGAGAGTGGGATAATTCAGTGAGACAAAGTAGAAGAAACCTCAGGAAATTGCAAACTGCAAACTTGACACAGTTAAATAGGAGGTGGGGGGAGTGAAAATATCAGAAATATATTTTTTCTGGCAGGCTTTCAGCTCCAAAATGGGGCTAATTCTACCTTTTGAAAGAAGATAATTTTCATATTTCTTTTTTTCAAGAACACATAATTGAAGTTATTTCCATCCAAAAGAGGAATCTCTTGTACATCATTACAAATGGACAAGAAAAATGAGCAGCTCTGGGACCTGAAGAGATAGAGTATTCATTATCATGTAATGTTTCTGAATATCTTGGCCACCTTTTTTAGGTATTTTATCTGCCTGGGCTGTGCTTTTCTGACGAGGTTCAGATTTGCAGTAAGTTCAAGTTATCTAGCACTATGTAATGAGGAAATCAACAGCAGGTAAGGACTTACCAGTGAAAATGACTCACCCTGAGGTCAATATCAGAGTCCCACAAGAGCTTTTGGGGAACCATTTTATAAGATGGCTCGTTACCACATATATTAAAACTAGAGGGCTGATGCACAAAATTCGTGCACTCAGGGGAGGGGTTCCCTCAGCCCAGCCTGTGCCCTCTTACAGTCCAGGAGCCCTATAGGGAGCGGGCCTAAGCCATTAATCGGACATCCTTAGTGCTGCTGCGGAGGTGGAAGAGGTTCCTGCCATCGCTGCTGCACTCGCCAGACATGAGCCTGGCTTCTGGCTGAGCAACGCTCCCCCTGTAGGAGAGCATTGACCACCAGGGGCCAACTCCTGCATTGAGCTTCTGCCCCCTGGTAGTCAGTGCACGTCTTAGAGACAGGTTGGACTGCCATTCTGTCAATTTGCCTTTTATTATATAGGATAGTTACATTGTTGATAACAAAGACTTAAGGCAGTGAGTGTTCTCCCGGGGGTGTTCCCTGTTTGCACATTAGCTGGCTATCTACCATGCTCCCTTTTCTCTCTAGTTGGGGCAGTGGAATTCTTCTTTCTCCACTCAAGGAGCATGGTGGTAGGAGAAGGTAGTTCACCTTTGGATGTTCTTGGTCTCATCCCCTGCATGTAGTGAAAGTTCAGTAGGCTGAAGAAACCTGTGACCTGCCAGCTACTTACTCAGATTCAGAATGCTGAATGAAGTTCTAGGTTGTTTCACAGGATGCTGACAAGTGATTCAAGTCCTCTTGTAAATGGAAATCTCTTAATAATGAGGTTTCCACTTACTCAGTGTGACTTTTTATAGATTATAAAGTGGCCGTGATATTAGTATCTGTGATTTCACTATAAAAATCTATAATGGTATGTTTCCTGCATATTATGGACATAAAAGTATGTTAGAATAGAATCAAAGGAATCTTTGCAAACATCATTTTGCGTATAAAGATAATAAGGTTGGGGGAATAGATCAGAATTATAGGACAATTTGAAGGCAAAGCTAAGATTAGAGAGATAAATGTGTCTGTGTACTTGTTCTATGTAAGAATACCATGAAGTTTTATATAAATATTAGTGGCCTGTTGCACAAAGATTCGCGCAATAGGCCTTCCTTCCCCTGGCTGCCGGCACCGGTTTTCCTCCGGCACCCGGGACCCAGGC
The DNA here is from genome assembly GCF_964212035.1 of Myotis nattereri. NCBI lineage: Eukaryota > Metazoa > Chordata > Mammalia > Chiroptera > Vespertilionidae > Myotis > Myotis nattereri. The sequence continues at coordinate 46,965,494 of NC_138077.1, forward strand.
CTTTGGTCCGGCCGCAGCAGCAAGGCTTGGCTTCTCTGCTCCGGCTGCTCCCAGTCCCTCCATTTTTTCTTTTTTTTCCAACTCCTTGAGTGGAGTCCAGGGCCGGCGGGAAGCTTGGCTTCCTCTGTCACCAGGAGCAACCCAAGCTTCCTGCTCACTCCAACTCCGTGGCCACCACCATCTTCATTCATCTTCAGTCTTTGCTTCGCACCTGTGTATGCAAATTAACCACCATCTTTGTTGGGTTAATTTGCATAGTCGCTCTGATTGGCTGGTGGGTGTAGCAGAGAGACGGAGTTATGGAGTGATGGTTAATTTGCATGTTTCTCTTTTATTATATAGGAGTAGAGGCCTGGTGCCCTGGGGGAGTAGGGGTTCCTCAGCCTGGTCTGCGCCCTCTCGCAGTCCGGGACCCCCAGGGGATGTCCGACTGCCATGGAGGTGGGAGAGGCTCCAGGCGCCACTATTGCACTGGCCAGCCATGAACCTGGCTTCTAGCTGAGCAGCACTGACAACCAGCAGCACTGCCCATGTGTGTTTTGCTCGCAGAAACAGTCCTTACTTTTGCACATTCTTACCCGTTACTTTTACCTAGATCCAGAATTAGCTGCAATAAGTCCTCCCTGGAATGATAATCAGCTGGGCCCCTAGGAAGAGAAGAACCATGGCAGAGAAGAACCAGTTGCAGATTGTGACCCTTTTCCTATAAGATCTTCACTGTAGAAGAAGAACAACATAGAAAAACATAAATAGGATGTAAACCACTGTCCCATCACTTTAAGCAATTAATCTTTGAACATATTTCTGTCCTGTCTCCTTTCTGTAACAGTTTAAGACAGGCCACTCTGGTCAGTGGCTGGCATCTCTCCACAGGGTCAGCACCTTCCTTCTTGCACCTCATACAGCTGCCACTAATGTAGTCTAGCTGTGTGCACAGAAAGAAGAGGCAATAGACTTTGGTGAGCACGTTAGCCATTAAATTACTCATAAATACCATGGTGTCTGGAGCATTTTTAAGGTATCATTCCAATGCCTTGGTGTTTGAGATGTTTGCTTATATCCTTCCTTCCTTCCTTCCTTCCTTCCTCCCTCCCTCCCTCCCTCCCTCCCTCCCTCCCTTCCTTCCTTCCTTCCTTCCTTCCTTCCTTCCTTCTTTCCTTCCTTCCTTCCTTCTTTCCTTCCTTCCTACCTAATATCTGGTGAAATCCAATTTATCGTTCAAGATCAAATTAAGAGGACTTCTGCTTTTTGGTAGTTTCCTCCCATCTCAGAACACTGAATTCATACCAGTGTTTTAGTATTTGCACTTTATTGTAACTACCTATTATCATGTCTTTTTCTCTTTCCTTTTTTATGTCTCTTTCTTATTAAACTGTGAGTTGTCAGAAGCAGGAATCCTGAATAATTTGACTTTATAATGATAGTGCTTAGCACTTTACAGTTTCTTAGAAAAGGTGTTAAAGGAATTTTAAAGGAGTCCTCTAAAATCTCTTTCTCAATAACTCTCATCTGTGGGTCATGTAATATATTTCACCTTTAGGCATTTCAAAGAACACACATAATAGTGATTAATGTTGATACTTATAAGACTGTCTTTTTCTTAGAAAAGGCTAGAGGCTTTGTTTATATTTGTTTTGAAGTGCTATTGTTTCACTATTTAGCAGTAAACTTCCACTCTGAAAATATCTTTGCTTAATTGAGTCAGTAGGTAAAAATCCAAGTTATTACAGAATAATAAAGTTAGAAGAGCCTGGAGAGGAAGATAATGGGAACAGCGAATGGCATTACAGTGTAGCAGAAACACACAAACTCAGCACATCTGGTTTCAGTCAGGGCTTACTGTTTTTCAGTGGTGTTACTTCTCACAGGGTTGATCACTTATCTTCTCTGAGCCTCAACTCTTTCATCCATAAAATGGGACCACAGATCACATGGGGCTGTTGTATAAACACTTGAGATCCCATGTTATGAAGGCAGGCATCTTGGAAAGGGGCACACAATATGAGGAATTATTATTATGCCACAATGAATAGACTGCTGATACTATTCACTCTTCTACTTCGATTTCCTAGTAAGAAATACCAGCAATCCAAGATCAGCATTTTATGAGATTAGAATCTCAAAGAAAACAGTCTTTCCAAATGTGTTATTTCAGAAACAGTATCACAAGCCAATAGGAAGGAGGTTTTAATTATATAAATAAAATAAATGATAGATTTTTCTTAAAATCTGTGAAAAGCTGACAAGTTAAGTACTCTGAAATTGGAGCTGTACTTGAAATTTAAGTGCTAAGGGTAGAATCTGAATTGCTTAGATGTATAGAGGACAGACATCATTCTTGCTGCCTTTATTTAGGTTAAAGGGAAGCAGATATTAGACTCAAACAATGATGAAATGTATCTATGCCCTGAGGGTCCACCCTAAATCAGGAAGCAAGAATTATCAAATTTTCTTTAATAGTTGTTGATTTAGATTAGAATAGCCAGCACCATTAATGCTAGCTCCTTTAATTCTCACACCAATTATATTGAGCAGGCATTATTTGCATTGTAGAGGCGGCCCTAAGTTTAACATTTATTGTCTATTGAATAAATGAGTGATTCTAAGATGGGCTCTTGTCCTGACTTTATTATGATTAGCCCTACCCTAAATTTTTTGGGTATGAATTTTCTTACCTCACAATGAGTAAATTGAGGTAATGATTCTTCAGATGCTGGCAGATAGCTTTCGTTTTAGTCTCTGTCACTTGCCCCATGTCATAGTTTATTCACTGCTGTGAATCCCCAATTCAAATTGTCCAACAGTGAAATAAAACTCCAGGTGTAAGGATAGAGACAAACGTAAAAAATTATTGGCATTTTCAGCCTTTTGCATGTCTGCACTCCAACTTTCTGTACATTTTTTAAAACCTAAAACATGGATGAAAAATAATGGAAGAAGAAAGGCCAAATAGGTAACAATTAACAATTTTACATATGTTTAGAAGGCATTTTATAGCTTAGATATCACACAAATAATTAATATCCATCTTGGAGTTGTTGCAATAAATGTTGGTAGTAAGATTAAAACATTAGTACATGGATTTGTACTTTACTGGATTTTCACATCAGTACATCTTTCAGTACAGTGAAGATAACTGGGGAATGAACATGCAAGTTTTGTTGAACTAATTCTTATAAACTATTCAGGACAGGAGAAACTCTTGGCCAACCATTTTAAGAATCTGTAAACATAAAGGAAGAACATCCCTGCTCTCATCTCTGCCCAATAGCCATAGTGGACATCATCATCATCATTTCTAAATCTTCTGTAATGGTCTTTCTATTTTTAACACTTTGGTTCAAGATGTTGGAGTGTGATATTGGAAATGATCCAAGTCATCATATAGCAAAGGAAAATATAACACATGCCCCTTACTTACACAGCACAAAGCAATTTACATCTGGCATCTGGTCTTTCTTCTTTCTTCACCTACTTTGGACTCTTGGTTGGTCACCTGAAGTGTCTTTCATATGGCTCTTGATTCCATTGCATTGCTAGAATCCTGGCTCACCCACTGATTAAAACACCAGCCCAGTGTCAATGTTACTGATTTAACTTCTCCGTTTGATATCTAGCTGGTTGTAGTGCTGGAAAGAAAAACATTATTCAAACTCCTTGACTGGAACACAAGCCCCTTCACCTTCTGGACCCCTGTATTCAATAGATGTGTTTCATTTTCTATCTCAACATTATAAATATTCCAGAAATACACAAGCGCCAGGAGCTCCTTATGCCACTTTAATGTGAGGAACCTCTTTTAGCTGAGTATGTCCTAGTCTGTGTCGCCACCTCTGCTCTGGAATTCTTCCTCTCAGGCTATGAGAGGTGGCATTTGTACCCTGATGGTGCACTTTCTACAGTTGCTTTACCTTTCATTTTTGATGTGCCTTTATCTCCCATTTTATTTCACTATAAGCTCCATAAGAGGGAGGCTCTATGTAGTCATCATTTTGATAAATATACAGCTGATACATAGTGACTCCTAGCGATTGTTGAATGAAGTAGCGTCTGTTGTACACATGGATTTCTAAAGCCTGATAGACGATGCATGTGAATCATGTGCTGTGTCCAAGGTGAGACACAAAACTACTGATAAAACCAGGTATAAAACCCAGGTCTCCTAACAGCCGTGTCCAATGCTCTTTCCTTTACAGTGCGAACACGATTGGATTGTCTTGGTTGATGTCTAAGTTGCATTTAAAGGACTTTGTGTTTTCTGCTTTACAGAGTGGGCAAATGGGATCAAAGGGGCCTCCAGCTAGTCCACCCTCGTTCCGCCCTGAAGATGAACTAGAGCACCTGACCAAGAAGATGCTGTATGACATGGAAAATCCACCTGCCGACGAATACTTTGGTGAGTGGTCCCAGAGCTGACTTCTGAAGTAAATGTCCTGTCCTATTTTCCTTAATTAGTAAGTAGGAGTATTATCAGCTCCAGTGGTAAAGGACTAGAGTCTGCATGCATTGGAGTTGGTATCCATGTGCACATATCTGAGTGTTCTGGAAGTTGCTTTGTGAGAGACTGCCATAATGTGATACCTGTTTGGCTTGTCCTAAAATCTCAGGGGTACTTCAGAGTTTCGTGAGATACATTTGATTTAAAACTTAATTTTTGATCATTTATTAGCTTTTTATTATGCAGAAATAGGGCTTTTGTGTGTATTCAGGTCTAAATATTAATATACAAAATGTGGAATTGCGCAGTATCTAAACTCTGTGCTCTCAATCCTTTCCCTATCCAAGTTCAAGGAAAGGATGCTCCCTTTATATATTTTTTTAACTTCTCCCCTGTCTAAGCCTGTGAATAATTATGAACAATTAATCCATCTGTCCATTCATTTAATGTGAATTTATGAATTACATGCCAATTATGAGGTGTTATGGATACATAACTTGTCTTCCAAGAGGTTGTAGTTATTCAGAAGAGATAAGAAAAGCACAAATAATTACTAATGTAGCTAAAATTATTAAGAGGCATGAGAGATGCTTGCTTAGGTCAAATGTTATAAAAATTTAAAAGTTCTATTCATTGCCCTGACCAGTTTGGCTCAGTGGATAGAGCATCGGCCTGCGGACTGAAAGGTCCCAGGTTCTATTCTGGTCAAGGGCATGTACCTTGGTTGCGGGCACATCCCCGGTGGGTGTGCAGGAGGCAGCTGGTCGATGTTTCTCTCTCATTGATGTTTCTAACTTTCTATCCCTCTCCATTCCTCTCTGTAAAAAATCAATAAAATATATTAAAATTTAAAAAAAGCTCTGTTCTTCAGGAATGCTTTATGGAAGAATTGGTGGCACTTGAACCTGGACCCTAAAGCATACCTCTCAGGTTTTTTTGTTATGAAAGACTCCTGCCCAGTCTGTTGGAGATCAGTATTTTTATAGAGTATAATTAAAATTAGTTACTAAGAAAATGAAATTTAAAAAAATACAAAATGGAAGACCCACGTTTTACCATTATCAAACTTAACAAGGATAAATTACTCTATTAAATTGCTGTAATTTTTTCTAAATACTCTCTATATTTGTATCATCACAGGGTGACAAACATTCCTTAGTCAGACACCCAGCCGTTGACCTCATTTTCAGTAGTGCTGCTTTTTTTTAAAATATATTTTATTGATTTTTTACAGAGAGGAAAGGAGAGGGATAGAGAATTAGAAACATTGATGAGAGAGAAACATTGATCAGCTACTTCCTGCACACTCCCTATTGGGGATGTGCCACAACCAAGGTACATGCCCTTGACTGTAATCGAACTTGGGACCCTTGAGTCTGCAGGCTGATGCTCTATCCACTGAGCCAAACTTGTTAGGGTTCAATAGTGCTGCTGTAAGTACATATGGAGAAAAGACATTTGGGGGCATTGGGAAGGCACCAAGGTGGGAAATTGCACTATGCACAGGGCAATTTGTACTTCTTCAAGTTTTTCCAATTTGCATGTCTTCCCATTTCCTTCTTATTGGGGACTATGTATTAAAAAATAAACAGAAAACACTAGTTCAAAACCACATGGTAGGTGGACTGGGTTAGGATGTGAAAATCATGACATTTATTTGTAATCAGAAGGTAGCATAGCTTAGCTAAAAGCACAATAGTGAGAACGTACAGGGGTGGGCAAACTTTTTGACTCCAGGGCCACAATGGGTTCTTAAACTGGACCGGAAGGCCGGAACAAAAGCATGGATGGAGTGTTTGTGTGAACTAATATAAATTCAAAGTAAACATCATTACATAAAAGGGTACGGTCTTTTATTTCAATAGTTTTATTCATTTCAAACGGGCCGTAGTTTGCCCACGGCTGACTTAGAATTTAGGTTCTGTCCCTCTCTTCCCCTCGCTAACAAATATTCTCATGTTCCTCATCCATCTGAGCCCCATTTTCCACTTTGATAAATCAAAGTGGAAAAGGTCTGGCATTTCTTTCAATACTAGTAAGATAATATGGAAACAGCATCAACCCAAATAAATGTAACATAGCTAAAAGCTAAATATAAGTTGATATAGATTAACACAAAGGCATGGAAAACAGTAAAAAAAGTCTCTACTTATTTTAAAATATACTGTAAGTATATTATGTTCTTGTCATTGATGTGAAAGAAGGATATATATTGAAATAAGATAAACTTTTTTAAGAAAGCATGTTAAAAGTGAAAAGTATGTTCTCTGTATTGAAGTATATTAAAAATGAAAAATAATAATACCAAATATATATGCTTCAAATATCATAGCAAAAACTACCTAGCCATAAGGAAAAATATATTAATGAATATATATGTGTATATATATATATATATATATATATATATATATATATATCACTTTGGGAAACATATAAATTAACTATTATATTTGCGTTCAAGACTATCCTAGCTCTACTACTTACTAGCTTAGACAACTTCAAAACTTATTAATCTCTCTAAATATTTGTTTTTGTTTTGCTTTATCTTTAATATGGAAATAGTAGTTAGCTTATACTGTTATCACATTGAATGAAATATTTATAGAAAGCACTTAGCCATGTTCTTTGAATGTAAAATATGCTCAATAATCAAGTTATCCCATAGTTTAAGAAAACAAGATATGCCCCTTAAAATTAATTAATACTTGATTTAAATTTAGGTTCCTATAAAAAACAGAACATATGTCATGCATTGGTAAATAATCATTACCAAATGATCTTTATAAACTACGATAAAAATGTGGAATGATGATGAACTTTTATTGAGTGTTTATGATATGGCAATACTATTTTATGTACTTTATATGTATTAACTCATTTAACCCATATTGAAAAAATATAACCCTGTAAAATAAATGCTATTACTATTTCCATATTAGGAAATTGAGACTCAGGAATATTAAGTAATCTACCCATATCAACAACTAGTCAGTTTTGTGACTGGATTAGAATCCAGGCTCCAGGTCTATACATTTTGTTATTTCTAAAAGATTTTCCCCCAGCTTTCTTGAGGTATACCAAAAAACTGCACATGCTTAATGTATGCAATTTGGTGGGTTTGGACCTACGTATTCATTTTCACTGCCATCACCACAATCCAGGTTTTGACCATATTGGCACCTCCAAAGGTTTAGGATAGAAATTTAGAAAGGTTTCATGGAGAATATCAGCTTTGGACAGATGGAAAATAACAGAGGATATTCTCTTTTAAGTAGATAGAATGAACAAAATACGACTTGAGGCCAGGATTATTCAAGGAAAGTTTGCTTTATGTGGAAAACATACATTAAGTACCTATTAGATGCAAGTTATCCTTCTAGATGTTAGAGACATATGGAGACAGGCAAACATGAGTCTTACTTTAAAGGTGCTTATAGTCTAAAAGGGGATGGGCACAGAGTTATGGTGTTTAATCATAATTCAAGATAAAAAGTGACAAGTGAGTTCAAAGTTCTTTGAGAATTCAGAAAAAAGAAAGGACATCCTGAGGCAAGAATGGAAAAGTTTTTGTGGAGTAGTTAGCCTTTGAATCAAGTCTTTAAAAGTATGCTAATAGAGATTTGCAAGTGGGATAACATTATAGAAATGAGGTCATTTCTGATTATGGGAATTTTTAACATGAAGGGTTTAAAACCAGTGAAGAGGATCACCTATGTTGGAAGGAATAAATATTGGGAAATAAGATTGGAGAAATAAGTTGAGAGCAATACAGAGAGGACTTTTATTATTTTGTTTTTATAATTTAATTTTTTAATTACAGTTGACATTCAGTATTATTTTATATTAGTTTTAGGTGTATATCATAGTAGTTAGACAATTATATAATTTACAAAGTTATCCCCTCTATAATTCTAACACCTGGCACCATACATAGTTATTATAATATTATAGACTATATCCCCTATGCTGTACTTTACATCCCTTTGACTATTTTGTAACTACCAATTTGTACTTCATAATCACTTCACTTTTTCACCTACCCTACAACCCCTCTTTCATCTAGAAACCCTCAGTTTGTTCACTGTATTATGAGTCTATTTCTGTTTTGTTTGTTGATTTTGTTGTTTAGATTCCACATCTAAGTAAAATTATATAGTACTTGTCTTTTGCTGTCTGACTATTTCACTTAGTATAATACCATTTATGTCTATCCACGTTGTGGAAAATGGTAAGCTTTCATACTTTTTTATGGCCAAGTAATATTGCCATTTATATATGTACCACATCTTCTTTGTGTACTTGTCTATTGACGGACACTTGGGTTGCTTCCATATCTTATCTATTGTAAATAATGTGCAATGAACATAAGAGAACATATGTTCTTTCAAATTAGTGTTTTAGATTTTCTTGGATATATACCCAGAATCGGAATTGCTATGTCATAAAGTAGTTCTGTTTTTAAAAAAAAAAAAAAAATTGCAAAACCTCCATACTGTGGAGAGTAGTTTTAATGCCTGAGTAAAGGCTAGTGATTTTATCTTACATAATGAACCTTTGCACATTGAGGTCAAATGCTGTGGGAACTGTTCTGTCAATAGTGGTTAAGAATGTGGGTTCCAAAGCCAGAATGTCTTGATTTGAATGTCATCTCTACCTCTTAAAAGCAGAAAGCAAAGGATGAGTTAACGAAACTATCATTTACTGTTCCACTCTAAACATTAAACATTTCCTGAGAAATTTTCCATGCCCGCAGATGTGCTGGCTGTCAGGGACATCTAGATGCAAAGAGAATCTCTGCCCTCACTTGGTTCATGAGTTCCTGGGAAGGACAGGAGAAAGGCAAGGATGTCAGTGCAGATTATCAGCACTTTGTTGGGTCTGCCTGGCCTATGTGAGAGTAGACAAAGTCCATAAGTCTGCCTGGAGATGAGGGAAGGATGGCTACATATCAGTGTGTCTGTAGAAGGGCCTGACACAAGAGAGATTTATAAGAGTCCTCTCTTGCCCTCTATCTGAATTTTACCTTAGTTCCATTCTGTGCTAGAAATAACATTGCCAAGTACCACCCTAAAAGAACTAACCCACCTAACCCCATCACCTACTTTCTTTTTCAACCAGTTTGCCTATTTAATGCTAAAATTTTCATTGACACTAAAGTTGATTTGCAGTCATTAAGTGCTTCCTTGTCAAAAAACTTCTACTAGATTACAGGCTGCACCTGGGAGAGAAGGGGAACAAAATAAAAGTAAATGGGTGAATGGAGTAGGTTCTCCTGTGGTCATGTTGCTTTGTTTCAATGAAGCCCCACCCCATTTTTTAATTTAAGTGAGGGATATCAACTCCCAGGTAGCTTATATACAAAGAAGATACCTTTACAATGTAGAGGTCTGGAGCAAATCTTCTTAATTCAAATGATGAAATTTAGCATCACTGATACTAGGACAAATTAACAGCTGCCAGTTGATATGATATAGTAGGAAGTATACAACATACCTATGTAATAGTTTTGCTAAAGTATTTAACTTGAATCCAACCTTTAGGAAATATACAAATCCAGATGTTATAACATTCTTTAAGGCAATTTTCCTAAATTCTTGAAAAAAAGTCAATGTTAGAGGAGTCTATGCTATGTTAAAAGAAATTAAAGCAACATGCCATACCAATGCAAGACATGAGTTTTGATTGGAATCTAGATTTAAAAAGAAAACTATAATTGTTTGGGTCAAGGTTAGAGAAATTTGAATATGAACTTTATGTGAGACAATACATTCATGTTAATGTCTTGACTATGGTAATGACATTGTGATTAGATAGGACAATATCCTTATTTTTAGGAGCAACATGTTCAAGGTTTTAGGGTGCAATGTCATGATGTCTGAAACAACTTTGAAACACTCAAGATGATAGATAGATAGATAGATAGATAGATAGATAGATAGATAGATGATAGATAGATAGATAGATAGATAGATAGATAGATAGATAGATAGATGATAGATAGAGTAAAATGAACTTCACATTAAAACAGTTAGAGATGCTGTTACTACATAGCTATATGGGGCATCTTATTTATCCCCAAAATGTGTTGAAGCCTGTCATAAATGAATTATCTTAGAAAGGAGTCTGAGATGATAACTATTATGGTGGTGATGACAAAAGCTTACATATATCTAAAGCTCTACAAGTTTACAATACAAAGCTTAATCACAACCGTGGTCTGATTGACTGACCTGGTGTCAATGTCTTCATTCTTCACATGAAGTAACAGAGATTCAGAGTGGCTCTGTGAGTTTTCATGGTCACTTAGCTAACAAGTGTCAGGATTAAGACTTTGTTTTTGGTATTTTTTTGTTTTTGTTTTTTGTGTGTTTTTTTTAATCTCAAGTTCTCTCTGGTTTATGCATTACAGAATGGCATATGTTGTTCCTGCAGCTGGTCCATAGTTGGTTATCCCTGCCTCATGTCATCTTTTCCCTCCTGAAGTCATTATCTTTAAATGAGAGACCACCTGTGACCAGGGCTATACGTTTTGTAGCCTGGACTTCAATTTCACTGACATCAGAGTTTAACTATCTATAACTCCTGAATTAACTGATGTGGCACTAAGCATGGGCTTTTACCATGCCCAGATGTATACTTTAGGAAGATAGCACTCCTAATAGCTCCCAGGCAACCATGTCAGCAAACTGTAGCCCTGCTCTTGACCTTGGGAGAAGGCAGATCACTGATAACTACAGTTCATCTTGTTTTCTCAAGTCAGTTCTGCATAGAATATTACAAGCAAGAACCTTTAACTAAGTCTTAGCTGGGTATATTTTTTAATGATTTCTTCCTGAAAAGGTACTAGTTTTAGTGTTTCCACAGTCTTTCTCTTCCATCTTTGTAAAAAATTTTTACCTCCACTACAGTATTAAGTAAATGCCACAAAGAATTAACCATAATACAGTAGTTGGGTGAGTTCTTACCTTTGAAGGGGAGATAAAGTCTCTCATGCTCTGAACGTTTTCCATTGACTTTGGCTTAAGTTTTGCCTGTAACAGTTTCCCATTGACACTAAGGTCCTTGAGTGGGTCTCAAAACACTACCCTGGGATAGGAAAAAAGGAAACATAGAAGGTTTGAGCTAGGAGTAAATTCACATCTAGTTCAATTAGCCAGGAAGCAGGTCTTCAGCCCAAATCATCTGCAGCAAAACTGCATGCCTCGGTTCAAGTGCTCACATCATGGGGCCACCTGTTTCTCTGGACTATTAGAAAAGTATGTTAATACTAGAGGGCACTCTTAATTCCAGGGATAAATCATAAGAAGAACAAGGGATGATGAACAATAAATTATTGTAAGTTAGGGTACATTTCAGAACATGACATAGGAGAGAGAATTTTTAAATTAGCTATCAAAATGAATGGGGGAGAAAGGCATCATTGCTAGAAAATTGGGGGGCTTACAGGGCTAGCTGCCAGCATTGGAACTTATACTTTTCAGATAGTATTGAGGGTGAAATGTAAAGTAAGGTTGAGTTTATCATCTAGATATTCTTGACACATCTCTTTGCATTTACCTGTTTTCTATGTTGATTGATATATCCAGAGCCTCTATGTTTTGTGCTTTCCTACATTTTGAAAGAGAATACCGGTTTGTATGTGAGAGATTCCACATGTCTATGTCTGTGACCATGACATGATTCTCTCCAAAATAATGGTGTTCTGGCTGTACAGATCCTCAGACTGAAGACATCACTATTAGAATGCAGTAACTCCAGAAATGGATAGTGTAATATATCTGAGGATGAACTGAAAATATCTACCAACTTATTTTTAAGCAGAAAGCTGTAATTATCTTGGCATTGTTTACAACGTGTTGTCTTATTCCTTTTTTAAAAAGAAAACTGAAGCCGAAACCGGTTTGGCTCAGTGGATAGAGCGTCGGCCTGCGGACTGAAAGGTCCCGGGTTCGATTCCGGCCAGGGGCATGTACCTGGGTTGCGGGCACGTCCCCACTGGGAGATGTGCAGGAGGCAGCTGATCGATGTTTCTCTCTCATCGATGTTTCTGACTCTCTATCTCTCTCCCTTCCTCTCTGTGAAAAATCAATAAAATATATATTTAAAAAAAATAAAAATAAAAAATAAAAAGAAAACTGAAGTGTATGAGTCTTAAAATTGTTTAGTGAGCTATTTGAGGAATTCAAGGAGCACTAGGTAAATTGTCTTCACAGAACTTGGCATTTACCTAATAATGTTTTTGTTTGTCTCTGAGTATTGTCAGTGAGACATGTTGGGACAATTTGCATATACCCAGTAGTTTGTTCTAGGGCAAGTGAAGTTTTACTGCCTTGGAGGACTATTGGACAGAAAGTGGAAGATAGGAGGTGGCAGCGGCTTGGCATTGGTAAGCCTTTAAAGAAGAAAGGCATCGACAGGCATGTTCCCGGATTACTTTACTGAGAAACCAACTCACCATATTTGGTATTGTTTATCTTTGCAATTGTGAGCAAATGGAGATCCAATGAATGTTCATGAAAAAGAAGTTGAGTGCCCCGAACAACAGGGATGATAAATCATTTCTTTTCTGTATTAATAAGACCAGTCAATAAGTGAGCATGTCTAGAAGACTTACACTGAGATGCTAAGAAGAGTGAAAAGCACCATTTGAAGTACAGTTGAAGGTATGGAGAAAAGAAAACCTGGCACCCTGGCTGTTGGAGAACTGCCCTGTGAGAAAGGAATGGATTGTGCTTTCAGAGTTAGCACCAAAGACAAGCTAGGGGACACTGAGAAGTTTCCATTCAGTATAAAGAATTAACTTTTCTTTAACAGACAGAAGCAAATTCTTAGAAGAGTCTAGGCCAGTCGTGGGCAAACTACAGCCCACGGGCCGGATCCGGCCCGTTCGGCTGTTCTATCCGGACCGCGGAGCCGAAAGAGCGGAGAGTTCTCTTGCTCTCCCCTCCGTTCCTTCACCAGCAGCAGTGTTAACATGGCAACGTCGGGAAACATGGCCGCAGCTCCTTCTTCTGAGTCCAGTTTAAGAACCCATTGTGGCCCTCGAGTCAAAAAGTTTGCCCACCTCTGGTCTAGGCCATAGTTCAATAACCCCTTGTTGGGGAAGTGATGATCAGTATGCAATCATCTTATGGACTGTGAAATTCAGTTTTGGAAGCACAGCCCAATTGTGATATTCAATGTCTTAAATGACTAAACTTGCCTGGGAATCAGTCTCTTGCAAGTAATTTCCAGTTCTACTCCAAGATTTTGAGTGTTATTATATGACTATAATTAACATTTGTATAATTCTTTGTAAAGCACTTTTATATTCTTTATATCATTGGAGCTAGACAGCAGACCCACAAAATTCACAGTATGTATGTTTATTTCCATTTGGTATATGAAGACACAGAGGATCTGAATGATTAAGAGACTCCTTATGCTCCAAGGCCACTACCACCCTAACAAAGAATATGTCTTCTAAACAGCAGACTTGCACTGGAGCCCAGGCCTACTGAATCCAGATCTGGGTCTCTTTCCACCCACTGTACTGTCCTAGCACCATCTTGCGGGATTGGTCATGCACTGTAAGGTCAGTCGACATGCCTGTACTGAAGCTTTTCCATCAGTATAAGGGACAAGGTGATTGCTTTGATAAATGCTTAGAGGGTCTCAGCTGAGAGGTTCTAGGTCATTTATATTTTATTATTTTTATTATTTTGTGTCAATAAAATGGTTTCCAGAGTGCTCCTGTCAATTACAAACTAGGAAATGAATCCAGGTGAGCAGCTTCCTCTAGTACAGATGGAATTGGAGGCCTTTAAGGGTCTTTTTTTCCCCCGCAGAAAAATGACCTAATTAGTTAAAAAACCCCAAACCACAACAGAAGTAAAATTAGAAAATGAGTGGTATAGAGAAAAGACTATTGATTTGGGGGAAAATGGATTTCTTGGTTTTGTCTCTCTACAGCTCTTTGTTTAACATATCTGTGGGTCATGAGAATAGAATGTTTTCTAGTTAATGAGACACATTAGATATATTTCCTTTTGTGGTGGTGATTTCTGGCAAAGCATTTGCTCAGGGAAATATATGTTTACAGCACTAAATGAATAATCCTAAACATTTTAATGTGTTCCATCTTAGCACATGTTAATTTTTAATTAATTTGGCTATATAGGGTGTTTGTAAGCATTGATTTGGAAACCTAGATTTATAATATGCCATAAAGAAGATTTAATCTTAGAAACTATCTAGAACAACCTTTCATTTTTCTAAAAACTAAAGCCCAAATGACTCATTCAAGGTCACACAGCTGGGAGTGTTTTGAACTGTATGGCCAAACTTCCACTCTAATAAAGAATAGTTACCCTCTACTAGGAGGAAGGAATGTCAGGGCTATTCACAAAGGTGAAAAAGTAGGTGAGGGCAAGCTATTTTGGTGAACCCAGACCTGGATACACCTTATTCAAACTTGGACAAAGAACACTTTGCCTTAAAAAAGAGTAAAATAAAATCAGTAGCTTCTTAGGAATTGTGTTTACATACTGTGCTGAATTCTTTTATTTTCAAGCTAGAGGCCCAGTGCATGAAATTAATGTACTGTATGTGTGTGTGTGGGGAGGGGGGGGGAGGTGGAGTTCCTCAGCACAGCCTGCACCCTCTTGCAGTCTGGGACCCCTCGGGGATGTCCTCCTGCCAGCTTAGGCCTATTCCCCATGGGGAGTGGACCTAAGTTAGCAATTGGACATCTCTCTCACAGTCCTGGACCCTTTGCTTCTTACCACCTATCTTCTCACTGCTCTTTACTGCTCGGCTTGCTGCTCCTTAGCACTGCCATAGAGGTGGGAGAGGCTTCCGCCACCACCGCTGCGCTCGCCAGCCATGAGCCCGGCTTCTCATGCCCTGTGGGAATGCTACCATTCCTGTGTTGAGTGTCTACCCTCTGGTGGTCAGTGCGCATCATAGTGACCAGTCATTCTGGTTGTTTCACCATAACAGTTGCTTAGGCTTTTATCATATAGAATAAAAAATAACTAAAGAGATCCTCAATATATTTTTTTTGTCCTTGTTAAATTACTTACTTGTAATATTTATTGTCTGTTTTCCTCACTCAAACATAAGTCCTATTGAAGGCAATAACTTTCTGTAGTTCACTGTTCTGTCTTCGGTTCTAGAACAATGCCTGATTTATAGGAGGTGTTTGTTATTTGTTTAATTAATGAATGAACATATAAGTGAAGTTGTGAGCATATATTCCATCTTCTCCATGTAAGAACATGGGTTATAGTAAACTAAAAAGGGAAAATACTTCATTCACTTAACAGATATTTATGTAGCATTTTATGGAATCACAAAGTATTTGATTTGGAGGAAGTTTGAGAGACTAAGAAAATCCTCTCAGAGATGGAAAATGAGTACGTTTTCTAGGTTCATGAATTAATTAGTGACAGAATCATGAATTATAACTTAGACTTTCTCATTTCTTTTTCTTAAATTCTTTATTAAGGTATTACATATATCTCCTTTTTCTACATTGCCCCCCCCCCCAGCACATGCCCTCACCCCTCCTTGTGTCCGTGTCCATTGATTATGCTTATATGCATGCATACAAGCACTTTGGTTGATCTTTACCCCTTCCCCCAACCCTTTCCTGCCTTCCCTCTGAGGTTTGCCGTTCTGTTCAATGTTTCTCTGTCTCTGGATCTATTTTTGTTCATCAGTTTATGTTGTTCATTATATTCCACAAATGAGTGAGATCATGTGATATTTATCTTTCTCCAACTTGCTTATTTCAGTTAACTTAATGCTCTCCATGTCCATCTATGCTATTGTGAATGGTAGGAGTTCCTTCTTTTTTTACAGCAGCATAGTATTCCATTGTGTAGATGTACCACAGTTTTTTAATCCACTCATCTGCTGATGGGTATTTAGGCTGTTTCCAAATCTTAGCTATTGTAAATTGTGCTTCTATGAGCATAGGGTTGCATATATCTTTTTTGATTTCTCATTCCTTTTTTTTAATCACTTAAAGGTATTGAAAACTATATAGATTAAAACATGCTTTATATATTCATTGAACTTCAATCAAAATTAGATAGACACCTTTGGACTTGATCTCTTTTGCATGCATGTTTTGTGAAAATTAGGATTGAAATTGGTCAATGGATGGGTTACATAGTTAAGATTTTATTTTAAAGTTCTAAACCCCATTTCCTCTCCTCCCCACCCCCCCACCCCCCCCCAGTCTAAGGTTCATTTGTAGTCATTGGTTCCCAATACTACAATTTTCATCCGGTCTTATCTAATTGGGTCAGATGGGCAGGGAATCACATTGAAAGAAACATCCTTTCCCCAGGGTTAAATGTGTTTTACATTACAGCCAGTTCTGAAAGTTCACTAGGTTTCTCCAAAGATGTGAAAGAAACACCACCCAGGATTGATGTTTATCTTGTCTTAATACAAATAGCAGACACCCACTAATTGGTTTTATTGGGATCGTCATTCTCTTTATCAAAGAATGAAAAGTAGAGAAGAGATTCCTTTAACAACTGTGAAAACAAATTTGACATTCTGGACGAGAAAGAGCTGGTAGGGTACACATTGTGTATGGAAAAAAAAAAGTCTTAGTTCATAGGTTATCTATGGTTGTATACTGAGAACTGAGACCTGCAACCTACACGTACTAATTAGCATTTTCTGATCTTAAACATACAAATATTGGTAACTGTGAACTCAACTCCCTTTCCCTCCAAATCGCCCTTTTTCACCCCCACCAGCACTTTCCCCATAACTTTCTCTAAAACACTCAGATAATCATCTCCTTCCAGACTTTGAAGTGACATTAGAATTGTCAGAAGGCATATTTAATTAACTGTCAGCAAAGCCATTGTTTGAACATCTGTGGAGTTCTACTTGGTAGGCATCTGTTGTTCTTTTAATTAAATGGGTTCATTTATCTACAAATATTTATTGAGTGCCTACTAAACACCAATCATTGTAGTGTATACTATGGAAGATAATAGAAATGAGTTACCATCATGACCTAGAAGAGAAAGCATTTGTTAAATCCTCTCGCACCAAGGGTTTTAATGGAAAGTAGATTTCATTACTGGCAATGGAAAAGACATTCTTTTTCATCTAGATTCAAGGGCTTTTGCCACTATTACCAGCTGACCTGTGGGACATAAAATGCCAGAGGAGTCCATGTGAAGACATCATAGCTGGGGAGTAGAGACCAGCTAGCCATGGTTAAAATTTTCAAGGAAGACAGTGAGTGCTCTTAAACAAAAACAAGCTGAGAAGATGCAATGCCAATTAACTGGGAGGTCTCAGAAACAGGTCCCTGTTAATGACCTCATCCTGATCTTCTTCCTAGGTATGAATCTGTTGTCAGTCATGTTGCATTTAAGTCCCCCAGATTTATTACAGCACTGCACAGCTCTTATCTCTGTCCTCATTTGTTTCTCTATCAATCCTGTAATATATGAGAGTCCTGGACCCAGCTCTACTCCTAGCTGGAAGTGAGCATCAGTTATTAAAATTTAGCAAGAAAGAACAGAAACACTGTGTAGGAGTGACTTGTTGAGGGAGGCCAAGTTGGTGCAGTAAGCAGGTGGTAATGGATAACATTAACCTCCACTGCCTCTCTCTTTCTCTCCTATTCAGCCTTAGGATAATGGCAAAGTCAGAAATCTTCTAGTTTGAGAGCTTCCTTTTCTCTGGTCATTAGAGGGCACCTTCATAGTTTTACCCTATATGTAAACTCTCTATACTTGCATTTGCCTAACATTTATGTTTAAATAAATTAATTTTAACCTACTTTATCTTCATCCATGTCAACAATATTCATACTTTGATTTTATAGGTTGAAGCACTTGTTGCTTTCCCCCTAAAGACATTAAACTAAATACTATATTTAAATTAAAAAATACTCATCCATGAACCCTCTAATATATACAATATTGATATATTTGGATATAAGTCAACAAGAAGACAATTTGATGCATACCATAGCAAAGTGATGTCTTTAAGGTTACCCAGTGAGCTAATTTCTATTGTCATGTTATATGAGAGGCAGTGCAGTGGTGGAAAGAGCCAAGTATGGAACATTCAGAGAGCAGATTCTGGGCCTGACCCTGTCCCACTGACTTGCTGTGATGTCTTAGGCCAGCCCTTTTCCATGAACCTCATCTCTCATCTCAGGAATAGACTTCATGATCTACTGGGATGCTTTGGCCTAATTTACTTACCTCAAATACATGTATATATATATTTCCTCTTTAAAGAGTAGATGAATAGGAAAGCAACTCCCTTATGCAGAATTACAATAGTACTTGCTTCAGAGTGCCTCAGAAAAATTGAGAAAGAAACTCAAGGATTATATTTCATAGACCACTTTATACTCTGTTCAGTACTGGTCCTCATTTCTTAAGGTTTGCATTTAAAATAGCGTTTTAAGTGTCAGTTAATAAAAACAAAATAGGCTCTAGCCAGTTTGGCTCAGTGGGTAGAGTGTTGGCCTGGGGACTGAAGGGTCCCGGGTTAAATTCTGATCAAGGGCACATGCCCAGTTGAGGGCTCGATCCCCAGTATGGGGTGTGCAGGAGGCAGCCAATGAATAATTCTCTCTCATCATTGATGTTTCTGTCTCTCTCTTCCTCTCCCTACCTCTCTGAAATCAATTATATATATTTAAAAAAATAAAATTAAATAAATAAAATAGGATTGCAGAATATAAGGATTAACTTAGTGTCACTGTTTAAGGATTTACCTGGGTCAGTAATAATGTGGTTTGCTAACAGTACTTTGGCATAGATAGTGATATTGATATTGGTAAACATTAATGTGATAATGGCCTTTAGTGGAGATAATACAGCACCACCATAAAGATAAATAATTTTTCTTTTGTTACATAGCATAGTGACACAAACACTGGACTGGGAGTCAAGAAATCCCAGTGTAAGTCTTATATCTTCTTTGTGTTACATCAGTGACATTCGACATTTGCAATGTGCTATGGTTACCAGTTTTAAGATGAGAGTTATCGTGTTGCCAGAGAAATTAGTTTATCCAAGAAAAGATTAGGAGATAGAACAAAATTCTGAAGTTAGGTTTTCTGAATTAAATTACTTGTACTTCCAGCAATTATATATAACCTCTTAATCTTCCTGAGTTTCTATTATTTCACCTATTTAAAAAAGATAATTACCATCCCTGTTTATTTTATATACTTATTGTGAGAATTAATTTAAATAAATATATGTTAAAATGCATCGTAAACCTTAATAGATAAAAAATTTAAGAGATGCTAGTATCACTTCCGAGAGCAGCATCTCATTTGATTTATGCCATTTATGATTAGGCTGTAATAACTAACCCCTCTGGTGCTTGCCTCTATTTGAATTAATACTTATTTTATTATGTTCTTCTTATTGTATAATATCATTAGATAATACAAAAAATGTTTTTCAGCCATTGTGTGTGAGAAAGCAACACACAAAGACATACCACAATGTTCTCATTTGCTGAGCAAACTACTCTTGCTTTTTAATGTGGGATGCAGGAGAACTAATTGAAAAGAGACAAAAATGACTCAGATTGTGCAGGATGAATCATATCCCACTTTCTCATCTGAAATGCAAAGACAAAAATTAAAGAAAACCAACTACCACAGAGCTTTACTCTCAGTGTCTACATCATCAGAATAGAGTGTTTTTCAGAAGAACAAAGGATGCATTACTACTAGGCAGATAATTGTAGGTAGTAGAAAACCTGTTTGGTTTTTTTCTCTTTGTCTGTAGTCTGCTGGAATTGTCTCATTTTATTTCCCTTGGTTAAAACATTCCAATAGAGAGGTTGAGACCTATCATGCAATCATTGCCCAAACTGTTCAGAAATGTACCTGTCACCTCTATAGAGGCCAATCAGAGTCTGAATAAGCTGGGACGACATCAGATTCCAGGGTCCTTTGGTCAGGCAGTAGGGAGTAGGAAGACAGCAAAGCAACAGAACCCTGGCCAGGGTGAAATTGCTGCTTCCTTGAATTTAACTTATTCAGGTTATTGATGTGAATGATGAAGTGAAGATGTTGTCCTGCTGGGGTCCAAGATACAGATGCATAATCTACTTTACTCACAAGTATAGCTTAAAACAAGAAAAAAAGTATTTTGTACCAACAGAGGCACTATAATCTACCCTAGAACACAGTCTGCAATTAAGTCAGAATTATTTCTTATTTTTTTGTTACATTTTATTCATAACTTGTATGGTTTCTATTTTTCTCTATTTATGCATACACACATATGTATATATACACTCTATGATATACATATAAATATGTGTTTGTATGTCTATGCTCCCTATTTTATTGCAAGATCACTGAGAAGAAATATCTTTCTTGTCTAGCTCTTCCCCAAAGAGCAAAATGAGGAGCAGAGCTAGGAGACGTGTTAGATCTCTCTATGGCACTTCACCAGGACTTTTCTCTAGTCTGAATTCACCCTAAATATTTCCACAAATGGTTCTGTATAAAATAAGATTTGTATATATGGAGCACATACCATGTACTATAAGTTTTATATGTGTTATTCATATTTCTTGACTATAACCTTATGAAATAGGCACTATTCTTTCACAGATGAGGAATTTAAACAAAGAAAATAACTCAGATAATTTTTCCAGGGTCTAGTAAGTATTTCAAGTTCAATATAAACCCA
Source organism: Myotis nattereri (assembly GCF_964212035.1). Taxonomy (NCBI): domain Eukaryota; kingdom Metazoa; phylum Chordata; class Mammalia; order Chiroptera; family Vespertilionidae; genus Myotis; species Myotis nattereri. The sequence continues at coordinate 46,986,632 of NC_138077.1, forward strand.
AAGCCTGGCTCTTAACCCCAGCATATACTGTGCCTGTGATTATAGCTTGCAGACCATCAGCTAACTAGGCCTGGCAGCAGCTTGGACCCACAGAGTCTGTGCCTATCTTATTACTCTTCTGCAAAATCCCATTTCATTTCTCCTCTGCTCCTCTTAGGTAATTATTTAAATCTGATTAGGTTCTCCCTAATTGAAGGGTCCCGTCACTGACCAGGCAGCAGGTAGAAATCCAGGTGTACCATCACTCTGTTTTCATTACACCAGATGTCTTCAGGAATGTTCTCTTGACTCTCCTACCAAGGTAATGGTGCCCAGCTGAGACACTCCAGGTGATATAAGGCAAGAGCTGAATGCAATACTCGTTTTGTTAACAACAAAATTTAAGAGACACATCTCTATTCCTCTGTTTCCTCTTGAATGGGAACTAGTTCTTGGGATTTTAGCATATCTAATCTCCAGAATTCCCCCTTTCCCAATCCAGTGTCTTCTTTTACACACAGAAATAGTTACTTTTAATTTTCATAAATCCATCCACAGTGGCATCTTAGTCTAATGAACCTTAGAAAAAGCAAAGTCTTGTCTCAGTGCCAAAGTGGAAATAAGAAAGGGAGAAGGGAACTCATCTTGAAAATAAGATCACCCTATTGAGGCAGAAGAGTTAAATACAATAGCTAGCAATTGGCTCGCTAAGTCGGAAGTTGATGCTATTTTAGGCCATCAGCAGGAGTGTCAGTGTATCTGTGAATTTTGGCATTTTATTTCACTAAGGTGGTTCAGGAAGCCAGACACTGATTAACTGCTTCTTCGACTTAGTTCCCACTCCTAATTTTGGATGTGTGGTGTCTTCAGGTAGCTGTTGTGACACCCTGTTTTTAAAGAAAACTTTTCTTGTGCTTCTAAAGTAATCCTGGGAACAGTCTACTCCACATCCTACTTTCCTGGAACCTCTCATCCTCTACATCTCTGGTCACAGGCACATGGAGATACTGTTGCTTCTGGTTCTTCTCTGGCAGATCAAGGAAATACAACTCAGGTGTGTGCATCCAGTTGCCATTGCGACTTTGTCTGTAATGGCAGCATTCTCACTGAGACATTAGGCCCAAGGTGGATTTTTTTGGAAGATCACATAAGAAGAGACCTGTGGAAGGAATGGCCTCAGCATTGCCATCACTTGTGAAGTAAAGAGATACCCTAGACAGGCCACAAGATTTATTTAGGTAAGACTAGGAAAATTCTAAATTTTGTGTTTGTTGGCAAGGGTTTGGAATCTTATTTCATTTATAAACATGTTTTACATGAAGGATAATGATTTCTAGGTTTAAAAAAAATATATGGCATCTGTTTGTTCCTTCACTTTTTTATTCAATAGTTATTGAAGGCCAAACACAGCACTAGGCATTGCCATTAAACATTAGTCTACATAGTAGAGACAGTGTTTACAAATAACTCAATTTTAATATGACAAATGTATTCCACAGTTAGGTGAAGAGTGCTATGGGAAGAAAGAAGTTAGCATGGCTTCTATGATTGGCAAATTGGGGAAACAGGGGTTTTTAAATATAACTGATATTGGGGCTAAATGTTAATGGAATTTTCCAGGTAAAGCATCAATTTGAGGGCATTTCAGACAAACAATTCAGTGGGTATAAAGAGACCAGGAGAGAATTACAAAATGTGCAATATGACTAGAAAATAGTGTATAGGAGAGGAAATGAGACTAAAAGGATGATCAGTGGTTAGTTCAAGGGGCTTTTGATTTCCTATTAAAGAGTTTGGAGTCCATTTTGAAGGCCCTGAAGATCCATGAAGGATTTAAACAAGGTAACAGCATGATCTGATAGATATTAATTAAAAATAACTCTGGGTATTATTAAGGGGGGTTGGGGGAGTTAGACAGGAGAGGATTTGGGACCCTGGAAGTCAGTTGGGGTGTCATTTGCATCAGTTTAAGGGTACCTATTAGAGCCTAACCCAAGACAATCATGTTGTGACATTTAAGCAAGAATAAGAGAGATTATTTGAGGCTCATTCTTGGGCTTTTGTCTTGGGTAGATGATGGTATTAAGTGAGGTGAGAAAACAGAAGTTTAATAGTGACATGCCATCAGTCCCCAGAGATCTTCCATTTCAAGAAGCAATTTAGTCCTCTTCATTAATGCTTATTGAGCACCTACTGTGTGCAGTCACAGTTACAGACATTGGTGTAACAGCCTTGAATGGAGGAGACAAAAAGCCTCTGTCATTTGGCTTCCATTCTAGAAGGAGATACAAACACATAAATAAGTTAAATTATATATAGTATGTCAGATGGTGGCATATCCTACAGAGAAAATTAAGCAGGAGAAGGGCTAATGAGTGCTGCAGTGATGGTGAGGATGGAAATAACACTGTAAATAGTGTGACAAATGCAACCGTGAGGTTCCTATTATTGGTGAAATCTGGTCTGCCTAATTTTGTTTCCTTTCTAGTTGTGTTTGTTTTACAAATTATTTTTTTTTTCTTCTAAACAAGGGAAATACACTGCAATAACAACATAAACATTTACAAACACATAGATGTATACACAATGGATTGTGTTGCCAACATAACACATGCCAGGAAAAACAAAACAAAACAAAAAACAGCTAAAAATGTAAATATAAAAAAAGGAGGGGGGGGGTTAGAGACTCCTTCAGATGCTAATCTTTGTCATTCAAATCACAGGATGGTTGGAGTTAAAGAGTCATAGAAAAGAGAGATATAGTCAATATTTGAATCAGGATAATAATTCTGATATTCTTAATGCTGGGGAACCTTAGATTTAATTCAAATCCCTCTGTTTAGACAGGGAAACCATGAGCCTAGGAAGGGAGTAACTAATTTAAGGTCACCCAGATAGGTCTAGAATTCAGGTATTCTTACAGCGCTTTCAGGGATATTATTATTATCCACCGTACCAGAGAGGCCCAGAGTTTGGGATCTGAGACCTGACTTCCTGCGTTTAAATTTCTACATTGCCACAGTGGCCTTGAGCAAGTTTGACCTCTCTTTGTACCAGTTTTCTCATTAGAAAATAGAGATAATTATAATAGTATTTATGATAGTATTTTTGAGGTTAAATAAGTTAATGGTAATACATGTAAATTACATACAACAGTGCCTGTTACACAATTAGTTTTCAGAAAATGTCCACTACATTATTACAATACTTAAAGTATTAAAGCATCTCGATGTCAGTTACCTGGGCTTTGTCCTGTTTACACATAAACTTGAAACCAATCACTGATGATGGCCACAGATAAGAACTTCTGGAATTTTTTATTAAGATGTTAAAATGTTAACTAGATCTTTTGAGGTTATTGAGTAAATATAAAACACATTAAAATAACGTTGATAGTCATTTCATTCACAGAAGTGTTTGGTAGCCCAATCTTGAGCTGAGTGATGTCACATTCTAAACCAGAAGTGGAACCCTAACCTGTAAAGACAGGGAATGCCTTCTTCATTTACGTACATTTTACTAGTTTAACCTCACAACTGTTGACAGCCATGTATTGGATATGACCATGCTGAGTGCTTTGCACAGCTGATCACACCTCGTCCCCACTTCAGGGAGGCATTCCTATCTGGATTTTACAGATGAGAAAATTCAATCCAGGGGCAGTTCAGGACCTTGTGCATGGTCACACAGATAAGACAGTAAAAGGCAAAGCCTAGATTCTCCTAAATTAAGTCTAAGTTCATGTTTTCTGAGCATATATGTCTGTTTTTAATAAGAATACTTTTCTCAGCTAGTAACTATATTCTGCAGATGGTCTGCATTTTGCACTATCGTCCTTTCTGTGCCATTCTTAATACTGCATCATCCTATATAAAAATGCCTAGTATGCAAATTGACCGAAAAGCTGAACAACCGGTCACTATGATGCTCACTGACCACCACGGTTCAGACGCTCAACGCAGGAGCTGCCCCCAGCCCGCAGGTCCCAGGCCAGTCAAGGCGGGTGCCAGTGGGGGGGGTCCTGATCACCCGCCAGTTGCCCCGCAGATGCCCCGCAGATCGGACCTGATCGCTGGCTAGGCTCGTGGTTGGAAAAATGCAGCTTGTGAACCACATGCGACTCTTTGGCCCCTTGAGTGTGGCTCTTCCTAAGCCTTAGGAATACCCTAATTAAGTTAATAACAATGTACCTATCTATATAGTTTAAGTTTAAAAAGTTTGGCTCTCAAAAGAAATTTCAATCGTTGTACTGTTGATATTTGGTTCTGTTGACTAATGAGTTTGCCGACCACTGGTAGGTCTAGGGACCCTACCTGTTCACGTATTTCATGCAGCAGGCCTCTAGTAGAATTATAAAATCATAGGTTTGGGGCAATGGAGGGAGTTTTCTATGTCTCATGTAGAAGCCTAAGAAACACCTGAGGGAGCTTTATCACTATACCTACATACCCTTGTGTGCCTACCTTGTTTACACATAGACTGTGATCTTAACACAACCCAGTCCCACCTCCACTGAGAAACTGCTATCACTCTGAGAAAATTTAGCTGATGGAATGTGCCATATTCTCCAGGTGTTAACTGGAGGCTGGGGGGTTGGGTGGAGTGGGGGTGGAGGGAGGTTTGAGAATTAGTAATCATTTTTATAAAAACTGAGAACCAGAGAGTGGTGATAACTTCCCCCAAGATCGCAGCTCATTTATACACATGTGCATGCAGAACCTGCATCTTCTGACTTTCACTGTTAGGCAATTTTCTTATTTTTCAAAACTGCCTTTGTGGAATGCACTGTGTTCTCCTCAGTCGTTCTAGAGGACTAGAAGGGGGGAGGGAGGCAGGGAGAAGAGTCAGAGGTGAGTCATTGATTTGCCTGAGATCCCATAACAAGTCAGTTGGTAAAGAGAGAATACGTTCATTACATTATGCTGCTCTACATATATTCACTTGTTTCTAGTTAAGTAGCAGCTCATCAATATGGAATACACATGTTCATAATAGTAGACTTGTAGGTAACATAGCATTTTGGTCTGTTTTCAATTTCTGATTCTTTGATAACTAAACAAATAGCAGAAATAGTGAAACTCAGCAGGTGAATAATCTCAGTTTTCTGTGATCTCTCTTCTTTAGTGAGTCAGTATGTCTAGTAATGACACAGTACATGATTTTGGTTGGTAAGCAAATATTTATTGAGAGCCTACTCTACGTCCATCACTAACCTAGGTGGGATGAATCAAGAGTTCCTATAAATCCTTTCTGGGGGGACAGGGGCTATAAATAATTAAGTTCAAAGGTCTCTGTTCCCAAGAAACTTTTTGACTACTAGAGGTTAAGTAAAGGAAAAATATATAATAATCATTTTACCATGTGTAAATGTTATAAAGTAGCTCTGTACATATGACTATGAGAGAGAATGTCTGGGGGCCCTGGGGTGAGTGGCCGCATTAAGGGGTGAGATCTGAGTAAAATCTTCAGAAAGGAACAGAATTTTTCCATTAGAGAAGAAGGTAATTTTTCCAAGTATAGAAGAAATATCATGTGCAGAAAAATATAGGCAAAAAAAATGGTGAATTTTGGAACAGTAAGATGTTGAAAGAAGTTCTCTGGGACTGAAGCAAAACTGAGTTGAAGAAAAAGTGGTGGGGCATGGGCAGGCAGAGAACATCACATTCAATGATGAAAACCCTGGTGTGATATATCATAGAAAGGATTTTTTTCTGTGCAAAGTGAGAATGGGTGACTATTGTTAAACAGAGGTAGCATCACATTAATGGTTTATAAAAAGTAGAGGGGATAACCACTTTTATTATCATATAGCATTACTAACAGCCTAGATAATTTTATAAAGCCACTTCACAGGGGATAATGGAACTGGAAATTTCATGAGAACAGATTCAAGGAACTTATGGTGTGAGAAAAAAAGTATTGCTGTCATTTTTCTCAGAGTTCAAAACAGGAAGTGCTTAGGTATGCAGAAATGCAAGTTAAGTCAATTACATTTTTGGTGTGTTTTTTGTGTATTTTAATTTTGCACATCAGCATTACTGCTACTGAATACAGCTATGTTAATAATCCATCCATTTCAATAATCCACCACATTTTCAAAACAAATATATAGATTTAAAGATTGCCTTTTATTTTCAAAAAAAAATATAAGTAGATCTTCAGAAAATCATTGTACGTATGTGTGCAGTTTATCTTGGTCCCACCATCAGGTAGAAAACTTTTCAAGCTCTTCATGCTTACTTAAAAATTTATGTGTGTTAAATGGCAGTTCCATTTTTAAATTTTGACCCAGTAATACCACTTCTAGGAATATATCCCCCAAAAAACAGGAACACCAATCAGAAAGGATATATGCACCCCTATGTTCATAGCAGCACAATTTACAATAGCTAAGATTTGGAAACAGCCTAAATGCCCATCAGCAGATGAGTGGATTAGAAAACTATGGTACATCTATAGGATGGAATACTCTGCTGCTATAAAAAAGAAGGGAATCTTACCATTTGCAGCAGCATGGATGGAACTGGAGAGCATTATGCTAAGTGAAATAAGCCAGGCAATGAAAGAAAAATACCACATGATCTCACACATTTATGAATAATAGAAACACTGAACAGACTGTCAAATTACAGCAGGAAGGCTGGGGAGTATTGGGAGAGGGGGGTAAGAGATCGACCAAAGGACTTGTATGCATGCATATAAGCATAACCAATGGACACAAGACACTGGGGGGGGGGGGTGAGGGGAGGGCGGTAAGGGCATGTGTCAGGGAGAATAGGAGAGGCTGGGGGAAGGTCAATGGGGGGAAAAAAGAGACATATGTACTACAATTTGTAATACTTTAAATAACAAAATAAAATTTAAAAAAAAGAATTTATGTGTGTTTAGAGAGGAAATTACCTTGAAAACATCTTCTAATTCTGTCATTTTTAAATATATATATATATATATATATATATATATATATATATATATTATTTAAAGTATTACATATGAATCCTTTTTCCCCCATTGACCTCTCTGGGCTCCTTCCAACCCCCCAGCACATGCCCTCACCACCAACCCTATTATTGTGTCCATGATTATGCTTGTATGCATGCATACAAATCCTTTGGTTAATCTATCACTCCCTGCCCCCCTCACATCCCTCCATCCTGCATTCCCCCTGAAGTTGGATGGTCTGTTTGATGCTTCTATGTCTCTGGACCTATCAGTTTATTTTGTTCATTATATTCCACAAATGAGTGAGATCATGTGACACTGATCTTTCTCGAACTGGCTTATTTTGCTTAGCAAAATGCTCTCCAGTTCCATCCATGATGTTGCAAATGGTAAGAGTTCCCTCTTTTTTACAGCAGTGTAGTATTCCATTGTGTAGATGTACCAACAGTTTTCTAATCCACTCATCTACTGATGGGCACTTAGGCTGTTTCCAGATCTTAGTTATTGTAAATTGTGCTGCTATGAACACAGTGGTGTATATATCCTTCCTGATTAGTGTTTCTGGGTTCTTGGGTTATATTCCTACAAGTGGGATTACTGGGTCAAATAGGAGTTCCATTTTTAATATTTTGAGGAAACTCCACGCTGTTTTTCATAGTGGCTGCACCAATCTGCATTCCCACCAGCAGTGCATGAGGGTCGTTTTTCCCTACAACCTCACCAGCACTTGCCATTTGTTGATTTGTTGATGATAGCCATTCTTACAGGTGTGAGATGGTACCTTATTGTCATTTTGATTTGCATCTCTTGGATGATTAGTGACTTTGAGCATGTTTTCATATGTCTCTTGGCCTTCTATATGTCCTCTTTCAAAAAGTGTTTACTTAGGTCCTTGCCCATTTTTTTATTGGATTGTTTATCTTATTTTTGTTAAGTTGTTTGAGCTCCCTATAAATTTTGGAGATTAAACCCTTATCGGTGATAACATTGGCAAATATGTTCTCCCATGCAGTGGTCTTTCTTGTTGTTTTGTTGATGTTTTCTTTTGCTGTAGTCCCATTTGTTTATTTTCTCCTTAAATTTTCATTGCCCTAGGAGCTGTATTGGTAAAAATATTGCTATGACATATGTCTGATATTTTGCTACCTATGGATTCTTCTAATATTTTTATGGTTTCCCATCTTATGTTACAGATGAATCAGGATAATAATTCATCTTTTATCTATTTTGAGTTTATTTTTGTGAATGGTGTAAGTTGGTGGTCTAGTTTCATTTTTTTTTACATTATCTGTCCAATTTTCCCAACACCATTTACTGAAGAGACTGTCTTGACTCCATTGTATGCTCTTACCTTCTTTGTCAAATATTAATTGAGCAGAATGGCTTGGGTTGATTTCTGGGTTCTCTGTTCTGTTCCATTGTTCTTGTGCCAATACCAGGCAGTTTTGAGAACAGTGGCTTTGTAATATAGCTTGATATCCCTGCAACTTTGTTCTTTCTCAGGATTGCTGAGGTTAATTCTGTCATTTTTTGATGAAGGAAATGATGTCCATGGAGAAATAGGAGTGTAAATCATAACTACCAAAGTGCAGTACTCAGGCTGAAATCTTGTTCTTTCCATTATCGCAGGAAACCTTATTTCATTTTTGCATCATTTATTTGTGAAGTGTATGGTAGTTATGAACTGAGTGAATTCCCCAAGGTAACAGATATCTTGGTACTCAATTAGATAGGAGCAATAAGAAGAGTAAATTTGAGAAATTTGGTAAGGAAGTATGACTGGACGTAACATCTATAACCATACTTCAAATCATTTTTCAAAAGGATAAGAATGTAGGGCATGGATGGGCAAAAATGAGAATACTTTATGGCTTCTCCTCCCTTCTTCATTCTCAAACTAGTTTGATATTATATGAGAGTATTTTATGAACTATAAATTATTGTGTCAATATTACTTTATGATGCCTGTATTAGTTTTCTATTGCAGCTGTAATAAATTACTAAAAACTTAGTCACTGAGAACAACACAAATTTATATTTTTTTTAGTGTTGTAGGTCAGAATTTCAGCATGGGTCTCTATGGACTAAAAATCAAGGTGTTGGCAGGGCTGCATTACTTTCTGAATGTTCCAAGAAATAATCCATTTTATTTCCTTTTCCAACTTCTAGAGACTGCCCCATTTTTTATGTGTTGGCTTCCCTCTTTCATCTTCAAAACTGCAACACATCATCACTGGCCATTTCTCCATAGTCAAGTCTCCCCCTGACCATAGCTAGGAAAGTTCTCTGATTTTAACCACCCCTGTGATTAGATTGGACCCAACTGAGTAATCTTAGATAATGTCCCCATCTCAACAATCTTAATTTAAACACATCAGAAAAGTCCGTTTTGTCACATACATATTCATAGGTTCCAGGGATTAGGAGATGATCGTCTTTTGGAAATCATTTTGCTGCCAACCACAATGCCCTCCTGGTAAATTTCCAAAGTTTCTCTAGAGGTAACAGTGCGAGGCTGATCCTTGTGACATTCATGGAGGTGCCTCCCACAAGCCTGATTGTTAGAATCAGCTATTTCTTTTGATTATAAAATTGGAGTAAAGGAAAACTTGAGATTTGCCTAAAACTTGTATGGTGCTGATAGTTCCACTGTGGGAGAGGTCATTCTGACAAATTTGCTGATTCCCAAATAAGCTTAATCCTTTTTATATGGAACAGTTCAGTTTATAGGTTATTAGAGACCCAGCCTGGTTTCCATCTACATTGATCATCCTTGTCCAGTCCTTCACTTAGTGCTTCCTTCTTTACTCCCTTCCTTCCTCCCTCCCTCCCTCCCTCCCTTCCTTCATTGTTTCCTTCCATTCTCCCTCACTATCTCCTCTCATTTCCTTCTTTTTTATTTACAGAAAAGTACTAGAAGAAAGAAAAAGAGAGAGGGAAGAGAGATTAGGGGAACCATATGTGTTAAAGAGTATATGGGTAAAGAGAAGTGGTCAGGAGGGAAGGTTTTATATCTGTAACCCCATTCCAGTCAGTCTCATGAAAGTTTGTTTTCCGAAAATAATTAATACAGGAGTTTCAGAATTTGTTTTGGTAGAAAACTCCATGGAGGACACTAAAGGGAATTGAGGAATCTTGTGACTGATACTATGGTGAAGGATGTGTTCATCAAAGCATAGATTTTTCAGAATTGGAAAATAAACAGGCTCCCAAGTGGAAACATTAATTTCAAACAGTGGGAATCAGGTGTGATACAATTCAGAAATGAATAAAGTTATTCTAAGATCTGGCTAGGAGGCAATGTGCTATAATAGTTCTAAGGATACACTTGCATTTATATTTCAAAAGCCCCTTCTTCTAGGAACCACTGTAGACTGCAGCTTGCAATATTAATGCTGATGATGACCATTAGACTAATCAATATAGATCATAGAAGAGCATCCTAGTGAAAAAAAGAAGAGGTAAACATTTATAAGGTATCTGATTCATATTTCTTCATCATAAAATAACAGTGAAGCCTTGGGCAGTTTTTCTCAGTGGTTATAGCATCAGCCTATGGACCTAAGGGTCACGGGTTCCATTTCTGGTCAAGGGTATATAACTTGGTTGCAGGTCTATCTCAGGCCCAGGCCTGGGCAAATTCAGAGGCAACCAATCAATTAATATGTCTCTCTCAAGACAATCTCTCTCTCTCTCTCTCTCTCTCTCTCTCTCTCTCTCTCTCTCTCTCTCTCCTTCTCTCCCTCCCTCCCTCCCTCCCTCCCTCCCTCCCTCCCTTCCTCTCTCCCATCCTCCATCCTCCATCACTCTCTTCCACTTTCTCTAATAATCTGGGAAAAATATCCTTTTGATTAACAACAACAACAACAAAATCCACATCTTTTTTAGTAATAAATCTTTAGCACACTTTAAAATTTCTTTGTGATTATTGGGTCACTGAAATTTATTTATTTATTTGTTTGTTTGTTTGTTTGCCTATTGTTTATCTATCCATCTATCTTCTGGTGGAATGAATCCATTGGGTAGTTTATATTTTGCTAGAAAATCATTCATTTCATCAAGATTTTTAATTATGTTAGCATGTTGTCATAGGCACATTATTCACTTATAATTTAAAAAATATCTTTGTCTACATTTATATCTTTCTCTTTATTTTGCCTACTCTTCCTGTTTTTCCCTTAGCTCAGTGTTGGCAAACTGTGGCTTGGCAAACTGCAGCTCTCGAGCCACATGAGGCTCTTTGGCCCCTTGAGTGAGGCTCTTCCACAAAATACCAACTTCTGCGCATGGGCCACGAAGTTTCAATCGCACTGTATGTGCACGCCCGCACGTGGTATTTTGTGGTATTTTGTGGACGAGCCACACTCAAGGGGCCAAAGAGCTGCATGTGGCTCGCAAGCCGCAGTTTGCCAACCACGGCCTTAGGTAAACTTTCCTAAGAGTTTTCTTGGGTATTTATGTGTGTGTGTAATTTGATTGTTTTGTAACTTATTACTGTTAGTGCTTAGCTTTTATTAATTTCTACTTTCTACTTTATTTTAGGTTATTTAATTGTTCATTTTTATAGTAGCTTAATCTGTGTTAGTTTATTTATTCTTGATTTTTAATAATGAAAACATGCACATTTATAAAGGTTTCTCTGACTTCATCTGTATCCCATAGGTTTTGAAATATATTTTTAAATGTATTATGAATATTTTATAATTCAGTTGTTTTTCCATCTAAGAATTATTTAGAAATTTATTTCCAAGGTGCTTTTTTAAAAATTTTTCTAATTCTTTAAGTAGAAATAAATCAAGCCTTGAACTTTATTACTAACATAAATTCCTGACTGAGCATTATAAAACTTGCCCTGCTTATTACTGAATTTGGTATTTTTACAGCTGGGAACACTAAATACCCCCACTTAATTTGATATTTGTAAAGCTCAGAGCAGCTTTGGGGTCCCTTTGGCAATTGCCCCATGGCTAATTTGGCCAACTTCCAGTTCCTCAGAGAGAGACAAAGAGTTGTCTCATTGCCACCTGCTATTAACTAAATGCTTAGGATTCAGTGTCCTAGGGGTGACTGGGCAACATGGGAATGTATTATTGTGATAGCCTGTGGAACCACCTTCCCTGGGGAATTTTGAGAACAGCAAAGAAGCATCTGTCTGGGGTGGTTTTATGACCAGCCCTGCCTAAAGGCAGGTGCATGGATTAGATGACCTGTGAAGATTGTTATCCATCCCAGTGACTTCAGTGGAAAGGATGCATTTGCTGAGTTTGAAAAGAGTCCAGGAGGAACATTGATAGGTTTGGGGAGCATATGGTCAAGAGCCTGAAGGTATTTAGCCCTTCTTGAAATTGGAGCCGCTCAGTGTCATCCTGTGCCCTGAATTCAAGAATGCTATCCTCTACATGTGGACCTAGCATTTCAATGATTCCATCCCTGAAAATTATATGCATATATAGTTAAACTCTTTGATTATCAGCAGAATTATTTTTTAAAAGATATCTCAACTGATTTATACCTAGAAATTTAAATATACTGTTGAGTCTGATTCTCATCGTTAAGCCATATCATCATTCCCTGACCCAGTGATCTTGACTTTTCTAATCTGATTCTTCAGAAGTTTTCTATGTTTGTTTCAGGCAATTAAATGGCCTGATTAATCTCTCGATAGAGTTGTCCAAAACATAACAATAAATGTAGTATAGGTACAAGACAAAATGCTTAAATGAATTAAACAAGTTAAATCACCTTTATTGTGATACAATTTCTATTGTATGTATTGGACTAATCTATTTTAAAGTCATTGAGAAAGACAAATGGCCCAAAATATTTTCAGAATGATATGTCAGATATAAGGATGCGGTTACATACCAACAGTTGGAAAATCATTGTGTGTCTATACAGGTGTCAAATGGCCAGATAGCAAAGGTAGACATGCGATTCATTGAACTATCCTAGCAGGGTTAGGGGAATTATGATTTAGGGTACCCCTGCATGGTTGGTTTGGATGAACAGAATAGGAATTACCTCCCTGATTAAGAGAGGTAGACAGGACCAGCCACAAACCTCTCCTAAAATTATATGATAATTTAAAATAATATTAAGATAGTTCCTTAATTCACACTATTCCCAATACAGATAGATTAAATAATTTAATCTTTAAAAATTAACTAATTAAAAATAAGCCTGGAGTAAAATATAAATATTGATCTGATCTACTATTGAGGAAGGATTTTCTTTGTGCTTAGAAATATGAACTTAGAATATGTGGGGAATGTTATTCTTCCCTAGTGGTGAGTGTAAAGCTCTTTATTTTACTGTGTTAATACTTATATAGGTGTAATGGATCCTCATTTTCAAACATAGGAGCTTGATAGATTGTAGGCTGCTGTTAATTACAAAGGTAGTTTCTTAGTTGCTACACCAAACTTTCCAGTGTTCCCTAATCCAACTTTGAATGTTTAGTTGGATCTCTTATTCTACATATACTTAACTTCTGTTATGAAAGTTGAATTAATTTTATTCCTTCATTTGACAGCAGCAAGACATAATTCCTATAGACAAATTAAAGATGTACCTTTCAACTCTTACTATGAGAGTATTAGCTGGCATACATATCAAACTCATTTCTTGCAAAGACTTGCTGTCCTAAGTAAAGTTTTTTAAATTATTTAAAAAAATGATGGCTTGCCAATGCATATATGTATGTGAAGTTCTTCTGATAGCAGGCATTGGTTGGGATTCACAGGGAATACATAAATAAGTAAGCATAGTTTTTCAATAAAAGCTTCTCAAGATTTTGCAGAGGAGATGAGGCAAATAGATAAATGCCTGTAACACAAAATGAATTAATGTGTTTGCCTAAAAAAGAGTAAAATATCTCTACATTAATATGAAAAATGGGGGCATTTTATATGATTTGGTGGTACAAAAAAAGCTTCATGAACAAACCACTAGAAAAATGGACCAAGAATTCACAGAAGAGGAAACATTGTTTTATTCATTAGTAAGAGAGAATTAGGAAGGAGGATAGACTGAGGGAGGGAGAGAGGGAAAGGGAAGAAGGAATGAAAGAAGAAAACCACTTATTTCTTATCTAGCTTCTTGGAAAAGGCAGCATTTGAGATAGGCATTGGACAGTAATATATGATTGTGATTGGTGTAAATGGGATGCAGGGCATCAAGAAGGTAGGAGTAACTTAAGCAAAGACAAAAGATTGGAAAAGTTGAAGCACTCTAGGAACAAGTCATAAAATAAACTCATATAATTCCCTTTAAGACTGTAGGATCTGTACTGGTTCTTAGAAGACGTATAGGAGGGCTTGAAACCTTAAATGGTATGTCAATGCATAATTCCTTAGGAGATGAAATTCTGGGGAAAGTTTGGAAGGAGGATTGTCAAAATAAATTTAGAAGTTCTTGAAAATTGGTTCCCATCCAGGAGAATGGGCTACCCCCTAACTAAATATGAGATTTAGTTGCCTTGGGGTCACAAAATACCCTTGATAAATCAGTTCTGAATGGCTGTAACAGTGTTACCTGTGAGCCTGCTAAACACCAGAATTTGCAATAGCCCTTTGGGTTGTAGTCATGCTAACTTTATCTCTTGCTAAAACTCATAATTTGGAGTAATCCTTATGCTTGCTTGATAATAATACAACAGTGCCATTTTGTAATAATATCTGAAAATTTCTTGTTAGGTCTTCTATATCTCGCATTTCATGAAGGTAAATAATTAATGACTATCATACAGTGTCCATCATTGGCTATAGTTTGTTAATACTAAAGAATTATTTAAAAATGTGCCTTTAGCTTCTCAAGCAGAATGTCCACAGACATCAGCATTGGTATCCACGCCCAGCCAGGGTCAAAATGTATCCCCAGATGCTAATAGACTGTGAGGCAATTTTCTTCAGGTTGTGTATATGAGAACTAATGTGAACATTAACAGAGACATCATCAAGCCAATTACTCTGTTGCCATAGTTCACTACATGTTGCTTTTGCAAAGAAACTATGTTGTCCAATGGGCTCTGTACTTCAATTTGCTCATAATAATAACAATGAGTAAATGGGTCCACCTGTGGACTTCAGACTATGTTTTGCATTTTAGGTATGCAAGAAAAAAGCAATGTTTTCTGCTTTGCTACATTCATGTTTTCTATTAGAGGAAACCTATTGAAGCCCAATGTCTGACATTAATTTTAATAAAGATAAATTACATTTCATTGTGTCTCTTCTCTTTCACATTAATCCATTATGAATATTTTATTCCACTGTTAGAAAAATTACTTTCACTTACTAGTGAAGAACTTGCCTTTATAAGGAGTGCTTTATACCTTAGGATCTCATAACTTTAAATATTTCAGGCATGATAAATGGTAAGAAATGAAAAAGAAACCTGAATTAGCAGGGCAAGAACCATTTAGAAGTCTTTTCTTTTCAGATTGTGATTGTACAGTTACACTTATTTGATGTACTCAGCAGGTTGTAAAATTTATATATTTCTGTAGTGATCCATGAGAGATGACTTCATCATAATGAAACACTTTTAAATTTGATTCTTGTGAGTTGCAAAATGATTATCATCTTCCCCTGCCAGGGAAAAAAAGTGTGTGTGGGTTTTTTTGTTTGTTTAACATCAAAAACCAGGTACTAATTCTGATCTCTAGATAAAATATAAAACCTCTCTACATATCCTCTCTCTACCTCTTCCTAGTTTCCATGACTAGGCACAATTACTGTTTTTAGAAAATAAACAATATGAGACAAAACATCTATTTATTTGATAAGATATGTACAAATGCCCTTCTGGAGGAAGAAAATAAATAAAAAGGCATCAGTATGTTTCACTGATATGCACCATGAAAAAAAATATGCTATTTTTTAATGTCGTAATAGAGGAAATAAGTAAAGGAAGTACAGTGTTTTCCTGAACATGTTATTTGAACTAAAACCTTTACATTATATGTCAAAATTTTAAGGAAAAAATACAATAGAATCTTCTTTAATTCATTTGGGCCCAAAGAGCTAATCATAATGAACTTTCGGGAATCATGATATCAGGTAGAGCAAATCATGATATCAGGTAGTATAAGTGCTTCAACTTAATGTTTTGCATCCTATATAATAAAGAGCTAATATGCTAATTAGACCAAACAGCTGAACAACCATCTGGATGACCTTTTGGACGAAGCCAGGGCTGCAAGGGCTGGCCGGGGCTGCGAGGGCTGAGCCCCTTGCATGAATTTCATGCATCGGGCGTCTAGTTCCTATATAAATCTTACAATCAGTTTGGCAATTTATACCAATAAAACATTTAATACATCAGATTGGGAGAAACGACAACTTAAATATATTGAGTTCCAATATCTGAACATAGTATGTCTAGCCCTTTATTTAGATTTTTATTTAATTTATCTCAACAATGCTTTGCATTTATCACTATAAAGGTCTTGTACATATTTTGGATCATAGGTGTAAATGTTAAAGCTAACCTAGAAAACTTATACTGGAAAATCTTTATGACATTAGGAGAAGCAAATGTTTTCTAAAGAAGATTAAAAAAAAAATAGTCCCCCCAAAAAGACAAATTGGATCATATAAAAAATTTTAAATTTCTGCTTTTTAAAAGACAACATTTAAAAAATTAAATGACATATACTGGGAGAAAATAAGTGCAATATATGTGAATCTGACAATGCACTTGTGTTCAGAATATAAAGAGACCTTTTGGAACACAAAAAAAAGGTAAACCATTCAATTTAAAAACAGGCAAAGTATTTTAAGGGACATTTCGCTAAGTAAAATTCACAAGTACCAGTAAGCAAATGAAAAATGCTCTAAATCTTTAGTCTTCAGAAAAATACAAATTAAAACTCCATGAGGCATCTCTGCACATTGATTTGAATGGCTAAGATTTAAAAGAGTGACATTACTAATTGTTAACTAGAGGAAGGTTCAGGTGGAATTGTTATGCACTGCTGGTAAGGATGTCAAATGCTACAACCACTTTGGAAAATGGATTGATAGTGTCTTAAAAAGTTAAACATATATTTATCATATGACTTAGCATTTTTACTCTCATATATTGACCCAAGAGACATGCAAAATTTTCCACACTAAGACCTTTACCCAAAAGTTCATAGCTGCTTTATTTGCAATAGCCCAAAGCTGGAAACAACTCAAATATCCATCAACAAGTGAAAGGAAAATTATTTTTTACAATGGAATACTACCCATCAGTAATAAGGAAATGAACTACTGACAAGGACAGCAACATTGGAAAACTTCACAAACATTGTGCTGAGTAAGAGGAGCCAGACCCATCTCCCAACCCAAAAAAGACTATGTACTATATAATTGCATTTTATAAACTCTCAGAAAAGGCAAATTTAAACTATAGCTATAGAAAACAATGGTTTTCTGAGGCTAGGCGAAATATATGACTCTATGGGGTTTAAGGGAAATCTTTTGAGGGGAATGGTAAAGAAACTTGTAGAACTTGAACATGGTGATCGTTACAAGGGTATATGAATTTCTTAAAGTTTATCAAAATTCACAGTTAAAATGGGTGAATTTATTATACATAAGTTATACCTTAATAAAGTTTATTTTTATAAATAAACACCAAAATGTATATTTTATCACTTTAAAAAAATGGCCAAGGCAAATTTGAGTGAGTGTTATTGTCCTTGTGTCTGACTTGAGTTACAAAGCATAATATTATAAAGGTACCTCTACAATTTCCAGTTGGGGTTTTTTTAGAGAGTGAGAACTTAAAGATACCTGTAGAATAATGTGAATGCTGAATGCTTTGCAATTTTTAAAATTATATTCCTAATATTTTAAAATTGCTTATCTATACCTAATTGAACAATGTAGCCTTTTTTCCTACGTGAGGTGTATGTATAGATCTTTTCCAAAGCATTTTATCAAAACATTTTTACTCTTTAAATTTACATAATTACAATGACAAGTTCAAATGGTCTGAGTAGGTTTGGGATCCAATACAGCTTACTTTGGTAGCAGGTTGGAGCAGGAGTCAGGCTGTGCCCATAGCAGTGTTAGCTGGTTGTGCACAAAGACACACCACTGAGGGTCACTAAGAAGTAAACTGAGGATTCCTAGTTTGGCAGACAGTGTCTCACATGCAGTAAGCACTCAATATCTGTTTAATTTAAATATTTATCTTCTACATTATTTATCATGAGTCTTAACAATTGGTTGTTGGATACTCTCAGTAAATGTTAAAGGGGATTAATTACTTTCAGTCTTACAGGAACTAGAGGAAGGATTCCTCTATTCATTAATGAATTTTTGGCAATTCTGTATTAAAAGTTGTATTTGAGCTCCACATCTCTCTTACTGCAACATTGCCCCTTGGAGGAACTTAGTAAACATTCTGTAAAAGCATAACTTTAATAAGTTCTCTGCCTTGTCAGGAGTCTGTTGAACAGGAATGGCTCTAAAATCAATCTCCAATACCTTTTTCAAACTTTTGAAGTTGGTAAATTTCTTGTGTTAACTTTTTTAAGTCAATCATTTTCTGGAAAGATTATTCTGAAGAAATTAATGGTATAGAAATGAAACGGATAAAGGGGTTCTCATCAATCGGCACTCCCCTCCACTTGTTTTAAAAATCCAATATAGCTGAATCCTCAGAACTCTTACAGTTTGTTGGGACACTTTACAAATCCCTAATCCTGGTTCACACTCTAATTTGCAAGAGTGGTCTGAGGCCCGTGTTGGTTGAATGACCTTCCTCTAGCCACACAGCTATCTCTGGTAAAACCAACCCCTGAATTCATGTCTGCTGACTCTTATTCCATTGCTTTTTCAACTACCCTTCTGCTACAGTTTTCTCATATCCCATGAATAACATCTTACACATTTAAAAATCTTTCTTTAATAGTGATCTTTCCTTTCCTTGAATATAACCTGCACCAAGCTAAATTATTCCTCGGTATTTACGCTTTTCAAATATTTTTAGCCCATCTTCATGGCACTCCTTAGTCATCCTTCAGCCTCATTTTATGTGTACATGTAGGTCCTTTAATCTTTTTGTACAAGTCATTCTCTCCAGTCTCTTCATCATTTGTACAATTCTCCTCTCTAGTGCCTAGAAGAGAACAGTTTGATTATGTTCCAGATGGGAAAAAATAACCCCAACATGTTGGAACAGGGAGGAGAAAAACACTGGATAGATGAAAGGAACAATCTACAGGTTAATTAGTAGTATGGCCACAAATATGCGCACAGTTTTGTTTCAGAAATAAAGCAAGCTGTATTTGTTGTAACTATCTCATCTTTGAACTTAACAGAATGCCGATAATGCCAAGCTGTGTTTACAGTCCAAATTTTTGTTAAAGACCTTCAACTTTGCATTCCCCCTGTGTGCTATCTCTTGCTCAACACAGGAC
The DNA here is from genome assembly GCF_964212035.1 of Myotis nattereri. NCBI lineage: Eukaryota > Metazoa > Chordata > Mammalia > Chiroptera > Vespertilionidae > Myotis > Myotis nattereri. Next base: position 47,005,968 of record NC_138077.1, read on the forward strand.
TACAAATAAGCACGTAGCAGGAGCTGATGCAAGAACCCATTACTGAGCTTATCTGTTTTGGTGCAGTTTCTGTGAATATACACGGTTTCTGGGAGCTCCTATAAAGCCTTAGGAAGGGAGAGCCCTTAACTTATCTCACTAGCTACTAGGCACTTGGGTATTAGTCATACTGTAAAAATTAAATGTGTTTACTGAATATGATAATCTAAAACTGGAAACTACATTAGTACAAGAGGAATCTCCCAGAAATGCTCTGCTGACATAAATAGAATATGCCTATTGCTTGGTTTTCTTGTGACTTGTATTTCTTAACTTTAACAGTCTTTAAAAAAAAAAAAAATTGGATCATGCCCAGCGGTGTGGCTCAGTGGTTGAGCATCGACCTATGAACAAGGAGGTAATCATTCAATTCCCAGTCAAGGCACATGTCCAAGTTGTGGGCTCGATCCCCAGTAGGAGGCATGCAGGAGGCACTCGATCAATTATTCTCTCTTATCATTGATATTTCTATCTCTCTCTCCCTCTCCCTTCCTCTCTGAAATCAATAAAAATATTTTTTAAAAAGTGGGTCTTGAAGCATTTTCCGAAGATCACCATTGAGCATATTCTCCTTACCCTCAAGCAAACTTAATCTAAACTTCAAGTTGCCTTTTCATTTTATAACATGTATCTTAGAATGAAAAATGGAAGGTTTTCAGGAAAGCACTTGATTCAATGTATTCATTTTAATAGAAGGAGATAGAAAGCATAGGTCCAACCTGGGTGCATGGCTTCTTAAGGAAACATGTCATTTTTCCAAACTCTTACATGGTCCAGAAAGTGTACCTTCAATCCCAGCCCAATCCTGCCTGTAGAATGTTCTGGTGCATGCCTTCTGCTGACCTCTCATGATCTCATAGGGCTATCAGCTCCTACAAGGTAGACACATGGTTTCTTGTTGTGTTCTTATTATAAAACATTGTGCTGTACCTCAGAAATAATGATAACTAGTGGAACTTATTAGAGTGGAATTTAAATTTTCTCCTTTCAAACCCAGTGAATTCTGCTAATTTGGAGGTGGCAAACAAGGGTGACTGTTTCCTCTCCATACAAAACAAGATTGTGAAGAGACTTATTCTGTGAATGAAAGGGGAGAAGGGAAAAGTAGGAAGCTTCTCATGTTTTATTCAGATGTTAACAAAGAAAATTGAGAAGTGTGTTTCCTTAAAATTGACACCATTTTTATCCCAAACATTCTGGTAAGTGATAGCAGATGACTGTGCAAGCGTCTTAAGAGAGAGAGAAATTTTTGCAGAGCATACTCCCAGTGGGAAGTATTGCCTAAAAGTAATACACGAGTCACTTTCAATCTTGCATATTTTCACATACTGTGTGCATACATACGTGTATTAATAACTGTTCCCAAGACGTCACTTTAGCGCTCAGAGAGCTCAGTGTTGCTATGCAAGCGCCAGAAATGGAATCAATGCAGATTGCAGCTTAGTGAGGAGGATTTTACAGACACATAGGGTGGGATTGGCCTGAGCTATCTAAAGCTCTGTGCCTTGGTCTCCCCGATAAGGTCTGTGGTATTATCATCTGTCAAATATTGATGATATCCATCTGCCTACTCCTCTGAGAAGATAAATGGCACTGCCAGTATTTCCAGGGAGTTTAGGTCCTCAAAATCTATCTACTCACATTCAGCAATGCATTCCATCTTGTGGATTTTGCATAGGTATTCCTTAGAATGTAATCTCTGGATAGGAGACCCAGATACATAAGTACCTTTTGCTCTATTGTGCATGTAATTTATATCAATATGCATAATAAATGTTATTTACAGTGATACATCTTGATGTAATTCCTTACATTTTTATTGTCATTTGTAATTATATATATGCACAAATTATTTATATACCATATATATGAACATATTATATAGACTTTTATAATATATATCCTCCCAGTAGCTCTTTGAGTTCACTAGGGCTGGTATTACTATTGAGGTACCTAGAACTGGCTTAGATGGATGGAGTAGCTTTCCTAAAGTCACAGATCTTATATCTAGTACAGCTAGAACTAAAACCCAATTCTTCTAACCACAAATCTACTACTTATTCCATTCAATGGGGTTTTTAATCTTTAAAAATAACAAAATAAAGTCAGAAACCTTCTATCAAGTGACTATTAAATGTAACTCTAATGTACAAAACAAATAAATTCAGACCACCTTTGGTCAAACAGGGACCAGAGCCTGGCCTTCTCTGGCCCCGAGGTATGTTGCAAAACCCACTACCCCACATTCTGCTGCCATTGCTTTGAATTTCAGAACAGACAGAAGTACAAATGCAGCACATGCCGGGTGTTTTAGGCAGAAATAAGATGGGTGTCCTGGTTCTGACGATGACGGAGTTAACCTTCTTCTGGAATCATGTAGAAGTCATTCTTGTGGACTACAGTTTTCCACACAATACTCCTATTGGCAATGAAATTTTACCTTATGTGGGAGAAATTCCTCATGCCCAGGCAACAGCACCTACTAGTGGGAAGAAACTAATAATTGTGGTGGCACACCTGTGCAGATGAAAGAGCACCTCACTGAGAGCCTGCAGTCTTCAATTCAGGCCTCATATTTGCTCTTGACTTGCAATGGGCTCTTGAGGCGCTGCCTCTCCCTTGCTTTTGCTTTTGTATCTGTAGATTAGATTGGGCTGTATGCTGTCTATGTTTTCCACATGCTTTTATATTCTGGGACTTTTTAAATTCTCTTAACAATGTATAACAGCCATTTCAGTATAAAATAGAAAACCAAAACCCAAATAAGACTAATGAGCTTCTGATTGGTGAGAACATCACCCATCTGTGGGTCCAGTGTCAGGTGCACAGGTCATGTGGTCTAGCTCAAAGTCCACTAGACTGGGGCCAGGTTAACTGAGCTTGAATTCCAACTCTGCTACTTACCCTTTAAGTCATTCATAAGGTTAACTCAATTGTCAAAAGAGGATAATTGTCTCATCTAGCTTTTCGTTCTTGTAAAATTTAAATGACAACATGGAAATGATGTCTTATATGAACTTGCAGTTGCTCTCCATCTTCATGTATCAAAAATTTATTTTTTAATTTGTCTTTATTGTTGAAAGTATTACAGATGTCTCCCTTCCCCCAACCCCCATTGACCCCTTCTAGCCCACACTTGCTCCCCTGCCCCAGGCCTTCACCGCACTGTTGCTATTGTAAGTAATATTAGTTATAACTTTTATTTTGCTCTTTTTGGTAGTGTCAGGTGAGAAAGTACATTGTCTATTATAAAGCACTGTGTAAATAGAAGGAGTGCCTACTAGCATCATAAGGAGAAGCCCATGGCTATTGTGGGGCATTGAAATACAGTGACTTTAGAAACACCCTCTTGAGTTACCTCAGTATTACTTTTGCTCTTAAATAACCAGAACACATTTAGGATTTTCCACCAAAAATGTAAAAGTACCCAGGAAATGTCAAGATTTTTAGCTTTGCATGGAGCTTGAGGGAAACACAAATCCCCATGTGAGATACTACACACCAGATTCAAATCATAAGTCAAAAATAACCATTGCAGTAGCAGTTGTAACACTACTCGTAGTTATTGATTTTTTTTTCTGTCAGCAGAACAATCATGAAACAAATTTTAAGTATAAAAGAAGAGATTAAAAATTAAGTGCAAGAATATGAAATTGTCCATGTATAAAAATTAATTTGAAGAGAAATCTTGCTTTAGCCAACACAGACACTGATATTCCTGTCAGGGACGTGATAAGGTTTGCACAAGCTTCCTGCCAGGCCAGAGTTTTCAGGAATTTTTGGAGTTGATAAGTAATAAGCCAGGTTAGAGGGCAGGGCTCTAGAGCCAGACTGTCTGGGCCCCTATTCCAGCTTCAGTTTTTTAACTCTATAGCCTTGGGCAAGTTACTTAATCTCCTGACATTTCTTCAAGGACAGTAGAGATAATGATAAGGACCTACTTCATGGGCTTGTTAGATTATAGGATAGTACATTCAAATACTTAAAACAATGCTTGGAAAATAGTATGTGCTGAATACCTTGATCTTTATGATATCTCTGGGGCCACAGAAATGTTCAGCTTTGGAACTGAATTTCTAGCACTAAATTCTATGCGTAGCATGTTGGTGAATATAAATCTTACATAACTGTCTTACAGATGCAGCTATCTCTATTATCCCACATTGACCATCATCTTTAGAGGAGGGGACAGAGCATACATCTCTGGTCCTAGACATAGGGAACTCTACATTTTGAAGTTGTCCAACACCTGCTGTGGTTGAGGAAGAAAGTAGAAAGGCCTCTAGTACATATGTTGTAGCTGTTACCTGCATTGAACTTCATGGACAGGTAGTCAAGGCACTTGTTCATCTCTCCTTTCTACAGAAACAGAGAAAAGGTGACTGCTGTGCATAGTACTTGGCACAGAATAGAGACTCAGTGTGTTTGAAGGGCTGACAAAATGGCTAGATAAATGACTCACTGACACCACCTGGGCCTCCCAGGAGTCTAGTTGTCTACTCTCCTTGTTTTGAAAACAAGGTACCTAAGGTTCAGAAATTTAGGAAACTTGTTCAGGCTCCCAAAACTAGTGAGTTCACACCCACAGTTCTGTCTGATTGCCGTTACACCACGTTATATAGAACTTTGTTTAAAGGCTATCATTATCCCAAACTGCAAAGCAGTGTTGTTTTTTGTTTTGTTCTTCTTCTTGTTGTCTGGTTTTGCAGTTTGTTTGTGCTGCTTTTCCTGAGAATAGAAGTCATCAGAAAGTGATTTTCCTGCCTACTGTGTGTGCGTGTGCGTGTGCGTGTGCGTGTGCGTGTGTGTGTGTGTGTGTGTGTGTGTGTGTGTGAATTAGTTTAGTGAAGTTTGGGACAAGGGTACATACTTCCAACAAATAGTAGTTTCCTAGAATGTAGCTCAGACAGCCAGGGCTGTTGGTTCTAGCCATCATTGATGTCTAAGAATATTCCAGGACAAACTACAGTGTGTGGAACACATAAACACACAGCTCCCTTTACAGCAATGGCTCTCAACCCACTGCACATCAACATCACTATTGCAGAGCCCCACCCCAAATAAATTGGAATCCCTACAAGTGGATCATGGGCATCAGTATTTTTAAAAACTTTCCTGGTGGGAAGCCAGAGTTTGAGGTTCAACAGCTCACGATCTTCTTTGAAGGACCCTCACCTATAATTATTTCCTCTTCTAAGCATATCCTGATGTTCCTGGAGCACTCCTGAATTCACACTGACTCTCTATTCTGTGACAAGTACTTTGCTCAGAAGTCACCTTTTTCAGCTTCTGTAGAAAGGACAGATGAAACAAGTGTCTTGACTACCTGTCCATGAAGTTCAATGAGGGTAAGAGCTACAAAGTATCTACTAGAGGCCCTTCTACTTTCTCCATCCAACTACAGCAGGTGTTGGACAACTTCAAAATGAAGAGCTCCTTATGTCTAGGACCAGAGATGCACACTCTGGACCCTCCTCTCAAGATGATGGAGAACTGATGCAATGCTGGCTCTTCTTTCCCTGGGAGATGGAATGGGCCCCCCTCCTAGACAATGCTAAAAGCAGCAGAGTTATGATTGAATACTAAAATATATTCATAGGGAAAAAACATGCTGATTAAGAAGGTGGTCTTTGCAAGTCTGACCTGGTTCTAATCTCAGCCTCACCTCATTCTACCTTTGAGACCTTGGCCAAGTCAGTTAACCTCAGGTTTCTTATCTATCAAATAAGAATAGATAAAAGGTTGATGGGGCTAAATTAAAGAATGTATGAAGAGTGGGTAGGACAGTGCCTGGAACAGAAAACAGTACAGTGGTTTTCTTTCATATATTTGCAATACTTCTTCAAAGTGCAGTATATTTAAATCAGTGAAGCATACTTGCTGTTGCAACCCTATGTGGGACTCCCCCTCCAATTCACCTCCTTACCTGAAGGTCCAACCTAAGCAAATATATATCTATAAATGAATCACCTCATGGTTAGACTTCATAATGACTTCCTTTTAACAATAGGTTCCTCACCCCCCTCCCCATAACATCAGGTTTGTTGCCCAGGCCTTTGTCTACCCATTCCTGAACTGTTCTGTCATTTTGGGGGTTTGTTTTATGTTGTTTCTGTCTTACCTTAGCTTAATTTCTAATTTTGTATTTCAAATGTTTCTCTTATTTGTCTCTCCTTTGTCTGTGAAGTAAGAGACAATAGGTTGTTTCTCATTCACCATTTTTCACATGTCTATCACTGGTCCTAGTGCCATAGCAGTCATTGCTCCTTTTCCTTTGTCATCCTGCGAGTATGTGCGTGCGTGTGTGTGTGTGTGTGTGTGTGTATACTGTATAGGAAAAGGAGAGAGAGGAACAGCTATCTACCCCTTCCTTCACCTTGCTATCCACATGTCCATTGAATCTTCAAGCATTTCTGCATGGCCCACCTAAGCAATAATATAATGTAGTAGTAGAATGCAGTTATATTCATACTAGTGGTCCGGTGCACAAAATTTGTGCATGTGGGAAGGGGGGCAGGAGGGTCCCTCAGCCCAACTTGCACCTTCTCCAATCGGGGACCACTGGCTCCTAACCACTCACCTGCCTGCGTGCCTGATCACCCCTAACTGCCTCTGTCTGCCTGCCTGATTGCTTCTAACCCCTCTTCCTGCCTGCCTGATCACCCCTAACTGCCCTCCCCTGTTGGCCTAATCTCACCCCAAACAGCCCTCCCCTGCCAGCTCGATCGCCCCTAACAGCCTCTGCCTTGGCCCCCACCACCATGGCTTTGTCTGGAAGTCGGACGTCCAGAAGATGGTTGGTTGACCCAGTCTAATTAGCATATTACCCTTTTATTAGTATAGATTATGTAGGATAGGATTGCTTAAATTGGGGGGGGGGGGGTGGGAGCCTCTTCAGCAGGAGGAGGTGCTCTTGGCAGACAAAACTACATAATCCCTATATCTGGACTGATAGCCAGCCATATGCACCATACTGCCAAACTGGTTATTAAAAAATTGAACCTCTTTCTTACACCTTATGCCAAACAGCTGTTGCCCTTAAAACCCCTTCTCAGCCCCCACCTTAGGTTCTGCCTTCTCAGTTCCCCCAGATTAGGTTCTGATTCTTTGTCTTCTATGCCAGTCAGCATCAAAAGCTCTGCCTCTTAGGCAGCCATTGGCTCCTCACAGTTCTCCCAGATTAGGTTCTGATTGGTCAGTTTCTATGCCAGTCAGCATCTCTGGGTCTATCTCCAGGCCTGATCAGAGAGGAGGGGATGATCAGCATCCCCTACCGCTGCTAGCGAGGCCTGGAAAGAGAGGCAGGGCTGCTGGTGAGGTCCAGAGAGAAAGACAGAGGCAAGGGCTGATCAACAGCTGCCACAGAGCCTGCGGATCAGACCCTGATTCTCTCTTCAGACCTCTCTCCAGGCCTGATCCACAGCCCCGTTGGCAGTCAGTGCTGGGTCACTGCACCTGCAGCAGTGGCAGTCAGTGCTGGTCACCATGGCGACCCAGCACTGACTACAGAACTGACTTCTGGTGTTTGGTCATCCATTCGGTCATTTTGGACCCTGGCTTTAGATAGATAGATAGATAGATAGATAGATAGATAGATAGATAAGCAGAGTGACAGAACTGGATATATCTTATAGTCCAGCTTTTAAAATCTGATAAGGATTCAAGTATTCATAGTAATCAAAAGCACTACCATAAGAGGCTAAATAATGCTACATTGTTTAAAGACAGTCCAAGAAAGTAGTAATGACTAAATTTGATGCATGATATAATTTGTGATGCCACACCTTACTTACATGGCTGTCAGTTGACATTCTTGTAGGGTCTATATTGTCTTAGGCCACACAGCAGTGCCATATTATCAATTCATTTGTGACACAAAAGAAGCCTGTTCCATAGTAGTGCTTCTAATCAATACACATGAACTGCTTTTCTCTGGCGCAGCACTGTCAATAGTTTATGAGAAAATTTAGCAGATTCTGTTTATGTAGTTATCAATTGGGGGGAAAGCCATTGAAAACTCTTCAAACTAAGACATAAGAGAAATGACTCTTGTTGAGGAAAAGAAATATATATTACAATGCCACAGAATTTGTTTTTTTTCCAGCCAACTCATTGTTACCAGTCTGCCTCTGCTCTGCTTTGCATGCAGATGAAACCTATTTGGGTGATACTTGTTAGCTGTTTTCCTGACAAGTAGCACAGAAATAGACACCTCTTGGAAAGTGGCTCAACTTTACTTGACTGAACATTAGAATCACCTGGAAGCTTTTAAAAATCTCATCCTAGGTCTCCCACCTCAGACCAATTAAATCAGAATCTCTGGATTAGAGACCAGAGATCAGTATTTCTTTTAAAAGTTTTCAGATGATTCCAACATACAGGCAAGATTGAGGATCACTGTCCTAGAACTTAAGCAAGTTTTAAGAAAACTGCTTATTATATGCACTGAGGCTGCAGGGTTCTATAAAATAAAAACTTTGGCCATTAGAAAAGCCATCAGCCTAGAACCATCAGTGAATATCATTATGGCCCTATTACATAAAGAAAGCAAACTTGTTCTATTATACTTTTGTATCTTCAGTGGAAGATAATTTGTGAGCCACCTTAATGGAGTTCGTGATTTAAAACAATAACCCCAGTGGTCATATATATATGTACGATAAATTGGGGCAGGCTTTGTTTCTAGGTATACATGACCATCAATTCCCTAGCCTGATATGACCTTATTGATTTAACTTTTGGAGCAGGACTTTGTTCAGAATATATTTTAGAAGATATCTAATGAGAAAGCTGATATGTTGTAGAATCAGCATGTAAAGTTTTAGTTCTTTATAATATTTAAAGATAGAATATTAATTTTGCTTGTGCCTAAAATTTCTATTATATATCAAGGAGCAAGGAGGACATGAAGACACATGTGACATGGCTTGATGTCTGCATAAATTTACTGTTTTACTTTTGATATTGAATAATATATGAGTTTGGGAGTCTGTCACCCCTGATCACCATAACACTAACTCTCCAAATGGCTATGGACATTTTTGGTCCCACCTCCAAACCCAGCATTGTTTGCAAAGGACCGTCTATGGCAGGGGTGGGCAAACTTTTTGACTCAAGGCCCACAGTGGGTTCTTAAACTGGACTGGAGGGCCGGAACAAAAGCATGGATGGAGTGTTTGTGTGAACTAATATAAATTCAAAGTAAACATCATTACATAAAAGGGTACAGTCTTTTTTTTTTTTTTTTAGTTTTATTCATTTCAAATGGGCGGATCCAGCCCGCGGGCCATAGTTTGCCCACAGCTGGCCTATGGCCTAATGGTGTATTGATCACCCAAGAAATAACACTTTATTTTCATAGTGTAAAGGAAATAAATTCATATTATGAAAAGAGAAAGTGGGAACCATTAAATATGAAAACATATTCCATTACTCCGCCTTCCTTGCTTCTTTGTTGATTGCCTTGTAAAAGCACCCTCTACTCATGCCATTCCTTATGACAACTTGTTCAAAAACTGTAACCTTCCAGACTTAGCTCAAGTACTAAGATTTCCATATAGCCTTTCCATTTATAAGATGAAGTAAACCAGAGATAAGGGAGTAATCAGGAAGCCATTGCAATGGCCCAAGGGAGATAATGAAGCTCAATTTACATAGCAGGCTTGTGTTGGGAAGGAAGCATTTCAGAGAAGTTGCAGAGGTTACTATAGTTGGGAGGAAAAGGAGGAGTAATGGGTGAGAAGAATTCATGACTATCTCCACAGTTGACATAAAGCAACATATATAATAAGCAATAATATATAAACAAGCTCATTTTTGTTGTTGTTGCTCAGGTGACTTAATTCACTGACAAAATTCTCCCCAGGCTGTATGACTGTTGCTTGGATTTGTTAAGTTCCTGTGCTAAGCTTCTCATACCAGCCCTGCATTTGAACCTGACCCTGGGATTCCTATTGGCCCCTAATCAATTATCATTTCTTGGTGCTCTGATGCCTGCTAGTCCTGTACTATTCCCCTGGTTTTCCTCCTTTGAAAGTGCTGAGATGTTTGTCTTAAAGAAGGGCTTTAAGAGTGCGGTATGCTTTCAGTGATGTGTAGTATGAGCCCCGGTAGGGGCAAGAATGCACCACTATGCTTGAGGAACTTTCTTTCCATTCTCAATACCTCCCTAAAAGCCATGGTTAAAGTTTTTGTTCATGTAAAAAGGGAACATTCGGGCACCTTTACTGTCCTGTTGATGTGCAGGGCTATTTTTAATTTTTGTTCTTCGCTCTTTTTCTGTGCTTGTGATTTTAAAGGTGCCAGACTGACTGCCCTCGAGCCTAGTGTCCCTGATTTCTCCCAAGAATAGGAAAAATACTGAAGGCAGCAGAGCTGGTCATGTCTGGGGCCAGCATATTTGCCTGACCCACTCTGGAAGAATATTCTACAAAATATAAAGGGAAAGATTGTTCCTTATGAATTCAGCCCATCGGCTTTCATCGCTGAGAAGACAAAACCTTATTATGCCAGCACCAAATCACTGCAGAATTTTTGGGTTCAATAAGCATTTGGTTTTTGTGTGGTAGTTTTCTCTTCCATTCCCACCTGTCAAAATTCCATCCTTTAAGGTTGGGCTCAATTACTTCTTTCCCCACTAAAACTTTCCTGAACCTTCTCAGATGTGATTTTCCTCCCACATTCCACTGCACTTTCCCATGGAACACTTTCTCATGTGATTGTGGAATCTATATTGTCCCCTAATGACTGTAAAAGGTTCTGATATTGTCTGATCCATGTTTTATGTCACAGGGAAGCCAAATATAGTACTGGATAAAGAGTAGATACCTGGGGAATGTCTTGAATAGAATGAGAATTCCAGTGTTTACTTTGCAGCCTGTCCTTCAAGGCTCTGCTCTGATCTTCCCATCTAATCAGTGATTGAAATATCCCCCAGGTTCTCAGACTCTCTATCAGCCTTGTAGGCCCAGACTCTTGGACTCCAGGTATTACCCTTTGGGCGGTTGTGGTCTAGATCATAATTGCTACCCATACCTGCCTTGTAGACCAGCATGACCAACAGTTGATAACATCTGTTTGAAAGCATTTTTTCCACCAGAGATCATTAGTAGTCCCTGATGGATTATCAGGGAATCCAGTTTGATGTCTAAAAGGGAATTAATTAAAAATAATTTTGTTTGACCTGCACTTAACTACTTTAAAATTTGTTAAATTTGAAATAATTTTCTCAGGAATTCAACTTACTCTTTTTTAAATTTATTTTTATTGTGGAGGGTATTACAAATGTCTCCCATTTTTCCACCCTTTGCCCTACTCCACCCAGCTCCTGCTCCACCCCTGGCCTTAACTGCACTATTGTCTTTGTGCATGGGCTATGCATATATGCATATAAGTTCTTTTAATACTCATCACATTATAAAAATATTGCATGCACCACAAAACCTCTGTTGAATTGTTTTAAATCAATGTTTAGTAATAGTGCCGTTCAGCCCAGAATATTTTCATGTCGTTAGTATGATTTTTTCTGCTGATGTTAAAGCTACATTTTTCATTATTTACTGTTGTATTGCTTTATTTCTTCAGATAAACCAAAGGAGGTCAGTGATTTAAGTATGATTCATTGAAGGTGGAAAAAATAGTAATAAAGATAATACCATAAATACTACTTCAGATTAATATTACAATGTAAATTTTAGTGAACAGGCTTCCAATATATATAGAAAAAATCAGTATATGCTGGGATGAATGTGATCTTTCCACACAAGCAGTTGAAAAAGAAGAGTTTAAGCACTAAGTCTAATGATGACTTTTTAAAAATTAGATGTTATGGATTGCCTGTTATCCTCAATATGTTTTCTGTAATGAAATGTTGTCAGATAATACCATGAAGTTCTCAGAATTTTAGCATCTTTTTCAAACATAGCTCAGTGAACTTCCTAGTAAACCAATTAAGTGTTTTGTTCTGAATACTCACAAAAAATAGTGCTATTTTAAATAATCTGCTTTGGTTACTAAAGTCAATGAACATCCATAATGTTAAACATGCCCGTCTAAGGTTATACATTTTTATAATAAAAACAGGTACAAGTTAACTCTTAAACAGAAGTTTGAAAATAAAGCCACACCTTTTGACAAATGTCAATAATATATTGACTTTATAATATGTCAATTATAGTGGAGATGACTTAGTTGTCAAGGGTTTAACTATTCTTCAAACACTTGATATTTTTTTTATTTTCTAGGAGGGAGATAATGGACAATACTGTAAAGACATTCAAATCCTGCAACAGAATATAAAGAAATTTTTTACAGGGCCAAATGCAACTAGAGAGGATTAGAAATATATTCTCCTCTTTTCTCCAAGTTGAAACATTTAGCCCTCCTATTTTTAGGTGTGAAATGGTTGTCAATCCAATGTGATGGAGTGCTGAAAGCAGTCTTCATTCAGTGAGAAATTTCTCCATAATGTCAGATCTGTGTTCCATCTTGATTCATAGAACCAGGCAGAAGCAAGATTACATAGTGGTTAACGCCATAAGTACTGAAACTAGACTGCTTGAGTTTGAAGTTAGTTAACCATTTTGTGACTAAGTTTCCTCATCTGTAAAATGGGAATAATAACTGTCCCTATCACATAGGTTGTTGTGAATATGAAAGGATTTAACATATAAAAAGCACCTAGAAAATGCCTGACACATATGAAGCACTAGATTTGCTATAGCTTACCTATAAATGCCTGCAGGTCCTTGCAGACATCCCCAGGGACCTGTAATTACTTAGAAGAAATAAAGAATGAGATGGGAACCTGGATGTGGATCTGACCTCTAACAAGGTTCCCACGATGGAGCCAGATACAGAGACAGATTGCAACCAGCAAAATGTCTCTCGCTGACATAAATATTTCTCTGAAATGATGTTTTATTGTTATTTAAGAATTAATGTGAATATTTTAAAGCTAAACCTGATGTGCATCTGTGGTCCAGATGCCCCATGAATCCATTTAAGAATGCTGGAAATGTGCAAAATCCTGGGTCATGAGGTACGCAAGCCCTGCAGTGTGTGGAACTGTTGCAGGATTTAAGGATGTTCAACCCAAGAACAGACTTGGAGGCAACACTAACTGAAGTGTAATATTTTAAAGAGTGTCAAGTATAAGAGAGGAGAGTTGTTTCATGAATCCCCTAAAGACAGAACTGGAACTACTGGGTAGCCATTTGAGTGAGCAAGCATTCCAGCTCAACATGAGAAAGAACTTTCTGGCAGTCAGAGCTGTCTGGAAATGAAAGGGCCTGGCTTTTGACCTGCCTGTCACCAAGAGATGGATGCAAAGGTTTTACAACCAGGGCTTTTGTGAAAAGAGTTGAAGTTTGCTTTTGGACCCCATTTCCTCCCAGTCGAACCAGACAAGCAGACTCCCTGAGAAGAAAGACTTTTCTAGTCAATCCCACCTATTCCTAGTCAATTCCCACCATCCCGAGAGCCATTGCCCTTAGACTCCCATGTGAGAGTAGAGTCAGGGCACTGGCCTCGACTTGAGTTCCACTCTGTCATTTTCTGCGGGCTCTTTGGCTGAGACAGTCAACTCCTCAATTTCATAGGAGGATGTAAAATCCCCATCCTGCTGGCCTTACAGGGCTTAGTGGTGACTGTCCTGGTGATCTTGCTCATGACGGTGATGGCGATAGTGGTGGTCTCATTGCTATTGCTGCAGACATTACGAAGCTGTTGTCTTTCCAGTGTTGGTTTCTATCCCAAGACTGAAGTGTTCCTCGGTGTGTTCTTAACAGTCAGTCCCTTCTCTCTTTCAGGCCGCTGTGCTCGCTGTGGGGAAAATGTCATTGGGGAAGGGACAGGATGCACTGCCATGGACCAGGTCTTCCATGTGGATTGTTTCACCTGCATCATCTGCAACAACAAGCTCCGAGGGCAGCCCTTCTACGCCATGGAGAAGAAAGCCTACTGTGAGCCCTGCTACATTGTAAGTTCAGAATTGATCCTCGGGTACTTTGCAAAGATATCTTCTTTGACAAAGTGCCATTCACTTCAGATAGAATGTTGCCATCAGATCTTGACGTTGCCCAGACTTCACAATATGTGTGCATGTAAATTGGCATATCTTAATTTTTCCCATGTGTTCATGTGGAAAAGGTGTGTTGGGATGGGGCTGCCATTCATTTAGTGGTCTGCTGGGAAGATCGTCACCATGTGGATTTCAAGCTTGTATGTACTAGCTATCATGATATCCCTTGTAGCATCAGAGAGTTTCCCAAGTGGCAACATTGCACCCTCCTTATTAGGTGTCACCCTGAATTGTCAGTATTTGTTGACAAGTGTTATAGGGCCTCTGGACTTGTCAATGCACTTTTAAACTCCTGGGTCCTTTGAATCACCTCTTTTCTACCCAGAAGATTTCTTACCTATCATACCCAGAGGTTTTCAATGATGCACACTGAGAAATGCTTTATTATAGTGCACCTTAAAGGAACATGAATAGTAATGCTGACCGAGCTAACAATTGTTGATGCTGTCTTTTTGAAGAACATGACAACTATACTTTAATAACATCGATGGGTGACTAACAAACACTCGTAGTCACATTATCTTAGTTTTGGGCCAGGCTATTCACATGTATACATTAAGCAATCATATGATACAGCAATTTAATGGGTGAACAGATTTTTTTTAACCTAAAGAAAATGTCTTTGTTATCCTTCTGCATGATTTTAATGTGTCTGCTGAACACTTGTTAGTGGAAAAAGTGCTTTTTGCAAACCCCCAAAAGAGCCATGGTTTGGCCCTCAGTGCCCAAGAATGTCAACATAAAGGAAGCTTTTGGTGCAAGACAATGCGAGTTATAAATAGCTTTGCAGATCCCCACGTTTCAAGTTGATTGCAGAAGAACCTGGCTCGTTGGCACTTTCCCATAACCTGACAGCTCTAACTCATTGCAGCCCTGGAGTCTGTAGCACAGATCTAAAGATTCTTCGAGATAAAGATCTTACAAGATTTAATATTGTTTTGCATTTTTAGGTTCAATTTTATTTCCTTTTTCTTCCCAAAGACAACTTAAACACACATATAGCATCATTATAGTGCCACGCAATTTTGGAGCTGGAAAAAACAAACAAACTTTGAAGATCATTAGTCTAACTCCTCTCTTTAGAAGTGAGAACACAGAGAAGCAGAGAGGAATAAAGTGACTTCTTCTATCATTAGTGTCCAAGCCAGGGCTATATTCAGTTGTTGGCATCCCTAGTCCCGTGTTTGTTTGTTTGTTTGTTTGTTTGTTTGTTTGTTTTTACAGGCGTCACACTATTTTAGTTTGTCCAGGACATAAACACCAACACAGTAAGGTCCTGTTGATCTGCAAGGAGCAATTGCATATCAGGGGAAGTCGGTGAACAAAAGCTTACCTCTGTAGTAAATGAGAATATTTCAAATATCACCCTTTGAATTCTGTGTTGACAAAAGAAAATTACAAATCCCCTGCCTTTGTCATTAGATTGTGCAGACTGTCATTCGCAATGACATTCACATAGGACCACCATTATGAAATATGCTAGTCATAGTGACCTCTGACAGTGACGTCAGCAGAGCCTAGAGAAGCAGCTATGCATGGCTGTTTGTCCTTATACTAAGTGAGCACAGGCTTCTGTGATTTTGTAGCTCTTGTATCTTTTCTCCATCCCTTTTTGGACTGCCTTGTTGATTCTTGCTACTTTAATGAGCCTCATTCAGTTTTTCTTTGTCCCTTATGAGCTAGGAATCATATAAACGATATTGGGAAACAATATAACATGATGTAAAGAATACGTGTCTCAATTTGGTGCTATCACTTAATGTCTTGTCTCCTTGGGAGAGTTACCTGATATTTCTAAGCCTCAGTTTCCTCATCTATATAATGGGGTGCTTTCTGGATTTTCCCCAAAGGTTTGTGGATATGAAATGAGGCAATCTTTGTAAAGCACACATGGCTTGCTCAAGGAATGGTAGTGAAATGCATGCTATTCTGAGGTTAATTTTGACAGGATTTCTGGCCTATTTAGTCTGAATGTGAGGGCCTTACATGTGCAGTGAGATTCAGCAGGCTTTAGGAAATTGTTTTAGCCTGTCAGACATAGCATTTTAAATGCTTTGCTTGCTCTCCTGAGTATGTAATAAAACCAAAAAAAAAATGTCCAATCTGGCTAAATTATGGGTTTCTGCAGTGTGCAGGCTCAGATTTCTCTCCCCATTCCAGGCGTAGGAACTTGGTGATTCTTCAGGCCACAGCTGTTTGCTTTGGTTGCCTGATGCTATACAATGCTTATAACAATGAACGCTGCCGGGGAGGTACTCAGGCACATCCTTCAAAGACCTGGGTGAATTCAAATAATGGAAATTCTTACTATCCTTTTGACTTCTCTTCCTCCTCAGAAACTTTAATCGTGATTTTTCTTTAATGAGATTTATCCATGGTGACTGTAAAATGTAATTGAATTCTTATCAGAGTTCAGTTAAGATTTATTCAGAGACCCTTGTTCAATATTGATTTCAGAGGTCAGCCCAGGCCTCAAGCCCCTCAGGGGTATGTTAGCATTTTAATTTCTTCTGAACTTTCATAAGTCCAATAAGTTGCCACATTAGAAATATGGGGACTGGGAAAGCTGCGTGCATGTATCCCTCTTGGAACCAAAGCCCTTAGAACAAACACCTGCAATGGCATTCAAATTGCCTCTCATTCCATTGGTGGAAACTGATGTCTGAAAGAAAGACATCCTGTACAAAGCAGAGAGAGCCAGGCCCTAGGCCTCAGTCAGTGTTTTATTTTATTTGTTTTTTAAATAGATAGCCTCAGAACATTGAAGATAGTAGTTTATTCATCTCTCTGTGAAGACCACCCATGTTTGATGCTCTTGAGTCTATGGGGGAGACCAGTGTAATGTAAACTTAATTTACTCTTGCCTGAATTCATCAACTTTAAGTCATATTTAAGTTAAACATTTATATAATTTTGAGGGAAACTTTGTTTTAATGATTATTCATCTTATCCTATATTCTCTTAAATCCTTAATCCTTGCACATACATACATATAATGAAACAAGCTTGACTCTGTACAGCATTGTAATTCTCTTTAATCATTCTGTACATGCTTCGTTTTGTATTTCCTATTGATTGACTTCATATAAATATGCACATCGCTTCCTATGACTAATAATAATTATTTTTAACTTTTTTATCTGTTTAGTTTTATATGTTTACACACTAAATTTTCAAGCCATTTGCCACTAGAATGATATTGGATATTTTCTA
Source organism: Myotis nattereri (assembly GCF_964212035.1). Lineage (NCBI taxonomy): Eukaryota > Metazoa > Chordata > Mammalia > Chiroptera > Vespertilionidae > Myotis > Myotis nattereri. Next base: position 47,023,300 of record NC_138077.1, read on the forward strand.
ATCTCTTGGTATTATTAATAGCATGCCTATAAATAAAATTTTTATATTATTTTATTTTTAATAACTTTCTTCATTTATATTACTTAGTTTATGGCAATTTGGAGAACATTTGCTAGATTTCTTCAGAAATATTTTTCAGTTTACAGAACCATCATAGTAATGAGACTGCATTTTAAACTATAATCTATTCACTATTGAAAATTTGTATTTATATTTATTTAGAATCAATTTATTGAGTTCATTATTTTAATTTTAATTTGTAGAATTATTAGCAAAACCAATGAGATGCTTTTCTACTTTGGTGATAGATCTCTTAAAATCTTAGCTTTGATTATTCTTATGGATTAAATTTAAGAACAATAAGCTTCCTTGGGAAGCAAATTGATAAAGATAGAATATATTGGTTCTAGTCCTTGCTCTCCTGGTGTGTCATTTAATTTCTGAGTACCAGTATTTACATTTATTAAAGGGAAATACTAACTTTTTTCCTGTCTTCAAAGAGAAGAAATGAGCAGGTTTATTTTGTACATCATGAAATTGTTTACTATTATAAGGGTTTTATTTGATTAATAGCATTATTGTCATTGCTTTTTCCCTCTGCAAATTTGATACAATTTAGAAACTCTCTAACTTTGGGGTAATTTCATAGCTGCAGTTTCTGTGGAAGTACCAAAATAAATAGATGCCATAGAAGAAATGTGAAGACATATATGAGAAGGATAAAGATTTTCATGCTTTGCTTAAGAATATTTTTATGTTGTTATAAGTCTGAAGAGTAGCAACAGAGCCTCCTACTTGTGTGCCCTTCTGCCCTGAAGGAGACAGGTTTACCCATAAGTGTAGATTTACAAACAGTTTCTGTGTTCTTAGCATAGCCAAGGAGTCTGTGCCTACAAACAGCACATCAGAGATTCTCAACAAGCCTGTTTATGAAATGGCAGCCAAGGTCTTCCCCTCACTCAGGGCTCTTCCTCAGAGTGGAGCGAACCCAGCTCCTAGCTCTCCAGCAGTGAAAGTTGTGTAGACATTTTTATTAGAGTCAAGATCCAAGTGATTAAAAGGCCTCCCGAAGTAGGAGGCCAACTCCACAGGAGACTGAACACTTAGAGTTTCCTGAATTTGGCACATTAGTGGCCAACACTTGAGTGACCCTTTGCTTCCTTATGTCACTCAATGGCTACAATTAAAGTATTCGATCTTTTCCACCTACATTAAGAGGTAGGTGTTCTACCTCTTCTGGAAAGTTGTTCTTTTTTTATGCTTAGTTTTTTTTCTAATAAAATGTTTTAAAGGCAGTTATGGCTAGGACTTTATGTGGGTGTTGGCAAATGAGCTGAAAGTTCGGACTAAAATCTGAAAAATCCACATGAACTTTCCTCCTTCTCTTTTCTTGATTGCCCACCTCTGCTCACACATCTCCAAGGAGTCTCTGTCTCTCCTTTCACACCACACACACATGCACATGCACACATTCTATGTAATAAAAGCCTAGTATGCTAAGTGTCCAGTCATCCAGTTAGCCATTCAACCAATCAAAGTGTAATATGCTAATGGTATGCTAAGGCTGCTCAACTGCTCGCTATGATGTGCACTGACCACCAATGGGCAGATAGTCAACTGGTTGGCCAGTCGCGATGATGTGCACTGACCACCAAGGGGCAGACGCTCAATGCAGGAGCTGCTCCCTGGTGGTCAGTGCACTCCCACAGGGGGAGCACCGCTCAGCCAGACACTGGGGCTCAGGGCTGGCGAGCGCAGCTGTGGTGGCGGGGAGCCTCTCCCGCCTCCAAGGCAACACTAAGGATGTCCGATTGACGGCTTAGCCCACTCCCCACAGGATGCCATCAGTCAGACATCCCCCAAGGGCTCCTGTGCAGGAATTTTGTGCACTAGGCCTCTAGTACCAATATAAAGGCATTTTCTTTTGGTATCTCACATCATCACTCCACAAGTACTCTCCCAGAAACAGGGAGAGAATGCTTCAAGAAAGATGAAAAATTGTCAATTATTATTTTAAGATATTTAGCCATGCTAACAATTACGAATAGTTTTATCTTCCATTTATATAGTTCCTTACAGTTTACAAAGCTTCTGAGCATCTATTATTGTACATGATCATATCTATTAGAACCTTGTGAAACAGACAAAGGGGAGAGTATTAGTCTCATTTTGCAGTGATTTTGATAGTTTCAAAGTAAAAGACAAAATGAAGATTAGGAACTGATCTTCTAATTTTATTGCTGGGTTCATAAAATCCTGAAACTAATGTTCATCTTCCTAAAAATATGCACATACTGATAGCTCCCTGTGACTATAGTCTTCCATTTTCAACCTTTTAGCTGATGACCACATGGATTATATCTTACTGTATTACAGTATCTGAAGTGCTGAACTTATACTGATGAAAAGCAATCAGTCCCTGTCTTTTCTTGAGCATTTACCTGTACATGTGGCTTTCCCTGAAAGGCCTCAGGTTTTAAGGCAAAAATCTCTTATTTAATTTTCTTTTGTTAAAAATAATCATAACAACTAATATTTATGTAGTGCTTTAACTTTTACAAAGTACTTTTCTTTTATCTCGTGTCATCCTCTAAGGACCCAAGAAAATAGGTACAATTATAACCGCCTTCATCTCCAGTAGTAAGAGTTTTGGAAATGGCCAGCTTGCTCGGTTCCGTGGAGCATAAGTGCCTGATCTGAGACTTGATGCTGGCCTTTGGTTCTCAAGTCCAGCTTTTCCCACATATCCAAACAGTGATTGGAAATATCATATGTTATTACTAGGTTTGTCTTTCCTAATTAATTTTTCTCTATTACTATTTTCTATAATGTCAAGTTAAAAAAAATGTATAGGTAAACCAAACTGAATTTTATAGATTTGGCTTTTGCCTTATTAGAGAAATACTGAGCTCAGAATATTCATTCATATGGTAGTAATTTATTCTTTATTCAGATATATAACCTTTATTTTTATTTCATTTCTCCTTACTGACATTCTTCTACTCAGTTGACAATGCTATTTCAGAGATTAAAATTCTTTAGTGGCTCTGCATATCTTTTTGTTTATTATTGAATTTATTAGGGTGATATTGGTTAGTAAAATTATGGGCTTCGGGTTTATAGTTCTATAGTACATCATCTATATGTTATATAGTGTGTTTACCACCCCAAGTCAAGTCTTCTTCCTTCACAATTTATCCCCCTTATGCCCTCTTTTACTCCCCGCCCCCAATGCCCCCTTCCTTATGGTAGTCAACATACTGTTGTCTGTGTCCATGAGTCTTCTTTTTTCTTTGATTAATCTCTTCACCCTTCTCATGCAGCCTCCAACCCCCTCCCCCTGACAGCTGTCAGTCTGTTCTCTGTCTATAAGTTGTCTCCACTTTGTTAGTTTATTTTGTTCATTAGATTCCACATATAAATGAAGTCATATGGATTTGCAGTCTGACTGGCTTATTTCACTTAGCATAATACTCTACAGGTCCATCCATGCTGTCGCAAAAGGTAAGATTCCTTTCATTTTACAGCTGAGTAGTATTCCAATGTGTAAATGTACTGCAGCTTTTTACCTACTCATCTACTGATGGGCACTTGGGCTGCTTTCAAATAGAAATTAAAAACACTAAAAAAACAAACAAACAAACACACACACACAAAATAAATAAACAAACAAACAAACAAATAAATAAATAAATAGATAAATAAATAAATAAAAATAAATAAATAAACCTTTTAAGTATTATATGCCTAGGAGAAAAAAATTTGAAAATATATCCAAAGGTGCATAACTATCCCATCTCAATCACATAACAGCTTATATTTTTTAACACACACTTCTTTTCTATTTCAATGTATGTGAGTATGGATATATGTTTATAGCTATAATGACACATCTCTATACATGTGTTTACATACACACAGTGGAATCATACCATCTGTACCAATTAGTAACTTGTTTTTGTTTCATAACATTGTTGCCTTCTATAGAAATAGTTTCTTTTAAATATTTCATGGACATTCAAAAAGAATGCATATCACCTTTATGAAAAAAATGACTTCAATATCCCAGCAGACAAATAAATTAATTAAAATAAAGTGTTGGTGGGGGACAATCAAGAGCAAATACAATGGTACTAAGCAATGAACCAATAAAACTAATGGTTTTTATTTTTAATAGTTAAAAATAAGTAAGTAGGAAAAGCTGTAACATTAAATTCTGACCAAAAGAAAATATTTATTACCTACTAACTACAGTATTAATAGTGGATAAAGTACAATTCAAGAAAAAACTATCAAATAGGACAAAGAACATTATTTTTTTACTAGAGGCCTGTTGCATGAAAATATTCATGCAATAGGCCTTCCCTTCCCCTGCCTGATGGCACCGGTTTTCCTCCAATACCCGGGACCCAGGCCTTCACTCTGGCTGGACCCGCCTTCAGTCTTTGCTCCACCCCTTCGTGCCTACATTTGCAAATTAACCGCCATCTTTGTTGGTGGTTAATTTGCATATCTCACAGATTAACCAATGGGAGGCATAGTGAAGGTACGGTCAATTACCATGTTTGTCTATTATTAGGTTAGATAGAAGTCACAGTTCCTGAAGAATAGTCCTGTGCTTCTCTTTATTATATACCATTACATTGAAATATATAAATATGAGATGAAGATGGTAAAACCATATTCTTTATAAAACTTTAACACATTCCTTGCAGTCTTTGTGACAAACCAATTATAGAAGTTGAATAATATGATTGATTTAATTTATATAACTAAAGAGATTGTATCTTTTCTCCTAATATCTATAGAAGATTTAAAAAATATGGCATATCACAGACTGAAAGGGAAAGATAGACATTTCTTACTTTGGCTGGCAGAATCACACATCTATAGATGAGTAAACAAGTAAACACACTCCTGGGGTGAAGAGCTCTTAGAAGTAGTGATTATGGTAGCTCTGCATGATGGTGAGAAGCAAGTGAAGCCAAAGAGGAACTTCAAGCAAAGCTGGGGTCGTTAATTGCAACAAGAGGGAAAATATATTAACCTAAAAAAATAGAAAAAGACAACAAAATCTACTTAAAGGAGGAAGGAATTAGTTAAATAAAGGCACATATTGATCAATGGAAAAAAATACTAGAATTATTAGGTACAGGAAATGTTCCTTTGGAAAAAGCAATAAGATAAACATCCAATGAAAATAAGAAAAAGAGAAACAAAAATTAGATAAAATTAGGAATAAAAAAGAAGTTCTTAGCATAGGTAGCTCACACATTTTGAAATTATTACACCTAAAATTTTATATAAAAGAGGATATTTTTTGTACAAATCTAAAATACAGGAGAAGAAAACTTGAATAACATCAAAAACATGACTGAAATGTAGAGATACTACCTGAGATAGAACCAGGAAATTTTATTGACAGGATTTTTTAGATCTTTAGAGGACTGATTCCTGCGTTGTTTCAACTTTCAAAGCCTAGGAGGAAAAAAGATAAGCTTCCCAAAACATTTTATAAATCCCAATTAATACCTAGTCTAGCTTGCCCCAAAAAGATAACTATGCTAACCTTTCACCAATGCAGAAATCCTAAGTGAAGTTAACAAATTGAATTTCACGTAATGAAACATCCCAAGTTATTCCCTGATGGCAATGTTAGGACAATATTAGGAATTTGTAACATAATTCATTGTATTGATTTATCAAATTTTAAAAATACTAGATAGTTTTTAGGGCATTTAATGAAATTTATAATGCATTCTTGTTTTAAAAAATTACAATAACACACACAAAAAACTCTAAAATAGAAGAAAAAATAAGTGTTCAATATGATTAAATAAAGTAATGGCCAGCCTTCTTCCTAAATCTTATTAGTTATGCACAGAATCACCACTATTATAGTAATACTAGAGAGCTGGTGCACAGATTCGTGCTCATTAAAAGGAAATTAATTAGAAGGTGGCCAGAGAGGCAGGACTGGGTGAGAGGGTCCAGACACACCTGGAGCTAACCTTCCGTGGTCCCTCCCCAGCATCTGCAAGTGAACAAGTCCCTCTGTCAGGTTGGGTCCCCCGGCCTGGCCTGAGGGGATTGGGCCAAAACCAGCTCTCTGACATCCCCCAAGGGGTTCCCAAAGTGCGAGAGGGCACTCTGCAAAGTTGCTGTCATACAGGATGTGAAACACAAATGCAAGTGGGCAGTAATCCAAATTCTGGGCCAACAGTGCCCCAGCAACAGCATAAGTCACTGCCGAAGGTGGAATCATGTGGCCCCGCAAGGAATCAGGATCCCTCCTCTCTGATTTCAGGGTGTGTCACCCAAGAACCACTGCTGCCAAGTCAGTGCAGCTCGGAAGCTCCTGTATTGAGTGTCTGCATCATAGCAACCAGTCAGACTGGTGGAGGGGCAGTTAGCATATTAGCCTTTTACATATATAGATTGTTCTGAACATTCTAGCCTTTCTTTTGGAAATTGGGAAGCAAAAGTCATATGGATATTTTTATAAAATAGATTTTTTATATATACATTTGAATTTATTATGTAATATTTCTAGCCCAGATTCAAATATAAGGCATAATATTATTAAATGTTATGTATCCATTATTTAAGAAATAAAATATTAACAATTCAGATGAAATCCTTTAGGTTGTATCCTTAATCACCAGCTCAGAATTTCTGTACAGAGGTAACCACTATGCTAATTTTACATTCTATCTATGCATTTATTTATATTTTTCTACTTATTTCTAAAAATATATAGTGTTGTTTGCATATAATGTTTCTTAATTTTAAATAAATTATTGTATCATACCCCTTTTCTGAGAATTTTTCACTCAGTATTACAAGATTAGGATGTATAAATATTTATAGATGATATGATTATTCTTCTAGAAAATCTAAAGTATTAGATTAACAAAAGTTTAGTAAGCTGACAAAATAAAAATTTAAATATAGGTTTAGAAAATACAACAGGAAAAGAACACATATGGAATTAACAAAAAATACAAAATACCTAGGTAAACCTTTAAAAGTGTAAGTGGTCTAAGAATACTATAAAATTTTATAGGGATGATTAACTCATGAGCAAAATGATTTAGTTATGATTATGCTTTGGAAAGCACCTCTCCCTTCCACATATTAACACCCCATAATTACCCAACAGCAAGGCGTATGGGTGGGGGAAGAATAGCTATTGATTGCACTGTCCTTTGCTAATGTTTTTTATTTAGCCCTTTCCCCCAAATAGCCCCCAGCACTTTGGTGATCTTAGTTACTGCTCACCACATCCTGCAGGCTCCAAGGTGGCCCTGGGTAAGGATAGTGACGCACACACCTGTAAGTAGCATGCACAGCACAAGAATGAGACCAAGAAAAACATAATGGAAGAAAATGAAACATAATGAACTTTTCCTCCAGTTCCAATTCCAACTTACATTAATTTCTGTTGTCACAGAATTCGAATGTTTTTTAAGGTCTTAGAAGAACCTTCGAAATTCAAAAACGTCATTTATAGCTGAGAAAACTTACTAAAGCCCAAGAAAGCTGACTGATTAGCCTGAGGTTACATGGTTTATTAATGGCAGAGGCAGGAAGAGAAACCATAAACCTTGATGATGCCTTCAAAGAACTGCTTTCTTTGGGACTGACATGAAGAGGTTTAACCATATGTGGCTCCAGGCTCCAGAAAAACATCCCTAGCAAATGTTGGATTCCATCAATTTTGGTTGGAGAGTGTAGAAATAGGCCAGTGTTTGCTTCAGCCCCAACCAAGATGGGGAGTCTCAGATTTCCAGGTTAAATGCCTCTGAAACTTTATGCTAGAACCTTCCCACTGCCCTAGTTTGTTTATTTTTAAATCAAGCATGAACTCACCACTCGGTGTTTGCCGGAGTTTGGATGAATGTCAGCATCGGGCCACTGTAATAATGATTTAAGATTATTTAATCCTATTACTTATACACTTCATTAGGCTGAGTGAATTGTTGGCAGTGGTTCAGTAAACTTCCTACTTTAGAGATAAAAGGATAGAAAGAAAATAGGGAAGGAGTCTGTTCCTCATTTTCTTTCATATGTATCTTATATCTCTTAAAGAATAAAGGAATGATAATTTCCCAGCTACAGCATGGAATCTGTGTTAGTAGGGTTTTATGAATGCTCTGTACCCTCAGAAGAGAACAACATACATACCTTTACATCGTTTCCAATTATAAGAACAAAGACTGGGGCAGGAAAGAGGGGAGAGAGAGAGAGAGAGGGAGAGAGAGAGAGAATGAATATGCTTTAAAACTGATCTTTAAAATAAACCTGAAAATAAATTCAAGTCCTAGGTAATATATTCAGCATAAGCAGCCTGCTATGAGGCAGGGAATGATTTTTAAAGAAGAAATATGGAACTTAAAATTAGATCTGGTTGTCGCCAACTTGACCAGCTACTATTCTTCATTCACCTCATTTTTTTTTTAACTTAAATTTCCCCACAAACAGAATGAGAATAGTATGTCTTACTTCTGTGGCTAAATGAGGGTTCCAAGAGGCTGATGGGGATGGGCAAAAATCAAAGTGTGTGAGCTTTGAGCAGTAAGTAGCTGCACAGTGCCAGGCCCCATGGACGTAAATACAAAATCTGCAGAGGAGAATTTTGTCTAACTTGAATCACCATAGGACAGTTAATAGTCAGCATTTCCATCTCTGGAATGTTACCTGCACGCTGTTGGTTTGAGAGCTCGGAGTCTGAGGGGCAGCAGCAAATCATGAGACTCTGGAAGTTTGGGTTTTCCCAAAACATGGAGGAGGTCACCTACTTTGGAATCATCCCAAAGTCCTCATCTGAGAAGTGGAGTTCTGCACCACTCCTAGAACCTCTGCACAAGGAGCCAGGAATTTGCATCTTTCACAAGACTTTTGGGAAAGTTTCTTGTGCACACCAAGGTCTGAGATCATGTATCTGTCCTTCCAGCCAAGCTCCCTCAAGAAGTCCCAAAATACGCTCCTACGCATGCTTTTTGCAGCACTTGCCAGACTGTACTCTCTTCTCCTGGACATTGATACCTTCCAGCATCTCTGTCTGTGCCCCAGGCTGCTGTCTGCCTTGTACTTCTTCCCAATGCCATCTTTTGATAATCTGTATCAACCAATCTTAAAAAGTTTTCCTGGAACTTCAGCAAATAGACATGGCCTTTCCTAAACATGCAATGTTTTTGTTTCTCCTTCTCATTGGATTTAACCCTCTATAGTATTTGAGTCTTTGACATTCTCTTTTACTGATGTGAAACCCTTAGAGGGGGTTGTATTGGGTGGGAGTGTGTGTCACGTCTTTCTTTTTTCAATAGGTGAACCTATTGCTGCTTCGATATTTATGGGAGTGGGGCAAGGGAGGTTGGAGGAAAACCCTGTTTCACTCTAGGTCCCAGTATCTCCTAAGATTGTTGTTGACTCTTGGCCCTTAGATGTACCTTGGATCTGGGACTCGTGTATATAAGAAGCAAACAGAATTTGGCTCTGGGAGCCTAAGAGCAGTTATTGCTGAAAAATAGACATAAAAGTTTGAAGGCCAAGATGTGAAAGTGAAGCCAGTGGCAGCACTCAAGGTCAAACACACAGACCTGACTTGCAGATGAAATTTGCCAGGGAGTTTGAGTGGAGGTTCTCTGATGTTCTGATGACTTTGAATGGGACATGAGGCTTAGAAAACCAAGAGCTTTGGAAAATGAGGAATTAGACCAGGATAGCAGCAGAATGTTGAGCTCCTGCACTCTAAATCAACCTCTACCTTTCTCTTAAGTAAATTCAAGTTAACAGATGGCCTGTCATCAGTAAAACTTTTTTCTTGATCAGCAAGCCTTTTTTTTTTTTTTTTTTTTTTTTTTTTTTAGAGCCCTCTAGTCCCAGTTTGCTTACCACTGTTTTGAGAATCCTTAGGTATGTCCTTCTAACTGAAGATAAGCATACCCTCCTCTACATCCTCAGAGCTTTTATCTATACCATTGTTTTATCCTTCACCTTATTTTAACGCATTACTCTCTCCACATTACAATGGCAGATGGTCTCACCGTCCTGAAAATAGACTGTGAGCTCCTAGGCGTAAGCTCACTGTTTCTGTTGTTCTTTACTGTATTCACCCTCCAGACCTTGCTATATATCTTTTTTTAAAGTGCTCAGAGCAGTATCTCTTACCCTGGGGGGTACTTAGAATTTTTTTATTTTTTTTTTGATGAGTGTATAATCAGCTCAGGCTGCTATAACAAAATACCATAGACTGAGTAGCTGAAACAATAAAAAAAAAATTTCTCCTAGTTCTGAAGGCTGACAGTCAAAAATGTAGGTGGGAGGATGGTGGGTTTCTGGTGAGAACTCTCTTTCTGATTTACAGAAGGTCACATTCTCAGTGTCTTCACATGATATGGGGAGAGAGGTAGCAGGCTCTTTGGAATCTCTCTTATAAGGGCATAAATCCCCACTGTGAGGACCCTGCCCCATAAGCTCATGTACACCTAACTGCCTCCCAAAGGCCCAATCTGCAAATGCTATTACATTGGGAGTTAGGATTTTAATATATGAATTGGGGACAGGCACAATTTAGTCCATAACAATGAATTATACCCTTTGGCCATAGGTCTGTGAATGCATTATTGGCATTGATTAATACAGTAGTGATTAGAATATCCTATGTTTCTAGGTATAGAAGCTATCTATTGAGGTATTTAACAGGTGTGCATTGATCATCCTATGGCTTTAAAGAATTTTGTTAGACACTCTGTAGGACCTTATTCACATTTAACACATTGTATGTCCCTGCTTCAATTTTCTTTAAGGACACACTTTTAGCCACTAGATCTTACCGCAATTTTAAGACCAGAAGAAAGAGAAGGGCTTTGTTCTTGAGAGGGTTGTTGTGCATTCCTATTAGATCAATAGGAAATTGGTATAAGTGGCAGAAATCCAGACTGGCCTGAGTCTGGCTGGGCAATGTCCTCAGGTCATTCCAGCAAAGCTGGAGTAACGATGTGCTCTCCTGTAAAGTGCTTGCTATCAAAGCCTCTGTCGGTATTAACTCCTCATGCATGGATCAATAAGCCTCGCCAACTTGCCAATGTCATTAAGAGGTGGTAGGTTAAGCATTACTATTCATTAAGTTCAAAGTGAAATAAAAGAAAGAAGGTTGTTTTTGTGAAATGCACTCTCAGATTTTGCTCCAGGGTGTTTCTGAGGAAGCTGGGTGATTACTGTCTCCATTACCTTGGGGAAAATGAGCATTTAAACATTTATCTCTTGGATATTCTTCACTGAAGAGTAAACTATTTGCTGATTGTAAGAACCATTAAATGAGCACCTTCTGTGTACAAAGGACTAAGTTCAGTGCTAATCAAGACACAGGAGAGCATGAGACTCAATCTATGCTCTCATAGAGCCCTTAGATGAATGAGAAGCTCCAGACATGGCACACAACTGTAATACAAGCCAAAATCTATCAGGGAGAGAGACCTGGGCAGAGGTGAGAGCTCAGAGGAAAGGTTGGCGATGGGGGCGGGGGTGTCCAGCATCCAGAAAGTCCTCCCAGGTCATGATGCAGCAATTTAGTCAGACCTTGAAAGTGGAATAGATTTGTTAGGGTGAAAAGAAGGAAGAACAGTCCCAATTTCAAAACATTTCTTTTTCATGCTGAATTCTTTTACAACTTCTGGGATTAAAGGGAAAGAAATCAGCTTGTTGGTAACTAAGTATTTATCAGGCATTTAAAAATATATATTTTTATTTCAGAGAGGAAGGGACAGATAGAAACATCAATGATGAAAGAGTCATTGATCGGCTGCCTCCTGCACCCCCCCTACTGGGGATTGAGCCAGCAACCCAGGCATGTGCCCTTGATGGAATCAAACCTGAGACCCTGCAGTCTGCAGACTGATGCTCTATCCACTGAGCCAAACCAAGTAGGGTAGGCATTCTTAAATGTGTGTATTATTCTGCAGAAAATTTGGAAGCAGAGGAGGTTAAAAATATCATCAGATTGATAGGTTTTTCTGCATACATGTCAGATTATCTTGGACTCATCACCTTCCTCTGGCATCTTAATGGGATTCATTACGAAGGTCACATTACTTTGTCTGGGGACCATAAGAAATAACAGCCAAAGAAAAAGCCATAGTGGTCGCTGTCCTTCCTTTTCTGAAAAAAAAAAAAAAAAAAAACCTGTGAAAGAAGCTGTACTTTAGCTCTAGGCAGATTAAATCCATTTTGATAGAGACTTGAGTGAAGTCAGTACTGATGCCATTGAAGCTAGAAAGGACTTTGATGCTCTAACCCAGGCCCCTCTTTGGCAGATTAGTAAACTGAAGCCCAGTAAGATGTAATTTTTCCATGTATAAGAGAGTCATGTGAATTTTCTACTTTCACATGGAAGAGAATGATTAATTAGGCTTTTTCAGAAAAGAATAACTTAACTTCCAATTCCCTGAGTTACCGTTGGATGGTATTAGGCAATTCCACTTAATAATCTACCTGTTTCCCTACTATGTTAATTATATATCTTTTAGCATTTACCACCTGTACCAATTGCTTAGCATAATAATACCTTATTCTTAAATGCATGTGCCCAAAGTACTTTTTTTATAATTGTTTTTCATTTGATGTTCACAACAATCCCACAAGGCAGGTGTCATTCTGGATTAAACATGAGAAAAATGAGGCTCAAGAAGATAGCCCCCACAGAGCTAAGAAACTAAAACGACGATCTGACATCCATTCTCTGACTATGAGTCTGGTTTTCTTATCTCTGCTTCTCAGTTGCCTACCAACTAGTAAATGGTCTTCAGTCATTTATCCATCCAGTGAGTTTTTCCTGAGCACCTCTATATTTCAAATATTGTAGTGGGTACAAAGTTGGAAAAGGCACAGTCCCCAATCCTTAAAGAAACTCACCTCAAACAGACCAATGTGTAGAATGTTAAGTGCATACTGGGTAGGATTCTGTCTTGAGGGTTAGGCTGGGGAAGACTTACACAAGATTGAGGGACACATTTTGTAGGTATTTATTGAAGCATGTCACAGTCCTATCTCCTCAAGTAGACATTAAGTGTCTTCCCATGTCCTGTGTCTCCCTGCCTCCCATGAAGCTCCTTGCACAGGCCACACAATTCCAGGGCATTCAGTCAATATTTGTTGATAATGATGCTGATTTTTCCCTCTGACCTCTAGAACATTGGAGAGGAGTTCTGCTGTCCCTTGGGTATAATAGACTTTAATCCACAAATTTCAGTTGGCCTTTTAACAAAAATCATTTTTAAGGAAAATAAACAATGTTATGGGATAGCTTCTCAATACTCACATTCTCAATCCAGTAATGATACTCTATTTTCACCAATTAATGCCCTACTTTTGCAGTCTCAGGGGTTGTACTTGTATGGACTATACTCTTAAATCACAGAATTGTGACTTTCATTAAGGACTGTTAACACATCAAAACAGCCTTTAATCAGTAAAAATGTTTCTAATTATTTCCAAGTAGCTAATCATTACTCTTTCATTGATGCTGTAAGTGATATCAAGCACTCCAGCTGTTTTCCACTGGAGGGGATAGATTTCAGTGCAATTCAGTGGCAAAGAACACCCATATGTTCAAAATTATGGGGACATTTTCCTCAGAGCAAAGTTGTGATTAATTTTGTGAATTGCACAAGCTTGGAGTTCTGCTGCACAATGCCTGGATTCTGTATTGCTTTATTTGGGCCATTTATTGCAAATAGAATAAATCACAGCACATTGACAGGCATTTTTAGTTTTTGAAATCTTATTGGCAAGCTGTGTGAACAAATATTAATTTTCAAAGATACTAGAAATAAAGTGAAAATGAAATCTTTCATATGTCTAAAAAAGCTTCCTTTAATCATTAAATTCAAAAAAATGTAATTAGTTCGATCTGCTATAGGTAGGACCTCATTACAAAGATTCTAGCTGAGCAGTTCCTCGCACAAGTGACCTTTGGATTCAGTCTCCCAGTGGTTCCTAAAAATGGTAGTATACAGAGTGAATTGCAAGGTGAGTGAGTAAATCAGACTTGAATTGCTAAACACCAAGACACGCACCCATGTGTGCATTCAAACACAAACACAGGCTCACACCAGAACCAGAGCCAGGAACCCTACCACAAAGCGAAGCTTCATTTATCCCGAGGGGAAATAACAATTTATCCCTACCACAAAACTATGTTCTTGAAAAATAATATGGAAATTTATAAGCAGTCACTATAGAACTAATTTAACCAAATAACAATTTCAATGGAACAAGAAAAGGAAACTATAATTTAAAATATTTTTGAGTGTGGCACTGGTGTGTGTGTGGGGGGAAGGTGGGTGTGTATGTGTGTGTGTGTGTGTGTGTAGGGATATATTGAATTTGAGGGTAATTTATGGAAAGTGCTGCCAGCATGGTATTTCAAATGCTCCACAATTTAAATTTAAGCTGTTCAATGGGATCATTATGATTATTATGCATGTTTCCAGAGTTTGAATTCAAATAACAACTTAAAAAAAAAGATACCCTTTAGAAACTGAGGAATGTTATTGCACTTATAGAAATTCATGCAGTTTGAAGTAGTTTGTCACTTCCCCTTCTGAAAAAAATACCTGATGATAATGTGCTCAACAAATAGGGATGTTAGAGAAAGTGTATATTACAGGCACATTCCCTTGATAAGTAAAACTGGGTTTAAAGCAGAGTTTATGGGCAATGAATTATTTCATTTAGTACAACCGACAGCATTAAAGCAGGAAGGAATCAAATGTGGGCAGGAGCACAGAGATCTGATGGTGGCAGGGGCTCACCAAGTAGTACATGAAAGGCCCCTTCAAACTCATCAAGTGTGCCCTTTGGTTCTCTGTCTATGGGTGGGTCTTGGCATATGGAGGTCTCCTTTCATTTTGTGCCTGGCTAGCCAAGTAAAGAAAAAAACAGAGGGGTGCTTGCTCACTTTTCAAAAGGAGTGTTTTTGCAATGGAATGTTACAAAATTGTTTTGCAATAGACTCAGCTTTGTATTCTTTAAGTAAGGTAATTCCAATGATGGGAAATTCACTAGCTCTCAAGGCAGCTCTTTTCTTTGTTGAATTCTCTAAAGGTTAAAAAGTTACTTCTTATTATGGACAGAAGTCTGTTTCCTTGCAATATCTACTCATCCCCATCCACTGAGAAGATAGCTAATGTGTCTTCCACTTCAAAGCCTTTTAGTTACTTAGAAAAAGTTCTCGTCTGTCTGAATCTTCCCTCATCCTGGCTAAATTCTAATTCCTCCACCCACTTATTGTCTGTGCTGATATCAGGCCTCTTGCCACCTTGACCACTTTCTTCTGTATCTATCCACTATGTTGATAGCATTCTTCTAGTGCAGCGCTTAGAATTTCAATTTCCTTAAATAAATAAAAAATACCTAAAAGGAAATGTAGAACCTCATTTAAAAGATGAACAAGGCCCTGGCCAGGTAGCTAGGTGGGTTGGAGCATTGTCTCAATACACCAAAGTTGTGAGTTAGATCTCTGATCAGGGCAAATACCAGAGACAACCAATGAATGCATAAATAAGTGGAACAAAAATATTTGCTTCTCCCTCTGTCTCTCTCCCTTTCTCTTTCTCTCTAAAATCAATAAAAATTTTAAAAAGACAAACAGAAAAACAATATCTGAGTTCTGTTGAATGTTTTAAAGTTGAAGGACATTTATAACCCATTTCCCAATTCTAGTAAGGTTGCATATTAGAGCTTATTCTCTTCTATCTATTTTAAGCAGCAATAAAATGAGGTTTATGACATTTATCATTTTCTAACTTACATTAAGCTATATGTTTCATAGCTATCCAGGGATAACTTACTCATTTCTTTGCACCTTTAGCCCTCAGCACTGTTTTGCTATAGATGATATCCATTAATTGTTGAATTAAGGAACAATAATAATGATAACTATTGAACACTTTCCAACTTGTAAAACATTTCCAACCAAAATTTGAGTTTGGTGTGCAGGGTTTTTTTGTTTTTGTTGTTGTTGTTTTTTGGGTTTTTGGTTTTGTTTTGTTTTTCTTTGTTGATTAAGGTATTACATACATATGTGTCCTTATCCCCCCACTGCCCCCCACCCCCCACTCATGCCCTCATCCCCCTGGTGTCTGTGCCCATTGATTAGGCTTATATGCATGCATACAAGTCAAGTCCTTTGTTTTGGTGTTTAATATGAGGAAAGCAAGATTTAAGTGCTTAAGGAGTTGCCTGAGAACACAGAGCTGGTCAGAGGATTTGAATGCAAGGCGTGGTTCTAACCTGTCATTTAGACCAGAGCCTCAGTGGCTCAGTTTTTTGTCACCTCCTTGGTTTATGCCTGAATAGGATATATTTGTAAATGGTTTGAGGCAAGAAAGTGCTTGGATGTTTATACCCTTGTCAGAGGTGTTATTCGAATTCAAGGGCTTTTGGTAAATTTGAAAGCAATCGTTTGGGTTTCCAAGAGCTGTTCAGCATTTCGTTGGAGCACTGCAGTCTCTCTATCCAAAATAAATCTGTGTGAGAATGGGTAATCAGTGAGGGCCAGGACTGAGGCCACAAATGGAACCCCTTTAAGGGTTCCCAGCAAGAGGCTCATTTTGTATCCAAATCCATAAGCACAAATGGTAGAAATGAGGCTTCAGTGAAGACGTTGAAGTTCCCAAATGAATCAGCTATGGAGTCAGGAAAAGAGCTCAGACTTGGGCCTTCTAGACTCCAGTGAATTTCTCTAGCCAGTTGGATACAGTCCTACAAAAGTCCAAGTTTCTGTTCATTCTGGACTTGCAATAGAAGTCCAAGGCTTCTATTTGTTTCTCCCTTCTAGTGAAAACACCTCATCCTCAATGCTTCTCTGACCTCGCTCCAAACCCAACCCACCTCAGTATTGCCCGCCCCCCCCTCACCCCCGCCACTTTCTCATCACACCATTCTTTGGCTGTATCCATGTCCTTACCAAATGGCAGCCCACTCTCCCTTCCAGAATTCTCCTAAAAATTTGCAGTTTATTTAAGTGTCTCAATCATAACATCCCTTTCCAGTAATCCCAGTACTGGGCATCCGATTCCAGTAATGGAGGAGACACTTTCAGCTGTTAGGCAATGGGTTACATTTCCAAGGCAATTGAGCAATCTTCTTTTCAAGTTGTATTTAAAGAAAGAGCCTGGATGCTGGAAGGCCCTTCTGGACCCACAATGAAAACACTGAATAACTTTTGATGAAAGGGCAGTTACACTGGTCCTGTGTGTACACATTTATTGGGCAGAAACCACGGGGAGAGGTAAACTAGGTTTTAGTTTCTTCATTTATGTGAATTGGCTATAACAACATTTATAAGGGTTTTATGAATTCAAATAAAACTTTTTGGGACAGAGGCTACTGCCATTTAGGGGACATATTCAGCCCTCAGCAATGTGTACTGCATTAAAAGGAAGGTGGGCATGCCCTGGCCATGTTGGTTGAGTGTCATCCCATACACCAAAAGGTCACAGGTTCGATTCCCGGGCAAGACTCATGCACAGGTTGTAGGCTAGATCTCTCGTAGGGAGTGTACAGGAGGCAGCAGGTGGATGGCTCTCTCTCATTAATGTTTCAATCTCTTCTTCCTTCCTGTCTCTCTAAAATCAATAAAAACATATTTTAAAAAAAAAATGAGAAGGTGGACACTTGAGAGATATCTGAAGAGATTGGGCATGTCATGTGAAACAAGAACATCCTGTCAGTGGAAGGAAATGGGCAGAGATTAGATTGACCACTCAACAGAGATGTGATGGACAGGACTCTGTAAAGGAAGGGGGAGTGGATAAAAGGACCTGTATTAGTATTTTCAACATGAAAATGGAGCACAGAAGGAAAAAATAAAAAGGACCTAAAGTTTGTACATGAATCCTTTGGTGTGCTTGCATTGATCCCCACATGCTATATACTCTCTCCTTGAGGATAGCATAGGTATTCACGTGCCCTAGGTGGAAATAATGGTAATACTAGTCAATGCCTTTTGCAATTAAAGGGTGCTTAACTTCACCTACAATACAAATTTACATCAGGAAATATCAAGATGCAAAGATCTAAACTCAATGTCTCATGACATTCAGAACCACCCTTGCCACTTGGCTCATTTCTGTGTACCTGAAGGCTGCAAGGCAGTGCCTAGAACTCAGCCTCTGACCCAAAGCCAGGCACATGGATTTCATTATAAACTGTGACCATCCTTGACCCACTTCACGGCCAACATTCTTACACTCTGCTCTCAACTGTTACCACTTGGCCCCGATTTCAGACTGTGCCCCATCCCCCCTTCCTTCTCCTCGAGGGACAACTTTCCCATTCTTCACAGTGAAAGGGGCCAGTAGAAGAC
This sequence comes from Myotis nattereri, assembly GCF_964212035.1. Lineage (NCBI taxonomy): Eukaryota > Metazoa > Chordata > Mammalia > Chiroptera > Vespertilionidae > Myotis > Myotis nattereri. Next base: position 47,041,673 of record NC_138077.1, read on the forward strand.
ACTCCTTCAGCATCTGCCATCAACTTTGTGCCCATCCTCTCTATTGTAGTAGCAGAAAAGCCCATCAGATATCCAATTCCAGTTGGCCTACACAAATGTGCTGATCCCATCTCCCCTGTCTCAGGACCCTCACTCCACAGGGCACTTGTTCTTCATCCTGCATCTTCAGCCTCTCCCTCTTGACTGGCTTCTTCTCATCTGCATGCTGTTATGTTCTAGCACTGCCTATATTTTCCTTCCATCAAGTGCACAATTCTCTCTAGCTATTGTTTTATCCACACAGCTAGACGTTAGAAAGTTGTTTATTACATATACTGCCTCCATTTCCTTACCTCACATTCTGTCTGTTCTTCTGCTTGACCCCCTGTGGCACCAGTCCTTCCTCAACTACCCTGGCTGAGAATATCTGTAACCTATGACTCCCATATTTCCAAAACTCTTGTTTAATATTGGTGTTCATTTGAGACTTGGTATCTCAGCAGGGGATGGGCATATCATCCTACAAAGTTATCCTCCCAAATTTATTGGCATCTCCAGACTTCTGATTTTCTATTTAATCAAATTCTCTGTTTCATTTGTTCCCTCTTTTATGACCCCCAAATTGTCTGGTTTTTCTAAGTTACTTTTCTTTAATAATTCTCATTTCCTCCCAAACTTTTAAGTATGATCATGTCTCAGATAGATAACTGGATATTATTGTTACTTAAAAAAAAAAAAAAAAATTAGCCATTCTGATAGACAGATCGTGTTTTTTTCAAATATCCTATCTAATAAAAGAGAAACATGGTAATTAGCCATACGTCCACTACCCTTCCCATTGACTAATCAGGGTGATATGCAAATTAACTGCCAGCCAAGATGGTGGCCAGCAGCCAGGCAGATTGAAGCTAACATGAGGCTTTCTTGCTTCAGTGATGGAGGAAACCTACGTTCCCCGCCTGTCTTGCCGGCCTCTGAGCTTGCAGTTTGAAACATTGTTGCAAATATAGAAGCTAAACAAAACCCCAGAAACCGGCTTTCAGTCAGCCAGGATCTCAGAGCTGGAGTTGATACAGTGTTTCGATTAGAACCCAAACAAACCAGATACCTGCTTTCAGCAGCAGAGGCCTCAGAGCTGGAGCCAGAGCTAAAGCTGGCCCAGAATTAAAAAAAAAAAAAAAAGAAAGAAAAAAAGGAGCAGTTGGGTGCTTTAGTCACCCGCCAGCCTGAAAGCAGCCCTCAGCCCCTCACCTAGACTGGCCAGACACCCCAGTGGGGACCCCCACCCTGATCCAGGACACCCTTCAGGGAAAACCAGCTGGCCCCTACCCGTGCACCAGGCCTCTATTCTATATAGTAAAAGGCTAATATGCATCCCAGCACCGGGATCAGCGGAGCCGCGAGGCCTCCCGGCAACGGGATCAGTGTGACAGGGGGCATCGGCCAAACCCCCTGATCGCCCTGCTGCTCTGTGTGTGACAGGGGGCAGGGCCACAACCACCCTATCCGCCCTGCTCTGTTCATGACAGGGGAAGGTGCCCCAACCCCCTGATCAGCCCTGCTCTGTGCCTGATAGAGGGGAGCTCCCCAACCCCCTGATCAGCCCTGCTCTGTGCCTGATAGGGGGGAGCTCCTCAACCCCCTGATCAACCTGAGGCTCTGTGTGTGACAGGGTGCGGTGTCCCAACCCCCTGATCGGCCCTGCTCTGTGTGTGACAGGGTGCGGCACCCCAACCCACCTCCCCCCCACGGGCCCTGCTCTGTGTGTGACAGGGTAGAGCCATAACCTCCCCATCGGCCCTGCCCTGAGTGTGGCAGTGGCGACGCCCCAACTCCCTTATCGGCCCTACTCTGTGAGTGACAGGGGGGAGCTCCCCAACCCCCTGATAGGCCCTGCTCTGTGTTTGACAGGGGATGGCACCGCAACCTCCCCATCGACCCTGCCTTGAGTGTGACAGGGGGCAGTGCCCTAACCCCCCATCGGCCCTACCCTGAGCGTGACTGAGGGTGGCATCACAACCTCCTGATCTGCCCTGCTCTGTGCATGACAGGGGGCAGTGCCCCAACTCCCCAATCAGCCCTGCTCTGAGCCTGACCAGGGGCTGCACCTAGGGATTGGGCCTGCCCTCTGCCACCCGGGAGCAGACCTAAGCCAGCAGGTCATTTTCTCCCCAGGGGTCCCAGACTGCGAGAGGGCACAGGCCGGGCTGAGGGACCCTCCTCCCCCCAAGTGCACAAATTTTTGTGCACCGGGCCTCTAGTATATCTATATCTATATCTATATCTATCTATCTATCTATCTATCTATATCTATCTATCTATCTATCTATCTATCTATATCTATCTATCTATCTATCTATCTATATAATATATTATATATATACACACATATATATTATACAAATTATATATATATATATATATATATATATATATATATATATATATATATATAATTTCCATCTCCCTAATGGCCAATGATGTTGAATGTCAATGCTAGAAAGGATATGGAAAAACTGGATCACTTGTACTTTGATGGAAGGAATGTAAAATGGTAGAGTATACTGGAAAACAGTTTGGGAGTTTCTTTAGGCACTAAATATGCAACTACAAGTAATATGACCCCCTGGGCACTTATCCAAGAGAAATGTAGACAGGTCGACTCAAAAATCTCTTTATAGCTTCTATATTTGTATATGGCCCCAAATTAGAAGCAACCCAGATGTTCTTCAACAGGTGAATAGCTAAATTGTGGAATTTTCTTCCCCTGAACTACTATTCAGCAATAAAAAGGAATGAATTTTTGATATACACAGCAACTTGGATGAATCTCGAGAATTATGCTGAGTAGTAAAAGCCATTCCCAAAAGGTTGCATACTGTATCATTCCATTTATGTAACATTCTAGAAATGGCTTTATAAAGATGGAGGATAGATGAAAGGCTGTCAGGGGTTAGTTTTGAAGGGAAGAGTGAGGGGCTAAAAACAGGTGAGAGTGGGTGTGGTTATATAAGGGCATCAGGAGGGATGTGTTCTGTATCTTGGCTATGGTAGTAGACCATGAATCTATGCATGTAGTAAATTGCCAAGATCTAAATATGTGTGGATGTCCATGCTTATACATGCATACACACACACACACACACACACACACACACACATACACATAAGCTCTGTTCTTGATGCTCTCTCACCTCCTACTTACAACTCAGCTCCCGGCAGTCCGGCTTCTGTCCTCACCTTTCCACTACACTGCACTCCTCGACATCACCATTGGCTGCTTTGATGCTAAATGCACTGAGGGCTTTTTAGCCCTTCTCTTTCTTGAGCCCTCTGCAGCACTGAAAGCTGTTGACACTGTCTCCTTGTAACAGTTTCTTCATTTGGCTTCTGTGACACTGTACACTCCTAGGCTTTCCTCCTGCCTCTCTACTCACAACTCCACAGCTTTCCTTTCTTCTCTTCATTCCTTACAGCCCATGTTTTTCTGAGGTCTACTCTCATCCTTCTCTTATTTCACTCTGTATACACTCTCCTGAGTGATTTTTATCTGCCCCCTTGACTGTGGATATCATCCATGTGCTGAGAGCTCTGCGGCCCAGACCTGCTGCTGAGCTCTTTCTCTGAGCTCCAGACTGTGTATCTATCAGATAGTCTTCATACACAGGCTCACTGGCCCGCAAATTCCACACTTTCAAAACAGAGCCCACGATTCTCTGTGTCAAACCTCCTCCTCTCTGTGTTCCTGCTCAGTGAGTGTCACCACCTGGTTGTCCTTTCAGCAAAGGCACAAGAGTTTTCCTGGATTCCCTCCCTTCTTTCCCCTTCTCCTTATATCCGTTCACTCAACAACTTCTGATGTAATACTTTACCCACACTCACACAGGAGTGTGCTCATGTGCACATGGACATACACGCCTGCTTCCAAAATGGGGAGGTTGTCACCTTACCTCTGGGGCTGGGCAAATACTTTCCCTTCTGGGAATGCTGTCTCTATGGCTGAGCCAAGAACTCTGCTCCTCCAGGCCTCAATTTAGACACCACTTTCCCCTCAGGAGTGAGTGTGCTTCTTGCAACTGTCTTCCCCTATGTTCTGTGATAGCATCTTCTGCTCGCCCCTCCCCACCACCACCACCATCATAACACTTAGAATTTAAATTACCTGTTTATTTCTCATGTACCCCATTAGCTACAAACTCTCCCTAAGGGCAGGGATGGTATTTTGTTCCTCATTGCAAACCACAGTAAGTACTCAATAAATGTTTCTTGACTGATGGATGATGCTAAATTGAACAAAGATGAGATCACTGGCTGCAAAGCCATAGGCATGAGCACTGAAGGGGCGGCTGTGGGGTAAGTGATCATGTCCTGGGTAAATGATCCCAGTTTTCATTACCCTGCTGCACAGCCCTGATTCCACCCCTGTAGCCATTGTCTCTGAATCTTGCCAGTACTCTTTCAGTTGTTGTCTCAAGCTCGCTCCTACAATGCATAGACCAGAGTGAATCAGGGTCTAGACCTGCTGACTGTGCTTGTGGCATCATCAGTCTCTTGCGGTGGCTCCTCTGCTGGCAGGAGGACCTTGCTGAGCCTCCCGCGCTGTGGTCCCTCTAACCTCAGTTGGTATTTCAGCCTAATATGTCACCTCACCCACAGTGAATCTTTTGTTTTGTGTTTTGACCGTTATTATAATGTCTGGTGTAGTGGAAAGTACATTGAACTGGGAAGTCTGAGAGTTGGGTCCCCTTGACTCCATTCACTGGGGGGGGGGGGGGGCTGCCTGGTGTGATTAATGGACTGTGCCCATCCATTTAAATCACAAAGAGACACCCAGGATCCCTTACAGAGTCTTTATTGTATGTCAGTAAACACTTATTCTGTCCCACTATGTGGCCAGATTTTGCATGTGAAGCAATTTGAAACACTCCAGGCAAGAAATTTTTGTAAAAACATAAGACTTGTCTATAAGATGCTTTACAGTCCTCAGTGTGGTTTCACAGCTGCTACCTCATCTTCCTGACACATTTGGGAACTGAGGCTCAGTGACGTGTTCATGTGAACAAAATTAATAGACAGTGGAAACAATAATTTTCGTTACATATAGAGATCTCATGAAAATTATCTGTAAAAATGCCAGTCATTAGACAAAAAAGAGTTAGGACATCAGTAGGCAATTCATAGAAGAGGCAATGAAAATAGCTAATAAACCGATGAAAAGATGAACCTTCTTTTATCTACAGAAATGCAGCTTAAAACATCAGCTTTCCCTTCTCAAACTGGCTGTGACATTTGCTTTTGACAAAAGTGTGGGAAAACATACTATTCCCATGTGCTTTTGATTGGAGTACAAATTGATACAACCTTTGGAAACAAAATTTAGTACTATCTTTCAAAAGTTTAATTTTACACATATTTTGCCACTATGGTTTAATCTCAAACAGTAATGTTTTGTTTGATAATTTGCACAAGGGCACAGCAATGCCTGTTCAAGAATACACATTGTGGCATTTTTGTGACAGTGTGAAGAGACTAGTTGAATAAAATTACAAAATAAATAAGACAACAAATTTATCCATTAAACATGGAGGCTACTTGAAAAATAAGGTAAATCTGTGTGTGTTATAAAAGATACCCAAGAAAAACTAGTTTAAGAAAAACACAAGGCTCAGAACAGTGCATAAAGAATCTCACTTGGGTTTAAAGATAAACACATATACACATACATTCACACACATAAACACCCATTTTCAAAGTTCATGTGCATACGACACACACACACACACAAAAACACACACACATATAGGCATAGACAATTATCTCTGGGAAAGAGTTTTACTTTTCATTTTATATTCTTCTGTGCCAATTTGATTTTTAAATGGATATATAAATTTGAAAAGTTAGCATCTAGCTTAGACCGTTATTCTTATTCTAATGAGCTACAATGGTGTTCATTGGTTTGCCCATTTTAATTGACCCAAATAGAAAAACCTTAAAGAAAAGAAAAATGCTTCAGAAGCTTTAGATTTAGATGACTTAAAAAAAAAAATAATCTCACTCAGCAAGTAAGAATTTCCACTGTCAGCCCTGAAACCTAATAGAAAGCAGGTAACTAATCTTTGGCCTTTGCTGCCCCTTGCGGTCTGTCCATAGTCATGGAATGTAGGCCTCAGATGGACTGGACCCTGAGAGGCTAACCACCACCTCTCAACAATAGCCTCATTCTGCAGATCGGGGTCCTGCCTCTGGGAGAAATGAGTGAGTGCCCACCTGTCCACTCTTTGCTCTCTCGGGTCCCTTTGCCACCTGGAGTCAGGCACTTGCCAAAATACCTTCTTAATTTTATATACAAACAGTATTCTCCTTTTAGAAAAGAATTAAATGAAGAATGAATCATCTTTCTGAAATTTAAAGCACATGTCGCTTCCCTATTTAAAACCCTTCAATGGGTTCCTCTTCCCAATGCATCCTGTCCCTAGTTATTCTGTATATAAAAGCAAAGCTTCTTAACATATTTTAATATGCCCTGTCTATGTGACCTTTTGTCATTGGCATGGAGCAGGCGATGGATGTGCTGAAGGCATGAGCTCCTATGACTAAGTGGCTGAGATAAGACAGGCCTTTGGGATCTTTACAGCCAGTCGCCTCACTCTGGGCTGTAATCATATTGGGCTACTTTCAGTTTTCCAGTCCAGCCTTTTTGCATAATCAGTCTCTGCCTAGAGCACTCTCTCCCAGGCTAACACCTTTCCATCCTTCAGGTCTCAGCTGATTTCTCAGGTGCTCCGTGGAGCCTCCCTGGCCTCTCCACACTGTCCTGCTGATCCATGCTGCTCACAGCACTCTGTGGGTCTCCCTTCTTAACACCCATTCCTTTTGCCACTATGGTTTAATCTCTGTATCCCACTTTTGGAGGAGAGGGAGACTTCCTTCCCTTCCTTATATTGAGGACACTAGTATGTCCCCTGCCCCACACACAGTATATGCTGAATTAGTGTGTACTGAATGCATGAGCTCTAGACAAGACAGACCCCAGGTCCGATGAGCCCAGCACCCTTCTTTTGCCTCTCTGCCAGCATCTCTTCCCACTGCCTTCCTCTGGTGCTGTTCCCTGAACCAAGCGTGGTGTGCAGCCTCATCATGTATATCCTATTACCGGAGATTTTAGGACAGGATGGGAGTTAATCAATTTTGTTTCCCAGGAAAAAGATACATGTCCTGGAATGGTTCATGGTTTGGGGATTGTTTTCCTAGTTTCATCTCCAGTCAGGTGGGTTCTTCACGTATCAGTCAGCATTTATAGCTTTTGGGAGCAGCACCACATACTAAAGTTTCTTCCTCCCAACAGGACAGGCTTACTGCCTCCACCCCAGACTATGCAGGGCATCTCCCGTTCTGCCACTGGGAAAAAACAGGGCTGCGAATCCTGACCTTCTGCTTAGGGTGTTGGAAAACCTCTTCTTCAGAGTGTTGAGACCAGAATTTATGTTTGCACTGGCAGAATTTCAGCATTGCTCCTTCTCTCTTCTTCGGAAAAGGTTCTGTTGCTCTGGCAGGACCACCTTCACTGAGGCAGGACTGGGCAGTGGAAACCATCTGAAAGTCTTCAGGTTCCTTCTAGGAGTGAACAAACCTACCATAAGGCAGAGGAGAAATAGCAAAGGGCAACGGAGAATAGATCAGATTAATGTGTCCCTCCTTCCCCACACTCATAGCCTATATTGAAATCAGAACTAAAGTGAAATCAAAGTGAGTTTCTCTGCTCAGTCACCCCACCCTATGAATAAGACCTTTGGAATACATGAGGTAACTGCATTTGAGTATCAGCTGTATGGACAGCTTGCAATACTGGTGGGACTACATTTAGTTTAAAATGCCTCACTTTTTGGCATAAGGGAAGATTTTATGAAGAGTAGGGGTAGCAGCTTCTTGAAGCTTCCCTAGAGGGGAAAAGTCAGGGCCCGGGACTGCAAGTGAGTGTGCCTCTAGTCCCTCTGGTGGGCACTGGTCCACATCACAGGGAGCCCAGCTGTGGTGGCTGTTAGCTTCAGAAGGGCCAGCAGACAGTGTCAGAGGCATGGAGAAGGGTCTTTTTAACTTAGAAATCCAGAAGGGAGACTATAAAGATAAGGGAGTCAAATCTCCCTTTTCCATGGCACTGAGAGTGAAATTGAGACCCCACTGAGGTCTATAAGCAATAATTTCACTGATGCTCTGAAGCCAGAGTAGCCACTACCCTGCCCTTTAAGTGAAGCCTGCTTATATGGGGACTGGGCTTGTTACTAGTGAATGGTAGCCAGGGCCGCTTGGAAGCTATCCCCTTCCCATATGGGTAAGTGGGCAGCATTTCTGGTCTCCCATACAACCAGGTTCAGTATCTTTCAACAAACCGTTAAGGAGGACTTGTACAATGGTGCTGGGGCTAATATTGCAGGTGCTAGAACAGAGCTGGTAACAAGGTACACTGGTCCCTGCCCTCAAGGAGTTCACATATCCCATGTCTGAAAGGGTCTCTGGGCTCCTCCTATGTAATAAATAAAGTGACTTGTTGGTGTCATTCCTTTGGAGGAGTGGATCAGGACACGAGCCCTTGGTTTAGCTGACCTCCAGCCCTGCATTTCTCACCAAGACTTTCACCAGCCTCCATCATAGTATACTCAGTGAGTAAAATGCATGACAAGAAGAGATAATTTTTTCTTTTCTTCAAGAAATGGATTCAGCTTGACTTTCAGGATGTTTTGGACAGATATCTTCATAAGCAATATTATACTTTATTCCCTGGAGGATTCCTATATCGATAATTATATTAATAGTTGATAGGTAGATATGTGTTTCCCTGTTTCTCAACTCTGGCTGCACATTAGAATCACTAGAATATTTTTTTAAAAATTCTTGTGCCCAGGTTCCCACTCTAGAGCAATAAAGTTAAAATCCTTAAAAGTAAGGCTCAGCCTAGCCTCAGGGGTTGAGTTTTGACCTATCAGCTAGGAGATTCCGGGTCAGTGCACATGCAAGTAAGGCCCAGACATTGGCAATATATTCAAATCATTAAATAATCAAATATCCCATAAAAGTGTGACTTTTAATGACTCACTTATAGGGAAGATAATTTCCCAGTCCCTAAGAACTACCTGTATAACAACTGAATTTAGACTTTTTCTCAAAATTTCTGGCATATTCTATAACCATAGCAATAACTGTGACTCTGTAATTGTCACCCTACCCCACCCCCCACCATTCTTATCTAGCTCCCAATTTATATTTAATAGGACATAGAGGAGATTTGGGAGTCAGCAGAAGAAAACATTTTTAACCATTAATTCAGGCTGAGAGGAGCTACCTCAAGGGATCCTCCTATCTTCTGTCTTAGGAAGGCCTTGGGCTGAGGCTGTTAGTGACCTGTGATGACAAAGAGCTCTCTGCATGGCAGGAGCTGGACAAAGTGTCCCCAAGGACTTGCCCAGCCCTGGGAATCCACAACCACTGAAAAAATGAGGCAGTAAAACTGGGTAGAAAAGCCATGTTAGAAGAAGATTTGATTCATCAAATCTAATGTTAGGCTCTCACCTCGAGTTTTATCAAGAAAGATAACTTAAAAATAAATATAATTTTTCTTTTATTTTAAATATATTTTATTGATTTTTTTTACATAGCGGAAGGGAGAGGGATAGAGAGTTAGAAATATCAATGAGAGAGAAATATCGATCAGCTGCCTCCTGCACACCTCCTACTGGGGATGTGCCTGCAACCAAGGTACATGCCCTTGACCTGAATCAAACCTGGGACCTTTCAGTCCACAGGCCGACGCTCTATCCACTGAGCCAAACCGGTTAGGGCAAATGTAATTTTTCTTAATGTCTTACCTTATGTATTTCTTTGGGTACTTAATGCTAACTTCTGTAGCAAACATCCCTCCAAATCTCAGTGACTTGACACAATTGTTTGTTTCTCTCTGATAAAATCTAATTAGATATGTGGCAGGTGCATTCCACAGAACCTGGGAGTCCTGTGCTGGGTTCTCTGCATCGGGCAGATGAGGAAAGGGCATCAAGGATCTCATGAGGTGGAAGGGGGAGGGTTATGGGTCAGACTGGAAATGTGGCATTGTGTTCCTTCTATATTCTATTGGCTGGACTCAGTCACTTGGCTACAGTTTCAAAGAATGCTTGGAAATGTAACTATACTTTGAAAGAAGAGGAAGTGGTTTTATGGGTGTCTGGCTAGTGTCTGCCATTCCTTCATCATCATCATCATTATCATCATCATCATCATCGTTATCATCACCACAGTTCAGTTTGAGTCAGTGCACTTTCCTAGCATTAGCCAAATCAAACTTTTGGGGTTACTTAACTTAAAAAAGTATGTAAAAGATACTTTTTCTATATAATATATTTTATTTCTCTATGTTTTCTGTCTTGATCATCTGCTTTAACATAATGAGTAACAGATAAGATTTAATTTGCCCCAACTAGACAATTTAAACTCTATTTCATCCAAGTCCATAATTGGGGGATATGCCTTATTTTTGTAGAAGAAAATATTTATTAAGTTACTCAGTAAATATTCTGTCAGGAACCCACCACACATCAGTGACTGGCTCATCAGTGGAGGTGAGCAAAGTCAGACAAGTAGTCTGCTCTCAGGGAGTTTGTGTTCTATTAGTGCCAATGGACAGAATGTTTGCAAAGAAAAGAGTATTGTCTTAAAAGAAATAAAACAAAGGAACCTGACCTAGACAGAGGGGTGGAGAAAGCATTCCTGAGGAAGTGCTACTTCACTGAGCTGTAGGAATGAGTAGGAGTTCAGACGTTGCAGACAGTGGAGCATGCTGATTAGAGGAACTGAAAGAAGGCCCCTGTGGTTAGAGCTCCGAGTTTGAGGGAGAAGCATGAGTCGAGTGTTCCGAGATAGATCATGAAGGACTTGAGCCATGCTAAGGATTTTGACCTTTTTCCCAAAAGTAAAGGAAAGCCAGATATTTCATTACTTCCCACACCACTCATCCATCACAGGCTTTTCCTGAAAGGTCTTTGGCAATAGGGAGGATACAGAAGCAACATCATGAGTAAGCGAATGGCAGAACCTTTCCCTAAGTGTTGTGGTTTTGAGCCACACCGCATGTATCCCACATCTCTCCAGCTCTTGTTGTTTTCTAGAGCTGAAAGGCAGACCAGCTTGAAGGAAACGTGGCTTAGGGATGAACACAAGCTGGAGAGAGAAAGGTTTCTCCTGCTCCAAATGTGGGCCCTGTCTGCCTTTTCTGCTACATGGTTTAGTGGGAAGACATGTTGGATTTGGAATCACATTTCTAGGCCTTTCCTCTGCTACACAATTCCATCTTATCAGCAACTTTCCAGTGGTTATTTCCAGAAATGGGTCTGGATTACAGCCTTCTGAGTACTTGTTCAGTATGCTTTCCATGCAGATCCAACTGTAGTTCTCTCCCTTCTCCATGATCTTAAAAAAACATCTCCTTTACCAAGCTAGGTCTTTTATTCTTCATCCTTTTTTCTCCCTACTGAGATGACCTTTCTTTGCCTTTTTAAAACTTGAACTACCTTTAAAATTGGAAATCAAGGCTCCCATCTCCACAGACTCTGCCCTTACAGCAAATGGATTGATTTCACTTTCTTCTCATTGAATAGAAAAGCTGCTTGAGGGAATTGTCTTCAGCTAATTTCCTTGAAAACACCACAGTGGGCTTTGATGACCTAAAGCAAGGAAAGACAGAAACTGACAGGACATGAAGTCTGTCTTTGTTATGAATTTACTAAAAAACTATGGTCTGCCGAAACCGGTTTGGCTCAGTGGATAGAGCATCAGCCTGAGGACTGAAAGGTCCCCGGTTTGATTCCGGTCAAGGGTATGTATCTGGGTTGCAGGCACAACCCCAGTAGGAGATGTGCAAGAGGCAGCTGATCCATGTTTCTCTCTCATAGATGTTTCTAACTCTCTATCTCTCTCCTTTCCTCTCTGTAAAAACTCAATAAAATATATTTAAAAAAAAAAAAAAAAAAACTATGGTCAACTTATTAGGTGCTCATCCTCAATTTGTTTATACATGGGCAGATACATCTCACATATTACAGTTTGTACATAGTAATACATCCCATGCAAGAGGGTTGGGATTCATCATGATTAAAATTGTAGTAAGGCATTGTGCAGTTAATCCAGTTGATCCTGTACAGCCTGCCTAATGACATTCATTCCTACAGATTAAAAGCATGGAATCTTCTAGATTTATCGATATAGAAGAGTTGAAGAGATCAAAGCTTTGCCTTCGGCCCATTTATCCAGTCTCATCTGATTTCACACATTCTCCATGGCAGCTGCCCTGACCTGCTTTGAATTCCCCCAAAAGCCCCAATCTTTCTGACCCTCTGCTTTGCCTCTCTGTGCTAGGCATTGAAATGCCTTTCCCCACATCTTTATGTCGAAACTCCAATGCCTCCTTATTCCTGAGGCTTCCCTTTGTCTCACCATTTAGAAGTAATCACTCCCTCTTCTGCCCACATTATAATGTGGAATATCTTTATTTACATATATGATGCATTTATATGTGTCTGTCTCATGTTCTCTAGAAGGACAGCTTTTGAGAGAGGGGCCTATAGTGTATCTTTGTATTTGTTTCCTGGAGTTCATTCTACAAGGTATAAGTGTTTTGAGGTCAGTAAGAATGAAGTTCAAATTGAGTTATATGATTAAAACATTTATCTATTGGACAAATTTCTTAACCTATCTTAACATCCTATATTCTTCACCAACAGAATGGAAAAATCTCATGGGTATGGAATAAATGAGGACAATTTTAGGAGAACTTTTGGTCTGGGGCCTTACTTATAGTAGATAATCATAAAACAATACTTTATATTCTGCATATGTTTCTATGTCTGTGGTTGGTATATAATGTTTATTTGAAAGACAAAAAAGTTAGAAGTAATAATGATAATTGTAATATTCGATGAATAAATATACAGTATGTTTCATCCCATGAGATGGGTACTCGGATACATCCTAGTTCATAGAAGAGAAAGCTGAGACTGAGAGCAGCTGAGACATTTGTCCCAGGTGGCACAGCTATCTGAGGTGGCACAGATATCAGGGGAAATGGAACTTGAACTCTGGCAGTCAGATGCTAGGACCTGTACTCTGGACACAGCTTTCTGAAAATGTTGTCCATGTTGAATTATCACTTAATAGACAATGCAATTCATAAGTGTAGCCCTGTCTAGGGACAAATTAAAGTCTACTTACTCTCCCAGATATTCAGAAGTAAAGCTCAGGGTTTTTTTTCCCCTAATAAACCACCTTCTCTGCAAGGCAAACCTCCCAAGTCCATTCCATCTTTCCTCGGAGTTTAGGTTTGCATTTAATGTTTTCTCTCTTCAGAATGTGTAAGTGCTGAGCTTCTCTGCATTTCTCTCGGTCTCCCTGCCCTGCACAGACTCCCATTCTTTTCTGTGCCTCTGAAGTATAAGATATCATTGATTTGAAATACTATTAGGAGAAGGGGGAGAAAGAGAAGATAGAGTTCCTGGTGTCAATGAACACTTTAGTGATTAGTGAGATCGTAACGTGGCCATCTATTGACTTGGGCCAGCACTTATAATAACTTGGGAAGCCCAAGCTGGGAAGATATGTGACAGAAATAAGGGAATGATGCTGAAGAAAAGTGAGATTTCCCCCTCTGTGAAGCTTCTACATGCTTAGCTTTTATGAACTCTAAATGGTGGTGAATTTTCTTGTTCACTATCTATGGTAAGATACAGCTGCAGTTTGGGCTCCACCCTCTTCCCTTAAACGGGTGATTAACTATTTGTGATGAATAATTATTTAATTGCCAGTTCAACCACATGTGTGTAATTGTTTTGCTTTCTTTCCCTTCGGTGTAAGCCAAGTCTTCTCAATAATAAAAATAATCCAGAATTAGTCAACTGCCTTTTAAAAGGTTTTCATTCAGTCTGCCACAGCAAGAAGAGTCCAATTTTACATCACCTTTCACTTAGAAAAATAAATAAATGAGAGGGCCCACTCAGCCAGTCAGATGTTTAACTCTCACATCATCTCCTGTGAATAATGTCTTTACTTTATTTTGAACATTTTACTTTATCTTTGGATAAAAAAATTTAATCAGAAAGAATGATTGCTTTTGAAATTCCCGTTTAACCTTAATATTTGCAACAGATACAAAACCACTTAAAATTTAAACCTCTCTTTTTATGAGCTTGTATCCTGATCCACTTTTTCTGAGAGATATTTTTCTCAAGAGTTGTGAAGCATGATAAGAGGGTCACTGAAAACTTCCAAGCTTCAATATCCACTGCTTTCCATTTTTATATTCTCTTCACTCTATTAACTATTTTAACAGTGACTTGCTGTTTTAAGTACACTCTTTATTAATGCCACTAAATTCTTTTTTATTATTGTTGAAATCCTTTTTCTTTTCATTGTTAGAAGTATTTAATATTTTCTGTCTTAAGAATGTGTATGTGCTGAACTTCCCATAAAGTGTGCATTCCACCTTCATTTTGTAGGGTTTATCAGCAAACGGATATGTAAGTGGAGTTCAGAATATGCTATTGCACTTAGCTGTAACTTAGGCTTAAATTTCCTCATTCAAGCAACTTGTATGTAGAAAGCCAGCATGCTATACAATACAGAGTGCTGATTTTTATTAATAAAAGTAAGTTATTTGCTAGTGAAAAATCAAATTATATGAAAATATCTAGAATCAAAACTGAAATTCTCCTCAATTCCTCTCCCTGGAGAAAGCCATTGATAATAGTTCTGTGTATCTACTTTCAGGATCTAGAATGTTTATATAATTCAAACACTTATTTGTGCATATATGTAGGCACACAGACAGTAGTACATATATTGTTCTATATCTCACTTTTTCCTGTAACAGGTTATGCTTGGAATATTTTTTAAAATATACTTTATTGATTTTTTACAGAGAGGAAGGAAGAAGCATAGAGAGTTAGAAACATCAATGAGAGAGAAAAATGGATCAGCTGCCTCCTGCACACCCCCTATTGGGGATGTGCCTGCAACCAAGGTACATGCCCTTGACCAGAATCGAACTTGGGACCCTTCAGTCCACAGGCCAATGCTCTATCCACTGAGCCAAACTGGTTAGGGCTACTTGGAATATTTCTGAAATGATAGCACATATGGGTTTACTTTTGTCTTTTTAAAGATACCATAATATTCATGAACCATAACTTAGTCATTTCTCTACTGATGGAATATTTACATTATTTCCATGTTTTGCCATTTGAGACCTTCTGTAGGATAGATTTTTAGAATAAGCTTGCTGAGTCAAAAGTATATGTATCTTACCATTTTGATATCTACTGAAATAGCCATTCAGAAGGGGTACCTGTTCATTCTTCTCAAAGGTGTGAAAGAGTTTCTGATTCTCCATAGCCTTGAAGATGTTCATCTTTTAAATCTCTGTAAAAATATCCTATATAATAAAAGGCTAATATGCAAATCAACCAAATGGTGGAATGACTGGTCACTATGGCCCACACTGACCACCAGGGGGCAGACGCTCAATGCAGGAGCTGCCCCCTGGTGGTCAGTGTGCTCCCATAGGGGGAGCACCAATCAGCCAGAAGCCTGGCTCACAGCTCACAAGCACAGCTGCAGTGGCTGGGGCCTCTCCCACCTCCACGGCAGTGCTAAGGACATCCCCTGAGGGGTCTTGGCCTGCGAGAGAGCATAGGCTGGGCTGAGAGGTCACCCCCCAGTGTACGAATGTCATGCACCAGATGTCATGCACTGGGCCTCTAGTCTTAATATAAGATCCCATTGTTTTCTTTTACATTTTTATAATTCTTAGTGAGTTTAGCATCATTTCACATACTTAGTAGCCACTTGCCTATTTACATCCTTTGTGTATTTCATTGGTGGACTTATTCATGTTTTGCATATTAATAAATTAGAATTTGCATGAGTTGTAACATTTTCTCAGCGGTTATTTTGAAGCTGCAGCACAGAGGCCTGTGGATTCCTTGGAGAAGGCCCTGAGTCGGGAGAAGTGCCTGACTGGTAGAGCTCTCCATGGTCCCACCCCCAGTTCTTACTACAACCACACACACCATGGTTCAGCAAAGTACCCAGCCTTAACCTGCATTTCATGTCAGGCTTTGAGCTTAATTAAATAAGGCTCCTGGGAATAAAGACAGATAAAAAACAAACAAACAAAACAACAACAACAAAAAAAACTGCTTATGGGAGAAAGAATCCTGAGAGATTAAATATTAAATATTAAGTTTCTATTTTATTACAGATACTTATAACCTATCAACTATACTGTTAATATATTTAAAATGCTGATAGATAATTGTTACAAATTCCATATGTTAATATTATGTGTTTTATTCTTTACAATAGCTTGAACATATATTTGAAACTAGAAGTGTGCATATCTCTATAGACAATGCTTAGGGTTTCTTTATCACTAGAGGCCAGATGCAGGAAATTTATGCAAGAGTAGGCCTTCACAGCCCGGTGGCTGCCTCGGCCCTCGCAGCCGTGGCTTTGTCCAGAAGGTCCTCTGGAAGAGCGTTCAGACAGTCGTTCTGCTGTTCGGCCATTTGGTTGATTTGCATATTATGCTTTTATTATTATAGATTATTTTGGTGCTCATTTATTTATTTGTTTATTATCTATTGTGTTATTTACTTTATAGATGATGCATTCATCCAAGGATTTTGCTAACTTAAGGCAAAGCATGAATCTGTTGTCCAGAGTTGTGGGTAGCTAATTTGAATCAAGCTTTCAAATCTGTAAATGGAGAGTGAATCTCAACTAGAGTAGTACCCAGATTCTTGGTGTATTGACTCTTAGTGCAGTGTACTTTTCTCACTTTGCCATTCTTTTTTTTTTTTTAATCCTCACCCAAGGACATGTTGGGGTTTTTTTTTATTGATTTTTTTTTTTTTTTTAGAGATAGAAGGAGAGAGAGAGAGAGAGAGAGAGAGAGAGAGAGAGAGAGAGAGAGAGAGATGAGAGAGAAGCATCAATGGATTGCCTCCCATATGCTCTCAGGTCAGGGATAGAACCCCAACCCAAGTATGTGCCCTGACCTGGAATCAAACTCGCAATCCTTTGATGTATGGACAATGTGCCAAGCAACTGAGCAACCCAGCCAGGGTGTCCCTTTGCCATTCTTAAGTGATAAATCTTGAACAGATCTTCTTAACATCTTTGAACCTCAGTATTTTCTTTCTCTCTTTCAATGAGAATACTATTGCATGCATTGTCATCCTGACTAGTGAAGAGTTGGTAGGATAATGAATGTTCTTACTGTTTGTGAATAGCATAGTACCTTATAAAAATGTGAGGAACAGTGCAAGTATCTGTTGGCTTTATTAGGGTGTTAAAAGTAGAATTGCTAGTTTGAAAAGCCACTAAGGTAATTAAACATTTTATTTTTAGCACATTCCCTTGTCACGTAGACCAGCATTGATATTTTAGCTCTAGTCTCCTCTAAAATGAACTTGATATTTTCCAGTTTCAATTTTTTTCAGATTCGAAAAAGAAGGTGTAGCTATGGCTGTCATTCTTTCTGAAAGAAGAATGGAGTAATAACTCTAGATACAAAGGTAGTATGATGAGTACATTCTTTTGAATGCTTCTGTGTTTGTTGTTTTAAGAAGGACCTAATCTCTGCAGTCATCTACAAGACATTTTTTGTAACAGTTTAATCATTAAATAATACTTACTATAACAGATTTATTCAAAGACTTATTCAAAAAAGATTTTTTAAATGGGGAAGTGGTGGGTATTAACATTATAAGATAATTTGCACTTGCATACTCAAAAATCTTCTTTATTCCTTTTAAAAAATTTTAGATATCTACAGTCATTTCACAATTATTTATGTAATTCTTTCAGCAGACATCCCATGGTCTTTGAATGCATTAGAGAATAAAACAGCAGAAATTCCTGCCTTCTGGTGCTTACCTTCTAGCAGGAAAAGACATACAACAAATAATAAACTTAACATGAGAGTAAATTATCTACACTAATAAAAGAGGCTAATTGACCTTACCTTTGCCACACCCAAGTCACGCCCATCAGCCAATCAGAGAGACTATATGCAAATCAACCCAACCAAGATGGCATCCAGCAGCCGCAGAGCTGGAGCAAACAGGAGGCTTGGTTGCCCAGGCGATGGAGGAATCCAAGCTTCCCGCCTGCCCTGGCCGGCTGAGGACTCCGCTCATGGCAACAAAGTTTCAATTATAGAAGATAAATAAATCCCAGATACCTGCTTCCAGCCAGCCTCCCCTAGAAGCTTGGGTGGCTGGGGGCCGTGGCCAGCCTGAAAACAGCCCTCAGCCCCTCACCCAGGCTGGCCAGGCACCCCAGTGGGGACCCCGACACTGAAGGGGCTGTGGCCAGCCTGCAAACAGCCATCATCCCCTCACCCAGGCTGGCCAGGCACTTCTATATAATAAAAGGGTAATATGCAAATTGACCCTAACAGCAGAATGACTAGAAATGACTGGTCACTATGACACACACTGACCACCAGGGGGCAGATGCTCAATGCAAGATCTGCCCCCTGGTGGTCAGTGCACTCCCACAGGGAGCTCTGCTCAGCCACAAGCCAGGCTGCCAGCTGCCAGTACAGCGGTGGTGGTGGGAGCCTCTCCCGCCTCCTCAGCAGTCTAAGGATGTCCAACTGCAGCTTAGGCCTGCTCCCCGCTGGCAAGTGGACATCCCCTGAGGGCTCTAGGGCTGCCAGAGGGATGTCTGACCGCCATCTTAGGCCCTATACCCCAGGGAGCAGGTCTAAGCCAGCAGGTAGTCATCCCGTGAGGGGTCCAGTCTGCGAGAGGGCACAGGCTGGGCTGGGGACCCCCCTGAGTGCGCAAAGTTTTGTGCACTGGGACTCTAGTATAACATATTTGATGTGATGTGTGCAGTGGGAAAAAGAGTAAGCAGTACATGGAACCATGCAATTTTAATTGGGTGGGATGTAGACTTTTCCGAAAGATGACCTTTGAGCACTGAATTGAAAACTGTGAGGCAGTGTGTCATGTGTTAAAGACTCTAAGTCAGGAATGTGCCTTCAGAGTTGGAATAACACCAGCGGGTCCAGAGTAACGTTGAAGTGAGCAAGCTAGGAAGTGGCAGTAGATGATATCTGATAGCAAAGAGCACTGGTCTTTTAGAACCCTTGCAGGCCTTTTTAAGGATCCATTTAAGGAGCATATTACTTATATTATGTGATGTTTAACTCTTTATCCTAATTTACAAAATTGGTGACAGAAATGGAAATTATTCTCTCAATCTCAAGTACAAAATATTAAACCATCTAGGTTCAACCAAAGAAACATTAAGCTTCCACTTTATTTTAAGCAAGGAACCAAAATGGTCTAGTTGGACCTCATTTTGTATATGAAGAATTGTCACAGAGAAGGGGAAAGGTTATAAATGGCATTCATAGAACATCTCAATGAGTTTTTTGTATATTGTCCCTGTATCCTATGACCTTATTAAACTAGTTTATTAATACCAGGGGTGTTTTTTGTTCGTTGGCTTATTTGTTTTTTCTCTGTGAATGGAGACATTTTCATTTGTTTATTTCAGATCTGTGCATTTTTTGTTTCTTGCCCTGTTGCACTGGTTAGGACATTCAGTGATATGTTGCATAGTAGTGAGAGTGGACATTCTTGCCTTTTCCCAGTCTTAGGGGAAAGCATTGAGCGTTTTGCCACTAAGTATAATGTGAAATATAGGTTTATTTTACTAGTAGATGCTTTTATCAAGTAAGGAAGTCCTCTTCTACTCTCAGTTATGAGAGTTTTAATCATGAAAGGATGTTGAATTTTGTCAGATGACTTTCTGCATCAGTTGATATGGCAATGATCTTTTTCTTCTAAAGGCTGTTAATATTTTGAGTGACATTGATTGTTTAATGTTGTATTAGCCTTGGCTTCTAATCATTATATGTATTGTTGGATTTAATTTGCTAGAAGTTTGTTGAGGATTTTTGCGCCTATGCTCATGAGGGTTATTGGCATATGCAGTTAACCCTTAAACAACATGGGTTTGAACTGTGCAGGTCCACTTAACACATTTTTTTTTCAATAAATTTACAGTCAGCCCTCCGCGCCCTCGGGTTTTACATCTGCAAATTCAATTAACTGAGGATGTAAAACAGTATTTTCAGTGCCTGGTTGGGAATGCACAGATACAGAAAGCCAACTGTATACATTGTTCTACATCACTTTATGCAGGGACTTGAGCATTGGAGGATTTTGGTGTGGGAGAAAGTCCTGGAACTACTCCCTGTAGATGTTGAAGGAGGACTGAAGTTTTGGGGGAATCAAAGTTATGTGGAGATTTTCAACTGCACAGGGAGGGGAGAAGGTCAGTGCCCCTAATCTCTGCATTATTCAAAGGTCAACTGTAGTTTGGTGTGTATATTTTGGGTTTTTGTTTATGTAATATCTTTGTCTGGGTTTGGTATCAAGGTAATGCTAGTGTCATAAAAGGTGTTAACAAGTGTTCCCTCCTCTCATAGTCTGAAAAAAATTGCAAGAATTGGTATTATTCTTTAAGTGTTTGGCAGACTTTGCTAGTGAAGCCATCTGGACCTGGATTTTATTTTATTTTTTTTATTTTTTATTTATTTATTTATTTTTTTGTAAGAAGGGGTTTTATCTACAAATTTATTTTTAAGTGAACTTTAACAGTTTACAACTCTCAAGAAAATGGTCTATTTAATTTTAACTGGCTGCATTTGTAGGCACAGTGGTGGTTTACAGTATTGTTTTATTATTGTCTCACCTAGAAAGGTACTGCTATATTGTTCCTTTTATGATCTTTATAATCTACTAGAGGCCCGGTGCACAAAAATTTGTGCACTCGGGGGGGAAAGGGGGGGGGTTCCTCAGCCCGGCCTGTGCCCTCTCGCAGTCTGGGACCCCTCGGGAGATAATGACCTGCTGGCTTAGGCCTGCTCCCGGGTGGCAGAGGGCAGGCCCAATCCCTAGGTGCAGCCCCTGGTCGGGCTCAGAGCAGGGCCAATTGGGGAGTTGGGGCACCGCCCCTGTCATGCACAGAGCAGGGCCAATCGGGAGGTTGTGATGCCACCCTCAGTCATGCTCAGGGTAGGGCTGATTGGGGGGTTGGGGCACCGCCCCCTGTCACACTCAAGGCAGGGTCGATGGGGAGGTTGCAGTGCCACCCCCTGTCATGCACAGAGCAGGGCCAATCAGGGGGTTGGGGAGCTCCCCCCTGTCACTCACAGAGTAGGGCCGATAGGGGAGTTGGGGCACCGCCCCAGTCACACACAGAGCAGGGCGGATCAGGGGGTTGGGGCACCGCACCCTGTCACACTCAGGGCAGGGCTGATGGGGAGGTTATGGCTCTACCCCATCACACACAGAGCATGGCCCGTGGGGGGCAGTTGGGGCATTGCCCTCTATCACCCACAGAGCAGGGCCGATCAGGGGGTTGGGGCGCCGCCAACCTGTCACACTGAGGGCAGGGCCAATGGGGAGGTTATGGCTCTACCCCGTCACACACAGAGCAGGGCCTGTGGCGGGGGGTTGGGGTGCCGCACCCTTTCACACACAGAGCAGGGCCAATCAGGGGGTTCGGGCACCACAGCCTGTCACACACAGAGCCACAGGGTGATCAGGGGGTTTTGGCGCTGCCCCCTGTCACACTGATCCCGGTGCCGGGAGGCCTCTCAGCTCCGCTGATCCCAGTGCTGGGAGGCATATTACCCTTTTACTATATAGAAGCCTGGTGCACGGGTCGGGGCCGGCTGGTTTGCCCTGAAGGGTGTCCTGGATCAGGGTGGGGGTCCCCACTGGGGTGCCTGGCCAGCCTGGGTGAGGGGATGCTGGCTGTTTGCAGCTGGTCACACAGCCTTCAGGGTGGGAGTCCCCACTGGAGTGCCTGGCCAGTCTGGGTGAGGGGCTGAGGGCTGTTTTCAGGCTGGCAGATGACTGAAGCTCCCAACTGCACCTTTTTTTCTTTTTTCTTTTTTATTCTGGGCCAGCTTTAGCTCTGAGGCTTGGCTCCAGGTCTTAGGCCTCCACTGCTAAAAGCAGGTTTCTGGCCTTTGTTTACCTTCTGTACTTGAAACAATGTTGCGATCCTGCTGGCTGAAGCCCCGCGACTAAAGCAGGTTTCTGGGGTTTTGTTTAGCTTCTATATTTGTAACATATTTGCTTAGATTTGCAGCTCAGTGGCCTGCAGCGGCAGGCGGGGAACGTTGGAGTCCTCCGTCACTGAAGCAAGCAAGCCTCATTTTCGCTTTAAGCTGCCTGGCTGCCGGCCACCATCTGGGCTGGCAGTTAATTTGCATATCGTCCTGATTAGCCAATGGGAAGGGTAGCAGTCATATGCTAATTACCATGTTTCTCTTTTATTAGATAGGATGTCTTATCTAAATTTTTCTTAATCACTGTGGATACAGTTTATCAGTTTTTTTTCTCAAGAGATTCAACGTTTGGTTCCACAGTTTTTTCTATCGCTTTTCTGCTCTCAATCTCATTGATTTCTGTTCTATTATCTCATTCCTCTGTCTTGCTTTGGGTATTATTTGCTCTTCTCTATTTCATTAAAGTTATAGCCTTAATCATTGATTTGAGCTCTATTGTCTTTTCTAATATAAACATTTAATTAATAAGCCCTGCTTTAGCTGCCTCCTACATATTTTGATATGTTGTACTTTGATTTTCACTCCAGGTATTTTCTAATTTCCCTGTGGTTTCCTTTGAGCCCATGGGTTATTTAGAAGTATATTGTTTAATTTCCAGGTACTTGGATTCTTTTTCGATGCCTTCCTATTAATGGCTCCTAGATCATTTCCTTATGGTCTGTGAACATACTTTGAATTACTTCAGTTCTCTTAAATTTGTTAAGATCTGTTTTATGTCCCAGAATGTTGTCTATCTTGGTCAATGTTCCATGCATTTCAAAAGTATTAGTATGCTGTTGTTGAGTGTTCTATAAATGTTAATTAGGTTAAGTTTCTTTCAATATAATAATATTCAATTTTCTCTACTGGTTTTCTACCTGCTTACTCAATTACAGAATCCTTTGACTATAACTGTATCTTATTGATATAGCTGGATTAAAATTCATTATCTTTTTAAAAATTTTTCTATCTCTTCTTATTGCCTTTCTCTGGAATGTGTATTTTCACAATTTTATTGTTATTTGCTTATTACTTATACTCTTACTTTTAACGCCTTTGATTTGCAATATACATTTTTAATTAATCCGAGTCTACCTTCAAATAGTATTATATCCCTATATTTATAGTGTCAGGACCTTACCATCGTATACTCTCAATCTCCTTGCTGTCCTTTGTGTTTCTCATTTTTTGACTTATAGATATGTTGTAAACGCAGTATATTTTGCTTAAGTAGTTTTAGAGAAATTAAAAATAAGAAAAAATTATTTATGTAGGCTTATCTAGAATGCTTCATTTTTTTGTGTATGTAAATCCAGATTTCTGTCTGGTATCATATTTCTTCTGCCTCAAGAACTTCCTGTAACATTTCTTGCAGCATAGGTCTGCTGGAAATGAGTTCCCTTTTAATTTTTGTTTGCCTGAAATAGGTAATTCTCTTTCATTTTGAAGTAAAGTAGTATCAATATCAGCTAAATAGAAATAATTGGAATCTGGAGATTTGGGCTTATATTGTAATTCTATACAAAATAGCTGGTAAAACTCAGTCTTCCTTTCTCTAAAATGTGAATAATTGTGATATCAACATACCTAATGTGCCACCATGCACATCTTAAGTGCTCAAGGAATGTTATCCAACATCATCAACATCTGACATGATTTTTTTCTCACAGTCATCTCCTGAGATTTCACAGCTTAGAGTCGTTCCACTAGGAAAGAAACATAGAGTCTGGTTTTACCTGCATTTTTGAAGGTATCTTGGTTTTTACCCTGGAAGAAATAATCTTAGAACTCTCCAGTAAGGAATGGCAGAGCCATAGGAATAACTGAGTCCCAGACTCTCATTTACAGATGAGAAAACTGAGATTCAGAGAGAGCAGGGACCAGGGTTACACTCTGCTGAGATATGTACCATTGGAAACTCCTAGCTACTCTCAAAACTCTGAGTGGTTGAACACTGTCTTACTCCCCTCTTTATTCTCCACAAAACGTGTGTATATACTTTGTGGATCTCTGTGGAAATAAGGAAATAATTGCTATTATCTTACATTCCTCCTGGCCTATTCAAGGACAAGGGTGGGCATGTTTGTAAGTAAATATTTTGTAAATATGCTTATTTTTCAAAATCAAGAGTAGTTTAGGCAGATGATGATCTACACAACAGGAAATAAATTAAAATCTGAAGAATAGTGGTTACTCCTTTTCCTCTGTGGTTCTCATCTACACAATTCTTCATCACAATGCTTCCCAATTCCTTTTAATGGTTCTTGCACTGCCAGTGGGCAAACAGCACTCTTCATGCAACCAGAGAAGTTTGAAAGCTTATTTCTTGCAGTTAGCATAAATCTTCATTTCCACAATGGTAGCAATGGGGGTTTTGCCCAATGTTTTTAATGGTAAATGTAATCAGAACATAAGAAGATCTAAATGCATACTTTAAAGGAATTTGCAAAGATGACTAGGAGGGCCTAAAAAAAGCACATTTCAGTTTGTTTCTTTCGCATCTGTGTTTATTTTTCTCTTTCTCTTGTGCATATTGAGATTTTTTTTAAGATCATACTTAAAAAAACCAAGCAAATAGTTCCCAAAATGTTCACTGATGGTGTAGATTAGTGTGTTCTTTGTAGATATAATTATTAAATAATTCAAGGGCCTAACCCGAAAATGACATTTTTCTCCTTATTCATAGGTAATTTCTAATATTATATTCCCTTTAGCCCAGGAGCTATTTATATTTTACAATTTTCATATATTACTAGAGGCCTGGTTCACAAAATTCATGCACTTGGAGGGGGGGTCCCCTCAGCCCAGATTGCAAGAGGGTTCAGGCCAGGCCGAGGGACCCCATTCGTGCACAATTGGGGCCCGGAAGGATGCAGGAGATTACGCATGTCCAGGCTGTCTCACTCAGTCCCGATTGGCTGGACCCCAGCAGCAAGCTAACCTACTGGTAGGAGCATCTGCCCCCTGGTGGTCAGTGCATGTCATAGAAAATGGTTGACCGGTCGACTATGTGCCCCTGTTGGTCAGTGCACGTCATAGTGAGTGGTTGAGCGGCCTTAGCATCTCATTAGCATATTATGCTTTGATTGGTTGAACGGCACCAAGACGACAGGACACTTAGCATATTAGGCTTTTATTATTTTAAGATATCTAATACATTTTACTACAGATATCTAATGTTCTAGGCACAAGCTTGAGTCAAAAGAAAAGTATACTTCTTTAATGTCCTTTATGTTGTTTCATTTAATTAAAGTACCAATCAGTGAAGGCAAGTTAAGGGAAGGAGAATGAACCCAAATGAATAGAGGAACTTGTAGGTCACCATATAGAAAACATAGCTTATGAATCACTATGAAGTTCTCTATTGTTTCCTCCAATTTCTAAGAGGCAATCCTGGCAACAGAAGTTACATCTAGAACTTACAGACTTGTGCTATACACATATATATATCTGTAAGTTGTGAAAATCCATGCACACAGGGGGTCCCTCAGCCAAGCCTTTGCCCTCTCACAGTCTGGGACCCTTGGGAGATGCCAACCTGCTGGCTTAGGCCTGCTCCTTGAGAACAGATGATCTAAAAGAAATAATTATATCCTTGGGTAAGAATTTTTTTTAAAGGTAATGATTGCATGAAAATTCACTGCTGGCAGGGCTGAGGGGACTGGGCGCTGCCATCTTGTGGCTGTGGGTGCTGCTATCTTGTGAGGGTGTGATGGTCAATTAGCATATTACCTATTTATTATATAGAATATATATTATTTCATGAATTGGTTTAAAAATGGTCTTTGAACAATAGAAATTATATGCTCCATATATAGTCTTACATGCATGAATTTGTTGGTCTGTAGTGAGATTAACAAATGCCTTAGTTACTTAATTGCAGTTATGACAACATTCAATCATGCATGTCCTTCTGGTTTCTTCAGTAATATCGCTTAATACCTGCTTTGTTCTGTGCTAGTGTTTGTGCTGAGCATTTTGCACACCTGGTCTTAGTTCATCGTATCAGTGATCTATTAAAGCGGTATCATTCAGATTGTTTACTTGATGGTAAAAAAAGAAAAGTAGGTTATGGTGAGTTAAAAGGCTAGTAGGTAGTGGGGAATGTAATTCCAAGTAGTGCCTCCAGAACATGAATTCTTAATCAGTACTCATTGGTTTATACATTTGAACTCTATGTGTGAGGCAGAGTTTTAGGCTTCTTCCAGTTGCACTTTTTAAACCAACATTGGCATTTTTTTCTCAAGAAATTAATGAAAAAAATTCTTTTAAAATTAACTTTTGAAAGATGTAAGACAATTCCCATCAACTTAAATTTGAGTACACTTAACTTTGTAAAGTTCTATAAATCCAGAAATTTAAGTATTTATATTAATTGAAGTATGACCATTTAAACTATTCTATTCAAAAACTAAAAATTAGTATAGATGAGAACAACTATCAAAAGAAGATGATAAATCACCATGACAAAAGTACAGTGTCCACAGACTCAGCTAGCATTGTGTACATTAAGGAGAGAATCCAAACTTACAGAAAAACTATCAGCTATGTTTATGTTTTTAAGCTCCAAGCCATGTAATACTAGATCCCACACAAAGGCTACACTCTGTCCCTTGGAGCTGCCAGGCCTCACAAGGTTAATGCTAGTACAGATTTGACCAAAATCTGGCTTATTTTAAAGGAATTAGGTTACCAAGGGAATTTGGTTAACAAACTACTCATTTAGTCTCTACCATGAACAGTTCATCCCAATGTCATCTTAGGAGATGCTATGGACTTTTAGTTGAGAGATCATCTGGTCTACCTCTCTGCATGAATAGATGAGAAGGTTGCCCAAAACTATACACTGTTATAGTAGCTGAGAAGATAAGCCACAATAAGTAATCAGCATCTGGGGGAGCAATTTTACCCCTTACTTCACCAATATAATTCATATGTCAGCTTAGAAGTAGAGGTGAAGATCGTTAGTACTCCAGTTATCACCTCCTCTCCCCTTTCTTTTTATACCCTCTCAGTATTAAAGTCCACACTCCTGGAAATGGCTCTGGGATAAAGGATTCAGCTTTTCTATTCACTTCTAGCCATTCAACTTATATTTAGCTGCCTCCTCACCTGGATTCCATATTTTCCCTTTGAATAAATGAAATGGCTCTCACCAAGTCAAGTGGGATTAGAATTCCTCTTTGTTGTTCCCCATATTCCTCTTTGCTGTCTTGTAGTATCAGTTTTTCTGGTTGGATCAGCATTGTCTGTACATGTGTGTATCTCGATCCCTCAATTTTGCTATCATGCAAACACATGTACGGACTTAAACGTAGACTATTTTGTAAGCTCTTTGTCAGGAACAACATGTGATTCATCTGTCACCCACCATGGGCAGCTGGGCCTTGCATTGCTTTAGTCTCTTAGCCTTAAAGAGAATGTTGTAGAGTGGTTAGAGGCAGGGCTCAGAAGAGATGTGAAGTATTGGGCAAGTTACTCTATCCCTCTGCAAGGTTCGGTGCTCATATCTATAAAATGGGGACAATGATAATATGTCCTCCTCCCTTTGGGTAATTGTAATAATTAAAAGAGAAAACACATGCCAAGCAGCCAACTTGGTACTTCACATATAATAAAAGCTTCAATAAACATTAATTATTATTATCCTCAACCAACGTGTGTTAAACATCTACGAAGATCCAGTCATTAAATAAGTACTTAGTCAATAAGCTAGAATTCAGTGCCCCCAACGCTTCACACTGATATCTACCATACAGATAACAAAGCTTTATTATGCCATTTGGATTTAGTTCCAAACCCAAGCCTATCCCTTGTAGTCAAGCCAGTCCTAGGCCACCTCAATAATTTTTTTTTGGCATTTCCATAAGAACACTGATGTGATACATACATGATTAGACATTAAATCTATTCCCAAGAGTGTTTTGTGACGACTGGAGGGCCAAGATGTCCGAGGACTGGAGAGCCAGGTAAAGGTTTGCTCTTAAAACACTTTGACAGACTCCTTTCCTTTCTGGCTGATGTTGATTAAAATAATAGAAGTTTGGGCCTAAGATTATGTCTTCAAATGAGACAAAATAACAGGGGATTCTAATTGCTTTAAAAAAGACGAAGAAGAACAAGCAATAATTGACTTTTATGTTCAGGCCAGGACTCCATAATAGATTTGTTGAAACAGCAATTGTTTTCATGGTCATATGTATTGGTTTCAATTTTCTGTTGTTATGTGCATATTTTGAAAGAAGCCTTTGGATAATCATTGTGATTTTCCAAGCAGCTGGTCTTCTCCTGGCATTGTTACAGGTCAGTCTGTTTCCCCCTAATCCGACCATAATGTCATAAAACGCTGGCTGTTCCCTTAGCAACTGTTCAGGGTAGACTCACTGCTTTCTTTGCCTCGGTCCAGTGGTGGGCTACAGGCAAGCTTATGCAGCCACGGGGGCGTACATCATTACTGAAGGTCTTCACATCACTGGATCACTTGTGTCATTTTCAATCGTTCAGAGAATCCAAAAGTAAATTGTATAAGAAAAAAAATAACATCTATATATACATATATATTCTGCCCATATAATTTTTTAGTTTATTAAAAGTTTTTTCTTTTCAACTGAGTAAATTTTCTGCCCACTCTTGACCTTGTCTTCAGATTACATCATTGATAGGAATTCAGAAACTATAATTAGTAAATTATAAAATGCTCCATAGATACTTTTGTGCCTCTGAGTCATCGCTCGTATCCCTTTTATCTAAGCCAGAACCAAAGGTCTCCTTCTCTTACGCTGCACAGTTTTTCTGATTTGCTTTCCCTGTTCCACCTTGTACACCAGGCAGAGCTTATACTTTGTTCCAGATATTTTAAATTTTCTTTTGTTATTGGTAATCCTCACCCAAGGATATTTTTTTCCCATTGATTTTTAGAGAGAGTGGAAGGGCGGGGGAGAGACAGAGAGAGAAGCATCAATGTGAGAGAGACACATCAATTGGTTGCGCTCTGACCAGGGCAGAGATGGAATCTGCAACTGATGTATGTGCCCTTAACTGGAGTCGAACCCCCCACCCCTCAGCCTGAGGGCCAGTGCTCTAACCGTTGAGCAAAACAGGCAAGCGTCATTCCATATATATTAAAATCAACAGTAATGAAACCTTTCCTGAGATCTTCTCTCTTACTTACTCCCCCTCTCTGAAATCCTATGCCACTTGGAATTAGTGCCAAACAAATGAATGTTTTGTTTCTACTTGCTGGAGATTGAATAGAACTTAAATGTATTTGGGAAGCCAATACCAAGTTATATGAAATAACTAATCTTGTGTTCCTAAATACTATAAAAATCTTCTGCAATCCCCAACACTTAGCATAGTGCTTAGTACTCAGTATTATTGCAACAATCTAAATTACTTATAAAACATTGATACTGACCACTTCACTGATAGAGGAAAAGCTGCTTTTCTTCTTTATTCTTCTCCTTCAAGACTCAGCAATGGGAAGCAAGCAGTGCCCTGGTATTCCTTTGCTTTTTTTATTCTCGAAGGGAAACAGGAACTTTGAAATAATCGAGGGGGGAACATTTGGCTCCTTGAAAAGACAGGCCTGTTTTTAAATAAGTTTGAAATAAACTAATACAGAAGTCCACATTAAGTTTTTAGGGCAAATGGGCCCATTCCCTGTCATCTCTTCATTATTTGTAAGTGTTTGTAAGAACACTGTGTACTATGGGCACTGGCTACCAGAGTGGTTGTGTTGGAGTAGATGCTGGTGAGGTTCTGCAGATCCTCCCAGCAGCACTCACCTTGTTTTCGCAGAGCTTTATCAACTTTCCAGGCAGACTCCATTGCACAAGGGCAATGACCTGCCAGACGACCTTTCTGAACAAGAGCTAGTTTGAGCCAATGCACAGCTCTGAATGAATGGGAAACCCATTTTCAGATTTTTAATAGGGCTGCTAAAGCACTAATCTCTGTGGTGTAGCGATACACAAATGAATATGACAAACTGGATGCCTCTTCGGCAGCTGTTTGAAGTCAGATGCCAGATTGTTCCCTCCTTGCTGCTCCTGGCAGTTTCTCCCTTTTCTGCAGCATATCACACCTTCTTGATTTTACAAGTACTTTTGCTGCTACTGCCACTCCCTGCCCCAAAACAAAACCCAGCCCTGTTAGAATTCTTGTGGGCTGTGGGATGGAAAGGAGTTCTGCTTGCATTTGAAATGGTTGTGACTTCGCTTTGTATATAGAACAAAAATGGAAAACCAGATCCTGTGTTTGTCTTCAAACTGCAATTCCAAATCCTAATCCGGAGTGAAGAAACAGATGCTACAGTGCAGTGAGATGCCTGGGCCCACTTCAGAGGAAAGCAGGGAGGGAATCACCAGATTCAGACATCTATTTTAAGAGTTTACATTTTTGTTCTTTCTTCTGATTCTTAACTTAGGATCGTCAATGAGCAATAAATACTTGTAGGAAAGCGGTGTGCGTCATAAATAGATGCCCATCAAATAATATTCGACATAAAAGTGAGTTCTTGTAGGTCTCTCAGTTGGTATTCCCAGGTTTATAGAATGTTACAACTAACGGGTGTACTGTCAATCATGCAATCAATTCTGTTATTGAACAAATGGACAAAAACAACAACCCAGCCAAGGAAATGACTTGCTCAGGATACCACTGCAAGTTCATGGTTTTCTGTACTGAATTCAAAATTTCATGACTTCTAGTTAATTTTTGTTTTCATTTTTCTGGTTCATCTACATGTGCTTTTTGTGAAAAATGGCATACAATCTGTGTAATCATACAGAACTATTTAATAGGTGATAGCAATATGCGTTGTATCTACTTGCTGGAGATTGAATAGAACTTAAATGCCCTGGTATTCCTTTGCTTTTTGTAATTTATGATTTTCAAACTCTTCTGAGTGCCCTGATAGTTTCTATTGCTGTATTGTCTTTTGAGCCCTTTCTTCCCTTTTGTCTCCAACAATTGCTTGGGTTTGTAAATAAGTAGCTCCATGTCCATTGGGCATGTGTTCCTCTAAAGCCCTGCAAAAAATGGGGTTGTATGAGACTGACTCTCTTTTTAATCTTCCACTGGGTCCTTACCTGTGTACATGTGAGGGGCAGTTTGGTGTGGTGGAAAGAGTATAGACTTTGTGGTTCTACAGACCATGGTCTACACCAGTGATGGCGAACCTTTTGAGCTCTGCGTGTCAGCATTTTGAAAAACCCTAACTTAACTCTGGTGCCGTGTCACATATAGACATTTTTTGATATTTGCAACCATAGTAAAACAAAGACTTATATTTTTGATATTTGTTTTATATATTTAAATGCCATTTAACAAAGAAAAATCAACCAAAAAAATGAGTTCGTGTGTCACCTCTGACACGCGTGTCATAGGTTCGCCAACACTGGTATATACTGTTTTCTAGCAATGAGGCCTTGGGCAAATTTCTGACCTTTCTGAGGCTCAGTTTCTTCAAATAAAAAGTCTTCCCCTTGTAGGGTTACTATTGGATTATAAATGTGAATCAACTGACTCCTTGTAAACACATAACACCTGCCAGCTTCCTTCCCAGCCTTTTATGGTCAGTATCTGTTTTCAACCCAGATTGGGGTATAGGAAGAGGAAAAGATAACTTTTCCTGATGATAATTGTTGAGAGAATTCAGTTGATGATACTTTAAGTTTTTGTTTTCCCACATATGTAGAGAGTTTCAATACACATGTTACTTGTGTATGTGTATACTTTATAAAATTTTTTGCCACGTCTGTTATTTCTGTATGACTATTTGCTTGGCCTGGTCATAAAAACCCAAATAAATTTTTTAAAACATGTGGCAATTAGAATTCCCTGTTATTTTTAATGTATGCCTCATTGTGGGGGCTACAGAGACCCACACAACAAGGCTCTGCCTTATAGGAATTTTTAAGAAGAATCAAAAAACTTAAGTAGAAAATAAAAAAAGCTGAATTTGTAGGGTTTTATAATAGACTAGGGGCCGAGTGCACAAATTTGTGCACCTTGAAAGGAACTGTGGGCCTCAAAGCTGCAGTGGACATAGGGGTGGGTCTCGGCCCATCCTCCAAGCCTCCGCCCAGTCCCTCCCACCACAGCCCCTGATCCCCTGTCTGCCTGCAGCCCCTCTCCCGCTGTCACTGCTCCCAGGTGCTGACCGCACCAGCCTACTTGCACCTGCTGACAGTGAGGAGAGATTGGGGCCAGCACCAGCAGCGTGTCGGAGTGGGGCCTGTGCCATCAGTGGGTGCGAGCAGTGGCTGCTGCCTCCATCTCCCCTGAGGAGCAGTGGGAGGTGGAGAAACCCTCAGGGGCAATTAGGGCCAGCAGCTACCGTTTGCACCCACTAATGGTGCTGAGTGATAGGGACCGGTGCCAGGCACTGGCAGCGGGTGTGAGCAGCGGCTCCAGCGCCTTCTGTGGGTGCGAGCAGGGCCAGGGCTGGCAGTGGGTGCTAGCGCCCTGCGGGACTATGGTGTGTGGGAGCAAAGAATTTTCAGTAACCACCAGAGGCTCACCCTGATGACAGCAACCGGCTCCCCGCCTTGGTCTGGCACCCCCGTTCTCCTGCTCCACCATCCCACCAACCAATGCCCACCATGTTCCACTCTCTGCCTCCTGCTGCAGATGCCCGCCATGTTCTGCACACTCCCCTTGGTGGTCAGTGCACCTCATAGTGACCGGTTGTTCGGTTGTTCTGCTGTTCAGTTCATTTGCATAGATATAGATTATAAAATTGGGTGAGAAAGAACGATATCCTAACTAGGTGACCAGGGAATACTTTATGAAGGAGGTGGGAGCTGGGTCTTAAAGACTGAGTAGGATCTTGGACCAACAATGTTGACTGGGGAGGAGGAAAAAGATTGAAGAGCCCAAGCCAAGAATTAGAGGTGGGATAAATCAACACAAGTATGGTGGTCATTCAGCTATTGGAACAGGAATGTGAATGGACAGAAGGAGAAATAAAGATAGAAGATCATTCAGTTCTGGTTCATGAGAGCCCCTGAATGATGAATTCACCTCAGGCGGTCAACAGGAAGGTTTGTGAGCACTGGGGTAGCATGAACAAACCTGTATTTTAAGCAACTAACTCTGCCAACCATCCATTTAAATGCTTGAAGACATTAAATTGTAAAAATATATGTATTATTTATATGTTACCTGAAAAGAAAGCTTTGCCCTAACTTGAAGCAGACTAGAGGTTTCGAAAGGTTACACAGTGTCTGTGACTTCAACTACTCATGCGTCCTCCACAAGGCCAGAGAGCTGTTTTACTGCTGTGTAATAGGGCCAGCTTTGTTTTCGGCAGATTCTCCCAGGGAAGTGTGGTAAGCACATTCCCAAAACCATCACATCAAGTACTGTTGGCTAATAAATCATTGCTTCTGTGTTAAAGTTCAAAATGTTTCCTCCTTAGACCTTTTTTACTAACCTCCCTTGGTGTGTTTTTCCTGTCCTGCACACTTGTGTGTATGTTCTGTGCACATGAGTGTGTTCAGCTGAGACCAGAACAGACTCAAAGTTGAAACTATCAAGTTATTTTGACACAAATGCTTAGAAATATACTTTGGAAGTTATCACTAAAAATAACAAAGTGCACATGCTGTGTGTGTGTGTGTGTGTGTGTGTGTGTCTTTTTATTCACATCTCTGTGAATTTGTGTGACTAATTGGTGCAAAAATTTGAAAGGAGTTCTCAAAAGTTCACATTGAAGAGTCTTCCCCAAAAACCTACTTTTATATTTGCTGATATGAATTATTACATTCTTTGTGTTTGCTTCTCCCCATTGCATCCCACACCCTGTCATATCCCAACTTAAATTTTCTAACACTGATCAATTTACATATCAGAAAGTATTAAACTGAGATATGAAGTTCAATGAAAAAAAGATACACATTTTAGTTTTTCATGTTCTTGAATAACTTTGGTATTGTAAATAAATACAATGTCACCTATAATTAAGTCCAGACCATTTAGCTCAGTTTGCCACTGAAATGATTTTATGAAATTAAGATCTCATAATTTAAATTTTGCTTTTATTTTCTTACCTTTGGCCCTTGTGGGAAGTCAGTATAAGAAAAGGTGCCTTTGTATTTTTGTGTGAAACTGGTGTTAAAGATGTTTTTCACTATGTCACTGTCATTTTTTATATGTGCAAGATAATTTCCTCGTAGAATTTAGTTCTAGGCTTCTTTAACAGAAATTAATTATTCTTATTTCATGTTAAGTGTGTCCTTCTTTGTACTGGCTGCCAGGAAGCTCAAGGCTAAATTTGATGCTGTGCTATAGTAACTTTTCTTTTTAGGTTTCTGATAGTTTTCTCCTTCATTCCTCTCTGTAGTCTTTGATGTTTTTCTTTGTTGTCGTTTTCAGATTTTAGTTGCAACAATCCTAATGAATGTGACATAATTATAATACAATTTTTTGAACTTGTATATTTAAAGTAAATAATATGGCTGAAAGGAACATATTTTAGAATTACCTGGGTACTTTTAAAGTTCTGAGACCCAGCTTGAACACTTACTTCTGTTCTCCATTTTGATGCATTGATCATTTTCTTAGGCCATGTGAATGGGGCAGAGCTCACCATTGTGCCTGGGAATAGTGGGCATTCGGTAGATGTTTGTTGAATGAAAGAAGCACACACAATCACAGCTTTCCCTTCTGGTGATCTGCTTTATGATAAAATTTCCAGGAATGTATTGTGTCTAAAATTGGGAACCATATGTACAGGAAATTCTTTCTTATGTCAATATGAAATCCCTCCAAAGTAAATCCCCTTCCATATACATATATATATAGGCAGAAAACTGTAAAACTTGTCCTGGGGTAACTGTTTTAGGAGGGAAGCAATCCTGCACAAAGTCTTGGGCACAGGTTAGAGGGCATGCATTTTTCTGTAAAGGTCTGTCTTGGACATTTGTGATTTAATTACTTCCTTCCCAGCATCCTGTTAAGAATCTTGGCCAATCTGTAAGGCAGAGAGGAGCAAGCCAGGATAGTAAGATAATGTGGCAAAGGGACATGCAATTTTTAAGTCTTTCTAGAAGAGATGAGTGAGAATAAATGTGTTCAGGACCACAGCAACTTTCCCTAGTAGCCAGAGAGAGAGCATCACTGGCCTTGCAAAAACAGTCCCCACCCCTCCACCCACCCTCACCCCACCCCACCCCACAACCACCACCACCCCCTGGGGCCTCCAGGCTTGGAGGGGTCTGATGGCCACAGGGTGTTTCATCTCCCTGTTGCAACAGTAAGACCATCCAAGCTTCAGTGTAAATCTCTGTTTTAAGGAGGGTTCACCCAGGGATATAAAATAAATTGGGATTTCAATGGAAACTTGGCATCCTGATTTGGAAACATTTTTTATTGGGTACAGATTTGGGTGGGGGCTGGGGGTAGGAAAAAACAAACACAATTTCTATGTTGTAAATGTTAATAAAACACAAGTAAAACAAATTAAAATAATTTGTTTTGATGAGGCTTTTTTGCATTCCCATGACTCAAAAATACTTTTGGATTTGATGAAAATCTATAACTGTTTTAGTATAGAATGGCAAAGAATAAATGAAATTAAACAAAGTCAAAGAATAACAGAGGGTACGATGGGAATTATTGTAGCTAGTTGGCAAGGGTTCTAATGGCGCCTTTTACTAGTCCAAAAATTATGCTATTAATAATTTTTAATATAGAGTCCTCAAATTATGTCTTCAAATTGCCAGTTCCGTTATTTGTTAGTCATAAACTCTTATATTCGATGATGTGTATCTACCCAATCTCGGTGACAGTGTTTTTGTTGTTGCTGTTGCTAATCCTTAAAACTATTAGATCTTAAGTACACTCCACTACCAAAGTCATTAATTTTAGGGAGAAAGTAGGAGCTTAATGGTTGTAATTTGACTTACAATAATCTATTTATGTGTATCATAATCTCAGTTCAGAACTATGTGTTTAAATGGGAGAAGAATCAGAGTACTCAGGAGGTTGATATTGCAATCCTGGTTGTGCTGTGGAATGGCTGTGTGACTTTGAGCAAGCAATTTATCCCCTGTATCCTCAGTGTTGTCCTCTGAAAAATGCATTGACTCATTTGGGGATATGTGATGACTCATGGTAGGAATATGCTGGTCTGGGTGATCCAGGACTGCACTGTCCAATATGGTAGCCTCTAGCCACATGCAGCTCATTTGAATTAATTTAAATAAAATTTAAAATTTCATTTTTAAAATTAAAAATTTAACTTCTCAGTCCCACTAGCCATGTTCAAATGCTCAGTGGTCACACATAATGAGTGGCTACCATATTGGACAGCACAGAAGGACCACTTCATCACCCCAGAGACTGGTCAGAGCTCACTGCTCTGGAATGACAGTCCCTTCCAGAGTTCTGGGAATGGCTGCTTGAGTGTGGATGGTATCTCTTTAAGCTGCTCTGTGAGCTGCTGGGAATAATACAATCCTCAAAGAACTCTGTCTCGCCTTGAACCACAAGGAGATCATTCACCAGGGAGTGGTTACTTTGTGCTGAATGGCATGTCAGCTGCATCACCGCAGAAGTGGTATCAGCGGGCATGCTCATTCCGAATTCCATCAGAATCATTCTTAAGCACCATGTGTCCAGTGTTGTCTTTGGCACATGTCTGTGGCTTCATATGAGTTCCAAAATGAAACCTCCCAGTCTCCTTCATGAATGTAGCTGTCAAAGGCCAAGGTGATGATGCCATGCTGCACTTCATAAGCCTGAAGTGGGGTGGGGAAGCAGAGCTGGGAATGAGGAGCGAGGGGACATCTGAGAACTATGCGGCTATTATAGATTGGCGAAAAGTCATCTTAACTGACCAGAAGCAGCTACATATTAAGCAGAAAGCATTTGCTTCTTCTGTTCATGGTTTGCTACTCTGCCGCATTCTATGTACATGTCTGACTATGAAAGTTCTTCAGGAACTATAAAACCATATACCAAAGTTAGACTGATTATTAATACCGTCGATGATTCTTTTACATTATGATAAAGTCATAGAGGGTCACCATCTATCTATGCTCCCTTTTGAGGCTGAGGTTCATTTCTTTATAGGTGCAGAGGTGCCTGACTTTTTTTTTTTTTTGAGTATTTGTTTGTGTGTGTTTGTGCATACTCACACTGGAGCTCACAAGGATGTGAAACTACTTTTTTTCTTTATGGATGGCAGTTTCAA
Source organism: Myotis nattereri (assembly GCF_964212035.1). NCBI lineage: Eukaryota > Metazoa > Chordata > Mammalia > Chiroptera > Vespertilionidae > Myotis > Myotis nattereri. Next base: position 47,079,031 of record NC_138077.1, read on the forward strand.
CTCCCCCACCCCCCCGCCCCCCAGCATGACTCTGAAACTGACTATGTTCAAACCCCCACATACTGGTTTAGATCGTCTCGACAAAGTTACTTCTCTGTGTTTTAGTTGTCTTATCTAAAATGAGGATAGTAAGAGTTCCTATAATAGGATTAGTACAAGGATTAAATGAGACTGTGTGTGTGCATTTTATATGTATACTCATATACATATATTCACTTACATGTATGCATGTATACGTATATACTTACATCTCAGTAACATCCCTGGCTATTTATAGTATTAGCTATGACTGAGCCATAATTATTAGGACACTAATATGCTCATTGGTAGACATACAAAGTCCATCTCCCCCAGAACCAATTTGTCTGCCAAACTGGGGATGATAATAGGTGTCTTCATGTCCTGTCTCTGGAGTGTGTACGGCACTTGGGTTGAGCCCTTCCCCTGCAGGATATCCACCCAACTAGGTTGATTGGATGCTGCCTTCAGAACTAGTGAACCCCAGTGCTCTGGGACCTTACAATATCTCCCCCTGAACTTTTGCACCCTGAGAACTTTCTTCACCTTTATACTCCAAACCCACTCCTTATCCCCCATCCCCCGACACACACACACACACACACACACACACACACACACACAAGCACTCACTTCAGCACTTTGTGTATCTTTTGCCAGATGCTTGAGGCTTAAGGGCCTTGGAAATCTCTGTTCTCACCTTGACTAGGGCATAGAGATGTCCTGTTCCCATGCTATTGATGTTGAGAGAAATAGGGCACGTTTTTTCTCCATGTGCCACTGAGCTCTCAAGCAGAATGTACAAGATGTTTTGTGGTTACCAAGGATACCTGTCGACATAATCATACCTAGCCTTTCTTTTCTTTCTCCACCCCCCCCCCCCAGCCTCTGCCCTCACCCTACTCTACCCTACCCTGGTCTTTATATGACACTCTACATGGAGTACAGCTCGTACTCTATAGCCTGTCACTTATTTGGGTTCAAAAGAAGCTGCCAGAAAACTGACTGGAGAGAACAAGTACACTTGCCAGCACTTGCAGACTCTCCAGTGTACAGGCTGCCTGAGAGGGAACAGCTTTCTTATACACTGATTTTTTTTTTTTTTTTTTTTGCCATTTGTGAATGCATCCAATCTATGTTTGTTTTGGGTAGGAGTGGCTAGCAGGCTATTCTCTAGTTTCTACAGATTTATTTATTGGAGACATTCCTGTCCCATTAACTGTCATCAGTAATTAGTTCAAGGTCTCATATGGAAAGTTCTGCCCTATTAGTTAGTGTGTCTGAGGATAGACATTTTAATAGGCTAAAGACGGCAAACAAATAGGAATGTGGCTTAATGTGCAATGTGAATGATATCTATCATGTGCTATCTAGATATCTTGGCCTGGTGTTCTGGGTTCTCCACGATCTGACTTCTAACTCTATCTACCTTGACTCCTTTATACTCTCTTAGTTAGCAATAGGTTTTCCCATTACCACTATCACCACCTCTACCTCTACCACCACCACCTCCACCACCTCCATCTCCAACTCTAACACCTCCAACACCACCACTTCCAACTTTATCCCCACCACCTCTGCCATCTCCATCCCCTACTCTAACACCGCCACCACCACCACCGCCTCCCCCTCCACCACCACCACCGCCTCCGCCTCCACCACCACCACCACCACCTCCGCCTCCACCATTACCTCCACAACCAGCAGCATACCTCCTACCCTTTAACACCCAACTGAAATACCTCTTTCCCTGAAAAGGTATTGCCCTAATTGTCCTGGCTGAAAGTGATAGTTCTCTCCTCTGAACTCCTATTGTCATCTCTTTACTACTTTCTTATATGTTCAATCATGTTTTGTCTGTGTGATTTAGTTGAATATGCTTTATCTCTACTACTAGATATGAAATTTTAAGATGGTCAGGTTTTAGCTATCTTCTTCTGCCCTCTCCCTAAGTAGGTTTAGGGCAGGCTTATTTCTTCATACACTGTAGCTGTTTAAAAAATACTTACTGAATGAATAAAAAGGAAAAAAAAAAACATATACATGCCAATGCAAGTGGTTCCACTGACTGAGGCTATTGAAGGAGATTTGAGAAATTTTAATAGAATAGAATATTAGAGTTGACAGGAAATTTCAAACAATCTAGCCACTACCTCCCATGTCATACCATATTCATTTTCAAATAGGAAATTAAGATTGGTATGTGAATGGTCCAGATCACATAGTAAGAGAATCATAGAGCTAGGACTTGTAACTCATATCTAGCATCTAACACAGCATGTTTTTTTTTTAAACAAAACTAAAATAATAGTGACATAAATATACTACTTCCCTGACATTTATTTTTTTTTGCTGACATAAATAGTACAAACAAAAAGGGAAACATGACTACTTCTATCATTTATGTGATTCTGCACAGTTGAATCAGAAACCTGGGTAAGGAGATAAGTCTTACTCAATTTTGAACATGGTAAAAGACTTAATGACTGAAGTTCAGGCTGTCTGGTCATGGACAGCATGACAGGAAATGGGAGTTGAGCTGGCTGACATTCCCACAATGGGGAGAGAAGAAAAAATATTGCTGGTCCTACACTTTAGCAAGAAATGAGGGCAGCAGCCAAATGGTAGGGTGGGGGAAAGATTCCTTTCTCCAACTATGTAACAGAGCATTACGTGAGTGAATTCAGCTCTTTGAGTGTGCTCTGAGCTGAGTGCCTGCTGGAATGTGAACTGTAAATCTCTTTCATCATCCTTCTCCTCACTGACCTGCGAACAACCCCTGTTCCTCCCAACTGCTTCCCTACCACCTGCTTTTCAGTCTTTCTGTACCTACAAATCTTTTTCCATACTCTTATCTTTTTTTTTTTTTTTGTCTACCTTTCTGTGGTGCATCTCATTCTTCTTTCAAATGTTTCCATCTGGCCCCACTTCCCCCTAGCTATGAGATGCAGAATAGGATAATGTGACAGCTTAACATTTATTCATGTATCTTCAACAAATATTACGGACCACATACTATGGCCTAGGTACCATTCTGGTTGTTGAGGATACAACAGTAAGTAAAATAGGCAAAAATCCCCTCCCTTTTGGAGCTTCCATTTGAATGGTGAGACAGTAAACAAAAGAACTGGTAAGTTATATAGGATATTGGAAGGTAGTACATTCTGGGACAGAAATTAGCTGGGAGGAAAAATGGGATGTAGGGTGGTGGTGGGGAAGCTATAGGTCTCAGTGCAGTCAGACAGCTTAAGATGGATTTGGAATCCTAAATTCATCCTTCCCAGTCATGTTGTTTGGGCAAGTTAATAGACCTCACTGGGCCTCAGTATCATCTGTGTATCAAGAATCACAAGGGAACCAGGCCAGTGTGACTAAGTGATTGAGCATCAACCTATGAACCATGAGGTCACAGTTTGATTTCCGGTCAGGTCACATGCCCAGGTTGCATGCTCAATCCCAAGTAAGGAGAGTGCAGGAGACAGCTGATGAATGATTCTCTCTTATCACTGGTGTTTCTAGCTCTCTCTCTCCCTCTCCCTTCCTCTGTGAAATCAATAAAAAATATATTAAAAACAAAACAGAATCACAAAGGAAATTTAAGTCTTCTTGGGTGGTTATAGGCATTAATTGAGCTAATACATGTAAAGTGCTTAATATAGGGTCTGGTTCCCTATAAACACTTGTTAGTTTGTATTACTATTTATACATTGCTTTATATTGTATTATATATTACATATATAATAAATGTTGTGTGTATATATGTATATGATATATATATATATATAGTAATAGTATTTAACTTGTAATATTCATTTTTTTTCTCAAAATACCTGTATTTTTATCTTTCTCCTGCTAGACTGTGAATTTTTGAAGGCAAGGACCACATCTTGTTGATCACTATGTTCTCCAGAGTGCCTGGCACATAGGAGAATCTGTTTGCATGCTAAATCAGAAAGAGATGGGATGCCCCTTTTCAAAGCCCAATAACCTTTCGTTGAAGCCCATATTTAGAACCCTTCTCTGATTCTCATCTTTCTTGTATCACATCTGAAAAAGAACTTCATTCTGTCCACCTCCTCTTCCTACCTACTAATCACCACTCCTCCCCACCTCTGACAGAATTCCAAACTCATGGTCCTTGTCTTACTGACACACATACTCCTCTGTTCCCTCACCTAAGCTTGTCATAGATCATTTTACAATGGATCCAGCCATTTCCAGTAGCTCCATTCCACTTCACACAATCTTAACCTTTTCTGTCCAGTGGGAGTCACACACTCCCTTCCCAAAACCTGTCTACATGCCCTAAACCTCTACTAATAATGCCCTTCTACAAATGTTTAACACTTTCTAGCAGAAGACCCAGTTTTATGCATTTTCCTCATTTAGTCTTTAGAACTACTGTGTGAGGTACACACTTCAGATATTATTTTCTAATAAGGAAACAGAAGCTCAGAGAGGTGAAGTGAAACTCCAAGTACACGTGGCTAAAAATGGCAGAGTCAACACCTGAATTTTTGTTATCTGAAGCAGCAATACTGAATTGAAAATGTTCATGCTTGACCCTTGGATGACCTGCATTCTCATGTCAGTTTTACTATTTCCTCACCCTATGACCCTGGAAAATGCCTAAATCCTCAGTTTTTACTTCTATAAGATTAAAGTAACTCTTGCCCTCCCTGACTCACAATATTTTGAAGATTAAAAGACATGTTAAGAAATTTTGGAAAGTATAAATTGTTATGTGGACATATCAGAAATAGGAATAAACTCTGTAAAAATATGACTGATATATGCAAAGGAAAGAAATCAACATTTCTTGTGATTTCCACACACTTCAGAAAAGCAAAAGCTCTTTAGGATTTTCAGGCATATCTAAGCATTGACACTGCTGGTAAAGATCATAAAAGCCTTTTTTAGAGTATGCACAACCTCCAGAGTCTAAATGTTATTTAAAAACAGCCCCCTCCCCAGGAACACATACTTAACAAATAGTGAAGTGGGTTGTTTCTTTCATTGCAGTGAGCAAACCCCAGAGGTCTCTTTATATCACCTTATAAAATTTAGTGATACTAAGTAACATGTTGATCTATCTTGTTATAGTAAGAGGCTCAACATTGTGGGCTTCTTGCAGAGTCTAGGAACCTATTCAAATCCCATGGTTATTCTGAATGTTGTTGAACTGACTGTTGCATCACAAATCAATTATGCTTTGGGAATTTGGAAATATTAAAGTTTTATAGAGCCCTATCCAATTTGGCTTAGTGGATAGAGCATCATCCTGCAACCGAAGGGTCCCGAGTTCAATTACTCTCAAAGGCATATACTTGGGTTGCAGGCTCCTCCCAACCTGGGATCTGGTCAGGGCTTTTGCAGGAGGCAACCAATTGATGTGTTTCTCTCACATCAATATTTCTCTCTGTTTCCCTCTCTCTAAAAATCAATGGAAAAAATATCCTCGGGTGAGGATTAAAAATAATAATATTTTTAAAAAAATGTTGTATAGAGATTATGGAATTCCATAATGATATATATATATATATATATATATATATATATATATATATAATAGGTGCTAAATTAAATCAGGTAGTATTTGTAGCAAGTAAAGTAGGTCCTTGGGTTACGTCGGAGATCAGTTCCTATGGTGCGACGTAATGTGATTTTCGCTGTAAGTCAGAACCCACCTACATAAGCGCCTACGTCACTCACTGGAGCACATACACAGCAGTAATGAAGTGAAACAATAAAAAATAAATAAGAGAAAGACAAAAATTCCTGACCTTTACTTGTGGTAAATAAATAATAAAAAACATAAGGCTCATATGTACATATGTCAAAATGATGGAACCTTTTTTTAAAAAAAAAAATAAATAAATGGGAGATGGCGACGTAACCATGAAATGATGTACGTTGAGTCTGACATAACCCGAGGACTGTCTATGTCTGTGGCCTGGATGTGAAAAGAATATGTGTGTGGATGCTTAGATTTCTCTATCATCATTCTGTTCTGCTCCTCATATGTGCAAGGGACTACTAGAAGTTGGTGCCAGGCGAAAGCTCCATATTTTTTTTTTAATATATCTGTATTGATTTCAGAGAGGAAGGGAGAGGGGGAGAGAGAGAGAAACATCAATGATGAGAGAGAATCATTGATTGGCTGCCTCCTGCACACCCGCTACTGGGAATCAGTCCTGCAACTTGGGCATATGCCCTTAGCCAGAATCGAACCTGGGACCCTTCAGCCTGCAGGCCGATGCTCTATCCACTGAGCCAAACTGGCTAGGGCAAAAGTTCCATATTTTAATGGATTTTGGTCCAGAACACCAAAGTTGACAAGGTTGGAGAGGAAAGAGTTGAGCAATATATCCTCACATACATGTCAGCATCCTTATAGCTTAGAAACCAACAACATGGTAAACAGTAAAAGGATCATGCAGTACTCTGGATAAAGTCATCTAGACATCTATCTGGAAAGCAAAGTTAAGGATTAGAGCTCAAGCCGTTCAGGCCACACTTCAGAGAAGAGGGGAGCTCCCTGGTACTAGTTGTTCCAACAGCTGCTAAAGATTCCTGATTCTTTTAGGACTGAGCAGCCAGACCTCAGCTCTTCTCCACCTGCCTGGATTTAAAATGATATTTTTGGTCTCTAGCCAGGCACATGCTCTCTCTATACCATCTGACAAGGATATGCTTTCTAAGCAGGGAGCCCAGAGGCCAAGCAGAGAACCCTGTGGGTCTGCCTCCCACCCAAACTCCTCCTGCATGGTATTAGATATTCACTACACAGACCAGGCGAGGACCCAGGTTAGACAGATCTATCGGCACTTACTGGTTTTCCTCAACTTAATTTTAGATTCATAACATTTTGGATGTGGCTTGCCCATGATCACACAGCAAGTCCATGGGAGAACTAAATCAGAGCCCAAGTCTTTTGACTCTCAGTCTCTCTCCCTCTCTGTAGTAAAACAGCACCTCCCTATATTATTATAGTGTATCAAGCTGTATGGCCCTATTAATCCTTCATGAAGCATTCTTCTTGCAGGCCATACTAACAAACAGTAGCTTAAAACAGCAGACATTTACTATTGTGTGGTTCAGAGGTTCTGTGCATGGCTCTGCAGGGCTTCTGCTCAGTCTCACAGGCTGACGTCAGAGTGTGGCTGGGACGCATTCTGGATATGCATTACTACTGCCACCCCTCAGAACAGCAAAGGCCAGTCTCATAAACATGGTGTTAAATATGTGTCTCTTGGATTTCGATGAGGTTGCAGTGGATGGAAAGGTGTGATATTTATTCTGAGACTTTGGAAGGCACATTACAAAGAATCTCGGATATTCTACATAGGTTCTTGTGGGGGACAGGCTCTATGGTGACACCTCTTGGTGTTTATTTGTATAATTCCTTTTTTTTTTTTGAGGGGTAGGAGAAAGAGGGGGTAAGTAACTGGCTTCTCTAATCAATAGAAGATGGCAAAGGCATTGAGAAGTAACTTCCATAATTACAGTCCATTATGCCTGAGTTCATTTCAGCAGAAGGGAGTGTAAAACTCTTCTTCTAGGCTTGAGGAACTAGGAAATGATGTTGGGGAAACCCATGAAACAAGGCCCCTGGGAACTGTGGGCTACTTCTAGGATCTAAGGGTGGCCTCCAGGTAACAGCCAACAAACAAGCAGGGTCCTGGGTCATACAGCTGAAAGGAAACATATTCTGCCAAGAACCTGAATATGTTTGGAAACAGCTTCTTCCCCAGTCCAGCCTCCAGATAAGATTGTATCTCAGCTAGCACCCAAATGGCAGCCTGTGAGACTCTGAGCAGAAGACCCAGCAAAGACATGTGTGTACCCTCTGAAATTATAAGCTAATAAATATGTTGTTTTAAGCCACTGTGATTGTTAGGCAGCAACTGAAAGCTACTACAATACTCTTCACTATTTTCTAAAAAGATACTCTTTAGAAAAACCTCACCCAATAAAGGAATCTCTTTTACAGTTTTCAAGGTAGTGATGATCAAGTTTCTGCTAAAACATCTTCAGTGACAGGAGCTACCATTTCACAGGTCAGCCCATTTTAGTGTTCAACAGGTGTGCACGTTGTCAAGTTCCACTCTCCTGAGGGTAATGCACCCTGCAGAAACAGCCTAGGATGTGCCATGATTCCCAGGTAGGATGGTGAAGGGTCCTGGCTCTGTTGGCTTTTGGACTGCCCCAAGTGGCTAACAGTCCAGCATGTTCCTCCTTCATAAAAAGAGAGACTAGCCCAGCTGGTGTAGCTCAGTAGATGAGCATCAACCTATGAACCAGAAGGTCAGGGTTCAATTACCAGTCAAGACACATGCCCTGGTTGTGGGGTTGATCCCTAGTGTAGGGCGTGCAGAAGGCAGATGATCAATGACTCTCATCATTGATATTTCTATCTCCCCTTCACCCTTCCTCTCTGAAATCAACAAATATATATATATATATATATATATATATATATATATATATATATATATTTAAAAAATAGAGCGGATTGAGAAGAACTCATGTGACAGGTCCAACACTATCTCTTATTCCCAGTTTTACTACTATGCAGCAGTGTAAACATAAGTTAATAAGCCCTGGGCGGCATACTTTCCTCAGAGTTGTGGCCAGCAAATGAGGTCTCACCTATGAGAGCGTTGTTGGCTGCAAATCAGCAAATGATTACAAAGGATGATTATTAAAATAACTGCCACTTGTCAGTAAATATTGTCAAAGCTGGTCCACAATCATGGAGACAGGCTCTCCAGGGAAGCTGGTGATGTGGAGATAAGGAGGAGACTGGCCTGCTTGGAATTGCATCACTCATTCTCCTACTCTCCTACGTTTCAGGTCTTGCTTCAGGAATTTGTTTTTGTTTTGTTTGGGAAGAACAAGAAACCCCTGGAGCCAGTTACCTTGTCATCAAAACTCAAGTTGGTAATTAGGCTCCAAAGCAAACCTGTGGTAGCAAGACAGCGTTGAAACTTGAATTCCTTTCCAAAGGTGGAGGGCTGGATCCTACAAGCATAGTGTACAGCTTGGCTATTTTTATGCGTCTGCATGCAAGAAGGTTCAAGAGAATGTGGGGAGAGAAATAAGCGTCCTCTGTCTGCAGGCAAAACTCGTTTGAACATGTCTCTGTGTTCTGTTAGGGCTGCTGGAACCTTCACAGTTTATCTGATGAAAGATTTCACTAAGCAAAATGTCTTCACTTACAAATCCAGGCCCCAATTCATTTATTTTTGTTAGAGATCTCTCTCCAACCACCAACCACGAAGAAATAAGTTAATCCTCCAGAGGCCAAGAAATTATGAAAATGTTTAATCTGTCCATTGGATAATGTCCCAACAAGCACTGTTAATTCCTTTTATATAGACAATTTACATATTGCAATTTCCCTCCTTTGGAAGAGAAAAATAGGCTCATACATGTATTTTTAGGGTATATTTCACATCTATATTTCTGTTGCACTGCTCAGATTACTATTAAAAGCATCATTATTTTATTGTATATTTGTTTTGCCCACATTAAGAACAAGACCAAGATATCATTATTAAAACCAAAATCCTCCACAACCCCCTCCTTTTTAAAAACAGATTAAAAATTGTTCTGTCAGCCAAATGCCTTTTATTTTGGTCCCACAGAAATGTTTCCTACCTATGGTCTGAATTTTTATGTCTGTACACACCCTGTTCTCTTGTCAGCATGATGATACATGTCGTGTATCAAGTGGCAGGAACCTACAAATCGTGCTGTCGGCATGGTATTTTGTATCTTCATCCTCCATCAACCATAGTTTTTGCCCATGATTTCAGTTTTTAGATTTTGTTTGTTTGGGAGGTTGGAGACTTTGCTTTGCTTTTGTTTTTTGTTAGTTTTTGAGTTTTACTCTGGGCCTGAGGTCCAGGGCCAATTTCAGTGCTACCGTGAAATATCTGAGCCTGATTCCTTGGAATTCCTCTGGCCCATCATCGCAGTGGCTCCGAAGTCATGCTACCAGCCTTCTTTATGAGGAAAGTTACCTGTTTTCTCATCTTTGATCCTGGAGAAATTGTCACTAACCAACCATAAAACTTACCATTGAAATGTTCATTTATCAGTTTAATTCCTCAGTTTCCCCCACTAGGTGGTGAGCTTTTGCAGTGCAGAGAACTACTCCTTTTGTTCATTCTAACCCCCACACCCAGCACTAGGCCTTGCAGAAAGCTGATGTTCCATGACTGTTTACTTCATAAATGAATGAATGTTAGTAGGTGACATTTTTCCCATGGACTAGATAATGCAATTCTAGATCTTGCCATATCACCGGGGTTACAGGGTGAGAGGATTTCAATGATGAGTGAAAATTCGTGTGGGCAGCTCCCAAAATCCAGATAGATTATGACTCACTAGTTCATAGATGAATGAGTATTACAGTTTATAGAGCTGAACAGAATTCATTTCAGCCTGCCTGTTTCCCAGAGGAGACCACTCAGCCCTGAGAGGGGCATTGTGTTGCTGAGATTCCTGGGAAGGTTTTGTGGAAGAACTAACTCCTACAAGGCTTGGTGTGTTTTCCTTCTTGCCTGTTCTCATGTCATGACAGACACATATATCAATCAGTTGCCTCCTTTAGCCTACAAGGTGGTACACTTAATCCAGTGTTAGTTAGATCAAGTGATTATTCACGATGTCCTGACACTGCTAGAGAATAATCTAAAGGTAAGTGAGATGTAGCTGCAGCAGCCATCAGTAGTGATGGTAAGAAAAGACATCCATGGCTGTAAGGAACAGCTTAACCCACAGGGTATCAGTGGAGGTGCTAAGTGGGCAGGTGGCTGTGGCTATGTTTATCTAAAGGGCCAGGTGTATGTAATAAGGTAATAGGTTTGTTTTTGTTTTGTTTTGTTTTTAATTTATTGAGAAATAATCAACCTGTATCACTATATAAATTTAACACATGCAGCATAATGGTTGGATTTACATATATGGTAAAATGATACACAATAGACTCAGCCAACATCCATCATCTCATAAAATACAGTAAAAAGACAAGAGGAAAGGAAAAAAAATTCTGTAGATGAAAATTCTTAGGATTTACTCTTTTAAAACCTTTCTTATATATCATAGAGCAGTGTTAGCTATAGTCATAATATTGTAGGTTACATCCCTAGTACGTATTTATCATATTACTGAAAGTTTGTACTTTGGACCACCTTCCTCCAATTCTCCCTCCTTCTAACCCCTCACCTCAGCTAATCACAAATCTGATTTTTTCCTGGTTTGTGTTTTGTTTTAGAGTCCACATGTAAGTGAGATCATACAGAATTTATCTTTCTCTGTCTGATTTTATCTCACTTAGCATAATGCCTTTCAAGCCCATCTATGTTGTCACAAATGGTAGGATTTCCTCATTTGAAATGGCTGAACAATATTTTATTGTATATATACAATAGGACTTTTTTATTTGTTCATCCATCGATGGACACTTAGGTTGTTTCCATGTCTTGGCTATTGTGAATAATGCAGCAGTGAATGTGGTATCTCTTTGACATTCTATTTTCATTTCTTTGCGTATATACACAGAAATGGGATTGCTAGGTCATATGGCAGTTCTATTTTTTATCTTTTTAGGAACCTCCATACTGTTTTTATTTTATTTATTTTTTTGTGACTGCACCAATTTACATTCCCACCAGCAGTACACAAGGTTTCCTTTATTTCCACATCCATGCCAGCATTTGTTACCTCTATTGTTCTTATGCTAGCCATTCTAACAGGTGTGCATTGATAGCTCATTGTGGTTTTAATTAGCATTTTTCTAATAACTAGTGATATAAAGCATCTTTTCATGTACCTGTTGGCTTTTTGTATATTTTCTTTGAAAAAATATCTGTTTAGGTCCGTTGCCCATTTTTTAAATTGGGTAATTTGTTGTTTTGCTATTGAGGGGTGTGAATTCTTTTTATATTTTACTAGAGGCCCGGTGCACAAAAATTTGTGCACTCGGGGGGGGGGGGTCCCTCAGCCCGGCCTGTGCCCTCTCACAGTCTTGGACCCCTTGGGAGATAACGACCTGCTGGCATAGGCCTGCTCCCGGGTGGCAGAGGGCAGGCCCAATCCCTAGGTGCAGCCCCTGGTTGGGCTCAGAGCAGGGCCGATTGGGGAGTTGGGGTTCTGCCCCCTGTCGTGCACAGAGCAGGGCCAATCAGGGGGTTGGGGCGCCGCCACTGTCACACTCAGGGCAGGGCTGATGGGGAGGTTATGGCTCTACCCCATCACACACAGAGCAGGGCCCGTGGAGGGGGGGGGCGGGTTGGGGTGCCACCCTCTATCACCCACAGAGCAGGGCCGATCAAGGGGGTTGGGGCGCCTTCACCTGTCACGAACAGAGCAGGGCCGATAGGGAGGTTGTGGCCCTGCCCCCTGTCACACACAGAGCCGCAGGGCAATCGGGGGTTTGGGCGCTGCCCCCTGTCACACTGATCCCGGTGCCAGGAGGCCTCTCAGCTCTGCTGATCCCAGTGCTGGGAGGCATATTACCCTTTTACTATATAGAATAGAGGCCTGGTGCACGGGTGGGTGCTGGCTGGTTTGCCCTGAAGGGTGTCCTGGATCAGGGTGGGGGTCCCCACTGGGGTGCCTGGCCAGCCTGAGTGAGGGGATGATGGCTGTTTGCAGCTGGTCACACACCCTTCAGGGTGGGGGTCCCCACTGGGGTGCCTGGCCAGCCTGGATGAGGGGATGATGGCTGTTTGCAGCTGGTCACACACCCTTCAGGGTGGGGGTCCCCACTGGGGTGCCTGGCCAGTCTGGGTGAGGGGCTGAGGGCTGTTTTCAGGCTGGGACTGAAGCTCCCAACTGCTCCTTTTTTTCTTTCTTTTTTTTTATTCTGGGCCAGCTTTAGCTCTGACTCCAGCTCTTAGGCCTCCGCTGCTGAAAGTAGGTATCTGGTTTGTTTCGGTTCGAAACAATGTATAACTCCAGCTCTGACTCCAGCTCTGAGATCCCAGCTCGCTGAAAGCTGGTTAAAATGTTTCAAACTGCAGGCTCAGAGGCCTGCAGCGGCAGGCGGGGAACGCTGGTGTCCTCCGTCACTGAAGCAAGCAAGCCTCATGTTAGTTTCAAGCTGCCTGGCTGCTGGCCGCCATCTTGGCTGACAGTTAATTTGCATATCGCCCTGATTAGCCAATGGGAAGGGTAGCGGTCGTACGCCAATTACCATGTTTCTCTTTTATTAGTGTAGATAATATTAACTCCTTACCAGATCTATGGTTTGTAAATATTTTTTCCTATTTCATAGGTTATCTTATCATTTTGTTGATGGTTTCTTTAGCTGTGCAGAAATGTTTAAATTGGTTATAGTCCACTTTTTTTTTCTTTTTCAAATAAACTTTTTATTGTTGATAGTATTACAGATATTTGCCCTTTGTCCCCATACTCCCAGCCCCTACCCCCACCCCCATGTCTTCACTACCCTATTGTCTATGTCCATGAGCTTTGCCTATAAGTATATAAGTTCTTTGGTTTATCTCTTATCATTCCCCAGCCCTACCTTGAGGTATATCATTCTGTTTCATGCCTCTTAGTCCCAATTGTTAATTTTTATTTTGTTGCTTGTGCTTTAGGCATCATATCTAAAAAATCATTACCAAGACCCATGTCAAGGAGCTTTGTTTCTATGTTTCCTTCTAGGAGTTTCATGGTTTCAGGTCTTACATTTAATATTTAATCCATTTTGAGTTAACTTTTGTGAGTGGTGTAAGATAGGGGTCTAATTTCATTCTTTTGCATGTAAATATCCAATTATCCTAGCACCTTTTATTTAAGAAACTGTCTGTTCTCCATTGAGTAGTCTTGGTTCCCTTCTCAAATATTAGTTGATTGTATTCATTTGGGTTTATTTCTGGACTCCTGATACTGTTCCATTGGTCTATTTGTCTGAATTTTTTTCCCCAAAACCTTAATGTTTTGATGGATATAGCTCTATAATGTAGCTTGTAATCAGGAAGTATGGTGTCACATGATTTGTTCTTCTTTCTCAGGATTTCTTTGGCTACTCAGGGTCTTTAGTGATTCCATATATATTACAGGAGTGGTTTTTTTTCTACTTCTGTAAAATATGCCATTGGAATCTTGAAAAGGATTCCATTGAATCTATAGATGGCTTTTGGTAATTTCAACATTTTAACAATATGATTTCTTCTTATACATGAATGTGGATACCTTTTCATTTGTTTGAGTTTTCTTTGATATTTTTCATGATAACCTTTTACTTTTTTGTATATAGATCTTCAGCTCCTTAGTTAAATTGTTTTCCTAAGTATTGTATTGTTTTTGATTTTATTGAAAGTAGGATCAATTTCTTAAAAAAAAAAACCAAAAAACATTTTTCTTGATTTCAGAGGGGAAGGGAGAGGAAGAGAGAGATAGAAACATCAATGATGAGAGAGAATCATTGATCGGCTGCCTCCTGCACACCCCCTACTGGGGATCAAGCCCACAACCCAGACATGTACCCTGGCCAGAATCGAACCCAGGACCCTTTAGTCCGCAGGCCGATGCTCTATCCACTAAGCAAACCAGCTAGGGCAGGATCAATTTCTTTATTTCTTTTTCAAAAATTTTGTTGTTAGTGTAGTTGGCAGTTCTTTAATCAAGGACCAGCTTTCTGTTCTTTCTTCACAGACAAGGACAATAGTTTACATTGCAGGGAAACCATTACAGTTGTCTCATGTGTGCTTCTTATCCTGTGTATGTGTCTTTGCATCCTTGATAAGGAAACAAGGGCTTTGTTAAATATCGTGTGAACACCTGTCTGCCAGGATTTAGAACAAATGCTTTCAGGCAATATGCTTTTATTTTAGTAAAATCTTATATATTACTTCTGTCCACAACTATAGGGTCATGTCAGGTTTTTAAAAACTCTAGGAAATGTTTATTTTAATTTTCTTTAAAGAAGGGGGAGAATAAAGAAAAAATGTATCAAAAGTTTCTACTGCTGAACTACTGTTTTGATTTCTCTTTGTGTAAGCTTTGGCTTTCCCACATCTTGAGACTTCAGCTCTTTGATGTTGTTCCTTTAAGCATAACATAAAAGATTATTCTCTTTGGTCTACAGGCTTGGAGGAGGGCAAGCACAAAACATTCCTGTGTGTTCATATTTCTATAGCAGTAATTGATGCTGGTCTTAGGATTGTCATATTTGCCATAGCCTCATACTATAAGCATTTGGTGTTCCATGCCTTTTCAGTTTTGTCAACTCTCCAATCCTATATGGAGTTCATTCTTATTTCTGTGTAAACAACCTGACAAGGGTAGCATCTATGATCTTATTCCTCACTCTATCCCTACAGTGCTTATAATTATGCTTTGCACACAATAGATGTTCAATGCATGAATGAATGCATGGGTGATTTTTTCAGCTTGATTCCATGAGCTGCTTGATTCTATTACATGCACCACCTAGGTTTTCATAAGACATTTCATTAGTACATATTACTTATTGCTTTTTAATACTTAATAAATTATTTGCTTCACTTTCAGTAGAGCCCAAATGAACAGAGATTGAAATAGTTTCAGTTACAGAGTTAATTTTTTCAGTACCTTCCCACAAAATGGCATTGGGTCCATGTGACTCAATTCCTGGGTTTTATGGTCAGCTTGCTTGCCTAACATTGTGTTCATGTGGCATAAAGTCCTAAACTCTCAGAGCTGCTCAAGCTTTCTAAATCCTTCTCATTTACAGATGAGGAATTTGACAAATTTGCATTTTTTATAGTTAGTGAATGAACTGGGAGTTTGCACAATTCTTATCAAGATACTATGTGTATAGACAAAGTATTTTTTCAATGCAAATGTATTATCACTCTGTTTTGTGACTATTCTTAGAATGACTGGTTCTAGGCTCCACAGACATTTTACACATCACTTCTAGGACTAGCAATAAATGTGGCAATTATTGACAAGAGTGGGCTAACACATCTTCTAAAAGGGTTATTTATTTGAATAAACAGCAAAGGGGGAGGGAGTTGTGCCAGAAAGCCATAGGATTGAATCAGAGAGCCTGAGTATCAAACCCAGCTTTACCACTTAAGTGATATACACCCATCGACAATAAGATTTGGCAATTGTTTATATCACTCCAGAAAGTCCCCTCATGACTTTTTTCAACCAATTCCCACTTGACACCCTTAGAGGTAACTCCTTTCTGACTTCTATCACCATAAATTACTTCTGTCTGTTCTTTTGATTCAGATAAATTGAATCATACTCTATTTATTTTTGTATCTAGCTTCTTTCATTCAACATGCAGGTTCTGAGATTCATCCATTCATTCATGCTGTTGGATCAGCAATCTGTTCCTTTTTAATCCAGCAGTATACCATTGCATGAATATACCCCCAGATAGTTTATCCATTTTCCTCTTTTTTTTTTATTTGATCATGAATTTAGATAAGTAAAAAACATGGAAATATGAGTATTGAATCTTTGTGTCAAATCCATCTCTGTTCAGGCCTAAGAGCCTCAGATATTTGTCACTAGGGACTCCTGACACAGACCCAAAGTATTAGGCACATGCCTTTGCTTATTGTAATCTCCAGTTATTCCTGTCATTTCACTGAATGTGAAGTGGGTGTGGGAGGGACACCGGCCTGAGAGCCAAGTCTTGGGTTCTAAGAGCAGCTTTGCCCTCACTCTGCAGTATAACAGGCCACTTCATCCCCAGGCCTTCATTTCTCTATCAGTAAAATGGTCTGGTTGGACTAGATAATCCCTGGGGTCTTTTATTGCAGACATCCTAGAGTCTTTGAAAATCCCTCCTCTGGCCTCTGGATACCTCATCCTTCTCTGTCAATCCTGGAATTTCACTCTTTTACATCTCTGGGTATCCAAGGCATCAGATTATTCAAGAAAATATATCTGGTTATTATCCTTGTCCAAGCCCCACACTCACTTTTGCAGACTTGGAGTATGGAGAAGAAATGTTGCCCAATGAACTTGCTGCAAGAAAGATTTCTTAGAAAGTATTTGGTCTGAAATATTCACCTATTTGTCAAATTCTTGGAATACTATATTTTGCAAAGCTAATTAGGTGTATCATATTTTTTAATCTCACTTCAAAACTACATTATGAATTTGTTCTGTCTCCTTCCCATGTCCAAATCATTGTCGCTGGTGGTAGCTTTTAAACTATTAGCATGAGGTCTTTTCTTCTGATCTGTCATAGTACTTGTGTGATCTGAGTTTAAGCACCAGACAGTCAAAGTGCTGAACTACGTGTAGTTCAGCTAGTCCTGGGCTAATGTTATTCATTTGGCAATGTCTATTTTACTTTAGCACTCAATTTCTTAAAACCTCCTTTTCTTCTCTTCACAATTCTTAGAAGAAATGGCCTTTGAAATATGATCCCTCTCACTATGGGAAATGTTTTCTATGAATTTTTTATTTTAAAGGGCAGACTTTTTTTCACTTTTAGAAATAGTATCTGTCTCTAGCATCAAATGAACTGGAGGGAGTCAATCAGTGAAGGAGGATATTTTTCCAGCTTATCTTAAGTCAATGATAGAATTATTTTTAATACCAGGGGAATTTAGAGCTTGGTATATTTGCCTATATATAGTGGAAAATTCCATTTCTAAACAAAAATGGATTTGCAAAGCATCTATCATTTTTATTATCCATCTTCTTGGGTATATCCTTTGCTGCAATGAATAGTAAAGAACACGGAGTTAGAGAATCAGAAAGGCTAGTTTTGTTTTTTTAACCTTGACCCAGCTATGTTCTAATTGAACAACTTTAGAAAATCATTTGACCTGTATTAGTGTTCTTCTCTGTAAAGTGGGAATAATATATATTTTTTCAAGGTTGTTTTGAGGATCTTAGATAACACATTTAAAATTCATGACACGTATAGTATGAACTCAATAAAGGTGGTAATGCAGTTACGTTGGAGATGTCATTTTCATTAGGTCTCTTATAACATCAAAAGTAAGGCCTGAAGTTTCCAACTGTAACTTTGGTACTTCTAAAATGAAGTGTAAGACTTCATTTTCACACTCACAGCTTCTGAGACCTTTCACTATTGCCTTATATCTTACCAAATTGTGATTTGATCCAGAAAATTATCTTTGAAAGGCCTGGTGCATGCTATTTTCCAGTGAAGGACCCAGAGGGACATAATCAGAATGTTTATCAGGTGACTGCCCTCTGTGCTGCATTGCAGAGATAAGACCTTTATGTAGGGAGATATGTCTCCCGATTCTACAGTTGAGGCTCAGCCAACCCTAGAATCTGGAAATCATCCCCCATAACTAGAACGTGTAAGAAGAGATGGTGAGAAGCTTAAGAGAGATTAAAAATTCAACCAATGGGTTTGAGGGAGGATTAGTGAGCTATGAAAACAGTCCACGCCATAAAGTGCCTTTTCACTTGCAAGGGACATTATTTATCTAGAATTTTGGACTGGTTCTCTCTTCAGATAACTGTTTGGAGTGTCTGTGTTTTGTTTTTCTTGATCAAACATGAGTGAAAAGTACATCTAACCAGATCTCACAGCCAACTTTCTCCATAATATTCCTCTTGTGGATGTGCCATGTACCTTTCACAAGAAGAACACTGTCCATGGAGGGGCAGGCTCTGGAACTCAGAGCACTGACATGGGAATGGAGGGTTCTTACATCTGTTGTTTGGGCCAAAGACTGACTCTCACTCTTGAGCAAGCTGATTCACTCACAAGGTGAAGAAGATCTGCAATGAATGGAGAGCTCATCTGAGATAGATGCTACATGATTATTATGATTGCTTTCCTCAGATATGGAAAGTGGTTATAACATCGCTGAAACTTCTAGGCTATTCCCTTTGTCTTCTAAACCCAGTTTTACTCTGTGAATTCTAATAGTTTCAGCCATGCTCAATGAGGACTCGCACTGTCAACCCTAACAGACTCCACTTAAAGCCTTACTTCATTTGTGCTTTTATTTTGAGATTTATTAGTTAAGGAACGCTGACTGCACACCTCCCATTCTGTACCAGACACTGTGTGAGGGGAAGCAAAAGTTGGGTGAGATTTGGGCCCATCTCAAGGAGCTAAAATAGGGTGACAAACATGTACACAATGCCCTAACCGGTTTGGCTCAGTGGATAGAGCGTCGGCCTGCGGACTCAAGGGTCCCAGGTTCGATTCTGGTCAAGGGCATATACCTTGGTTGTGGGCACATCCCCAGTGGGAGATGTGCAGGGGGCAGCTGATCGATGTTTCTCTCTCATCGATGTTTCTAACTCTCTATCCCTCTCCCTTCCTCTCTGTAAAAAATCAATAAAATATATTTTTTAAAAAAGAGTTTAAAAAAAAAACAAAAAACATGTACACAAAACCAGACACCATGTAAAAATGACAGAAGGGTATTCTACAATTGTTTTATGGATGGAAAAATAGGTAGCAATCAATTCTGCCTGAGAGGGACTAGCTCAGGAAGGGGTCATAGGGCACATATGACTGGAATCTGAGTGGCCCAGTTAGAGATAAAGTGAGAAGAGTAATATGAAGAGAGGTGCCAAGGGGGAGAAGTGTAGGATATAGTCAGGAAGCTGCAATCAATCTGATTTGGCCGGAGTATAGTGTACATAAGAAAAATGGCTGAGTGTTCAGCAGAATTAAAGTTATAGAACTTCTTACCATGCTGCCAAGGAGTGTAGGCGTGGGGGGAGGGGGTTGCTTTTTATGGTTTCCAGGCAAAGAAGAGATATGATGCTGGCTGTGCTTTAGAAATATGCTCTGTCAGAGTAGCATAGTTGCTAAACTAAAGTAAAGAAGAAGTTGCACACTGGATGCTCTCAGACTAAATACCTGTGGATGTGTTTTGTTTTATATTTAAAGGATTTTTAAAAAAAATCAAATTGTCTGTAAACTTTTAAAATTTCAGAGAATTCAAACAAAATTCTAGATTTTCAGTTTCTGCTAAAAAGTGGAGTTCACAATTTCTGCCTAGCAACAACCAGTTAGAAATGAGAAGTATCTTTCACTGGAGTTGGTGTATATATTTTACTGTCAGAAATGATGAAACCTTGAAGTAGGCTGCAAGCTGGATATGGAGAAAAAGGCAAGGATTGGACTTGCCGATTGCTTAGATGTGTAAAGAATGAGAGAGATAGGGAAGTCAAAGAAGACTCTGGGGGTTTTATTTTGCATAATAAGTGAGTCAGATTCCCATACAATCAGAAACAGAGGAGGAAGAGAAGGTTCTGGAAAGATGTCTGTGTACCTGGTATATCTCTTTGTCATTCAAGGCTTTGGAAAATATTGATAAGGCAATTGAAAATATACTTGTAGGCCAGTAGTTGGTTAGAAAGTGCTGTGCTAAAGGGTAAAAGCTTATCATTATGACCTGGACAGTCATATGTGTTAAGTTTTTTTGTGTTTTTTTTTTTTTTCATTGTCTATTGCATATACTTTATCTTGAACTCTAACAAATTATAAGGCGAATATCTGTTCTTGAAACCAAGAAAAAAATGTAAGAAAATGGGGACTCATGACATGCCTACTGTGAGCTTATAACCATGAGTGGCATTGTACAGTGGAGACTGCAGAAACAGTTCTTATTTCAGTCAATGTAAAATAAACAGGTCATATTAAAATGCAGGTTTTAAATGAGTTATAACCAATAGGTAGAATTTCTTAGGGGGGGAAAAAGTTAATACAAAACAAGAAACAGGGCCCAGAACTAAGATAAGAAAAGTGAGGCTTCTGGGAACCACGTAGAAGGCTATTCTCAGGCCCTTATAGTATCCTGAAAGTGGGCACCTCTTTAAATGTTGCTCTTTCAGGGCCTCACTTGCCTCACCTTAGTCCTGGCCCTGATGTGGAGTTTTTATAAATAAACAAATCATAAATCATAAAATGTTATTCTCTGTCCCATGAAATTCCATGGGCATTTTTATAACTAATAATTTGAGATTTATAATCTTATCTAATTCTTATGCATATTCCCACTGTGGGACGATACAGGGAGAACACGCTCTGTCTGGGTTGAGACTTGTGGATACTATCAAAGCCTCGAGCCCTGTCTCATGAGTTTCCAGGTGGTGCTGCACCCTGTGGAATATCACTGAAATATGCAGTGATAGGCAATTGCTTGAGAGCTATTTATACTGGCATTCTGTGTGGAGGAATCCGTCTCTGGGGTAGCATCCCTTGATATTGACGTAGCACTCATGGATTTTGAAGAGCAGATTAGTGTGTCACGTTGATGGAGGGAGGAGGTTTTTGTTTTCATTTTGTAAATGTTACAGCTGGATTATTAATTTTTTACTTTAACGGTTTCATTGAGGTATAATTGATATGAAAAGAACTGCATATATTTAATGTGTACATTATTTGAGTACACATTAAATACACACAATACCATCACCACAATCAAGGTAATCAACATGTCTGAAAACTCACAGAGTGTCCATTTGGTTATTTGTTTGTTTTTTTGTTTTGCTTTGTTTTTGCGATAAGAACACAACATGAGATCTGCCTCTTAAAAAAATTCAAATGCACAATACCACATTGTTAGCTGTGGTTGTTATAGAGCAGAGCTCTAGAACTTACTCATCTGGCATAGCTGAAGCTTGATACTCATTAATAGCAAGTCCCCATTTCCCTCTCCCCTGTGTTCCTGGAAACCACTATCACAGTCTCTGCTTATATGAATTTGACCATTTTAGACACCTTATGTAATCATGAATATCTGTCCTTCTCTGACTGACTTATTTCACTTAGCATATGTCTTCCCATTTCATCCATGTTGTTGGGAATGGCAGGATTTCCTTATTTGTTTAAGACTAGCTTATATTCCATTGTAGATATGCACATTTTCCTTATTCATTTGCCTGCCAGTTATCACTTGGGTTGTTTCCATATTATGGCTATTGTGATTAGCACTGCAATGAACATGGGAGTGAAGATATCTCTTCAAGATCCTACTTTCAATTCAGAATCTTTTCCTTATGACATGTCTCATTCAGTCATAGAGAATGCATGACTTGAAATGGACCTTAAGTATCTCCTAACCCCACCTCTTTGCTACATAAATAAGAAAACTGAGGCACAGAGAAGGGACATAACTGGACTTGAATCACGAAACAAAGGTATTCATTAGACTTAGGTTCAGATGGAGTGACAGAGGACTGGAATAGTGATGAAAGGAGACAATGTTAATTTCTCTCTCACTGAAGGAAGTAGGGAATCCAGGGCAATGAGTAGTAGGCTAGGACCCTGTCTCCTGTATTCCTCTGCATGCTCAGCATGGGACTTCTATTAAGGGGTCCAAGTTGGCTGCTCCTTCATTCCAGTGGACTGAGGTAAAACCCCTTTTCTCTGAGGTCACCTGTATTCTACCTTAAACCCTTTGGCTGGAACTCAGTCTCATGGCTCAACTTAGCTTCAGGGAAGATGGAAACATATAATATTTTTTCTTGGCAGCCATATACCTAGCTAAAATTTGGAGGTTCTCTAACTTGGCAGCATCAGGATAACTCAACTTCTAACATGGCAACTCAGGGCTTCAAATGTATATGTCTCAAGAAAACCATATCACATTGTATAAGTGGCATCAGGAATCATATAATATCACCTCTACCACATTCCATTGAGCAGCCATTACAAATGTCCTCCCAGGCCCCCACCATTTCCTGGTGGACTGTCCAGATCACGTTGGAAGAAGAGCATGTGGGATGGAATAGGTGATATCATCTTGGAACATGTACTTTGTCATAGCATTTCCCATAGTATATAAAGAGGTAACATTATACACAGGCTCCCTGCTGTAATGAACCTATGGACAGTGCTGTGAAAGAAGAGAGGAGTAGGGAAATGACCAATAAAGGTGGTACATTCAAATGCCCTGGATCCTAAAAAAGTTGAGCCATCTAAGTTGTTTAGAAAAAATGTGCAAGGCAGAGGCAAGAGTGGAAGAAGAGTCCTGCAAGTACCAGCATGAAGTGTTAAATTGTTTGGGTAGATAGGAGTGAGGACTGTGTGTTGGGGGAATGATGGGATAGGTTCGTGGAAAGAAGAAGTAAGGCGATATCCTGAAGAGCCTTGAGTGTCAAGTTAGAGTCTGGCATTGGAGAGCAGTCACTGGATTTAGCACACAGGCATATAGATAGAATGCTCTTCTTGAGTAATCTTTCCATCTACAATCTTCCCTGCCTTTGATAGTAAACATATCATCCCTGTGAAAGTTTGCTTCCTAGCTTAAACTGAACGCAGACTCTAAACCATCAAATCACTTTAGATTTTTTTTTATTTTTTACCCACCACAAACAACGCTAGGATGGCATGCATTTGAACAAACCTAACTGATTTCACTCTTCTACTTTTCAAAGCTTTTGGCTGGATACAGAGTGAGAAATTCATACCTTTTTCAAGTAGTGTGGGTTCTTTTTTTCCCAAATCCTATCATCCATCTGGTTCTCTGGAGGTCTTGGAATCCAGGAAAGTGTTAGTTCACTATGCTGAAATCCAAAAAAGACTGCTAAACTGTGACAGAAAATTTGCATTCCAGAGACAGTGAAAGAATTAGTCCTACCACCCTTTAGCAGCAGCAAA
The DNA here is from genome assembly GCF_964212035.1 of Myotis nattereri. NCBI lineage: Eukaryota > Metazoa > Chordata > Mammalia > Chiroptera > Vespertilionidae > Myotis > Myotis nattereri. The sequence goes on from NC_138077.1 coordinate 47,102,630, forward strand.
GAGAAAACATCTGGATATTCTGTCCCCTTTGTCTTTCAGCAGCTACAGGATGGAAAACCCTGTACTTGTTGTCTGTGCCTTTCAAACCTACTTAATTTAAAACACTTTGGGCATGCTGGGGTGGTAAGAGGAACCAAAACATGGAATTATTTTATTTCCAGTGTCAGAAAATATTTCACAGCCAAGATACAGTCTAAGGAGAGCAAGTTCTCCTACTTCCCTTTATGTGCTGCAGAAGGTTACGGTCTTGTGAATGGGTTCCAGAGCCAGTGTTTGTGCACATCAACTGTGCTGTGCTCCGAAGAAAAAACTACACAGTGGCAACATGATGCTGGCATGTCTTTATGGCACTTCTAAGCTTTGGTGCTGTCTTTTGTCTGCATCTGGCAGAAGTTTAATTACAAGGGCTTGTTTTCAACCGAAGCCAAGTCATTGCCAAATCTGTTCAACTGATCTGTATAGAATCGAAGTTAACTCATGACCCTCTGGCTGTTCTCTTTGCCACTCCCAGGAGTTAAAAGCTTAAAGTTTTCCCTTTCTTCTGAAAGAGGATCAAGTTTGGTTCAAACAAGCTTTTCTGTCATCCCCAGAAACTCAAGGAAAGACCTTCTGTGACCCTACTTGTTTGGCTCAGACCACTCGTGGCTTGCTATAATTTAGGAAATAATTGCAATTCCTAAAGCCAGGTAGAAATAAACATCTTGCCAGAGCTTGAGTTTCACACAACTCTGAATGGAACCGACGTGTGAGCAAAATGGTGTTGGGAACATTTCTAGTCTCTGCTTGCAGATCTTGATTCTAATGGATGACTCACAATGGATTTAATTGTGATTTGAAATGTGCAGGCAGTCAGTCATTGCTATGTATACACGTAGCTAAATCATCATTGCTTAAACCCTTGGTTTAGGTTTTGCCCCTGGATGAAGAGCATTGGCCTACCTATGTTGTGTGATTAACTTCAGATCATTTAGCAAAATTTGTAACACTGCCCTGGCTGTTGTAACTCAGTTGATTGGAGTGTCATCCAGTACAATGAAGAGTTACAGGTTTAATTCCTGGTCAGGGCATGTACCTAGGTTTGGGGGTTTGATCCCAGGTAGGGGCAGGTATGGTGTTTTTCTCTCACATAGCTGCTTCTCTTTCCTTCCCCCCTCTCTAAAATCTATAAGCATGTCCTCAGGTAGGGATAAAAAAAAAAAGTGTAGCACTACATTTTTTTTAATTTGGACAAATGTACTCTTGCTGTGATAGAATCAAAGAACCCAAGAATTGGAAGGGAATTTTGTTGGGCAGTAGGATGTCATTTGCATTTTTCATTCAACAAATACTTTTTAAGTGCCTGTTTTGTGTTAAACACTGCTCCAAAGGCTGTGAATGCAGTAGTGTCTCAAACAGACTGGTGAGGAGATAAGCAATAAACATGTCAACAACTGAGTACAGGAGGTGATATCAGATAGTGATAAGGACTATGAAAGCAATAACAGGGTAAAGAGATAAAATCTGGATGAGGAGAAGGGACCAATTAAATAGGGTGGTAACAGGCCATCTGAAGAAGATGATGAAATTTAGGGTGTTATTGGATGACTCTTTTGACCATTCATTCCCAGGCATTCATTTATTTACTTAAATAAAAATCTTTATTTAGCTCTTCTATGTTCCAGTCATTGATGGGTGAACTCTAGGGGTGAAACAGTGAACAAGACAAAGAGCCCCACCCTATTCAAACTTCTGTTCTGTCCCTAAGTCAATCACAGAGCTTCAAGGGACCAAGAAGTCTATTAACTTAAGTCTCTTATTGTATAGGCAAAGGAATTTAGGCCAGAGAAGCAAAGGCTTTGCTCAGGCATCATTCCCAGTGGCTTGTCTTCACAAGACAAGAGAACAACCCTTGGCTTATGGTTGTTTCTCCTTGTCACTATACCATGCAGGGTCTCAACAAACATTTATTTCAACAATTCTAGTTTAAAACGATGCTGAAGTTAGCAGTGTGGCCCAAAGGTAAGCTGTTTTACCCACTGGAGCCTCCTGTATACTCTAACTGAAGATATCATGATTAAGCATTGTCAAGACAGTGCTTAGTTGGGCCTTGATTATAGTTAAGTCAAGAAAATAGACCCTGCCAAGTATTTCTGCGCCAAACTATATGTTCTATGAGACTTCTCTATATGCACTCTAAATGAATGAATGTGACAACTCCATCTCTTATTAGGTGTTCCAAGTATGTAAACCAAAGAAAAATATAACAGAAAAAGTATCTGTTGAAAACAAAACAACAAAAAGGAAAGAAAAAAAACCAAAAACACAGCAACGCAAATTTTCCCAAACTCACTATGCATAGTCTTGTGGATGTCTATGTGGGCATCTCATATTGTCTGTTTCCAATAACAATATAGGAAAGTAGGCTCATTTGATGAGTCAGAGACCCAAGAACCAAGAATTAAGGTCAATCCTCATATGAAATAGTAATTTTACCCAGAGAAACTGACTTTATAACAATATCTTTAATCTCTTTACATTATTAAAGAGTGCATTTTATATTTATCTTATTTAATTTTCCCAATTCTGGGGTGTAGACAGGGCTGAATAATTAGTGTCACATTGTGTAGATGAGAAAATTGATACTCAGATTATGGAATTTTGTTCAAGATGCTGTGTAATTCCAGCTGCTCTGGAAAGTGACCTCAGTGGTTTGAGTGTCTATTAAAAACCTCTACTTACAAGTTTCTAGTGGCAGGAATTATGGAAGTTGAACCTAAGATATCATGCAGTAAAGCTGAAAATAGGATTAGCTCCTCTGAATTATTGGCCAGAGGGCCTCCATATTTATCATTTGTGACAGTCTTGTTTTGACAGTACCAAAACCCAAGTAATGAAATATACTCAGCCTAATGATTTTTCACTGGTATAAATATTTATGTTAATAACTAATCAACATCAGTTGTCATATTCTTATTACTAACACAGCTAAAATATCAAAGAGATGTTTTGGTCCAGAAAGGATCTAGTATGGGGTTTGGAAATGAACACTATATAGAAACCAGAGTACCTGAGTCCTGAACTCAGCTCTTAGACTAGTCTATAACATTAGGCAATCATCTTCTCTGAATGCAGTGTCCCAGTATATAAGGTGAGAGAGTCGGACAAGATGATTTTAATAATCTTTTCAAACTCAAGCAAACTATGCATTTGTGAAAAGTTATGGCATAGCAGTTTGCGGAAGATCAATAATTGCATTTAGTGTAATTGCCATTATATGGAACTTGATAGAAAGATATAGGAAAAATCTATCAATTGGAGGACAGTGTGGAGAAGAATGTGCCTATGTCTTCTAAGTCCAAGGACAAGTTGTCTTTGGACTTAAAAGACATAGGTTTCCATCCTGACCATGTTTAGAGTCATGTGACATAAGAATTCTACCGTTCAGTGGATAAGAATTCTATCTTTCTACCTACGATAATATTGTTGTAGAGATTAAATGAGTTCCTGTTTGTAAACTTCAAAGACTCTAACAGAGCAAGCTGTCAATTTTTGTTTTGAGAGTATAACATCATGTAAATTACTTTTATGAAGAATTAAAAAATCTATGGGTTTGAGGTATAATAATGTTTACATAGAATTAAGAACAGCTTTTCCACAAAATTACTAGGGATTCATTAGCCCATGTTGTTATGACATTATCCAGTTGTCCCAGAGTATCATAAGAGAATTCTTTAAATAATCTATTTTTTAAAAGTAGAGATGTAGCCCTAGCTGGTGTTGCTCAGTTGGTTAGACATCATCCCATGTATGGAAAGGTTGATGGTTTGATAAATCCTTGTCAGCACACATGCTTAGGTTGCAGGCTCAATACCTGGTAAGGGACGTGCAGGAGGTTGCTGATCAATGTTACCTTCTCACATCAATGTCTCTCTGTCTCTCTCCCCCTTCCTCTCTCTTTAAAAATCAATAAGAACATTTAAAGAAAAAATAGAGGTGTAAAATATAGAATGATACATGGTGAATAAAAAAAATAGAAAAATTAGAAAAGTAGTGCTTAAATATGGTACTTCAATTCGATAAGTAAAATGACAAGTTAATTAAATATATGTCCTAGTCCCCTCTGAATCTGTAAGAAGAATTACCCAAAACTAACATTTGTTATACAGCCAGACACGGGTATTTGTTTTCATATGTGCTCTTATTTAGTCCTCATGATACTGCATTATAGACATTTTCATTCTTGTTTAGTAGATGAGGAAACTCAAGGCCAGATAAGTCAAAAAAATTCCTGAATTTTCACACCCAGGTCTCTTGAATCTATCACTAATTCTTTTGCCATATATGATAGATGTTCTTTACAAGTCCCAACAAATTGTACCTTGAGATGTTGTAAAGCCAAATCTATGATCTGACTTGGCTTAATAGGAAAGGAATTTATTTTTCTTTTTTCTCTCATAATAGTCTCAATAAAGTGCTGTGATCTTGCAATTTTGCTCCCGGCACGAAGGTTTGACCCACTCATCAAGTCCCAGCCCTTCATCACCATCAGATTTTCTGGGTTAGGAGATATTCAAGAGAAGTGTTTTAGAAGAATTAGCATACCACAAGGGCTATACATTTTAAGGTAAAAGAGCATCTCTCTGAGCTTTGAGGTATATACAAACTAAATTCTTTAATTTAATTTAATTTTTTAAAAATTTACTAAAGTTGGGCTCATAATTCCAACTCAGGTTCTTTAGAATAAACAACAGGGCATTATTTACTTTGTGAAGAATGTGATTTGCAGCTCATTACAAAATTAAATAAAATGACCTAATTGTCCTGATCTTTTTGTCCTTTTTGTTGGCTTTTTTTCCTTGTGGTTTTAGGACATATGTTTTAATTTTAATTTCAGTTTATTTAGTTAAAATAAAACAAAATCCTATAAGGATTTTTTTTCCTAAATTCCATCTTAATAGTCATATATGTGTTTTTGTTTGTGTTAGTTTGACACAGATGTTTATCTCTGGCAATGTTGAGTGCCCCTTCACCAATGCTGCACCATATACTAATTTCCTTAAAATATTCTTCTGTGAAATTAATTTTGTTTCAATGTAGGCATTTCTGGGACTTGGGTAATGAAGACTCTTCTTCTAACCCAACATTAATTTCAAAGACTGTTGTGATGCACTTTTTTCAAAAGCTAATTCAAATCCCACTTAGAATAGGTTCCCAGAATCATGTGCTACCACATTGCCTGCTCCTCACCATTCATAAGTAATTACTCTCTCCTCCGTGTTCCCATCACACATTACTCATGCCTCTCTAGCAGCAATTTGTTGTGCCCTTTGCCTCTGATCAGTTATTTACAGCGGTGTCTACTTCTCCCACTGCACTGGGAACCTCGGAGGGCTGGGATGGTGCTCTGTCGTTTCTCCCTCGGTACCTGCCAGGATGTTGAACACTTTGTTCCACTCCTTAGCTTTCTGCGATGCTAAATATAGTGGGCAGGCAGCTCTGCTCAGCAGAAAGCCTATGAAAAGTTTCTCTGAAGGGGATTTAATCAAAAGCTGAAGCAATATAAGCATTGGATGCAAAGAGATGGGCTCAAAAACATTAGTGGAAATGACCAAAAAAAAAAAAACAACAAGAAAGTTGAAGGGTTTTTTTTTACTGAATTTTGTTACATGTTTCATAACTGTCCTTTCTTGTGTGGGTCATGACATCAAAAGAATACACATTTTAAGGGTTTAACGGCACCTAATAAATTGACTCAAAATGTTTCCTATCTTAAAAATTAGAATTTTCATCTATAGAATAAGAATGTTTATTCTAATTAGAACATGATAGGAATGGATGACACGAGGATTACTGTTATTAGTTTTGATCTGTTTTGAAATACAGATACAGGTATAAAGTAACATTAAGGTTTAGATGTAGGTGAAGGACATTTGGAGAGAGAAAGAGCAAGTTTGTTTTTATTCTCACCTAAAGATATGTTTTTGTATTCATTTTTAGAAAGACAGAGGAGGGAAAGAGAGAGAGGGGAGAGACAAAGATGTGAGAGGGAAACATCGATTGGTTGTCTCCTGTATGCACCCTAACAGGCAGCCTGACCAGGAACTGAACCCCTACCTTTTGGTGTACAGGACGACATTCCAACCAACTGTACCACCTGCCAGGGCAGAAAGTGCAAGGAAACTTTTAGTAAGACATGTATGACTCACTGAGAGGCAGAGCTGTCAGGAGGTTTTGTACCATCGCTCAATGGGAGAACTATCAAAGTAAAATGATGTTTTCATCTGCAAAGAAAACCCTAAAGTACTGCCATCATCAGGTAGCCTTTTTGATGACCAGAATGAGGAATAGATTTGTATTCTAAAATTAAGTTAGGTGATATAATTATTTGAGTTTAAATAATGGCACTGGCAATTCAGTGGAGGTTTGCTGAATCATAGCCTTGTTCTCTTTTCATTGTACCACACTGCTGTTCTGGTGGGAACACCTACCCTGGAGCTGTGTTTCCCAACCCTTTTTACATCATGATTCATGTGGAAAATGATGGCATTCGTTCAGCGCACTGGAATAAGTAAATGAGGCTTTTCCTGGCCCCCAAATGTGGCAAATGTGAAATGCACTAGAGTTACAGTTTCTTAGCCTGATAGTTGACAGGCAAGATCTGGATTAGAGAATTATTTTTTCATGGTTAAATAGAATAATTCTACTTTATATAAAGTACTTATCCAGAGTTTATTGCTTAATTATCAAACCCATATTTGTGGATCGTCAAATCTATGCAAGGGCACTGCTATAGATGCTGGGGATCCAACAATGAGTTTTCTGTCTTCTCCTGTGAGAACCAATGAAATGAACAGTAGACAAACTGTCTTGAGATCCAGACATGTTTCCTCCCTTGATTTGTAAGCATGTAACTTGCAAGTAGTCAATCTGAATACCTTATATTTGCAATGTGGACTGGGTCTACTGAAATATGAATTCTGGGTAGTCTGATACGGGAGAAGGATTTTCCATTGTATGGAGAATTGGGGACCTATATTCTAACCTCAAATCTGTCACTAGCTCTTTTACTTCTCTCTCTCTTCATTTCTTGAATCTGATGGTTAGACTAGAACAGTGATGGCGAACCTATGACACACATGTCAGAGGTGACACGCGAACTCATTTTTTTTTTGGTTGATTTTTCTTTGTTAAATGGCATTTAAATATATAAAATAAATATCAAAAATATGTCTTTGTTTTACTATGGTTGCAAATATTAAAAAAAATTTCTATATGTGACACGGCACCGGAGTTAATTTAGTGTTTTTCAAAATGCTGACACACCAAGCTCAAAAAGTTCGCCATCACTGGACTAGAGTCATGATTTATAAACTTTACAATATGGATCCCCTACAAGCTCCATCCTTTCACACTCTTCATCCAGAAGTGATTTGGGGCTCTTTTGTATGTGTCTCCTTCATAAATTATTTCCCTGAACAAAGGATTATAGGAAAGACAGGCAAGTGAGAGAAGTTGAAAATTCCTGACCTAGAATAATTGCTAAAGACTTTTAAAGGTTTGGTATTCTTTAACTCTGCTTTTTTTTTTCTTTTTTTTTTTTATTCTTATCCAAAAAAACAATAGAAAACTGTATCTAGAATGTGAGATGTCACCCTTATCTTTCCAAGAGTCTTTCCTGTTTCAATATTACTTTCTTACCTTAAAAAAATAAAGATTGAATGTAAGGTTACATTTTAATTTTATGAAATGAAAAATTTAACATTTCTAAATGGCAACACTTTAGAGTTTGCTGAATCTTCAAATACTTATATCTCTTTAAATAAAATACTTAACATTGAACACATGTATACCTATGCAATATATAAACTATAAAAATGTTATTTCTTTATAATCTACTAGTAGCTAATGCTTATGCTACCTATATGCTTCATTTATATTCAGATGATTCTTCCAGCTTCTGACTGTGAATTGGAAAAGTTATTTATACAATATCCAAGGATAGAAAAGATACAACCAGATTGTATCTCTAAAAACGGTTGCTTTGGGAAGTTGTGTGTACAAGATTTTTTGTGTGATTTTATTTTTATTTTTACTTAACTTTTTTGTTTTTAATCACAGTCATATTGCCATCATCTCAAAAGCGTGTAAAGCTGTGCATTTTAACAGCTAATTTTTTATTTGGCTTTTTTCTGCTATTCTATAACATCATTTCTTTTTAACTATACTTTCATTGGAGTAGCTGCCCAAAACAATTTATAAAAATCCTTAAAATCTTCAAATAATGCCAAGATTTTATTTTAAAAAGAATAAAATTTAGACTCTTCATTCAGAGTAAACTATAAGGTATTTATGTCATAGCTGGTTACCAGTTGTCTCCTGTGTGCTATGGACTATGCAGGCATGGGTGAGGATATTTGCTGTTGGGGATATTGTAATACACTGCCCAGATCCCTCTTCAGGACTGAGGCTCTCATTCCTACAGATGCTGGGATTGTTGGCAGTTGATGGTTCATAGCTGAGTCCTTCTCTGCTAATTACCCTCAAGGGAACTTCATCTTCACTCAAGGTGCAGTGATGTAAGTTCTCTATCCCCTAGTTTCAAGGAAGAACAATTCTGCATGGCCATTCCAGCTCCAGACTATTCCATGGAACCCTCAGAATCCTTTGTTGTAGCTGCATCTTAGTTCAACTCCTCTACTCAGGAACTTCCTGCACTCTCCCACAGGTGTTGATCTCAAAGACACTCTTCAGTAACTTCCCATGTGCAAATCTCTGTTTGAGAATGCTTCCTAGGAAACTCAACCTATGCCTGTGGCTCCTTGTTGTGGGGGTGGGGACGGGAGGTGTGGGCTCAGTTTGGTCATACCATTAAATCAAGTACATTACATTCAGTGTCATAAGAGAAACATTATACAATCTTATGGGAGTGGAAGAAGTGACTTATTTTCTTGGAGGATAGCAGAGGGAAAATTAGGAAAGTCTGTACAGAAGAGGTAACATTTGAGCTTAACTTTGAAGAATGACTAGGTATTCCCGAGGCAAAAAAGAAAGGATATGAATCAGTCTGAGCCTGTAGAACATAGCTTATGAAAGATGTGGCAGAAAGCTCATGACAGCAGGAAGGTGGAGGCTGTGGGGAGAGCAGCAGAGGCTGATCCAGAGCCAGCTCATGAAACGCATTCCTGCATTTGAAGGTTCTTATGCTGGAGTAGGCTCTTCCCTTCTACCTCGCCATTGATCAATCACAGCATGCTTACTCCACATACAAATGTGATTTGAGTAGATATACTTAGTGACATCCTTCTTCCACTCTTTTGCTTGAAGACCTTCTTTTGTTTTACTTTCTTAAAAATTATTTGTTAACCTTTTCATTTTAATCTACTTTGTGAAGACACAAAGATCATCTATGGTGCTTGAAATGCTACCAACAGCAATTTCTGGAATTCCAAGTGAAATTCCAGACAGAGTAGATGTTACATAGTGTAGAATTCTAATACATGAACCCTCCTTTCACATATCAAACGAGGGGTTATCCAGTTGTTTCTAGTATATAGCTAGTGTTGGAAACATTGGCCTGTTCCTATTGTTGTTAACAATGATGTAGCACAGAGTAACAAAATTGCAGAGTTAAAATTAATCATTGTTTTACAGACAAGAAAACTGGGGTCTAGAGAGAAAAAATAGTTTACCCAAGGTTGTACGCTGCATGTTGACAAAGCCAGAAGGATAACTCATAGTTTTTATCTAGCAACTTTCCCTCTCTATTGCTACATAATGAATTCATCCGCTCCCTCTCTGAACAATGCCAGTCCGACATCTGCCCCTATTGAACTCCATGGCCCAGGTCCAACTACATCAGGGCTCCAGGTCTGTTTTTTCACCTCTGAAATCAGAGGCTTGGACTACAGGAATGCTCAGTGCCCTCCTCTCTGACATTGTAAGAGTCTTTATCCTTTCTCTAATAGAATATATGTGTAAGGGTCCTAGTGGACCAATTGAAGACTGAAAGGAGATGAGTACAGTAAAGAGAACTGAATAGACAAGGTTAATTTGTTCTCCAGTGCCATTTGCTAGTCTAGGCTAACAGCTACATTCTTGGAACCTTTAATTTCTCATATGTGGGCATTTCACAATAGTCTCACTTTAGGCATATTTTACACAGTTTTGCCTTTATAGAAGAAATGTTCAGATTACCTGTCCTTTAAACGATGCTTCTATAGGTCATGATGGTTTTAAGTAAATTGGCTGAAACTTGCAGCCAAGCCTCAATGCAAACAATAACATTTTCTGGTCAAGCATTTTCTGGTTTGTTCAACTCCATTACAGGCTTCCCTTAAAACAAAAGTTAAAAAGTTAAAACCCACAAGAGGAACCAAACACAAGTCTCAGGAAGATGTTTTCCAGCCACATTAGCTCAGATCACCAGGATAGAAAAGTAGCAAGGCCTTCAATGTCCAGACCATCATTGTCTCCAGACTTTCATCTTATGTTTTCCTGCTATTTTAATTTTACCACTTTAAAATTGGAGGGGTTAGGGGGTAGGTTGATAGTTTCCCTGAGTTTAGACTATAACCAGAGGCATACTGAGCAATTTCAGAAACACCAGCAACCACAGCTTTGATGAGAGGACAGTGATGAATTTACTAATTCATCTTAGGAGAGATTCCTGAGTCAGGGGAGTCAGACCAATGGTGTGCTGCAAGGTGAGGTGTAAACAATATGCCTCCCTTCATTCTTTTAGCACACATTCACCCTGCTGATTTTATTTCAGGTAGTATACTAGGTGTAATATGGGACAGAGAAATACATTCTTAAGACATAGTCCCAGCCCTTAAGGCAATTGCAGTCTAGTTGAGGAAATAGACATCTGTGCAAATAATTTTAATACAAGTGAACCCTGTGGGCACAAAAGCTCAGGAAGGGGAGAGAAAGAACCAGTTTATTCCAAATGAAGACATCAAGGAAAGCTTCACTGTAAAGTTGCCCTCTGACCCATACTTCGAAAGGTCAATATGGCAAATTGCAATTAATTAGCCAATGCGCAGGAGTATGGAAGTTTCTCATAGGTGTGAGTGTGTGTAAGCAGTCCAGGACATTAAGGAACTCAGCCTAGAAAGGGAGGTTGAATGTCAGATATGGAACTAGCTCTTTTTACATTGTGGAGCCATATAAGTTTTTGCTAACAGGAAAATTATTTGGTTACATCTGTGGTTTGGAAAGGAAACTGGCAGTCACTTTGGGGATAGGGAAGTAATACAAAAGAAGCAACATGCAAATAGGGAAGCCCATCAGAGACCATTGCTGTAGTTGAGACGTTAATACATTTGTTATCTACCCACAGGTACTTCTTGCCTAATGGCCATTTAAAGGTTATCCTGGTATGAGGGCAGTTACTCCTTAATTTCCATATCCCTTCTAGTTCTGCATCTTTCTCATCAGCCACCCATGCCAGGTTTATTCTAGATTGTAAACTCAGTGACTCAGTCCAGACATCTCAGTTGGAATATAGCATATTACATGTGAAACATGGTTGTTAGGAAAGAGCAACATGAATTTCTAGGGAAGGATGAAAAGTTAACAGCTAATTTTATCAGTTTTTCAGAGGCCTGACTCAATAAAGGGTATCCTCTTTATGGGGGGGGGGTATTTATTTTTAAAACTCAGTATATGTTTTCAGCCAGATAAATTGACTTTCTTAATTGATCTCTCAAAACTTGAACCCCTCTAGGTTCAACATTTCCATTGAGAGCTTACAGTACTAAACTGGAGTTGATGTTTGAATCAAGTATTCATGATCACTGGCCTCATTGGTTGTGCTGAGCTATGACTGGGGTCAGCAGCCTGCATGCTCTGTGAGTCTGTTACCAGACAGACCACACTGGAAAATGTTAGGGTCCTTGATGACCCCACTAGGTCTTTGATGATGAAGCAAATGTTAGAAGTAATAGTGAAGCATTCTTCCAGTGGAAAACCTGAGTTGGATAGTTCAGGGGTCAACAAATTACAGCATGGGCCAAATCCAGAGCACCACCTGCTTTTGTATATAAAGCTTTATTAAAACACAATGATGTCCATTTGCTTATGTACGTCTATGGCTGCCTTTGCACTACAATGGCAAAATCGCACTATTGAAAGAAAGCCAGAAATATGTCCTCTATGGGCCTTTATCTAAAAGTCTGCCATCAACCTGGCTGTAGTGGGAAGGGACAAGGGGAGGAGTCAGAAGACATGTTTTAAATTTGACATTTGCAGAAGAAGTCTGCACTCTGTAACATGAGAAAAACCATGGGATCCATCTGATTGTGTTTCCTTCTCTCTAGAATAGAGATTATAAAAGTACTGACTGTGGTGAGCATCCAAGCCAGTGTGTCCTGTGACAGTGCCCATCGCGCTGTAAGTCACTGTGGAAGGGCCACCTCATCATCAACACTGTTCTTTCTCTCTCCAGAATACCCTGGAGCAGTGCAGTGTGTGCTCCAAGCCCATCTTGGAGCGGATTCTCCGAGCCACCGGGAAGGCCTACCATCCTCACTGCTTCACCTGTGTGATGTGCCACCGTAGCCTGGATGGGATCCCATTCACCGTGGATGCTGGCGGCCTCATCCACTGCATTGAGGACTTCCACAAGTAGGCAATCTCTTTTCCTGCCTCCAGCCTGCCAGTCTTAGAATCTGTTCTCACTGCCTGGCACCTGAGCCACACAGTCTTCTCTTGGAGCTATGGGATCTCAGGATTTGATGGGCCTTCAAAAGAATTTACTGATCCTCCTCGTGCAATGCAGAAATTTGTATCATACGGTCCATGTGGTCTTGGCAGCCTGTCCACTGCTTCACAGCTTCCCTGGGGCTTGTTCCCTGCATCTTTGTGTGGCTATAATTGTGAGAAAGTTCACTCAGCTACAGAGGATTTGTATTGGAGAGGGGCAGAACCCTGGGCTAGCCCTCCCTGGCCTAAACCTGAACAACATGTGTGACTCTGAACAAATTGCTCAATTTCTCTGAGCTCTTTGGTTTGGTCATTAGACTAGACCCTATCTTAAGGTCTCCAGCTATAACAGCCCAGGATTCTCTCTGAGCCAGGGGTTTTCTCTCCATCCTGCCACTCAACAGATAGGAAACTATGGGGCAAAGACACAGAGAATAGTTCTGTCCCTACTAATGAAAGCCTCTCACATACATAGAGGCAGCTTAACGCTACCATCAACACATCCATACCCTCCCCTCTCCTCTTCTCCCACCCAGGCCTTCTCTTTCCCATGATATTTTCTAATGAATGCAGTACTGTGCAGTCTTTTGAGGAGGATTAGAAAGTAGAGCCTGAAGGTCAAGATCAATTACTCATGGGCCTGGAAAAATATGTCCCCACTTCCGCAATTCTTTCATTGCAGGTCCCTCTTTCCTCTATGATAGCTTGGATTTTCATGAAAGTTCTATGGTTTTAGGTTTTGCTTATTTTTATTTCACCACTTTGTTAGTTGGGTCGTTGGCTGGTCACATTTGTTAACATATTTTTAGGAACCATATGAAAGCTTAGATATGATTTGTAGACAGTAGACGCAGAGCCCTTCTGGACTATGTTTGTGGGGCGGTGGCTTTCCAGGCAGGCAGTCTGAGGCTCTGAACGAGATGAGGTATGTATGGCTCACCAGTGTGGCTATCCGTTCTAGGGCCTCCAGATGTGCAGTCTTGTGGGTTCATTTTCACCGCTCTGTTGATTGTCAACAACCAGAAGGTTTTTGCCACAAGCAGTTGGGGGACCTGAGACTCATAGTTTAAAAATGAATTTCCTGACCACTTTCCAAGTAGCAAAGAAAGTGAAAACCTCACCAAAAGACGTGAGACTGAATAAATAAATAAAAAAATAAAGCAGAAATTCTCCACCTGAATTAGACAAGGAAGGCCTCACTTTGAAAGGGCATTCACAGCATAAATTGTACTTCACATTATTGATATTTTTAGCTTGTAATTACACATGAAAAAAAACAACAAAAACCTGCATCTATTTAAGGGAACTGAAAAGATACCAATGGGGAGTATGTTTCTGTCACTGCTTTTCTTCCTTCTTAGACTTACCCTAATCCAAGAAAGAGTGGTAGATATAATCAGAGCACACATGTTTCGAAAAAGAATGATAGATTACACCCTCGATTACACAGGAAATCAATTCTGACAAATGGAAGTTTGTATCTATGCATTTATCTTTCATTTTGGGAAGTGGGGAGCATAATTAGAGACTTGCAACTGGTGACATAAGTGTGTGAGTCTGAATGCCCCAGAAAAACAGACTTGAGCAACTAAAAAAAAAAAAAAAAAATTTCAAGCCCCCAACTGTCTCCCTGCCACCACCACTAATTCAGTGGTATGTTAAAACACAAATTATTTTTAAAAAATAGGTTGTCTGTATGATTAGCAAGGATTTAGGGGGGGTAAAGCTTCTTTTTTATTTTTCCCCATTTCTCAAAGAAAAATATGAGAAAATTTTACAGAACTCTGTTTCTGAGCCTTGAAAATACTAGAACACAAGACAGCTAACAAGTCCAACCCCACCCAGCCTGTGTGGCTCAGTATTTGAGTGTTGAATTAGGCACCAAGAGGTCACTGGTTCCATTCCTAGCCAGAACACATACCTGGGTTGTGGGCTCAACCTCCCATAGGGGGCATGCAGGAGGAAGCTGATCCATGTTTCTCTCTCATGGGTGTTTCTATCTCTCTCTCTCTTGCCTCTCCCTTCCTCTCTCTTAAAATCAATAAAATCATATACCAAAAAAAAAAAAAAATCAAACCCGTGAAATGGGGGCGGGGGGGGGGGGGGCGCGAGGGCACAGCAAGGCTAAGTAGAGGGTAGTTTAAGGGCAGTGCAGACTTCTTCTGCAAATAGTTGGCGGGGAGCGGGGGAGGGGATGCTTTTTCTTGGTCATTCTAAATAGGTCTCTCTTTGTGAGGTTTTAGGAAATGTATTTTAATTCAATGTAAATGTAAACACAGAGGTTTCTGTGTGTTCATTCCTGTACTAATTGCTCAAGGAGAGAAATTGCCCATGTTGAAAATGCACAGATACATAGAGAAAAGCCTCTTGTCAGCATGGAGCTCGTCAGGAGGAGGGAACAGAATATGTGTGATATCGGGCTGGAAGGGCTCACAGCCAGGAGATAGGCATGGGCAAAAGCTTGAGCCAGAGTCAGAAGAGATTCATTGGCCCTGGGCTCTGAGCAACTTCTGGAAGCAACATTTCAAGAGTGTTTTTAATTGGAAGCTAGGAGATTCCTAGCAGAAGGGACAGCCCAGGCAATAAATGAGGGTATGGAGTTAGGAAAGGCTTCTCTACATTCAAGGAAGACTTGCTTGGCTGTAGCTTGGGGATGGGGATACCGTGAGATACAGGAAGCCCATGAGAAAGAATTTATCTTGCCTGCTTACAACCAGTGCTTCCCAAACTTCCAGGTGCTCAGGGACCTTATTAGCTGCAGGCTCTAATTGAGTAGGTTGGGGGTGGGCCCTAAGGTTCTGCATTTCTGAAAATCATCCAGGTGGTCTTGGATTGCACTTTGAGTAAAAGCCTGTGAAATACTGAGGCCATGTTAATGGGACATCCCCTACATAATCACCTGCAGTCAGGTTTGGCTCAAGTCCTCCAGCCTATTAGATAGAAACTCTTTCCCATATGTCATTTTGGAGGATTGCTCAAATGCAGTTCCAGGGAGACTGACTGTACCTCATCCCCAACACACACACACACACACACACACACACACACACACACACACACACACTTTCCCATTTCACCTAAATGGCCATCTTTCATGGCACAACTTGTCATTTCCCTAAGAAGCTTTCTCTGCTCTCAATCCCTCCCCATCCCCATATTTCACTTTGTATCCTTTACTAGCTATAGATAACATTCAACATAGTCTGACTAGTGATAAAAATACACATGCATGGACATACACATCTATAAACTTTCATAAGTAATCACCATAAATGATTTTTTCACTATAATAGGATATATATATATATATTAATAGAACAAGTAGAAATAGATAGAACTCCCTCACCAGTCTGATTTCTGCAGTCCCAGTTTATTCCTGTACTCCCAATGCTAGCACAGTGAGCCCAGAAAAGCAGGCTTCTTTAACTGACCCTTTCATTGTATTGAGCCTTTATTCCACAATCTGCGCTTTCTTATCATGCATATTACACTGAGCCATTTGTTTGTTTCCTGAGCACCCATTTGTGGATTGCCAGAAATGTGCCAGGACACAAGATGATTAAGACCATCCCTCCCTGAGCCTTGGCTCCGGAGGCTGTAAAGTAGAAATGATAAAAGTAGTTCCTCATAACATTGCTGTCAGTAGAAAACAAGGTCAAGTGCTTAACAGGGCTTCGCACATAATAAGCACTCAATAAATGGTAGCTATTTTAACCATCAAAAGTGTTATCAAATTTATATTTTTTTATTATCATTGTCTGCTCAGTGAGCTGAACCTTGAAATAGACCACCTGGGATTTAGAACAGTCCTTGAAACGCTGGCCAATGAACAGAGTGGGGGCTGCAGAAACCACTTCCTGCCTCTTGCCTTTACTTCTTCTCTTCATGGAAATGAGGCCAATTGGTAGGAAGAAATCATTACTCAGTAAGAATACAGTTTATGCTTTTCCAAAAAGGAAGGACCTTGAGATTGAACATAAAGGCCCATGTAACATATTTTTTATGGAGAAATAATGCAGCTATTTCATTTCATTGGATATAGCCTGAATTTCTGCTCTGCACCAGTCACAATGGTTGTCGTGGGGGACTCAGACAACCTGTCTTATGGAGGGTCACAATTTAGTGGTCCCCAAGGATATGCAAATGATTCCTACTATAATAAGCATATGCAATGAGATATCCTAGAGGAGTAAGTAACCCCACTGGGGGAAATTGGGTAAAGCTCCTAGATACAGTGATGGGCAAGACATACTTCTGGCCTTACAGAATTTATGGTCAAATGGGTTGGGGAAATGAAATTTTGCATTTGATTCTAGAAGCCTTCTCATTTCGCTACTGGTGACCCAAATTCAAAAATAACCAGATAGTCCAAAGCATTTTTTTTTGCCTCTGAGTATAAACTTCTTGTGTAAAATACCAATTATAACAACCCTGATTACAGCTGCAGTTGTACCATGATCCTTTTAAGTATTCTTTCATAGCAATCAATTTATCTGCTGCTTAATTTATATGTCTTTTAGATTTCAGCCATGCAGATTGCCTTATGGGTGCTGCCAGGAAAATTAATATGTACATATAGAGTATATATACGTAAATATGCTTCGACAACCATAACGTGCTCTGCAAAATATAGATTACTATCATTTTTTCAAATAAGTAAATTTTAACATCATCAATGTTAAAACCATTACCACAAGTAAAGAAAGTTGCACAGTGTTTTTCTTTTTTTATCTTTTCACTTCTTATTCATACCTATTTCAAAGCATGTCTCATTTCATGCCTTCACAAATGCCACCCCTAAATGCCAGATACAGATGGATATATGGCTGATATTTGCCTCTTATTAATCTGTCATGAGAAAAAAAAATATTCTTAGGGCTATTGGTCATAGTAAGCAATATTAAGAAATATTAAAATTCCTCACCAACAGTTAACCTCAAAATTGTACATATATGTGTATGTAGGTGTAAGTGCTTCTGTGTTCATGTACACTTACCCTTCGAAGTGCTAAAATCCATTATAGAATAACAAAACTTAACAAATCTTTAACTTTCTTGTTTTTCTTTTTTCTTTTTTAATATAATTTTACTAAGGCCCAGTGCACAAAAATGTGTGCACTCGGTGGAGTCCCTCAGCCCAGCCTGTGCCCTCTCGCAGTCTGGGACCCCTTGGGGGATGTCCACCTGCTTTAGGCCTGCTACCTGAGGGATCAGGCCTAAGCTGGCAGCCAGACATCCCTCTGGCATCCCGGCAGCCCTCTAGGGATGTCCACTTGCCAGCAGGGAGCAGGCCTAAGCTGTAGTTGGACATCCTTAGAGCTGCAAAGGAGGTGTGAGAGGTTCCCACCACCACCACTGTGCTGGCAGCTGTCAGCCTGGCTTGTGGCTGAGTAGAGCTCCCCTGTGGGAGCGCACTGACCACCAGGGGGCAGCTCCTGCATTGAGCATCTGCACCCTGGTGGTCAGTGTGTGTCATAGTTAACAGTCATTCCCAGTCGTTCTGCTGTTAGGGTCAATTTGCATATTACCCTTTTATTGTATAGGATTGATTTCAGAGGGAAAGGGAGAGGGAGATAAAGGGTGTCCCAAAATTCATGCAAGAAATAATTTTGATAGAAAACACAGGTTTATAATTAAAAATTGTAACTTTTTTATTGATTCATAAAGTATACAGTATAGGGTTATGTATGTAATAGCATATCAGGTAAATGGCCTCCACAGCTTTGTTGGCACATACGCACTCTTTTGTTGAAATTTTCCATGACCATTTTGCATAAATATGGCTGAATTTTGATGAGGCTCATTTCCATCTTGATGGCTTGGTTAATTGACAAAATTGTCACATTTGGGGTTCAGAAAATCCATGAGCCATTGTTGAGAAACAAATGCATCCACAACATGTCACTCTTTGGTGCGGATTTTGGGCTAGAGGCATCATTGGACTATTTTTCTTTGAAAATGCGGCTGCTCAGGCAATAACAGTTAATGATGCTCACTATTGCAACATGATAATCCAGTTTTTTGTGCCTAAATTGCAAGATATGGATGTGGATGACATGTGGTTTCAACAAGACGGTGCCACATGCCATACAGCCAGAGAAACAATTAAATTACTGCATGAGTCATTTCCTGGTCATGTAATTTCCCATTTTGGTGATCAGAATTGGCTGCCCAGATCATGCGATTTAACACCATTGGGCTTTTTTCTTTGGGGTTTTTTGAAGTCTAAGGTTTATGCCAATAAGCCCACGACCACCTACACCTTGAAGGAGGAAATTGAGCGTTGTATCAACGAAATTCAGCCACATTTATGCAAAACAGTCATGGAAAATTTCAACAAAAGAATGCGTATGTGCCAGCAAAGCCGTGGAGGCCGTTTGCCCGATATGCGATTCCATACATAACCCTATACTGTATAACTTTATCAATAAAACATTTACAATTTTTCATTATAAACCTGTGTTTTCTATCAAAATTACTTCTTGCGTGAATTTTGGGACACCCTTTAGAAACATCAATGATGAGAGAGAATCACGGACTGGCTGCCTCCTGCTTGCCCCCCACTGGAGACCAAGCCGCAAGCCGGTCATGTGCCCTTGACGGGAATCGAACCTGGGACCTTTCAGTCCACAGGCTGATGCTCTATCCACAGAGCCAAATCAGCTAGGGCAACTCTATACTTTTTAAACTGATTCTGGAAACTTAAACTTTTGAACTTTCCAGTCCTGCATGAATACCTGGACCCACATCAGGTCATTGTACATCAATGCCTGTCCATACATCATTCTGTTAAGTGACTTTGAGAAGAAATTGTTTCATTGTCCAGATCACTGGACATCTGAAGATTACCATCTAGACCAGTGATGGTGAACCTATGATACGCATGTCAGAGGTGACACGTGAACTCATTTTTT
Organism: Myotis nattereri; assembly: GCF_964212035.1. Classification (NCBI taxonomy): domain Eukaryota; kingdom Metazoa; phylum Chordata; class Mammalia; order Chiroptera; family Vespertilionidae; genus Myotis; species Myotis nattereri. The sequence goes on from NC_138077.1 coordinate 47,122,227, forward strand.
TTGGTTGATTTTTTCTTTGTTAAATGGCATTTAAATATATAAAATAAATATCAAAAATATAAGTCTTTGTTTTACTATGGTTGCAAATATCAAAAAATTTCTATATGTGACACGGCACCAGAGTTAAGTTAGGGTTTTTCAAAATGCTGACATGCCGAGCTCAAAAGGTTCGCCATCACTGATCTAGACCAACCCAGAGGCTAAGAATAGAGGACTGATTCTTCTTAATAACTTTCTTGTTTTTTGAACAAAAGTTTAACATAAGCAAAATGTAAGAAATGAAGACTTGGCCATAGTAAGTTTGGTGTAAAGCGTATTTAAACTCACTAACCTCTGTTATTTTGAAAAATAGTCATTTGAGATTTAATTCCTAGAATTCAAGACACATTTCAAAGAAGAGGCTCTGATAACTGGGAAGGAGGCAAAGTTATCAAGCTCAGAACACTTTGGTCAGGTCTGGGGAACACATGCAAAACTCTAGAATCAAATAGCAGAGACAAGTAGGGACCCCCAGGACTTATGTTTTCCCCTCAGGTGATCTTGCCCAAACCCAGGGTGTGTGTTTGGAATCTGTTCACAAGTGAATTCCATGCCACATACCAAATGGCCAGTAGCTCCCAGGTGCTCTCATGCAAAAGCAATTCACACTCTCACTCCCCCACATCACCCAATATCATAATATTTATGATCTACAAGGACCTCAACAGTCAGTAAGTCTAAGCCCTTTATTTTAGAGTTGAGGAAGCAGAACCAAAGAAGGAAAATGACTTGAGGTCACAGAATGGTAGATCAGATGTCCTCTCAATTTACACCTTTCATTCTTTTATTTTAATCTTTGTGTTTTACCTCTTTGTCATTGTCTATGCTCAGTACCTAAGCAGAATTATCTCTTTGTTTTCAGGAAATTTGCCCCTCGATGTTCTGTGTGCAAGGAGCCTATCATGCCAGCCCCCGGCCAGGAGGAGACTGTCCGAATTGTGGCTCTGGATCGTGATTTCCATGTTCACTGCTACCGGTGTGAGGTCTGTGGTCTGCACCCTCAAATCTTACAAGGCAGGCGTTGAAAGGCCCACTAGAGCCAGGTTTTCATAAACATAGCAATTATTCGATCTGGGACAGCCCGAGTGCCTGTCTTCAAAGGACTTGGGTTGTAGATCTGACACGGGCACTTAATGCTAGTGATGTTGGAAAAGTCACTTTACCTCTCTCTTTCTCTATTTCCACACCTATTAAAAGGACTCGTTCTTATCTTCCCCAAACATGGCTGTGTGACTAAAATGCAAAATTGCATGTTCAAGAAGACTGTCAAACACAAAGTGCTAAGTGAGTAGGAAAAGTTATTGCTGTTGCTGTTGTTACTATATTGAATCTTTCACTTGGGCTCTGATATTCCTGTGAGGCAGAGACACCATTGTCCCCCATGGAGGAGGATAAAAATTTATTCCTTTAAGAGGGGTTGGAACTTCATGTTCAAAGTCATGGAGATTCATTAAGTTAGCCAGAACTGACTGAGCACTTTATACCACAGGTCAGGTGACTGCTAAGAGCTACAGAAGATTTATGCACAAAGTGCCACAGGAATATATATATATATATATATATATATATATATCTATATATATATATACTAGAGGCCCGGTGCACAAAAATTTGTGCACTCTGGGGTGGGGGGGGGGGGGGTCCCTCAGCCCAGCCTGTGCCCTCTCGCAGTCTGGGACCCCTCAGGAGATAATGACCTGCTGGCTTAGGCCTGCTCCTGGGTGGCAGAGGGCAGGCCCAATCCTAGGTGCAGCCCCTGGTCGGCTCAGAGCAGGGCCGATTGGGGAGTTGGGGCGCCGCCCCCTGTCACGCACAGAGCAGGGCCCATCAGGGGGGTTGGGGCTCCATACCCTGTCACACACAGAGTAGGGTCAATCAGGAGGTTTGGGAGCTCCCCCCTGTCACTCACAGAGTAGGGCCGATAGGGGAGTTGGGGCGCTGCCACTCTCACACTCAGGGCAGGGTCGATGGGGAGGTTATGGCTCTACCCTGTCACACACAGAGCAGGGCCCGTGGGGGAGGGTTGGGGCACCGCACCCTGCCTGTCACACACAGAGCAGGGCCGATCAGAGGGTTGGGGCGCCACACGCTATCACACACAGAGCCGCAGGGCAATCAGGAGGTTAAGGAACTCCCCCCTATCAGGCACAGAGCAGGGTTGATCAGGGCGTTGGGGCGCATTCCCCTGTCACGAACAGAGCAGGGCAGATAGGGAGGTTGTGGCCCCGCCCCCTGTCACACACACAGAGCCGCAGGGCAATCAGGGGGTTTGGGCGCTGCCCCTTGTCACGCTGATCCCGGTGCCAGGAGGCCTCGTGGCTCTGCTGATCCTGGTGCTGGGAGGCATATTACCCTTTTACTATATAGGATAGAGGCCTGGTGCATGGGTGGGGGCCGGCTGGTTTGCCCTGAAGGGTGTCCTGGATCAGGGTGGGGGTCCCCACTGGGGTGCCTGGCCAGCCTGAGGGGATGATGGCTGTTTGCAGCTTGTCACACACCCTTCAGGGTGGGGGTCCCCACTGGGGTGCCTGGCCAGTCTGGGTGAGGGGCTGAGGGCTGTTTTCAGGCTGGCGGGTGACTGAAGCTCCCAACTGCTCCTGTTTTTCTTGTTTGTTTTTTTTTGTTTTTTGTTTTTGTTTTTTTTTTTATTCTGGGCCAGATTTAGCTCTGACTCCAGCTCTGAGGCCTCTGTTGCTGAAAGCAGATATCTGGTTTGGTTGTGTTCTATAATCGAAACACTGTATCAACTCCAGCTCTGAGATCCCGGCTCGCTGAAAGCAGGTTTCTGGGGTTTTGTTTAGCTTCTATATTTGTAACTATGTTTCAAACTGCAAGCTCAGAGGCCAGTAAGGCAGGCAGGGAACGTTGGTTTCCTCTGTCACTGAAGCAAGCAAGCCTCATATTAGTTTCAATCTGCCTGGCTGCTGGCCGCCATCTTGGCTGGCAGTTAATTTGCATATCGCCCTGATTAGCCAATGGGACAGGTAGCAGACATATGCTAATTACCATGTTTCTCTTTTATTAGATAGGATATATAGCAGCTGTGATCCAGGCTGGAAGTGACAATGAAGGCTTCTTGCCCAAGGGACATGTCATTTATAGAGAAAAAAGGAGCAAGGCTTTCCCCTAGAATCCAGGTCTCCAAAGGGCAGTACATTCAGAAAATGATTTTTAAACATTTTCTTATCCCCCACTGATGATAAAGGTTAACAATGAATTAGTGGTTAGGGATCTGTTTTATTTTCTCTTGTGCTTGTTTTGTCATTTGGGTTAGGGAACAAAGCTACCATTTGAGATCTCATAAGTTTGGATCCTTCTCTTCCTGAACCTGTATTTCCTATTAACTGGCCTTAGGAGAGTTATTTTACTATATATCTTTAATATCTAATTCAATTTTATTTAAGACATACTGTGTTGTATACTGGGGATGGATTGGAGGGGCCTGGTGGTATGCGAAGTGGGAAGAAAAGTGGCCACATTCTTGAGGCCTTGAATGGTAAGCTAAAGAACTTGATCTTCACATATGTCATTTTCACGTTCACGTGCATCATTTCCAACTGTCTTTATTTCCCTAGGATTGTGGTGGCCTCCTGTCTGAAGGAGATAACCAAGGCTGCTACCCTTTGGATGGACACATCCTCTGCAAGACCTGCAACTCTGCCCGCATCAGAGTGTTGACCGCCAAGGCTAGCACCGACCTTTAAGTTCAGTGGCCTGTTCAGCTGGTTAGTTGGTGGTATTGAGAAGAATAAAACACTAGAAGAAGAAGAAGAAGAAGAAGAAGAAGAAGAAGAAGAAGAAGAAGAAGAAGAAGAAGAAGAAGAAGGAGGCTAAGAAAAGCAATAGGAAAATAGAAGAAAGGCATTCAAGCTATAGGATGGTCTCTGTTCTTCATGTAGTAGGAACCTTTCTGTAGAAACACATAGATTATAAGATTTTTTTTTTTAAATGTTCTTACCAACTACACATTTCACATTTAGTTATGTAGGACCTTGATGGGCCTTTGTTCCCAAGGACTTCCACATTTTTGCACGGATTATGCTCCATCCCATTCACTTCTGCATTCCTGTACACTTTAATCCCTCTGTTTGTCTCACTTTTCATCTGGTTGAATGGCTTTTTTTAGTGTGGTATTTGCTGTCACACAGATTTTCCTGGGTGAGTCTGCCCACTCACAGGTGCTTTTAGGCTTGAAGTCTCTCCATCTTATCATGTCCACGTTGCCTCTGATCATAAATTATAGTTGTTCTCTTTGTGTATCGAAAAGCATATCTTTCTGTTGCTCTAAACGGTCATGTCCCTTGGCAGGGGAGGGAGGGAAATATACAACTTATATGTTAGACTATAAAGAATTTAAGCTGTAAATTAGATAGGTTAAAAGAAGCCCACATTTGTAACCGTCCAAATCCAAATTTATATTGACCAGTTGTCAGGGTTGATTTGAAAACAGGTATTAGTAAAAGAGGTCCAAACTTCAATGTTTTTCTAAAGAAATTACAGGTAGAATATGCTGGGAAAAAACATTTGGGGTTAAGTTTGAAAAGCCCATTATTAGCCCACAATATCATCTGAAGATTCCCCTTTGCCGCCTAGACACATTACAGACAAACTTGTTTGTCTCTAGAATATAGCATTTTCTGTACTGTCCTACTTTTCATATCAGAAATCTTGATTTTTTTTCTAATATTCAAACATGACGACCAAAATTGATTTTTTTTCTCTAGTGAAAGATAGCTTTAAAGAGCTGTTCAATTCCCTGCTCCCCAGGCCCAGGTCCTTTTGCCTGGTAATTGCTAATCAGGGCACACAAAATAAAATTGTGTAGTTTTGTCTAGTTTACTTTAAAAAGACAGGAAAACTTGAAGAGTGTGAAACCACAGTTTCATTATTCTCTTAATCCTTCTGCAACTGAAATTACATATCATAGGAGACTTTTGATGTGACATTTCACCACACTTTCAAAGACAATCACTGAAAAAACATAGTTGCCTTTCTGTGCTAAAAATATGCAGAGTCTCTGCCTGGAATCTTTATTCAAACTCTGCCGGGCAGGGAAATGCTTGCTTGCTGACTGTGGAACCATACTTCATTAGGTTCTAACTTGTTTCTTTCATGAAGAGACACCTATCTTAATAACGGCAGGTTGCCGTCTTTAAAACTGATTAATATTTTGGATTGAGATTTCTTAAACCTTTCTTCAAATCTTCCACAACTATATACTTTTAAATTATGAAGTATTTTAAATATACACAAAAGTATAAATAATAATATAATGAGTTCCTGTATATGTAACACCCAGTTTAAGAAATCAAATATAACAAATATAGTTACATTCCCCTGTGTACCCTTCCCTGATTCCACAAATAGATTTTTCATGATTTTAAAGTAACAGAGTTGGTTTTTCAGTCTGATTTTTTTTTTTTTTTGAACACGTAGAACAGAAATGAAAAAAAAAAAAATTCTGCATGTTTTAAATCGCAACCCATGCCTCAGGAATTCCAATTAAATATATTTTACTCTAGTAAGAATAATCATAAAAAATGGTTCTTTTTTTCTTTCTTTTCTTTTTTTTTTCAATAAGAAATTCTTAAGCCTATGGTCACTATAGTTCATCCAAGTTGATTTTTGGCTCATTTGCTTTGGTCACCAAACAGTTTTGTTTTAGAACCTCCAACATTATATCTTTTTAAAGTTGTTTTTGACCACTGTCCTCTCCTTACCTTACTGCTCTTATCTTTGATCTTAAATTTCTCATAATGTGAACTACAATGGGATTCACTTTGAGTAGCATGGAGACAATAGCGATTGTATCTCTGAATTTCTGTCTTCCAAATGAAAGCCCAGACCATGCTGCTGACCTCAAAGAGCACTGACTGTTAGACAATCGGGGTGATAATATAATCTGTTTGAATTGCTTCAGTAACTTTGTTTTCTACGATATGCTTGGGAAAAACTGTCTTTAGGCCCAAAGCAAAGAGCCCAATTTATTAAGAAATGGATTTTATCTCTTGAATAGTGGTCATGTTATTATACATTTTGCCAAAAAAGGAAGAATTTATGAAATATTTATACTATGAATTGCAATAACATTCTACTTGTTTGTTACATTGAAGTCCTTATGTAACTGAATGTTTACAAGCAACAAAGAAAAAAAGTTAGAAGAAAATACTGTCACAGACCCATCACTGTGGCTGTGACAGGATACTGCTTGCTTGCAATCTTTATAGTGTGTTTTTATCACATAACCTCAGAGTATCTTTACCAAAGATTTTTAAAAAGTAAATCTTTTTTAATATAGACTTATTATACTTTTATATAATAATGAATGTGCACACATACTTAAGCAGAAATATTTAGATTTCTTTTTCTTTCACAAGGTATAATAAGGAAAGGATCCTACAATATTTTATTCCAGGATTTCTTAAATATATGATCTATATTGCTTTCTTATATTTTCTATTAATCTTTCAGTTTAATGTCAAACAATGTCAAATCACTCCTTACTGTTTTAGTTACATGAAATGTTGCCTATCACAGAGATTTAAAGATCATATTACCTTAATGATTATAGTTCTATTGTCTTTTGATATATTGTCTTAATTGTTGGCATTTAAATTCAAAATAATAGAAAAATACCATGGAGTCTATAAGAGAAAGTTGGTAAAAATATCCTGGTTTTAAAAAATTGTCAAGAACACAAATATTTGGTAATTCTATGTAACATGGGAGACATGGGAGAAGGGAAAAAACCCACTCTGTCATGGGCTGTGCACATCATTTTAAACCCAGATTTCTTCATTGCCTTGATTTCCAGCTCCTGCTGACTCAATGTGGAAGTACCATATGCAAACAAAATTGCCTTTAAAATGTAAAAAGAAGTCATTGTTCCAGCATAAAGCAATAAGGCTTTGAGATGCTGGAAATCTCTGCAGCTCAAAGATGTGGGTTCTTTTTCTTCTCATTAACAAATTGTTTCTGTTGGAGCAACTTCCCTGATCAAAATTACTGCATTGTGGATATGCTGATTAATGCAGTGGAGTTATCAACACTGTAACTGTGTTCTCACTATGAAAGATCCTTCAGAGACGCTTACGGTGATGCTTAAAGTATATAGAACGCTAACTATGTTTAAACAAGTATTTTTATCTTGGTCCAGAGAAAGAAAGAGAGCACTTCTACCATAGGGCTGTAGTAGAGGGTTTTGTGGAACATAGCAAGGGCTCTGAAAACACAACTTTCCCACAGTTTTCCTCGTTAGTAAAAATCCTGTTAATGTGAACCAGCCAGGAATAACAGTGTTATTTCTATGTGATATGGTTTGGGCTACTCTTGTCAAATCTGTGTCTGTGGCCCCCTGATCCCTCTGTTATCAAGTTCTGAAGGGTGTTGGGGAAATGCTGGCAGCTGCTAGGAAAATCAGGGAAACACTGGTGTAACCTCACAGCCTCTCGCCAGTCCTCTTGGCTTGGAAAGGCTTTTTTTCCATATACATTTCTAGAAATATTGCTATACTACCTTAGTATTTCACATTTGTAGTTTAAACAAGCGATTGTCCATCTGTTGCCTCGAGCTACAGTACATGTGTGTTATGAAATATGACAGCATGTTCCGTACCCTGCTTTAGCCATCTGTAGAAAACCAGTAGGCTGAAAAAGATATACCTCTGCGAAATGTTCCTCGAGTCCCTTTCCTGAGATTGCTCTTTTGGTGCACTTTCGTGGGAGACAATCAGTGAACAGCATCTATGTGTGCCTTATTTTTAAAGAATCTTTACACTACATAGGAATACTCCACTGAAGCATCTATAACATAAATATTGACCCCTAAATCTCAGAGATATCTTCATCAAAAATGTCCAACAAAATCCAGAGAGGTCTGAACTCTTCATCTTAAACTATGCTAGTAGTATTTCTTTTCTCTTTTATGTCTTGGAAGTACCTTATGGATTCCTAAATTGGGGAAACATTCTTAATGGCCACAAGGTGATATATTGGATGTTGTTAGTGATTATGTTTGGTCTTACTCTGGTTTTAGTCAGATAATGAAGACAAGACTTCACCTTAGACCTTTAACAGCCATTCAGCATATCTATTTTTTTAAGTTGCCATCGTTTTTTGTTGTTGTTTGTTTGTGTGTTTTTTAATTTAATAGTGGACAGCACAAGTTGAGAATCCTTGTTCTGAGTTATTACAGTGCAACCATGAACATTTCAGGTTAAGTTATTTACTTCACAGATAACTATAATGAAAGTGTTCTCATGAGGCTGTTGCTTGGTTAGCATATAATTTCAAACCTTTAAAAGATGATCTGATTAAAACTGCAACTTAGTGAATTGTTCCTTCTTTTCCTCTCTCCTTTTTTCTTCTCTCCTTCTTCTCTTACCATCTTGCCTCTCTCCTCTCTCTCCTGCCTATTAATGCTATCCTGCTTGGGATTCTCATAAATAAATCAATGCATTATAGTCCTTATGATATTATGATCATAATAAGGGAAAAGGGCTACCACAAAATATATGTAGCATCCATAAACCCTTTCTTTAAAGGGGCATATATTTCCAGATTGTGTTTATTTGTAAAATGAGATAATAGAGTCTTTGATTTTTATTTTAATGAGCTTTCATCAAGGACTCACATCATAGAATTCTTGGTAAATTCATTTATGACTGGCCTTTTCTCAGGTAAATGCAAAGTAATCATTCTAAGACTAGCTTAAGATTCTTTTGTTTTAATCCAAAGCATTTTTGACCAACATAACAATGATATTTATAGTGGTGGCATGTTATTTTATTCCACTGAAACTTGATAATTTTTCTTAAGGCAAGGAAAAACTATTATCCTTCAGGAATTTTTATACATATCAGCATTTTGCCCCTGACAATGATATTTAATCTTAATAGTTGAATCACAATATTTTACTTAGGGTAGGTCAGCACCAGAGTTGTTCCTAGAACACATATTACTGGCCTTTAGTCTGTTGATAAAAGCAATCTGAGAACAATCTGTGTCTCACATTGAAGTATTTTGTTAAAAAAGTATGTCCTCTTATCCTTTTGTTTGTGTGTGTGAAAAAAAAAAAAAAGCTTATAATTCTAGGACTATGTTTCCAATTTTTGTTTTTATCCTCACTCCCATTTTCTACATGTTTTCACAAGGTTGGCATTGATTTTCTTTTTGGGGAGGGTCACCTATGAGGAAAGTAAAACATAATGCATACTTAATTCAATATATAAATGAAATTGCCAAGAAATAATGAGAAGTCCCAGTGAGTATATGTTGCTAGTTAAAATTTTTTTGTTGTTTTGGTTTTGGTTTTGTTTAACCTATTTCCAAGAAAAGAAGGATTCAGGAGGAGAAGGAGGGATTTGAGAGCAGAGGTAGTCTACAATTAAAACTATGGCAACACAGTTCTTACATAGTGTAATTCTGAGAATTTTTATAACTTGTTTTAGGGATCAGCAATCACAGTTGTTTAAGAAGGTAAAATACGTATGTTTTCAAGTTAATGAGGTTTTTAAAAATTACAATGACTACTAATATATGTTTTCCCCTATCAGAAGAGAGTAAAATGAGAGCTGCTGCTGGGTCCCATGGCATGGCCATCACTACACCAGAAATGTATCCTGCATGACCTCTCGTCCCCTCTGGGAGGAGGGCATAGCTCACCTCTTTCTGAGAGCTGGTGGTGCATATTCTGACATATTCTTTGGCAAACTGCTCTATATGCTGAGCATCTCTGCAGGAAGAGGTTTCCGCATTCACACAATGTTTTATCCCTTTCCAATGTACTTACCTAGTGAGCACAGTAAGTAGGATTTTTTCTGTGGTTCTCTTGTTCATATCATCTACTTTCTGTAATGTCTTGCCTAACAACTATACTATAATTGATTCACAGTTGTTTTCTTTTTAGTTGTAAACACAGAAAACTAAATATAAAATAGCATATTTCCCTTCAATAGAGAAAGGAGGGACACTTATTCCTTTCTCTATTATACTTTCCTGCCCCTTGTGCCAAAAAATTTGTGACTTGATTGTAATTATCCAACATGCAGGTAGCTTATTTTGGGGAAAGTTGTATAGAATATGCATTTTTACTAAACTCAGTGACACCCCGCCCCCTTTGAAGTTATAAGAAATTACTAAACTCTTTGCTCTTTGTTTCTAATTATTTACTGTACAGCACTCTCTAACCACAATAATAAATATATCTATTTCCATTCTTTGTTATAAATAAAAATTCATATTTACAAGTGAAAACGTACACTAGAGAGGAGGAAACCCTATACTAATTCCTCTGGAAAACTTTAAGATGCTTGCATTAGATTCCCCTACTGTATGTCTTTATTAACTTTTCCAAGGTTCCCATCCATTTAGGGGCAAGAGACAACTTCATTTTATCTGATAGACATTATCTAATATACCCAAATGGAGGCCTTATTCAGGATCCACAAATGCTTTCAATCAAATTGGCACAGGACTTAGCTTCTAATTCAGTTCTCAACCCCAGGAGTAGAATGATCTACCAAGAATGAGACTGGTGTCACTATGCCATCTTGCATCCTACACCAGTGCAGAGGGCTATAGCTGATGCCAAATGCCAGTGTTGTTCCTAGACTCTTAAGACCAACATTCTCTTAAGAATCATGACCCTTTAAGTATTTAAATTTCCTCTGTTGTTTTTTTGTTTTGTTTTTCCCTGATATGTCACATCCCACGTCTTCTTAGACTACCCACAGCAGTCCATTCTACCTTTAGGGTCACTCTTTTCTACAAAAGTTCTCCCTTATGTTGAACAAAAATCTGGCTCTGGGGCGATGCAAAACAAGTTTAATCTCTAAATCTTTGTCTGTAGGTCAGATATCAATAACTTACAATTTTCTCACATTTATTGACATGATGTCAAGGCCAATTACCTTTCTGCTTTTCCTCTGAACAGTTGGACCAAAAGATATTTCTTACTTTCTTTTAATATATCCAGTGAAACATAGCAATCAGTTTGGTTCAAGCTAGGTGAAAATACTTTCTTCAGAGTTGAAAGTAAATGGAATTTGAATCACTGAAAGAAAACTGATTCTCAATGTAGAAATTTCTTCCGAGGTCTCAAATCCAGGAGAGAGTGCTAGATCAGATAGAGCTCCCATGTACAAAACTTGATATATTGTACTGGTTTTTGATGTTGCCAAAATCAAAGCCATTCTGAAAACAAGAAGCAAGCTACTTGGTAAATATTCATTAAGTCTCTTCAACCCTTTCCTTTTTTTCCTGTCTTCTCAAAAATAAGGTGTTTCCATACTGAATATGCAAAAGACTCCTGGATACTTTATAGGTTCAACATAAAGATGTACTGGCTGATTTGTTTTGAGATTCACTTCCATTCTTCTGTGTTCCAGTGTTTATACCCAGAGATGTTGCACTTTAGACAAAGTGAGCAGCTTTCCTACATGAGCAATTAACAACTATCCTTAGGAGTTCATATTCTTTCTTTACATTTGTCCTTACTCATTTCTTAAATTTAATCATCTCTGTAAGAGAATTAGCCCCTAAGTAACTTTGATTCAGGACAACTGCAATAAGATCCAGCAGGTTCCATTGATACTCCATAGGAAAGAATAGAGTGTCAGATAAAGTCAGGAAGAGTAATTCTCCCCAGTAAGGCTCATGGAGGAGTAAAATCTGGTAAGAGATCTTGAATTGATGCATTAACTGATTTAGAGTTGAGGGAAGAATAGTTAAGGCAGCAGAAACAACAGAGAAGCAGAAGCTACATTCAGAGAAGACCCTCTGCTTTAAGTATCATGGATTCTGGAACTTCCCTGACATGAGAAAAGTCTTCCAGATATTCAGGGTCAATGGGAAGGAAAGGTCATAGAGGAAGCCAAATTCAATTTTTTATTTGCTGTTTTACTTCTTCATAATTGAAAGATAAGATGAGTTGCCAAAATGTACTACAGCTATACAGCTTTAATTATAACATACAAAATGTGTATTCTAACTGATTCATAGCTACATACTTCACTCTTGCAGCAAACATGCCTGTCTTTCGGACCCCCACAAGAGACTGAGCAAGGCAGCCCTATTTTCCTATGGTTTTTAGGTCCACAATGAGAAAGGACTCCACAACCACCTATTCCATTTAGTGTTAAAAATCCCTTATATATTCATTGCTGAGTGATAATACAGGCTCTGCTTAAACATCACTTGTGTCCATGAGCTCATCACTTCTTAGGGTCCTCCATTTCCTCTTTTACACTTTGTTCCAAGTGCCCCCCTGACTCTAACAGAACCAGCTTTTGCGGCTTATCTTTTTCTTGGTGCCACACAAAAGTCATCTTTAGTTTTAAAAAAATGTAGCTTCCTTCCTCCATTTTCATTTAAAATATATATTTTGTTTTTGGCAATATATTACTTTTTTAAAAAAACAGCTTTGAGCCAAAACTGGTTTGGCTCAGTGGATAGAGCGTCCGCCTGCGGACTGAAGGGTCCCAGGTTCGATTCCGGTCAAGGGCATGTGCCTTGGTTGCGGGCACATCCCCAGTGGGAGGTGTGCAGGAGGCAGCTGGTTGATGTTTCTCTCTCATCGATGTTTCTAGCTCTCTGTCCCTCTCCCTTCCTCTCTGTGGAAAATCAATAAAATATATTAAAAAAAAACAGCTTTGAATCTTAGCTGAAGCTTATAAAAATATTTAAACATTCTTAAAAATAGTGAAGGATCAGGCTATGAGGGTCAGGCTTAGAGGTCATGAGTGTTTTATTGTGTTCTTTACTTCTTTCTTCGAAAGACAAACTTTCCTGTCAATTGTTATATAGCTGTATGGATTTGCCCAGAAACTGTCCCATGAACAGCACCCTCTAGGTATCTGGCCTTAAACTGTTGGGAAATGTCAGGGTGATCTTCACTTTTAACACGGGAGAAGTCAAAAGCAAAAGACAGTGGTTCTGTAAAACCTCATTTCTTCTAGCCAGTCCTGGGCAAAAGAATGATTATTCTGTTATGGTTTTATGTAGAAAGGTATAAGTTCTTTTATTATTGCCCTGGGTTGCTATTTAGTTCCAATAGCATTTTTCGGTCTATGGGAGGACAAGGCTTGCGGCTCCTTCCAGCCCAGTTTTGAATTAGAGAGCCCTGTCGGCACAACCTGTCATCAGTCTCCTGGGCAGGACCTGGGGGTGGCATTCTGAGGTTTAAAATAATAATTCCTAAGAGAGCTTACAAACTTCTTTTGCACATAAAACAGCCCTGGGAGGAAGGTTATTAATAGCCCTATCCTAGAAGAGAAAGCTGAGGCTCAGAATTGTTCAGTGACTTGCCAAGAGCGATGCAGCTGGTAAGTGGCAAATTTGGGGACGAACTCTAGGCTTGCAAGTCCGGTGTTCTCTTCAGTGGCCACTGTCATGGCACAAAGTGCCAGGGCACAGTGTATACTTCTCACAGGCAGAAGTACTTCCTGTCCTAGGGCATCCAAGGAAATTCACGTAAACCATTTAGTTCCCAGGTGGCAAATCCATTTGTGCACTGTAGGAGACCACTTAGAGCTAGCATACTGTGTCATCTTGTGGGAAATGACTGTGATGGAGACAGCGAGCAAAGGCCACCGTGAAGAACAAACAACTGTGGCATGCAAGCACACTGCACAGATTTCCCCAGAGATGGTTGGTTTACTTTACATTAACGGAAAAGCTCTTGGGGACTATGAGGTTCATAACATCAGCTGAGTTCCTATAGCTTAGAATTCAGGGGAGTGCACAAGCGACTTGATCCTTAAGACAAGTGTCTCTCCTGTGGGCTACAATGTGTGCCCCACAGAGGGAAAAACCGCTGAAGGTAAACAATGCATATCATTCTCTCCCAGGCACTTCCAAACCTGACAAGCAACCCATGACCTTCAAAAGTCTGTGAACAAATACGATGGGACTGACGGTGATCCTGAGATTTGGCCTTTGCTGTGGGTAGACCGGACTTCAAGGGCTGTTGTAATTTTGTGACTTGTGCATGCTGTCACAGGGACTTGGGACTGTGTTTCCAGGATGCTCACTGGGAAGCATCTGTGTTGTTCTGGAAGCTGTCCTACATGGCAGTTCAACAACTGGCCATCCTTCTTGATCTGCATCCCTCAGGAAGCTGTGCTTTTTAATGTCTGCTCTTGGGTTTTTATTTCATCCCATTTCTCTCTTAGAGTTGTTTGGCTTTCGTTTAAAATCTGTGACTCTGATTGAAAGATATTCTTTTTCATCTGAGTTGAATCTAATGCAGGAAACCTTTAAAATGGTCTTGTCTAATAAGCTTTCCAGACATTTTCCCTCCCTCGAGTCTGCCATCCTTCAAGCAGGCATCATCATCTGTCTGCTTATTCCTAGGGATAAACGAAGCCAAGCTACATAACCTCTTTCCACTCTTCACACCTGGGAACTACAGGCGGGGCCTGCCAGGACAACAGAGTAGTAACCTGGGCTGAGATGACAACACTTAGAGTTTGGGAAGGTGCCTAATGGGTTGGAAAACAGTTCTTGTGAAGTAGACGGAGCACCCCCACCCAGGGGTGGATTAATAGAAAAAGCATTTTGAGAACTTTGCAGAGTCATCTAGGTGAGTTCACCTGAGAAGAGACTCTCTTGGGTGGAATCTGTGACATGTTATTAGATGACATAACAGGACAGTTAGGCAGTGAATATGAAAAAGACACCCTTTAAAAATATAAAAGGAGACACAGCCTCTGATTTATCTTTCTGTAATGTAAAGAAAATTATTAATAAAAAATGCTCTTCCTCCGTTCTACACATTACAGTCCCCTGTATTTAGTAAAAATACAATTATATTCTTTTTAAAACACACACCCTTGCTCGTGCATGAACAAACACACACACACACACACATCTTCCAAGAAAGCTGATCCTTCAAAATAGAAATCTTATTTTCAAACACTTGGGTTTTTAGGCCAGAAAATTAATAATTCCTAGACCTGACCCATTTTTTTGTGTGTGTGTGTGTGTGTGGCTGCCAACAAGGAAAAGGAAAATTTATTTAAATTTTCTATGGATCCAATTATCTCTTAAAATATTCCAAAGCAATTTGAGATGGGGCTGGAAACTAAGGTATTTCTCTCTTGCTTGATTCACTTTTTATATTTTTATCTGTTGGGAAAGGGTAAGGCACTATTCCTGGGCGATTACTATGTTGCCACTTTGTACAGTGTCTGCTTTGCTTTGCACTGAGGCATAGGATTAATAGTTGCTTTCCTGACTCCATTTCCCCTGTCAAGAGAGAGTAAATATTAAGCCTGTATGTCTTCCCCACCAAATTATTTAACTCTGTTTCTGAACTAGTTTAGAAAATGTGAAATAAGGAGAACTAGTTTTTCTTAGGTACCTTTCTCCTTTCTCCCCCCCCCCCCCTTGGGGACGTATATATAAAGCAGTGGGGTGGGGGGGGGGGGGACTAGAATCTAGTTTCTTCCAATTTATTTTTCTCTTTGGGTAACAGTTGATGATCACTTAATAATGATAATAAACCAGAAGTAGAATAGAAAAGCCAGGTTAGGATGAATTGGCCAATGAGTTTCACTCCTTTGTACATAGATTTTGAGATGAAAAGGGGTTTTACAATTTAAATACCAACAATAGGAATGACCTCATATTTTAACTCTCAAGTAGTAAAAGACAAATTGATATGTGGGCAGTGTCTACATTTTACTAATTATGTATATTCTCTGCTTAGTTTTTAGATGAATATCAAGTACATCAACATTTGAGGGTGAAATTGCCAAAAAAAAAAAAAGAGTTAAAATGCTTTCCACCTTCCTACAAGGTAGAAAATTGAAACTGGTATAGACGGTGCCAGCCTCTAATTCAAGTGAGGTATATCCTTGATGAGAGAAATTTTGAAAGATCTTTTCACCAATAGTTTATTATGAAATAATTGCAAAATTATTTTTAAACTACTTTCTAATACTACCCATTTATTCTCCTGGGAAAGCTGATGAACAAATTATCCAAAAATTATTTTCTTATTAAACAAAGTCAGAATATTTTCCCCTAAAAATCTGAATTATGCCCTCATTCTTTTTCAGGAAACATATCAAAGAGCAAATGGAATTAAAGATAATACTAGATTGTCTGATTCTTTAACATGAATAAGATTATCATGTGATTTGATGTGCCTGAAGTGAAAACTTAGATGCAAAATGTTCACAGCTGACTGTAGCACTGAGCTTTTACCATGTCTTCTATGCAATTATTTACTTCGACTTTTTGTTTGGTTTTGTTTTTGCAACTTCACCTTTTCATTAGTGTCATAGATTTGGGCTCTCTCTCTCTTGTGGGAAAATGTGCAATTATGATACGCATCCAAAAAAGGAAGGGAAAAACTTTCTAAGTAGCAACGCTGTGACATGAAGCAGACGCCACATGAAGATGCAGAGCCCAAGGACAGTCATTTTCCCTGAGCCGCACACGCACGCTTTTCTTTCATGGCTCTGTCACAGGCTTTTCTCCTTCTGTGCTGTCACCTTTGAGAAAAATGATTGCACCTTCTCCAAGTCTGCCTTTTAACAGCTACAGTGGAGTTGGCAAGACTTCCCCTAGCTCTGAATATAGCCATTTGCCGACTCCGGCCTCTGCGAGACTGACTCAAATCTGTGATCTTCTGTTCAGCATACACATCAGCAAAGTGAGAAGATGAGCCCTAAATATAGGCTCTATTAACTTTACTTTTAGATTTACTGCCTTCAAAAAGTGCCTATTCTGAGAAATATAAACATTATTCCTCCATATGTATGAATACACACGATACCCAGAGCCCTACTGTGCAGCCTCAAAAACATACCATCCGCAACAGTAGGTGCTGAGATAAGGAAACCTTACCGAATGGAAGAAAGTCACTCATTTCCAATATCCCCTCACGAGTGGCACCGTGAAATGGGCTGCAAACACATCCCCTGAGAATTCCGTGCTGATACAGCCACTTTATATTTATATCCTCCTGGATGCTGGCTTATTGCTGAGGTTTCTTGTACTCGGCTTCAAGGGAATATATGCTTTATGCAATTGGAACATTTAGTCAGGAAAAAAGAAATTGTTGAAGAGAATAGAGCCAGAGCCTGTATTAGGATATGTGTCATATGTGTGTTTTATAAACTAAGCATCGGTGGGTTTATAATGTCAGCACATTTCTTCTCCTATCTCTCAGGCTAACATTAGTAAAAACTAAAGAAAAAGTCTTGGCTGTGAGGGTTGGAGGCTCAGGGGGGCAAATGTCCTTGCCAAATCCTTGGAGCATCTTTACTCTGACTCCTAAAAAGAGTAGCACGTGTTATTTAATGGCTTTTGTTTTCCAAGTTCCACCCCTGACATTGTAACTGCAGACTTTGTTGATGGAGCAGCAGCACAGCTGCGACAATAGGAGAGGGCCCGGGTAATTAGGGCAAGGTAGACAGTTTCCACCATATTTGGAAAAGGGTTAAGGGAGGACGTGCTTCCAAAAAAGATCTTTCTCAATGTGTCGTCTGACTAACCAGCTGGCAAAGTACACTTGCCAAGTCGCTCTCTTTTCTTCTAAGGCGGTTGGCTCCAGGTTCACTTGAATCGGCCTCTGCTTTGGGAAAGTGAGACACCTCCAGTTAGCCTTTCTCCAAGGAAGCTCTTGACATCTTAATCACAAAGTTGTCTCCTACCCCACCAGGTTTCACCAAATACAATTACAGGGGTCCAAGCTGTGGAAGATGCTTTCCATGCCATTGCAGCCACCATTCCGCTTTCCATATAAGGAGCCCCACTCTGGAAACTAGCGATGAGGGTGAAAAAGATAACTATTTAAGGATTTCACCCTACTTTAATGGTCATCATTTTATGAGACCAGGTCACTTCTTGGAGAAAGAGTGATACTCTTCACCAACAGTGCCTGCCCTTCTGTTAATGTTCCTTTTATTGTTTTACCTTATCCAATTTGAACACTAATCATTTTCTACTTTATAAAAAAATCAGAATTTAGTGCAAGACATTTGTCCAAAAATCTCTGTGCAATGTCAGAAGGGGCAATGGGATATAGAGGTTTTCAACTCTGGAAACACAATGCACTGGGGAGGAGCAGAGCTTTCCTCCAGGTTTCAGTCTGATGATTATGGCTATGAAAGAGAATTTTATGTAAATGTTAAGTCGTGTTTACAACTGGATAGATCTAGGAAAAGTGTGTGTGTGTGTTGGGAGGGGGAGGGGGGTGTCAGAAAGAAGCCAGGTTTTCTCTATGTTAAATGTGTCTACTAAGAGCAAGAACTCTCCACCAACTAAGTGCAGTCACAGCTCCATGTGATCACCAACATTCCCTGACTTAGGGAAAACCATACACAAAATGTATAGGGAATATGCCTTTTTCACATGTGTAATACTGACCAAGACCTGATATTCCTGAAATGTAAATTTCCATTTGTTATTTCTCTACTACATCATGAACCATCACTTACATATCCAAAATAACCTATGTGGCTCCTTATGAAAATAAGAGAATAAAACCTGTTAAAAGCAAATGATTTGGGTATTTCCTGTTGTATTTATGTATTATCAAACTATATTAAAATATGCTTCTATTTACCTTCCATCAGTTTTTTCTATCAATTATATTTTTCCAATGCTCTATAAGAATAATTATGAAAATCATTCTTTTTTTCTGTAAGAGAACTGCAACTACTTTATTATATTTAGAACTTCAATAAACTTATTACTTTTACTTACTTTGTATCATTTGCTTTCCATACAGTCCTCTGAGAAACAATATCTCTCAAAGCAAATATGAAACCAATAGTAGTATGAAGGCACACACTCTCCTCTACTGTTAGCACAGAAGATCTTAAGGTTGGATGTGTTCTGACATGATTTGACCACTTTGTGAAAGTAAAGCATGTTTCTTTTTAAAAGCTGGAGCTAAATAAATGGGTCCCTAGGGATGGGGGGTGATGGGTGTTCACTCTTGTCACCAACAACTGGCTGACTTTTTCACTTTTATTCCAACTGTACTATGCGTACTTTTCAAACATTGAGAATCTGCTCAGTGCTAGGCACTTTAGGGGAAAGATATAAGTCAGACATACAGTTCCTGCTTCCCTATAGTCTAGTAGACCTGATAGATATGGATACAAATAACGGCTGTAAAAGAAAGAATCGGACACATAGGAGAGAAACTTAGCACTTTCAATACTATTACTGTTTTGTTATATTATTTTTAGTAGTCTTGTGATATTTTACCCTCACATCCTATATAATAAAAAGCTAATATGCATATAAACTGAACAAAGGAAAAACCAGTCACTATGACATGTGCTGACCACCAGGGGGCATGTGTGTTGGGATGGTGGAACAGGTGAGCAAGGGCACCAGACCAAGACAGAGCACCCGCTGCTGTCATGGGGTGAGCCTCTGGTGGTTACTGAAAATTCCTTGCTCCTGCATGCTGCGGTCCCGCCTGGCACTCATAACTGCTGCCGGCGCTGGCCCCCACTCACACTCCCTGCCAGCACCCACAGCCGGCATCCAGCACCAGTCCCAATCACTGGGCACCGTCAGTGGGTCTGAGAGGCGGATCGCCCTGAGGACCTCTCTACCCTCCCCGCCCCCCCCCACCCCCCCACCCCCCACCCCTGCTCCTGAGAGGCGATCAGGGCAGCAGCCAGAAAGTTGTACAGAAGAAAAGCAATAGGACTTATAAACTTGCCTTCCCTTTTCCCATTTTTCTGAAATTACTCATTTTATGTTCTTTGGCCCTCTCTGTTCTCTGTATTTTAACTACTCATTCATTTGTTTTCATTCATAGAATGTCAGAGCTAGAAAGGCCCTTAGACAGCATTTATCTGATTTTGTGGGGGGTTAGTAAGTCTTGGATATAGGAAGGGATTTACCCAAGGTCACAAATGATTTAATAAGAAAACTGGATCATGAGTCCTGGGTTCCCAACCTCAGCCCAGTGCTACCATAGCAATGACTTCAACAATGTAGAAAAGAGTGGAAAAGAGTTCCATTTATAATTTCCATTTCTATGACAAATAAAGACATTCCAAAATGAGCAAAAACTGAGAGGTGTTAATGTCCATAGACACTAACTAAAAGAAATTCTAGAAGATATATTTCAGGAAGAATGAAAGTAAACTAAGAAGGAATAACCATGATGCAGTAGCAGGGAGCAAGCAAAGAAAATGGCAACTATGTATTTCATTTCCAAATAGGTTGGGTTCATCCCAGGAATATAAGGGCAGCTGAACATTAGAAAATATACTAATGTAATTCACCATGTTACAGAACAAAATAAGAAGGTCTAATAAGCATAATATCTCAATCCTATGTAATAAAAGGCTAATATGCAAATCAACTGAAACGGGGAATAACCGGTCACTATGGTGCGCACTTACCACAGGGGGCAGACGCTCAATGCAGGAGCTGCCCCTTTGTGGTAAGCACACTCCCCTAGTACACTCCCCCTGCAGGCGCATGGCTGGTGAGCAAGCCAGCAGTCAGACATCCCCGAGAGCTCCCAGACTGCGAGAGGGTGCAGGCTGGGCTGAGGAACACCCCCCTCCCCACCCAGTGCACAGCTTTCATGCACTGGGCCTCTAGTAGGTTCATAAAAAGAATAATACAATACAAATATTTATAGTTTTTTGTTTGTTTGTTTGTTTGTTTGTTTGTTTTTTTAAAAAAGCAAGCAATTCCTTAGGAGACTAGGAATGGAAACAAACTTTCTTACTGAGTGAAGACTATCTATGGAAAAATCACCCCAAATGGTAAAACATTATAAAGAAGAGAAGAATACTATCATCACTTCTGTTCAAGTTTGTACTAAATATTCTCTTACCAGTAGTTATAATATGTAAAGAATGTAATATAAGAAACAAGACTGTCATTAATCATAAATACTATAACTATAGAAAACTTTACATAAAAACCCAAGATAATGTGCAAATAATGAGCATTAAAAAGTTTATCGTTTGTAAACTATAATATTAATATACTAAAATTCCATTTTTTTTCTGTGTAAGAGCCACAAAGACTTTTATAATATATTTCTAATAAACTATATATAGTATTAACAAAAATATATAGTACTTAAGAATATCTTTTTTTAAAATGTAAAAGACAATGGAGAAAATCATAAACTTTACTGAAACACATTAAAGTATGTCTAAATAAATGGAAAGATATACCATAGTTGAAGGTAGGGAAATAATATCATAAAAATGTAAATTCTCCCTAAATTGATCCATAAATTGAATGGAATTGTAATCTAAATCCCACTAGAATGTTTTATGGACTTTGACAAGCTGATTCAAGAATGTACTTGGAAAAGCAAATGCTGAAATGCCCAAGACATTTTTGAACAAGGAAGAATAATTTTATTTAGCAGATGAGACTTCCTATAAAGCTACAGTAATTAAGACAGTATATTATTTGTATAAAAAAGACAAATATGCAAATTGATTACAGGTGAGAATTCTAAAACAAAAACATCCAGGTATATAGGAAGAAGGAAGACACAAACACCAGGCAATCATGTCAACAAGGTCCTTTGGGTCACCCAAGGCCCATACCTCAGTTTTATCCCAAATTATCCCCTCTCTTTCCTCATCTAGTGACTGCCCGCATTCTATTCCTTCCTTCTCCTTAATCCATCTCTCTCTCACTTTGTCTACCCTACCATTGACCAGGCTTCCATTTCTTTAGAGAAGCATTTCACAGAATCCACATTATCTCCCTGTCTCAATTTTTCTGAACTTGCCACCTCACCATCACCTCTACACCATGCACCACCGTGGCCACCTATTTCCAAGGCACAAATTAAAGGACACTGCTCCCCTGATCCTAACTATTACTATTTCCCCATCTCCCCTAGGATTGAATTCAAATTCCTTGGCATGACCTTGAAGTCTCTGCATTATCTTTCCAGAATCATCTATTCCCACTCCTCCTCCAACATCCTGCCATTAAACCATGCAGCATTGCTAAACAGACCATGACTTCTCACTTCTCCTGCCTTTGTCCTCACTTCCTTGTATTTAGACTGCCCTTTCCCCTTCCTGTCTGGCACCTACTGAGCCCTACAAAAGAACTCTGGCTGTTAATTCCATCCAAACCCCTGTATTAAGAAGAGACTTAACCACACCTACTCATGGCTACTAGCAGTCCAAGATCACATCCCTGGGACCCAGGCCCCCTTAGAGTTCCTGTCTAAGAAAGCTCAAGGCTCTCAAAAGAATGTTTTGTTCTGGCCCACAACCTGATGATAGGCCCCTGACTCCCTTCCTTCAAGTATTTACTAAGAAGGTCTTAGAATTATAAAACCAACCTCTGTCCCTTTGAGCTATACTAGTATATGTATGTCTCTCCTACAGGCGAGGAGAGTCTTCTCAAGAACCTGAAAGCCATTCCTTTGAATTGTCATCATCAGGAATGACAAGGCCTCTGTGGCCCAGTCTCTGTGGGAGGACAGAGTCCTTACTTCATGATTGACAGCTAGCAGACACAGCTGGAGTAATCACATTCACTGACCAACCTTTTACTCGCTCTTTGTAATTTTTCACTTCCCTGACTCTAGTTGAGCCCCTGTCCACTCCCGCTCCCTGTTGCTTCATTCTCCCTTTAAAAGGCCCAGTCACCCCTGCACAAATAGAAACAGAGTTCAGATCTTTCCCTTCTGTCAGTAGTTACAGAATAAAATGTTTATCCGCTTTAACTAATGTCTGGCTTTGTTTACCTTTGACACTGCTCACATTTCAATGCCCAGCCTCCATATAACCTCCTCGAGGACATTTTCTTCTCTTAACTTCCAGATTGTTCTTTGTCACTCTTATATGTAAGCCCATAAAACTTTAAGCAGATATATACAAGATACTTACTATATTAAACTAAAATGTACTTTTCTTGTAGTCAAACTTCCATCTGAATTAAACTCTGAAGGTTGGAAATTATGTGCTCCTCACCTCTGTATGCATGGAACCAGTATGTAACAGGCCTTGAATAACTGTGTAATAAGTGGAGGGTGAAATGAGCGAATGAGGGTTTCTATGTGGGATGGTAAGGGTTAAGACTTGATCTCTTTCTAGAGTTATCCCTAAAGGAAACGGAGGCTGAGAGGTGTGGCTGCCAAGGAGGAGGAAGGCAATTACACTCCTCCAGCAGAGGAAGATTGACCAGTATGGACCTGTCCGTTCTTACTCGTGGAGATAGTTTCCACTCCACTTTTTCCCCTTCCCAAGTCTTTCTAAGTTTGTATGCAACACCATGTCCCTTTAAGGGGCTGCAAAGAGCCGTTTTGTATTCTTTACTGTGATATAAGGGTGAAGGAGGCCTCAACTGCCTTCAAACACAGGACAAAATTTGCCAACTGAAAGGGCTTCATCTTGGCCATAACCAGATGCAGATGTGTGATGTCAAGCCAACCTAAACTATCCCATTGTTTTCAAGTGTGACTAAGTACTGACTAATATTACTTCCTCTAGCACTTTTTTTTTTCTTTCTTTTTTTTTTTACTCAGTAGAATGGAAAAGTTCCAGGCTGTTGTTACACTTCTCTGTCTGGACAGAATGACTTCCTGCACATCATAACTACTTGAGAGAGGAAAAAAAATGAAATAGGGACAAGACTTCCCTTAAGTTTAGCAAGGGCTTTTGTTCTTGGATTTTGTTGTTTTGTTTTTGTTGTCCTGGCTTATTCATGAAACTAACAAAGAATAGCCAACTTGGTGTTGGGAAGGACCTTGTTGTCTAGTGAGGAGACAGCAATTTCCCTGCCCGTCCTGAGATTTGCTAGGTCACCATGACATCCCCTCCAAGCCAGTCAGGCTACAGTAAACACTCTCTTTCTTAAGGAACTTTGTTTTCTCCAAAACAAGTCCTCACACCTTTGGGTTGCCAGCAGTTTCTTCTGCCTCCCTGCAGACTATTCCTTTTAGTTCTGCTGTCTGGGAAACAAGTGGTGTTTGCAGAGATGGAAAGAGACTCAGAGCCTGTTCCATGTGAACAAGATCTCTAGAGACAGATTGGTAATGACTTCTCTCAGAAAGCAAATGGAGAAATGAGCAGAACCAAAGCTCTGGGAATGTCTTTAAAGAGAGAACACAGAGAAAGGACTCCTATCAAATGTGCCTTTGGAAAATCAAAGAGCCCCTTCTCCCACATCAGTAACAGATGATGGAGAACTAAAGCTGTCTAATTCAGGCCTTTCTGTCCCAATATCTCCTCTGTTGTTGTTGTTTTTTTTTTTTTTTCTCTTTCCAAAACCTGGGAAAATGTCAGCCCTTGCTTCATCCAACTCTTCCCAGCCCACGGTCCCAATTAGTTTCCATCTCTAGGCTTGGTTGTAAACAGCAGCCTCAGCTTCTCCTGTCCTCTAACCAATCACGTGACAGAGGTGTTACTGTCCCAGGCTACATTCACGGAAAGCCTGCTATCCCTGGGCAAACAGGAGAATCTCCTCTTCCCTGAGATTTTGCCTTTTTCACTGCATAAAGCTAGATGCATTCATGACAAGGCACTGTGCCCCTACATATATTGACCAAAGCCTCTTACAATTGCACAATTTACTTTTCTCAGGGTGTGAGTCATTTCCATAACCTTTGAGTTTCCACCAGTTTTAGGGTCAAAGGAAAAGCCAGCCCCCGCAAGGTTTTTCAGGTCCCTGGGAATTGGGAAGAAGGATTCATTACATAGCAGACATGATTGCCTTTCCTTTTCAACTTCGATTGGTGGCCCAGAAACCACAGCCATCAAATGCAGAGGCCGTGCTAAATCATCACTATTTCAGTTACTAATTAGGTCTGATGTTCACAGCTCAGGAGTCTGTGGGGTAATAAACCACTTCTTCAAGCGATTAAACTTCCAAGAGAACAGTCTTTGATTACCACAGGAACCATTCCCTGGCAAAGGTTCTCCAAGGCAATAGCATCCCCAAGACATGACTCCATGAATGTAGGATCAGCAGCCTGGAGCTCTGGGTTTGCATAAGACACCCTGTCTCTTCTAGGCAGACCCTGCTCCACTTCTGCTTCTATCGAGATGCCTTAGGAGACCACATACGTGACAAAGTTATACAGCAATTTCACTGGAACGACTATGCGATGCTTGGTTGGGGTGATGTAGAGATGCCTGGAAGCACAGCCAGCTCGGGAGAGAGTCGTCTACTATTTCTGGGGTATTGGGTCTCCTGCTCCTCATCCCAATTTAAATGAGTGGGTTTAGAGAAAGGCAGGTTGGTGGTAAGGAAATCTGAGGCACTGTGCTAAGCATTTTCACCTGAGTTATCTCAGAGCAAATATATAGGCATTTGCTCCAGATTGTTTTTAGAAATCTTCACTAATGTGTTCTTTAAAAACTAACTACACATGAACTGCATGCTCATTGTAGAAAAAGAGGAAAATATGAATAAGCAAAAGAAAAGTTTTAGTATCCAAAGCACATCATCTAGAGAAGAATTTACCAACCTCAGCATTATGACATTTTGAGCTGGAGAATCTTTTGTTGTGAGGACTGTCCTGTGCATTGTAGGATGTTTAACATCATCCCTGGCCTCTATTCACCAGGTGCCATTAGCAGCACACTGTCCCCACATTTGGGGCAACAAAAAGTGTGACCAGATACTGCTATATGCCCTCTAGGATCAAAATTGCTCCCAGTGAGAATCACTGCTCTAGAGACAACCGGTGAAGTCATTTTTCCAGTCTTTATTCCTGCATACATACAAGAAAATCATATTTTAAAATAGATCTCTAAGAATATATAATAATTTGTATTTTCACTATTTACTTAACTATAGATCCTTAACATTTCCCCTGTTGATACCTATTCTACATCAAGTTAACCTCTCAATTGTGCTCCACTGTGTGGCTGTACCAAGGTTTATTTCATCCCCAATTTCATGACAGAGATTATTTCTAGTGTAGAAAGAATATTAAACAAAATTATTGTGGCTCTTTAGCCTTCTAAAATGGAGAGATTGACATGGTGCATATACATGGGCAAATAAATGCTCATGCTGCAACCTTCCGCTTAAGAAGATCATTGGGGGAGCGAGAAAAGGAGAGAAACCTTAAGTTAATAATACTCTTCTGTGCTGTTCATGGTAAGATACCAAGTAGACTGTATTCATGAGTCTCTGGTTAGGATAGCATAGAATTGAGGAGTAGATAGCCAGATGAATTTGAAAACTATAAAGGAAAGAAATAGCTTAGAGGTGGTTAGCCAAAGAGGCCAAGAATGAGGGATCCTGGAACACGAAAAGGATAGTAGACGGAAGGAGGCTTAGAATGGAGAGGGGGGTTGGGAAAAGCAGTTGCCTGTTGAATATCAACCCTTGATTGTCAAACCCTTAGTAAAATTTGAACTTACTCACTGCCTGTGGCCACAGCACTGGGGGAGTGAAGGATTGTGTTATGCAGAGTGGTCTATTGCAAAAATGGGGCAGCAGATGCAGGTGCAAATACAGAGTGGAGATGGACATTTAAGCCAATTTGGGAGGCAGAGGCAATTAGGACAAACAAGAACCACCAGAGGTACTGGGATTGGGGCTATTGGCTTTTGCCTGCATGTGAGATGAGAAACTGAGATAGCCTTGTTTAAATATTACAGGTCAGGATGACCTGAGTAGGATGAAGGACTTAAGAAATATCCACTCAGCAGAGACTTAAAGTACATGTATAATTGTTGTTGTTTTTTTCCTCTTACAAACAATGGTACATAGAACACCATTGAATTTTAAACTCTCAACTTCCCAAGTATACTTTTCTCTCTCTCTTGTCCCCGGGCCTTTGCACCTCTTTTTCCCTCTCTCCCACCCACCTTTGCCTGGGTAACTTCTCAACCTTTTGTTTGAATTTAAACATCAACCTCTTTGTGACCTTTAAATTATGAGCAATGTATCCCTATCATCCCCATGAGCAGTAGCAGCACTTTTTATTTCCTGTGATCGTACCTATTAACTGTGTTGTAATTCTTGTCTAATTGTTTAACTCCCCCATTAGTCTTTAAGCTACATGGGACTAGATCCATATTCATAAAACCCAAGATCAGTTCTTGCTAAGTAGTGCATTCCTCATTAGACTAAACAGGTATACTTTAGGTTACCAGAATCCCAACAGCTTTAGAAAGTTCATAAACTGCCTGCCCCATTCCTCTACGTTACCTGCTTAGCATCTGTAGGCATTGAGTACACCATCCTTGCAACCAACAAATATATTTCCTGTTAATGCCAGAAAGAACCTTCTAATATTAAGAGTTGTCTGGCAATAGAGTAAGCCCTCCCTTTCGTTACGTTGTAAGATGGTCTTCTGAATGTGCTTCTTAATAACACCCAGTCCTCCACATATGATTGAAGGGCCCAGAGGTCAGAAAGGAGCCTGTTGTCCTCCTGACCAGGTCACCCGACATGTGCCAGGTGGTCTCTGAGTGTGTGGAGCCAAATCAAACTAAACACTATGTTGGCAACAGATAACTTTCTAAGATTCCACAACTTGCTTCTAGCCCAGCCAAAGGCTTGCCACTCTGAGGCAAATGTCACTGTGGTGGAATTGTCTTAATGAGAAGGCATGCTTGCTTCTCTTCTGGGGGAGTTTCCTAGAGCGATGCTCTTAGAAACTCCTTGGCAGGAATCCTGAGCCAGGCTTGGCATTGACAGCGTCCTCCTGCTGCCATTAACAAGCCTCTTATTTAAATGTAAATGAGCTCTCAGTGCCAGTTTGTGAGCGGAAACACATAGCTTGTGTTAAACCAGAGCTGGGAATGCTACAACACACCAAATGGCTTGGTTTAGACTTCCCCACCACATCCTAGATCAGAGTGAGCTCTCTGTGACTTGTCTTCTGCAGAGTTGAGAGTCCTCAGACAACAGGGACAATCTATGGAGTCCAGGGCCCTATGTATAGCCTTAAATCTTTTTTGATATGACCTTGATCAAGTTACTCAGAGTTGCCCCCCAAAATTGGAGCATTGTCAAATTGGAATTACACATCAAATCCTAGACAGCAAAGAGCCCTGCAGGGTTGTCGGGCTCAGCAGAGATCTCAGCTGCCCCTTCTGCTTTATTGGCTATGTTGGTTCAACTTCCTCCATGTGTCTACCTGTACTGCAGATCTTTGATGCTTGTGCACACTCTCTTTCCTCCTGGCTTGGTTCAATTTCCACTCAAATGCACATCATTTGGTGATCTTGCCTAATGTGTGGTCCTACTTATCCATCTGCTTCCAATATTGCATCCAATTTTCTGTTTTGGCATTTCCCTCTTTATTTCAGATCTTTCTGGAGTTGAGTTGGGCTCCTCTGACATCTGAATTCCAGCCATTTCTCTCCCAGACATGCCAGGCTAGTGTGGTATAAGGAAAATATGGAATTTGTTATTATTATTAAAGCCTTCAAAACCTTCCCTATAGTACCTAGAATTTAATAATTAGTCATAAATGATAGATAACATTACAAAAATTTATAATACTGACACATAACCACTGTGAATTAATTACTTTGTTCAAAACTATAAGACATTATTTCCATTTAAGAATGATTTGCTTTGCCCGCATATGATATTTTCATATATATATTTTTAAAAGATATATTTGCATATATATTTTCATCTATGTGTTCCCTAATTGTTTCTGGAATGCATAGTCTATATCCTCCAACCAGTCCAAGAATCATGTTTCTTTTGGATGATATCTTAGGAAGATCAGACATGTCATCTTCTATTCCCTTTTGGAAGAACGTGACTGAAGATCATAAACTTTAAAAATTGATGAACCTCACAGAATCCCTGCTGTCAAGTGCCCCTGCCAGACATCTTTCCATTATTCTCTCCTTAATAGCATTTAGGAAAAAGAGGGGAGAAATGACTTTCATGATAGCCTGTGTTTGGTGGTATGAATACCCTTTAAATAATATCAGCCTCTGGTTTGGAGGAATGAAGGGAGGTGTAAACCTTCCCAGCACATCAGAGATATGCTCTGCTCATGTTTAGAACAATTTTTAACATCTTCCCTTCTGTTTCCAGAATACCAGCCTAAACAGCAGGAGACTATGGTGTTGAAGGAGAACTACACAGGGAGTTTTAAGAGCTGAGTTATCACTCAAGAGCCGCTGTTTGTTAACTTTGGCCAGTCACATCACTTAGCCTCTCCAAGCTTCAGTTTCTCCTCCTGTAAAATGAGGATAATGACACCAGTCCCCACTAATTTACAGGATTGTTGTGAAGATCAAACCAAACAGTGAATGTGAAAGTCCTTTGAAAAGTACAGATCAATGCACACGTAAGGTATCATTACTGCTATTAGAGAAGGTGCTTAAAGAACATGTGTTGATTGCTTGGTATTAAGGGTGTTGCTGCTTCCTTTCCTGTGGGAGGTGCTCTTCCCTGGTTGTCAAGATCTTCTCATCAGTACAGACAAGTTCACATTTAAAATCTGGTGATTGAGG
Organism: Myotis nattereri; assembly: GCF_964212035.1. Classification (NCBI taxonomy): domain Eukaryota; kingdom Metazoa; phylum Chordata; class Mammalia; order Chiroptera; family Vespertilionidae; genus Myotis; species Myotis nattereri. The sequence continues at coordinate 47,151,685 of NC_138077.1, forward strand.
CTCCATTCTGCATTCCTTCTTACGCAGATGTTTGAATGCTGGGCCCATGATTTTGAAGTCGGTGTTACGGCCTCACACCCTTGGAGAGCCAGGTGCTTCCACAGAGTCTAAGGACGGGGTTTTCCCTCTTTGTTTTCATTTTCACCAGTTCCTTCATGCATCCCCAGCAAAGGAGGCAAAGGTCACAGTTTTGATCCTGTCATTGTATGATTTCAAATGTCACTTCCTAACTCAGCTTCCTTCACTACAAATATCTGGCCTCTTACTTATGGGCACCAGAATAACTCTACATCTACCTCTTTTTACATAGAGTGGGCTTAACATAAGACTTCACTATAAAAGACACATTGCTAATTTCTCTAAACTATTTGAACTAAAACCATAGATCAGGGGTGGGGAAGCTTTTTTCTGCCAAGGGCCATTTGGATATTTATAACATTATTCATGGGCCATACAAAATTATCAACTTAAAAATTAGCCTGCTATATTTGGTCAAACATTTAATTAACTCTCCCCTAATGACTTGACAGGGCAAGACCAAATGATTTTGTGGGCCTTATGTGGCCCGAAGACTGGATGTTCCCCACCCCTGCCATAGATTCTCTTAGTTCTTACATAGGTTGATTCTATAATCCCTTCCTGGGAAGTCTTGTAACCAACCATAAAGTGGGGGTATTTATACATTTTTAATTAACATAGTTTTGAAATAACAGCCCACGTGAAGGATTATTCTTGTCGGTGTTTCTCCTATCATGTGCTTAAGTCTGACTGAACCTTGCCAAGAAACTCAAAGGAAAAGTTCTGCTTTTCATGCAAATATTAAGATGTGTCAACTTCAGAGGGTTGGTTACGCTTTCTATTTCACTCAAAGTCTGGCATACACTCCATTTAGCTTTGTGAGCGTTATCCATTAAAGACACTTGGGAGATTTTACTGGGCACTGTGGCAAAGACACAGTCTAACCCACAAGAGCGGTGTTTGTAACAATGAGCAGTGGCCTCCAAATTGGTGTGCACACCTGAGAAATGATTTGTCTTCCAAGAAACAACCAAGTAACTAAAGTATCAGTAAAGCCAGTATTCCAATGTGGGTAGTTACATGGGGCCCTTCAGATTTTATTTTGCATGAAAAGACACAGAGGCTATGAGGCCCACTCCTTTCCCTTCATTCTAAATTTGACTTGTGGTTCCTTTTAACAATCTCCTGGAAATTATGGCCCAGAGACAGAATGAGGTGCTGTTTGTGTTAACCCAATGCATTGTAGTAATGCTAAAGAAGAAAGACCAAGATTGTAAAAGTACATCTGGGCTCATTCTCCTTGGGGCAGAGATGTACCTTTGCAAATGTACTAGGTGTTGGTCTTTTCCTTCTGCTACAAAAGAAAAGTGACCACAGTTGGAATGATGGAATTCAGCTTTGGAAAAGACCTAAGAGGTCAAATTGTTCAACTTTTACCAGCAACTGGAATCCACTTCTAAATAATTGTTGAGCCATTTCTTTATTATTTCCAGTGATGAGAAACTCACCCTCCTATGAGCTTTACTGTTGAACAACTCTGTAAAAAGTCGTGTTTTATGTTAAGCTCTAATTGACTTGATTTTCTACCCACTGATTCCAGTTACATCTTCTGATGCCACAGAATTTGCCCCTTTCTCCCAATGGCAACCCTTCCTTGATTTGAACATAGTGAACATTCTTTCCTAGGGAAGGGAATGAACTTTCCATGTAGCTTGTACTGTTGCTAGCACCTCTCATCACCTCCCACCATTCTCACTATTTTTGTATGTGGTTGGAATTACCCAATGTTCATTAACTCTCTAAAGCCCGGAGAGGTGGAATTCTACAGATCCTACCCTGCCCCACCCCACTTGAAGGTGGCTTGTCAGGAATTCAGAACCAGCCCTGGAAAGCCCAGTACTTGCCATAATTTTCTGCTGTTGCCCAGCTTAAAGCATCCTGGCAAGATCTCTGAATGTTCCTTTTCACATTTCCCACCTTAAAACAGGCAAAGAAAACGGGAGAAGACACCAAGAATTAAGTGGTGATCTTGGTGCCAGAGATACTAAAGCGTGAGGTTACCTCTGAAATCTGAAAACCTAGAACTAGGCAGGAAACTGGGATACAAAATACTGCTTGGAAGCCATCTCAGAAGATTCCAGTTCAGAACCGTCCTGCTGCTCTCTAAGGCGGCAATCATTTCGTGGCAATATATTCAAGAGACAGTTAAAAAATATCTCTTCCCCATTTACTGCGTTAGAAACAGAATCCACTGCCTAATTGAGAATACTTTCTGCCTAATTACTCCATTCCTATTTCTTTTAAAGCAGCAGAGTTGCTGTGGAATTATGTACTGTATAATTTCATCATTTAGCAATATGTAAATCAGGAGAAGAAAAGAAGACGGAGAGAGTGACAGGAAAGGGATGATCCTGACTTTGAATTTCTTTGTGCAGAAATGGGCAGTGAGGTTGTGTGGACAAGGAAAGAGCCCCAAGCCACCTGGCAGAGCTGGGTGTGAGTTCCAGTTCCCCCACTGAATAGCTCTGTACTCTTTGGCAAAGTCACCTCATCTCCCTGAGCCTAAGTTTCCCTTTCTGTCACATTTTTCACACTTGTTCCCTGCATCTAGCACAGCTTCTGGCACAGAGTAAAGTCTTCATAATCACCTGGTAATGCCCTGGTGAATGAGTGAGTACCTGGTTTGCCTCCCTCACAGAGTTATTAGCAGGGTGAAGTGATATGATTATTATGAAAACATTTGATAAACTAGAAAATGCTGATTGTCTAGACTGGTCTTGAAGCACTGAGAAAATACTATTTAACACCAAAAATAAGAAAATACCATTTTCTTGCGTTGTTTGTTAATAAAGTGGTCCATTTCTTTAGAAGTAAAGATAGCATAATACTAGTAATGTTCCACTGTGCACTTGTCTGTCACAGATGAAATCACTTTTAATTCCCACACTCTGCTGAGGAAAAAAATGGTGAACTTGAGCTTGTCTTTTTGAGTGAGTTTAGGGAAAATCAAATCCTGTACCTGTGTCCCCTTGAGGTTGTCTAGATCTGAGACTGTTGAGGTGGGCCCTCCCTTGGGGGCACCACTCAGATTAAGGATGGGCCTGGCCTGTTTCCTGCCCACCTGGTCAGGTAAAGAAAGCGTGCGGCTATCGTCAGGCTGTCACACTCACTCCTCAAGGGACAGATGTTCCAATTCCCTGGACTCTGAGAGCATCTTTGCTGTGGGATTTGCTCTGAGGGATCGAGGTTTGTACTTCTCAACTTCCTGAGAGAAGGGGCTCTTGCCTCATCAAGTCAGACTTTCCCCACCAGGTTGGGGCAAATGCTAACCAGGCTCACCCCTTGCTAAAGCAGAAAATACAGTTTTTATTGCCTCTGTGTCTTCATGGGACACTGCATAGTCAAGGTACAATGAGTTAAAGATCCAAATTTAAGAGAACTGGGAAGTCGCTTCCTGTTTTGGCCTCAGTTTCTCCACTTCTTTGGAAAAGGTAAAAGTAGGTGATTATCTATGTACCATTCTACCTTCCATGGTCACAGTCTCTTTCTCCCTGGGACTCACAACCCAGTGTTTTGGCACAATTAAACTGATCTTGCATTGGCAAATAGAATTAATTGGCTCAGTGAGCCCACCTGTGTATGGCCAGCATGGAAGAGTCAGTAACGGCAGACTACAGAATTTGTCTTACAAACAACTGGTTTTCATACAGTATAGAAATTTATTTTACAGGTTAATTAAGATGTAGTGAGTTCTCGTGGGAAAGTAGAGGACTTGGGATCAAGAGACCTGTAATTTCTGCCACAGCCAAGCTCCGTGACCCTGGGCAAATCACTCTATCCCTCTGAGCTTTTAGTTTCTCACTTGTAAAATAAGATAATAGTTAGGAGAGAGAGAACTTTCTTAGAAATTATCTATTTTTACTCTCAAACCTTTCTTTATCTTATAGATAGCCAAATGCTCAACAAATATTGAGTTCCTATAATATAAACACTAAATATGGGGATACTTATATGAACCAGACAGGCAGAATTCCTGCCTTCAACCTGCTTGTATTCTAGTAGGAGAAGCAGGAAGTAAGCATATAACAAATATATGAATAATTTCATGTATTCTCTTGGTGTTATAACAAATCAAAAATAAGGTAATATGTGTCTGCGCACATGTGTATGTGTGTGTGTGGGGAGGGTTGCTTTCATAGCTTGAATGGTCAGTGAAGGCCTCTGTGAGAAAATGATACTTAGCTAGAAACTTAAATGATGTGAAGAAGTAAGTCATGGAAATTTTGCTTAAGGTTACAGAGCTAATCAGAAATCAACCCTGACCAAGCATCCAGGACTTGGAACTTCCTTTGCTGTACTCACTGACCCCTGCTGGTTTTCCTTCTGAATTTTGAGTCCATATGTCTGCCTATTTAATCAAATCTACATGCTTCTGGCCCAGATACTCTTCTATTCCAGGTCCAATATTCCTTACTTCCCTCAAGCCTAGGCCACGGTTAAACCATCCTTAAGCTCTTATGGCATACTGATTCAACACAGTCAAATCCCAGACTTCATTATTCTAGGTCTCTCTGCTGAAAGCCACATGTCACCAGACAACTGAGGCCAATAATGATTGACAGATCTACAGTCAAATGAAAGGGGAGGTTTGGAAGCTTAGTAAGAATTGGCCCTTGCCCACAAGAAGGTCACACAAGGTCTATTGATTAAAGAGTAGGAGAGAGAAGAGGGAATAATATAAGTGCACAAATGACCATTTTTATCCATTCATCCTGCATTTATGGAGCACTGACAGAGTGTAAGGCATTATGTAAGGTGCTAGCATACTCACAGAAATAGATCAGGCAGAATCTGCACTTTCAAGAAAGTGGGTGAGGAAAAGTCTTAAATACACAGATTATAATACAAAGTAATAGATAATATAAGCAGAGAATCATAAAAGAAATACAACCAATGCTAGGAGGAGAGCATTACTCCCTTTAATATGAAGCACAGAAAGCTTCCCAGAGGAGGTAGCATTTGAGCTGAGCCTTGATGGAAAGGACGAAAGATCAATCTAACTATCAGAAGTGATAATAAGTTATAGAAGTGGAGAAGTGGAGGGAGAGTTTGGCTAGGACGTGTACATGTATATGGAGGGGAGTAAGCCCACTTCCTAAAGAGCTCTGTCTTCTTACCCACACTTCTCTGCCTCGGCTCACAGGCCTGAGCTCCACATAGGCTGCCTTTGATCATAGGAACACAGGGGCACTAGTCTTGTTTCTCTGAAGACAGCACCCATAATAGCTCCTTCATTGTGTCATGTCGAAATGTCATGTCTGGAAATCACTAGCCTGAGGCTAGTGGTGGGTCTTCTTGTCATGCCTTCTGCAATTTTAAGAACTGAAATTTCTGCCATGTGATGACAATTTCCAGTGACTCATTTTAAAAAACGTATGTGAACTATGACAAATGGGTGGCAGCCAGGTGATCTCTCAGTTAAGGTCCCCTTCTGAAGCTCCACCTACCTGCTGGCACCTCCACCTGGAAGCCCACAGGCACTTTAGATTCAATAGCCTATCCTAAACTGAACTCATTCTCTTTCTTCCCCACACCTGCTCCTTTTCCCATATACATTTTGTCTAATGGTTCACCTAACTAACAGTGGTTACAAGGGTATCAATTTAAGTTACTGCATTTTTAGCTCTGTCTCTTCCAGGTTTCTCACCATCTATATATAATCCTGACAAATATACTTGTTTAGTGTCTCTGAATCTTCCCCTTTTCCAGCCCTGTGACTAATGGTTATAGTCATCATCCATTGGTTTGGTTACTGTAACAACTTCAAATTGGTCACCTTGTCTTTAGCCTCCTGCCTCTCTTGTACATCCCTCATGCTATTGCTAGAATGATCTTTCAGAAGGACAAAACATCTCTCAAAAATGTTTGAGGTCTATCTTTGCATAAGGAACACACATGGTTTCAGGTGGAATCCACAGTCCAACTCAATTTGGCCTAGACAATATCGTCCGTCTCCCTCCCACATATGTCTTATATTCCACTCTCATCAGATTATTTGCCTCCTTTTTCTGTCTGCTTGTCCTATAAAATCCTACCTACTCTCCTAGATCAATCCAAATGCTGCTTCCAAAAAACATACTTCCTAATCCTCTTGAAATTCACCATGGCTTTCTCTGTGCACCTGAAGCATCTAATTGTTCCTTCATGTAGTCAACAAAATAGTGGCCCCAACAATGCTCATGCTGTAATCCCCAGAACCTGTGACCATGTTACCTTACATGGCAAAAGCAACTTTGCAGATCTTGAACTGGGAACATTTTCCAGGTTATCCAGGTGGGCCCAGTGTAACCACAAGGGTCCTTATGAAAGAGAGGCAGGGGGTTGGAGGGGAGAGACGATGCCGTACAGCTGGCTTTGAAGACAGAGACGAGGCACCAAGATGGCTTCCAGAAGCTGGAAAAGGTAAGGAAAGAGATTCTCCTCTAGACCTTGAGAAGGAACTCTGTGACTCTATTTTAAACTTCTGTCCTCTGGGGGCTGTATGATAATAAGTTTGTGTCATTCATTGTAAGCCACTAAATTTGTTAAAGCTGAAAGAGTAACTTGTATACTCTATTTAGCATTAGTGATTTTTGCCTGCTACTATCTTGTTTTTCATACCATCATACACTCCTTGAAAGCAAGAACCAATCAGGTTGGCTTATCACCTGTGTATATAACACAGGGCTATGCCCAGGTCAGTGGATAATGTGCCTTTTAACTTAAATCAAATGCCCTCTTTTGATTTTTAAATCAAATGCTCTTTTGGGTGAAGTCCCAGAACTAGATTGGAATTGCTATACATGTGAGCCAGGTGGGCTGGAACTGGTACCTGGGAATCATTTTAGGTGGTTGGTTTCTTGGGTTTAGTAATGCTGCCAGGCCTAATGTGGGAATATGTGTGTGTGGCATTTAGTAAGAAGCCCCTCTCAGTGGGGCCTTGGGGCTTGTGCTGCTATTTAAGCTTTTGTCATTCAGACTCCACATTGTTTTTGTTCTTGCTGAACTTTCCAGGGGAATAAATGTCAGTGGTCTAGGGAAGGTACCACAGACCAAGTTCTGAGCAGGAAGGAGCCAGTTATTTCAGGTAGGAATTGCACTCCATGTATCCCCTTCACAAAATCACTGGCTCTTCACACATTTGTCTATTATTTTATGTGTTCATGAATTCAACATGTATTGGACTATGTGCCGGCAATGAAATTGGCACCAATGACCCAGAGAAGAAAAAGATAAAGTCCTGGGTAAGTAGGAGCTCACATTGGCACAGGGAAGGGATAGACAGGGCGAGGTATTCATGTGACCTTTAAGAGCAATGCTAGTCTGGCCAATGTGGCTCAGTGGTTGAGTGTCAACCTATGAACCAAGAGGTTTGGGTTTGATTCTGGTTCAGGGCACAGGCCAGGGCTAGGGACTCGATCCTCAGTAGGAAGCCTGCGCGAGGCACCCAGTCAATGACTCTCGCTCATCATTGATGTTTCTATCTCTCTCTCCAATTCCCTCTGTGAGATAGACATATCCTATCTAATAAAAGAGAAACATGGCCGCCGAGGCCGGTTTGGCTCAGTGGATAGAGCGTCGGCCTGCGGACTGAGGGGTCCCGGGTTCGATTCCGGTCAAGGGCATGTACCTGGGCTGCAGGCACATCCCCAGTGGGAGATGTGCAGGAGGCGGCTGATCGATGTTTCTCTCCCATCGATGTTTCTGGCTCTCTATCTCTCTCCCTTCCTCTCTGTAAAAAATCAATAAAATATATTTAAAAAAAAAAAAAAAGAGAAACATGGTAATTAGCGTATGACCGCTACCCTTCCCATTGACTAATCAGGGCGATATGCAAATTAACTGCCAGCCAAGATGGCGGCCGGCAGCCAGGCAGCTGGAAGCGAACATGAGGCTTGCTTGCTTCAGTGACGGAGGACTCCAACGTTCCCCGCCTGCCTTGCTGGCCTCTGAGCTTGCAGTTTAAGAAACATTGTAACAAATATAGAAGCTAAACAAAACCCCAGAAACCAGCTTTCAGCCGGCCAGGATCTCAGAGCTGGAGTTATACATTGTTTCGATTATAGAACACAAAAAAACCAGATACCTGCTTTCAGCAGCAGAGGCCTCAGAGCTGGAGCAAGAGCTAAACCTGGCCCAGAATAAAAAAGAAAAAAGAAAAAAAAAAGGAGCAGTTGGGAGCTTCAGTCGGCCTGAAAACAGCCCTCAGCCCCTCACCCAGACTGACCAGGCACCCCAGTGGGGACCCCCACCCTGAAGGGTGTGTGACCAGCTGCAAACAGCCATCATCCCCTCACCCAGGCTGGCCAGGCACCCCAGTGGGGACTCCACCCTGATCCAGGACACCTTTCAGGGCAAACCAGCTTGCCCCCACCCATGCACCAGGCCTCTATCCTATATAGTAAAAGGGTAATATGCCTCCCAGCACCGGGATCAGCGGAGCCTCAAGGCCTCCAGGCACCTGGATCAGCGTGACAGGGGGCAGCGCCCAAACCCCCTGATTGTCCTGCGGCTCTGTGTGTGACAGGGGGTGGGGCCACAACCTCCCTATCTGCCCTGCTCTGTTCGTGACAGGGGAAGGCGCCCCAACCCCCTGATCAGCCCTGCTCTGTGCCTGATAGTGGAGAGCTCCCCAACCCTCTGATCGGCCCTGCTCTGTGTGTGACAGGATGTGGCGCCCCAACCCTCCCCCCGCACGGGCCCTGCTCTGTGTGTGATGGGGTAGAGCCATAACCTCCCCATCAGCCCTGCCCTGAGTGTGACAGTGGTGGCGCTCCAACCCCCTGATCGGCCCTGCTCTGTGGGTGATAGAGGGTGGAGCCCCAACCCCCTGATCCGCCCTGCCCTGAGTGTGACAGGGGGCGTTGCCCTAACTCCCCTATTGGCCCTACTCTGTGAGTGAGAGGGGGGAGCTCCTCAACCCCCTGATTGGCCCTGCTCTGTGCGTGACAGGGGGCATCGCTCCAACCCCCTGATTGGCCCTGCTCTGTGCACAACAGGGGGCAGCACCCCAACTTCCCAATCGGCCCTGCTCTGAGCCCGACCAGGGGCTGCACCTAGGGATTGGGCCTGCCCTCTGCCACCCGGGAGCAGGCCTAAGCCAGCAGGCCGTTATCTCCCGAGGGGTCCCAGACTGTGAGAGGGCACAGGCCGGGCTGAGGGCCCCCCTCTCCCCCGAGTGCACAAAATTTTGTGCACCGGGCCTCTAGTATATATATAATTAAAGAGCAGTGCTAGAGGTGTGTGTATATGTTGCCACTTATTAATTCTTTCCATCAGTTCTATGGCTTCTGTCTCATAAGTGAGGCCCAGGCATCAGTGAATGTTGTCCACTCTGCTGGGCCCCAGGATCAGAATCTCTCCTTTTAAAGTGTCCCTCTTGTCACATTCCACATCTCAGCTGGATCCTTGGGAGTCTTAACTCCCCACAACACCTCAGCCTTTCAATGTCACCTTGCCCAGAAGGATGTACAACATGCATCTCCTCCCAAGAGAAACCAGGACCTGCTTCATTGGGACTTTGCAGGTGCAAATTATAAACTTTCCTCCCCGATTCTTCCACCTAAAAATCCTGCCTTCTCTGCCTCTAGTTTACCCTGTAATTTTGACAGCCCCACTCCTAGTCTTGGGCCTTGGTTTTCTCTTCTGTAAAATGGGTGTGCTTGCCTTTCCTGCCTCCTATGGGTTTTGTGAAAAGCAAATGTGATATGAGCAGTAAAGAATATAGCAGACTAAAAACTGTTTATGTCTATTAGCTGTCCTTAAAGTAACTGTAGTTATTTAATATAATATTTATACTAATAATTAGTGCTGCTACTTTTTTATTTTTATCATTATTATTATCATGGGAGAGTTGTTAGCTGCTTCCAAGAATCAGGCAGCTGTCATTACCAAGTGACTCAATCATTATAAGATCAAAAATATGCTAAATTGTAATGCATTTGAAAACCCCCTTCCATAAAAAAAACCATAGCCCTGCTATCACTGCATTTTCTCCTGATTTTCTCTCCCTCTCAGGATCACTCTAGCCAAATTTTACCTATTATGGAAGTGCTGGGGGCAAAGGGTTTGACCCAATTCTGAGCCTCTCACAGCCTGCCCTCTCTCTCTCCCACTCAGATGGGAGGATGTGCTCTGGGCCCACAGACGACTAAGATCTTCCAGGATCATTTCCTAGGTCCCTGGCATCCAATCTTACCTGCACGGCAGACCTTGCTGACATTAACACCTTTGGACCAAGGACAGAGATCCCCCTTTGTTTTTTCTGTAGGTCTGGTCCAGAAGTATACAGCTTCTCAGTATGGGGGGCAGCAGAGAAGGCCAAATGAGGCTGCAAGGTGTTTGAATTTCAGAAGGGAGCTTTCCCTCTAGTCTTCACTGGGTCCTCCTATTGCTGCTGGTTCCTCAACAGGCTTTTGCTCCCAGTTAATTACAAGTCCCAGATTAGTCTCTTTAACAACTTCCATCTCCCTTGTTGATGAACTACAATTCAGGAAGTTGCAGTGTTATTTGTAATCCTGCAGCTTAGCAACAGGGGCTCTCTGTTATTTACCACTGGCATTCAGTCCACAAAGGCAACCGACTAGTGTGGGTACTTTCCAGACAAGTGGTAACTACACGGGAACTGGGGGTCCCTGGATGGGGTTGAAACACAGAAACAGCTGGGTCTTGGCCCTCCCGCTATTGACTGTGTGGCAATTCATCTCTCTTTGTCTTCTGCGAAATAAGTACAGCATTCTTTACAGTGAACATGGGTCTATATATGTGAATGGGAATAATTAAAAAATACCTTTCAACAATCAGGTAATGTGGAAAGAATCTGTTCTGGAAGATTCTAGGGCTTGAAATAAGACAGATATGTATTCATTGTGGAACCCTCCTCACTGTCCCTACCGAGAGGGTACAGGGTGTGGGTGGCAGTGGGGGCTGTTGTGAAGAGCAAATAAAATAATGGATGTGAAATATGTGCTTGGGGTCCCAAGCATGGTTCTAATCATACTTTGCCACTTATTTACTATGTCATTTTGTACAAGATCTCCCCTTTCTGAGAGGCCATTTCATCATCTGAGAAAGGCTTAGCTACTAAAACAAAACAAAAACAAATGAGCAAATACTAGAGAGGAAACCATTGGGCTAGACTATTTCTAAAGTCTCCTACAGCTAAAAAACAGAATCAGTTAAATTAAAATTTTCTAAGGAATTGATTGACACTGCACAACATTCCATCCTAAAGTTGTTAAGTCACTTACGGGTTAGTGGATGGTTTGAGCAAATTTCTGCAGGGAACTATGTTGCTCAGCTAATGATTCTGGAAGCTCAGTTCCTCACTTCATACCTCACCCACCTACAGAGGGCAGGGGACAGGTCAGGAGACCTAGCCATGAGCTTGGAGTGTAACCCTGGGCAGGAGTGGGCCTTATTTTCCTCCTCATCCAACCAAAGGGCGAGGACTCAATATTCTCTGAGGTAGTATTCAGTTCAAAAGCCTGTGAATCTAACTTCTTTGAGTCTCACTTCTAACAAGTCTTGGGCACAGCAAATCGGGCTGGCCTAGTGCAGTGAGATGCGACTTGTTAGAGCAGATGGAGTGTGTCTATCATGGCGGCAGCGTAACCAGTCTGGTCACTTCAGATGTCTCTCCAATTAACACTCGTGGTGGCAGCCAACTGCTCAGGCAGCAGAACATGCTGGTGAGGATGGCGGGAACGCCTGGGCCTGCTGCCACACCTATTATTCCAGCCTTGAGTGGGAGGGGCCAGCCAGACTTTGGAGTGTGTGGGAGGGGGAGGAGGGGGGTAAAAAGGGAGGTGAAATGCGTGCAAAGAGATTTCTTTAGCTGTAGAGTCCTAGAAAGTCAGAAATGGAAAATGCTCATCTAGTCGGGGCTCTTATGATACTTTGATTTCACTTCCCTCTTCTTCATTCCCATGACACCTGATCCTGCTTGGATCACCATCACCTCTGGCTTTGCTTCTTTTTTAAAAAAATATACATGTTTTTATTGACTTCAGAGAAGAAGGGAGAGGGAGAGAGAGATAGAAACATCAATGATGAGAAAGAATCATTGATTGCCTGCTTCCTGCATGCCCCCCACTGGGGATCGAGCCTGCAATCTGCAACCCAGGCATGTGCTCTGACCAGGAATCAAACCATGACCTCCTGGTTCATAGGTCAACACTCAATCACTGAGCCATGCTGGCAGGACTGGCTTTGCTTCTTGAGTGATCTTCCTTACTTTCATTTCTTTTCCTCTCCACCCATCCAGCCAGAGTGAGATTGCTAAAACACAAATGTGATTAGGTTATTCCTCTGCATTTCAGTGTTTTCCTATTGAACTTGAGGGGGGGAGGGGGATAACAACAAAACAAAAACTAAACCCCATACTCTGACCTACACAGGCTCCTGGGAATGTGATTTACCTAATAATGTCTTACTTACTCTTCCCTTCTCTCCACAATGATTCATCATCAAGGAATTACTTGAAATTTCCCAACCCACCGAACTCTATCCTTTCCATATTCTTCCCTCTGCCTTCTTTCCCTTCTTTGTCTTGGGCTCAGCCTTTAAAATTTAACCTAGGGGTCACCTCTTCTGGGACACACTCTAGGGACATGCCTTCTGTGTCCCCATAGGGGGGTAATTGTTATCAAAGCAATTGCTGACTGTCCTTCAAAACAGGGCTCTCCTTAACTGCGCCTTCAGCTTTTAGAGGGATGAAAAGGTGTCTAATCCATTTTCTTCACAGAGGCAAAACTGGCATAGACATCCAAGACCCTAGTGATCTCCAGATAATTTTTCTGATATGTCTTTCTTTCATGCCATTGCTTGAACTGTGATTTTGGTCAAAGAGAACCACTTCACCAGAGAGCAGGCACATGATAAATGTAGGTTGAGTGAGTGAAGGATCCCCCTCATTTCACAGAGGAGAAAACAGGCCTGGAAAGAGGAGGTGATTCACTTGCTCACACAAAGAAAGGGTCAGTTGGTGCTGCTCCAGGGAATTCCTCTCTTGACCCCCAGACTGATGCTTTGTCCACTATCCTACACTCTCAGATAGTTTCAAGTAATGCTCCTCTGGTGTAGGAGAGCAGCAGAGAGCTCTCAGGGCACAGTGTGTTTGCACATGAAGGAAATCCTCAGTTCCGTCTGGGTTTGCCACATCTCCAAGCCCGTATGGAATTCCTGGATTTGCAAGCTGGGTGTTGAGAGGTGTACAACATCACAGTGAGAATGGGAAATGGTAGTATAAAACCACTTACAAAATATCAGGACGCTCAGAGACTTGGTAAGAGTGGGAGGCATTTAGAAAAAAAGAAAGAGCAATTTTGAACCTTACATACTGAGTCAGGTGTGGATGCTATCTGTGAATCCCAATGGCCAGAAATGGCAAAGATCCTCCCAGAGCCTTCGTCTGCCAAGCACATCGAAAATCCCTGCCTGTGTTGTTCTTGAAGAGGGAAAGTTTGGCATTGAATAGTTTTATTTCTGAAAAATCAAAACAACTCCTGAGAGTGGGCCCAGCTTTCAGTGGTAGCCTGGGTGTGAGTGTGCGGGCTTTCTAGCTTGAAGAAGTGTATCTGAAGCAATGCAGTAGGGAGCCCAAACCTCTGAGGCTGATTAACAGCTCAGCCTCAGGTCTCCTCCCTCCCAGACCACATCAACCCCCCAACTTCCATCTCTGAGCCAGCGCTCCTCAGAGCTGGGCAAAGAAATCTAACCAGGGGCTTTTTCTGGGCGTATGTATGGATCCTTCCATCAGAGGAATGCAGACAGGAACAGAAGTGGTTCTTGAAAATGTGGGCAGGGAGCATCGGTGAGTCAGAGAACAACAGGACTGAGGCAGCTTGGAGATCATGTAGCCCAGCACTCTCACTTGTCTTCTTGTCTTTTCTATTCTTTATTCCCTTTGTCCTTTCCTTTTCATTCCTTTATATGCTGTGCCTTCACCTAAATGTTATATGGAAACCCAACATGTTAAACTTAAGAATGGAACTGCTCTAGGCAATTGGAGTAGCAGATTATTGTCTCCCTTTCTGAGCTTCCCTCTATCAGATCTCATGGCAGCCAGGGAGGCCTCTCCTCAGACCCATGGGCTTCCCAGAAGCAATGTGGACGTTCCTGCAGTAATCCTACACCCTCATTTCTCACCTGGAGTCCTATGGCCCAAGGAGGTGATGGGATTTGTTAAAAATCAAACAGGTATTTAGCAATGGAGTTGGGCTCTATAGTGCCTCTCCTCACTTTCTAGGGTCCTTCCAGTAACCTGTACCAGATTCCACACAGGCCTGGCAAAGTCTCAGGCTGGCCACAGGTACTGCTGGTAAGAGAACAAAGTAAGTTAGAAATTAAGAAGTCCTAGGTCAGTAGCTCTGGGGAATGGAGACCGGATCAGACTGGTAGCTTGTCCCCCTGGGTCCTGGTTCCCCTGGGTCCTGGTGTTGCCATTCCTCTGCAGGTGCTTAGATCCCGGATTCAAACCTGCTTCTCCTCTGCCTGAGGCCCTGCCTTTAGAAGCTCTTGGAATGGATCCCATCTTCTTGCTAACATCCTTTCTTTTTCTGTTCCCCACCCTAACAGGACCTGACCTAGCCCTGAGCCTCGCCCAGGCATGGGAATGGTGGGAATGTATACCTGCTCCTGGTCCCCCAACCCCCAAAACTACCTGAATTTCTGATCACAGCTTGTCCCCAACCATGCTCCCATGTTCTGCTTGTCACTCAGGAGCCTCCCAAGGCCTTTCCTACCTAGCACCGGGCCTGGCAGTCTTCTCCCTTTGACAGGGCTTATATTCTGACAAGTTGCTTGTGTCCACAAGTCTGGATTTTCATAGCCTTTAGGGTTGGGATGTGGAGGAGGAAGGGGTTGACTGAACTTGAACATTCATGTCCTCTCAGTCAGCCAGGACATCCACTCTAAACCACATTCTCACACCTAGTCCTTCCACCTGTGAGTTCCTGGATTTGTGCCAGAAGGAACCCATCTGTGCCAGGAAAGCCCAGAGAAAGAGACCTGGGGACTTATTTCCAGAGGCTTTAGGGAAGAAAGAGGCTCCTGCAGCCCTCCAACCAAGCCCAGGCATGTTCCAGGCA
This sequence comes from Myotis nattereri, assembly GCF_964212035.1. Taxonomy (NCBI): domain Eukaryota; kingdom Metazoa; phylum Chordata; class Mammalia; order Chiroptera; family Vespertilionidae; genus Myotis; species Myotis nattereri. Next base: position 47,166,831 of record NC_138077.1, read on the forward strand.
ACACCAAGCCCTTCCCCTTTCACAGGGTGCTAGAAGGTACATACATTCTGAACCACCAAGATCCCTCAGATTCTGAAGTATCTTAAATTCTGGGACTGTGCCCAACCCTGCAGCCTTCATTCTGCTGAGGGGGAGATCCTGCCCATTTCCAGCCCTAGAGATCCCTTTCCTGGATGTATATACAGGCCCAGCCAAGACCCCTTCCTCCCCCAGTCATTCAACTGCCCTTTCAGAATGCAGGTACCAGAATTATATCCCAACTAGCCCACTGCCAGGCGCTGGGGAAGTCAACCCGCTTCTTCCCTGAAGAGGCTGCGATCAGAGGAGCCTAAGCAGTAGCATCTGCCCATCTTTCCCTACAGCAGTCCTGAGCAGGCAATGGGCCCAAGTCTTATGCTTTTCTGCAGCCCAGGATCAGAATCAGGCTGGCCTATGTGCATAAAGCTCCTACAGCAACAGAGCCTGACTCCCTAAACCCAGATCAGGAAGCCTCAGGCCATGGCCAGAGAGGCAGGATGAGTCTCTGAGCTGGGAGGCCCCCTGAGACCCATATTCCTCCTAGTGGTCCAGAGTGGGAGCTGGAGGCAGCTATGCTGCCCTGAAGTATAACCATAACAGTATAACCAAAGCTTATAGGGGATATAAGAACTACTGGGTAGGCCTCTGGGAGCTCCCATGCCCAGCACCAGTGGAGGGCTGTGTTCATCCAGCCTTGGCTCCAGAGCTATCTTCAGATACAATGAGTCAGTGGAATTTCTGCCTTAACAATGCCATAGAGCAAGTATCCTCTAAGCTTGAAAGGGAGCCTATTTTCATCAAGAACTGAGCAAGAAGGAATACACTCTGAGACCAAGATTGCAGGGCCTCCCGAGATCTGGCCTTAGAGGAGATAATGATTGCCCCACCTCCAGAATGACAACCATCTCTCCTGAGTCCTTCCTGGACCACAGACCAAAAGCCAGCCCCTTCTAGAACCTATAATAGGTGTCCCCAGACACCTCTAGGGAACCAGGGTGCTCTCAGATGTGGCCATGGCTTACTGGGAATGCCTACTCAGCCCATGTAAGATTGAGATGGGTGTGCCACCTGGAGAGGGTCCCTTGCCATAGGAGGACCCCTATGGATTTGTTGTGGGTGTAACAGTCCCCTGCAAGGGGCCCCTGGAGCAGAGAAGCCAGGAACAGACCTGAGAAGGCATAGCCTGTCAGTCTCCCACCCGGCTGGCAGCACTGTTCTTAAAGAGTTTGAGACACCCCTCCTGGAAGCCTCTAGAACCTCCCTAGAGAGAACATGATTCACAGGGAGGGAGGGGGGATGGTGGTGTTGTCTACCTACCTTTGGCCTAATCTAGCCTGAGGCTTGGGTTCCGACGCCAGACAGACTGGTGTCCTAGCCGCACATCTAATCACCACAGAGGCCAGGCGGGCAGGCAGAGATCTGGCCCTGGGATCTGTGTAGGCTTGAGGAACTCACTTGACCTTTCTCAACTTCAGTCCTCATCTTGGAAAATGGGGTGATGATAGCATTTGCCTCACAGGGCTGTTAGAATTCAGCTAAATGTCCTGAATCTTTCCCAGAAACAAAGGCCCTCAATACCTATTTTCTGCATCTGGTTCTGAAAGGTTAAGCCTAGGGGAGAAAACACAGGTTTTAGACAGTCAGCAGGACTCCCCTGGGTCCTGCCTGAGGGATTGGAGAGCAGCACGTGGGCCCCTCTGAGCTTGCTTTAAAGATTGCATCTATATGATACATTCTATTCTAGGGCAATGTGCTGGGCTGTAACAACTGGGACAGGAGGCAACAGGCCAGAATTCCTCCCCATGTCTGCCCCAAAGCTGCTGCCCCAGAATTCCTGCTGAGTTAGCCGCTTTGTGACTCAAAGTTTCAGGCCAGGGAGAAAACCAATTTCTCCTCCACCTTCCAGTCCAATGTATAACAAAAATCTTTCAAAATATGCAGCGCCTTGTAGATTTTTAAAACCCAGATTTTTAAAACTCCTCTGACCATCCCAGCCACCCAATGAGGCAGGATGGTGTCCTCATCTCCTGTGGGACCTCCTGTGGTTCAGAGAATTGACTTGTTCAGGGACCCAGTGTCACTTGGCAGTGGACATTTGCCTAGAGCACACATCTTCCTTTGTCTCTGTTCTTTCAGTTCAGGCTTAAACATTTATTTTGATCTTTGGCTTCAGTTGTGTCATTTCCAGTTTGGGATGCCATCATCACTCAGCCCCAGAGTCAGGCTAATCAGAGTTTCTGTGAGACCAGCAGGCAGGACTCGCCCCCGGCCCTCCACCAGAGCTGTGCTGCCCAGGGTTAAGCAGGCCTGAGACTCAACATGGACAGCAGGAGATGGAGGGTGGCTGGGACACAGGTTCATGAGAGCATAGACGGAGAGATGGTTGAGCAGCCCAAGCTGAAGGAAACAGTGTGGCGCACGGAGAAAGGGCTGTGTGGTCCCCTGCTGGTGTGTGCTTATTTCTCCCATTTGGCTTCATTGTTCTAGGCTGCAGAGAGGATAATGAAAGACAGGACTTTTGCTAGAGGCTTTAAGTCCTTTGTTTATGCAACTTAAAGACCACAAATCACAAAGAATCTAAAATGCCTGATTTGTAAACTGTATGTAATGTTTGACTTTTTATTAAAGTAGCAGAGCCACATGGTTCAAACAGGTGCAGACCTGGAGCCTCTGTTCTCCCCAGTGGGGGGTTTTCAGTTTTCAGATGGGGATGGCATGCAGTTTGCAGGTTGAAAGGCCAAGAAAAGGCTTCAGTTTTGATTAGGCTGTCCTCTCCCAGAACTCAAATACAGAAGGCATATAATAAAGGCAACAGTGCCCGCCCTAACCGGTTTGGCTCAGTGGATAGAAAATCGGCCTGTGGACTGAAAGGTCCCAGGTTCGATTGTGGTCAAGGGCATGTACCTTGGTTGCAAGCACATCCCCAGTAGGAGGTGTGCAGAATGCAGCTGATTAAAGTTTCTCTCTCATCAATGTTTCTAATTCTCTATCCCTCTCCTTTCCTCTCTGTAAAAAAGTCAATAAAATATATTTAAAAAATAAAATAAAATAAAGGCAACAGTGCCCTGATTCATGTCTTTCTCACCATAAGCCACTTTACTCATAGGCAATGGCTTCTAATCATCCTTAGTCTAGTTTTCATTGGGATTACCACCACAATTCTAAATAATATGCTTATTAACATTATTTTTTCTGTTTTATCCTCCGTATTCAACAATAAATATGCATCAGGCATCTTGTGTGTCTGTCAAGCTCTGTTCTAGGCAACCAGAGAGCTTGCACTGGGATTTAATGTCTTATTAGAATAGATGAGGATTTACCTTACTTAGAGCAACCCCTCTTTTGAACGCAGTTATCTCACCAATTTCACTTTGCAAAAAGATTTGAAAGAATAAAGCATTTTTAAATTTTTGTGTGTGCAGGGTGTAGGTCACAGGGATGAGCAGTTTTAGAGGGTTAGGACATCAGTTATTTCTTGAAGGCAGGGGACTTGGACAAAAACATTGAGAATAAGTCTCTGAAATGCTGTCAGAGAACCATGGATATTAAGACAAATTAAGGCTTATCTGGTGGAAGGAGCAGACATACACATACAATTTAATCCAAGGGATCAGAGATCCATGCTAAACTAGAGGTATAATTCTATGCAGCGGGAAACTCAAGTAAGAAAAGATTAAATCTGAATTGGGGAAAGTGTAGTTGAAATAGTCTTGAAAACATAGTAGAGCATTGGCAGAATGAAAGGGACCTGCCTGTGCAAAGGCCCTGGGGGAGGAAGGGCTCAGACAGGGATTGGGGAAGAGCAGGGTCTGAAGAGTGGTGGGAGGGGAGCTCTGGAGAAGTGGTCTGGAGCCTGGCAAGGGTAGAGTACCCTGGAGGCCAGCTGAGGTTTGGTTTTTGTCCGGAGACAGCAGGGCCTTTGGAGGTGTTAGAGTAGATCAGATCAGAGTGCAGCTTTCCTGACAAAGGTGAATCAGCCCTAAGCAAATGAGATATAGTGATTTCCTTCCTGCCCATCAGTGGGGTGGTTTTAGGGGAGGCAAAGGCTGAGCTAAGGCTTCTGGAATGGATCTGACCAGCCCCTCCCAGAAACTGCTCCTGACCTCCTTCTGTAAATACCCAATTACCTGTTCATTTCCCCAATTACCTAATCAGTGAACTCAAATCATTCACTGTGAAGTCTAACTTTCATAAGCGTTCTTCAGATTACACATATGATGTTCTTCTTCAAACCATAAATAACTATATGGTGTGTGTGAACTTCGCAAAGGTAGCTAGTTCATGCAGGAGAAAAAATAACATTCAATTAATCAGCTTGTCAGAAGCTGGATCATTATAAATGACAGGAAAACACATTTGCAGTATTAAAAAAATGAATTGAAATATGTATTTTCTAGAAAGCCACTCCATATTAATAAGAGGGGGAAAAAACCTAAGTATCAAATCTCAGAATCAAGCTGAAGATATAATCTTTTAAGTTGATATGCACAGTCACAGGAAGCACTGTAGTATGGGTGGCAAGTGCCATGCTATCAGTGTCAAGCTGCCCGTTTTAAATGCTGACTCTGCCCCTGTGACCTGTGTGACCTCCGGTCAGTAGTTAATCTCACTGAGCTTCAGCTCACTCACCTGTGACCTGATGCTGAAAATAGTTGTCGAGAAGAATAACTGAGTCATAATAAGTGAAACTCCTAGAACAGTGCCTTTTAAAAAATGCCCATCATTTTTGTCTCAATTTCAAAACTCTCTCACCTTTGATGTTGATATTCTTTTCCTTCCCAAGGGAGGCAGCAAAACTGATGGGAAACAGCCCGAGTTCAAAACCCGCTCTGCCACTTTCAGGCCTCTTGGTTTCCCTGGGCCTCAGTGTCATCGAGCATCACAGCGCGGGGCAACCCTTGCCTGAGTTTTCTCAGGTTGTTATGAAGAAAAGATAATATGTGTATGCAGGAAAGGCCCAAGATAAATATTTTGGGGCATTAAAAAGACAAATGACTTGCCCTATCCAGTTTTGGCCAGTGGTTAGAGTGTTGGCCCACGGACTGAAGGGTCCCGGGTTTGATTCTGGTCAAGGGCACATACCTCATACCTTGGTTGCAGGCATGTGCAGGAGGCAAGTAATCGATGTGTCTCTCACATTGATATTTCTCTCTCTCTCTCTCTCTCTCTGCCCCTCCCTTCCATTCTCTCTAAAAAATCAATAGAAAAAGAATATCCTCGGGTGATGATTAACAACAACAAAAAGGACAAATGACTGATGTTGTTTGTCAGTCAGTAGGCAGTAGCCCCCTTTTACCTCCAGACTCAGTCAGTTCTCAAAGGGTCAGAGTGTCAGAGTGTAAGCCAGGGTTCAAAGTAAGCCAGTGTTCAAAGTCACTCACCCCTACAGCAGACCTCCCTCCTCCCCCAGTGCTTCTTTGACTCAAGTAGGAAGCAATTCTAAGAACTTCTGACCCTGTGTCCTTGTCAGTAGTAATTTAAAAGCTCCATTCTTGGCAGATCTGTGAGGGGCTGTTCTGCCTCAGCAGGTCTTCTAAAGGAAGCAGCTGGTTGAGTTCTCATCCTGCCTTTGTCTTTTTCTCTTTCAAGGAAAAAATCCTTGAGAGCAAATCATGTCTGCACCCCTCCCCAGGCCTGACCTTGCATGACTGGTGATAAACAGTGCTGTCTATTGTCATGACCAGCTAACCGTGTGGTACCCCTCACCTTGGGAAATTTCTTCACACCATTCTGGCACTTAACTGAGTTTCTTTATTATTTAAGTTTGGAAACTCTTAGGAGCGTAATTTTTCTGTCAGTCAAAGCTAATGTTTCTACTATTGAAAGAAATTTTTCCAGCTCTGTGTGGGATTTTTTTTTTTTCCTTTTGAGTTCATCATTTCCTTGATGAAGGCACAGGGTTCTTCATGGCACGGGGATTTTAGCTGAGGCTACTTGGAGGAGTGTGGGATGGGAGAGAATTAGGCCGGCTACATGCACTGGCTTGAAGTGCACAGCAGAAGGAGAGATAGTCAAGTAGGTCTTTAAGGGCGAAAGGCAATTTTTCCGTATCCAAAAGCAATGCCTGCATTGGTGTCAACAATGTAAAGACAAGCAGGTGTGCCCCTGCCACCTAGTATACAGCAAAGGAGGCAGACATGGGGCTCTAGTGCCTTGGAGGATTCTGGAAACCCCTCTTCTGGGACTATTGTCTGAGGCTCCGACTGAGCTTCTCTGCAGGGAAAATAAAAGACGAGTGTCCCATGGAGTTCTCCTCTAAGGCTCACCAACTCCAGTATCCACTCTGAGCAGGTGTTGATGACACCTTAATGCTGATCTCCCTCTTCTTGCTGGTAGTTCCCACTGATGACTCTTCAACACCTCAAACACCAGATGTTCCCATCAAATCTCTTACTTCACCCCCAACCTCCTCCTCCTTCTGCTGTATTTGCAATCTCTACTCACAGCTCCAGTCCCTTCACCCCTGTTCCCAGGTAGAAACTTGAGAAATTTGCTGAGTTTTCCTTTTCTTTTCTCCTCTCACATAATTCTTCAGTCACCCTGTAGTCATGTCTCCGCTCTTTTCATTTCTACTAGAACTGCCTTGGTCAGACCCCACCACTTTTTCCATGGATCACTTTAAGAGGCTCCTATTTATCTCTTTCTCTCCAGTTTCTCTTTCCACCTATCAGTTCTTCATAGAGCTTCTTGAGCCACTTTTCTAAGTTCCAGGTTTGGTCATTTTGTTTTTCTTCCTCAAAAAGCCGCTGATGGTTCCCACTGCTATCCCTTGGCATGTCGTTTGTGGGGAAGACTTGTCTGCTCCTAGCAACCACTTCAATCACTCCTGTCTGTGCTTTTCTTCTTCCTTTGCTTCTGGCTCTGTTGCTCCAGCCTCCTGGATTCTCTTCTTGTGTCTCTCTTTGTCAGAATCTTTTCCAAGGTTCTGCACAAGTTCTATTTCCTTTATAAAAAGTTATTCATGTATTTCAGGAATAATTTAAAAATATTTACTCTGCACCCCTGGGCCTCAGGCTGTGTTAGATGTTGGGAGATGGCCATGAATAAGACACACACTGTTGCTTTCAGTCTATTGCAGGAATAGACTTTTACACCAATGAGTACATAAATAAATATTAATAACAAGTATGCTTCGTGTTTGGAAGAAAAAGAACAGATGCCATGAGGCAGAATGACCCAGGGAAGAGGGGGTATTAACTTGCGTGTACAGAATCAGGGAAGGCTCCTCTAGAAGAGACAGCTCTGAAGATGAACCGCGAGGAGCAATGAGAAATGTGTATGTGAGGGCCCTGTTGTGGGGAGGAAAGAGCCTCGCCAATTTCTAAGGTCAGAAATGACTGTTCTATCCCCTTAGTGCTTACAGAGCCCTTGGCACCTCGGTGGTCACATGCATAGACACCAGCTCTGAATTAGGAAGAACTGCACCAGTCAGAGGGTTCTGTTTGGGTAAAACCGTGTGTTACTTATTTTACTCAATCATTCATTGGACCAACAAGTATTTCGTGCACTTACTATGTAGGTACCAGAAGCAGATGTAGGTACCAGATATACAGTGATGAGTGAGGTACCCATGTCTCTTACAGAGATCTAGTCTCTGTGTCACCAGGACTTGGTGTAGTACTGATCACAGTAGGGATTCAGAAAAAATGTAGAATTTAGTGTCCAGAAATCTATTTGTGTAATACGATGAGCTTGAGTTTCCATTGAAACACTGATTACAAATGTCCCCAAACAGTCTCAACTCCATGGCACCAAATAGTTGCTCAGCAATGATGGCTATTGTTACTGTAGAAGATCCAGCTTCCTGCTTAAAGTTACACAGCTAGTGTATAATAGGCCTGGGATTTAAACCCGGGTCTGCTTCCCTTAGAGCTACCCTCTGTTCAAGGAAATATGGATGTGATATGTTATAATATAAGTATTACTCCATTAAAGGAGGTGTCATGGAGTTTGGAAATTTGAAACTAGAAATCTTGGGTCCTGTTCTTCACCACAAATGAGCAGGGCAACCTTGGGTAATTCATTTCCCCTCTCTTTTTCCTTGGTTTTCTCATTTATAGCATAAAGGTGTTGATAGATAACTTCTAGATTCTGTTTGTTCTACCCCTGGCAGTATGTGCCTCTGATCAAGAAATAGCACCAAATTGCCTTCCCAAGAGAGATAAAAAAAAAGCAATGGCATTGAAATTTAAAAGACTAGGATAGGAGGATAGGCAAAGCTTCTTCTATCAGCTAGCTGCTTGTCCCAAATCCTTGATAGCCAAAACCAGTTGGATTTCTTTCCTGCTTCCCACCTTCCCACCTTGAGCTATGAAGGGATCCAGGTCACAGTTGGTTTTAGAAGACAACAAAACCAGTTGCCTATACTCATAGCTTCCTTAGGTAACTTCTTTTCTTGTCTTGTTTTTCCTTTTCTTCTTTCTTTTCTTTCCTCCTCTCCTCCTCCTCCTCTTCCTCCTCCTCCTTCAGGAAAAGTGGACTAAAAATAGAAGATGGCTAATTAAAGTAACTAAATAAGAGATGGAGATTTAGAAAGGAATTTTGTTTCTGCTCCAAGTTTCTTCTTTTCCCTTTCCAGTTCTTTAGTTCTTTCTGATTGTATTTTCTAAAAAGTAGATATATTTGAGGAATCATAAAGACAAGTTCTGCACTCCTGTTTAGTAAATTTTAAACTCTTTTCCACCACCTTGAATCCACCTGTTTTCTGAAATCAAAGATAGGAAAAACCTTCTTGGAGATTTTTTAACCACTTTTGACCACTTTGGTAGTCCTTTAGGCCTTGGGATGAAGGAAGCACTAATTGGCTTAGCAAATTTCTATCAAGTTCCGACTCTATGTTCCTATCACTGTGGCAGGCCTTAGGGATAAATAAGGAAGAAAAGACTGTCATTCCCATCTGTCATGGTCTTACATGTCAATGTAAAGAATGAAACACAAAAGTAAATACACAATTATGAACTCTGAGAGGTGTTATGAAGGAGTTATGAAAACACCCTAGTTTCTGCTATTTCAGCTCTGGCCCTGGAGAAACATTCCTCCACTCTGTCACCACTTCTGCTACATGAGATTCTTCAGTTTGACCATGAATCATCATCTCGAGATTATCCCCAGCTCATCTGACCTCTATGTCATCAGTGAGGATCACAGGGCCCTCCTGGGCTTGCCCCGCCTCCCTAGGACACTGCTGCCTGGCATCCTAGCTTACCTCCTTTTAGCAGGAATGCCTTTCACTTTAATCTCCACACGTCCAAATCCTGCTCCTTCCTCCAGGCTCTGTTCAAGTTCCTTTATCCTGGCTGCAGCCATTCCTGAACTCCTTTCCCTACCTCAGGGAATCTGCTTGCTCTCCTCTAATGTCTCATGGCATTTGGTTTACTGTGCTATTCCAGTTGCTCTTCACCCTCTGCCTGGTGTTATGTAGTTATTTGTATATCCATCCCAGGCCTTATCTACTTACCCTCACCTTGAAAGCATGGATATTATTTATCATCGTATTTCAAATAGTATCATGCACAGTTAACACATTTGTTGAATCAAAACCCCAATGTTAAAGTTAAAACATGTGAATAGTCTTATATAGTTTTACAGAGAATGCTCACATATATCATCTAAACGAATCCTCAGAACAACCCTGTATAAAAGAAACTACTATAATCCCGCTTTACAGATGAAGAATAATAACAGTTATTTATTGAGTGCTGACTCTCTGCTAGGTATTATGATAAGAACTTTCCACATGTTACATTGTTCCATATTCATCCACTTCCAAATAAAAACAATAGTCATTTGTACTTACTCTGTTTCAGGCATTATATCTAACCCTTTATATCTAACTCATTTAATTCACACAACTCTATAAGTTAGCCATGCATGCTATCCTCATCTAATACATGAGGAAATTATGGCATATGGAGGTTAAAAAACTTACCCAAGTCCCATAGCTGAATTTGGCTTCCAAACTATGTCGTGACTATAGAGACACACATTCACACATGAGCATTTCCCTTCTTTCCTGACTCAGGCTGCCAGCACTGCTCAGTACTGCCTCAATAGGGTATGTTTATGCCCATTTTACAGATGAGAGAACTGAAATCTAGTGAGATTATGCAACTTGCCAATATTGTGTAACTGATCAGGGCACAGCACAGCCTTATACCTGCAAAGTCCATGTTTTGAACCATTCATCTGTGTCTTCAGAGAGATGTGACAATGGCCGGCCTACGCATATACCCACTTCCTCAGCCATGTAAATGTTTTATGATTCTTTAACATTTCTGTGTGTCTGCTATGCTCAGTTTCTTGAACTGGACCCTGTATATGTTGGGTAAGGTGGGGACTTACAAAGACTAATATACATTCCTTGCTTCTAATAGGCAAATAAAAAAAAAAACAATTAAATTATCCTTCACATCTATTCCTTCCTCTCCCTTCTTTTTTTCAACATGGTGCTTGATGCTGCTTCAAGCAGAGATCTTGAAGCAGCATCAAGCTTCCCTGGCAGAGATCTTGAGGGGATGGTAGAGTTAAGTCCTGAGTGGTCACCAAAGGTGAAGGGATGTGGAGAGATACAGGAGTTGAGTGGGACTGGCCTCGTTATTTTCACTCAGGAGCCGTGACTGGCGACTCTGTCCTTGGAGAAGACAGCAGTTGTTCATTTGCAGTTTCACACTGTGGACTAGGATGGGGGGTAAGGTGTGAGAGCGGTGGTCCAAGTCCTATGGAGAGAGGAGTCCATGATCACTTAGAGCAACCCCTCTCCAGGACCAGGTGGATCCTTACACCCCCATCTCCACCCTCTCCTCACCTTGCAGGTCACAGCACAAGTACAAAACACAGACCAGAATGGGGTGGGAGTTCTGGATTTGGCTCCCAACTTGGCCACTCATCATCAGATGATTGTGAGCAAGTCACTTCCCCCTCTGATACCCCGTTTCTACAGGAATTTGTTAAATAGGGTATAAGACATTTACTGTGCTGGTGTGGCCTGGATTAGTCATGCTGTTCATGAGAGCACTTGGCTGGCTATGAATGCTTGGTGCCTGTGAGATGCTGAGGAAGAAGAGACATCTAGGTCCTGCCTCCCCACAACAGGATTATGCTCACGAGGCACACCAGATTGACTCACACATAGCACAGGAAAATGGCACAGTTTTCACATTACCCATTTTCCAGGTCTGGAACTGGCGAGCCTAGTAATGAGAATCAGTTGGCATTAGCAAGTTTTCTGTGTGGGAGGGGAGAGGGGGTACAAGGGAGGATGGGGGAGGAGCTGAATCAGGAGAGGAGGGAGCTGCTCCCATGCAAAGGATCCAGGCCTGCAAATTACTGTTATTGAAGTGAAACTTGCTTCAGGTTCCAATGCTGCCAGGAGACCAGGCTCTCTCAGCTTTGCACAGATTCACCATGTGACCCCAGGCACATCTCAACTTTTCTCCTAGCCTCCGTTTCTTCATTTGTGAAGCAAGATACTGTTTACTTCCCAACATGTTGCAAAGGCATGGAGTTCTCATTCAAAGGGAGTTTTCTAAGGATGGTGTGAAAAAGATAGGACATCCCCCTACATCTCCCCAACCACCCCCAGTCTCTGTCCCGGCCAGGCCCAAGCATCTTAAACCATTTTTAGAATCCAACTGGCAGTGGTAGGCGTGAGTTAGAGGATTCCTGTACTTCGGTGAGTGTGCGTGCTTGACAGAGGGCTTTTAAATGAATCACTTTGCTTCTAGCAGGGCAGCACCTGCTCCTCAGCCTCCGAAGGCAGCGAGAGCAACACAATCATTCAAAAGCTGCGGCTTTCCATTCACATCTATAATTAGCGTGTAGGCTGCAGCAGCCGCGGGCTCTGCAAGGAAAGGGCCTTGGGCGGGGCCTAGTTCCCTAACTCCTCCCCCCTGTTATTCCCCTGCCCCGCCCTCCTCGCCCGGAGTCATCCTCGGCACCGCCCTGGGTCAGGGGATGGCTCTCAACTTCAGGATTCCTGCACGTAATATTGCCTGGACACCGGGACCCTCTGCACCCTCACTTTGGGACCACTGCAGAGGAGTAAACAGGCACCCTGGGGAATACGTTTCAGGGGGCAGCTATATTTAGAGTGGCATATTCCTGACCCCGCCCCACAGCTCCAGCAGCCCGCCCTCTCCCGGCCTGCCCCCTCGCCCCGCCCTCTCCCCCGCGGCCCCTCCCAGCCACCTCTCCCTCTTTGTCGCATTACATAGTAATCCGAGATGCATTGGATGAGCTCCAGGGAACAGAATGTACTTGGCAGAGACGCGGGGCTTGATGTCTGCAAAATGTCGGAAATGCAGCCAAGAGCTGCTAACTGGGTCATTAACCTCCAAAAGCAAAGCGAGGACTGTAGGCCGGCTCTGCCTCCCTTCATCTCGTCAATAAAAGCGCCTCAGTGTGAAGGGAAGAAAAAGCCCAAGGCTGGCGGCTTTGATTTCTAGGCACCAAAGGCAGGCCTGGCCCCTTCTCCTGGCCTGGGCCCTCCACCCCTGTGCTGTGTCCCAAAGTACAAGTGGCCTTTGAAAGCCCAGCAACCCCTCAGGGCCACTCTAGCACCTCTGGAAAGTCATTACTGAGCAGCCCTTCCATACCGCACAGCCTAGGGCCCAATTTCTGGGTCCTGGAGAAAAACAAGGAGTGGGGAAGAAAACATTAAGGGAAAAGGTTCTAGCTAGGTCCATCCTAGACCCCACTACAGTGAAAGGTTTTGTCATCCCTCTCCTCCAATTCTCCCTCTTCTTCCTGCCCTCCTCCGGCTGGGCTCTGCCACCTCTTCCTTTTTCTCCCCCATTTCTCTCTCTAGTTTCCTTCTTTCTGAGACCAGGCTGTGTGGTTGGTACACCAGGACATGTCCTAGCTCTAGGAGACTTGAGCTCTGTCACTTGCTGTGTGTGACCTTGGATAAGTCACTCCTTTGTGCTTTAATTCCCTTGTATGTCCTCAGTAATAACACCTTCCCGACCTACAGTAACAATGAATAGTGAGACCCACAGGTCAAATTCTCTTACAAACTACAAAGCTCTGCTCAGTGTCAGAGATATTCTCCCTACCTTGACCTTCACCCCTCTGAAAGCTCCCAGGTCCAAACTTTCTTTGGACTTGTATGTACTCCTGAAAAATAAGAGTACAAGTGGCTGTCTTACCAGGAAGCTTCTGAGGTTTGAATATTCACAAGGGGATAACCCCTAAAATTCACCTTCTTTAAGCAGTTTAGTCCCGCTGGATTGATAAACAGACACTTCCCCCTCCTCCAGTGTCTGGATGGAGAGAGAAAGTGCTTGGTACTAAAACTAGAAGAGGTCCTGTACTTAGTTCCTCAAATAATGAGACTCATTTACTTGTGGTAGGGAAGCTAGTCAGCCTGATGAGACTAACAGCAACCTATGCGACGTGAGTCTAGACATCTGGGGAGTCTCAACAGAAGTTGAGAAAGGGCAGGAATGAAATGTCCCTACCCAGCAGGACAGCAGCTGGCTGCTGAAAAATAGGTATCAAACACCAGAAAAGGTCACCTGGTCTGTGGGATGAAGCCCTCATATCCAACCTCAGCTGGATTTTTGGCTCTGCCTAATTTCTTTGACAAGTCTAACTCTTCAGAATTACCTTTCTTTATATAGTTGCCTCAGAAGGAGATCACAACTTGGAAAAGTTGGTCTGTGAAACCCCACTTATGAAAGGACAGTTCATTCCTGGCGGTGTTCAGAATCAGAACCAGTCCAACCGGGGCATCAGCACCCTTCCTGCCTCATCCCTGCCTGGGCTCACTACACCTTCCACTGCAGCCACATCAGACCTGTTCTGCCTCCTCACCATGCCCCATAGAGGCCCCATGCTCCCCTGCCACTGGGCCTGGGCTGAGGCTTTAAAAAAAATCACCTGGATTTAAAAATATCTCATTGCCACATATTGAAATCATTTGAAATCCTCAAAACTCAGCTCAAATGCCAACTCTCCTTTCTAGATGTCATCTCTTTCTCCTTCAACTCTTCCTTGCGACTGTTTTTATAATGTTTCACAATAACCAGCCAGCCTTGGCTTATGACACCTTTATGCTTATTATATCCTTATGGAGTAGAGGGTTCTCTGTGGATAGGGGACCCTTTGCTATTGGTCTCAACCCTGAAAGCTAAGGCAACTATATAGTCTGGTTTGCCTTCCCAGTTTATCTCTGTTGTCTTGGTTGTCACCATTAATAGCTCCCTCTTTCACCCTGAAGTATTATGTTTTAAACTATAACTTACATGGTCACCTTACTTAGGGTCTCTATCCAAGTACCTAGCACAATGAGTAGAGATTTGGCACATCTGATGACCTGCTTTGAAGAACACAGCAGAGCTGTCCCTTCCCCAGTTCTCTGGGGCTTTGGTCCCACCCCTTTTCACCAAACTGGAGGCATGCTACCCTTTGTTCCTCTTCCTCTTCCCTGGGGAAGAACAGCGGAAGGACCCAAGACCACTTTCTTTTTGACAGGCCTTTCCAGGATTGCAAAATGCTCTGACCCAGCAAGAATGTTGACCTCAGCTCTTCCCATCCTTCCAGCCCCTACCCAGCAGGACAGCAGCTGGCTGTTGGAAATAGGTATCAAACACCAGAGAAGGTCACCTGGTCTGTGGGATGAAGCCCTCATATCCAACCTCAGCTGGATTTTTGGCTCTGCCTAATTTCTTTGACAAGTCTAACTCTTCAGAATTACCTTCCTTTATATAGTTGCCTCAGAAGGAGGTCACAACTTGGAAAGCTGAGAGCTAGTTTGTTATAAACTATGTTAATATTCTAGGTGCAACTCAGAGGTTAGGAAAGACAAGTCCCTTGCCTTTTTGCATCATAGTAATGAAAAGTAAGCCAATTGGGGTGAGTGTTTGTTGACTTATTTTTAAAGATATCAAGCATTTGGAAATAACAGCAGGCAGGATGCCTGGCCTTGTGAATGGAGCATAGCGTCAGGAAGCCTGGGTCTTCTTTCTCCTTCTGACTCACTGCTTTGCTTTCTGGAGGATGAATCATATGCCCTTTCTCAGCACTGGGTCTCACTTCCTTCATCTCCCCTATAAAATGGGTGTATTTGCCATCCCTACCACACAGGAGGGGGCTGAGGCTTTAAGAGGCCTTGGTAATTACACAAAATAATATCATTAAAAGTAAAAATGTACTGTGTGTTTTTGCCTCTCCAGAGAGGCACACAAGGAGGGTATGTGAGGCCATTTTATGTTGCCGCTTTAGCTTCTGGGACACCTCAACTCACCGAGAACAGCCTTTTAGAAACTGGAAATGGGC
The DNA here is from genome assembly GCF_964212035.1 of Myotis nattereri. Lineage (NCBI taxonomy): Eukaryota > Metazoa > Chordata > Mammalia > Chiroptera > Vespertilionidae > Myotis > Myotis nattereri. Next base: position 47,182,125 of record NC_138077.1, read on the forward strand.
AGGGGAATCAGTCTCAAGACAGGTGGGAGGAGTCTGGTCTGTCTGAGTGGGAGCAAGAGTCCTATAAGTCATCAGGAAGGGAACAGGGAGACAGAATAGAGAGCAAACAGGGTCAATGTATGGAGGGCTTCCATGATGGGTGGGACATTTTGTTCTCTCTTGAGGGTTATGGAGCATCAGTGGAGATGACTGAGCATGGGCACGGCAGGATCTGCAGTGTGTTTCAGTGAGACACAACTATGAGAGGGAGAGGCAGACTCTGGAGCTGGCATCTCTCACATTTCAGTTTGGCCTTAAGTAGATGGTGGTGCCCTTTTATCTGAGTCTCAGTTTCCATCTCTAAAATAAATGGGTAAGATGGCCCTGAATAGCTTTAACACGTGCTGATTGTACAGTAAAGAGATTGAGGAAACAGCTTGCATGGGTGTGTGTGTGTGTGTGTGTGTGTGTGTGTGTGTGGGTGTGTGTCTGGGTAAGGGGAAGAAGTAGGAATGAGATAACTGCTCTGTTAGACACGCAGCCTTGTCTTTCAGGGAGGATGCTTGACTACTCTCATGATCTCAACCAAGCTTGAAGGGCTCCCTAAGTATCCAGAGCCCAAAGATCTTTCTTCAGACCCCAAAACAGTATATCTGCCCTTTAGGGCCTGCTCAGCCACCTGTGTCTAGACTTGTCTCCTCTTTACTTCCTAGCCCGGCTGAGACAGTGATATTTGAGGAGACTGCATTGAGGTTCGTGCTAACCAGCTGTTCCTCAAGATGCTTCAGAACTCACACTATCCTATATTAGGTTTCCAGGAAGCCTTCTACCAGCCAGGACTACATGGCTTGGGTCTTCAGAACTCTGCCTTAGAAGACATTTACCAAGGTCTGCTATGAGATTGACATATAGTACGTTCTTTATTATGAAGTTGCTATCAGGATATTATCTGGTAAGTTATTTAATGGCTCTCATGTAAAAACTCACACAGGAAATCCCTTGGTGAACTCATATAGCCAAAAAGAAAATATCATTAAAAAATCATATATATATATATATATATATATATATATATATATATATATATTCATTTTGGTGGTTTCAATAGTTCCCTTAGTTTCAGGGATAATTAGTGCAATTATGTATGCTCCTGTTTTATAGTTGGGTTTAAAGATACCTAAGTGTTTTATTGTAAGCTTCCTCAAATAGTTTTTCCAAGTAGGTTTACATAACTAAGTAAATAAACAAATAAGGGTTAAGTTGGACCAAATTAGTATATGAAGTGAGGAAATAAGTCCACTTATGAATAGTGAACTGACTGAAGCCCTCCTAACTTTAATTGAAGTAAAAGATCCAAATTGTAGAACATCATGGTTAAAAGTAGCTTTCACTCAAACCATTGATTTCATGCTCCTATATTTGAGTTGTGGTTTTGTGTAAAAAGATTTGAAGGGATTGTGATTATCTGTAAGCAGTGCAAGGACCCAATGATAATTGGAAGGAGAAAATCTAAATAGTTCTGTTAGAGTTATGGACTTGGCAATTGAGGAGGTTTTTTGGTGAAAGTTATGATTAGCCTATAAGGACACTATGATCCAAGTTTATTCTACCAGTTGTTGTGTGGCCTCAGATTGGTGTCTCAGCATTTACTAAATGATAAGGGAGAGCAGCTGAACTCTGAAGTTTCTTTTAGTGCGGGTGTTCTATTTGCCTAAAAGTCAGAATCTACAAGAGTTGGCTGATCAAATTCCACTAATCCACTTTGGGGGCCATAAACCAGCTCAGAACCTAATGTGCTCTCCCTCACCTATAGCCCCCACACCACACCCTGACTGCTGATGAGAGAAGGTCATATATGGATAAGGGAAGGGATGTGGTGGGAAGTTCCTGACACAATCTCTTCTTCTCCCTGAAGGACGTGTATGTTAGCTAAATAATGACTGAATGAAGCTAGCCCTAACTAGCTCTACGTGGGTTGCCTAAAGAAAATTTAAACTATAATTCTAGGATGCTAGGAATAAATTATTTAGAGCAACTTCCTCACTTGGTAGAAGAGGAAACTGAGGCTTAAGGAGACTTGCCCAAGGGACTTGGCCCAAGACACAAAGCCAAGTCTCAGAGCCAAGGCTAGAGGCCACACCTGCCCTGTTTCTTGGTGCTCATTTTTGCTGCTGGCTGAAGCTCAGTCTCTGGGTTACAATGAATAAATCTTTTTCTAGGCAACCCAGTTGCTAAGCTTTAATTACATCATTCTTGGGCTTAAAACCTTTGTAGATTTCTGCTACCAATTCCTAGTTCATTTTATGTTGATATTTAGGCTCTGTCCATGATATCTGCGATCACTTTTTAAAATATGTATGAATTTCCTTGTAAATGGTGAGGTAGGGAGAGGTAGACAGGAGATTTTGCTCAAGCTGATTTGACTATTTCTGACACACATCTATCTGATTAACCTTTTTCTGATTTCTCAGTTCTCAGCATCTTTTCTGTGCAATTGCTTGGATGTCACATTTCTGAAACTCATGTCCTATAAATAAATTAGTCACTTTTTTATTGGAAGTGGGAAGAAAGTTAGAGCTGGAAAACAGGGTCTTCAGCAGAGTTTAACTGGACTATGAGTGGAATTCTATAAGGCAAAGCAAGAAGGTTCAACGATCTGTCTTTTAGGTCAGCACAGAAGGCTCAGATAACAAACACCAAGCTATCCGCCAGTGCAGAAGGTTGAGTGTCTTCCCAAGTTCCCACCACCATCCCCAATTCTGCTCCAAGCGCGCCCTCTGCTGGGTTGGAGCATGACCCAGCAGTCTCAAATACCTTGGAAGTGGAGCCAATAGGAACACTGAAAAGATGGAAAGGAATATTGTGTTTCCTTGAGAGATGGGTTCCCACTCAGGAAAATGCTAAGCTACTCCTACTTAACCACAAGCACAAAATAAGATGGACCCATTTCAGGAGGTTCTGTTTCCTCTCAATTTATCATTCTCTTCATTTCAATTTATTTCCTTGTCTCATTTTGCTGATTGGTATTTGGGGAAATAATTCACTCTGTTAATTCAACCTAGAAGATCACCTTGAGATGAAAAAACAAAGGATTTAAATAGGGGAAATGGGGTTTAGTGAAATAGGAACAAAATTATGAATTTTACCATCTTCTTGAGGCCTAATGGCTGGATTATGAAGACCAATTTCTTAAAATAACTCAGTTTTTAATCTCAGGTTGATTATTCCCTAGGTTAAAAAACTTTCAGCAGCTATCCGAGGCCTACTAAATATGTCAACATTCTTTCCCTTAGCATTCAAGGTACATTTGTAAATTCATAATGCATTATTTTATTTGCATTTCATTTATCAAGGTTAATAGCATGTTTATTTTAAACAAGACTTTTACTTTGATTTCGTTTTTAAGAAATGAAAATGTATTAAAATTTTAAATATGTTTGAATTCAAAGTCATATATTTCACATGAAAAATTTGGCTCAGAAAATGCTTAATCTGCTTATAATTTTGAAGAAAAAAGATACTGGTTAAATAATTAGCTTTTTAAACAGAAGTAGTAATTGATAGATTGAATTCTAGTTTTAGCACTGAGGTTAGTCCTAACATACATGTTCTTTAGGAGGAAAAACAAGGTAAAACTTAATTTATTATCCTTATTGAATAAACAGAGAAATAATATGGTAGCCACCAAATTATGCCAACATTTTGAAGATTAAAATGGGCGAAACTTTAGAGAGAACTGTACCCTCATATAACTCAAATGGTAAAGTGAGACCTAGAAAGAAAAAAATTTCCCGAAAGTTCATGGGCAGTTCCTGGAGGAGCTTAAATTGGACTCTGGGTTATCGATTCTCCATCCAGAGCTCTCACCACTCCCCAGCACTATCTTTCTATGATGAAATGAAAAAGAACTCAAAGGTAAAAGACCCTAAAGTGCCTTTGGAAACTGTTCCCCAAGTCCCAATGAAATGAAGAGTTTCTTAATGTAGGCTCTGTCCCATTTCACTAAATCCTTAAGAGGCTGAGAAATGGGGCATTCGGATCCTTCCCGCATGCTGACCCTTCCTTCTGTTTATGCATGGGCTGGCCAGATGTTAGAGAAATAAACATTCGCAGCTGTTAGGATGGGAGGGGGGGAGGGTGGAGCCCATGAGGTTCCCATGTTTTGATCCAACACATCAGGACACATTTGATTTTAACTGCTTTCTTAGAGTTTACTGTCTTTAGCTCCCTTCCTAAAGCCTGCTGTTTGCCACTTCATGTTGAAGCTTACACTGAGAGATGCCAAGGGTTTCTGGAGCTAATCCCAGCCCTTCACCATGGTGGTGAAGATGACCAAGGCACCTGCTCCACGGATTGTTCCAAAACAACTCTGGGGACTCCTCTTCTCTCATCCCCTGCATTCCTTGATGCAAGGTCCGAGGCTCTCACTAGCAGGCAGAGGCCGGGAGGAGCACAATGTGAGTGACAGTGTTTTCCAGTGAGCGGAACATGGGCTTGGGGTTATGTAAGACCCAGTTTTAATCCTGGCACAGCTACTCACTGGCCATGAGTTTTGAATTAGTTGCTTAACCCTGAACCTTCTTATCCTTGCTTTTCCTTAAAATAGGGATACTGATACTTAGTTTTCAAAGAGAAAGGATTTAGTGCCATAATAGATTTGAAGTTAATAGTATGCAAGAGTGTCCAATTAATTGTAGCTATTATTTTTCTGTTTTTACTATATGATCTCACTTATATGTAGAATCTTTTTATTTATTTATATATTTTATTGAATTTATTGAGGTTACATTGATTCACAAAACCATACAGGTGTCAAGTGTACAACTCAACAAAACATCATCTGCACACTGACTTGTGTTCCCATCTATTACTATTTCTTGAGGGTCTTCTTCTAGAACCTATCCAAATGATATCGCTACTAATTTGTGAAGATATATGGAAGAGCATTAGGCCTCTTGCCCTCACACTATTTCTTAAGGGCCCAATAATGTGAGGACTTATTGTTATTGTTGATAATAGTATTCTATGTAATGTGTTTAAAAGTCTTCAAAACACTCTTTTTTTTCTATTTTATTGTGAAAAATTTCAAAGATAATTTTATAACAGCCATTTATAGGTTCTACCATTAACATTTACTGAACTTGTATTATCACTTATCTTTCATTCCTTCATCCATCTATAAATCCAGTTTTTATGTATTTCAAGGTAATTTGCAGACAGCAGTATATTTCCTCTTAAATTCTTCAGCATGAATATCATTAGTTAGAGTTTGATACTTGTTTACTGTTTTTTATTTTAATATACATTTATATGCAACAAAATGCAGTATTACTTATATATTTACCAAGTTTTGACAAATGTATACATCTGTATATCCCAAACCTCCATTAGGATAAATAACGTTCATTATTATCCTGTAAAGTTCTCTCCTTTCTCCTCCCAGTCAGTCCCTGTCTTCCTCAATTAGAGAAAAACCCTGCTCTTATTTATTTCCACCGTAGATTAGTTTGGCCTATTCTAGAACTTTGTATAAATGAAATAATATAGTATATACTTGTCTTGTAAAAGTCTTCTTTTACTCACATAATGTTTTCAATACTTATTCTTGTAACTATATGTACTGACAGTTTGTTTGTTCCCACTAGAAAGCTATATTTAGAGAGTGGTGCACATACCACCTAGAAAATACTGAATTGGTAAAAACAAAAAAGATTGTGTGTGTGTGTATAAGCAGAAAAAAATCTGGTAGGATAACCACCACAATATATATTACCTTTAAAACATGCAATCAGGGCAAGAGGAAGAAATGAGGAATTTTATTCTTGATTATACACTAATATATTGTTTAAAATTATATACATGTATAGAATTTTTAAAATATTAAAAACATAAAAATATTTAAAAAATAAAACAACAATTAAACTAAGCTCCTATGGGATGATAAAAGGGCTTGGGTCTTGTGCTGCCTGAGCCAACAGGCATGTCTCTTTGCTTCCCCTCTGCCCAAGTATGGTCTGTGCTACTGGATAAAAAAAAAAAAAAAAAAAAAAAAAAAAAAAGCCTAAATAATGAGTGGTGATGGAAAGCTCTGGATGAGAGTAATAGTTAGAGGAGAGATCTATTAGAGGTTTAAAATATGGGCAGGATTTAAGGGGAAGAAGTATAAAGGATAATTAAGATGGTTGAAAGAAAGTATTCTGAAAGATAAACCATAGACTTAGAATAGCTCAAAACACAGAGCCATAGATTCCTGCAGCCATAGATCTGTGAGAGGATTTAAGGGATGTTTGTTATGTTTCTCTTATTTTGAAAACTGAAAAATGAGACCCTATTTAAGAAAATGGGGGAGAACCAAGATGGTGGCATAGGTTAACACCTGTACTTGCTGCCTCTCACAACCACATCAAAATTACAACTAAAAGACATATCAACTATCATCCAGAACCACGGGAAAGATGGCTGAGTGGAAGTACTACAACCAGAGAGGTGAAGAAAGCTCATTGAGGCTGGTAGGAGGTGCGGAGGTGCAAAACAGGCTGGCACCCGGGTGCACTGTTTTTTTAATTGGGAAGGAGATACAAGCTCCCACTTGCTCTGACCTCCAGTTCTGGGTGAGACTCTGGGGGACCCAGACACATACAGGGAGAAACTGGACTGTCTGGTGTTGGGGCAGGAACACGAGGGTGGCTTTCTTTCAGACGGAGGTGCTAGTGGAGGTCATTGTTCTTGCGCTGGGAACTCTCTGGTGCAGGGCTGATTGGAATCACCAGGGCTGTTTTTTCTTCCCTGGTGATTCCTTGAGACCCCACCCCACCCAATTTATAACCCCACCCAAGCTGTTCACAGCAGCTTTTGCATATGAATGGCCTGTCCTTCCTCAGCCTAAAACCTGTCAAACAGGCAGCAGCTGGGTCAGGGAGCCCCAAAGCTACTAAAAGAAGGTCCAAAGCTGACAGCAGCAGCCTACCTTGTTTCACAGCTGGGCCTTGTCTGGGCACTTCCAAACCTGATACAAAAGGGAGGAATCTGCATATCTATCTATAGCTCCTGCTGGGTGGCCCCAGGCAGTGGCTGATTTTGCACCTCCTTGGTGATCCAAGAGCCAGTGTACCCAGTGGTCAGTGTGAGATCATAGCAGATTACAACTCTTCACATCCATAAGTGATACACTCACGGCACAGACTCAGTGAGCATCAAAGCCCTACTGAAGCAAGTCCTGTCCCATAAATGTTTCTCCTGCACAGCAGCTCTTCCATTGTAGACACAGCTGGTCCTCATAGCCAATTGGCCTGGAGGTCAATTCCTCCCAGTGATACCAACAGCAATCAAGGCTTACCTACAACAAGACTGTGCACACAGCCCACAAAGGAGTGCACCAAGAGTGTCCACCTCAGGTGATTGGGGAGGCCAAGCCACTGGGCCCTATAGGACACCTACCACACAAGGCCACTATCAACTTAAGGAGACTTAGCGGCTACCCAATACATAGAAACAAACACAGGGAAGCATCCAAAATGTGAAGACAAAGAAACATATCACAAGTGAAAAAAATGGAAGAAAGAAAAATACTGAATATAGAGTTCAAAACCACAGTTATAAGGTTACTCAAGAATCTTCTAGAAATCTCCAAGGAACTTAGTGAGACCTTCAAGGATCTTAGTGAGAATGCCAAAAAAAAAAAAAAAAAAAAAAAGGAAAAGGACCAGTCAGAAATTAATCATACACTGACTGAAATAAAGAATACTATACAGAGATTCAAAAATAGACTAGGCAGGGGTGGGCAAACTTTTTGACTTGAGGGCCACAATGGGCTCTTAAACTGGACTGGAGGGCCAGAAAAAAAAGCATAGATGGAGTGTTTGTGTGAACTAATATAAATTCAAAGTAAACATCATTAAATAAAAGGGTACGGTCTTTTTTTTTTTTCCAATAGTTTTATTCATTTTAAACAGACTGGATCCGGCCCACGGGTCATAGTTTGCCCATGGCTGGACTAGAGGATCCCAAGGATCAAGTCAAAAATTTGAAATACGAGGAAGCAAAAAACACCCAACTTTTTTCTTTTTGCTCAAAAGAAAAAAAGAAGACAAAAATATGAATGAAGATAGTGTAAGGGGCCTCTGGGACAACTTCAAGTGTACCAACCTTAGAATTATGGGGGTACCAGAAGAAGAGAGAGAGCAAGATAACCTATTTGAAGAAATAATGGCAGAAAACTTCCCCTACCTGATGAAAGAAATAGACTTACAAGTGCAGGAAGTACAGAGAACCCAAAACAAGAGGAATCCAAAGAGGACCACACCAAGACGCATCATAATTAAAATGCCAAGGGCAAAAGACAAAGAGAAAATCTTAAAAGCAGCAAAAGAAAAACAGTTAGTTACCTACAAGGGAGTGCCCATATGACTGTCAGCTGATTTCTCAACAGAAACTATGCAGGCTAGAAGGGAGTGGGAAGAAATATTCAAAGTGATAAGTAGCAAGAACCTATAATCAATATTACTCTACCTAGCAAAGCTATCATTTAGAATTGAAGGTCAGATAAAGAGCTTCACAGACGAGAAAAAGCTAAAGGAGTTCACCACCAAACCAGTATTATATGAAATGCTGAAGGGTATTCTTTAAGAAGAGGAGGAAGAAGAAAAAAGTAAAGATAAAAAATTATGAAGAACAAAGTGACAATATCTATCAACAAGTGAATCTAAAAATCAAATGAATAAGAAATCTGATGAACAGAATAAACTGGTGAATGTAATAGAATCAGGGGCATGGAAAGGGAGCGGAATGACAATTCTCAGGGGGGAGAGGGTGTGAAGGTGCAGGAAGAGATTGGACAAAGATCTTATACCTATAGATGAGGACAGTGACAGGAGGTGAGGGCCTGGGGTATGGTGAGAACTGGGTGGAGGGAAGCTATAGGAGAAAAAAGAGGAGCATCTGTAATATTCTGAACAATAAAGATTTAAAAAAAATGGCATGTAATCTCACTAGATAATTGAACTTTAGAGCTGACCCCAGAGGTCTTAGAGATCATTAAAGCTCCTTGCAGGCTGGCAAATGTCTGTGTTTCCTGTGGACAGTGTCAGGTACTAAGGTGCTAGTTATTGAAAAAGTAAATATAACTCTTGACCCCCATTTTACAGATATGACAACTGAGATATGAACTGATGCTTGCTCAGAAGAAGGCCTATCTCACTCAGAGGATAATAGCCACTGATTACCAGTGTTCCCTGAAATACCACAATAAGAGATAGATTAAAATTTTATTTGAGAGGTCTAGGTTAAATATAATGAGGACTTTCTTAGAAGTGAATCTTGTGAAACCTCTATTTCTTAGAAATCTTTAAAAATATAATAGTTTCACATGTTGACATTGTTTAAATGTGGTACCACTTGCTAGGCTAGAAGATCTCTTGTTTCCTTCTAGTTAAAATAAAAAATAAAAAGATCAAGACTTCAGTTTCTTCTTGCAAGTCTGACCCCTAGTGGTCACCATCTCTGGGTTGTGCTGAAGGGAAAAAAGGTGAAGAAAATGAAGACAACCAGACTTTGTTTCTGGAATTGGAAATGAACCTTATAAATTTCCTAGTCAAATGATCCATTACACAAACAAGAGAACTTAGACCAAATGAATAGAAGTAATGCCCCAACATCAGTGACTTTGTAGTAAAGCTTGAAGTAGAACCCAAGACCTTTTGCTGGTGCTCTAGGTTCAAGATTCAATTCCTACATCTTCCTGAGTCTCTCACCTCCAGTGGATCTGGAAGCTGGAGCCTGGTCAGATATTTGGGCTTCAAATATAGCTGTGATCCTGTTCACTAGCCATTAAAAAGAAGTTATTTTTTTAAGCTAATAGAGCATAAAAACATAATTTGTTTGGTTTTGAGCACTATGTCATGGATAGAAGACCTCAGACAAACTGCTGGTCTCTATTATAAACTGATGAACAAAAATAGATATAGAGGCAAAGAAGCATTGAACAGATTGTCAAACTACAGTGGGAAGGCTGAGGAGAGTTGGAAGTGGGGGGTAAGTGATTAACTGAAGGACTTGTATGCATGCATCATAAGCATAACCAATGGATGCAAGACACTGAGGTGGTGGTGGTGAGGGCGTGTGCCGGGCGGGGAGCGGGGGAGGAGAGGCTGGAGGAAGGTCAGTGGGGAAAAAAGGAGACATATGTACTACTATTTGTGATACTTTAAACAATAAATAGAATTAAAAAATAAATAAAATGGGGGGGGGGATGGTATGATCTCTAAGGGATTGTCTAGTTCAAATGTATAAGGCTTTCAAGCACACATTGTATCTCGGCTCAGAATTCATAACAAATGATGGAACTGTTTTCATTACAGCAGTACTCCTCCTTTTTAGAATAGGGATCCTGGATGTGGTATCAACGGAACCCTGAAAGATCAGGCTCCACAAAATTGATGATCTCTCTGAAGAGGCATGCAGTTGTTAATGCATCTGCACATTGTCTTGGAGAAAAACATCCTTAGATTTCATCTGAAGGATCTAGGACCACATCAAAATTTATAAAATCACTGAGTTAAAATTAACAGTGGAATAAGATTTCCAAGAAAGTAAAGGACATAAGCTCTGACATTTAGCTCTCATCCCTGAGTCAGACTTAGTGTGTTAGCCCCCTGTTGACATAGAAACAGCAGATATACACTGCTTCTGCACTCAGGGGACAGGAGCCCAGTTCTCCTTCTCTCCTATTTTGTGTTGAAGATTATTTAGTAGCTTCAACTTCTGCTTAGCTGACAGAAGCCCTCCATTCTGACAGACAGGCTTAGCATACTACTAGTAAATACTCATGGTTGATAGGCTGCTCTCAAGTGTCCTGGTGCTCATCTCCTCCCGCTAATTGAGCTGTATGTTTACCACGGGTTAATTGGTTTCCCCCCAAAACATATTTATGTCACTTTTATTACTTAATATAATTATATAATTTAAATATTATGCAAACAGCTGAAGTATAAGTATGGAAATAAAAACAGTTGTTCCAATGAAAACTAAGTTAATTGCTTTGGAAAGGCTCAAAGTGATAAGATGCTCTAAAATTAGTTTGTGGGTGAGGTATCCATACAAGTGATAAAAAAAATCTAGGAGAATTCTGCAAGTTTTTAAGTTTCGTCCATTAAGACAAGCAAAACAAAAACAGACAGATAAAACAAAAACAACCTAAACTGTAAATAATGGGGGGTACATTATGGGAGTGGTTTTGCCAAGAAAAACAAGAAGAAACTCTGGAATTGGAAAATATGTGCTTAAAAAAAGGACTTGGCCTGCTGACTGGCAAATGAATGTCAAGTTAATTATATGCATTCATATGATTCCCAGCCTGAACCAACTCTTCTGATGAGCTGACATTGGTGATTCTTTATGATGAAGATTAAAATATCACAGTGAGGTCCAAGAAAACTGGTTTATTTGTGTCTCCTAAGTGCTAATTTCTTGAGGGTTTGAGCTTTAAAAATTCCTGTAATACCTCTTTTTATTGTTGGAAGTCTGTTTTTTTTGCAGGAGCTTCTCACAGACCCTTTTCTCTTTGACAGTAAGCAAGCTTTGCCTTGGATCCAGGTGCCAAGAATTCAGCATTCAAAATCTCTGTTAAATTAATGTTTCTTCATCTTAGCAATCTAGTCACATTCATTCAAAATCTGGACCCAGGTTCACTGTTCAATGTCTTAAGATTTCAACTCTGCAGGGTCATATGTGGTCTATTAATATTATACTTTCCCTTTTCAGAGTGTATGAGCCACAAACATGGACACGCTCTTTGCCTTAGCTTTTTCCTGGAAGTTCATGCTATAGAAAAAATATGACTGATAAAAAAATGAACTGGGCAAAAATGTTCATGCAGCATTATATGTAATAGTAAAGACAGCAAAACTACCTAAGTGTTTAGTAACAGAGTAATCATTTCATTGTGATGTTTTCACCCAATATTATTTGGTAGTTGTGGCTGGTTGTTTATGTGATCATGAAATGAAAATTATGAACAATATCAGCAATAATTATTGGAAAATATTTATGATAGTATATTAAGTGAAGAAAATGCAAAATGGAATGAACCTCATGATTAGAAATGTAATAAATGTATATGTGAAACCAGTGGGTTGGGAAGATTTGATATTTTCATTTTTTGCCAATTTCTCATGTCTTATTCTTTCAATGATTAGAAAATCCCACATTATGCAATGACTCACCAATTTTCTAACTTTGGTATCCTGGGAGGCCTTGAGATGTATGAGGTTTTATGTAGAGTTTCCCAGAACCACAGAATTACCCCCAAGAGGAGTGAAGATTAGGCAAGAGCTCACTTGATTATAGGTGGAATGGGTTGAAAAGTGCCTTTGAGGTCATATGGGTCTGCTTTCCTCATTCTACAAATAACATTTATTATGGCACTTACTAGCAGCTGGACCGGAACAAGTTACTTAGGTGCCCTATACCTCAGCAGCTTCTTCTGCAAAATGAATTAATAAAAGTATCAATGTCCATGGTTTGTTGTGTGGTTTAAATGATATAAATGCAGGACATGGCACAGATTAAGCTCTCAACAAATGTTAGTTGTTAATATCACAAAAGTCAGTGGTTGAGCTAGGGCCAGAATTCAGATTTCCTCACTTTCTCACTGGGGCTATTTGTGTCACACCAAACACAGACGGTTCACTTTAATCCAGGCTGGAATGCTTTTCTTTGCTGAAGACTGGGCAACATAAAGGCTATTCCAACATCACAATGACATCTCATAATTCTTGCCTATCAGGTGACCAATGGCATACATGGTTGTTAGGACTACATATGGAAACTGTAGGGATACATTAAGAAGACGGTACCAACTGAACTCAAAATAACCTTAAATACGACAGAACTGGGCTCAAGTTCTCTGACCATTTATGTCCTATTTGACTTCTTGATCTGCACTTGCTATTAGAAGCTTTAATTTTCTTATTGGCCAGATGGGGAATAAGAGAGATAAGCCTCCCTATGCATGTGTTGTGTTACCATATGTGAAAAGACTACGTAAGGTGGAATACAATTCAAAGTGTTGATTTTTAAAAATTATTTTATTTATTTATTTATTTATTTATTTATTTATTTATTTATTTATTTATTTTTAAGTTGTATGTACCAGGAATTATTCAAAGGACTTTACACAAATTAATTAATTGAATGTCCTCTAAAGTAGTTTCTACCATTATCTAGCTTTACTTAGGAAGGCACAAGGAGGTTAAGGAACTTACCTACATCATATAACTGGTGATAGTACTGAGGTTGGAACATAGGACTTCGCAGGGCTCTCATGCTACTTCACCATCATTGAATGTGCCTTGGACTAGTAGTAAAATAACATAAGGTTCTGGAGTCTGTTTTCCTTCTTTCTAAGGTTCAGTTCAATATAGTCCAATCTGATGGGATAGAATCCAATGGAATCTCATCCCATCACACCCACCCCATGCTATTCTATGCCCTGGCATCCCATTCAATCCTATTCAATTTAATTCAATACAACCCAAGAAATATTCTCTTCAATGTTTAATTTGTGCCAGTGGTCACTCCACAAAGCAGCATGAGAGCTAACAGGGAGGGGCTGGACCCAAGAAACTTGAGTTTTGATAGGGGTCTTCTGGAACCAGAGTTTGGGTGGTAGGGGGAGAGTTGAAAAACAGAGTGGAGGAGGGCTGGAGGACTAGGTGAAAAGGTGGAAAGATTAAGCAAAGAGAAAAAACCTCATAGACACAGACAATAGTACGGTGATAACCAGAGGGAAAGGGCCGGGGGTCGGGGGTGGGGGTGAGATAGAAGAGGGCAAAGTGGGGAGAAATGGTGATGGAAGGACACTTGATCTGGGGTGGTGAACATACAATACAATATACAGATGATGTTATAGAATTGTACACCTGAAACCTATATAATTTTATGAAGAAATGCCACCCCAATAAGTACAATAAAAATTTAAAAATAATAAATAAAAGGAAAAATGAAAAACACATACTCTAGGTCCCTGAAAAGCAAATGGTCTTTGAGTGGGTTTGTGTCTTCAACACTGGCACTGTTGCAACTGTCTGGTTCCAGACGAAGTGGCCAGCAGCCTGGGGCTGCCGTTTTAAGCTACAGTCACGTCATTTCAGTGACCTGGGGGGTGTGATTTCTTATTCTTCCTTTCCTACTAAGCATTACAAGGAAAACCTGCATATTTGTGGGCTATTCTATGTTTTGAACATGAAAATAAAAAGCTTGTATAAATCACCTGCACCGTGTCTGAGCCATAGGTGATGCTCATAAGGTGGCATTATTACCATCATTATTCTAAACCTTTGCAATCTGGCTGCTTTTCCATAGTTCCCTCTGAGAGAGCGCTCAAATAGCCCCACAGACCCGACTATGTATTACAATTATTTGTCTCTTTTGGGGAGTTCTATCTTTTCTGTTCCACGATAAAAAGTGAAACAAACCAGGCTAAGTGTTACAGTTCACGCTCCTGCTTGTCCAGTGGCCACATTACAGGGACTGTGCGTGTTCCCTGTGGGTAAACTGTTCCCTTACACAACACTTTTGACATTACACAATTAAGAAGACTTGCATATTAAAATTTGAGGCATGTGTAAGTACCTCATAATTAACTGCTGTCTATTTAACCAGACAGTTTAGCAAGTTAATTTGATGTCTGTTATGAAACTTAATAATTGTCAGTTATTTTTTTAAAAAACAATTTACTGGTATAATCATTAACTACCCCTAGATTATCTTGTCAAATTGATAATTAAATACCTCAGAAATTCATTACAGAGTCAGTATATTAATAGGAATGTAATTAAGTAATGTTTTGCTTATGTAATCTAGTTTATTACCTGTACACTTATTTATCTTTTCTACACTTATTAAATCTTCCTAGGAGCCTCTTCAGAATCAATAGAAAACCAAAAGTCAATGAATGTCTTATTAGATCCAAATGAGCATCTTAATTGAGAGACTGTGAAACAAATATAGATTCTCCATATTTGTGGAGAGAGGGGTTGAGATTATTCCTATTTCACAGTAGGATTAGTTGGGAAACCAAAGTTCTTTTTATTCCTCCTTACATTTCTTCCTGCATTCTTTTTTTCTTTTCTTTACTCCTGCATTCCCTTTTCTCCCTTCCTTCCATTCCTCCTTCCCTACTTCCGTTCTTTCTTCCTCCCTTCTTTTCTTTCTTCCCCATCTCTCTCTCTCTCCCTTCCTTCCTTCCTCCATATTGCTCTTCCTTTTTTTCTTTCCATCAAACATTTAAGTGCCTGCTATGTAGCAGTCATTTTGTGAGACACTGAGAATCTATACTAATAAAAGGGTAATATGCTGATTAGGGCAGATGTCCATCTGGATAAAGCCATAGTGGCTGTGAGGTCAGGGCTCAGGCAGCTGTGGGCTCAGGCAGCCATGGGCTCAGACAGCTGTGAGGCCCAGGGCTCAGGCAGGCATGAACCCTGGTGGCTGCAAGGTCTTGGGATCAGGCCTCACTGCCACTGTGGCTGGCAGTGGCAGCAGCAGTGGGGTGATGGGGGCAGCACCTTCCCCTGATTAGCCTGGTTGCCTCCCTCAGAGGGAGGCCAGACTGAAGCTTAGGCCAGACTGGGGGATGTCCTACAGCTGTCAGTAGGACATCCCCTGAGGGCTCCCGGACTGTGAGAGGGGGTAGGCCGGGCTGAGGGACGCCCCCCCACCCCCACCGTGCATGAATTTTTGTGCACTGAGCCTCTAGTATATAATATATGATTTCTATTCTAATGTAGTGTAGGAGAGAGAACTGTAAAATATTGCAATGCAACATGTGCCCAGTGATAAGGGAGCACAGAAGAAGAAACTAACTGTACTGGTAGTAAGGGAAGATTTCTCAGAGAAGGTAACATGTGAGCTTGCCAGGTATCAGGATTTAGGAGTTTTCCAGGGAGGAAAAAGTCTGAGAGGAGCATTCCAAGGAGATGGAATAGCATGTTCATTGACTTGGGAACAGGGAGGAACACAGACCACTCAGGAGTTAGATGGAAAGGAATGCATCTTAAACTGTTAAGTTTCATGATCAGAGCTGTGTTTTTCAAAGGATCGTATGGGGGATTAGGGTAAGAGTTTCAGAAGCTCTCTTTCACACAGTTATGAGGTCCAGTGGCTTGCCCTGATACCCTTCAGTCCTCAAGATAAGCATTCAAATTGCAGACTGGCTGGTCCTTCCTTTCCACACCCTCCCCTCCTGGTGATCATCATATGCCAGGGTTTTACAAATTACATCGGCTTTCTGCTCTGTTGTCACTAATAAAGATATTCATACTTTTTAGATCACATATCCAAGTATTGAACTTGATAAATAAGATCACAATATATTTCAGCATGGACTTCCAAAAAAGAAGCCCATAGTTCAGTTTAGTTATTCCCAGAAACTATATGATGTATTCAGGAGCAACCAAGATCAAACTCAAGGATGCTTGGTTATATGAAGCACACTGGATAAAATTTAGAAGAGAGTGAGCCTTAAATTAATCGTTTTCAAACCTCCCTATAGAACTCAGTCATTCATAACTTTCTTATCCTTCATAACCACTGAGACACACATGAGTCAATTGTAACAATTTCTGTCCCTTACTAAGTGTCAATCGCTATAAATGTAACTGCCTGTGTGGAGTTTCTCCTGGCTACATGCCTGGGTGCTTTTTGGTGAAGAAGGAAAAGAAGGAGAGAGAGAAAGAGAGAGAGAGAGAGAGAAAACTTATTTTGTTGAGCTTGGCATCTGGTGCTTTTAACTAGGGATAAATTTAATGTCCTTTTACTACAAGCACAGTGTAGCTTTACCTCTAAAATTATAATGCAGTGACATTTTGGTGAACAGGCCGTTTTGAACATTTGTGCCTTAAGGTGTTTATTGAAGCTTTATGAAAACGGGTTTTTCTCAATATCCTTAAAGTCACTTCTACACTTTATAAAGTTTCTCTGTAGGAGAGAAATGGAATTTATAATGTTTTTAAATCCTCAGATATAGCTGCTTTCCAGGCCTTAAAACTCTTAAGCCACTCAATGTGCCTTGGTATATGGTATTAGAAATACTTTTAAAATTTGTGATGTTGTCAACTAGAAAGGCCTTTGGGGGAAATTTTACAGTCTGACAGTGTCATTTGCCATACAACTTCATTGGAATTCTTAAACCATAGCTGAAAAAAACCTTCTATTACTTTTAGTCCCCTTCCCCTCCACCTCAGACACCATTTAGAACTTTAATAAAGGCGGTGGGTAAAACAGCCTTTCCATTATTTAAGTTGCAGGAAACTTTGTAGTTTTTGAGGTTTAACACAATGTGTATTCCTAAATTTGCACTGATCACTATGATAGTGAATATGGAAAACAGTCTTTTGTATTGATGCATTTTGTACCTCCCTTCAATAAAAGCATAACAGCCATAGAAATTATTTAAAAAACAAAACAAAAAACCCCCAAACTCATTCTGGTATTTAAAACTATATGGACTATACTCAGCAGATAGAAAATGTGTCCAAAGTCTCTGAAGACTCTTTTTTTCATAATGCTTTGAAATCAATTTTCTACCCTAATGATATTCTTCAGCTCTGGCGCAATGGAAGACTCTGCTTGGAGGGCTTGCCTTGCTCTAGGAAGTAAATATGGTTCATTTCTGATACTAATATGCTTTGCATGTGCCAGGCCTCCCTATGTGATCTGTACTGTACCAGCAATGTTTTAAAATGACCAAAATGATCACATTAGATGATAACATTAGACAAAGTCAGGAATGATCAGATTCAATAGCTAAGCAATCCCAAGGGTGCAAAATTCTCTACACTCTGAGCCTGTGTTTACAAGTAAGTGACAAAAGACACTCTATAAATACAATGTAGCTTTACTTAAAAATATTGTATGTTTGTGGTAATAGGACTTCAACATCCCACTCTGAGATCTCTTATAACTCACTAGAGGCCCCAGGCACGAAATTCATGCAAGGGTAGGCCTTCCTTACCCTGGCTGCCGGCACTGGCTTCTCTCTGGCACCCAGGACCTGGGCTTCCCTCCCAGCCCTGGCTTCATCCTGAAGGTCGTCCAGAAGGAAGTCCGATCTAATTAGCATATCATGCTTTTATAATTATAGATTTGCAGGTTTGGCCAGAGAAGTAATTTAGTTCTCAAAACTTCTGGACCAAGATGCTGGATGATATTTTCTTGAAGTTGGATGTCAGTGAGACCTGGACCTGAGACTGGTAACCTGCTTTAAAGTCCCTGGTCTGCCACTTTCTAAGTGGATGACTTGAGCCCAGGAGCCTTCTCTCTCAGGGACCTCAGTTTCCTCATATGGAAAATGGGATAATTGTTCCAGGCCCTCCCAACTCACATTACTGTTGGAAGGATCAAATGAGATCCTAAGTTTAAGATACCTTGTAAACAGCTCATTAAATCTACAAAAATGTGAGGGGTAGTATTATGAGTAGACCTAAAAGGTTATAAATATTTCAGAAGTTAATATTCAGTACTCAAAGCATATGGTTAAAGCTAGGTACTAATTTGTGCATCAGACCTGGTTCCCAGGCATTGGTGCACAGACGCACATATTCCCATTCTTTGAGAGGGATTGTTCTTCCAAGGTGCTTCCCCATGGCTGCAGTTATAGTTGCCTGTTGGCCTGTCTGCATCTTCGGTGAGTCTGTAAGTCCTGTGGGAGTAAGGATCCCCCACATTGTGACTGTCTGGCGCAATGGTAACTGTACAGCGTTTAAGGATAGGCAACTTGGGTTGGTCCTAATGCTCGTCCTGGCTTTGCCACTTATTGTGTGACTTAAGGCAAATTACTGAACCTCTTTAAGTCTTAGTTTTCTCTTCTGTAGCATGAAATAAATAAATATGCCTACCTCATAGTGACCTTAAAAAGATGAGATGAATCAATATAGTTGTCCCCACTTACCCATGGTTTTGTTTTTTGCAGTTTCAGTTACCTGGGACCAATTGCTATTCAAAAATATTTAATGGAAAATTTTAGAAATAAATATTTCCTAAGTTTTAAATTTGTGTTATTCTGAACAGTGTGATGAAATCTTGCTTTGTCCCAATAGGGACATGAATCCTCCCTTTGTACAGGGCCTCCAGTGCTACACATTGCCCACCTGTTGGACCCTTAGTAGCCCTCTTAGTGATCAGAGGTATCACAGTGCTTGCCTTCAGGTAACTCTTGTTTTACTTGATAATGGCCCCAAAGCACAAGAGTAGTGATGCTGAAAAATTGAATATGCCAATATTCAAATATGCCAATATTTGAATATGCCAAAAAGGAAAGCCATAAAGTGCTTCCTTCAAATGAAAAAGTGTGTGTATAGGACAAAACAGTATCTGTAGGATTCAGTATTATCCACAGTTTCAGCATCCATTGGGAGTCTTGGAATGCACTTCCCATGGATAAGGGGGGGGGGGGGGGATTGCTACTGTAATGTCAAGTGCTTAATATAAAACCTGGAACATAGAAAATGCTCCAGAAATACTGGGTATTTATTATCATTAATGCCATTGTTCTCTCCTTTATATTGTCAGTGCCTAAACAGTTATATGCTAAACAATGAATGGGTTATTGAAAGAATTCTAAAAAAAGTCCCTATCAGCAGATACTTGAATCTTAATGATTAGGAAAAAATGAAAAACGATTGAGTTATGTGGGATAGGTTTTCAAACCTTAGAAATATTTCTTTTTTTTTTTATTTCTACTGCTGGAAATTTGTAGTATTGATATAGCAATTTAGAGTTTACAAATAATTTTCAAGGCCAGTATCTTATTGGATTCCTTCATCAGCCCTGTGGGCAAGTCGTTAGTATACTATCCACTTCACAGTTAGGTTCATGGAGGTACAGAGAGGGGAAATGTCTTGCCCACCTGGCACACATCTGTAAGTAGAAGCACTAAAATTAGATTTTTTCTGGCTCATTGTTTTTTCTTCCTCCTGGAAACAGATCCAAGGCTAGTCTACCCCAGGACTGCATCTCTGGTAGTGGTCATGGAGACCATTCTGGAGAAGAGCCTGGTTTGTCTCCCTGACCATAACAACCAAAATTAAGAGAGCAGCTCCTAGGCTTCTAGATTTCTTATAGTAATCCATTAAGAATCTCTTACCTATGGGTTTAATTAAACTCAGTGAAGCTCATTATTAGTTCTGCTTGTACTTTGGTTTTAAATCCTAATTTCCTTGGCACACTGGGCTTCCCCATCACTGTGCTGTTTTTTTTTTTTTTTCTTTTTTTCTTTTTTCTCCTATGAGAGCTAAGATGATACAACCCATCCTTGCTTAGAAGATGAAAACCTTATGCCCTGAAGGTCTTTCAACCTAGGTCATTTTAGCAAGCCAGACATAAAAGGGTAATTACACCATTACTCAACCTCATAGATCCTCCAGATTGCTGGCAGAGAAAAGCATTTCTCTCGATAAGTCTGAAACCCCTGATAATTTTCTCCAAGGAATTACCAGCAGGTTGCAAAACCAGCATGGTTACCCAGGGCCTGACCTTTTCTCCAGTCCCATTCTCTTCTATCTCTCTTCAGCATTGCATCCTTTTGGCAATCTTTTCTCCTGTGTTTCTTGAGACCCAATATTACTCTGGTTCTTCTACACCTCCATTCTGGCCTTCTTCAGTTCTTTTGCAGCCTCAGAACTTTGGACATTTCCCTAAGTCTAAGCCTGTGTCCTCTATTTTCTCTTCTTTATCTCCTCTCATCAGCCCCAGTATAAGTGCTTGTGATGAGCACTGGGTATACAAAGACAAATGAAGCATAGCATCTAATCTCAAGAAGCCAACAGTCTGGTAGAGGGGAGCTAGAATGTGGGAACAAAGACCTCCACGTCTAATGGACTATTTGTGCTTTGATAGGGCTGGTTGTGGCTTGAATGGAGGAAAAATACAGTAATGGGGAAGGACAGAAATGTCTCTATGAAAAGAATCTTCTGAGGTATCTTAGAAGTAAGTACTTTGCATTTGGATAAGAAAAGTAGGGATATTTGAGATAAGAACTCAATTTGTACAAAGAAACCAAAGGGGAGAGGAGAACCTTGGAGTTTTGTTTTCTAACTCTATAATGTCTAAATAATATCTATCTTGCAATGTTTATGGGAACATGGGCAATAATGTAGATAAAGTAGAGCAAGCATGTCAAACTCAAAGGCTAACATGGGCCAAATAAACAAGGTTTAAGTTTATGTGGGCTACAAAAAAAAACAACAACAAAAGCTTCAATTTTCATAGAAATGTAGGTTTATTTTGATGGAGACATACTGAATACAAAGGGCTAAAATAAATGAGTAATCATTAACATAAAATAATAGAACATTTTAATAAAAATTAATAGTTTTCTCGAACATTAACTTACCAGACACTGAATAACTACACAAATTAATAAGCATAACGCAAATAAACCTATTTTTCTTGTTCTCCGAAAGCAAAATATTTCCTGTTACGTACACCAAACAAGTTAGTACCAAACTAATGACGTGGCAATCGGCTGCTAAAGTATTCGCTGCTAGTATTAGTGGAGAAAAATGGTGCGCCTGCGTGTAAGGCACATAAGGGAAATGAATGCAACACAACTGTAGTAATCAGTCATTAGCGAATGTTGTAGTTTGTTATGAATAATTATGTATAACAGGATATTGTAAAATTAAATTACAACATTTTTTTTAAATATATTTTATTGATTTTTCACAGAGAGGAAGGGAGAGAGATAGAGAATTAGAAACATCGATGAGAGAGAAACATCGATCAGCTGCCTCCTGCACATCTCCCACTGGGGATGTGCCTGCAACCCAGGTACATGCCCTTGACCGGAATCGAACCTGGGACCTTTCAGTCCACAGGCCGACGCTCTATCCACTGAGCCAAACCGGTTTCGGCAAATTACAACATTTTTATTAAAACATTTCTTACATACCATTATATTGGCTAGGCCGCAAAAATATTCGTTGTGAGCCGCACTGGCCGCGGGCCGCAAGTTTGACATGCTTGAAGTAGAGCCTGGAACTTAAAAGTCAATGAATGGCAAATAATAATAAGACTTTTTTTCCTTATTTCTCTCTCTCTCTCTCTTTCATTCTCTCTCTGTAAGAAGATAGCATTCGACTAGAACAGTGGTCGGCAAACTGTGGCCCCTTGAGTGTGGCTCTTCCACAAAATATCATGTGCGGGCGCACACGTACAGTGTGATTGAAACTCCGTGGCCACACTCAAGGGGTCAAAGAGCCGCATGTGGCTCGCGAGCCATGATTTGCGACCACAGGACTAGAAGATTTCTGAAGACCTTTCTGGTTCTGATATCCCAAGATGCCTTAAAATTCTACAGGGAAATTTAACAATGAACAGTGCAATCTGTTTTTCTGCATACATTCTCCTAATGGTGGCCAAGCCTCAGCACTCTGTCTCCTCTCAACAAACAAGGCATTGATGCTCTAAGGACCATCGGGGTTACTGACAAGCAAATGCTGCCTCATTAGGTGTATTTCACAGTTGCATGGACTGTCTGGTTTTGTGTTGTTTTGCTTTACACATAGGCTCAGTTTGTCTTCGGTACTTGACTGTAAACTCCTTGAAACAAGGATGGGTGTCACTGGATTTAGAGCAGGAGACCAAGATTCCAGCCTGGCTATCAGTGCCTCAGCAAATAAGCCACTATTTTCTCATGTAGTAAATAGGGAGCATGATAATGGCCAATGTTTGGAATTTTTATGGCATATGATGGTACTTTATAAACAACTAAGCATTATAAGATAGGAATTTTATATTACATTAGCCTGCACTTGTATTAACCAGGACTCTTTCGGTTGAAACTAACAGAAACTCAATTCAAAGTAGGTTTCAAAAATTCTCCTTTGGGGCGCATAGCTGAATAATTGTAAGTATCAAGTAAGAAAATCAGAACTAGGCTTCTCTTCTATCAGCTATGCTTTTCTCTGTGTTAGCTTTTCTATCAGGCATTTCTTTTTCTTGGTGATTTTTAGCAGCTATATGTTTATATCAGTTTAAAAAGGTTAACCAAAAGTGCTTTTTTTTTTTATCTCCACATAATTTTGGCAGAAATTCCACAATTGACTCAATAGACTGACAGGGGCACGTGCCCATCTCTAACTCAGCCAGGTGAGAGACACTGATTGGCCAAGCCTGGATTTGTTCTACAAGTGAACGTAGAGGAGTAAGGTCAGTTCCTCATAACCAGATGAAGAGTCGGAAGGTGGCTCTCTAAAGGAAAAGCGAAGCGCTGTTGAGAATAGGTGCTGTAAAGGCCAAGATGACAGAGATGCACTGTCAGCGTGGCAGGCTTTTCAATCAAAGCTACAAGATCTTAAAAGGCAGACGCTCTGTGTGGTTGTACCAGGCTGCATATCTTGAGACAATGCTATGATAAATCGGAATCTGTGTTGCATGAGGATTAGTATCAATTCACTCAACCACAAATCTAAAGGAAGACAGGTTGTGAAACGTTCCGAAGCAGGCATATTCATAGGACTTATATTGGGAGTCTAACCAATGTGCAATTGCTATGATTTTGTTCATTTCAAACTGGCCTATTTTTCTTTTACTGGCATTGGGGAGTTTGAGAGCAAGAGGAACAGAGAAAGTTCTGAGACCAGTTGCTTTTTTTTTTTTTTAAACAAAATTTCTTAAAATAAAACATTTACTCATTTGAATACCTGTCTGAGAGAAGGAGGGCCTCTGAGGAGTTCACTCCAGGACAAGCTCAGCTATGGAGCCAGGCTGCCGAGAGGCAGGAAAGGGCAGAGTCCACAGCCACAGCAGTGTATTGTCTCCTGCCAGCTGGGCTGCTCCCTCCTCCCTCCAGCTTCCAGGCAGCGGAGCCTCCTGACCTTTGGTGTCCTTTCTGGTGCACACGATTGGGAGCTCATTTGGGTGCCTGTGTTCCTCAGTCTTAGCTCTGGTGGCAGTTGGCTATATTTGTCGGCAGTCACTGGACGGAAACTAGCAAGAGACTCAGGAAATGCTGGACACTAAGGAACTAAAGTTCTCCCACCTCTCCTTCTCCTCCCCTTCCCTACTACCTTCACTTTCTTCTTTCCCCACCAACTTTTTCTCCTGTCTCCTCCCCCTATTTGCCCCTTCTACAAGGATAAAATCTCTTCTAAGACAATCTTAATGTCTTAATTATGGACAAAGCCCTTGTCGGTAGAAGATATTGAGACAAATAAAATGCAAATCTGTCTTTAAAATTTCATTATAATAGAGGGAGCACCCCACTGACAACAAACCCCAGGAAGGCAGTGGTGCCCACCCCCAACCTCCCCTGCCAAGGCACATCTGGTAGTTTTGGAGTTCAGAACAGAAGTAATTTGTGCTGGGGGATTCATGGACTGTTTTCTGAAGGAGGTTTTATTTGAGTTAGGTCTTGAAGGCCACTCACTGAAAAAACACAAGTCAACCTAGAAAATAAGCAATGTGCGTGGGTACAGCCACACGAATGGTTCAAGCTTAATGCCCAATATTACATAGTTTGACGATGGACTATAGTCCTTCACTCAGAGCTTGATTAATTTTAGTTTATACAAACTGCTAATCAATTTGGTTACCTACAAATATGAGACCAAAACCAGCAAATCAGAAGTGGAAAAGGGACTGCCATAGGCAGGCTACTGAAAATGGAGGGAAGTACAAAGCTAATGTCTTGGTAAAAAGAGAGGAGACAGAAAAACAAGACAGGACCCAGAGAATAAAAAAATCACAGCTGTCTGAGCATGGAAGTCAAGCAGTTCTTTAAATTTGGAGTGTCCTTCAGAATGTTATCCTACATTAGAGTTCAGTGAAGTCAGTAGCCGCCTATTGTCCCTCCCACCCCCACAAAGGCTAGATTATATTGTTTATGCTTTTACAATATAGACAAATGCATAATTGATTTTATAAAGAGTTTCATTCTGATTGAGTTACAAAACTTGTATTTAAACCAAAAACCTTCAGCATTTGGAATACTACATCTTAGAGAAGGAGCAATTTGGTTTGAATCTAAATAAATCCAAAAGTACCGTGAGCCATTTTATGTCCTACACTCCTTTTCCAGTCTCCTGCTGATCATCTCTGTGCCTCATTCCTAAGGCCTTTCCCCCACCCCCCAACTTTGTCTTTCAGCAGCTCCCACCTAGCTGCTGTGGGTCCCTCTTCCATAGCATTTCCAGTATGACAATGAGAGGTCAATGTGGAGGGTGGGGGGGTGTTGGAAATCCCTGAGGCAGGGCCCAGAGACTTGGGCTCTGGGCTGGGCTTCCCACCTAAGAGCTGGAGATTTTAGTGTCATCACTTTCATTTGAATCCACTTGGAAAAATGGGGATAATAACTCTTATTTTTGGAGTTGTTAAAACCAAAGACATTAATGGATGTGAGACTGACAAACTGACGAGTGGTTTCATTCTCAGTCCACCCACTGCACTTCTAACTGCCCCACTCCTAGTTGTCACCGGCATGCCCTTCTGTCTTCCTCATTTGTGTGTTCACTTTGACTTGAGGCTGTGTTTTTATTGTTTTCTTTTTATTTTGTTCTGGTCTTTTTGCACCTCCCTGAAACAGGCTATGCTCAGTGGCTTTGCAGCTCTGTTGAGCAGGGAACAACAGTGGGGAGGGGTACCATTCCTATGACTAGGGGGTGAATAGGGGCCTCAAAGGTTGTGTGATGCAGGGACCCTGGCCAAAGCGCCCAGCATACTGCTGTTTCTACAACTATTAACCATTAGTGGATCTCTTTTCTATTAATATCTGAACCCTGTCCTGGGCACACAATATTGTTGAATACTGGATTCTGGGCCCTGAATTAAACATTTTGGAGTCTATTATTCAGCTCTAGGCTGAGCTTTCAGCCTCCCATTTCATGTTGGATTGGACTGGAACTGCTCATGTCTTTGGCAGAATCTGTTGGCCATAGACATCTTTTGATAAAGAGAAGTTCTGGGCTATCAGGATTTCAAAGTAGCAATAAGTAAACAACTTGGCAAGCCTGGAGCTTAGACTTTGGTGTTTTAATCCCCAAATCTTTGAAAATGGAGACATCGTAACAGCCAGGCTTGAAAGTAAGTGAAAAATAATTACGAAGATCTCATCTATGTCCCCTACCCAACCCTCCACGGCACTTCAGTCATTAAGGAGATTTCATAGCATCTCTGAAATCTTGTAGTCTAAGCTCTACTTGCTCCTTGATGGGTGTCAGTTTCATCATCTTCATATTGGGACTAGTCATATTCAATTCTCAGGTTTACTAAAGAGATGTCACAAGAAAGCATCTAAGCACAGAGCCTGACCTTTATTATGTGCTCTGAAATGGCATCTGGGCAGGCAGCCCACCTCTCTCACCCTGTGAAATTGTTTTCATTGTTGGATAACTCAGACATCGAATTGTCTATCTTACAATGGGATTTTAAAAAATCTATTTCTGTGTAAGGTTCACCTAAGAGAACCTTGATCAAGGATGAGGTGCTTTCCCATTTTCCTGGCTGCCCCACTAGTGAGGGTAGACATCAGAGGGCCCTGTAGTCAGAGGGTCGAAGAGCCAGACAAGCCTCTATGGTTATGCACTTATTTATTTCCTTATTTATTACTTTTGCAGCTAACATTTTTACAATCAAGTTATTT
This sequence comes from Myotis nattereri, assembly GCF_964212035.1. Classification (NCBI taxonomy): domain Eukaryota; kingdom Metazoa; phylum Chordata; class Mammalia; order Chiroptera; family Vespertilionidae; genus Myotis; species Myotis nattereri. The sequence goes on from NC_138077.1 coordinate 47,208,739, forward strand.
TGTGGTTTATTTTCAAAGTGCATTGTGAGTCAAGTTTGCTTTAAATGTGCTATGAGCTGGAAGAGGATTGCATAGAAGAGCCCAGAGAGAGGTGAGGGGAGGGCAGGAGAGCAGTTACAAAAACATCATATAATTGATATATCTGCTAATGATCCTTTCCTTATAATCAAGCTACCCAAGGGAGATGGAAAAATGGAAACTGAAAAAGCATCATAGACCCATGAGTAGCAGCATGAACACACCCTGCAACCTCAGAAGTGAATGCAAAGGGGCTGGCCCTGGGGACTTTGGTAGGGGGGATGGCGACCTAGGAGCAAGCTCTGCTCCTACTTACAGACTCCTAAACACCCAAATAGCATTTTTTAAGGCCTTGGGGAAAGAGTAGAGGTGATTATAAAGGAATGATAGACAATGAATCAATTCATAAATATTACTAAGGGGTTTATTATAATTAGTTTTTCAAGATTTTAAGAAAAACAAAATTTCCATTTTCAGAGATGAGCTGAAATGGGAGTCTAGGGACATGCTGCCAGAAGCTGCTTTTTTCTTTAACTCTGTTCTTCATTGCTCACCCCAGGCAACAGTGGATTTCTAAGAGGATGCTTGTAGTTTGGTGGAGCCCATTTTGACAGTATTCAAGTTTGTTCTTGTAGTATTCCATCTGGTGGTTCCCAAACCACTTACCTTTTTTATTCACCTTGTAAATATTTACATAAGAAGGTTCTTGCAAGGCAGGATCCTATATTCCCGCATTGGCACAAAGCAAAAAGTCTTGATGTGTTTTATTTCTTTTAGGAATAATTTTGTTAAGTGGATTCCCTCCCAAGCTCATTAAAAAATTCCTTTTATTTTAATAACATCATCAGAAACTAAATAGCATCAGAGGGAAAAATAAGTTAGCAATGTAAAGCCTTGAGTGACAATTTTTGAGCTGCTCAGAAGATGTTAATGGTTGAGGCAAGAACTGGTGATTGTAGTTGATGGCTGCAATGCAACATGTATATCATCTCGCTAGGCAGGACAGGGATCTGTACTGTTTTCTGGGTTGCCATGGTTGGTAAGAGATCAGACACCTGGATAAAGAAATCAAGACCTGATTCTCAAACTTCACACACCAGCTCATCTTGTCACCATCCTTGGTTTGCTTTCTCTTCTCTCCCCTCACTCCTGGACAAGTTCATCCTTGCCCACAGCTTTAATGATGCTTCTCAACAGGTAAGATCAAACCTCTCTTTAGCTTTGACTTTTGTTCTGAGCTCCAGTGCTGTATTTTCTGCTTTTCTAGACATTTCAGCAGGATAGCTATCACTACCCTAACTCAATAGGACCAAAGCCAACCTCATCTCCATTTGGATTTGGTCCCACTCTGGCTCCAGTGAATGTGGCCTTCCATCTCCACCCAAACCAACTTTATTCTCTCAGACACTTGCTTCCTAAATATGTCACCTTTGACTCTTCCCTTTTTCTAGACTCAAATATAATGTTACCAAGTGCTGTTGATTTTAACATTTCATAAAGACTTGCATAGGTCTATCTCTGTTTCTATTCTAGTGGATAATATCCCAGGTTTCCTTACCCTTTACATATTCATTTATTCATATGGTCATTCATTCAGCACACAAATTTATTGGATACTTTAAAAATATTTTTATTGATTTCAGGGAAGAAGGAAGAGGGAGAGAGAAACATCAATGATGAGAGAGAATCATTCATCTGCAGCTTCCCACACACCCCACACTGAGAATTGAGCCCATAGCCCACGCATGTGCCCTGACTGGGAATTGAACTGTGACCTCTTGGTTCCTAGGACAATGCTCAATCACTGAGCTATGCTGGCTAGGTGATTGGATACTTTTTATATGCCAGACATCTAGCTGATTCTGGGATACAGAAGTGGACAAGACAAAAAAGTATCTGTGCCTGCTCTTGTAGGGGAAGATACACATTAAAAATCTAATTATCACACGACATGTTTAGTGTGACCATAGGAGAAAAACAGAGGAAGTCTCAAATCTCTCAGTCCTCTGACTCTCCCAAGATCATTGTTATACCCATTTATCTGACTGTGTCACTTGCCTTCTCAAATGCCATCAATGCCCTTTGCTATTACCTACTCATTTCAAGCCGTTCATTCATTCATTCACCATTCAGAGTTTCTTGTGCTTCTCATGCACACTTTGCAGTTCATTGTCAACATACTCTTACTAATGTGGTTCCTTCTTCTTGTGGTGCCCTCTCTTTAGCTCACTACACCCTTCCTTCACTTGGTTAATTGAAGAGATATTATCATTAATACTTCTAGGAAGACCTATCCACTCCTTACGGAAGTATAACATGCTCACCAGCTTCTTCCTTATCCCCGCATCCCACTCATTCGTTTCACTTTTTAAACTTTTATGAGAGCATCATAGCGTTTGATGCTGATTAATCTGGTTGTGGCCTCTTAATGCTGGGACACTAGCCTTGAATTAAACTTGATGCTTGTAGCAAGGCTTCCTTGAGTTTAATCCTTTGTTTTCACGAGCACATGATCTTTGACTTGGCTGGTCCCTCCCAATCTTGGTCACTGTAGCCTGGGGTAGAGCCTGTCTCCTGGAATCTGAAGTCCACAGAAGCTACTATTAGACTGGGATTCTTGGTCACTATTGGGTTGTGCCAGATTTAAAACATGCAGAGGAGACAGTTTCCATATGACTATTAATTGACCTAGAATAAAAGGGCAATGCATTATAAAGCTGGGCAGCAGCATCTTCATGAAATAATATTACTTCTCTCTCTTCTTTCTCTTTGTCCGATTTGCAGATGTAGAAAGACAAGGGTTAAGGAATGGTATCTTGTACATGTTATAAGAAATTAGAAGAAATGATAGAGATATTAGGAATCAGATTTTATGAACACAAACATTAATATTTGTTCTCCTGGATTTGTATGGCTGCAATGAAAGTTGGTTAGATGGTATGATGTGTTTTTTTTTTTTTCAGTTAGTCCACTATGTTTTCAGCACCCCACTCACCCCACTTCTTTTAAAAAAATGCTGTGCCTTTCTGAGAATGCACAACATCTGCTGTGGAGACATTGTGAGCACCACAGCAACCCACAGCTGCTGAGTAACACCTGCCTGCAGCTGGACCAAAGATGGGACTGAGTTCTGAGAAAGACTGCACACTCTCCCTATTGGAAAGAAAGGTGTCATTTTGGGAAATATTCAATAAAAAGTATTTGAGACAGAGCCTTCTTCATGGTAGGAGGGATTGAAGGAGTTATTTTCCCTCTTAAGGCTTGGCTCAGTCTGGAAGGATGCTCTTTAATGTAACCCACAACTGATTATTTTGTTGATCATGTTTCAAAATGCCTGCCCTTTAAATTAGTTCCCAGAGTCAATTGAGTGCAATTGAGGGAAATTTAACTTTAAAAATAGTCTTATTATTATTATTTTTATTATTATTATTATTATTTTGAGATTTGAGGAAGAGGACAACAAGAGATTTTGAATGAAAACCTGCCAAGGACCAAAAAATAAAAGGGGCTGGGCAGAGCTGTGTATAGGGGGAATGAATAGAGCAAAGCAAGACTAGAATTCTGGGTCGGAAACTCTTGCTGAATGAGTCATCCCACAGGACAAATAAAATCTCACTCATCACCCTGTCTTCCTTCTCTGTATGGAGAGAGCAAACAGTGGGGCCCTGGAAAAACATCAGCAACTTCTTGTAGCATCTGTAGGTGGGGAAGGTTTCCAAGCCACAACGAGGGCTGTGAACGCGCTTACCAAGGCTCCAGTTTTTCTCAGCCAAATAGGAAGAACCTCCAAATTGACCTTGGAAAAACATACTCACTGAAGGAAAAAATTATTCTAAGCTCCCCCTGTGTATTTGTATTGAGAGAAAAAAATTTTATAAAGAAACAAATAGCTTGCTTTCCAATTTTCCATGAAAAGAGCTTGAATGCTCTCAGATTCGTAGTGGTAGAACCTTGAAGTGGGTTTTGAAAGGCTGCAGAGAGGACTTAAGCCTTGCCCCTCTTTAATGACTACAAGGTCATTCACATAGTACAACCATATTCATATTAATAAGCTGAAGGGAAAAGCATTCTTGCCACTCCTTTCTGCAAAGATCGCAATTAGCATTTTTATGAAGAACATAAACTCTCTGTGTATCAAAGATGCACTTTTATTACTCTGAAACTGGCTCTAGTAAGCATCCCGCAAATGTTTGGCTCTTTCCCTTCCAGGAGGAGGCCAATTAAAACACAGCCTGTCCCACTGCCAGCCCCTACCCACCCTGCAGTGGGGCAACAACAATACTGAGACGGTAGCTTTGGCGCCCTCAAAAGTGGCTCTTCAGTTATTGGCACCTGGCAGGAAAATAATGAGTCCTTGGCTGTCATCACACACATACACACAAAAACAAAAACCCCTAGGTTTAAAAAAACCTTTCTCTCCTCATTTCAGTTATGAATTGCTTGGTTCAGAAAGATGATTGAACTTGCCACCAATTGTGTTAGTGGCTCTCCCACCTCTGGAGCAGCAAGGCTTAAGGGAGAGTGGCAGTTGACCATGTCTCAGTGGCTCCAGCAGGCTTTCAAACTGGACTGCCCTCTGGACTGCTGCCTGTGCCAGTGGGCTGCTTTCTGGAGCAGAGACGTGCAGCTGCACAGACCCCTGTGGCTAACAACTGTCTGTGCCTTTCGATGTTGCTTTAGGTATTGTCTGAATGACCATTGGTGTTCCTATTACAGGTAGACTCTCTATCATGGCATGGGGCAGAGACAGTGCCTTGCTGTTTTTTGGAGCCAAAGGCAACAGGCCAGGTTTTACCTCACTCATTTGGTTCTGTTGGCCGCATGGGTCTTAGGAAAACATTTAATCTCCATATTCACAATAAACAATTTTTCTTTTTTGGTTAGTCCTCACCTGAGGATATTTTTTCCATTGATTTTTAGAGAGAATGGAAGGGAGGGGGAAAGACAGAGTGAGAGAGACACATTGATTGGTTGCCTCCCGCACGTGCCCTGAGGTATGATCCTGCAATGGAGGTATGCACCCTTGACCTGAATTGAACCCGCAGACTGAGTCAAACCAACCAGGGCCACAATAAACAATTTTGAATGGTAGTCAGGAAAAAATATAAACAAGCCAATATCTCAATGGAGATGGCACAGAGCACAGTAAAAGCAGTCATGCTCAGTAAATGTTTCTTGAATGAAAGAATTAATATGCAAAGGCTAGAGAGACATTTCTACCAAGTGATGTTAGGTATATTTTAATGGTATTTTCCTAGTGTTCCTCTATCCATTTCCCTCAACTTCCTGATGTGATGAAACTCATTCTTGTGATTGCTATACTAATATTACCTCTGACAGTGAGTCTTCCAGATTTCAGACAAAGAGTCAAACTGACGTCATATGAAAAGAGTTAACACAATGCTTGAAAGTGTAAGTTTTGATGCTTTTGGCTGTAAATGAGCAAGTATTTGTCTAAATTAATTAAAACAATTCAGAGTTATTAATAAAACTTTAAAAAAAAGATATCCAGAGATTTGCAGTTCTTAAGTTGGATCAACAACTCAACAATGTCAAAGGCCAAGATCAATGTCCCCGAATTTTTCTTTCTTTCGTGCTTTCAAGATGATTGTTACAGTTTCATGCATTACCTCTTCATAGCATAATATCTGAAGCACAATATAAGAGACATTTTTGAAAGACCAAAAAGCGTCCCCATTATATCTAATTTTTAGAAATAATTGTGCCAAATACTAAGTAAATGCATTTCTTGGTTGACTTAGACCCATTATGCTATTTTCCCAAGGCTGCCATTACAAAGTACCACAGACTAGATTACTTAAACAGCAGAAATTTATTTTCTTATGATTCTGGAGGCTAGAAGTCCAAGATCAGGGTGTTAGCAGGGTTGTTTTTCTCTGAGGCCTCTCATATTGGCTTGTAGATGACTGTCTGCTACCTGTGTCTTCATAAGGTCATTCCTCTATGCCTGTCTGCATCTTATAAGTACACTGGCCATAATGGATTAAGGCCTACCCTAATGACCTCATTTTAACTCAACTACCTCTTTAAATATCATATCTCCAAATATACTTACATTCTGAAGTAATAGGGCTTAAAACACTATTATATGAGTTCTGGGGGCGGGGGGGGGACACAATTCATAATAGCCATCCTAATTGGTCCTCCGGGGTTTAGTTTATTATTTACTGCTCAGGTAACATTGGGGTTTGTTTAATAAGAAAGATGGAAGAAAGTCTCAAGGATTCTTATTAGTGTTATTATTTTTTAATGTTCTATCCTATCTATGTTTCTTTATTTTATTTTTTCATCGCCATTTATCCCCCCTATACTCTCTTTTACCTACATCCTCCTTCTCCTGCAATCATCACAGTGCTGTTCATGAGCATTATTCTTTTTAATGCAATGATTATTGAATCAGTTTTGAACAAACCAATACTAGAAATGATTCAGAGAAACAGATCAGGACTAATTGATTACCTCTCTCTAGGTATGTTCCTCAATACAGGGCCAGTCTATATCCATTGGGAGCATATTATTTAGCATGTATGTAGTCAAAAGTAAAATAAATTGATTTGTTTAACAAATCTCTAAGGGAGAGGATATCTGGGTTTAGAAAAGTTCCTGACAAGCTTCTTGGTAAGAAAGTGGTACTCAGAGGTCATGGGCTGCAGGAGCCAAGTTAACACAAGAAAAGGCTAAACTTCTTTGAATAAATCAAACAGGAATTTAGGAGTATAGAGAGAAGAGTGAGGGGATAAGAGGAAAAAGATGCGATCTTAGAAGGTAGCACAAGGTTAAAGACCTTGAGAGAAAAGCAGACAGTGGTTATCTAGTGAATCGAAGGCTTCCTAGAACAAAGGAGTCCCATGTTCACTTTAAATATATTTTTGTTAGTATGATGTAGTTTTCTCTGAGGCTACCTTCCTTTGATAATCACCAAGACATACTAAGAATACACTTATCTCAAGAGAACAGAGTTTTAGAGAAGGGGCTAAGCTGAAAGGGCATTGGATATGTAATGAGTAGATTTGGCAGATGATCCTCAAGTGGAACTGATTCAATCAAAGCAGGATTTCAGAAATATAGGTACCTGTAATCTCTTCCTACTCCTACCTCCAGGCAAGAAATTTGGGGATATTGTTTCCATTTTTAAAAAATATATGTATATATATTTTTAAAATTTTTTATTATAGTTGACATACAATATTATATTAGTTTTGGATGTACATTATAGTGATTGGACATTTACATAACTTACTAGAGGCTCGGTACACAAAATTTGTGCATGGGTAGGGTCCCTAGGCCTGGCCAGCGATCAGGGCCAATCTGTGGATGACTGGCAGGGCAATTGCAGGGCTTTTGCTGGCACCTGCTTTGGCCGGCCTGCTGCCACTGGGTGGCTGGCCAGCCCCACCCCATGCCACCTCTGGTTGCCTCCCTCTGCGAGGTGATTGGGGGGCCCCCTGCTGACACCCACCTTGGCTGGCCTGGGGCCTGTGGGCTGGGGGAAGCTCCTGCATTGAGTATCTGCCCCTTGGTGGTCAGTGCACATCATAGTGACTGGTCGTTGCGCTGTTTGGTAAATTTGCATATTAGGCTTTTATTATATAGGACAGTGATGGCGAAACTTTTGAGCTCGGCGTGTCAGCATTTTGAAAAACCCTAACTTAACTCTGGTGCCGGGTCACATATAGAAATTTTTTGATATTTGCAACCATAGTAAAACAAAGATTTGTTTTTTTGATATTTATTTTATGTACTTAAATGCCATTTAACAAAGAAAAATCAACCAAAAAGATGAGTTCACGTGTCACCTCTGACATGCATGTCATAGGTTCGCCATCACTGATATAGGATGAGACAATCATCCAAATAAATCTAGTACCCATCTGACATCATATATAGTTATTACAATATTATTGATTATATTCCTTATACAGTACCTTGTATCTTCCTATTTTTTTATTGAAAACTGAAAGGGAGATGAGAATAAGGACGTGTTTGATTCAATCTCATCTATACTTTAAGGTGTAAGGTGATCCCAGATGTTATCTAGGTTTCATATATATTGTAACATCATTATCTTTTTGGAAATAACAGTCCAACCAAATGTTAGATTGTGAGTAGTGTGAAAATATTTTTTGTCATATATGATTATTATAATCTTGGAAAACTACCACAGACTTTTAAAACATTGTATTTATTCTTAAAGTTTGAGATAATTTTAAAGTGACATGCAGTTGTAAGAAATAATACAGAGAGATCCTGTGTACCCTTTAATTAATTTCTACTTTTGGTAATAGCATCCAAAATAATAGTACAATATCACAATCAGGATGTTGACTTTCATATAGTCAAAATACAGAACATTCCATCATCATAAGGATCCCTTTCATTTGCCCATTAGCTATACCCACTTCTCTCTTGGCCCATCCCTCCTCAACGCTAGCATAATTTCTCAGGGAGTCATCTAGCTTCTTTTGCATATCAGCAGGTTTTTTTTTTCTTTTTATTGCTGAATAAATATTTGAGTAAATATTTACCTATTAAAAGACATCTGGGTTGTTTCCAGTTATGGAATATTACAATTAAAGGTAAGCATAATTCAATTCCACAATCCAATTCAATATTCATATGGTTATGGATATTCTGAATTCAATTGTGTTCAATATGCTTTGAATTGAATTGTGTTCCTCCCACCAGAATTCATATGTTGAACTCTTTTTTTAAATATTTTTTTTATTGATTTTTATAGAGAGAGGAAGGGAGAGGGAGAGAAAGATAGAAACATCAATGATGAGAGAGAAACATCATCAATTGGCCGCCTCCCGCATGCCCGTCACTGGGGATCAAGCCCACAAACTTGGTCTGTGCCCTGACTGAAAATCAAACCAGTGACCTCTTGGTTCCTGGGTGGATGCTTAACCACTGAGCCATACCCAGCCGGATCATCTGTTGAACTCTTAACTTGCGATACACAAAATATGTTACACTAGAAGCCTGGTGCACGAATTTGTGAACCAGTGGGGTCCCTTGGCCTGGCTTGCGGGATCGGGCTGAAACTGGCTCTCCAACATCCCCTGATGGGTCCTGGATTGCGAGAGGCTGCAGGCCAGGCTGAGGGACCCCACTGGTGCACGTTTGGGGCTGGGGAGGGGTGTGGGAGGTTGGCCAGCTGGGGAGGGACTATGGGAGGGCTTCAGGGTGTGTCCAGCCCATCTCACTCAGTCCTGATCAGCTGGACCCCAGCAGCAAGCTAACCTACCAGTTGGAGCGTCTGCCCCCTAGTGGTCAGTGCACATCATAGCGAGCAGTTGAGTGGCCTTAGCATATAATTAGCATATTACTCTTTGATTGGTTGAACGGACAACCAGACAACCGAACACTTAGCATATTAGGCTTTTATCTTTTACTAGAGGCCCGGTGCACAAAAATTTGTGCACTTGGGGGGGAAGGGGGGTCCCTCAGCCCGGCCTGTGCCCTCTCACAGTCTGGGACCCCTCGGGAGATAACGACCTGCTGGCTTAGGCCTGCTCCAGGGTGGCAGAGGGCAGGCCCAATCCCTAGGTGCAGCCCCTGGTCAGGCTCAGAGCAGGGCCGATTGGGGAGTTGGGGCACCACCCCCTGTCACACTCAAGGCAGTGTTGATAGGGAATTTGCCGCGCCACCCCCTGTCATGCACAGAGCAGGGTGGATCAGGGGGTTGGGGCTCTGTACCCTGTCACACACAGAGCAGGGTTGATCAGGGGGTTGGGGAGCTCCCCCTGTCACGCCCAGAGTAGGGCCAATAGGGGAGTTGGGCACCTCCCCCTGTCACACACAGAGCAGGGCGGATCGGGGGGTTGGGGCGCTGCCCCCTGTCACGCACAGAGCAGGGCCCATCAGGGGGGTTGGGGCTCCGTACTCTGTCACACACAGAGCAGGGTTGATCAGGGGGTTGGGGAGCTCCCCCTGTCACACACAGAGCAGGGCTGATCAGGGGGGTTGGGACTCCGTACCCTGTCACACACAGAGCAGGGCTAATCAGGGGGTTGAGGAGCTCCCCACTGTCACTCACAGAGCAGGACCGATCAGAGGGTTGGGCCGCTGCACCCTGTCACACGCAGAGCAGGGCCGATCAGGGGGTTAGGGCACTGCACCCTGTCACACACAGAGCCGCAGGGCAATCAGGGGGTTTGGGCGCTGCCCCCTGTCACACTGATCCCGGTTCCGGGAGGCATATTACCCTTTTACTATATAGAATAGAGGCCTGGTGCACGGGTGGGGGCTGGCTGGTTTGCCCTGAAGTGTGTCCTGGATCAGGGTGGGAGTCCCCACTGGGGTGCCTGGCCAGTCTGGCTGGGGGGCTGAGGTCTGTTTTCAGGCTGACGGGTGACTGAAGCTCCCAACCGCTCCTTTTTTTCTTTTCTTTTCTTTTCTTTTTTTTTTTTTATTCTGGACCAGCTTTAGCTCTGAGGCCTCGGCTGCTGAAAACAGGTTTCTGGCCTTTGTTTACCGTCTGTATTTGATACAATGTTGCGGTCTGGCTGGCTGAAGCCCAGCTGAGTAAAGCAGGTTTCTGGGTTTTTTTTAGCTTCTATATTTGCAACATAGTTGCTTAGAGTTGCAGCTGAGAGGCCGGCAAGTCAGGCGGGGAATGTTGGAGTCCTCCGTCACTGAAGCATGCAAGCCTCCCTGTTTGCATCAGCTGCCTGGCTGCCGGCCGCCATCTTGGCTGTCAGTTAATTTGCATATCTCCCTGATTTGCCAATGAGAAGGGTAGCGGTCGTACGCCAATTACCATCTTTGTCTTTTATTAGATTAGATAGGCTATGCAGAGAGGGTCTTTACAGAGGTATTCAAGTTAACATGAGGTCATTAGGATGGCCCCTGGTCCAATATGACTGGTGTTCTTAGAAACAGTGTAAATGTGGGGACAGACATGCACATTGGGAGAACACCATGGGAAAATGAAGTCAGAGATTGTGTGATGCTTCAACAAGTCAAGGAACACCAAATATTGCCAGCAACCCACCAGAAAGCTAGGCAAGAAGCATGGGACCGAGTCTCTTTCACTGCCTTCAGAAGCAAACAACTCTGCTGATACTTTGATCTTGCACTTCAAGACTCCAAACCTATTCTATATAATAAAGAGATAATATGCAAATTAACCCTCACACCCTCACAAGGTAGCTTCCTACTACCAGGCTGACAGGGGGGTTAGGGAGGAATGACCAAATGACTGAACAAGCAGGCTGTGTGAGGCAACCAGGCCAGTGTGGGGGGGTGGGCAGTTAGGGGCGATCAGGCAGGCAGGCAGGTGAGCGATTAGGAGCCAGCAGTCCAGGATTGTGAGAGGGATGTCTGACTGCCGGTTTAGGCCTGATCCCCGCGATCAGGCCTAAACTGGCAGTCAAACATCCCCTGAGGGTTCCAGAATGGAGAGAGTGAAGGCTGGGCTGAGGGGACCCCCCTGCCTCCCCGGTACGAATTTCATGTACTGGGCCTCTAGTGAGACAATAAAGTTTTGTTGTTTAAACCACCCAGTTAGTAGTGCTTTTTTATGACAATAGTGGCAAACTAATACAGTGACATAAACATTTGTCTAAAAGTTTTCAAATGAATACAAGTCTTCATTTCTTTGTGATAAATGCCCAGAAGTAAAATTGCTGGTTCTTATGGTAATTGCATGTTTAGTTTTTAAAGAAATAACCAAACTGGTTTCCAGAATAGCTAGACCATTGCACATTTCCTCCAGCCATGTATAAGTGATTCAGTTTCTCTGGATCCTCATCAGCACTTAGTATTGTAACTATTTTTTATTTTAGCCATTCTGATAGGTGTGTAGCAATATAGCATTATAGTATTAACTGATATGGTCCCTAGTGGCTGCCAGCTGGGGCCTCCCTCCCTTCCCCCGGCCAACCCCACCCCCTGGTTGAACTCTTGGACAATTCTTGGTCGAGGGGACAATTTGCATACTCCGCTTTTATTATATAGGTTTAGAGGCTGGGTGCACAAATTTGTGCACTGGTGGGGTCCCTCAGCCTGGCCCTGTGCCCTCTCACAATCTGGGACCCTTTGGGGGATGTCAGACTGCCGGTTTCAGCCTGATCCCTGCAGGCCAGGCTGAGGGGCCTTCCCAGTGCATGAATCTGTGCACCGGGCCTCTAGTATGCATATAAGATCTTTGGTTAATCTCTTCCAACCACCATCCCTCCTTCCCTCTGAGATTCATTAGTCTGTTCCATGTTTCCATGCCTGTACATTGAGCGTCTGCCCCTTAGTGGTCAGTCTGCATCATAGCTACCCATCAAATTGAATAGTTGGATGGTTGCTTAGGCTTTTATATATATAGATGCATATTTCTCTAATGGCAACTGACAAATGGACAGCTTTCATGTATTTTTTTTTTGCTTGCTTGCTTATTTTTACTGTTGAGCTTTGAGAGTTTCTATATACTCACTACATATTCCTTTGCTGTATATATGTATGTTTTGCAAATATTCCCTTCCAATCTATAGCTTGTTCTATCATCTCCTTAATAGAGTTTTTTGTTGTTGTTGTTTTGTTTTTTTGTTTTGTTTTGTTTTTTCCTGGAGCACAGATATGTAATTTTGATAGAGTTCACTTTATCATTTTTATCCTTTCTTGGGTCATGCTCTTGGTGTTAATTAGAAGATTTCCTGCCTAACCTAAGATTCCAAATACATTTTCCCATTGTTTTAATAAAAGTGTTAAAGTTTTGCATTTTACATTTAAGTCCATGAAACAGTTCAGTTAATTTTTGTATAAGATATGAGGATTAGGTTGACGTTTGCTTGTTTGTTTGTTTGTTTGTTTGTTTGTTTATTTATGCTTATGGATATTCAATTGCTCTAGCACCATTTGTTGAAAAGGGTGTCTTTCTTCAATTGAATTGTTTTTGATCCTTTGTTAAATCAGTCAGGTATATTTTTGTAAATTGTTTCTGAATTTTCTATCCTATTCCATTGATCTGTGTCTTTTTCTCCTCCAATACCAAACTATATGATTACTATAGGTATATATTAAGCCTTAATATAAGGTAGAGTGATTTCTACCACTTTATTCTTCTGCCAATCTCTGTCTTTTAATTCATTTATTTAGATCATTTATATGTACTATAATTATTAATATCTGACTTTTAAGTTTATCATTTTATTCTTGTTTTCTGTTTATTCTATTGTTTTTTGTTTCTGTTTTCTTTTTCCTGACATCTTTTGGGCCACATGAATATTTATTAGAATTCCATTTTGATTTTCTACAGGCTTTTGAACATTATCTCTTTGTATAGCTGTTTTAGTGGTTGCTTTGGGTTTTATATTACATATACATCACTTTTCACTGGTATAATTTTACCAGTTTTACTTCAGTATACAAATCTTGCTTCCCTTTCTATTTCTTAACCTTTCCCCAATTAAAATATAACATTTAAAAATATTTTTCTGCGTACATTTAAATTTAGATCAGACAGTTTTATAATTTTTGTTTCAATTGTCAAAAATAATTTAGAATACTCAAAGGAGAAGAAACGTCTATTTTTATGTATCCATGATTTTGCTTACCGTGTACTTTTTCCTTTCTGATATTTAAAGGTCATCTTTTTTTAATGTTTAGAGAACTTTTTAGAAATTCTATTCGGTTTTCTGATGGTAAATTTTTCTTAGTTTTCTTGTTTCTGAGAATAGCTTGATTTCCCTTTCACTCCTGAAGGATATTTTCAGTGGACATTGAATTCTGTATTGACATTTATTTAAATAGTTAAAACATGTTGTGCCGCTTTGTTCTAGCCTCTGATTTCTGATGAGAAATTCATTGTAATTTGAACAGAGTTTTTCATATAGGTGTAATTTTATTTCTCCTTTGCTTCTTTCAATATGTTTTCTTTGTCTTCAGTTTTCAGAACTGTGACTACAATATGTCTTGGTGTAAATTTCTTTGGGTGTTTCCTCTTTAAGATTTTCTCATCTTCTTGAATCTGTAGGTTTATGTGTTGTTTTTGTGTTTGTTTTGTAAAATTTGGGAAGTTTTCAGTCATTATTTCCTTGAGAACTTTTTTCAGCCCCAACCCCTTTTTTATCCTCTATAATTTCAATGACAAAAACTTTAGATATTTTGTTATATTCCCACAGGCCCTTCAGGCTTTGCTCATTTTTTCTTCAATATATTTTTCTCTGTTGTTTAGATTGGGTAATTTCTATTGTTCTTAAAGTATTCTAAATGTTCTCTCTCCCTCACATTTCAATGTTAAAAACATCCATTGATATGTATATATATATATATATATATATATATATATATATATATATATGTAATATCATATAATTTAATATTATTTAATCTTATAGTTACTAACTATAGCACTTAGATTCTTCATGGCACAAGAAAAAGACATGAACTCACAACATTTTATAGAAAAATGTGTCCTCTTATGTTGGACATTAAAATTTGTTCTATTATTTTACTGGGCAATAAATCTCCTTATTTTCTTTCTCTCTTGTTATTTTCTTTACCAAATTCTTTATAAGTAATTCATAGTCAACCAGCCTAGAATCTATTTACTTGTATCTAACTAGATCTCTACTTGTACCAGTCTTTTTTAGTATAGGAGAACAGAGTCATTCTAAGTAATGCAAGAATAATATTTTTATATAAAATATGTAGAACATAGCAATAACATTTTAGTAGAGAAATTAGGGGTCCCCTGGGAAAGGAAAGATCAGGAAGGTTCAGTCACAATATCAGAGGGACAGCCTAAAACCCTATAGTGGGTATTACAAAAATTTCACCAGGAAACAACTGTAACTCTTTAGTCTTAAGGAAAGTTCCCAGTTAATTCTTTTGGTTAGCTATGTGGTTTGCTTCTTGGCCACCCATGTGGCCACTTTGACCTTCCAAATCACTTCTGCCTTTCAAAATCTAATGTGAGTTTTTCTTATTGGCAAACTCTATAACCTAGATTCATATAACAAAGGGGACTCTGGGAAATGTAGTTGAATGGTTCTGGTTTATCTAACTCTCCCTGATGAGTAAACTGTCTAAGAGTATAGTGAATGGGAAAACATCCATCTGGCCCAGGCCATCTGGCTTTCTGGAAAATTACTCAAATAGTTAGAAATACATTGCTAAATTCTGCCATTGGACCCATGATTGTTATCATCACTTTTTCAATTTATTCACCCTAGTTAACCATCTAATAAAGATACATATATTAATGTCTAATCTATACCACTCATTTCTTTTGGAAACTGTTCTCCCATTCCAACCTATTGGTTTTAGTTTTACCTACCATGATTTCCCACGATCTGATTCCATCTTTAGCCATAGTTTATTGGCATATTATTCAAGTTTAACCAATCAGAGTGCTTTGTTCCCTGTAGACAGTTTATTATTCTAAAGGTGGGTCACGAACCAGATTAGTTAATCAAAATTATTTCCAGTATTTCTTAAAATGTAATTGAGAAATAGAGTTAGTTTTGTCTTTTGGTGGAAAATTTAAAAACTCTTGGCAACTATGCTTCCTATTATGTGGAAAAAGATTGTTTGTAGTGAGATAAAAGGGAAATGATACATAGAGAGAAGAACAAAAAAATAAAAAGACATGGAAAGAGAGAGGGGTGTGGTTTAAGTTCCTAATTCTAATTATTCCAAAAACTTGCTTCATTGCTCTTTTTCTCTTGGTTTGCTTACTCAATAGTGGTTTGCTTATGTGAAACAATAGCTTCTCTCTCTCTCTCTCTCTCTCTCTCTCTCTCTCTCTCTCTCTCTCTCTCCTAGTTCATACCAGATTTCTGTCACTTCAAAACATATATCATAGCCCTGGCCGGTTTGGCTCAGTGGATAGGGAGTCAGCCTGCGGACTCAAGGGTCCCAGGTTCAATTCCGGTCAAGGGCATGTACCTTGGTTGCAGGCACATTCCCAGTGCGGACTGTGCAGGAGGCAGCTGATTGATGTTTCTCTCTCATTGATGTTTCTAACTCTATCCTTCTCCCTTCCTCTCTGTAAAAAAATCAATAAAATATATTTAAAAAAACATATATTATCATAACATGGAAACAAGTGCAATATTATTAATATGATTCATATTTGTAAAGCTTCCAAACCCAGTTATTTTGAAAAGTGGTCATTTGTCCTCCTCACAAATATTACCTGTGCATTTACTGATGTAGTCTTTCAACAATCAAAGTTGATGCTTCAGATTTAAGTGCAATTTATCTATGTTGTAGATACTACATATACAGTTTTAGATACCTTATTCAATTTAAATCTCCTAACAACCAAAGTGGTAAAAAAATTGTTTCTATTTTAAAGATAAAAATGGAACCTTTAGAAAAGTTAAGAAATGTTTCATAGGTCATCCAAAATGTAAGTGAAATCTGAGTTCAGGGAGTTAGCTCTCACATAAAGCAATTTTGTGTGAATTAGAGAAAGTTACCCTGTTGCTGGGCACAGCTCTCAACCAGGATGCATAGCTTGGTGGTGTACAGAGCATGGAATAAATTTAAAATTTCACTTATCATCACTAGATGATTGCCATTGGGCAGTGAAAAACCTTGAAAACCATCACATGGTACCTGGCAGAGTTCATGTCTCAGATTGGATTTGAACTTTTGACTCTAAGTTCAGTTACTTCTTTTATCATTCAACCACTGTATCTGTTTTTCATTTCCAAGAATAGCTTCATTTTATGATACATCTAGAACATGTAAATACTATATCAGTTGGTATAGACTGGGTTATGCTATGGTAACAAACAACTACAAAATCTTAGTAATTTAGCATAACAAAATTGTATTTAGTATTCACTGAAATTCTACTCAAAGTCCAGGTATTTATCCATGGCAACTGACCTCCATGTAGCAACTTAGCATCTTAGGCTACATAGATCTTAAAGTATATCCATATGGATTCATCTTTATACAATTCCTGTGGCAAGGGAAAAAGCCTAGCTATAGATTCATGCATCTGCAATTAAATGCTTCCACAAGGAATCAACTTGGCACTTCCATTCACATTGCATGATCAAATAAAATCACATGGCCATTACCAACTTCAAGAGTTGGATTAGTACTATCTTCCATGTACTCAGACATAGAGGATAACTATATAATTATGAACAATAGTAATGGTGCTCATATGGATTTATGACTATTATTTAGAGTTAATGAATAATAATGGTTAATTCTGATGCCAACATGTCTCTTATCCGAACACTGTGAATCAGTACTAACGAAAAATATTCTTTCTCTCTCTCTCCCTCTATCCTTCTCTCCCTTTCTCCCTTTCTCCCTCTCTCCCTCTGCTTTTGCCAAGCATTTTAGAAAACCTATTTGTCTTTTGTATCTCTTCTGAGTTGAAAATCTAGTGTCCAAACTAGTGCTAGAATACTATGTATTCAGCCTACCACACAGAGTTGTAAATCTTAGGTGAAATAATGGTTACAAAAGGACTGGGTATACTTTAATATTTTAAGGTGTTATTACTGTTTTCTCTTTGGACTTCCACTAGGAGCATTTCTGGATGACTTTTTCAACTGAAAGCCAAATGAATAATTCTTCAGAGGATATAAACTCCAAATTTCAGAAAATTGAAGGGCCTATTTTGGCAGAAGACTCTAATAATCCTTTATTCACTGACAAACCTAGTTAGGTGTGGCAGGGTGGAATGGGCCTCAGGTAGAAGGTAAGGGTGGTCAGGACAAGTTGGTGATCCGAATGTGGCTCAGATGGGAAAATAAAGCATCCCATAGTATAAATGTGAGCCTGCCGAGGTCTGCTGTGTGATTCTCTTTAATAACGGAGTTGAGAGGTGTTAATGAGCATGACACAGGGCACACAGCCATCCAGTGAATTAGTCATAGCTTGATTCTTTTATGTGCCTTGTCTAATGGCAAACATTATCCAGCAATCACAGCAGCAGCACTCTCAGATGGAGCAGAAGGTGTAGAAGGGAGTAATGAGGCTGCTTAAAAACTGTTTCATAGAGCCCTGTACCAATTCACAACAGATAATAGAACTCAAAGCCAGACAGATAATAGAAGCGACAGCCATTTATTGCTAAGAGACTGTCTGAATATTTGTGCGTAAAACAGCCCACTCCAAGTTCTTTAATCACATTTCCTGAGAAAAAATGGCAAAAAGAAAAGCCACGTGGCAGGCTACTTCCATTAGTGTATTCAAAATGAGTATAAAAAAGAGGAACGAGTAGACAGATATGAAGTAAAAGAACACTGGCAGAGAATGCAGATCAGAGACAGAGCCTGGCTGTTTGAATCTGGCAAAATGGGACATGCTCTCCTTGTGGTTAGGAGAGGGTAATGGAAAAAGATCTCATCCTGGAGTTATTTGATATTCAGGATTGTTAAAAGACTCTTAGTTTACAATTCTACTTTGATTCTGAAAAAGAGGATGGCTCACCAAGACCTCATTCTTTCTTACCTCATGCCTAGACTTTGGCACTTTTTTTATTATCATGGGCAGCCAATGTGTTTGATAAAGGTCTGGGGGATGGAAGGCATAGTTTTTTATTCATTTTCATAAAAATAATTATTTTATCTTTTGTCATAAGATTTCCAAAAGGACCTCAAAGGGAAACATTTTACAAGATACCTCCTACTGTAATGTAAAATTCAGAAATTTGGTTTTGGTATTTTTCCCACTCCATCTGGCAATCATATGTTCTGTTCTCGTGTCACATTTTAAAAGGGACATTGACCAGAGAAAGTGCATCCAAGAGGAGGTGTCCAAAATGTCACTGGAATGTGAAAGCATATTATTTAGAAATTGTTGGAGGGCCTGGAGAAGAATTTTTAATGGGGAGATTTGTGAATGGGGGGCTTGATAACAGTGTTCAGATAATTGGTTACTTTCTCATGAAAGAGGAATTGGATATGTTCTGTAGGACTTTAGGGAGTGGGAAAGGATAAATAAAGTTATAGTAGGCTGTCCTTAACATTATTATAGGGAATGATTTGGCTGTCCAGCAGTAGAATGGACTATCTGGAGGAGGAGTGAGCTCCCTGTTAGTGGACATATTAAAGCAGAAGCCAAGTAACACTTGTCAGGGGTAATGTAGAAAAAGTTAAGCTCGCCCTGACGGGTTTGGCTCAGTGGATAGAGCGTCAGCCTGCGGACTTGAGGGTCCCGGGTTCGATGCCGGTCAAGGGCATGAGCCTTGGTTGCGGTCACATCCCCAGTGGGGGGTGTGCAGGAAGCAGCTGATCGATGTTCTCTTTCATCGATGTTTCTAACTCTCTATCCCTCTCTCTTCCTCTCTGTAAAAAATCAATAAAATATATATTTTTAAAAAAGAAATAGTTAAGCTGGACAGTTGTTCTGACTGGTATGAATTCCACTTGAACCCAGAATGTCTATGATATTACTCTTGTTATTAGTCTGTTCCAGGAAGTTCTCGATACACTATAACCCAGGAAGTGAGCAAGGATGGAAACATGAAAACTTTAAAGGCTGTGTTTGAAATAATTTTTCTTCTCTTTTGAAGTAAAAAAAAAAAAAGAGACTTCAGTATTGCCTAGCCATTGTGGTTAATGGTTGAGTGTTGACCCATGAACCAGGAGGTCAGGGTTAGCTTCCTGGTCAGGGCACATGCCCGGTTGCAGGCTCCATCCCCAGTGGGAGGCATGCAGGAGGTAGCCGATCAAAGATTCTCTGTCATCAATGATGTTGATATCTCCTTTTTTCTCTGAAATCAATAAAAACATACTTAAAAAAAGAAAAGAAAGATTTCTGTATGTACATTATTATGATTATAAAAGTAGTGTTTATTGTTGTGATAAGTAGTAAACCATGACTGTTCAAGTTTTTGTATAATGTTTTTTGCTTTTCCTGGAGTAAATAATTTCCATGTTTATTATTTTTCATTATTTTTAAGTATATACAATTCCCAGATACCCTAGCAGTTTTATAAAATGATCTGCATTATTATTTTATACACAGTCAAATGCACTAGGTCACCCATAAAATCCAAATGTAATGGTTTAGTATCCAACACTGTTAATTGTATAGCCATAATACTTTCTTCCTTTCTCTTTATTAATGAAAGGCAGTAAAATGTAGCTTTACAAATTTACTTACTAGTCTCTCTCGCAGCAAATGTCCACAAATTAAGTCTGCCAAGGATATGTAAATAGATGTTTACAGAGAATTTTGGGGAAATTTTGTTTCCTGTTAAAGGTATTACTTCTTCTTTTCAGCAATGTTTTGTAATTTTCTTGTACAAGTCTTTTGCCTCCTTGGTTAAGTTAATTCCTAAGTATTTTATTCTTCTTTTATGCTATTGTAAATGAACTTGTCATCGTTAGTGTAAAGAAATGCAAATGATTTTGTAGTTGACTTTGTATCCTGCTACTTTGTTGATTTCATTTATTAGTTTTAACAGGGTATTTGTGTGTGTGTGTGTGTAATCTTTTGGGTTTCCTACATATAAGATTATCTGAAAGTAGAGATTATTTTACTTCTCTTCCAATTTGATTGCATTTTATTTCCCTCTCTTGCCTAAATGCTCTGGTTAGAACTTCTACTTTTGTGTTAAATGGAAGTGGTGAAAGCAGACATCCTTGTGTTGTTTCTGATCTTATAATAAAAGCTTTCAGTGTTTCACCATTGAATATGATGTTCACTATGGATTGCTTATTTATGACTTTTATTATGTTAAAATAGTTTCCTTCCATACTTAACCTTTTCACTGTGTTTACTACAAAACGGTTTCAAATTTTGTCAAGTGATTTTTCTGAACCAACTGAGATAATCACGTTTTTTCCCCCCTTCATTTTTAATGTGGTGTGTTATATTAATTGATTTTCACCTATTGAGCCATCTTTGCCATCCAATAATAAACCCACCTGGTTATGGTGTATAATCCTTTTATTGGCTGCTGAATTTGGTTCACTAGTATTTTGTTGAGGATATTTATGTCAACGTTATTAAGAGTTATTGATCTGTAGCTTCTTTTTTTCTTGTATTGCCTTTGTTTTGCTTTGGTATCATGGTAACACTAAACTCATAAAATGAGTTAGAAAGTATTGCTCATTTTTCCTCATTTTGAAAAAAAATTCCAGAGTAATTGGTATTAGCTGTTTAAGTGTGTGACAGAATTCATTAATGAAACTCTCAATCTGGGGCTTTTCTTTGTTGGAAGATTTTTTTTTATTATTATTCAGTCTCATTAATGCTCATTACTTGTTATAGGTCTATTCAGATTTTCTATTTTTTCATAATATAGTCTTGATGGATTTTGTGTCTAGAATTTGTCCATTTCATTGAGGTTATAAAGTTTGTTAGTGTATAATTGTTCATAGTACTCTTTTATAATCCTTTGTATTTCTGCAGAGTAGCTAGTAATGTCCCCACTTTCATATCTGATTTTAGTAATTTGAGTATCCTCTCTCCTTTTTTAGTTCAGCTAGCTAAAGGTTTCCTAGTTACTTTAGTCTTTTTAAAAAGTCAACTTTTTGTTATATTTTTTATTGTTTTTTAATTTTTAATTTCATTTATCTCCTTCTATTCTTCATTATTTCTTTTTTTTCTGCTAGCTTTTGGGTTAGTTTCTTTTTCTTTTTCTAGTTCCTCAAGTTGTAAAGTTAGGTTGTTGATTTGAAACCTTTCTTAACTTTCTAATGTAAGTGATATAACTATAAAATTTCCCCTTAGTACTGCTTTCACTGTGTCCAATACATTTCAATATGTTGTGTTTTCATTTTCATTCATTTTTTAAGTATTTTCTCATTTTCCTGTGATTTCTTCTTTGATTCATCAGCTATTTTAGAGTTTGTTGGTTAATTTCCACAAATTTGTGATTTTCCAATTCTACTTCTACTATTAATGTCTAAATTCATCTTCATTCTACTGCGGTTTGAGTAGGTGACTTTTATGATATTTATCTTTTAAAATCTAGTAAAGCAATTTATATAACATATAGTCTATCTGGAAAATGTTCTTTTTGCACTTAATAAGAATGTATATACTGCTAATGTTGAATTGAGTGTTCTATATAAGTACCTGTTAGATTTAGTAAGTTTATTTTGTTGAGTCGTCTATTTTCTTATCTCTTGATTGTTCTATACATTACTTAAAGTGGGAGATTGAAGTCTCTGTTACTGTATATCTTTCTATTTATTCCTTCAATTCTATTAGTTATGACATATTTTATGGTCTGTCATATGTACATAAATGTTTATCACTGTTATATCTTCTTTCTGAATTAAACTTTTTATTAATATGGAAAGTCCTTCTTTGTCTCTTGTAAACTTTTACTGATTTAAAGCTTTGTCTTGTGTATTATAAACACTCCTGATCTCTTTTGGTTACTATTTGCATGGAACATCTTTTCTTTTTATTTTCCCTCCATCCTTTCACTTTCAGCTTGTCTTTTTGAATTTGAAATGAGTTTTCTATGGACAGCATGTAGTTGTAACATGTGTTTTTATCTATTCTAATAGTATCTATCCTTTGATTGGAGAATTGATCTATTTTTATTTAATCACTGATAAGTAAGAACTTACTTTTGTAATTTTGCTGTTTTCTATGTGCCTTACACATTCTGCCCCTCTTTTTCTGCATTACATTTTTGTGTTTAATTATTACTAGTATAACAAATATTTAAATTTATTTCTTATTAACTTTTGTGTATATTCTATAGCTGTTTTCTTTTTTGGTTACCATGGAGATTTCATATAACACATCCTAAAGTTATCATATTCATATTTGAGTTTATAATAGTTTAACTTCAATAAAAAATAAAGAACTCTACTTCTTTATATATCAGTTTTCACCTCTTGGCTATTGACGTCCTGAACTTTTATACATTGTATGTCCCAAAACATAAAGTAATATATTTTTTAAATTATGTGGAAAACAAAATGTGGAAATAAGAACCGAAGTTACAATAACATTAGCTTGGAAACTAATAATTTTTAATGTATTAGTTTCATAAATCATATAAAAACAAAAAAGGAGTTATAAACCATCTCTACAATAATATTAATTTTATAGTTACGCTTAGATGTTTGCTTTTCATATGGCTTAGAATTATTGTCTAGTATCCTTTTATTTTACCACTAGAGGTCCAGTGCATGAAATTCATGCAATTGGGGGGGAGGTCCCTCAGCCTGGCCTGTGCTCTTTCACAGTTTGGGAACCCTCAGGGGATGTCCAACTGAGGGCTTAGGCTGGCCCTCCATAGGGAATGGGCCTAAACTGGCAATCAGACATCCTTAGCGCTGTCACAGAGGCAGGAAAGGCTCCCACCACTGCCTCTGCACTCGCCAGCCATGACCCCGGCTCAGGGCTTCTGGCTGAGCAGCACTCCCCTTGTGGGAGTGCACTAACCACCAGGGGGCAGCTCCTTCATTGAGCATTTGCCCCCTGATGGTCAGTGCACATCATAGCAACCAGTCGTTCCGCCGTTCAGTTGATTTGCATATTAGCCTTTTATTATATAGGATGCAGGACTTCTCTGAGAGTATTTTGTAGTGTAGGTCAAGTGATAATGAACTCCCTGGACTTTGTTTATTTGGGATTAGCTTAATTTTCCCCTTAATTTTGAATGAGAGTCTTGCCAGATATAGATCACTTGTTTGACAATTTTTTTCCTTTAGAATTTTGAGTACAGATGTTCCTTGACTTAAATGGGGTTGCATCCACATAAAAATATCATAAGTTGAAAATATTATAAGTAAAAAATGAATTGAGTACATCTAACTTACTGAATATTATAGCTTATCCTAGCCTACTGCAAACATATGCTCAGAACACTTACATTAGCCTATAGTTGGGCAAAAATCACCAAACACAAAGTCTATTTTATAATGCCCAGTACTACAAGAAAATATCTTACTGCATAGTGCTAGATCAGGACAAGATTATGAATGTGTATCACTTTTGCACCACTGTAAATTTGAAAGTCTTAAGTTGAATCATTGTAAGTTGGGGCTGGGCTGTATATAGGCTGTTCACTGCCTTCTGATCTCCAAAAAATTCTTGATGAGAATTTTGATCATTATCTTATTGAAAATATCTTCTAGCTATTGAAAAATAACTTTTTCTCTCTTGCTGTTTTCAATATTATCTTTTTCTTTGTATTTCAAATGTTTGATTACAATGTGTTTCCCTGTGGAAATCTTTGAGTTCATCTCACTTGGAGTTTGTTGAGTTTCATAGATGTTTATATTCATGTTTTCATCAAATTTGAAAAGTTTTTAGGCATTATTTCTTCAAACACTCCCTTTGTCTTTTCTCATTTGTAGACTTTCACAATGTGTATGTTTCTAGGCTCTTTTGATTTTTCTTTAAGCTTATTTCTTACAGTTCTTCAGATTCAATAATATTCATTGTTTTATCTTCAAGTTTGCCAATTCTTTTTTTTTCTGCCTGGTTAAATCTCCTGTTAATCCCTCTAGTGATTTTTTTTTTAAATGAATTATTGTACTTTGCAGCTCCAGAATTTCGTTTTCATTTCTTTTAAAGTTTTCTTTCTCTTTATTGATAGTTTTATTGTATTTATACATCATTTTATTGACTTCTCCATATCATCATTTAGTTCTTTGAGATTTTTAAGATATTTGTTTTAAATAAGTCTCTATCTAGTACATCTGCCATTAAGTGTTTTTTCAGAGAGATCTTCTTTTGATTTATTTTTTAAAATGTGACATACTTTACTGTTTCTTATAATATTTTTGTAAACTAGACATTCAAATCTAATAATGTGGTAACTCTGAAAATCAGATTCTATTCTCTCCCCCACCTCCGGGTTTGCTTTAGTTTGCTATTATTTTTGTTTATTGTATTATTTTTTTATTGTTTCAAGTTGTTTCTATTGCAAGGACCAGCATGAGGTATACATTTAAGGTATTCTCAGTTATTTTCTGAGCCTGTGTCTTTTCTTAGACATGTATAGTCATTTAAAAATTCTTCCCCAATATATTCAGCTGTCTTTGATTATCCTACTCTTTAATGTTTGCCCGTCCTCCCCACAAAAAAAGGGGAAAAAAGAAAGAAAAATAAAAGGGAATGGAAAAAAGACACTGGCCCTTTAAGTCCTCTGAGAGTCACTTCAACTGGCATTGAGAGGCATGCAACAATGGTCATCCACCTCTTTCCCTACAAAACTATGACAGAAGAAGTAATAAGTGATCAGAGCACAGATCCCAGAACTTTAAAGCACAGAGTCCATTTTGCCCACCCTGGATTCCAATGGAGTTAAGTTATGTGCAAGCCCCTCTAGAAACATGGTCATAGCTGCCTATTAGGAGGCTAAGGGTAATGGATGGGTGGCTGCTATTGTGCTAAGAGTTGCAATTGACTGAAATTAGCTGACTTTATTTTCTAAGTTGCAAGCCTTCAATAGACTTCAGAGTTACAAACTAGTTACATCAAACAGATTCTGCCAATGTGCTGGGGTCCAACCCCAGCAGGTCCAGGGGTCCCCAAAGGTGTGGACGGAGTCGGCAAAGAAGGAATGACACGGAGACAGCGTTCAGCTGATCAGCAGCCTAGCCAGGATCTCTAGCCACAATCTCCAGCCAAGTTCTGTTTAGGATCTCCAGCCAGGTTCTGTGTCCATGTTCTCTCGCTAGGTTCTGTCCAGGTTCTCTAGCCAGGTTCAGTCACCAGGTTCTAGTCAGGTTCTCTTGTCATGTTCTATCCAGGTTCTTCATCCAGGTTCTCTCGCTAGGTTCTGTCTCTAGGTTCTGTGGCCAGTTTCTATCTCTAGGTTCTTCAGCCAGGTTCTGTCTCTAGGTTCTGTTGCCAGTTTCTGTCCAGGATCTTTTGCCATGTTCTGTCTCTAGGTTCTGTGTCTAGGTTCTGTGTCTAGGTTCTGTGTCTAGATTCTGTGTCCTGTTGTCTTGTTACTTTTGTATTTATACCAGTTGATTCCAATCCTATCAATCTCTATTCCAAAGGTTAGGGTGTTTCTTATCTCCATTCCAGGGAGTAAAGATTATGTAGCTTAAGCATGATTGTTCGTAGTTAAAGTGATTAATTACCCGCCTGGCACTTAGTTAAGGGGTTTTATTCCCTCCCTAACTTCAGGGGAAAATCTCTTCCTGGGGAAACAACCTTTCTCAGAGAGGTGATCTTGGTTAAAACACATAGTGCCAAGAAGGTGAGCAAACATATTAAGAACAGTATGCCATATATGCCAGGTCCCTTGAAACAGCAAGGATGGACTGGCTCCCGGCGCCAATGCAATTATTGTCTAAGCTGGGAGAAAAGATTCCTGGTGCTTCCTGTTGCACTATCTTCCCAGAATCCTCTCTCTCTTTTAAGGAAATTAGACCTTTGTTTTATTGAAAGTTGTTGAAGATAAGATGAGCTCAATAACCAGGGACCCTTTCTGACTGTGAGGATTGGAAATACATAAATGACAAAAAATATATTACATGTATGTGTTCCTATTTTATTTATCAAGGTGTTTTTATATCCACACATCACTTTATCTTCCCAGTACCCCTAAAAGGAAGGCAGAGTAATTGCTAATATATTCATTTTACATAAGACAAATGTGCCTCAGAGAGCCCAAGTTGTCTTGAGTGGCACAAATAGCTAATGTAGCTCTTGGCTCAAAAGTAGATATCTGACTTCTAGTACTTGCTGCACAATGCTCATCAGATTAGGGGGTTCTGGTTATGAGGAAAAGGATGGGTTTAGATAATAGAGAATTAAACATGCAGTAACCTGGCTTATGTGCTCATGTCCTCTGATACATATACTTGTTTCAGGGAAATTTGTTTTCCACATTTTAAACTATTTTCTTGTCTGCAGGTGCCAGCATTTCTTTTGTTCTTTTCTTTCTTGTTACCTGCTTTTTCCAGAACCCATTATTATGAAAATAACTGATACATGTGTAAAATTCATGTGTACTTCTTTGTATTTCAGCTATTGGCAGATCTGAAGTCTAAATCATGGAGCAGAAACACTGTAGGCACCAGAGAGATGAACTGCAAATGTAACATTTTAATCAGAATGAATTTTTTAGTTTCTGGATTTACATTGTGTAGTTAGGGCTTTACTGTTCTGCCTGCCACTGAGTAGATTGCATATATTATAGAAGAGACCTTATATGTAGTACCCACATTTTATAAGTGGAGAACTGAAGCCCAAAGAGGTAAACTAATTTTTCAAGGTCACTCCATACCTCTTTGATTTATTAAAGATAGTAACCTCTAGCTCAGTGACCAGCAATCTGTGAGAGGTTTAGTTCTCTGCAAAGCAAATGCTGACAGAGAGGTTAGTGTCTTGGGATCCATGACTGTGGGAAGGAGGGGTCAAATACAGGAATGAGGACAGAGAGAAATGGACCTGCTATAGGGGAACCAGTTGCCTGGTGGCTTCTTCAACTACCACCAGAAAGAGATCTGACCTAAATTGGTGTATTAGAGTTGTTTCACTTTCACTGCAATGGCCAGGCCTTTATAGCCCAACCCCTACCAGTTCTTGGATGTATGCCACACCAGGAAGGAAGTCACTTTGGGCAAGGCAATTTCTGAAGGGTTGACAGCTGACAGGTACCTATAACAGCAATTCCAGAAATTGGGCAAGAAGACCTTCCTTGAAGGGAATGAAGGCTATGTCTTTCCAAGTCCATTGCAAGAGCCTTGCTGAATGTGAGAATTAAGAGATTGTATCCAAGTGTTATCAACACTTGTAGTGAAACTTGGACTTTGAAATCAGGATCCTCTTGATTTTAGCTACTGTATTGACCATTCTCCTTTGGTCTTAGATTTCAAACTTTCTTAGGACTTTGTGAATTGGAATATTTGTAGTTCTTAGATATGAGCTGTTGAACTTTGAAGAGTCTTGCCAATTTAGTTGACTCAGTCTATTTATTTTTATGCTCAACCTCCACAAAAAATTATTTAAGTGTATTCCTGAAGATGTAACAGCTCCAGCTATGGAACAGAATACTTAATACTAAGTTTTCTAAATACCTCTACAAACTCTGTAACTTAAAACATATTTGATTATTGTCCCTGGAGGTGTATGTTGATAAATAATTGTCTTAAGGAGTTTTCTGAATCTACATCATTTGTGTCTACAGACAACACTCTTCATCTGATGAATATTAAACTAGAATTCTCTAGTAATTAGAGTATTTGAGGACATTATTCAGACCTTGCTCTGAACCAACAGTCTTCACCCAATATTTGAACTCAATGATTACATTCTACCTGCCCTCTATATTGACTTGTCGATGTCTTGTTTGCTTTTTAGGTAACTGCTCAAAGTGCCTCCTCCAAGAGGACTAAATGACTCAATACATGCGAAGCACTTAACCTTACTTAGCATATATATGCTAGAATTCAAGAAATATTAACTATTATTGATATACTAGTAGCCTGGTGCATGAAATTCATGCATATTAAAAGGGAATTAATTGCCCTAACCGGTTTGGCTCAGTGGATAGAGCATTGGCCTGCAGACTCAAGCTTCCTGGGTTCAATTCCGGTCAAGGGCATGTAACTTGGTTGCGGGCACATCCTCAGTGGGGAGTGTGCAGGAGGCAGCTGATGGATGTTTCCCTCTCATCGATGTTTCTGACTCTCTATCCCTATCCCTTCCTCTTTGTAAAAAACCAATAAACTATATTAAAAAAGGGAATTAATTAGAAGAAATATTTTAATATTGCTATTTGCCCTATCTCCATAATAAAAGTGTGAGAGATGAAATTAGTAAAATGTATATGAAAATAATATATAAATTTGTTAATAAATAAACAGTAACAAAAGGATATAACAACAACAGAGGCATGATATAACAATGACAAAAACATGATATGAAAACAACAGAAACATGATATAAAAACAACAGTGATGCAAACAATTACTGATAAAGTGATTAAACTTATTCTAATATCTCCCTGTACACCACATTAAGAGTGAAAACACTTTCAGAGTGCTTGACTAATTTCCCTTGTGATGAAGTATTTAGAACTTTAACTGTAACGTCACATGCTCTTCAAACTCGAGAGAAACCAACATATAACTGACCATGTGTGAAAATGGGTTCAGGTAGGAATATGCCTACTCTGTCTAGAGTTTGTCCTTGTGATTTATTAAAAGTCATCACAAATGCTGGCATCACAGGAAACCGTCATCAAGTCAATTTAAATGGGAGGCCAGTGTCAGATGGGGACAAATTAATTCTTGGAATCAGAACAACCTCTCCCTCTGCAGATCCTGTTAATACTTCAGCTTCGATAATGTTAGGTTGTAATCTTCTGATAATAAATCTGGTACCATTACAAAGACCCCATTTACTATTGAGATTTCTCAATAGCATGATGATTGCACCCACTTTCAATTTTAATTTATGACACGGCATTCCTGAAAGAGTAATACTATTAAGAAATTCTATGGGAAAATTTTCCTTTTCAGCATCATCTGTGAAATCAATGGAATCATCACTCAAATATGTGTGAAAATCTCCATCGAGTATATCCAAAATTTCTTCATTTAATTTTTGAACATGCTCATTTTTTGGACAAAGAATTGCACGTTTAGATATATTTTTAATATTATCTATAGATAGAGTATTTCCAAAGGTAGCTTCAATAATAGATCCATTACAAATAATTTCACAGGGGATTTCAATAATATCCGTTCCTAAATGAAAACTGCTATCAAGTTTTACTTGATAAAACATCTCCAAGTTTTACTAACCATCTATTATTCAGCAGAATCCTCTGCTCTCATATTTGTTGTAAGAGACAACTTTCTGAAACATTCCCAAACATTGCAATACTTTAAACTCATTTGTACTATGGCCGATCACATAGCATGCGGTACAATACTGAGACATTGTCGAAAATTCCCTCCAAGAAGGAGAACTTTCCCACCAAATACAACATTCAAATTCATAATTTCTTTTAGTAATCTACCTATGGCATTTTATAGCATGACTGGATGCCATGGTGCATTCATCAATGAGAAGTTGGGCCTTTTTAATAGTTTTAGCAACGTCACTGTTCATATCGAGTCTAGAAATTGAAGTTTCACTTAATGGAATCAATAATTTATATTGGAAATGAAAGGTCCTTCCACCAAGAAGTAATTTTGCAGCAATTCCTGTAGACGCTGTGGGTAAAAGAGTATCACCACGACCTCTAATATAATGTATTAAAACTTTATACAGATATGCAGGTGAATAGGAGTCCTGCTGGCAGGCCCCTGACAGCAAGCTGGCCACCTGTCAATTCCGTGAGGAATGGAGCTCTCTCCTCCCTCCTGTCAGGGTCCGGGGTGCAGGTGAATGGGGTTTTTGGCTGGCAGGCCACTGACAGCAAGCTATCCAACAGCAGATTCTGTGAGGAATGGGGCTGCCTCCTCCCTATTGTCAGGATCTGGTTTGAAGGCTGGCCATGCCTCCTGTTGGGCCAGACCCAGAGTTCTACCAGGCTGTGACCTCCGCCTGAGCAACCCAGAACTGACTGCTCCTGGGCTCTCCTGGCGCTCCGAGGGTGTGTTCTTCCCTCAGACCTCACGGGAAACAGCTTGGGGAAGGCTCAGCCCTTGGCAAGGCAACCCAGGACTCAGTACTTCCAAGCTCCGCTCCGAGGGCGGGTTCCTGACTGAAACCTTGCCCTCCCAGGAAACAGCTGGGGAAGGGTGCAGCTGTTTCCAAGATGACCCCTGCAGGACTGATTTCTTTCTGGTTGGTCGAGCTTCGGGATGTGATGTTACACCCAGGGTTTTTACATAAGTAGATTTTAATGACTTTTTAATCTTCCAAATGAAGTTCTGTAATTTTCACCCTGCAACTTATTATGTTAGATGTAGTAAAGTCAAAACAAGGACATTTTTTCCACATGCCATTTTTACCTTAGGCTGTGGTTTCAGAGACAATGATTATGTTTGTGTACTAATATTTACTCCACACATGTCCCATGCATATTGTTCAAACAGTGGTACAGAGAAGGAAAGTGAGAGTGTCATAGTCATCCACAAGGCATTGAGTCTCAGCACTTCAGGGTTGGAATGGACTAAGAGACCATCTGGCCCAAGGGCTCCTACAGCCCCTTAAACCAGTATATCCCCCATTCCTCTGCACTATTCCTTCCTCAAAATAGAGAGCAGTCCATCCCATCTCTGAACAACGATTTATTATTTTCTTAATTGGAAACAAAATTTAAGTTTGAAATTTTCATCTAGGATCTTAGGTCTGTTTTTAAGTTCCATGCAACCAAAGGGAAGTACCATTCTTCCCTTCTTTTAAGAGTGTCCTTTAAGATTTATGGAGATCTATTGTGGTTGGTTCTTTTTAAATACAGTTGTAGAGCTGTGCCTGGCTGACTTTTAAAACCAATTTATCTCCTGCTTAATTTTTGGTAGCCGGGTATGAACTAGAGATTTACTTGAATACTTAGAGGGTTGTTTGCATCTCTCTCTCTCTCTCTTTTTCTCTCTCCCTCTCTCTCCCTCCCCCTCTTACTCTAATCATCTCTAGCTCTTTCTCTATTCTATCTTGTAGGCTTTTCTGGGAAATCCTTGCTCATCACATCTACTTATCCAGATGTGACCCTTTTTAAAGACCCTTTTTGTATGCTTGAGAATTCCCTGGCTCAATATTTTTATTTATTTTTTCCTAAGAGTTGTCCTTGCTCTAATCTTCTTATAGGGATACCTATAAAAACATGACTACAGAAAAGACACATAGATTTTACATAGACAATGAAGACATTGAAATTGTAAAAATTTTGCTTACCTTGGTTCAGTCATCAATTCAAATTGAGATTGCAGCCAAGACAAGAGAAGGCTGAGACTCAGAAGGGTAGCAATGGAAGAATTAGAGATCACCAAGAACAACAATGTGACATTCAAGCCAAGACTAAGATCATCCACACTCTCGTATTCCCAATTACTATGTATGGATGTGAAAAGTAGACAGTGAAGAAGGATGATGGGGAAAAAAATTAATTTGTTTGGAATGTGGTGTTAGAGAGAGTCCTACGGATACTCTGGACTTCCACATGGAAAAAAGTAGGCCCTAGAACAAATTAGGCCTGAAACATTGCTGGAGGCAAAAATGACAAAACTGATGCTATCCTTCTTAGGGTACATCATGAAAAAGTAGGGATCCTTGAAAAAGACAATTATTATGAGGAAAATAGAAGGCAGCAGGAGAAGAGGAAGACCAAATATGAAATAGATGGACTCCATTAAGGAAAAAAAGTAATTGGTTTAAATTTACAGTATCTGCTATTGAAGACAGGACGTTGTGGACATCACTCAATCACTCATTCATAGAATCTCCAGGAGTTGGAACTGATTCAATGGCATGTAACAAACATAACTATCTGCCTAGTTCTTATCATCTCTCCTTAGGGGGTTAGGAGGGAATTATATTTTTAGGATGAGGATTGTGAAGTAAATCTTGCCATGTGGCTTTTTCTCTTGTTTTGATCTGCTCACAACTTTGTCCAAGAAAAAATTGGTGAAAGTAAACATTATTAGTGAAGCCCACAGAGAGAACTAATGCTGCTGAAGAGCTGAAGAAAGACAGAGCACTAGGTTTTCTTTATGTTCATTTTAAAAGTTTCTATTTTTTTGGAAGTGGTAATATAATTATACATATACTAGTTACCCAGTGCATGAAATTCGTGCATGGGGGGGTGTCCCTCAGCCCAGCCTGTACCCTCTCCAATCTGGGACCCCTCGAGGGATGTCCAACTGCCAGTTTAGGCCCAATTCCAGGCAGTCAGATAGCCCTCTCGCAATCCGGGACCGCTGGCTCCTAACTACTCATCTGCCTGCCTGCCTGATTCCCCCTAACCACTCTGCATGCTGGCCTTCTCGCCCACAACTTCCCCCGCTGCCAGCCTGCTCGCCCCCAACTGCCCTCTCCTCCTAGCCTGATCATCTGTAACCGCCTCTGCCTTGGCCCTGCCACCATGGCTTTGTCCAGAAAGACATCTGGAAGATCTCCTGGTCTAATTAGCATATTATCCTTTCATTAGTAATAGATAGAGGCCTGGTGCACGGGTGGGGGCTGGTTGGTCTGGCCTGAAGGGGGTTCTGGATCAGGGTGGGAGTCCCCTTGGGGGGCGGAGCTGGCCTGGGCAAGGGGCCTGGGGTGGTTTTCAGGCTGGCCATGCCCCCATTGGGTAGGGGGGTCCCCACTGGGGGCCATGCTGGCCTGGGCAAGGGGCTGGGGCAGTTTGTAGGCCGGCCATGCCCCCATTGGGGTGGGGGTCCCCGCTGAGGAGCATGGCCAACCTGGGAGGGGGGCTGAGGTCCATTTGCAAACTGGCCACACTCCCATCAGGGTGGAGGTCCCCGCTAAGGAGTGTGGGAAGCCTGGGAGAGGGCTGAGGGCTGTTTCTAGGCTGGCCACACCCCCATCAGGGTGAGGGTCCCGGCTGGGGGGCATGGTCAGCCTGGGCGAGGGGCTGAGGGCCATTTGCAGACAGTTTGCAGGCCAGCCAAACCCCCGGTTTTGTCCGGAAGGTCTCCAGAAGGTCTCCCAGTCTAATTAGCATATTACTCTTTTATTAGTATAGACTAGAGGCCCGATGCCCGAAATTCATGCAAGAGTAGGCCTTCCTTCTCCACGGCTGTCGGCATTGGCTTTCCTCTGGCAAGCAGGACCTGGGCTTCCCTCCAGCATCCCGGACCTGGGCTTCCATCGCAGCCCCGGCTTCACCTGGAAGGTCGTCTGGAAGGATGTCTGGAAGGACATCTGGTCTAATTAGAATATTATGCTTTTATTATTATAGATATTTGATAATGGTAATAATATAGTTATGTGGTTTAAAATCCAAATATTATTCACAGATAAACTGAAAATATGGCTCCCATTTTGTCTCTATTTACACTGGTTTTCCTTGCTCACTGTGTTTATTATTCTACTATTTATTTTTGAAATGAGAAGCAAGTAAAAATACATATTATTTCTCCTCATATTTCCACAATGGATAGTTATAGCATAAACTAGTAATGCTCACTAATATTCATGCTCTCCTCTATCTGGAAAAGACTTTAAGTATGTATATTTGTATGAGAAATTGACAAGAAGCAAATAGATCATAAACCTACCAAATTTTGCATTGTAATGTTAAAAAAAAAAAAAAAAAACTATGATGCAGGATTGGATATGCTGTTCTATTTTCTTTATTCCTCATATTAGTACCAGCAGGAAATTGGCTGTGAAATTTGGACTGCTCCAAAAAAAGCACAAGCATTCACTTTAGATGTGGCCAGAAGATAGTGGATTAAAAAGGCATAGGAAGACTCCTCCCAAGGGCAGCATTGACATCTAGTCAACTAATTTTCCACACCTCCAAAGTAGGAGGCCTTCTAAAATGCTTTCCCAGAGGGATTTTAGAATTAATATGGATCAATCACTTCTATGTGTCTGTCATTCTTTTTTCTGAATGAACGTATCTATTTTGGTAATTCTTTTGTATTCCACCATTATATATTTCATGGAACTCATAGGTCACCTGGTCGGTCATAAGGAGATATATCCAGATTAGACAGAAATAATGGACTCAGACATCCTGGACTTTGAGTTGGTTCAGTGACTGGATGGAACTTTGTGTCATGCATTTTGAGGAGGAAGTAAGTATAATCAATGTGTTGAAAAAAGAGTGAGCCAGAAGAGTGAGGGTCTGGTTTCTTGACCATCTTGGTAGCTGAGTGGGTTGGTGAGGTTCTGTCTGACCGTCACTCTTTGGAGCCTGGCATCTCGTTTGAAAGCACTGCCCTGCGGTCGGAAGCACAGCTGGCTCTCTCGCGGAGCGAGCTCGCAGGAGACAGGATGCACTGTTCGCTCGCGCGTGGGAGCCGCGTGGCCGGAGGTCAGGGCGCGCGCTCCACCGTCACGGGGCAGAACTGAGCTCCTGGGCCCGATCTGCCTGCGGCGTTGCCTTCTTCCTGGAGGCCGTGGCCGGGCCACGGTGGCGTCCGAGTTGACAGGCGCGTGTGCGCGGTGGGAGGAGGGGGACTAAGCCCCGTGACCGCTCAGAGCCGTGGCGCGGCGGTCGCCGTGAGCGGGCCTTTGGTGGCGTGTTAGAGCGTGATTGTGGGACAGTGGGACAGTGGTCCCCTGCTCCTGGCTCTGTAGCCTTGTCATTTCGTATTAATAAGCTTTCACATTAACCTCCGACACGTGGCCGCGTACACAGCAGCCGCGTGGGCACGTCTGAACCAACGTACTGGCACCGGTTTCTCTTCCTCACGACTTCCTAACCAGCTTGCTTCCTGCCTGCATTTGATTTTACTTGAACCTTCGCTGTGAAGTCAGGAGCATGGAGCCCGTCCTGCTGACTGCATTGGCGTGTTTGCTTTCCAGATCCGCAGCGCGGGTGGGTTACGTCAGGCTACTAACCAGTTCACGGCTGTGCGTCATTCCCCAGTCACGCCAAGCGCTTCTGACGCCGCCGCGGAGCTTCCCCTCCGCCTCCACCCCGCTGTCCTGCCCGACTCGCTCTCGCCCCGGAACAGGGCCCTGGGACTCGGGGCGCACTTCCTTTAGGACTTACACTTACACGCAATGCAACAGGCTTTGTTTCCCGGGCCCCCTGGTTCCTGGGAGGCGGCAAAGGCCTCTATGTGTCAATCCTCGGCCGGTGGTGTCGGCCTGTCCGAATGTCCCCAGTCGCGGGTCCTGCACATGTTCCTGTGAGAGCCTGGTTTTACTTTACTTCCTACTCGTTCGTCCCTCTCTTGTTCGCTCTTCGGTTGCAGAATATCTCCCCTGGGCAAGGGGCTGGGGCAGTTTGTAGGCCGGGGGGGGGGGGTGTGAAACCTCTTGGTTTCATTGTACAGTATCATGTATCTGTCCAATACATCCTCCGTCCATATGTATTTTAAGATGCACTGTGGTGGAAGCTCCTAGTGCTTTTCAATATTGATTGAGTCTCTTCTCCCTAGGCACACACATACATTATGCTCATCACCCTTGTGGTTCAGAGTGACCATAGGACTGAGTTATGACCAGTGGAATAAGAACAGAGTGATATGTCCACTTCTCAACTTGGCCCATCAAAACCTTCCTCAGGTGATCCTATCTCTCATAGAATTCACCCTCTGGCTGAATGGTATGGACCCCAAGGACTGAGAAGATGAAGAGTAACAAGATAGAGTGAACCCTCAGTGACGACGTGGAGCAGAACTCTTCATGAACTTGCTTTTCAGATCTCCCTTTGAGCCAGTTGGTAAAGCTGTTTCATCTCTTTCTAGCCATTATTTCTATGAATGCCTGCCCAGTGTCAGTACTCAGTACTAATATATGCACGACAGCAAGTCTGAAGCTTGAAATTTGCCATTAAAATAAGCTCTCTTCACTTATCTTGACACATAATTCTCTCTCTCTCTCTCTCTCTCTCTCTCTCTCTCTCTCTCTCTCTCTCTCTCTCTCCCCCTTCCTCCCTCTGGAATTTGAAGCCAACACCCCATAGCATAGCTTAGAGTCTGTTTCAGAATTGTGCATCTGTTCTTACTCAGCAAATCATAAACTGCTTGAACTCATAGACTACATATTTTACTTCTTTCATCAACTCAGTGTTCAAGAAAAGTATCTGATACATAATAGTGGGTGCTAGTATGTCTTAAGTATTGCTTCATTGATTTCCTAGTGGAGTAAATGAGAGGTGACGGGGAAGTTGAAATGAGGTATCTCTACATCAAGCTCTAAGGCTGAACTTTTGACCCTCTTCAGAGCTCTCTGGGGCTGTTTTGGAGTGTCTTCCAAGAAAAATTCTAAATCTAAAGGAATTTATCATTATTACTGATTAGTTAGCCAAATTTAAGCATTTACTAATGCAGAAAATCCTGCTGACAGCATTGCTTTTGCTGACTTTTAAGCATTAATGATTCCGTAAGGAATAGAAAGTCAGTTGGGGGTGATGTTCCCTTATTTTAAGTAGTTAACGAAAGTGTTACTGGGCATGTACACTTGGCTAAGGAGATTCACTTCAAAATGGGAAGGAAATTCCCTTTGTGCATTGTCTCTTTAAAAGGGAGTTATCTAAGTTTCTTATATCTTTGGGGATATTTTCATTACTTTTAAAAGGCTTATGTTGGAAGAAACTTTTAAATATAGGCCTATACTTATAGGTATACCTGGTATAATCAAGTCATCAGTAAACTAACTAATTAACAAGTTCATCTAGCATTAATTGAACAGCTATTAAATTAAAGGCACTGTACCAAATGCAATGAAGCATGACACAGTGAATGGAAGCATGCCCAAAATGGAAAGAACCTTACATAATCAGCATCAATGCCAGTATAATTATACTAGTAATGGTAACTGCCATTATTGAGCACTTATTAAGAAGAGAAACATTAATCATATTGTCTATAATTCTCAAAATAATCCTGAAAGGTAAGTATTAACTGGTATTCATATTTTTACAGTTAAAGAAACAAAAATTTCTAAGAGGTTGAATGACTTGTTCAAGATTACAGAACTGCCAATTGAATTTCTTTTGTTATATGTTAAAATATTTATATTTAGAATTAGCCAGCTAGAGTCAGTGACCCAAAATTTTGTTGCAAATATTCAAAGCATCATAGTCAGGAACCAGTCAAACATATGCCTTTTCCTCTCCATCAGGCCTGATCAGGGAGGGGTGACTTTGGCCATGCCAATGCCATAGAGCTTCTTCACAGCCTGTTGCAAATGGTGCTCATTGGCTTTGGCATCCATGATGGATGCAAGTATGTTAACTTTTATCTTCTCCATGGCCAATCCCAAGTGATTTTGAATAGAGCCCTCTCTCTGAATCCACACAAAGTTTCCCTGTTCTCCCTAAATACACTTCTTGCAATCACAGGATCTGGACTGAATTTTAGACTCTGCCTCTTGAGACTCATTTCTCTCATCTTAACATGTAGATGATAATCATCATTGCTCCAGCTTTCTTTCAGGGGGGTATCCTAATCAAAGGGACTAGTAGATATGAAAGGAATTGAGATCTGTAAAGTACCATCATATGCAAATAATAGCCATAATAATTAGTAGTGTTATTACTTATAGTAAACTAGAGGCCCGGTGCACAAAAATTTGTGCACTCGCGGGAAGGGGGGTCCCTCAGACCAGCCTGTGCCCTCTCGCAGTCTGGGACCCCTCGGGAGATAACGACCTGCTGGCTTAGGCCTGCTCCGGGTGGCAGAGGGCAGGCCCAATCCCTAGGTGCAGCCCCTGGTCGGGCTCAGAGCAGGGCCAATTGGGGAGTTGGCACACCGCCCCCTGTCACACACAGAGCAGGGCCGATCAGGGGGTTGGGGCGCTGCCACTGTCACACTCAGGGCAGGGCAGATGGGGAGGTTATGGCTCTACCCCATCATACACAGAGCAGGGCCTGTGGGGGGGGGGGTTTGGGGTGCCGCCCTCTAACACCCACAGAGCAGGGCTGATCAGGGGGTTGGGGCGCCGCCACTCTCATACTCAGGGCAGGGCCAATGGGGAGGTTATGGCTCTACCCTGTCACACACAGAGCAGGGCCCGTGGGGGGGCGGGTGGTTGGGGCGCCACCCCCTGTCACACACAGAGCTGCAGGGCAATCAGGGGGTTTGGGCGCTGCCCCCTGTCACGCTGATCCCAGTGCCAGGAGGCCTCATGGCTCCGCTGATCCCGGTGCTGGGAGGCATATTACCCTTTTACTATATAGAATAGAGGCCTGGTGCATGGGTGGGGCTGGCTGGTTTGCCCTGAAGGGTGTCCTGGATCAGGGTGGGGGTCCCCACTGGGGTGCCTGGCCAGTCTGGATGAGGGGATGAGGGCTGTTTGCAGCTGGTCACACACCCTTCAGGGTGGGGGTCCCCACGGGGGTGCCTGGCCACCCTGGGTGAGGGGATGATGGCTGTTTGCAGCTGGCCACACACCCTTCAGGGTGGGGGTCCCCACGGGGGTGCCTGGCCAGTCTGGCTGAGGGGCTGAGGGCTGTTTTTAGGCTGGGACTGAAGCTCCCAACCGCTCCTTTTTTTCTTTTTTCTTTTTTTATTCTGGGCCAGCTTTAGCTTGAGGCCTTGGCAGCTGAAAACAGGTTTCTGGCCTTTGTTTACCGTCTGTATTTGATACAATGTTGCGGTCCGGCTGGCTGAAGCTCCGCTGAGTAAAGCAGGTTTCTGGGGTTTTTTTAGCTTCTTTATTCGCAACATAGTTGCTTAAAGTTGCAGCTGAGAGGCCGGCAAGTCAGGCGGGGAACGTTGGAGTCCTCCGTCACTGAAGCAAGCAAGCCTCCCTGTTTGCATCAGCTGCCTGGCTGCCGGCCGCCATCTTGGCTGCCAGTTAATTTGCATATCTCGGCCCTACTCTGTGAGTTACAGGGGGATTAGCCAATGGGAAGGGTAGCGGTTGTACCACAATTACCATGTTTCTCTTTTATTAGTGTAGATATCTTCCAGTTGCATATGATCTAGAATGGGAAATAGAACATGTCAAATAATAGTATGAAAAATGACAAGTGATGCAATGCAGGTACAGAGAAGGAACTGGAGGTGTCCAGAAGGAGAGACCTCCCTATTGGGATATCAAGGAGGTATTAAACATATGTGGATATGGGCTCTTGGGGACTTGCCATGGCCTCTGGTCTGAAAAAGTGGCTCTATTCAACAGCAGGAATAGGCAAAGGTAAAGTATTCTACAGCAAGTCTTTTCTTCTGGCAGGAAAATTTATTTCAACAGCTGTAATAGAATCTAAAGGTCTCAGAATCATTGCAATCCCAATTCAAAACCTGTAGCAATCTATCTATATAAAAGCCTAAGTGACCATCACAACCAAACAGATGACTGAACAGGCTGCGTGGGGTGACCAGGCCAGCAGTGGGGGCAGTTGGGGACAACCAGGCCGGCATGGGGGGGCAGTTTGGGGTAATCAGGCTGGTAGGCAGAGGCAGTTAGGGGTGATCAGGCTGGCAGGGGGGCAGTTAGGGGTGACCAGTATGGCAGGGGGGTCAGTGAGGGGTGATCAGGGCGGCAGGTAGATGCGGTTAGGGGTGATCAGGCAGGCAGGCAGGTAAGCAGTTATGAGCCAGTGGTCTAGGATTGTGAGAGGGATGTCCGACTGCTGGTGTAGGCTTGATCCTGAGATCGGGCCTACACCAGCAGTTGGACATCCCCTGAGGGGTCCTGGATTGGAGATGGTGCAGGCTGGGCTGAGAGGACCCTCTCTCCCCCTGTGCACAAATTTTGTGCACCGGGCCTCTAGTTGTTTTATATGCTTTAGCAACTATAAATTGGATCAGCAAACTAAAGCCTGTGGGCCAGAGTACCTGGTTTGTTTGTTTGTTTTTAATATGTTTCATTGAATTTTTACAGAGAGGAAGGGAGAGGGATAAAGAGTTAGAAACATTGATGAGAGAGAAACATTGATCAGCTGTCTCCTGCACACCTCCTACTGGGAATGTGCCCGCAACCAAGGTACATACCCTTGACCGGAATCAAACCTGGGACCCTTAAGTCCACAGGCCAATGCTCTGTCCACTGAGCCAAACCAGCCAGGGCCAGAGTACCTGTTTTTATAATTAAAATTTTATTGGAGTACAGCCATGCCCATTATTTGAGTATTTTCTATGGCTCCTTTCTTGTTATAATGGCACAGTTAACTTATTTCTACATTAACACATACATACAAACTGGCCCTTTAAAAAATGTTTAAGGAATCCATCTCTAAAAGAAGACAACAGTCATTGGTTAAATAAATAACTCATTATGATAAATATATCTTTTTTGTGTGAGTAGACAGAGGGAACAGGGAGGCTTGAACAATGTGGTGCCATCACTGTCTTTGTTTACTGTCCCTGGGACCCAGCTGATAGACCCTTACGCCCCAGGAGACGCAGCACATTGTCGTCAGTGGTTTGCAAGCTCAGCTGCATGTTAGAATCACCTGGAGACCTTTAAAACTTTTGATGCTCAGGCCATGCTCCAGCCAGTGGTCGGCAAACTCATTAGTCAACAGAGCCAAATATCAACAGTACAACGATTGAAATTTCTTTTGAGAGCCAAATTTTTAAAACTTAAACTATATAGGTAGGTACATTGTTATTAACTTAATTAGGGTACTCTTAAGGCTTAGGAAGAGCCACACTCAAGGGGCCAAAGAGCTGCATATGGTTCGAGAGCAGTTTGCCGACCACGGCATCCAGACCAATCAAATCAGAATCTCTTGGGGTGCGATTAGACATTGGTAATTATTTTTTTATAATATATTTTATTGATTTTTTACAGAGAGGAAGAGAGAGGGATAGAGAGTTAGAAACATCGATGAGAGAGAAACATCGATCAGCTGTCTCCTGCACACTCCCTACTGGGTATGTGCCCACAACCAAGGTACATGCCCTTGGCTGGAATCGAACCTGGGACCCTTGAGTCCGCAGGCCGACGCTCTATCCACTGAGCCAAATCGTTTAGGGCTAGACATTGGTAATTATTGAAGCTTTATAGGTGATTGCAATGTGTAGTCAAGATTGAGAATCATTAATGCAGTGGAAATAACCCTGGCCTGGGTTTCTAAAATATAGTTCTAACCCAAGCTCTGGCACTATTTTAAATAAATAGTGGAATATCTCAATGAGAAATAAATTGGTATTCTATGCTGTCTTCCTTCTAAAACAGAAATTTTTACTGTCTTCTTTGAGCTGGGAGAATGCCGGGGAGGCCCTGAAGTAATGACATTCTTATTTTGGATTTGCCCTTTGCTTTCAGAGATCGTTCTTGCTCCAGGCACAAAGGATTGTAGAGTTTATGGATTCTGGAAAGCATCAAATGGATATGGAAAAGGAAATAGTCATGGAGCAAGTCCATTTGGAATTTAAGTTAGGCTAAGTAAAACAAAACAAATTAAACCTGTGTGTTTGAATAGGGTTCTTAAACATTATTCTGTATTTACTCGCAGCTGAGTAAGGCATGGGCATCTCAATATTTATATTCCTTTTTCTTTCTAAAGCCTCTGTACTATCCCAAATTGAGAGCGAGTGAGTCCGTAAAGGTGATTGAGGAGCTATGAGAACAAACCAGGTCTTGGCAATTGGGCATGGTACTGTGGATATCCATTCGACACCAGAGGACTAATTATCTACTCCAGCACAGAGTAGGGCTTTTGAATCAATCAGTGATAGTATTCTGGTTAGTGGCTGGAGGGCTGGTCTAGCTCCACCCACACTCATATGACCCACTGGCTAGCACCAAGGTTAGAGAACTCAAGTTTTGGGGATATTTTCTGAAAGCATGATCAATATTCAAATATATTAATTGCGGTTATGAAGCCCTTAACTCTATTAGCTCATTACCTCCCATTAATATGGTTAATTTATTTGACTGACCTGAGGGATATAACATTGGTTTAGTGACTATAATTAATGCTCAAGAAACGGGTGAATAGCCTGGCTGGAGTGGCTCAGTTGGTTGAGTGTCATCTTATGCACCTGTGTTGTGGGTTCAGTCCCCAGTTGGGGCACATACAGAAGGCAACCCACCAACGTATTTTTCTCTCTATTCCTCTCTAACTTCCTTTCTCTTAGCATGTCTTCCAGTGAGGATTTTTTAAAAAGAGGGTTGGATGCAAGACCAAAGAGAAGGGCAAGAATGCTGTTAATTGGAGGAGGCAGCTCTACTGACATATAAGGAGGAACCATGAGACTAGATAGCTAGGGGATTTTATTCAGTGAGCATTTCTTTATTTTCCCCCTAATTCTAAAAGGAATACCTGATCATCAGAAAAAAAAATAAATAAATCAGAGATCAGGGAAACATAAAAAAACAAACAAAAAACACAAAAGAAAACCCAAAATGAAACTAAAGTCATTCTGTAATCTTTCTTCTTAACAACATTTTCTAGTCCCTGCTTCTATTCATTTATTAATGCAAAATCCTTTGCCAACAGAAATAAATTTTATAATCAATACCAAAATCCAATAATTCTCAGTTAGCTTGCTGATGTGTCTTCTCAGGGGTGCTGATGAAATGTGAAGATTGTGTTAACTAAATTGTGTTATAACTGAGTGCACACACTCTGATGATTGACATCTCTCTTGAAATAAGGGGAGAACAATAAGTAACTTACTGACAGGAAAGAGATATAACATAATCAAGCCTGTGCTTGCTTTCTAAAATATTCTCTAGAATATTTAAGATCACTGCCTTTCAAATATTTAAGAAAGCACTATCAGATCCATCAACATGTCAACAATGAAAATATAATAACACAGTGCTGTTCAATGACCCAGAAAAGTTCAATAGCTATGGGTAAATTTTAAACATTGAGACATTGTTATTCCTCAGAAGGGAGTGTTTTGTCATTAAAAGTGATTTTTTAAAGTCCACATATATATTTTTATTGATTTCAGAGAAGAAGGGAGAGGGAGAGAAATATCAATGATGTAAGAGAATCATTGACCAGCTGCCTCCTGTATGCCCCCTACTGGAGATTAAGCCCACAACCCAGGCATGTACCCTGACAGAGAATCAAGCCATGACCTTCTGGTTCATAGGTCAGTGCCAAACCATTGAGCAACACCAGCCAGGCTAAAAGTGACTTTTTTTCCCCTTAGATTTTTTTATTTTTATTTTTTTAAAAATTTCTTTATTGGTTAAGGTATTACAAATGTGTCCTCATCCCCCCATTAACCCTCAACCCCCACCCCCCGCACTCATACTCTCATCCCCCTGTTGTCCATGTCCATTGGTTTGGCTTATATGCATGCATACAAGTCCTTTGGTTGATCTCTTCCCCTTACCCCCACCCTCCCCTACTTTCCCTCTGTGGATTGATAGTCTGATCACTGTTTCTCTGTCTTTGGGTATGTCCCTGTTCATCAGTCTATGTTGTTCTCTATATTCCACAAATGAGTGAGATCATGTGGTATTTATCTTTTTCTGACTGGCTTATTTCACTTAGCATAATGCTCTCCAGTTCCATCCATGCTCTTGCAAATGGCAAGAATTCCTTCTTTTTTACCGCAGCGTAGTATTCCATTGTGTAGATGTACCACAGTTTTTTAATCCACTCATCTACTGATGGGCACTTAGGCTGTTTCTAAATCTTAGCTATGGTGAATTGTGCTGCTATGAACATAAGGGTGCATATATCCTTTCTGATTGGTGTTTCTGGCTTCTTGGGATATATTCCTAGAAGTGGGATCACTGGGTCAAATGGGAGTTCCATTTTTAGTTTTTTTGAGGAAACTCCATACTGTTCTCCACAGTGGCTGCACCAGTCTGCATTCCATCAGCAGTGCAGAAGGGTTCCTTTTTCTCCACATCCTCTCCAACACTTGTTGTTTGTTGATTTGTTGATGATAGCCGTTCTGACAGGTGTGAGATGATACCGCATTGTCATTTTGATTTGCATCTCTCTTGTAATTAGTGACTTTGAGCATGTTTTCATATGTCTCTTGGCTTCCTGTATGTCTTCTTTGAAAAGTGTCTATTTAGGTCCGTTGCCCATTTTTTTTATTGGATTGTTTATCTTCCTTTTGTTATGTTGCATGAGTTCCCTGTAAATGTTGGAGATTAAACCCTTATCAGTGATATCATTGGCAAATATGTTCTCCCATGCAGTGGGCTTTCTTGTTGTTTTGTTGATGGTTTCCTTTGCTGTGCAAAAGCTTTTTATTTTGATGTAGTCCCATTTGTTTATTTTCTCTTTAGTTTCCGTTGCCCTAGAAGCAGTATCAGAGAAGAAATTCCTTCGGCATATGTTTGCGATTTCGCTGCCTGTGGATTCCTCTAGTATTTTTATGGTTTCCCGTCTTACGATTAAGTACTTTATCCATTTTGAGTTTATTTTTGTGTATGGTGTGAGTTGGTGGTCTAGTTTCATCTTTTTGCATGTATCTGTCCAATTTTCCCAACACCATTTATTGAAGGAACTGTTTTGACTCCATTGTATGCTCTTGCCTCCTTTGTCGAATATTAATTGTCCATAGTGGTTTGGGTTGATTTCTGGGCTCTCTATTCTATTCCATTGATCT
Source organism: Myotis nattereri (assembly GCF_964212035.1). Taxonomy (NCBI): domain Eukaryota; kingdom Metazoa; phylum Chordata; class Mammalia; order Chiroptera; family Vespertilionidae; genus Myotis; species Myotis nattereri. The sequence goes on from NC_138077.1 coordinate 47,253,696, forward strand.
ATATGTCTGTTCTTGTGCCAGTACCAAGCTGTTTTAAGAACAGTGGCTTTGTAATACAACTTTATATCTGGTATTGAGATCCCACCCACTTTGTTCTTCTTTCTCAGAATTGCTGCAGCTATTCGAGGTCTTTTTTTTATTCCAGATGAATTTTTGAAATGTTCGTTCTAGATCTGTGAAATATGCCGTTGGTAATTTATTGGGGATTGCATTGAATCTATAGATTGCTTTGGGTAGTATGGACATTTGATGATGTTGATTCTACCAATCCATGAACACGGTATGTTCTTCCATCTGTTTATGTCTTCCTCTATCTCTTTTTTCAGTGTCCTGTAGTTTTTCGCATATAAGTCTTTTACCTCCTTATTTAAGTTTATTCCCAGATATCTTAATTTTTTTGGTGTGATGGTAAATGGTATTGCTTTTTTAGTCTCCCTTTCTGTAAGTTCACTATTGGTGTAAAGAAATGCCTTAGATTTCTTGGCATTAATTTTGTATCCTGCTACAGTGCCGTATTCATTTATTAAGTCTACTAAGTTTTGGATGGAGTCTTTAGGGTTTTCTATGTACAGTATCATGTCATCTGAAAATAAGGACAGTTTTACTTCTTTTCCAATTTGGGTGCTTTTTATTTCTTCTTCTTGTCTGATCACAATGGCTAGTACTTCCAGTACTATGTTGAACAGGGGTGGTGAGAGGGGGCATACCTGTCTTTTCCTGTTCTCAGGAGAAATGGTTTTAGTTTTTGCCCATTGATTCTGATGTTGGCTGTGGGTTTGTCATATATGGCTTTTATTATGTTGAGGTATGATCCTTCTATTCCTACCTTGCTGAGAGTTTTTATCATGAAAGGGTGTTGAATTTTGTCAAATGCTTTTTATGCATCAATTGATATGACTATGTGATTTTTATCTCTCAATTTGTTTATGTGATGTATCACGTTTATTGATTTGCAGATATTGTACCATCCTTGCATCCCTGGGATAAATCCTACTTGGTCATGGTGTATGATCTTTCTGATGTATTGCTGGATCCGATTTGCTAGAATTTTGTTGAGGATTTTGGCATCTATGTTCATGAGGGATATTGGCCTATAATTCTCTTTCATTGTGTTGTCTCTATCTGGTTTTGGTATTAGCATGATGCTGGCTTTATAGAATGACCTGGGCAGTGTTCCTTCCTCTTGAATTTTTGGGAATAGTCTGAGGAGGATATGTTTTAGTTCTTCCTTGAATGTTTGGTAAAACTCCGCTGTGAAGCCATCTGTCCCCAGGGTTTTGCTTGCTGGGAGCTTTTTGATGACTGCTTCAATTTCTTCCATAGTTATTGGCCTACTGAGATTTTTAGAATCTTCCGGATTGAATTTTGGAAGATTGTATTTTTCTAGGAATATGTCTATTTCCTCCAGGTTGTCTGGTTTGTTAGAGTAGACATACTATTTGTTCATAGTATTTTTTAACAATTCTTTGAATTTCTGAGGGGTCTGTAGTTATTTTGCCTCTTTCAAATCTGATTTTGTTTATTTGGGTCCTCTCTCTTTGTTTCTTGGTGAGCCTGGCTCGAGGCTCATCAATCTTGTTTATCCTTTCAAAGAACCAGCTCTTGGTTTCATTGATCTTTTGTATTGTTTTTTTTTGTTTGTTTGTTTGTTTTGGCCTCTATGTCATTTATTTCTGCTCTGATCTTTATTATCTCCTTCCTTCCGCTCACTCTGGGCTTTTTTTGTTGTTCTCTTTCTAATTCTTTGAGTTGTAGAGTTAAATGATTTACTATCATTTTTTCTTGTTTTTTGAGGTAGACCTGTAGTGCTATAACTTCCCTCTCAGGACTGCTTTCATTGTGTTCCATAGATTTTGGATTGTTGTGCTGTTATTGTCATTAGTTTCCAGGGTGTTTTTATTTATTTATTTTTTTGTTATTTTTTTAAAATATATTTTATTGATTTTTTACAGAGAGGAAGGGAGAGAGATAGAGAGTTAGAAACATCGATGAGAGAGGAACATCGATCAGCTGCCTCCTGCACATCTCCCATTGGGGATGTGCCCGCAACCCAGGTACATGCCCTTGACCGGAATCGAACCTGCGACCTTTCAGTCCGCAAGCCGACGCTCTATCCACTGAGCCAAACTGGTTTCGGCAACCAGGGTGTTTTTAATTTCTTCTTTGATCTCACTGATAACCCAATCATTATTTAGTAACATGCTATTCAGCTTCCAAGTGTTTGAGTTTTTTGGATTGTTTTTATTGTGGTTTATTTCTAATATTAAGCCATTGTGATCTAAGAAGATGCTTGGTATGATTTCAATTTTCTTGAATTTGGGGAGACTTTGCTTGTGACCCAATATGTGGTCTATTTTTTAAAATGTCCCATGTGTACTTGAGAAGAACGTATATTCCGTGGCTTTGGGGTGAAATGTTCTGAAGATGTCAATTAAGTCCATCTGATCTAGTGAGTCATTTAGGATTGCTATTTCTTTGCTGATTTTTTTTTTCTAGAGGATTTATCCAGTGATGTCAGTGGAGTGTTTAAGTCCCCTACTATGATTGTGTTGTTGTTGATCTCTCCCTTGTTATTTAAAAGTCATTTTTTTAGAGTGTTTTTTCTTTCATTTTTTTTAGTCCCTTACTAGCACATTATCAAAATTTGCAAGGCTCAGAAACAGTTATTAAAATACAAGACTGGGAATCCCTATCCTAAGGAATAAGGGAAAGTGTATTAGTTTGGGTTGCCATGACAAAATACCATAAAGTATGTGCTTTAAACAACAGACATTTATTTTTCTAAGTTGTGGAGGCTGGAAGTCCAAGATCAAGGTGCCAACAGGGTTGGTTTCTAGTGAGACCTCTCTCTTCCTGGCTTGCAAATAGCTACCTTCTAACTGTTGACTTTAAACAAATAACCAGGTAGTTCTTTCTTTAGCAAAATGGATTTATTTTTGAACAAGAAAGAATTGCAATTTGAGACATGCATCTAATGGCAAACCACAGGCAAGGCTAAAGAAACAAAGAAGAAAACTCTTTTATGGATTTAAGAGGATCTGGTGTAAATGAAGAATCTGTTGAAGGAAACAAAGTTTGAAGTGTAGTGACTTTTTATTGATTAAGTTATTGAAGTGTCATTGGCTGAGCTGTTTCTGAGCTAGGAGAAATCTTTTCTCCCTCCTGCTGACATAGTAATGTAGCATTACTTCCTGTTGGAGGTGCAAGTTTCATCTATTCCTGTTGGGGTCAGTGGTATGACACCTGTGTGAGTTCTCTCCTCTAGTCTCCTGTTTCCATTGTAAATAAGATTTTTGTTATTAATTTTCACATTGTTATCCTCCCATGTATTTTCCTCTGTGCTTCCTGGTATCTTTCTTCTCTCATAGGGACACCAGTTACATTAAGACACTCTTATGACCTCATTTAACTTTAATTACCCCCTTAAAGGCCCTATGTCCAAATACAGTCACATTGGGGGCTAGGGCTTCAACATATACATCTTGGGGGGATAGAGAGAGCATGTGATTTTTGCTTGTTGGAAGGCAGATGAGGTTTATATTAGCCTTGGTATTGGGCAGGGTTTTCCATGCCCTGTGGAAAAGAGCAAAGTCAAAACCATGTTTTGAGAATAGCAAGTAGGGTGCAAATTTAGCTGGAACATAGGATTGTGGTGGGAGAAATTTGAAAATAGATCATAAAGGGAGATTGGGACAAAGTTGTGGAGTATGGTAAGAGCAGGCTGAGGATGGATCATTAGATTTGGGAGGATAGCTGTGAGCCACTGAAAAGTTTTGAGGTGGGGATAATATGGGTAAAATCTTTACTACAGAGAGATCACACTGATGAAGGATGAGTTGGAATGTGGGGGTATAAGATGGGAGGTAAGGAGGCCAGTTAGGAGGCTACTGGGATCAAAGACAGATACTCCAGAGGCAGCTTGGTACAGTGTTGTTGTTAAGAACATTGGCTCCAGAGCCAGGTTGCCCGGTTTATGCCACTCTTATAACTGAATGTTTTTAGGCAAATAACTTTACTTCCCTGGACTTTCGTTGATTTGTAAGTAATATGGGGTTGATGAAGGTGTTAAGAGTTTCAGATGGGTCAATATACATAAGGCGCTAAGAAAACTACCTGAAATACAGTGCTGTATAACAGCCTATGCAGTGAAGATGGGAAAGCACTACACAAAAATCCCAAATCAACACTTCCTATTTTTTTTTGACCAATCTTAAAATATTTTTTTTTCACTTAATGACTCCCCTGGCTCCCACTACATTTATATCTCAGACCTACTTTTTTAAAAAATTAGATTTCCACTCAGCCTACCCCACTCTGCCTCCCATGACTCTGCTAAAAGAAACCTAAAATATACCCTATCAAGATTCAGAATGCCTATAAGCAACCAATAAATCACTTGCATGAAGGGATGCAGCTGTTCTAAAAGTTTACATCTGGACTAAGGAAGGTATGTAAGTAAGAAGTTGGAACTATGCTAAAAAATCTAATTTTTCTTTATTCACTTGAACAACCAGACTTAATGAACCAAAACACTCTAAACTCTGCCTAGGAATATTAACACAGGCCGGGTGCATGCGGATCTGCCCACAGAGGTAACATTATTGTCATTAAAAATATTGTCTGTTGACATTCTTGACTGGGTTTTCAAGATGTACAGATTCACATCTTTTACATCCAGTGCAATGTTCCATGCTTCTGGTGGATGACACTTGAACTCAGTTTGAGTTAGTCTATGTTTAAGATGAATTATGTAAAATCCCCAAATCAACTGTTTTTGTAAACATAAGAAAGGAAGTGACTCCAATGAATGGGAAAAGTTGTTCCAAACTGCGAAAGTGAAAAATTAGGGCCAGATGGAAGTGTGATGGAAGGCTTAAAGTGCCAGCATTATGAACAATGAGCTTGTTTCCTCTCTCATGCCTTAAAGTGAAAGGACACCTTATTTAAGATTCTTGGGATTTGAGGTAGGGGTCATTTTTTATTTTTGTTCATTTATTTATTCATTATTTCATCAAGTATATATTATTGAGAACTTACTATGTGCGGGGTGCTGGGGTTTCTCAGAAATTCACATTCGAGTGGATTTTAGGAATCTATAGCTAGAAGAAAAGTTTGCCATATAGTTTAAATTCATGAATTTACATATGGGAAAAGTGAGGCCCAACTCCAGCAATTCATGTGGCAGGAATAGGCTTCCAGCTCCCGCATCCCCATTCCAATGCCCTATTTGCCACATAACAATGGTGCTTGAGGTAGACCCTTAGGTATTCCTCATATTGCTCACTGTGGGGAAAGCAATGAAAGGTCAGATAATCAAGCCTTGGAAGATGACTAATGGTGTCACTTAATGATCACTTCTCCAGTGTTACACCGTCACTTTCTGCTGCCCTTGAAATAGCATGCATTGCTTATTTGTTCCTTGGTACTAAGCTGGGGATAAAGAGGATCATGATCATGGTCTGTCACATCTGAGGTCTTCACTCATTATAGCTAATGGCCAGGAAAACAAGAAACTTCCAGTGCAACGATATTTAGATTTAAACTCCCCTTCCAGCATTTTCTAGATGTCTTTACCCCTCTTTGTAAATTTCATTTTTTTACCTGTATTTGAGGTATGCTAATAATATTTCTTACTACTCAGTACTGCTGTAATGTACTGGGGATAAGAAATGAGCACATCGCCTGAAGTGTGGTAGGCTTCATAAATGGTAGTTAGCATGCTCATTTGTCTCAGTGAAATGCTAAAGAAGGTAGTAATTTATTGTTACTGTATGTGTTATGTTTTGGGGTTCAACATAGCCCCTACTTTCAGGGAGCTTCCAATCATGCAGACAAGGCAGACACCTGCATAAATAACTTGCCTATAGAGAAAATTATGATAAGCATTTTAATAAAAATACCAAGTGCCTTAAAATAGAGGGGCAAGTGAGATAAATTTAACTTTTTCCCTATCCCTAATCATGGTCTATTTCCTATTGAAGATAAAATTGAACAAGTGTTTTCAATGAAAAACAACAAAAGCAAAGTCAGGTAGTGGGTTGGATATGAGAATTTATTTTAGGTAAATTGAACCATTTTGGAAGAGGTTCAATGAAAATTGAGCCTTATTTTAACAAGAAATTGTGAATATGAGAATGTCCATTATCCTGTGCTAAGGGAGAGAGAAAAATTAAAACCTTTTTTGAAATTTAAATTCATTTAAGGGCAAAGAATAAGGAATCAGTTTATGTGTGATATGTGATTTTCACAGCCAAATACAGCCACATCTAAATGCGGTCCATTTAGAGGTGCAATGTGTTATGATGTTGCTGCCTCTGACAAAAAGAGCAGTGAATAAACAGTATAAAGTGTCAATGTTATGAAACATTCCATGTGAACTAATAGCAGTAAAGATGAATAGTGCTTTGACATAATTAATGCCCACCTGCCTCTGTGCTGTCATTTGTTGTCCAACAGACAAAAGCAATTCAATAAGCTTTTCCAGACCAGGCACACACGATCTTAATGAATGGGTTAGTGATGTTCAGAACAAAATCAAAAATGTAATGAGTGCCACATAGGGCTTCATAAGGGACTTGGAAGCTGGATTCCAAATTTAAGAACTATATTTTTATGTAACTGGGTCAGAGAGAATAGAAACCAGAGATTTTTCTTCTTATTTACTATTTATTTATTTATTTATTTATTTATTTATTATTGTGGTTATTTTTATTTTTTTTTACCTGAGTACTCTGACAACATTCTTTGTGTTTGAATTAAGAAAAGATATCATAAGATCTGAGTTTAACACTTGAGTTCCATTCACTAGATGTAGGAGACTTCATTTCATCATCAATTTCATAGTTTCCCCATCATAAAATGAGGAAATTGGAAGAGATGATAACTGGGGTTTTTGAGTAGAGTTATTAGATTTAGCAAAAGATAAAAACAAAACAATCACACAGTTAAATTAAGATTTTACTGGGGCATTGTGTATTTTACCTGGCAATACTATCTCTGAAGTGTCAAGCATACCTCTTTCTAATATAAGTTTTGAATAGTCACTGGACTTAAGAATCAAAATATACTGGATTCAGCTTTCCATTTTACCTAATAAATCTGGATTGGACAATGTGATTTTGAGTTAAACCCAAATTCAGTTGCCCATTCTTCCAACCATTATTCCAAAATAAATTTACTAAAAATTAAATGCAGGCAATCTCTCTGAAGGGGAAGAAGTAAAGAGAGGAACTAGACTTGTTACTCTAGCCCTGCCCCCCTAACCCACCCCATTCCAGAGAGTTGAATGGGACTCCTAGAAGGAAGAAGTATTAATGGCAGATAACCATCTGTGACCATCTCTCTTGGGATGAGATGGATTTCATTTTGCTGCGGCTCCTACAAACTTCACAATAAAGTTTAAGGAAAAAAAGATTTAAGTCATTTATTTAATCTTGTTAAAGATTGAAGGTTTTGCAAATGCCATGTTTTGCAAATGCCATGTTTTTTTTTTTTTATTAATAACTAGCATACATAGAGCTATTTGCCAGAAACTAATTAAGAACTTTATGTTAGTAATGCATTTAATACACTCAGCAATCCTATGAATTAGCTACTGTTATCATCATCCCATTTTACAGATGAAGATACTAACATACAGATATGTTAAGCAATTTGCTTAAGATCACATAGCAAGTAAAAGACAAAGTCAGCACCTGAACCCAGACTACCTGACTCCAGTGGCTGTGCCCTTAGCCAATATTTGAGGCCTCTTGTCATCAATGTCAGTCAGCACATTACCATCAACTGGAGAAAAATATTCAATAAACAATTAAAAGGGACCCTGAAAATTGTGTAAAGGGGAAAACTGGGCAAGATAATTTTTACCTACCATTCAGGAGGATATATGGTACAGATATATCTGATATATGCACGATTAATGCTATATATATTTTATATCAAGCCTATTTTACATAGATGCAGATATTTCTGGAAGTCAAGACATGCAAGGTCGAGTGGTAGATGAATATTTTCTCTACTTTTTTTTTTTGCCTTATCCCTAATGTTTTTGGCTTCTCCCTTTTTTGTTGTGGCTGTCACATAAAGAAAAATTCAGTGGTTCATTCAGCATACTTTTACTAAGTAGATACTGTGTTTTAGGCCCATTCTCACAAACACACACACACACACACACAAACACACACACACACACGACAGGGTTCTTTAATAATACCATTGATGATTGGCTCTGTGGAAAGGTGGTTGAGATCAAGAGAGTGAATTTGAGGCAACTCTTGAAGTGGGGAGACAGTGAGTGTATATGACATTGAAAACAGTTTTCCAAACACAGACTCTTCTTGCAAGCACTTTTGGAAGAAATAGCTCAACAAGAAAAGAAGCAATGAAAATAATAAAATAAGCAATAAGAAGAAACTAAGAATATTTTTGGCTGAAAAGGAATATGAGAATTTAGGCCTAGCTATGTATTAGTATAAAGCTGACCCAAAGAACAGTTAGTTAAAGAAGGTGTTGTAGCTAGAATAATGGCCTCTCCAAAAATGTCCACATCCTAATCTCTGGAACTCATGAATATGGTGCCTTATATGGCAAAAGGGACTTTAGCAGGTGTGATTAAGTTAGATTTTTTAAGATAAAGAGATTACTCTGGATTATCTGGGTGGGTCCAATATAATAACAATTTCTTTTACAAGAAGGAGAGGGGGCATCAGAGTAAGAAAAGGAGGTGCAATGATGGAAGAAGAGAACACAGTGATGTAATGAGGGGGGCAGAACCCAAGAAATTCAGGTAGCTTCTAGATACTGGAAAAGGCAAGGAAACAGATTCTTTCCTAGAGTAGCCAGAGGAGATATAGGCCCACAGTTTTAGGACTTCTGACCTCTAAAACTGTATAATGCATCCATTTAAGTGATTGTGATAGTTAGTTATAGGAGCAATAGAAAATTAGTATACAAGAGGTGAGTTATTACTTTGCCTCCTAAGTATCAGTCGGTAAGCGGTCCAGGCCTGGTGGGAGGGCTTTGATCTAAGAAGTTGCCAAGAATCCGGGCTGTTTATATCTTGCTAATCTTCCCTTTTAAGAGTGTTGCTTTCATTGATGGTCAAAAATGTCTGGCAACTACAATATGTTCCAAGCAGCTGGATAAAGGAAGAGGAAAAAAAAGGTCATCTCCCTTCTCTTGAATAAATGTTTCAGAAATTGCACACATTGTTTCCCACATCTTTGGCCAGAATTTTATCACATGGCCATGCTGCAAAAGAGGCTGGAAAGTGGAGTCTTTATTTGTGAGCTAACCTAAAATCCAGGGGCTCCATCTCTATTGGGAAGAAAGAGAATAGATATTGGAGATGACTAAGCTAGTAACTTAGTAAAGTTATTTTCCCTCTTACTAAAAGGAAAAAGGTATAGAATCATCTATACTATAGATCATTAATGATACCAACAAAGCTTTGGAAACTACAGGGGAAGACAAAAGATACATGGGCACTTGTCTAGTTGAGAAAAAAAGTATAGGTATTGATTAGCTTTTAAAATGCTGGTACGTTAAATATAGGTATGTATCTTGCTAATTTAAGTATAGCCCCAGGATATAAAAATAGATTGCATAATTTCCAAGCAACCAGAAGAAAATTTGATCTAATAAAAAGGTATATTTGGAGGGGGAAAATTGATAAAATGTTTATAAATAAAACAAAATAATTTGGTAGAATTAACTTTTAACAAGTAACCATTAAACCACATACAATTGGATTATAATCACCAACTCAAAACAGACACTTTCAAGCTGGATTATAAACAAATGTCACCTGTATGTTACCTATGTGTATAAGCTACATTGAAACAATAGTATAAAGTATAATTAAAAATAAAGGCATAAGAAAGATACCAGACAACTATGATCTGATACTAAGTCAGAATAGCAATTTAAAAGTTGAACAAATTAGGAATGACAATAAAACATCATCAGGAAAACAAGATAGAGATAATATAGTGGTGACATGAACAACAGATCAAGAATACATAGTGATCACAAATGTATTTGCTTCCAAAGTATCAGTATATGTTCAAAAAGTATAAAATGACAATGGACAAAACCATGGCAGAATAAAGATAAATTAATATCAGGAGTTGGAGAATCCTGCAAAATGATTAATTCAAACAGATAAAAGGAAGCAAAGGCATAAATGATTTCAACAGCATTTAGAGGAAATTTTGTGCTTTAAATCAATAAAATATATTTTAAAAAAAGAATAAAGATTAATAAAGAAGCTTTTCACTAACAAAGGTAGAAAAAAGCAACAGTATAACATTATCTCAATTTTATGATGAAGAAAGAAATAAAGAAAATAAAATTAGTAGTGTAAGAAACAATCCTATATAATAAAAGTCTAATATGCAATTCAACCGAACGGCGGAAGGACTGGTCGCTATGAAACACACTGACCACCAGGGGCCAGATGCTCAATGCAGGAGCTGTCCCCTGGTGGTCAGTGTATTCCCACAGGGGAAGCACTGCTCAGCCAGAAGCCAGGCTCATGGCTGGTGAGTGCAGCAGCAGTGGCGGGAGCCTCCCCCACCTCCACGGCAGGGCTAAGGATGGCTCCCAGACTGTGAGAGGGTGCAGGCCAGCCTGAGGAAACCCCTTGAGTGCATGCATTTCATGCACTGGGCCTCTAGTAATATATAAATGAGCACAAACAAACAAATAAATTTGAGTTCTTTGGAAAGATTAATAAGATATGTATATACCTGGTAATAATATTGGCAATTCTGATCAAGAAAGAGAGAAAGAAAAATACATAAAAATTAGCAAAAAAGAAAGATAGAACCGTAGATGTAATGTCCATTTGTATAATTATAATTATAGGCATACTGTCTAATTCTAATAAATAATTTTAGGTGCAATGGAAATTATAAAAACATCAAATACTATTAATAAGATCTATCAACTGGTAAAGCTAAGTGAATTAGATACATTTTTGAAAGAAAATTCCAGAACCAGCAAAAGAAATAGAAAATTTGAAAATAAAATGTTTCAAATTCAAAAATAATAAAGGTAACTAAATGCTTATTAGAAAAGTCCTCAGCCCAAACCTTCCTCTTAAGCTATGCCAAAATCCCAGGCTCAAATGGTCTATAAGTGATTTTTATAAAAACATAGGGAAACTTTTAAGAAACAAATAATCTTCTTATTTAGGTTTTCTTAGATAATGACGAATAAAAGAGGCTGAAGTGCCTAAATCATTTTCTGAGGTTAGTATGACACTGATGTTAGACCATATAAAAAGGTTATCTATAAAGAAAAGTATTGGTCTTTTTTATTTTTAAACCTAGATGTGAATTTCTAAGATAACCACTAGAACACAAATTAAAACATTTTTTTTTAAGAACAATGAATCATGATCTTACATGGTTCAAAACAAGAAGTTTTCCACATTAGAAAATATATCAATGTAACATAGTACATTCATTTACTAAGGAAACAAATCATATGCTTAATTCAACAGGGATAAAAATAATTATAAAATTTAACTCCTATTAATAGTATAATTTTCACAAAAACAGGTATAGAGGAGAACCTCATTAACTAGTGAAAGGCTACATAGAGAAAATTTCCTGCAAACATCTATTTAAAGAAGAAACTTTTAATATATTTCATATAAGAATGCCATTACCACTACTGGTTAACCTAGTGCTAGAAAATATAACCAATATAATAAAACAAAATACATGAGGAATTACAAATATTAGAAGGGAAATGAGTTTCAGATGGCATAATTATTCAAGAAAACTAACATATCTTCTATAATATTTGGTGCAAAACCTTCGTTCAGGATGAAATATGATCTTATAACAACCAACAGTATTATTCTGATAAGTAACAAGTTAAACATATTTATCATTCATGATATAAACTGTAATGTATAAATATACTAACTTAATAAAATATGATTTTGGAAAAATAAATATCTCTATAAAAGCCATACAAGGAGATATGAATAAACTAGAGGCCCAGTGGATGAATTTGTGCACTGGTGGGGTCCCTTGGCCTGGCCAGCAATTGGGGTTGATTGGGGCCAGCCAGTTGGGGGAAGGGACCACAGGAAGTTGGCTGGCAAAGAAGGTTGACTGTGAGAGCGCACTGACCACCAGGGGGCAGCTCCTGCATTGGTCAGTGTGTGCCATAGAGACTGGTTGATTGGTCATTCGGTTGCTTAGACTTTTATATATGTAGATGTAGAGATAAACTGTGTTCATGGATGGGACCATTTAGCACCTAAAAAAATGTCAAATGTCCCCAAATTAAATAAACAATGCATGAAATTTCAATCAAAACTTCATCAGAGAAATCTGAAATACTGGATCCAAAACTGACAATTTTGGAAAAGAAGTGCAAAAAGGAATATTTACTCTACCCTGTATTACTGTATAACCACAAAAGAAAACAACGTGGCCTGTAACATGAACAGACAAATAGTGCAACGGGACAGATTAAATAATGCCATATGGAGTATAATATAAATCTGAGGTGACTAATCCAATTTGCATGAGAAAGTTCTACTTTATACCTGTTTGCCTACCAAAATTTCAAATAATGTTCCCTGTCACTCTCAAATCTTTCCCAGTTTATATTATAAATTATACGGTGTCTTTATATAAAATATATTGACATAATTCAGTGGAAGAAAGATGGACTTTTTAAGCATATAGAACTGTCAAAAGTGGCTTAATAAATACAGATAAATAAAAATTTGGAAAATTGATAAAATTTCTACTGCATTAAACACTTAAATGTTCAGGTAAACTATAAGCCAATAAGAAAATATTGGAAAAAACCTGAGTGACTTTGGGGTGGGAAATGACTTCTTGAACTGTATCCCAAATGTCCAAACTATCTGGGAAAAATGGTTGAATCTGAACACATAAAAATTAAGAATTTCTGATTAATGAAGGGCACTGTAGGTTAAGGTAATAGGTGGAAGACAGACCAGAAGAATATAGTTACAACATTTAAAACTGACAAGGGGTTAATATCTAAAATAATTAAGCAATTCCTGCAAATCCACAAGAAAAAGAGATGATTTGGCAAAGAATATGAATAGACAATTATCAAAAGGGGAAACCCAAATTACCTACATGCTCATGACTAGATGCCCAACATCACAAGTAATCAGAGAGATATAAATTGAAACCAGAATGAGACTAATTTTACATGCATCAGATTGGTAAAATTAGAAAGTCAGATGGTACCATTGTTGACACAGATGTGGGGCAGTGAGAATCCTCATGCATTGTTGGTGGGAGTGTAAAATGGTGAGCCATTCTGGAGAGCAATTTGTCATGAAATTGAGTATATGTATATCCCATGACCCATACATTTCTCTCACGATCTATACCAGCCGTGGGCAAACTACGGCCCGCGGGCCGGATCCGGTCCGTTTGAAATGAATAAAACTAAAAAAAAAAAAAAAAAGACCGTACCCTTTTATGTAATGATGTTTACTTTGAATTTATATTAGTTCACACAAACACTCCATCCATGCTTTTGTTCCAGCCCTCCGGTCCAGTTTAAGAACCCATTGTGGCCCTCGAGTCAAAAAGTTTGCCCACCCCTGATCTATACCCTAGAGAAACTTAACACAGGGCCATTAGTGACATGTGCAAGGAGAGTCAGAGCATTACCGCTTAGGTAGGAAGATGTTGCTCTATAAAAACATGAAGAGAGAACCATAGTATAGCAAAGCTAGAGCGGACTCTCTGTCTCTGCAGCCTTGTATTCCTTGCTGAATCTTCACTATGTAGAAAGTGATGATTGCATAACTCCACCTCTGTCCTAGGGCAGTGTCAAGGTCCAGATACTCCCCCACCCCTGGCACTCTCCAAAATTTTCAGTGCCATATTTAGAAATCTATCTAGGAAGTTAAATACATGAAAAGTGCTAGGAATTCAGTGGAACACTTAAAAAAGTGGATATAAACACAGGATGAGAGTAATTCTTAACCAAGGCAAAAAATAGTAGAATATGGGTTTCAGTGACAGCAAAATCACTCAGTGTAGATATTTGGAGGTTTCATGGAAGGTTGGAGACAACTTTTGCTCTTTCCCTTCACACAGTGAAAGAAAAACAATTCTATAAGTGAATATGGCAGTAAAAATATGTAAATATGTACCAAGAGTCACAAAGTTTTAGCAATTTTAGCATAATTCTAGTTTTGAACACCAAGTTATTAATAGAGAATGTTTAGTTGTTTTCCTGTTGTTTCTAGAAAGCCAGGAAAATAGGTAAAGCTTGTCCTGATCCAGGTATCATCTCAGAAATATCATTCTCAGATATCTCACTCCAAGATTTCTTGAGGTTTTAAAGAACCACAAAACATTAGAGCTGAAGTCGTTTCCAAAAGTTGACTAGTAAAACTATAGCCTGCCTTGGAATTTTCTCTACAAAAGCATCCATTCCCTAAAAAGTTAAGTTCAAGAATCCAGTGGAACCAGGTCATAGATCTATTGCTTTAAGACACATCACATCCTTAAGGGAGTTGTGAAAGCTCGTCCAGATAGAGGCTATGACTGGAAAGCTGCCTCCTGCTACTCTGGGGTCAGGTTATATAATTCTTGGATCTCACCTCCCTCCATGAAACTCAGAAGTGAGAGGTCATGTTTCTTATAAATCATGTCTTCTCCAAGATGTCCTCATTGTGGTGGATGAATGAAATAGCTTTTAATGAACATGAATTAATTTTAATGAAAATCAAATAGACTTTTCTCTCCCCTAAGCAATTAAAAAAATAAAAGTAAACTAGTGGATCTCTAGTTCTGGATAACCATCCCTTCAATTATTTTCAGGTTTTGCCAAAGGCACAACTATTGATACACAAACAAGCCTCCTTAATCTTGACTGCCAAAGTGTCTGTTTCCCTAGTAGTTTCCTCACTGTCCCGGATGCTGGTGTGCCCAGTGGGTGGTGCCAAGAGAGTTATACCGAGTGTTCTGTCTTTTCTTGCTCTCTTAATCCCACCTCAGGCCATGGCCACTGCTTTGCTTCTTGCTGTGCCTAAGGCCCTTGGCACCTGCCAATGGAAACACAGTGCCATTCACTCCACCACTGAGAACACTACCATATCTACCTGCTACAGTTGGATGTCTGTGAATTTGGCAAAAGTTCTTTCGCCATAGTCTGTTACACTGGTCTCACAGTGGTGTGTCCCCATACTCCCAAAGCCTTAGAGAAACAATGGGTAAAAACACCCGATTCAGGTTTTAATGGCAGGCTTTCTTTCCCCAGGATTTGGGCATAAGTCCCTAGGGACTGCGCTGGGTGGAATACAAAGGAAAAACACTGGTGAGTCTCAATATCATCTCTCCTTTCCAGCTCAGAGGCAGTTTCAGGCATCTCTGCCTGGGCTTTGGCAACTATTCCTTAGAGACTATTTCCCAGGAGACTTCTCAGATCTGTTCAGTTCTAAGCACTCCCTCTACAGGTCCTCTGGGCTTCCCCAGACTTGTCTCAATTCTAGGCTGAGAGTGGCTTACAGCTTGCACAGGGACCCCTTTTCCCTTTATTGGATAACATCCCAGCGCTAGATACTATAGATAGAAGAAAACAATCGGGGAATGCATGCAGTGCAGACCAGCCACAGCCATGTCAGGATAGCACTAGGCTCCTCTACTTCCTCTCCCTTCCTTCTCCCTCTTTTATGCTCCCCTCTCACTTAGTTAAGGGGGAGTCCACCTTCCCCCAGAAACTGGATAATTTCACAATCTGGATTCTCACTTAGCATGGTCCTTACATTCCTTAAACTCACTGCCAGGCTCAAGACAAAGAACAAAAAGCTGCTTGAGTTACCAGGTACCAGGGGAAATAGAGCATTGTGGCTAAGAATTTGAACTTTGAAATCAGGCAGTCTCAGGTTCAAATCCCACCTCTATCTCTTTCTGGCTGAGTGATTTGGCTAAATTGTTTAACCTGTTTCAGTCGCCGTTTTCTCTTCTGTAAAAGGAGAATGACAATCATACCTATGTCATGGGACTATTGTGAGGATTAATCACCACCTTCATGTCCACCTTCAAGTGGGGAGATGGAAGCTTCTTGGTCTGAGGCACTCACTCACATGACAGGAATTTTCTGCCCTATTACCTGGGGAGGGGCCCTCTAGTGGCAGAAGAGAGTATACTTTCTCTTGGACTGCCTGTGCTTATTCTGATCTGCTATCAAATGGGGGAAGAACCAACTGATTTAGCACCTGTCCTGCACAGAGTCCTCAAATTCGCACACTGAGCCATTTTGACCCTTTTGCTGCAGGTCTGTATTTCTATAGGATGCTTAATGTCAAATTAAAACCAGACATAAATCTCAAACTGGATAATTTGGAAAATCAATTTTCCCTCCCTCAAACTTGGGTTCCTTCTGGGCAGTTAAAACTAACTTAAAGGCCTGTTTCTGAGCAGGGGTATTTCAAAAACAAATGTTGAAGTGAATTGAGTTACTTGCTGGATATTGAGAGGTCCTAAATATTGAAATATTATAACAGAAATGTTTTATTTTAGAAATTGGAAAAAAATCTTAAGTCATAAAATAAGTATCAGAATGTCAAAGGAAGATGTTTTTCCTCATGAAGGCAACTTTAGTATATTTTTAAAATCACAAATGAATGTCTTTCCTAATTTTCTGCTTTTAAGTTGCATTCATTTTTCTACTGCTTTAGCATGTGCTTTATTCCCCTTTGGGTCATCCAAGTCTGCTAGACACATAAGGAGTTTTAAGTCGGAGATGAGTAAAAGGTATTGGTAATATTTTCAATCTATAATGCATTTTATAATTTGTAGATTGCTGTTATATCTCAAAAATTTCCCATCAACTCTCGTCTACTTGAGATTTTTAAAAACTGGGCTCTGACTGAAGAGCAAGGAGGAAGGTGTTATCTTATTTCTGCAGGTGAGCAAGTAGAGTCCTGGAGAAGTTATGCCAGTCACTGGGCTAGCAGTGCTAGAACTTGCCCTCAGGTCCAGGTCTTCTGACTACTTCTTTATACTGTATCTCAAATGCTCAGGACACACTTGATGGCTTGATGATCCTGGTGAAAATAAACTGAGTCTTGCTTGGAAAAAAGTGTGCAATAAAATAGAAAATGATATTTCTCTAGGCATTTAGGTAAAGCGTCATATCACATTATGTATTCTGCTAAGGGAACTTATTTTACAGATGAAAATACTGATTCTAGACTGGGGAGAGTTACTTGCATGAGATGCATGGTGGCTCATCAACAGGACAGGCACGGGATCCTGGTCTTGGCCCTAAGACCTACATAAACAAGCCAGAGTAGGCTTGCTTCTGGGCAGCACGTATGACTGGTGGCACTGGCCATACTGTTTATCCATTGGTTATTCTCTAAATATTTTGTAAAGCAAAGGAGAATACTGTGGCATCTACTAACCATAAGGCCCATATATATTCCCCTGGCTTCTAAATTCCCAAGTGAATGGGTCCTGTTCAGAAAACAGAGGAAAGTGTATACAGATTAAATCCAAACCAAGACATTAAGTAAATCTGAAGCATACAACACTAATAAACAGAAGGCCTAGTGGTGTCTGAGTTGTTATGAAAAAGACATTCTTTTTTTTTTTTTTTTAAGAAAAAGTATGGAAAGGGCACAGATAAAAAGGAGGCAAAAAAAAAAAGGAGTACCACAAACACCCTGAGACTGGGAATTAAGGGTATCAGGCTGTTTAGTCTCCATCCCTACACTTCTCATTGGTTTTCTTTGTGAGCTGGTGAGAGCAATTTCTTTCTGAGCCTCAGTATTTCCATCTGCCAAAATGACGAGTTGCACCACATATCACACAGGCCCTTTATGGAACTTGACCTTCTGTGACATTAAGTGTTCTCTTTATTTTTCATATTTTCACCCCAGGTGAAAGAACAATTTGTTGATTTACTAAGAAGCAGACCATCACCAAAGTCAATCCTTTGCTTAGCGTGTTGAAATTTTTTTGGGTGACAACTGCCTCCAGGGACTGGCTTGTGTATATTGAGAACATGCCATTCACCACCTCAATTTCAGGCTGGAATGGCACTGGAATTCTGTGACGCCCACTCTTTTGAATTGGAGAAGGGCACAGTGACATTGGCATTTCAGCTTGGGGCTAGTGGTTGAATCACCCTTTAAAACTAGTAGTTGGGTTGTGATCCAAAGATGGCTACTGAATGGAGCCAAAAGTTTCCACAGGGATGTCATTAAGAGAAGTGACTTTTATTACCAGAGGAGAAAGCCGGCGCTCTCAAAATCATGAGGTCCACGAATGGCGAGTGCCATCTATAGTATTTGGCCCTTTGTGATGTGTGGGGACTTGTACAAGAAAGTTATTTTTTTTTCATGTCTTTTTTTAATCTAATAGTCTAATATTAATGTATTACTGGTGTTTATGTCTCCTATCAATGGTAGGCATGAAGCAGATATTATGAAATGTTTGATAAGAAAATGAGTCTTGATGTCTTCAGGTAATATTGTTATTGTCTGAATTAACAATAAGGAAAGAGAGGAGATGTA
Source organism: Myotis nattereri (assembly GCF_964212035.1). Lineage (NCBI taxonomy): Eukaryota > Metazoa > Chordata > Mammalia > Chiroptera > Vespertilionidae > Myotis > Myotis nattereri. The sequence continues at coordinate 47,272,240 of NC_138077.1, forward strand.
CATAAGTTAATAATATAAGGTAGCCTGTGACCTGTGCAATAAGAGAGAGGCTACGTCAACTATCATAGGGACTTCAGAGCTGGAGAGATTAGATGGGACATTATGAAAAAGAAGGAATTGAGCTGAGCCTTGAAGGACAGGTATGGTTTTCATATGTAAGGATGGTGAAGAATAGTGATAGAATACCCAGGTTAAGAAGGGAATAAGCAAAGGCAGGAAAGAACTGTAGTGTGTAGAAAAAAGCCATGGTCTAGGACAGTGGTTGGCAAACTCATTAGTCAACAGAGCCAAATATCAACAGTACAACGATTGAAATTTCTTTTGAGAGCCAAATTTTTTAAACTTAAACTATATAGGTAGATACATTCTTATTAATTTAATTAGGGTACTCCTAAGCTGGCCTTTGCTAAAAACGTCTTCAATCTGATTTGAGGTACTTTCGCTGAGGTCAACCCCTTCCAATTCTCCCATCCACACTCGTTTTGTATACTTGTTTTGTCTATCTCCTTTCTGAAAACCGACTTCTGAGCATGGGCCATGAAGTTTCAATTGCACTGTACGTGCGCACTCGCAGGTAGTATTTTGTGGAAGAGCCACACTCAAGGGGCCAAAGAGCCGCATGTGGCTCGCGAGTTGTGGTTTGCCTACCACTGGTCTAGGATATGTGAAGTGGAAAAAGGTTTGGAAATGTCAGTTGGTGGTCCTCTTGACAAGAAACTAGAGTGACAAATTCTTTGGGATTTAGTAGAAAATAAAGAACCACTGGATATGTTTGCGAAGGAGCATGATATGATCAGAACAAAGGACTAGATTTGATTTGTTTAACCTATAATAAATGTACACTGTGAAAAGGACATGATATTATATTTTATGTCAAAATGTGATTTGCTCTTTGAAAGTGTAATGCTCATCTTGGGTGAAGAAAATGAACTCTTTCAGGTGATCAGAGTACTCATTAATATTCCTGGGAAATGATCAAATAAAACTCTTACTCTTCTCTCCTGGAAAATCTAATTTATCTAACATAAGCAAAAATGAGCATTTAGAGAGTTATTTAACCATGTCCTGTATTGGCTAAGGTCTATTTTCAATCAATGCTCATATATATTTTTAAAGCAGTACACTAAATACCCTGTGTGTCAAACATAATTCTAAGAACACTTTAGAACTTTCCAAACAAATATTATTTTATTTTCAGGATTAACACAATCTAATTTCCAACTGCATAGCACTCTATTCTGCAAGAATTACAATAGATTTATCTATATCCTGGTCCAATTTTTTATTTCATCTACATGGGTGAATAACTTGTATATATAATTTTCTATTCATCACTAGGGTAAAAGAAAGACTATAAGTCTCAAAAAATTCTTCTAAATAATAAGATCAGGATTTATACATTTCACTAGAGGCCTGGTGCACAAATTCGTGCACCAGTGGGGTCCCTTGGCCTGGCCTGCGGGATCAGGCTAAAATTGGCTCTCCGACCCCCCTGAGGGGTCCTGGATTGTGAGATGGTGCAGGTCAGGCTGAGGGACCCCACCAATGCACAGTCAGGGCCAGGGAGGGATGTGAAAGTTGGCCAGCCAGAGAGGGACTGCAGGAGGGCTCCAGGGAGTGTCCGGCCTGACTCGCTCAGTCCTGATCAGCTGGACCCTAGCAGCAAGCTAACCTACCAGTCAGAGCGTCTGCCTCCTGGTGGTCAGTGCACATCATAGCGACTGGTCAACCGGTCGACTGTCTGCCCCTTGGTGGTCATTGCACATCATAGCGAGCAGTTGAGTGGCCTTAGCATATCATAAGCATATTATGCTTTGATTGGTTGAATGGATGAACAGACACTTAGCATAGTAGGCTTTTATTATATAGGATGGTCTAAGTGAGACAGAGGACAGATATTGCAGGTAGATGTTTGGATTCAATTTTGACTCTGCCAATTATTACTAGTGATACTGAAACAGGATAATTAACCTCCTTAAACCTCAGTTCTTAATCAGAAAAATGCGAAAATATCTGTATAGTGCATGTAATAGAAACTGGCACAGAATATCCATTGAACTGTTGCTATTTTAATCATTTTCATTGCCATTCATACTATATATTCACCCTAGATTGTATATCTAAACAATAAAAAATTATACGTAGTATAACGGAAACAACATTGGGTTGCCAGGTATTCTTGGATCACAACAGCATGGACTGAAACAGAGGAAACAAGCCTGGGACTGAATGGGCTGGAGGGTGAGGAAACTTTTGGTGGTTAACATTCAAGGGTCTAATATCCACACCAAGCGCAGGCAGGGCCTAAAGCCAGAAAGGAAAGGCTAAGAAAGAGGGCAGGGAATAATAAGAGAAAATCCAGAGCAGCTGGGTGCTGCCCAAAATCAGAGGGAGGAGCAGGATCTAGAGTGCAGGGAAAGCTAGGGGGACAGCTCCTGGAAATGGAACTGGCAAGAGCTCAGCAGGCTTCCAGAGCCTTGCAAAGAGGCAGAGTGTGGGGACCAGGATGTGAGAAAATCAAGGCAAAAGCCCAGTTGGGTCTTGGTTGGGGTTCCATGCTTCCTCCTGTGCAACTGAATTTCTAGGTCAATAAGAGCAAAATTTCCTTTCAGGTCCACTGGTTGGTAGACAGAGATTGTGGGTAGACTCTGTCCTTCTTAGGTGTTGAGTTATGCACAGTCTGTGTGGACTCAGAGAACACCATCCTTCAGTAAGGCTCACGTTCAGGTCTGCTGCTCAGGGTTGCTGCACAGATCCAGATTGAGTATGTGAGGCAGAGCTAGTTATTTCCCTGGGAAGTATCTAGGAAAATTTTCCTGGCCTAAGTTGTAAGGGATAGTTTTGCAGGGAATTCTTTATGTCAAAAACCCAGCAGGGGAATAGAGTGAAAGGGGAATGACTCATCTGACCAATTAGGGAATATTGAAAGATTTTGTAACAGAAACATCACAACAGGGTTGTTAAGGCTTCTCCATAAGATTTATTGGTTTCCTTTCCAAAAAGTTTTAAGATTAAAGATACTTTCCATTATATGTTTCCTGTAGTGGAAGCAACACAGAGAAGGTAATTTTTGTTTTATGACTATTAGCCAAGTATTTCAACGGCCTTCCTCATTACCATCTCAGACTATCACCAAGAAAAAACATGAATCTTTACTGTACCCAGAGGGGAAGAGGAAAAGTATTGGAACCAGTAAGACCCCTGCTTGAGGCAGAGGAAGACCTTGGAATTCAGGCAGCTTTATTTAATTTTTTTTCTGAAAATACAGATGGTTCTTTCTGTTAAGGCCAATTAGATGGAGAAAGATGCTATTAAAAATTAATAGGAAAGTAAGAGATTTACCAAGAAGTGTGTGTGTGTATGTGTATGTACTTAAAAATATATATCTATTTGCCCTGACAAAACTGTCATTTAAAATGAAATCATACTTGCCCTGGTAGGGTGGCTCAGTTGGTTGGAGCATCCTCCCATACACCAAAAAGTTTGCAGGTTTGATTCATGGTCAGGGCACATAGAGCGCATACCTATGTTGTGGGTTCCATCCCTTGTCAGGATGTGTAGCAGGGGTGGCAAATGATCTCTCTCTCTCTCTCTCTCTCTCTCTCTCTCTCTCTCTCTCTCTCTCAAATAAGTAAAAATGAAATCATACTTAGAAAATAGTTATATAGTTCCTTAGAACTAAGTTAAAAGTTTTGTATATGGACACTTAGACCAGAAAAGGAGTTACTTTTCCAAGGTTACCATGTAGCTCCAGGATGACATCTCTTTACTCTCAGTCTAAAGCTCAGTCTAAAGGCATCCCTGCCACAGTAGACTGCCTAGTTCAAATGTCATCTTACATTCCATATTCTTCTTTCTAAAGACTCTGTTATGTTTCCTACATAGTTTGGGGTCCCTGAAGCAGACCCTGAGGCAAGAATTCATTTATAAGCCAGTTTTAAGGAAGTATTCCCAGGAACAACTGCAAGGGAGCAGGAAAGTGGGACCTGAAAGAGGAGACCAAGCCAGGGTATTGCATGCCTACTTCTGTTATTGTTTTATCAGACGTATTCTTGCTGTTTTTTTTTTTCCTCATTTACCCTTATTTGGGTGCAACTCTTTCTCAGTGAAAAGATGGGCACAATAAATAGGCTTCAGTAAATGTTGAGCATATGAATGAATAGAGCTTCAAGCCTCCTCCCAGTCGCAGTAATCTTTCTCTCCTATGAGCCCTCTGTGATTATGTCATTTTCCTTTGAATCATAATTATTTATATGTATGTGCTAAATCCCCTGCTGGTTTATAAGCAACTTGTGGTCGAGAATCATCTTGGATTGCCATGACACAACCTAGTGTGTATGTTTGAACGTGGTAGGAGCTCACAGAATGCTAATTGGAATGGTTGAAACATTCTACCGGTGTTGACAGATGGACAGCTTAAATACATAGTCCCAAACCAGAGTGGGATTTTTAGTTTTTATTCTGGTTCACACTTACTCCTTCAGGGCTACACTGTCTTGGGCTACTATTCAGAGTGATGGCAGAACCTTTGGAAAGCATCAGTGCCATGTGAATATCAAAGATGTGTAATCCCAAGCGCCTGATATGTTTTACCCCCACTCATTCTTTTCTCTTCCAATGGCATCTTGAGTTTTCCCCCTCCCCAGGGGGATAATTTCTGATGTGTAAGAATTAATCACTCTTGCTTCCTCCTTGAAGCGTTGCTAAATTAACAGTTTGACATCACATCTATCATGCTTTCTCTAAGCTCTCTAAGGCCCATTAAGATTGGGTAGATGCTGGGAACACAGTACAGGCTAAGTAAGAAAATATTCCTTGGGAATCAGTGAGTGAATCAAAAACTGTTCCATCCACAGTGGCATTTGAGGCCCTGGGCTTATTACTGTTTGTGTTGCCAGCACATGATGTATGCTCCAGCCATGAGGTGCTTACTTGTGTTTGCACTGGTACCATATCTCTCCAGGTCTAATTCATTAAAGTGGAAAACATCCCCTCTGGGCTATAACATGAAAAAGATTTTTGGATTGGAAATCATTTTGTAAACCTCCAGCAGTTTTATTTTGTCTAGACAGAAGGCGATAAAAAGAGGGAAAGTCATCAGACATGATAATACAATGGCACGTGCAAGAGGGTGCCGTGATTCTTTCTTTCTTTCTTTTTTTATAACACATTCTGTGGCCTTATTCCTACAATCTCATTATCTTCTGAGACTTCTTCAACCCCTCTTCTTTGTTGTCCAAGGGAAAACATCTTAATGACTATATGCAAAACTTTCACTGAAAAAAAATTAAAACACACACACACACACACACACACACACACACAAATGACCCACTAATAGAAGGTAAGGGGGGTATTCTTATTTCTGAAGTACAGTTCATATTGCTATATGTATATTAACAAGAGAATATATGTATGTCAAAAATTTCTTCTCAACCTCCAAAGTCTTCATTTGCATTGTGAGTTAATTGAAACCAATTTAGTTTGGGCTACCTATTATCTGGATAGTGAGTTCTTTACCCACCGATGTTTGGCCAGAAAGGGGCCTTAGAGATTATCTAAGATCCCCTCACCTATGTGGCCCATACAAGAAGAATAATGCCCTAGAGATGACATTGATTTAAATATTCGCTAGAGTCCAGGTTTTAACCTAGTACCTTGGGATCTTTCTACCACCTGGTGTTTTGCTCCGGTTGAGGCCTTCTTTGGCCATTTAAAAAATAGATCCCTTCTATGTGACAAGGACTGTAATCCTGGGACAGAAAGCCTCCACAATATAGTGCTGATGGATGTGTAATAATGAGGTAGAAAGTGAAAAATTTAGCTGGTTACTACTACATGGCACCAAACACCCAACCTAACTGAATTATCTTTTATTCTGTATATTTATAAATGTGTATGTATTCCTTTGAGGGGCCCATAAAGCATCCCATTAGATGCATGGATTTGGAAGAGTCACGGCACTGTTAGGATTAATACAGTGCCCACAGGTAAGGAGCCCCAACAAAGAGGCATGCATCATAAAACTGTTTTAAGAATACAATCCTTAATGCTTGCTTCTTTAAGCTGATGCTTTCTGGGGAAAGCAGTAGGTTGTCTGTAAAGGTGATTTACCCAGGATATGGCTAACTTACAACAGCTGTATTTAAAACACACACTCGGCCTTTATTCCTGAGGCTGGGGATGATTTATGCTTTTGCTGCTAAGACTGAATTGGTGAAATGGACCTCAAAATATATTAACTAGAAGGCACACTCAGAGGCATTGAGAAAGGTCCATATGCTCAGAGACTAGTTCATAAGCAAGATGGAGCAAGCCCAGGCTGAGGAAGTCTCATTTAGACAATGCTCCTTCTGTGAGTGCATCTAGTTTTGTTCCTCTGAGTCACACTGAGTTTCCAAGGGTCATGAGGGTGTCCCAGGGCAGACAGGTACAAGTTTTGCCTTTATTAATTACTAGCTTTTTGATCTTGGGCCGGTTATTTAATCTCTTGAAGTCTCAAGAGAGACTAAATACCTAAAATGTGGACACTGATATTATCTAATTCATAGGATTGTTGTCAGTATTGTATAAGATAGTCCCAGGCATTCAGCACATAAGGAGCTCTCAATTATGGAAATATGAAAAATTAAGTTTTACCAAACACTTTCTATGTGTTGGGCATAGTTCTAAGTACTTCACATGGATTAACGCCACTAAATAATAAGTGTGTCATCTCACATTCCATCTTCTTTTTTCTAAAAAAGGAAGAGAGTGAAGGACCTCAGCTAGGGGCACAGCTTCTGGGAATTGCACTAGAAAGAGCCTTCACACACACACACACACACACACACACACACACACACAACCACTACCACCACCACCACCACTATACCACCACACAAATAATCACAAGTAAAACTGGGAGAATCTGAATAAGATTGGTAGATTGTACCAATGTCAATATCCTGATTGTGATATTATACTATAATTTTGCAAAATGTTACCACTGTGGTAAATGGGAAAAGTGTCTGAGGGATATCTCACTGTTATGTCTTAGAATTGCATGTAAATCAACAATCAACTCAATAAAAATTTAAATTATAAAAACATGTAGTTTAAAGAGAGAGAGAGAAAGAGAATGACAATATAGTTTTGCTAAGAAAATCCTTTCTTGTTTTACCCTGAAATTTAAGATATCGGAACACCCAGTTATTCCACTCTTACAGTCTAAAAAAGCAGATTTCCCCCCAGTCTTCAGTTAAGTGTGAATAAAGGCAGTGACCCGAGAAACATGGCAGGAGATTGAATTAGGGCTTGGAGGTTTGATTCCCTGGGTGGCCATTGTTTCAAATTGGCCTTTGATACAGACCACAAAGCTGAGTGTGAAGTGGGTGAACAGAAGCCTGTTGCTAGGAAACAGAAATTCTCAGACAAGCTTCTGGGTTCAAACTCGTACGGTGACTTGATAAGACTTCTGGATTTATTATTTGCTCCTGGAATTGCTTGGAAGCAAAGAGACTCAAACTCAAAAAAGGAGAGTGCCTTGGAGAGAGCTCAGTGGAGGCACCCAGATCAGATGATCAAAGCAGGTATCCCAGTCCATCACATCCTGGGCATTCCTGCTCAACAGGGTTGATATGTGCTGAAGAGCAATTACTACCAGGTGTGATTCCCCTCTTCCCACTTCCCTTTCCCAAATGGAAATTTTCTTTTTTATTCAACTTTTTTATAAATGAAATTCTTGGGGGGTAACATTGTTAATAACATTATATGAATTTCAGGTGTACAATTTTATGACATCTGTATATTCTATTGTGTGCTCACCACCTGAAGTCTAGTCTCCTGTCACCATATATTTGACTCCCTTTACCCTCTTCACTCCCATACCCAATCCCTCTGGTAACCTCCATTCTACTGTCTGTATCTATGAATTTGTTTGTTTTCTGCTTTTAATTTTATATCTCATATATGAGGGGCATAATACAGTTCTTGTACTTTTCTGTATGACATTTTTCACTTAGGATAATAATCTCAAGATTCTTCCAGGTTGTAGCAAATGGCAGTATTTCATTTTTTCTTATGGCTGAGTAGTACTCCATGGTGCATATGTACCACATCTTCTTTATCTTTATTGTATACCAGGGGCCCAGTGCACGAATTCATGTGCCTTGAAAGGAACTGTGGGTTGCTGTGGGCACAGGGGCGAGTTTCAGCCCATCCTCCATGCGCCCACCTGGCCCCTCCCACCACGGCCCCTGGTCCCCTGTCTGCCTGCAGCCCCGTTCGGGCGCAGCTGCTCCCACATGCTTATTGTGCAGAGCAATTGGGGCCAGAGCCAGCAGCAGGTGCAAGCGGCTGCTCCAGCACTGGCTGCAGGTGCGAGCGGGGCCATCACCGGCAGTGGAGCAGGGAGAGGTAGCGAAGCCCTCAGGGGTGATCAGAGCCAGCAGCCACCGCTCACACCTATTTGATCCAGACCGGTGCAGGGCACTGGCAGTGCATGTGAGCAGGGCAAGTGCCAGAAGTGGGTGGGAGTGGTGGCTCGGGCACCAGCAGCAGGTGCAAGGGCCAAGCAGGACTGCAGCATGCAGGAATAAAGAATTTTCAGTAACCACCACAGGCTCGCCCCCAAAGACAACAACTAGTGCGCCGCCTTAGTCTGATGCCCCTACTCACCTGCTCTATTATCCCGCAGTGGCCAATGCCTGCTGTGTTCTGTGCTCACCCCCCAGTGGCCAGCACAAGTCATAGCAACCGGTTGTTCATTTGTTCGGTTGTTCCACCATTCAGTCTATTTGCATATTAGCCTTTTATTATATAGAACTAGTGGTCTGGTGCACAAAATTTGTGCCGGGGGCGGGGGGTCCCTCAGCCCAGCCTGCACCCTCTCCAATCAGGGACCCCTTAGGGGATGTCCAACTGCCAGTTTAGGCTTGATACCACAAGGATTGGGCCTAAACCGGCAATCAGACATCCCTCGCAATCTGGGATGGCCAGTAGACCTGGTCTAATTAGCATATTACCCTTTTAGTAGTATAGATAGATTATATAGGATAGGATTGCTTAAATTGGGGGGATAAACCTTTTTCAGCAGGAGAAGATGCTCTTGGCAGACAAAAGAACATAATCCTTATATCTGGATTGATAGCCAACCATATGCACTATACTGCAAAACCGGTCATTAAAAAATTGAACCGCTTTCTTACACCTTACACCAAACAGCTGTTGCCCTTAAACTCCTCCTCAGCCCCCACCTTAGGTTCTGGCTTCACAGTTCACACAGATTAGGTTCTGATTGGTTGGTTTCTATGCCAGTCAGCATCTCTGGGCCTATCTCCGCGCCTGATCAGAGAGGCGGGGCTGATCAACAGCCACCCCAGGCTGCTGGAGAGCAGGCTGAACTGCTGATCTCTCGGAGAGAGAGAGGCAAGGCTGCTGGCGAGGCCCAGAGAGAGAGAGAGAGAAGCAGGTTCTGGGCCTATCTCCAGGCCTCGCCAGCAGCCGTGGTAGCCGCTGATCAGCCCTGCCTCTCTCCCACCCCAAGAGGTCAGCAGTTCAGTCCGCTCCCTAGTCCCTGCCCACTGGAGCCTGCTGCGCACACAGCCTGGCATTCAGTTGAGCCTTTGGTTGTTTTGGTTGTTACGGACCCTGGGTTTTTATATATTAGGATATGTCAAAGGGCAGTTAAGGTTTTCCATGTCTTGCTATTGTACATAATGCTGCAATCAACATAGTGGCCCCTATATTTTTATGAATAAGTGTTTTCAAAATTTTCAGGTCAATAATCAGAAAAACGATTGCTGGTAGCAATATTCTTAAATTTTTGAGGAACCTCATACCATTTTCCATAATGGTTGTACCAACTTACATTCCACCAACAGTGTATAAGGGTTCCCTTTTCTACATATTCTCTCCAACTCTCGTTATTTCTTGTCTTATTGATGATAGCCATTCTAACAGGTGTGATGTGGTATCTTATTGTGTTTTGTTTTGTTTTCATTGTGTTTTTAATTTGTATTTCCCTTATAGCTAGTAATGTTGAGAATTTTTTCAAATAAGAATTTAAATCTAACCCTGGACAATTCAGTTAAATGAGCCAATAAATTTCAATTTTGCTTAACAACTTTTAGTTCAGTTTTATGTCACTTGTAATTAAGAGATTCTGTACAGATATTTTGTTCATCTACCTTATACTCAACAGTGTGCGTTATATACATGCACACATAGAAGTATAGCAATGCAGAGGCATTATCAATACAGGGATGTCCACTTACCTCTACAGAGCCATGAACCTATGCCTATAAACACCAGTGTGCATCCATGCACACACACATGCACACTCCCACAAGCACACACACTACTGAAAGAGGCAATCACCCAGGTACAAAAAAAAATCATTCACGGTGGCATATATGTGTGCATGCAGAGTAATCTCCCTAGAAGAAAAACTATTATGAGTCATCCTCTGCATCACACTTTTGGGCATATCATTAGCCTCAGCATATTCAAAGGCAGAGATGATGAAGTTATTGTGATGAATTAATGAAGAGAGGGAGCTACTTTCTTGGAGCATTGGAAGATGATGTGGGATTATAACATAATGAAGGTTTCTAAAGTTCAAAATCTGCTAATTAGGTTGTGTGCTTAATTCAATACAGTTTCATAAATACAATTAGGACTTGGATGTCCATGAAGGAGTCTCCCTGGAGCTGGGTTCAGGCAGGTTGCAGAGCGTTTTTAGAGCCTGGTATTATTTCTCTCCTCCTTTGCATATGAATGAAGAATGAAGCTAAGCCTCAATTAGTTGAGGGGTAGTGATTAGGGAATGTGAAATATGGGCCATACTGGGCCCAGTCACCAGGTAGACTGGATAATGATGCAGAGGGAGAAACATATATTTAATGTTGTCATTTAACTTGGGTTCTAAAATATATGGAGGAAGAGGCATAACAAATGAGCCTGTCACTCAAGGGTTATCTTTCTTTAATCAATGTCTTGAGGAAATATAATATTGATACAATACTTTTATCATCAGGTTATATTCCAAAATTGTCAATTGCCCTATAACATTATCAATGTTATTCCCCCCAATTCAGAAGCCATGTCTCTTTATTTTCCTTTAATCATGAACAGATCTTCAGCTGTTCTTTGCTTTTATGTCACTGATAATTTAGAAAAATCTGCTGTGTGAAAGATTGCCCTTCAATGTGGATTTGTCTGATATTTCCTTGGAATAAAATGCAGATATTATTTTTTGGCTTGTTTACTCCATAAATAATATTGTGTCTTCCTTGGGGCATTACATACAGAGGCACATGCTCTGTGTTTGCTCTTCATTGGTAATGTTAATTTTGATCATTTGGTTAAAGTGTTCAGTTTTTTTTCTTTTAAAATATATAAGTAATTTGTAGTTATATACCTCTAGACTTTGTAAATATCTTGTTTCTCCTAAAAGCTATCTTCCTCTAGCTGAGATCCATTGAGCTTTGTTTTATTTTTTGCGTAAATTTATTTTTTAGTACAATGGTTGCTAATCATTATTTTCTAATTTCATCATCCCTTGTGTATTTATTAGTTAGCCTTCATCCATAAGGAAGCATTTCTTCTCTTTCCTCCCTCCCCAGATCTTCTATCTACCTATTTATTATTAGCAGTGACTCATGGATTTTTATTGTATTTAACTGGTTATAATCCACAATGGTCCTTATTAATCTTGACATTGAAATTACCCTAGATTTTAAAGTGGGATCCTTTTCAACCAAGATTCTGTGTGTATGGTATTTGATTTCATATTTTAAGAGACATTTTAACTTCCTGGCACAACAAGATGTTCAATAAATATCTTAAGAACCTTCCTAACCAGTTTTTGAATCAACCATTTTCCCAAGGAGCACTCATTTCTTTAATGGGAATGGTATTTAGAAACCAAGACCTGGGTACTAGGTATGTTCATTTCTCTGGGAGTGTCATTATTTTAAGATCTTTTAGTGCATAGATTTAGGAAATTGATATCCATGTGAAAGCATGAGTTAAAACTGGTTGCTTCAATTCCTCTCCACCCCACAGAGCTCTTTGTCCTCCTCATCCCCCATTCCTCATTTGTATTTCCTTCTCTCAAGTAAGAATGCTAGCTCCCAACAGTATTAACATATTTACTCTTTAGTTCAATCCTGTAACCCACAAAAAATTATTTCAATATTGCTATACTCATAACACTCTGAAAACAAACAAATTCAAAAGAATTAAAGATTTTCTTATGGTTCTTTTTTTTTTTTTTTTTTTTTTTTTGGTCTTTAGATGAAAGTTACATAGACAAAGAACAATATTTAAAGTTACTTGAATAGTTCTTTTTCTCCTCCATTTAGTGTGGTTATGTTATTTATTTGATATACACTTATGCTCATTTGTTTATGTTTGTACTTAGTTTTACTGTTCTTTTTCCCCATTCTTATTAATGTTTGTTTTTAATTTAAATATAATTGTCATGATCTCATATGTTAAAACATTACATGAAAGTATCCTCACAGAAGTATCACATTCTCCCCTATGCTTTAATAACCCATGCAGGTAAGCCATTCCATTACTTTCTGATTTATCCGTCCAATGTTTCTTTTAGTAAAAATAAACACAACAGTGTGTTATTTCCCCATTTTCATGCAAATGCACACAAAATTAATATGCATGTTGTTATGTACACTAAAAATAGGATATATGCTACCATTATTCCCTTTTGTATTTTCCTTTTTATACTTACCAACACATTTTATTTAGATTCCATTTTACTTCATATAGTTTATCCTCATTTTGGAATAATAGATAATAGGGATTAAATTTGTGAATTAACAGTTAGTTTTCATCAGCACTTTTAATATATTACCCTGTTAGTTTTAAAATCTATTCACACTAATGAGAAACCTGCCATCAGTATCATTGCTATTTGTGGAATTTGGCCATTCTCTTAGTTCTTGAAGTTCTATAGATTCATTAAGTTGTTCTATGGTATAGATTTGTCTTTATTAATTCACATTGGTATTTGAGTGTGGTTTTTTTTTTTTCATTTTAAGGACTTATTTTTTAAGTCTGGAAACTTCTCTGGTGTTTTACTTGATTTTCTTCCATTCTCCTCTTCTGTAACTCCTATTAATTATGTTGAAATGTCTCAATTTATTCTCTATGGCTCTTATTTGTTCTTTCCTATTTCTATTTCTTTATTTCTGTGCTGTTCTATCTTCAACCATGTTCATTTATTGATTCTACTGTCATATCTACCTATTCTTGCATTATTTATGCTTTTTTCATATCTTTGGATCATTTTAATTATTTTGTCATTTATCTCTGACTATGCTAACATTCTTATTTTAAAGTCTTTGTCATACTGTCTCTTAAAATTAATTTCACAAGGAATAAATTAGTATTCTAACTGTTGATTTTATCGATTGTCTTTCTAAGCTCTATGATTTTATAATTTGGGCAGATGGGCCCATTTTGAGTCAGAGGGATTCTCTCTCTTCCTCCTGGTCAGTAGTTTTGTAATTTTGCAGGCATTTTAAAGTATCTCCAGATACTCCAGTCTTGAGCTAATTTTATATTGGCATTTTGAGTTTCAGCTCTATAGTAATTTTAGAGACATTGAGATCCCATATTTGAGTCAGTGGGTGTCTAACTCAGATCCACATCAGGCTCTGTTTTTGCAATCTTACTTCCTTGAGACAATAGTTTTCTAAAATTGGAAATCTTTTATTCTATCCCCCTTTATGCATAAGGATGCCCTCACCATAGCAGACCCCTAGCTTCAAGCAGTGAACCTAGTTTTTGTCACCCACCTTGCATGGAGTGCTTATACCTCATTATTTTATGACTGCCACTTCTAGCTGCTAGTTCTGGAGGACAGTAGATGCTCTCTCTCAAACCCCCTTCCCAGTTTACACTTATGCTCTGTTTCTGAATATAATAATGTAATTATTATTTTCAACCACAATTTTCAGTTGAGTATATTAAAATAGTCAGTTGAAATGACTTGTCTAAAGCCACATGGTTAATGAGTGAAAGTGCTGGGACTCAAATTCAGTTTTCCTGGCTTCAAATTCCATATTTTTTTTAAGTGACTCCAAGTAACCTTTCTGTTAGCTTTTATTTTTCCATTTAGTATTTTTCTAAACTTCTATTGATTTTGGACTTTCTTTTCTAATTTAGACTGTCAATGAATGAGAGCACTTTTCCTCTCTAAAGGCATCATGACTTGGTAGAAGGGATGCAGTTAAAATTACCTGGGTTCTATTCTTAGCTGAAAAATTATTTAAGTCTCTGGGCCTCAGTTTTATCTTTTAGAACATTGAGTGGTTTAGCTGAAATGAACTTTAGGTTCCTGCTCAGCTGGAATAGTCTTTCAGTGCACATTTTGTATGCCCCATTCTCAACAAACTATAGGGCGCTGATTGAACATCACTTATATTTTAAGATATTATTATGTATTTAAGTATTAAGTATTATTTTGTTATAGAGACTGTTCTTTACTCCTCCCCCCACAAAAAAATAAACACCCACTTCATAATAAAACAGAATGGGTTCATCACCATGAACAGCTGGTTATTAAGTGGTTTAATGATTCCATATAGAAATTTGCTATTAAGCCCTGGGCTTAATGGTCTCTCCTTTCCCTTTTTTAAGTGCATAGGTTATTCCTGGGAGTGATAAAGTCATGTAACGAAACAAAACATGCCTGATAGTTTTCAAGAAGACACTAATGAGCCTCCTAAGCAAATCTATCACTATTTATTCTGAAAATGATTGTTGAAACCTGAACTATAAAATTAATAGTCAAATATTATGACATTGAATCAGTTTGGGAAAATAAATTAAATTATTCTATGCAGACAAATGGGCAAACACTTCACAAAAGAATATATATAAACAGCTAGTAAGGACATGGGAAGGTGCTTATTGCAAAGTAAAACCACAATAAAATACACTATAAATGGCAAAATGTAAGAAGACTGACACTCAATGTCAGTGATAATGTGGAGCAACTGGCATTGCTGATGGAAGTGTAAAATGATACATGGCTATGAAGATGTGTCTGCAATTTCTTATAAAATTAAACCTGCATGCAATTCATGACTGAGCAATTCCACTTCTAAGTATTTACTCGAGACATTTGAGAACATAAGTGCACAGAAGACTTAAACAATGTTTCCAGCAGTTATTAATAAAAACTAAAATCTGGGAACAGTGCAAATGTCCACCACAGGATAATAAAAATTTTGTAGTAATTAACTCAATAGAATACTACTTAGCAATAAAAATTATAAACTATTGGTATGTACAACATGGATAAATATTAAAATATTATATTAACCGAAAAAATCTAGATATAAAAATACATGCTATATAATTCAATTTATTCAAATTTTAAGAACCAGCAAAACTAATCTCTGGTGATAGAAGTCAGAAAGTTGTTGACTCTGTGAAAAGCATTTACTGAAAAGGAATACAAAAACTTCCCTGGGTGATGAAGACATTCCATATTTTGTTTGGGAGAGTGATTATACAGGTGCATAAAATTGTAAAAACTTTTTTACACTCCCGCAGTTCGCACTCCCATGAACAGACCCCATGTCTACAGAGGGAGGCTGCACTGGGTTTGAGCCTGGGCACACAGACATGTGGAGTGTGTTTCCCGCAGTGAGCACTCACGCAACCAGACCCCAGACCCACTCAGGGCAGCTGTGCCAACTGACTTTGATTCTTGGTGAGGGCACACAGAAGTGTGTCTCCCACAGCACAGGAGTGGACCTCCTGCCAACACAGGGTGGCTGTGCAACCCGGTCCGCCAAGCAGACCGGGGACCCTCATTCTCCACATAAGAGGCAGCACTGAGCACCAGTGACTTGACTCTGTTTCTCATCGTCTACGCGCAGGATCCCTGATTCCGAGTACATGCACACTAAGACCCACTGACTAAGCGCATGTGCACAGAGGTCCCTGATTCTCAGCATGAGGCCTCACCAGTGACAGAAACTCAAATACTCGATTCTTGGTACGGGCACAGGGGGACACTGACTCCTGGCACAGGCTAGGGGACTCTGATTTTCCGCACACAACAGTGGGGTCTCTTTTTCAGCATGGCACAGGCAGGGTCCCTGATTCTAGGTGTATGCACAAGGCCGTACTGAGCGCCAGTGACTCTGATCTGGGTGAGCGGGGCTCCCACAGACCCACAGCAGCCACACATCTGGGTGACACTTAGGTGGCACAAAGCTCCCACAGCACACAGCTCAGGTCACCACAACTTGGTGATTGGACCTTCTGGTGATAGTTAGAATGTGGAGACAATGAAACAATTTCCAGAGAAAAGAAAAAGAGGAATTGCCAAGAAAGGAAAGAAGTGAAACTGAGGTATGCAACATGAGAGAAAAAGAATTCAGAGTAATGGTCATATGGTTTATAAACCAGTTGGACGAGAAAATAAAAAACCTATGCAAAAATCAGGAAGAAATCAAAAGTGATATAGCTACAATCAAAAATGCCATAGAAGGTTTCAACAGTAGACTAGAAGAAGCAGAGGACCAAATTAGAGAGTTAGAAGATAAGGTACAGAAACAAGCCAAATCTGAACAATAACTGGAGGAAAAAAATTAAAAAGCAGGAGGAGAGCCTAAGGGAGCTTTGGAACAACTCGAAACGAAGTAACATATGTATAATAGGGGTGCCAGAAGGACAAGAAGAGCAGCAGAGTTTAGACAATCTATTTGAAGAAATAATGACAGAAAACTTCCCTGACATGGGGAAGAATAAAGTTACACAAATACAGAGAGTTCCAAGCAAGATGAATCCCAAAAGATCCACACCAAGACATGTCATAATTATAATGGCAAATGTTAACAACAAAGAGAATCTTAAAGGCTGCAAGAGAGAGATAAAGAGTTACTTACAAAGGATTCCCC
This sequence comes from Myotis nattereri, assembly GCF_964212035.1. Classification (NCBI taxonomy): domain Eukaryota; kingdom Metazoa; phylum Chordata; class Mammalia; order Chiroptera; family Vespertilionidae; genus Myotis; species Myotis nattereri. The sequence goes on from NC_138077.1 coordinate 47,289,165, forward strand.
ATCAGATTATCAAATGATTTCTCAACAGAAACACATCAAGCTAAAAGGGAATGGAATGAAGTATACAAAATGATGCAAAGCAAAGGTCTGAATCCAAGAATACTCTATCCAGCAAGACTATCAACCAAAATTTATTGGAAAATCAGAAGCTTCACAGGCAAAAAAAGGCTAAGGGAGTTTATTACTACCAACCCAGCACTTCAAGAAATGCTAAAGGGAATCCTGTAAAAAGAAGAAATAGAAAGGGAGGAAGGAACACAGGCATAAAATACAGAAATGGCTACAAACAAGTACCTATCAATAATAACATTAAACACAAATGAATTAAATGCTCCAATCAAAAGACATTGAGTGACTGAATGGATAAGAAAATATGAACCATATATATGCTGTCTACAAGAGACTCACCTCAGAACAAGGGACTCACGCAGACTGAAAGTGAAGGGATGGAAAAATATCTATCAGTCAAATGGAAATGAAAAATAAGTGGGGGTAGCAATACTTATATCTGACAAAATAGACCTCAAAGTGAAGACCTTAACAAAAGACAAGGAAGGCCACTTCATAGTTCTAAAAGAATCAATAAAACAAGAGGATATAACTCTGGTAAACATTTATGCATTTATGCGCCCAATGCAGGAGCACCCAAATACATAAAATTAAAAACGAAAACAAAAACTTCTAGAAGACATCAGGGAAGAGATTGACAGCAACACAATCATAATTAGGAGACTTTTATACCCCATTAACATCACTGGATAAATCCTCTAGGCAAAAAATTAGCAAATAGCCGAAACCGGTTTGGCTCAGTGGATAGAGAGTCGGCTTGCGGACTGAAAGGTCCCAAGTTCGATTCCGGTCAAGGGCATGTACCTGGGTTGCAGGCACATCCCCAGTAGGAGATGTGCAGGAGGCAGCTGATCGATGTTTCTCTCTCATCGATGTTTCTAACTCTCTATCTCTCTCCCGTCCTCTCTGTAAAAAATCAATAAAATATATTTAAATAAAATAAAATAAAATAAAATAAAATTAGCAAATAAACTTCAATCCTAAACAACTTACTAGGTCAGATGTACTTAATCGACATCTTCAGAACATTCCCAAAACTACAGAATATACATTCTTCTCAAGTACACATGGGACATTTTCAAAGGTAGACCACATATTGGGACACAGGAAAAGTCTCTCCAAATTCAAGAGGATTGAAATTATATCAAGCACCTTCTCAGAGCACAAAGGCATAAAATTAGAAATCAACTACAGTAAAAACAATCACAAAAATTCAAACACTTGGAGACTGAATAGCATACTATTAAATAATGAGTGGGTTACCAAAGAGATCAAAGAAGAAATAAAAAACATCCTGGAAACAAATGACAATGAAAACACTACAATCCAAAATCTTTGGGACACAGAGAAAGCAATCCTGAAAGGGAAGTTCATAGCATCACTGGCCTACCTCAAAAAACAACAAAAACTGGTAATAAACCATCTAACTCTGCAATTTGAATCATTAGAAAGAGAGCAACAAGAAAAGCCCAGTGTGAGCAGAAGAAAGGAAATAATAAATATCAGAGCAGAAATAAATGACATAGAGACAAAAAAAAAATATAAAAGATCAATGAAACCAAGAGCTGGTTCTCTGAAAGGATAAACAAAATTGATGTACCTCTAGCCAGGCTCATAAGAAGCAAAGAGAGGACCTAAATAAACAAAATCAGAAACGAAAGAGTTGAAATAACAACAGACCCCACAGAAATAAGAAGAATCGTGAAAATATTCTATGAGCAACTCTACTCCAACAAACTGGTCAACCTAGAAGAAATGGACATATTCTTAGAAAAATACAACCTTCCAAAACTCAACCAGGATGAATAAAAAAATCTGAATAGGCCAATACCTAAGGAGGAAATTGAAGCAGTAATCATAAAACTTCCAACAAACAAAAGCCCAGGACAGATGGCTTTACAGGGGAGTTTTATCAAACATACAAAGAAGAAATAAAACCTATTTTCCTCAGGCTATTCCAAAAAATTCAAGAGGCAGGAGCACTTCCAAGCTCTTTCTACAAAGCCAGCATTACCCTAATCCCAAAACCAGATAAAGACAATACAAAGAAAGAGGATTAGAGGCCAATATCCCTCATGAACATAGACACCAAAATTCTCAACCAAATTCTAGCAAATAGAATCAAGCATTACATTAGAAAGATAATACACCACAACCAAGTGGGATTTATTCCAAGGATGCAAGGGTGGTACAATATCCACAAATCAATAAATGTGATACTCCATATAAATAAACTGAGAGGTAAAAAATCATATAATCATATCTATTGATGCAGAAAGAGCATTTGACAAAATCCAACACCCTCTCTTGGTAAAAACTCTCAGCAAGGTGGGAATAGAAAGATCATACCTCAATATAATAAAAGCCATATATGACAAACTCACAGCCAACATCATACTCTATGGGCAAAAACTAAAACCATTTCTCCTAAGAACAGGAACAAGACAGGGATGCCCACTTTCACCACTCCTGTTCGACATAGTACTGGAAGTACTAGTCATTGTGATCAGACAAGAAGAAGAAATAAAAGGCATCTCAATTGGAAAAGAGGAAGTAAAACTGTTCTTATTCACAGATGACATGATATTGTACATATAGAACACCAAAGACTCCATAAAAAAAACTACTAGACTTAATAAATGAATTTAGCAATGTAGCATGATATAATATTAACACCCAGAAGTCTATGGCTTTTCTATAACCAATAATGAACTCACAAAAAGAGAAATTTAAAAAAGCAATCCCATTTACCATTGCAACAAAAAAATTAAGACACCTAGGAGTAAACTTAACCAAGGAGATAAAGGACCTGTACTCAGAAAATTTCAGGATGCTGAAAAAAGAGATAGAGGAAGGCATGAACAAATGCAAGAATATACCATGTTCATGGATTGGTAGAATCAACATCATTAAAATGTCAATACTACCCAAAGCAATCTATAAATTCAATGGAATCTCCCTTAAAATACCAATGGCATACTTCAAAGACTTAGAACAAATTCTCTGAAAATTCATCTGGAATAAAAAAGACCCCGAATAGCTGCAGCAATCATGATAAAGAAGAACAATATGGGAGGGATCACAATACCAGATATCAAACTATACTACAAAGCCATTGTTCTCAAACTGCCTGGTACTGGCACAAGAACAGACATATAGAACAGTGGAACAGAACAGAGAACCCAGAAATTGACACAAGCCATCATACTCAATTAATATTTGACAAAGGAGGCAAGAGCATACAGTGGAGTCAAGACAGTCTCTTCAATAAATGGTGTTGGGAAAACTGGACAGATACTTGCAAAAAAATGCAACTAGATCACTAACTTACACCATACACACAAATAAACTCAAAATGGATAAAGGACTTAAACGTAAGATGGGAAAGCATAAAAATCTTAGAAGAAGCCATAGGCAGCAAAATAGCAGACATTTGTGTAGCAATATATTTAACAATACAGCTCCTAGGGCAATGGAAACTAAGCAGAAAAATAAACAAATGGGACTACGTCAAAATAAAAAGCTTCTGCACAGCAAAAGAAACCATCAACAAAACAACAAGAAAGCCCACTTCATGGGAGAACATATTTGCCAATGTTATCTCTGATAAGGGTTTAATCTCCAACATTTACAGGGAACTCATACAACTTAACAAAAGGAAGACAAACACTCCAATCAAAAAGTGGGCAAATGACCTAAATAGACACTTTTTGAAAGAGGACATTCAGAAAGCCAAGAGACATATGGAAACATGCTGAAAGTTACTAATCATCTGAGGGATGCAAATCAAAACAACAATGAAATACCACCTCACACTTGTCAGAATTGCTATCATCAACAAAACAACAAACGACAAGTTCTGAAGAGGATGTGGAGAAAAAGGAACCCTCATGCACTGCTGGTGGGAATGCAGACTGGTGCAGCCATTGTGGAAAACAGTATGGCGTTTCCTCAACAATTTAAAAATGGAACTTCCATTTGACTCAGTAATACCACTTCTAGGAATATATCCCAAGAAAACAGAAACACCAATCAGAAAGGATATATGCACTCCTATATTCATAGCAGCACAATTTACAATAGCTAAGATTTGGAAACAGCCTAAGTGCCCATCAGCAGATGAGTGGATCAGAAAACTATGGTACATCTACACAATGAAATACTAAGCTGCTATTAAAAAAGAAGGAATTCTTACCATTTGCAACAGCATGGATGGAACTGGAGAGCATTATGCTAAGTGAAATAAGCCAGTCATGAAGGAAAAATACCACATGATCTCACTCATTCATGGATAATAAAGACCATTGTAAACTTATGAACAAAAATAGATACAGAGGCAGAGCTGCCTCAAACAGACTGTCAAACTGCAGCGGGAAGGCCAGGGAAGGTAGGGGGGCAGAGGGGGGTGTAAGAAATCAACTGAAGGACTTGTATACATGCATATAAGCATAACTAATGGACACAAGATGCGGGGGGTGGGGGGGTGAGGGCATGTGCTGCGGGGTAGGAGAGGCCAGGGGGAGGTCAATGGGAAAAAAAAGAGACATATGTACTACTATCTGTAACTTTAAACAATAAAATAAAAATTAAAAAAATTGTAAAAACATATTGAATGGAACACTTAAGATTTATGAATCTTATGTGTTAATTACACCTCAATTAAAACGTGACTATGGGGAAACTGCTATTTTCCAGGCCCTGAATCTAGTCATGCTTATCTATTACTAGGAAAGTTTCACACCTCACACTTTTCAAGCACTCAATATTGGGTTAGATAGTTATCAATCTGCATAGAAAAACAAAGTATCTCCTACTAGATGTTGGACTTTTAGTTGAAGAACTGAGAAATGGCACTGTTGGCTTTGTACCTGAAGTTAACCGAAAGTATAGTGGCTCAAATTCAATGTAGTGAGCCTCAAGGCATATTCATGACAGTGTAGGGAGGCCAGTCTGGGTAGATCAGGAAGTGCATGTTGAGTAGACCTGGGATTAAACTAGTCAAATGGGGTTAGATCATAGGTGTACTTTGAAAACCAGATAGAGAGCTTCAGAATTGTTAAGCAAAAAGAGAATAAATGAAGACATTTGATAAAAATGGTGTTGAAGAAAGACTTCTGGTAGGAGTATGCAGGGTGGATTAAAGTGAGAAGAAACTAGGGACAGGGAAGCAACAAAGGAAGCCACTGCAATAATTCACTTGTGGACCAGGAAATCTTGTCAATGTCATGGCAGCAGGTATAGAGAAGAATAAACAGATTAAGTATTCAGCAAAAATTTAAAATTATAGGAGAGGAAGATGAGCAACAAGTTAAAAATGATGCCAATTTTTCAGCCTGGATAACTGGAATAATAATTGTTATTGAGATGGGCAGGTGAGAGATATTTAGTTCCTTTTGAAATGAGTTGTATTTGAGATAAAGGCAAGATATGAAAAGACAAATCTGGGAAAACAATAAAGACATAAAACTGGAATGTGGTTGAAAGAACAGAGATGGGAATGTGGTTTTGGAGGTAATCACCCAGCCATGAGAATGGATGAGAAGGAAGAACCCACAGGACAAGGATTGTGAGGGCAAAGGCCTAGTCTTGGCAAATGTCACTGAAGAGATAGGAGACAAAAGGAGGAAGAGGAGTCTGTGAAGGGAACAGAGTATAATTAAAAGGTGGAAAGGCAGGTAGACATATAAAAAGAAAAGAGAAAAGACAAGTCAGGTATGTTGGGAGTCAATGTCTTACAGGGTCAGGGGAGTCAATGTCTTACAGGGTCAGGAAATATCGCTCCATTGGCAGAGCCCACTCACATAATGGGCAATCCAAAATTTGCACTGTAATTAAAGAATAGAAGAAAAAAGTATGGTCTAACGTGTTTAATGATATGGAAACACTGATGAAAATGCAGACCAAGAAAACCCTCCCTAGGTTCATTCTATCATTTAGTAACAAAGATTACTCTCTATTTTCAAGTTTTCTTAAAACAGAATGATGTTATTTCTTTCCATTAAAGATAGATTAATACACATGTACACTTAATCAGTATAGCTAGCTTCTACTGTTTCTTTGCTCATGAAAATAGTATGTCACAATTTATGCCACGTCCTAGAATATGAATGGTATTAACCTTTTTTAGGTTCCTTTGTCTGTAATTCCATAGTGATGAAACTTTTTTTTTTGTAGTATTATTTATCTGTTGTGGAGGTTGGAATTTACCTGTAAGTGATCTAGGTTCAACTCATCATTATTTTGAATTCAAAAGGGTTTTAGGAGGGTGTTAAACTCATTTATAAAAAGTTGGGTGCCATTTGATAATAGGCTATACATCTGGCCTCAACTCTGTGATAATAGCAGATCATATATCTATCTCTCTGGAGAGGAGCATGTCAATGATACATGCCCAAGAGGAGGATACACAGGGTGAAAATGAGCGGGCATGTCTTCTCATATGTGGAAAGATGGTTGGACCAAACAGTGGACCAAGAAAGTATGTGCACAGGAAAGACATGCTGTATAAAATGAGAAGACTGGGGTCCTTGCCTGGCTTTGCCATCCCTGGCTGCATGATTTTGGATAGATCATTAATTAATCTGGGCCTTACATGGATTTGGGGATGATTAACCAAGATAACATAAATTTATGGAGCATGAAGCATGTACAGTTATTTATTTATTTATTTATTTATTTATTTATTTATTTAATGTACTTCATCAAGGGAGACCAAAACCAAGAAGCATATTAAGCTTCTTGACAGAAGTCCAGACTGTTACCCATGGCTGAATTCTGTTGCCTAACTCCTTGAGGTTACAGGCAGTCTTCCAGACTTTATCTGTGTACACCTCTGCTAATGAAGTTCTACAACTGACTCCAAGTCCAGTTCAAGACCGTAACATTTTATACTTGAGCACAGAGACAGGTACTCTCAGGCACCTGCCATTAACAGTGATTTGGTTGGACTGATTTTGTTTCAAGCTTGACAATTTACCTTGACAATTTTTGAAGTCAGAGAGATGAATTCCAGTAGTTAGAACTTTTATAAATGCAGTTGTAGCAGCCATTAAATGTGACTGACACTTAAAAATGGCAGCAAATTAATTCTAAGCACAGCAGAACTTTTGACTGCTTACAATACCCCTGCTGTATTTACACAAACACACACACACACACACACACACACACACACACACACACACCAGATGTTTACCTGTATTTATGTTCAGTCATATGCATACATGGGGGAAGAGCGATGAAGTTTGGGTGGGCACAGAGCCTAGGACAAAGAAAGAAGAGAAACAGAAGATGGCTCATTTCTAATATTTTTCCATTGACTGGGTTTGAGTGCCTATAATTAGTGTGGGTTGCGGTGGGGCGAGGGGCAGGCGGAGGCTGACAGATCTGTTTAAAAAATATTTTGTGAGATTCTTGGCATAAGCAGAGCCACTGGAGGCCAGTGACTAAGGGTGGCACTGAGCTGGGGAGGTGGCACTTTTAACTGGTGCTGCTTAGATGCCAGCACAGCCATGGAGACAGAGGCCTGGAAAGTTGTACAAATCTGCCTTGGACGCCAGGTTCTGACAAGGGCGGGAGCAGCAGCGCGGAGGTTTCTACTTGGCGATTTGTAAGCAGCAAACCTAGCAGAATCCAGAGAAGGAGAGAGAAGATCAGGGTAGATGTCTCATGGCCACTCTAGCTGGTTGACTAGTTCCTGGGCCTCGTGCCTGACTGTCCAAAGCCCTTCAGGAACAGCTGGAGTGGAAGTCAGGAGACTTACATTTTCACATCAGCTTTGCTGTAGACTTACTCTGTTGCCTTGGACAAGTCATCTTTCCCCCTCCAGATCTATATTTTGCAGTTTCCGAAATGAGGTTTTGAATTTGATTTGAAACATTCCTCTGGGTCTAACACTATTCATCTCCTAAATTTATGATTCGATTGTCAGTTAATTAAACAAATGCTTTTCAAGTGTCTGTGTCAAGTTTCTATTGATAAATCTAGACATGCAAATATAATGATGTTTTTACTTGTGATGTTTGGCAGATCCAGCTTCAAAATCTTCTTTTATCATTCACTGACAATGAGACTTTGAGCAAGTTATAATGAAGATAGTAACATCTCCTGTCAGGGTCATTAAAGAACAATGTACAATGCACTGGGCATAGGGTAGGCACTCAGAAAGTGGTGCTCACTATTATTGTTATTGATTAGGTATCCTAATAACAGTGTCATTCTATAAATAAAATATATACTTAAAATTTATATACTCATTTAATCATCACCACAATTGAGATATAAAACATGTTTATCACCCCCAAAATGCCTTGGCACTTCCCATGCAATATATCTCCCTCTTTACACTCCCTACCTCTCCAACTCCAGGTTCCCATTGATATGCTTTCTGTCAATGTAGATTAGATTCATTTTTCTTGAGTTACACATAAATGTAATCATGCAGCATGCAGTTTTTTATGACATACCAGTATAAACATACTGGTATGTGTACAATTTATACATATTTTGCTATTATTATCTAGAGTTATTCAATACCTCTATTCTCCCCTAGATGACACAAGAACATGAGTAGTTTTTCTCTCTCCCCCTCCATCCCTCCCATCTGTTACCTGGCACTTTGATATTATCTGGGATTTTAGTTATAAATATTTAGTCATAAATATTTTAATATTATGCATCAAGAGTTATTTAAACCTACTCTAGGTTTTCTACTGCATTTAATCACCACTATTTCTTTCATCTTTTGTATTATTTATTCTTTGATTTGTTACCTTTGTGCTTCATGCAATTCTTTCAGATACCTCCATCCTCTATCCCCCATCCCACCCAACCCAGGCTTGAGGCTGGTAACTTTTCCTAAGTACGTATTTATTTTGCTCTCTTATTTCAGTGATAGTTTATATAATACGTATAGGATTCTAATAAAGTTATGTTTTCCTTCATTTTCTCCTAAAGCCCAGTTTTGCCAATGAGAGCTCAGATATAGTACCAAAGCAACCATCTCAAACAGGGCTTTTGACTAATTTTCAATTATATTACAACTTATTACAAATATATTACTACTTTTCTGTCCAGCAATTTTCTTTTTAATATTCCAATTTCAAGTGTCAAGGCCTATAGCACAGTGTTCCACTCATACTGTGGGCACACAAATCACCTATGGATCTTGTAAAAAATACAGGTCCTGTTTTAGTCATTCTGGGGTGAGGCCTGCGATTTTGCGATTTTGTATTTCTGGTGACATGGACCACACTTTGAAAAGCAAAGCTCTGGTTGCCACCTCTCCATGGACATGATGGCCTCTTTCAACTTTATGAAGATACTAATCGTTAATCTTAAATGTCTGCCACTGTAGCCTCCATTCACTCTGCTTCTTGAGTGTTAATATTTATATTTCTTACGTTTGTGTCTTGTCTCTTTTGGTATTGGTTTTCTCAAATATTTTTCTCTTTTGTCCCTTTCCTTTATTTTCCTTTTTTTCCTCCCCCGATCCCATCTTTTGAAATTTTTGGTTGTCAGTTACCTGTCGCTTATCTGCTGCTGTGACTGTGGAGAAGGAGTAGGTGTGGTGCTCAGAGTGCACAGTACTTGAATAGCTGCTGTGGAGGTTCTACATCTAGTCCCCCTAACTTCAGAGCTGACCTTCACTGCTTTTAGCTTCTGGGGAAAACCACAGCTACTGACTGTTTAGCACTAGCTGGGGCGAGGGAGGGAGTAGGGAAGTTGACTAGCATAGCTAATAATTATCATGATGATAGAAATGAAAGAACATTTTTTACATTGAGGATATTTTGCCCATTGAATTTTAGAGAGCGGAAGGGAAGAGGAGAGACACAGAGAGAGAAACATAGATGTGAGAAAGACACATCTACTGGTTGCCACTGGTGCGTGCCCCAACCGGGGCCTAGGACCAAGCCTGCAACCGAGGTACATGCCCTTGACTGGAATCAAACCTGCAACCTTTCAATCTGTGGGTTGATGCTAGCCACTGAGAAAAACTGGCTAGGGCATGAAATAACATTTTGAGTGCTTAGGACACGAAGGGAACTTTTCTAAGTATGGTGTGTATTAACTCATTTAATGGATAGAATGTGTCAAACTTTGAAAATCTAAAACACATCAACTCTTTCTTTGTGTTTTTAGTGACATCTAACTTACTTAGATTGGGGAGCACAATTTATTTCAATCACATCCTCTTTTCCTTCTTCACTACTGTGAGTAAATGGAAGGATGCTGAAGATACAGACATTTATCTGGATGAAATAGCCCAAATATTCCAGGAAAATTGGATAATACCCCAAAGCAAAACCCCATGCAATGGGAAGGGAACAGAGTAAGAATAATAAGAGAGAGAGAGGAAGAGAAGAAATAATAAATAAAAAAGAGAAGTTGGGAGGGAGGGTGTGCATAAAGAAGAAACAGGGAAAAAGGGAAGGAGAATATGAGTGACGGTAAAACTTTCACAACAGTGGAAAATTTAGCTGCGTTTTGTTTGGTGTTAGTTTTGACCCTTCCTTAAATGCTTTCAAACGTCTGCACACAAGAAGATTAATTGAGTAGCCTTCAACATTCAGAGAAGTTGAGAGAGACCTGGCTGTAGAGACCTTACAGACATCACTGAGGAGAACAGGCAGAATATTAATTTTGGCTCACAGAAAGGCAGATTTTCACAAGTTTATTGGAGAGACATTTTGTTCTGTGTTATATGCATTGTTTCTATGAGCTGAACAAAATGGTCTATTATTTTGTGGGCTTACAAGGATTGTTTTTTGTTTTGTTTACCAGAATTTTATTGGCAAATTTACTTAGACACTAAAGAGGAAGCCATTTAAATCTTGAACCCTGACTGATTTGAATATGCAGCTTAATGTAATCTTCATCTCAAGGGTTTTCCCATCTACTTTTCAGAAAGTAAATGGGCAATGGAAAGACAGGTGAAGCCATCAATTTTTTGGGTTCAGGCAACTACTTTTCTACAGGTTGGTATTTGGGACATTTGAAGCTGACATCCTTAAAATCATTCCCCCTCTTTTTAAAGGTTTTGCAAAGCAAAGACAACATTCCCAATTTTCTATATTTATCTGTTTTTGTTTTTTTAGAGTTTTATATTTAGTGTGCTTCCAGGAGCCACTCTAATTGTCTTTAATTAAGATCAGACCTTATTGCCCTAACCAGTTTGGCTCGGTGGATGGAGTGTCAGCCTGAAGACTGAAGGGTCCCGGGTTCGATTCTGGTCAAGGGCATGTACCTTGGTTGTGGTCACATCCCCAGTTGGGGGTGTGCAGGAGGCAGATGATCGATGTTTCTCTCTCATCGATGTTTCTAACTCTCTATCCCTCTCCCTTCATCTCTGTAAAAAATCAATAAGATATATTAAAAAAAAAAAAAAGATCAGACCTTATTATTCTTGGTAAAGAAAGCAGCTTAACAGAAAGGACAAGGTCAGAACAGCCCTTGGGACGTTAGCTTTGTTCAGGTCTACCTTGCCTTTTATTTTCTTTACTAGTGGCCCAGTGAATGAAATTTGTGCACAGTGGGGGGGCCGGGGGGGAGGTGTCCCTCAGCTTGGCCTGCACCCTATCCAATCTAGGACCCCTTGGGGGATGTCCTATTGCACAGTTTAGGATCGGGTTTAAACCAGCAGTCAGACATCCCTCTCACAATCCAGGACCACTGGCTCTTAACCACTCACCTGTCTGCTTGCCTGATCACCCCTAACCACTCTGCCTGCCTGCCGGATTGCCCCCAACTGCACCCCCTGTGCCGGCCTGCTCACCCCCAACTGCCCCCCCATGGCCTGCCTCCAACTGACACACCTGCCGGCCTGATTGCTCCCAACTGCACCCCTGCTGGCCTGCTTGCCCCCAATTGGCCCTCCTCCCGACCTGCTCACCCCAACTCCCCCCCGCTGGCCTGCTTGTCCCCAGCTGCCACCCTGCTGGCCTGCTTGCCCCCAACTGCCCTCCCCTGCTGACCTGATTGCCTCTAACCACCTCTGCCTCAGCCCTGCCACCATGGCTTTATCCAGAAGGACGTCCAGAAGGTCTCCCAGTCTAATTAGCATATTACCCTTTTATTAGTATAGATTGTTGAAAGTATTACAGATGCCCCATTTTAACCTCCCCCTGCCCCACCTCCAGGACTACCGTAACTATTTATTATCTGAGTTCATGGGTCATGCCTATATGCATATAAGTTCTTTTGTAAATCTCTCCCTGCTCTACCTCAGACGATTTGTCAGTGTGTTCCCTCTGAGATTTGTCAGTCTGTTCCATGCTTACAGGTCTCTGGATCTATTTTGTTTGTCAGTTTACTTTGTTCATTATATTCCACATATAAGTGAGATTATATGATACTTGTCTTTCTCTGACTGGCTTATTGTGCTTAGCATAATGCTCTCCAGGTCCCTCCATGCTGTCTCAAAGGGTAAGAGATCCTTCTTTTTTACAGTTGCATAGTATTCCATTGTGTAAATGTGACATCTTTTTTATCCACTAATCAATTGTTCATGTTGCAGTTTGTCACTTGAGTCTCACACAAGTTATAGCCTCTGAAAAAAACTGAGCTCATATCATGTACAGTACTTAGTCCTAGGCTCTAACCCTGGGACACAAAGATAATTCCATCAAATTCCCAGGTTTAGGAGCCATCAGAGCTCTGTAGGGAGGCAGATTGGGAAATAGAATGCACATTACATATGCTGCAACAGGGCTATGTATAGGTTATCATATGAGTTAAGTAGACAGGAGCCTCACGCCATCTGAGTAAGTGCAAGTCCAGGATAGGCAACCCCCACTTGTATCTCACAAGATGAGCAGATGCTTTCCAGTATAATTACTCCTTTCTTATAATTTCTCAAACACTCCATAGCTGCCCTCTCCTTCTCTTCCTCACTCTACAACCTTTCTAAATCCCCCAATTGTAAAGCTTTGCCTATAAACAACATAATCTACTCAAAGTGCTCTGATATTACCCTTTATTTTATTTTTATTTTTTTAAAATATATTTTATTGATTTTTTACAGAGAGGAAAGGAGAGGGATAGAGAGTTAGAAACATCGATCAGCTGCCTCCTGCACACTCCCCACTGGGGATGTGCCCGCAACCAAGGTACATGCCCTTGACAGGAATCGAACCTGAGACCCTTGAGTCCTCAGGCTGATGCTCTATCCACTGAGCCAAACCGGTTAGGGCTGATATTACCCTTTAAATGGTGCTTAGGAAGTCTTAGGTTGACTTGACTGCTTCGAGTCCTTGGGTTTGGAGTTTGACTTGCTGTTTATCCAGCAGAAATCCCTCTACCTCCTCAGTGACTCCCGTTTGCATCTTAAGCTTGTGTCATTCATTCTGATGAACATAGCTCTGTGAGTTATGACACCAATGTTTATCCCGGCGTAGTTAATTTTCTCATGGTATCACTTGCCTTGGCAGCCAGTCCCCAAAGGGGAAGTGCTTTAAATGTGGGCATTTTTAGAAATGATGGTTAGGAATGAATCTTGCATTCAGTACTGATAGGGGTGATGAGAGATTACATAACACCCCTGTTTTAGGGTTGATAATCTCCTTGTTGTCATCCATCACTGTAGCCTTGCTCCTTGCTCTGGTTGAAGCAGGAAAGGGCCCATCCATCCTGGAAAAGTGTAGTGCCTGACCTTGGGAAATGATTGGCATTAATTTTGCAGATGTTTCCTCAGATCCAGGGCATCATATCAGTCTTTGTCATGCGTATTGATTGTAGTCTTTCTTTCAGAGATTCTGGTTCACGACCAGGATACCAATGCAATTTTTATGTCCCTGACTGTTGAGAGAGAGAAATGAGAGAGGCTGCATGAAGGTGAAACAGAGATTGGATCTGCAGTCGCTACCGTCTCATTTGTTTTGGATAGCTACAGGCTCTGTCCGCCATGAAGCAGGACACCTTTTACCTTTTGATTACCAGTCCAGGGGAGGCTGTCTGCAAGTGGCAGCTTTGGGTGCCAGTTACTGTTAAGATTTCTAAATGGTGGAAAAAGGGAGAGTGGGGAGTCACAGACCACAGAATATGTAACATATGGCTTATTCAAAATTGGGTCTTGAAAATGGCCATCAGGTACATGAAAAGATGTTCAACATCATTAACCATGAGGAAAATGCAAAACAAAACCATTATGAGATGTCACCTCCCACCTGTTACCATGGCTATTATAAAAAAACTAGAGGCCCAGTGCACAAAATTCATGCACTCAGGGGGGAGTTCCTCAGCCCAGCCTGTGCCCTCTTGCAGTCTGGGAGCCCTCTGGGGATGTCTGACTGATGGCTTAGGCCTGCTTCCTGCAGGATGTCAGTTGGACATCCTCAGCGCTGCCTGGGGGCAGGAGAGTCTCCAGCCACCATCACTGCACTGGCCAGCTGTGAGCCTGGCTTCTGGCTGAGTGGTGCTCCCCCTGTGGGAGTGCACTGACCACTAGGGGGCAGCTCCTGCATTGAGCTTCTAGGATAAGAAACTAGTATCAGTGAGCTTGTGGAGAAAAGGTAACCCTTGTGCAGTGTTAATGGGAATGAAAATTGGAGCAGCCACTATGGAAAACAGTTCAATTCCTGGTCAGGGCACATACCCAAGTTGCAAGCTTGATCCCTAGTAGAGAGCATACAGGAGGAAGCTAATCAATGTTTCCTTCTCACATCAATGTTCTCTCTCTAAAAAAATCAGTAAAAATAGTTTTTAAAAATAAAATCCTGCCATTTGCAACAACATGGGTGGACACTGAGGGCATCGTGCTAAATAAAGTAAGTAATACATAGAAAGACAAATTATGTATGTTCTCCCTTATATGTGACATCTAAAAAAACCTAACTCAAAGAAATAGAGAATATGGCTGTGGTTGCTCAGAGGCTAAGAGGTGGGCAAGTGGGGAGATGTTGGTCAAAGAGTACAGACTTGAGCTATGAGAAAATTAGTACAGCATGGAGACTATAGTTAACGATAATCTAATCTACATATATGTAAAAGCCTAAGTGACTATGCGAACGTCCGGTAGCTATGAGGCACACTGACCAACAGGGGGCAAACACTCAACACAGGAGCAGAAACCACAGGCATGGAAACATGGAACAGACTGATGAATCTCAGAGGGAAAGGGGGCAGGGAGAGGGTGGGAAGAGATTACCCAAAGATCTTATATGCATACTAGAGGCCCGGTGCACTGGTGGTGTCCCTCGGCCTGGCCTGCAGGGATTGGGCTGAAACTGGCTTTCCAACATCCCCCAAGGTGTCCCAGATTGCAAAAGGGAACAGGCCAGGTCGAGGGACCCCACCAGTGCACAAATCTGTGCACCAGGCCTTTAATATATATATACATATATATGGAAGTTTTATGAGAATGGATCTTAAATGTTGTCACCACACACAAAGAAAGGTAATTATGTGAGGGAATGGAGGTGTCAACTGGCCTTATTGTGCTAATCATTCTGTAACATGCACCTCTGTGAACATCACATTGTGTACCTTAAACTTATGTTAATCTCAATAAAGGTGAAAAAAATGGGCCTTAGCAGCATATCTCATCCCTGCATTCAGAGTAGCTCGTCAGATAATTATGTAATGTTTTTAATGTGACAGGAACTGTGCTGGATGTTGGGGATCTAGAGACAAAGAAGATATATGAGGAGCCTCTAAATTCATAAATGAGTGTTCTGTATCTAATCAGTTTTCATGTTTAAAAATCTCTTGAATAACTTCCATTTTCTCCATCCCCTCTTGAAAGCCTTGCCATCCTTTCGGTGGAGACCCTCTTTGTGCTCTGTACTTAGGGCAGCACTATACTCTCTCAATCATGGTCAGGTGGGTCTCTCTCCCTTGAACATCTTGTTTAAGAGATTGTGACTAAAAGACCAGCATCATTTTCTTTTCTGAATCTCCATTGCTCCTATCAGGGAGTATGTGTTCAGAAGAAATACTTTAAATGATGACTCTCAAGGCTGGTGTCTGTCATACCCTTTTTTATTCAGTGTTCTTCCAAAGTTGGGGCAGAGGGCTGACTTCAGAAGGAATTGTCTGGTAATGGAGACCTTGAAGCCAGGAGAGGGATGTGTGGGCAGGGCCCCACTCTGCCTCTGATTGGTACTTGATGTGAAGCCGCTATCAGCTTTAGCCACAAAATTGTCTCACATATAGTGTGGAAAGGGGGTGATAAGACACAGCTAAGCCCAACCATGATTTATTACTGTTTTCATACATAGATTGATCTGACAAGAATTTATTGACCATCAATGGTACAAGAAGCTTTTCCCATGAGGCTTTGCATACCATGTCGCAGTGGTGCCTAATGAAATGCTCGTTTTCCACTCAATACACCTTCTGCTTTTCATCCCTGTGCTCTTCCCTCTTCTTGGCAGGCACCAACCCCTATCCATCTTTTCTACTTCCTTTTTGGTTTTGTTTCCTGAATGCTCAGGTTTTATTCAAACTTCTCAATTGTTATCTCCTCTGTAAAGACTTTTCTAGACCCTCTGCCCTCCAACTGAAGTAGAGCACTTCATTTCTTCTCTTCAGTGGCATTCCTTCAAATGTGCCACTACTGACCTGCAAGTCTTTCTTCCTACTAAGTGCCCAGGAGATCTACAAGAGCTGGAGCTCCCATTGTACCTAGCATTTGTTTTCTCTTTTTATTCAATCTGTAATATGTTGTTTAGTTAAAGTAGACAAAAAAATTCTGCCTTATACAGATATATAGTTGGAAAATGATGAAATATTTCAATAGCGTTTTCAGATAATTGTAGACATTTTTCTTTGCCACTACATTAAAACTCAATGCATGGTAGTTTCTTAAAGTTTAGTTGCATTGTGGATTCTAGAACCAAATTAATAAACATTTTGTACTCAGTAATATCTTGTACTTTAAATGGATATTTTCCCCATGTATGGTTTTGTTACACCATTCATTGGCCATTTGGAACATATTGGTCCATTGACTTATACGGATATTTCAAATATTATCACATTTCATCCCAACATTCAAATAATCACATCAGTCATTATCACTAATCCAATCAGGAAAGAGTTATGTATTGAGAAGCTTTTAAACTTATGGTGGTGGACATTTTCCAACATTCTAATTTTTGATCACAAGCTTGAATTTATGGCTGGCAAAAGGTATCAATTGTGCCCATGAAGTGACAGCTTCACTTCATTCATTATTAAGAAAGTATCTGCCAAACACACAGGTTAAAGTAACAGTAGTGTAAGCCATTCTTCCAGTAAAACTAGAAAAAGTAGCTGGTATAGCTTACAACTCAGTTGCATAACTACTTTTCCTTGAGACAACAATTATACTTAACTTTATGCACATCACCCATTCAGTCATGGAATAGAAAAAAATGTGTATTCAGGGTTTTAAACTTAATAAAGTAAAAAAAAAAAAATTACCAGATTCTTTAAGGGCTTTCTTAACTGACGTTTACTTTTATTAAAACTTTGTTCATGGCAATAAAGATTATAATGACTATTGGTCCAATTTGGTTTCAATGGCTTGATATGTGAGGAGGCACTCAAAATTTTACTCACACTGGTTTTGACACCATCAATCCAAATGTTAATATAGTGAAAATGGCAATAATATCTTAGCATTATGGTGAAAACAATTTTTATCTTGTGGACCCTCTCAAAGGGTCTTAGAGATCCCCAGGGGTCCTAGGATACTTTGAGAACCACTGATCTACAGGGTCGGTTTCTGTATTTCTTTACCTTTATATATTCATCTTCACTAAGGGTGGAAAGATCCGTTTTACTATTTCTATACTGAAGATTTGGTGGGAGAGACCAAGATATTTTTCTTGATTTCACTACTTACTGCAATATCATTTTTTTAAAATTAACTTTTAATTCAATAGAAGCCTGATAACTGTGGAGAGGACCACAGAGCTAACTGATAGATTGATTGGGTGCCTGAGGCGCAAGGAAGAAAGAGAGAAGAAACAAGAGTGGGGTGAGGACAAGCATTCTTTCAAAACAAAAAAATATATATATTAGAATGAAAGAGAGAACTGGGGAGAAAAGTCAGGAAGGGGAAAAAAAGAAGAAAGAGACAATAAGAGTAAAGAAAATAAGACGAAGAGGAGAGGGGCTCCTGGGGTGAGAGAGGATGATGCATTCTGTTAGAAGGGCTCTGCGTCAGGAGATCTGGGTTCAGCAGGACCACATCTAGCCTTGATCTCTGCAAAAGTCAACATCCTCTCTGGGTCTCATGTTTTCCCTTCTGCAAAATGAGAGGGCTGAAGTGTAAGGAACGATACTGGAGGCAGACAAGAATATCCACAGATGGGCTCCAGAAGTCCCTGCACTTTCAAAATTTTGAGCAAAATTTTGTGTGCCCCTGGGCTTAATTTTTTTTTTTTTTAGGTCAGGGAGTGGGTTGTTTTTGTCAGTTACTCAAATGTCTCTTTACCACACTAGATGAAGAACCACTGACTTGGGTGGTTTACGATCTTTTCTAATCCTAAAACTTTATGATTCTTGCATGGAAGAAACCCTGTAAGCTGATACTAAAATCATTTTCTGGCCTCAGAGGTTCACTCTCATTGTCTTTGAGCAAATTCAACATGAAGTTATGGCCTCTATAATGATTGGTTTTTACCCCCCCTATATAGCAAAAAAATAAAAGGAGCAGCAATCCTTGGGAACCCTCCTGAACCCTGTCCCACTGCAGTGCCCAGGTGAGAAATCAGTTCCTGGGACCCCTGAGCAGAGCAGCATGGTGTGCATGCAAACAGAAAGGGCTTCCTGTGTGTGCCAGAGCCTCAGCTCCTCTGCTCTCAGCTTGTTGACTTGGTCCCGGGGAAGGAGCAAAGCAGGCCAAGTCCAATGAATGGCCGGCAGTGGAAAACCAGTGCTGCTGTCTGCTGGCAGACAGGGCGGCCGACGCCACACTTGGTCAGCTCCCCCCAAGCGGCGTTCCTTCCCCTGCCATGGCTGGCTTTGGCAGGCGCTACCAGGCCTGAGAATGCAGGAAGTTTTGGGTCACGGTGACATCTAGTGCTGATGCCAGATGAAATATGCTCTGGAGGCTCTCCAGGGTCACATGGGGTGTGGAGCAAGAGAAGGCAGGCCTGCTGTTGCATGCTGACAAAGTGGATTTTGGCTCCACAATGGCCCCCAGGGAGGAGGAGAGGAGGAGGAGGGAAAGGGGCAGGTAGGAGGCAAGGCAGTGGCATGAGAGTGGACAATAAGGAGAATCAGTCCTGCTTTATTTTAATCCCCTGTAGTCTTTCAGGAAGCCACTCACTCCTGGAGGTGGAGGCAAACACCCAAATCTGTGGCACAGAAATGCAAGGAAAGGTTTTTGTGTTTTTGTTGTTTATACGGCAAGATGGGTATGTTTCTGGCTTGGTACATGCTGGGCCTCATAACTGGATAAAAGCTCTGTACAGTGGGGCCTTGACTTACGAGTTTAATTCGTTCCCAGACCGAGCTCGTTAAGGAGATCGTTAACTCAAATTACTCTGTCAACTCAATGCAAAAAATCAGCCGAGAGACAGCTGGTATCTCAAAAAACTTGTTGGTCAGGACACTCGTTAGTCAAGGCCCCACTGTAATGTGTGTGGCTTGACTTGATGTACCCTCAGTAGCGCAACAGTTCAAAAATCGAAAAAAAAAGTAGACAATGGATGCTCAGGGTTCTGCTACTTTTTGCTCCTTCAGCCACTCGCTGGGAAAATACGGTCTTTGCTCTTTCCTTCCTGCTGAAATCTCACTTCACTTTGTTCTTACAAGTTGGGTTATCTAGTCCTGTTCTTCTGATCCCCAAACTCCCAGAGGAGGCTCAGCTGTACCCAAATGAAGCCTCTACCAGAAGACCAATGATGGACACCTAGCTTTCGTCCCACATAGATCCATGGTACCCTAAAACAACCCCTTTGCCTTGATCTGGGCAGAGGGAAGGGGCTTGGCTGCTTCTGCTTTCAAGAGTCAGGAACAGAGGCCTAAAATGGAAACAGCTGAGAAGAAAGACGCCAAGTGAAAAACAAGATGCAGCTGGTGGAGGCCAGGCCTGATAAGCAGGCTGACCACAGGCTTGAAAACGAGGTCAGGCCCCAAGAGCTGAGCTTGAGCAGTGAGGAGTGTTTTTGCCAAGGGAAGATGATGGCCTGTGAGGTAAATGGGCTATGTTCCCTTATCCCACACCCGGCTTAAGTTAGCTTCGTGAGGCCTTGCCCGTTTCCCTTCCATTCTCTACTGAAGACCGAATTACTCAGGCTTAGCTGAAAGAGCGATGGGAAGGGTATGTCTGAGCGTCAACAGGAGAGTTGTTATCGGGGAAGGTAAAAGATAATTGGAAGGATAGCTCCAATTTCCCCTCCTCCAAGAACCTTTGCCAAATCGCTCCTCCTGAGTCTTGGCTCCACCTCTGCACCCCACTTTATTGACTTCATATTTTATTTCTAGTAGGTATCTCTAACTGTTTTATAATAAATTGCTTGGTAATGGTAGTGACTAATATTTGTATGGTGTATGTCCACGAGAAAATATTCTTGCTTTGCAAATATTAACTCAATTTTTCTTTCTCTATAATGACCTTGAGAAATAGCCAGAAGAGTTACTGATAGTCTGCTTAGATAGAGCCAGGTGGTACAGAGAGCAGAGACCTGGATTCCATCAGAGCTTGAATATAGCTCTGTCATTGGCTGAGTGTCGAGCTGGGACAGCTCTGTGCCCTCTTATTTGTTGGTGGAGTCACTGTAATTTCCACCAAGAGCCATGTTTTTGGTAAAAGAAAATTCGGCCCTGCATACCCAGAAAAGAGATTATTTTGGTGGTACCATATTTTGACCAACATACTATTTGGAACTTTGAGCAAATGCCATGGATTTCTAGCATCAAAACAACTTTATTACAAAGTTTCTTTTAGACATTTGAAGGCAGTGAACTCTGCCAGGCTTCCCGTCACAGCTCTCCTTGGCAACCATGCCTTTGGGTCATTACTGCTCCTCTAGGCACATCCCTGTCCGGCTTTGAATCCTCTCCCTTTTCCCTTCTGAGTATCGCCCCTTCCAGCCCTTTGTGGTGCCCCCTTGGTGCTTCCCTGTCCGTGCCCACAGTCTCTCTCATTTTCAGGCTCTTTAGAGTCCTTTCCCTGTCTTCTGCCCTAACTGAAACCTGGTTTCCCAAGATAGGGCAAGAACTCTAAAGAGACTGAAAATAGAAGAGACTTCTCCAAAGGTTCCTTTACATGGGTTTCCAGAATATCTTTTAGCTTTTTTAAAAAAAAAACATCTTAATTATTTTTATTTATTTACTTTTCTTTCTTTTCTTAAGTTTTATTAAGAAATATTCAAAATACAACATTGTATATGTTTAGGGTGTGTAGCATGATGGTTTGATTTACATATGTCGTGAAATGATTATCACAATACGTTTAGCTAAGATCCATCATCCATATAGATAAAGTAAAAAGAAAAGAATAAAAATATTCTCCTTATGAAGAAAAGTCTTGGAATCTACTCACTTAACTTTCTTATATGTCATATAGCAGTGTTAGCTGTAGTTAATATGTTGTATATTATATCCCTTGTACTTATTTATCTTATAACTGGAAGTTTTTACCTTTTGACCACCTTCCTCCAATTAGCCTTCCTTCAACCCACCCACCTCTACTAACCACAAATCTGATCTTTTTTTTTTGGTATGGTTTTGGTGGTTATTATATATATATATATATATATATATATATATATATATATAATTTCACTTATATTCCAGAGATAAGTGAAATTATACAGTAAGTCTTTCTCTGACTTGTTTCACTTAGCATATAGCCTTCAAGGTCCATTCATGTTTTCACGAGTGGTAGAATTTCCTTGTTTTTTAATGACTAAATAATATTCCATTGTATATACCATAACATTTTTATCCATTCAGTCACTGATAGACACTTAGGTTGTTTTAATATCTTGGCTATGGTAAATAATGCTGTTCTGAACATGGGGTTCAAAAATATTTTTGAATTAGTGTTTTAATTTCCTTTGGTTATATTTCAGAAGTGAAATTGTTGGAGAATATGGCACTTCTATTTTTAAATATTTAAAAAATATATTTTTTTCATTGATTTCAGAGAGGGAGAGAGAAAGTTAGAAACGTCAGTGATGAGAGAGAATTATTGATCAGCTGCCTCCTGCATACCCCCTCTGGGGATCAAACCTACAACCAGCCATATGTCCTGACCAGGAATCAAACCATGACCTCCTGGTTCATGCTCAGCCACTGAGCCACATCAGCTGGACCTATTTTTAAATTTTGAGAAATATCTATACCAACACATTTTTCTTGTCTTACACTGAAGTTAGAGTAATGTGACATTTCCCATATCTATACTATGTTGCTTCCAATTCATTATTTCCCTTCAATTGCCTGTTTCTCTTAAAGAAGCACGCTATTTGACTATACCATTTAATCCTCCACATTCTACTCCTACAACCCCCCTATCAACCATGACCCTCAGTCTCTACACATTCGCTGAACACTTAGGCACATGACTTGCAGTTCTCTTTCCTTCCCTATATCCCTAAATTCTGTGTGATCAATATCCAGAGTACCATTATCCAATTGCTTGACTTTCACAAATTTCAGATGTCATTTTTTGATCATAAATCTCTATCATATCATCTTTCATTACCTTCATGTGTTGTTCTTACGTTTTTGAGATAGTTTGTGTTGTCTATGTCTCCCTTCCCTTACCTAACAGTCCTCTGTTTCCCCGTTCCTCCTGTTCAGCCTCGATGGCCATTCCTTTGGTATCATAAATCCCTCTCAGGTCATTCACATTCTGAATAAACTCCAGCCTCTCTTTTCTCTGCTCCTGCACTTAGACCACGGAGTCAATTGGGGAAATTATGCCACCACATGTACTGGAGCCATTATTAATTCATGATTCCAATCTCAGTGTGGCCCTCAGTGAACCCTATACGATATACCTTTTATGTCTCCAAGTTCCAACAGACATTTAAGAATTTTCTAGCCCAGCTGGTGTTGCTCAGTGGTTGAGCATTGACCCATGCACCAAGAGGTCACAAGTTTGATTCCTGGTGAGGCCACATGCCTGGGTTGCAAGCTCAATCCCCAGTATTGAGGGGGGTATGCAGGAGGCAGCTGATAGATGATTCTCTCTAATCATTGATGTTTTTATTTCTCTCTCCCTCTTCCTCTCTCTGAAATCAATTAAAACATATTTTTAAAAATTAAAAATTCCCTCAAACATATCTTCTTTATTATTTATTTGATCAAATTTATTGGGGTGATATTGGTTAACAGGATCATATAGGTTTCAGGTGTACATTTCTATGATACATGATCTGTATATTGCAATGTATGCCCACCACACAAAGTCAAATCATCTTCTGTCACCATATTTTTGGCCCCCTTTTACTTTCTAATACGTCTATTACAAATATTGCTTTTTTTCTGTTGACTTACTTTATTAATCACTACCTTTGCAATAGCATGTAGACTTGAAAGCAAAGCAACATCCTTTTTTTTTTTTTTTAGACATTCCATGCATTAGCCTTTTCTTTCCTCTGCTGACTCATACTGCCTTTCTTTCATTATTTCAAATTAGTAAGGTCATTGTTCATTTTCCCACATTCAGAAATCATAAAATACCAGTGTGGTCATTTAACACAAACTTACTTTAAAGGAAAAAATGAGCATATTACTACAAAGATTTTACTTAATAGATAATATAATTTTAAGATATTCTCTAATTTGTTGACTATCTCTGATTTACAACTCAAGTTATATAATTTCTGAATATGGAAACATTTATTTTTATTTTTCTAAGGAATCAGCCAAACTTTGATTAACTGAGAAAGACAACGTTTTCATAATGTAGTATTCTTTTCTCACTTCCTTGAAAAAAAAAAAAAAGGGAATTTCATAGAATCATAAGGTCTTATGGTAGCAGGAGATTTTATAGGCCATTTATAGCAACTGCCCTGGAATCCCCTCTTCCATATGCTCTCCAAAGTCATCTGTCCCCTGTTTGAATACTTTATGTGATGGGATGTCACCACCTCAGTTCTACTGTATTCACCCAGGGGTAAACCTGGTTGTTGCCTATTCATCTAAATGTGTCCCTCTAAGTCACCAGCAGGATGCTGGCTTGTGAAATATGGGGCTTCATTTATGTCTGAACAGTAGTTTCCCTGAAAACTGAACCTCTGGAGAGTGTTCTCAGCAATCGGAGCCAGTGTGTGATTGTTTAGACTGTCTGGTAGCAAGGTGGGCTGACTTCATTTGAGGCTGGAGGCAGGGGCAAGTTGACAGCAGCTTTCAGAATATGAAGATTCCTGATCAGCTGCTTGCTAGAAAGAGAATTTTTTAAGTAGGCTTAGGTTTCCAGATGTCTACCTCAAAAGTATATGATTGCCATTGGGGAGGATTAAAAAAGGAAAATATGTAATATGTAAATCAATTATTCTTTTTCACTGATGACTTTTTACTTAACATTTGGCAGCACAGTTTTTATAAATTTTATTTCTTAGACTCTGTCTTTCTTTTTTTGTTTTAGAACAGCTGTCTGGAATGCTGATAGACTCACACGTTTTCTTAGTATAATTTTATGCACTTTCTTTTTCACTGGTTAGTTAACACATTATTCCTTATATTCAAAAATCTTTCTGTTTCTGCATTCTGTAGAATAACATAATTACAGACCATAATGTTAACAGTCAAATACTAAAAACCCAACATTTATGGTACCTTGTGAATGGCATAGTTTGTTTAGGTATTTCCATATTATTATAAGAAAAACTTCCATAAAAAATAGCACCTTTAAAAGTTTGAGTCTCAGAGAGGTGGATTAATATTTTAAGATATCAATATGTTTTTTCTTTCTCCCAGTGTTTCCATCTCCCGTCCCTCTCTCTGCACCCCCATAGTGTAGTTAACCCTTATGATGAGAAAGACAACTTTTTTATATATATATGAGTTGGTGCCTAGGCATTTTACAAGATGATAAACCTATTCACACCCAGAGTCTTGACAGTTATATAACTTTTATTATTTATTTATTTATTTATTTATTTATTTATTTATTTATTATTGAATTTATTGGGATGACACTGGTTTGCAAAATCATACAGGTTTCAAGTATACAACTCAATAAAACATCATCTGTATACTGCATTGTGTACTCATCGCCCCAAGAAAAGTCTCTTTCTGTCTGTTCCCATTTCCCCACTTTGTCTACTTCCACCTAACCTCCACCCCCTTTCCCTCTGGCAATTACCACACTGTTGTCTATGTCTATGTATTTATATATATACTAGAGGCCCAATGCATGAAATTCATGCAAGAGTAGGCCTTCCTTCCCCCAACTGCTTAGCACTGGCTTCCCTCTGGCACCCAGGACCCAAGCTTCCCTTACATCCCCTGCTTTGTCCGGAAGGACATAAGATCTATCAGCATATTACACTTTTATTATGATAGATATGTGTGTGTGTGTGATGTGTATAGATATATACATATATACACATGTTCTTTTGCTTAATCCCTTCACCTTCTTTCACCCAGTCTCCCAACCCCCCTCCCCTCTGACAGTTTTCAGTCTATTCCATGTATCTATGCCTCAACTTAGAGTTAAGCCCCTGAAAATTTAGTGACCTTCACCCCAACCACCTTGTAAGTCTTATATGCTCTCTCTTTCCTGCTTACTTGTGACCTGGGATGGAGGATGGCCCTCCACAGCACCTCCATCCCTCCTTTCTTGCCTCTGGAATCTATAAGTAATAAATCCTGTGATGCTTTGTGTGAGTGTGTGTGTGTGTGTGTGTGTGTGTGTGTGTGTATTGAAACTGCCTTCAATAAAAATGACCCTATAGGTTTCCATTTCCCAAAGTGGGAGCAGAATGCTGAGGAAACTACCTGCAGACCCCGCCTGAGTGAGTGGCTTGTGCCCCTCATCCAGCGGGTCATAATCTGCATATTCTTAATTCAGTACACCAGCTCCATCTTCTCAACAGAACTCTGTATCTGATTGCCTCAGGGGAGGCAGTGAAGGGCTGAATTCAGAAATAGCCTACTTGTCTCTCTGACATTTGTTATGGAAAAGCCTGAGCCCTCAGGGGAATTTTGAGAATTTTGTGGAGAAGGTAAAAGGTTGGTATTTAAAGCTATAGACAAAGTGTGTTTGGCCAGAAGCAAGCAGAGAAAAGAGCAGAGTATTCCTCTGGGAACTGTGTGTGAGTGAGGGTAAGGTTGGGGTAGGAGAGATAGAGAGAGAGAGAGAGAGAGAGAGAGAGAGAGAGAGAGAGAGAGAGAGAGAATGAGAATGAATGTGACTCAGAGAGCTCTGTAGTCCAGAGAGAAGGATCTTAATCCCTGCTTCCCTGTAATGCTGATGTAGCAGTAACTAGATCACACAGAGGAAATGGTTGCCTCATGCATGGAATACAATGTGAAATTGATATGTAGCAGCCTTGTAGGAAAATTCCCTTTCCCCAAGAGTGACAAGGAAACCATGGGAAGTACCGGATATCTTGGGCCATGCAACACAGGAGAATGGACAGCAATTTGTATGGAGCTATGACTAAGAATCATTGTAAATATGTTCCCACCTTGCTGCTGCATATGCAATCCTATCTTTGGCATAGCTTTGAAGGAATGGGGATAGGGCATGAGTCTTAGGAAGAACTCAGGATGTTTGTCCACCCATTCAGCATAATGTAAACTTAGGATAGAAATATTACACTCAATTATAGAAAATAAATGTTTATAGTACATCAAAGTGTGTGATCTAAGGGGCATAATTGCTATACAGTCAAGAACTATTTTCCTCACTTCAAAATTAAGGAACCATCTATACTAATAAAAGGGTAATATGCTGTTAACGTAAAAAAACCATTGAAACCTGTAAAGAATTTTTGTGAGTTTATTTGAGCCAAACTGTCGACATATGCCGGGAAGCAGAACCTCAATGAATTGAGATAGTGCTCCGGAGAATGGCAGGGTTACATCCGTATTTATACATGAAATTCATTGGTGACAGATTTAAGGAGGTGGGATTAAGCGAAGCAGGGAAACCTCTGTGATAGGGTAAAAAGTAAAATGATGGACACTTACTTAGGTGGGTGCAGGATCAATCAACATGATAATGAAGGAATGTGTAGTATCTGTCCTGGTGCCCAGAACATTTGGTTATGCCCCAGGGGTTCCAGAAAAAGGGAAGTTACAAGTTACCCAGACACTTCAAAGGAATGTTATCTTAGAGGCAAAAAGGCAAATGGGCTCAGTAAGGATCAAAGTTGATCTTGTCAATGAAGATACTGGCCTAGGACATAACTGCCCACCATAACTGCTTTTAGTCAAAGTTTAATTTCAGACCATCCTTTGTGGTTATTTTAGGTCTCTGAGTCTGCTAGGCTGCCATGCAGACCTTCCCTGAGCTTGTCAGGTCAGCATGTGGCCCCTTTCGTCCACAATGCTCATTAGACCGGGAGACTGGACATCTTCTGACTGTCTGACTTCCTTCCAGACAAAGCCACGGTGGTGGGGGCCAAGGCAGAGGCGATTAGGGGCCATGAGGCTGGCAGGGGAGGACAGTTGGGGGCCATGAGGCTGGCAGGGGAGGACAGTTGGGGGCCATGAGGCTGGCAGGGGAGGGCAGTTGGGGGCCATGAGGTGGAAGGGGAGGGAAGTTGAGGGCCATGAGGTGGCAGGGGAGGGCAGTTGGGGGCCATCAGGCTGGCAGGGGAGGGCAGTTGGGCACCATCAGGCCAGCAGGGGAGTGGTTAGGTGGTGATCAAGCCGGTAGGCAGGCAAGCGGTTAAGAGCCAGCGGTCCAGATTGTGAGAGGGTTATCCGACTGCCGGTTTAGGCAGTCGGACATCCCCCAAGGGGTCCCAGATTGGAGAAGGTGCATGCCGGGCTGAAGGACCCCCCTCTCTCCCGCATGAATTTCGTGTACCAGGCCTCTAGTTTACATATAATAAAATACATCCTTTTAGTACACAGTTCTGTGAGTCTGGGCAAACATTTTGTCTTAACAATAAAGAACAACTCTCTCCTATAAATTCCCCAGTGCTCCTTGTGCTTAATTCCTCTCCCCTGGTAACTATTGATCTGTTTTTCATCCCTATAACTTTGACTTTGCAAGAATATCACATAAATAGAATCATAAACTATTGAAGCCTTTTGAGTCTAGCTTCTTTGACTTAGAATAATGCATTTATGTTCATCCAAATTGTTGTATCAGTAGTTCAGGAATTTGTTCCTTTTTATTACTGAGTAATATCTGATTATAGTAATGTCCCATGGTTGTTCCCATGGGATGATTGGAAATAAAACTCATATAAAAGTAACATACAGATTTCTGTGTGAACATAGGTTTTCATTTCACTTGGGTAAATACTTAGTAGTAGGATTGCTGCATTGCGTTTACCTTTATAAGATATGCTAAATCCATTTTTAAAGTGGTTGTAACAACATGCAGACTTATCAGCACTGTTTGAGTTCTATTTGCTTTGCTTTAAATTGTCAGTTTTTGTTATTCTAATAGGTATGCAATAGTGTTACATCATGGCTTTAATTTACATGGCTTATTTGTCATTTTATATTTTTGATAAATTATCTGTTTAAATGTTTTTCTCACTTTTAATTTTTTATTCAGTTGTTGAGTTTTGAGAATTCTTTATATATTCTGGCTACAAGTACATAATCAAACATATTACTTGGAAACACCTTTTCCTAGTCTGTGCCTTAAATTATTTCTTACTAGGTGGCTTAAAGACCAAAAGTTCTTACATTTAATAGAGTCCAATAGATCAAATTGTCTTTTTTTAAAAAAAAAAAATATATATATATATATATATATATATATATATATATGTATGTATTATTGATTTTTTACAGAGAGGAAGGGAGAGAGATAGAGAGTTAGAAACATCGATGAGAGAGAAACATCGATCAGCTGCCTCCTGCACACCTCCTACTGGGGATGTGCCCGCAACCAAGATACATGCCATGGACCCGAATCGAACCTGGGACCTTTCAGTCCACAGGCTGACACTCTATCCACTGAGCCAAACCGGTCAGGGCCAAATTGTCTTTTATGACTTATGCTTTTATGTAATATCTCAGAACTCTGCCTGTTCCATAGTTACAATCCCCCCCCCCCCCCGCTCTTTACTTTTAGAAGTTTATAGTTTTTATGGTTATGTTTATGGTCCATTTAGACTTAAGGTTTTTTGTTTGTTTGTTTTTTTGTTTTTTAATATATTTTATTGATTTTTTACAGAGAGGAAGGGAGACAGATGGAGAGCCAGAAACATCGACGAGAGAGAAACATCGATCATCTGCCTCCTGCACACTCTCTACTGGGGATGTGCCCACAACCAAGGTACATGCCCTCGACCGGAATCAAACCTGAGACCCTTGAGTCCAAAGGCCGACGCTCTGTCCATTGAGCCAAACCGGCCAGGGTGGGATCTAGATTCTTTTCTGTTGTTTTTGCAGATAGATATATAACTTTTCGGTAATCGTTTTTAAAAAGGTTGCCCTTTCTCTGTTGAATGGACTTTGTACCTTTATTGAAACTCAATTGAGCACATATATGACTATTTTTGGATTTTCTATTATGTTCCAATGATTTGTATGTATAATCTTTCTCTAATACCAAACTCTTTTGACTATTATAGCTTTACAGTTAGTCTAGAAATTAGGAAGTATAAATCCTCCAGATTTTTTTTTCTCTTTCAATTTGTCAGCTTTTCTTGTTTTATTGCCTTTCTCTGTAAATTTTAGAATGAGCTTGTCAATTCAAAAATTTTCCTAATGGGATTTTGACTAGAATTGCAATAAATCTGCAGGCCAGTTTAGGGGAAATTGACATTTTAACAATGTTGAGTCATCTGGTGCATGAACATAATGTATATATTTACTTAAGCCTCCTCTGATTTTTCAATTAGTATTGTGTAGTTTTGAGCATAAAGGTCTTGCAGATAATTTGAAAGGTTTATATACATAAGTTTTTCATAATTTTTGCTGTGATTGTAAATAATAGTTTAAATATTTAAATTTTTAATTATTTATTGCTAGTATACAGAAATATGATTGAATATATATCTTGTTCTTTTGCTAAACTCACATATTGGCTCATTTTTGGTACATTTTTTAGATAGTCTCTTTAGACAATTATGTTACCTGTAAAAAGACTCTTTTGTTTCTTCATTTACATCTTGTTTGCCTTTATTTTTTCTTTACCTGTTGCCTTGGATTGTGCTTTAAGTACAATGTTGCATAGACGTTATGAGGACAGACATTGACATTAGAAGTCTTAGAGGAAAGCATTCAGTGTTTTACCATTAAGTATGATGTTAGCTTAGCTCTTTTGTTGGTACCCTTCATCAGCTTGTAGAAGTTCCCTTTTGTTCCTAGTTTTTTACAATAAAAAAATTCAGATATTTGTCTGTTAAAATGTTCACTTACCTGGCAGTTGAAGTACCAAAAGCTCTTATTACATGAGGGAGCTTCTGTCAAGATAATTTTACTGTGCTGTATTTTGAGAGATGACTAGTGAATGCAGCTCCTATGGTGTCAGCTCTAAGGCAAGCTTTGATGATTCTGGAGGGAGAAACCAAATGGACCAGATTTTTAGAGAAGAAAGGAGTGCTATTTATTGCCTGTACTGCAAACGCCACACATTGGTACGTGGGCTGGGAGCCTTGAGAAATAGTCCCAAGTATTGATATTTGGAAGCTGACCTTTAAGAGAAATTGAATCTTACACAATAGATGGGCAGTAGGTACAGGTATTTGATCTAGGTGCTTGGTAGTGGCTTATGTTTTATCCATAAAGCTGGTTTGTATTAGGAAGGATCTCAACAGCTTGCCTTGGACCAAAGAAGGCATACACATGTCCCATGCAGTTGTGCTTCATTATACAAGCCTCTGACATGTTAGTGGTTGAGCACTGGTTCCCTGATCTATGTAGTCTGCCAGGATGGCTTTAAAACTACAGAAATGAAAACTAAGTTCCACAAAGTTATAGTGGATGAGACATAGTTTCTACATTGTATTCAGTGTTAGCCGTTAATATTAGATCAACCTGCGTAAATTCTGTTCCTCTTTGAATGATCAGTTCTAAGGCAACAGAGAGAACAACAGAGTTCAAGTTCTTATCATCCTCCCTCTCTTTCTCTCTGAGACTTCCTTGGGCACATTACGTATTTAATCTCCTAACAACAAAATAATCTCTTTTAAAAATCCCTGTCAGGAAAATGCAAATCAAAACGACACGGAGATTCTGTCTCTTACCCATTAGAATGAATACTGTAATAAAACAACCAAGAATAAAACATAAAATAGAAAGTTTAGGCAAGAATGTGGAGAAATTGGGATGCTTGTGCACAGTGGTAGGAACATAAAATGAGGGCAAACACTACAAAAATTGGTATGACAGTTCCTCAAAAAATTAAAAATAGAATTAATACATGATCCCGCAATTTCACTCCTGGGTATATACCCAAAGAATTAAAAGTAAGGTCTCAGATATTTTTATACTCATGTTCATAATAGCATTATTCACAACAGCCAAATGGTGGAAGCAGCTTAAGTGTCCATAGACAGGTAAGTGAATAAACAACATGTGGTGTATATCATTCAGCCTTAAAAATAAGGAAATTCTGGCACATGCTACAACATACACAAACCTTGGGAATATCTCTCTATATAAAAGCCTAAGCGACCTTTACAACCGTTCGACCAAACGACCAGTTGACCAGTTGCTATGACACACACTGACCATCAGGGGGCAGATGCTCAATGCAGAAGCTGCCCTCTGGTGGTCAGTGCGCTCCCATAGCCAACCTCCCACAGCTGGCCAACCTCCTGCGATCCCTCCCCCCAATGGCTGGCCAGCCCGAATCAGCCCCGATCGGGACTGGGCAAGACAGCACCATTGGCCCTGATCTCCATCCAGGCCAAGGGGCTCCACCCATCCACAAATTCATGTACTGGGTCTCTAGTTATGTAATAAGCCAGTCACAAAAAGACAAATGCTGTATAATTCCATTTGTATAAGCTCTCTAGTATAGTCAAATTCATAGAGGACAGAAAATACATGGTGGCTGCCAGAGGCTGGGGGAGCGAGAGGTGGAGAGTTGTTTAATGAGTTTAGAGTTTCAGTTTTACAAGATGAAAAGAGTTCTGAAGATTGGTTGCACAACAACATGAATGTACTTAACACTACTGAGCTGTGCACTTAAAAATGGTAAATTTTATGCTATACATATTTTAACATAATTTAAAATAAAAATAATTTTTAAACCACTAAAAAGATTCCTTTCAAAGAGAAGTTAGACTTGGCTGTATTTCTTTTTGCTTTTTTTTTTTTTTTTTTTCATATCAGTTAATCTGTCCCCCAAGATCTCAAACTTTCTCTTAAGGAAATCTCTTTCTTCAGTTTAAACAGTCTTGCATCCTTTACTTAAGGCAAAGTTTAATACAAATACTTGATTGGGAGATACAATCTTAGGCAAGGAGACAGGGAAAAGAGGATAAAGAGTAAAAGAGGGGTAAGCAAATACAAGATGATAGTTACTAAGCTGGCCACATCTTTATAAAAATCACCAATGGTTGTTCAGTCATGCTTGTGTTTTTATCTTATTTTTTATTTTTATACTAGAGGCCTGTTGCACGAAGAGATTCATGCAATAGGCCTTCCCTTTCCCTGGCTGCCGGCCGGTTTTCCTCCGGCATCTGGGACCCAGGCCTTCGCTCCAGCCGGAGCCTTCAGTCTTCGCTCTGCCGCTTCGCCCCTATGTATGCAAATTAACCGCCATCTTTGTTAGGTTAATTTGCATACTATCCTGATTGCTGGTGAGCATAGTGAAGGGATGGTTAATTTACATGTTTGTCTATTATTAGGTAAGATTTTAAGAGTGTGGAGTAGGCATTGTGATAACACTTGTGTGTACTAACATCCTGATATTTTTAACTAGTAGGACATAAAAAAACTTTTGGTTGGATTAGTTTAATTTGTAAAATGTTTAAAGAATTACCCCTAGTCTATTAGTTGAGAGTTCATGGTGGGGGTGATTCAGGAACGCAGGCTCTGTCAGAGTTCTGAGCCAACTAACCTCCTGGTAGAAATGAAAGATAAAAATAAATAGGAAAGATTTTGTTTCTTGTCATAGAACTTAGAATGGAAAAGGGCATTAATTTTTTGAACTCAACTTCTCTGAGAATTTGATAATGGGATGAGGTTTTGTTCAAATCTCAAACATTTTAATAGTTGACATTTTTTTTTGGAAATCTTTACTTTGATGTTTAAACTCATCATATAGATAGATAGATAGATAGATAGATAGATAGATAGATAGGTATCCTATCTAATAAAAGAGTAATATGCAAATTAGTCATCACTCCGCGACAAAGATGGCAGCGCCCATAGCAGCAGGGACAGGATGCTGGCTGTGTCACCCTGGCAACATGAGCCCAGTAGGCATTGCTGTGGTGACCCGGAGCAGGCAAGTGCCAAGCATGGACTGCTGGTGAGTCACCATGCGTGGTGGGTCAACATGGTGACCCACAAGCAGGCAAGCGCAGCCTGCAGGCAGCGCCCAGCAGGGCCTGCTTGCCGTCGCCATGGTGTGGAGCAGGCAGGCCCCAAAGAGAGCAGAGAACCTTGGGGAGCAGGCCTAAGCCATCATTAGGACATCCCCTGAGGGCTCCCGGATTGGAGAGGGTGCAGATTGGGCTGAGGTACCCCCCCTCCCCCTACCTTCCCATACACAAATTTCGTGTACCAGGCCTCTAGTATATCTATCTATATCTATATCTATATCTATATCTATATCTGTATCTGTATCTGTATCTATATCTGTATCTATAGATATATCTCTCTATAGATATAGAGATATATCTATACCTAATAGATATATATCTTTATATCTATGTCTATATCTATCTATATCTATATCTATATCTATATCTATATCTATATCATCTATATAGATATAGATATATAGCCAGGGTTGTCATGCCCGGAATGGACGACCAAACAGGAGGCCGTGTGGGGTGACCAGGCCATCAGGGGGGGCAGTGAGGGACGACCAAACTGGGCCCTGGCCTGGCTGGGCCAGTGGCCAAAGGGAGCTCTGGGTCCTGACCAGGATGCCGCAGAGCTGCGATAGGGGCATGGTTAGCCTTCAAACCCGGGGCCCAGAGCTCCCTGTTGCGACTTGCCCCAGCAGGGGCTCAGAATTCCCTCCCGCAGGGGTGTGGCACCAAAGGGAGGTCTGGGTGGAACTCTGGGTCTCCTGTGATGGGGGCATGGCCAGCCTTCAAACCTGGGGTCCAGAGCTCCCTGCAGAAAGTGCTTCTGTTTGTTTAATCCATTTGTTTTAAATCAGATTACACTCCCACAAACGGGGTCAGAGAAAATTATTCAACGCGCCTACGGCAAATCACAAAATCTTGCTGAACTTGAGAGAACCCTTCCTGGGATAGCTGTCTTTGCACTTGCGCTTTTCAGGGCACTTTTGAAGGAAGGAAAGGGATCCAGTGCCCCTATGCCTCTCCCATGGGGACAGAGCTGGAAAAGCAGTTTCCCAAGAAGGTGGAAGTGCAGTGGGGACCCTCCCAGCTGGGGGAGGGGTACGCCCAGATGACCCCTGCGCTCCAGGGCTTGGGCAGGGCACACGGGGCAGGACATCAAGTAATAAGGTCCAGCAGATGCCTGCCCTACAGGCCGCCTGAGGAGAGGTGTCAGATGGATGAAGAAAAGGCTTAGCATCTCTGTCATCGCTTTGGTTTTCAGAATTCCCTGCTCCCCACCTGTTGGCTCCCTCTCTCTGAGGGGCGCTGTTGTCCTCACATGGGTGCAACTGGAATATTGTATCTTGAGAGGATTGCCCCAATGTACGAATCCTTTTATCTGATGATAAAAAATATTCCAAAGAACAAGAATGGAGACAGGCTACGTCCTTTAGGCTTTAACTCAGAAATATCCTGCGAAGAGCTGAGACTTGGTTCTGTCCACGCGCCTCAGAGAGATTGGATGAGGAAAGTCAGGCTTGGCCCTGACTTTACCCACTTATGTTACTCTTGAAAGTGTCTTTGCCACAATGTAAATAAACTGCCATCTTTTGGAATAGGGCCTCATATGAAAGTCTGCATTCCCAACTTTTCCTGAAACAGACCTATGTTCTACAGCTGTGGCCAACATCCTAAGATTAGGTCAAGTCAGCCAGGTCCTATCACTAGGAATCAGGGCCACTTGAGTGGAGCCCTCCCCCCCCCCCCCGTGCCCTTTTACATTCAGGGATTGAGCTGAACTCATTTTGGGGGAGGCCTGGCAAGGGTGACAGATGTCACAGATGGAAGGATGGAGAATGGAGAGGGGGACACCCGGCTTGGTACCTCCCTAGGTGGGATCAGGCAGATGAAGGCCAGCCAGCCAGCCCTGTAATTGGGTGACATAGTGTCCTCTGTGTCCACCTCTCACCCTATGGGCCCAGCGACTTCCCTAAGCTCTGGGCAGTCCTCTGCCTTCCATGACAGCACACTCTGCCCTCACATGCTGCTCGCCCTAAATGAGAAGGAAGAGAACAGTTGCCCCAGAGATGACTACACAGAAAGATAGGGCTCATGGCGGGTGAGCACAGTGGCAGTGGCAGGAGCCTCTCCTGCCTCCATAGCAGCACTAAGGAGCAGCAAGCCGAGTGGTAAGGAGAAGCATGCAGGTGGGTAGTAAGGATTAAGGGGTCCCAGACTTGGAGAAGGATTTCCAACTGTTGGATGTAAGCCAGTAGGCGGACATCCCCTGAGGGTTCCTGGACTGCAAGAGGGTGCAGGCTAGGCTGAGGGATCCCCACCACCCCAGTGCATGAATTTCATGCACTGGGCCTCTAATTTATATATATATCTAATTTAGAATAAATAGCATGTTTGGTTTGGAGTATTGTATGTATGACTCTTCTTACCCATTTGAGTATTTTATAGACAAAAGATAAACTGTACACCTTGGCCTTAGAAGGATATACAAAGGAACAGGTTGGTCATTTGGGGAAACTACCGTTTGAATGAAGCTGTATTAACCCAAGAGTGTGCTGGTCTCTTCCCCCAAGGAGAATAGCTAGTCTGGCTTTCGGTGGCATGTAATGAAGATCATGAAATATTTCAAAGTCTTTCACACACTATATGTGTGATGATAAACAATATCCAATTTGCATTACATACCACCTTATGACTTAGCTAAGACAAGGTTTGCTATACTCTACTTCCAAAAGAGAAAATAAGACATAGAGAGTAAGGATTTGCCCAAAGTGGTGTATTGATTTTATGCTCTGTACACTATTTGTCATTGATATTCCTAAACAAGAATATGAAATGGGAGATAGACCAGAGCAGACCTGAAGATAAGATTTGAACCAATATGAACAAAAAAGGCAGATTTGAAGATGTAAAATTCTGTGTATGTTCAATTATAAATCTGCTGTATGTTGTTTCTATACCTATTTAAAATACATTTATATGGTATAATATCTACAATACATATCCAGGAGTCCTACCATCCATACAGCAGTGAACTAAGTATTGAGAAATATACTGAGACAGACCAGTCCTTGTCTTCAAGAGTTCACTATCTAGTTAGAGCCATAAGACAAAAATGCTATGACACAAAGTAACATATATTCAGTGCTATGAAAAAGGTCAAAGCATTACAGGTATTATGATTATGGAATATGAGTATATAATAATAATACCTACAATGCCTTGGACCTTTTTTATTATTTTAGATATTTATTAATTTTTTACTTACAGTTGACATTCAGTATCCTATCTAATAAAAGAGAAACATGGTAATTGGCATATGACCGCTACCCTTCCCATTGGCTAATCAGGGCGATATGCAAATTAACTGCCAGTCAAGATGGCGGCTGGCAGCCAGGCAGCTTGAAACTAACATGAGGCTTGCTTGCTTCAGTAACGGAGGACTCCAACGTTCCCCACCTGCCACTGCAGGCCTCTGAGCTGGCAGTTTGAAACATAGTTACAAAAATAGAAGCTAAACAAAACCCCAGAAACTAGCTTTCAGCTAGCCGGGATCTCAGACCTGGAGTTGATACAGAGTTTCTATTGTAGAACCTAAACAAACCAGATACCCGCTTTCAGGAGCAGAGGCCTAAGAGCTGGAGCCTCAGAGCTAAAGCTGGCCCAGAATAAAAAAAGAAAAAAGAAAAAAAGGAGCAGTTGGGAGCTTCAGTCCCAGCCTGAAAACAGCCCTCAGCCCCTCACCCAGACTGGCCAGGCACCCCAGTGGGGATCCCCACCCTGAAGGGTGTGTGACCAGCTGCAAACAGCCATCATCCCCTGATCCAGGCTGGCCAGGAACCCCAGTGGGGACCCCCACCCTGATCCGGGACACCCTTCAGGGCAAACCAGCCAGCCCCCACCCATGCACCAGGCCTCTATTCTATATAGTAAAAGGGTAATATGCCTCCCAGCACTGGGATCAGCGGAGCCGCGAGGTCTCCCAGCACCGGGATCAACATAACAGGGGGCAGTGCCCAAACCCCCTGATCGCCCTGTGGCTTCGTGTGTGACATGGGGCGGGGCCACAACTTCCCTATCGGCCCTGCTCTGTTCCTGACAGGGGAAGGCGCCCCAACCCCCTGATCGGCCCTGCTCTGTGCCTGATAGGGGGGAACTCCCCAACCTCCTGATCGGCCTGTGGCTCTGTGTGTGACAGGGTGCTGTGCCCCAACCCCCCCACCCCACGGGCCTGCTCTGTGTGTGACGGGGTAGAGCCATAACCTCTCCATCGGCCCTGCCCTGAGTGTGACAGTGGCGGCGCCCCAACCCCCTGATCGGCCCTGCTCTGTGGGTGATAGAGGGTGGCGCCCCAACCCTCCCACCTCACGGGCCCTGCTCTGTGTGTGATGGGGTAGAGCCATAACCTCCCCATCGGCCCTGCCTTGAGTGTGACAGGGGACGGTGCCCCAACTCCCCAATCGGCCCTACCCTGAGCGTGACTGAGGGTGGCATCGCAACCTCCCAATCCGCCCTGCTCTGTGCATGACAGGGGGCGGCGCCCCAACTCCCCAATCGGCCCTGCTCTGAGCCCGACCAGGGGCTGCACCTAGGGATTAGGCCTGCCCTCTGCCACCCAGGAGCAGGCCTAAGCCAGCAGGTTGTTATCTCCTGAGGGGTCCCAGACTGCGAGAGGGCACAGGCTGGGCTGAGGGACCCCACCTCCCCCCTGAGTGCACAAATTTTTGTGCACCGAGCCTCTAGTTATTTTATATTAGTTTCTGGTGTACAGCATAGTAGTTAGACAACATATAATTTACACAGTGATTTTTAGGCCCCCCTTCCCATTATTTTAAGTATCCATCTGGCACCATATATAGTTATTAAAATGTTAATTATATTTCCTTCGCTATATTTTACACTCCTGTGACTATTTTGCAAGTACCAGTTTGTACTTATTGATCCCTTCACTTTTTTTCACTAGGTCCCCAATCCCTCTCCCATATGGCAACCATCAGCTTGCTCTCTACCTCTAGGAGTCTGTTTCTGTTTTATTTGTTTGTTTATTTATTTATTTATTTATTTATTTTGGATTCCACATTTAAGTGAAATCATATGGTATTTGTCCTTGACTGACTGATTTCACTTAGTATAATCCCTCTAATCTACCCATACTATTTCAAATGATAAGATTTCATTTTTTTAAATATATTTTATTGATTTTCTTTTTACAGAGAGGAAGGGAGAGGAATGGAGAGTTAGAAACGTCTATGAGAGAGAAACATCGATTTAGCTGCCTCCTGCACACTCCCCACTGGGGATGTGCCTGCAACCAAGGTACATGCCCTTGACCGGAATTGAACCTGGGACCCTTTAGTATGCAGGCTGATGCTCCATCCACTGAGCCAAACTGGTCAGGGAAGATTTCATTATTTTTTATGGCCTAGTAATATTTCACTATGTATACACACCACTACATTTTTATCCACTCATTTATTGATGGGCACGTGGGTTGTTTCTAGTATATTCTTCATTTTAGTTTGTATACTTTAT
Source organism: Myotis nattereri (assembly GCF_964212035.1). Taxonomy (NCBI): domain Eukaryota; kingdom Metazoa; phylum Chordata; class Mammalia; order Chiroptera; family Vespertilionidae; genus Myotis; species Myotis nattereri. Next base: position 47,328,284 of record NC_138077.1, read on the forward strand.
TTCTGACTGGTTCTTTTGTATGGTTTCTATGTCTTTTTTTATGCTTGCTATCTATCTCTTTGTTGAAATTCTCACTAAATTCCTTGAGAATTCTTATTACCATTCTTTTGAACTCTGTATCTGGTAGTTTGCTTTCCATTTTATTCAGTGTTTTGTGTTTTTTTTTTCTGGAGATTTCTCCTGTTCTTTATTTGTGGAATGTTTTTTGATCTCCCCATTTTGGGTGCCTCGCTATGTTTGTTTCTATATGTTAGATAGATCTGCTATGTGTCTCAGTCTTAGTAGTGTCGCCTTATGTAGTAGGTGTGCTATTGGGCCCAGTGGCACAGGCTCCCTGATCCCTTTAGCTGAGCGCTCCCAGAGTATCACTTGTGTTGATTCTGTGTGCTCTCCTGTTATAGATGAGCCTTGATTGCTGTTGGCACGTCCATGGGTGTGGTTGACCCTCAGGTTGGCTAGCTGTGAGGATTGACTATGAAGCTGCTGTGTGTGGGCTGACCCCAGAAAGCTAAATTTGCCCCAGCAGGCTCTGGTTCTTGTTGAGACCTGTTGAGACCTCTGTTTTGGTGTGTACTTGTGAAGCTAATTGGGTGGTGCTCTGTTATGGTCTGAGGCCAGCCACTAGGTATGTTGGTTCTGGGACTTTTTGGAGGGATTCTGGTGCAGGTCAATGTCAGACACTGCCTATCACCAAACATGCACTAACTGGTAAGAGATACAAAATCTCCATGTTTGATATCTGTATGTGCTGGGCCTGCATACTTCTGGGATGGGCTAGCGACAAACCAAGGCCAGCTTCTACCAGCGGTATATTGTAACTGTCACCACCTGCTAGCTGCCTGTTAGTCATTAGTCTCAGCTACTAAAAATACTCAGGTGGTACATGATTTTCTGGAGGCAGGTTCTCAGGGAGTCATCCAGTAAAGGCAAGTGGTGTTTACCAAGTTGATACAGATTCAAACTCATTACAGGCCTTGGTCTGAAGCCACTCAGCAACAGTAACAGGGAGCACCAAGATCAGCAGCCACCCACCTAGGGCCGATGAACCTTTTCCGTGAGCATGGAGTTCGTAGAATTCATTAGGTAAAGCAGATTATGATTTGGCTGTGTGAAGGGAGGAATGGTAGTCCCTGTCATTCAACCCAGCTCTTGTTGAGATCTCTGTAGTTTCAAAGGAGTGTGGAGAGAATGGAAAACCTTAGAAAATAGTAAAGCATTGTATTCTGTGATGGGAAAGGAGAATACTTGTGCAAAAGCTAAAGGCAAATTATTAGATTTATAGTGTTTTATAGCATTTTATGAGCAAAAGCCTTTTCTCCCAGAATAAGTTAGTGACAATAAAGAAGCAGATCTAGACATGTTTGTTTTCTTAGAGGATAAAACCACAAGAATTATTGGAAGAGTTTAATTATGAATTTATTTCGTTAGTTAAGCAGAGAACTCGGAGGGTTTGTGCGTCTTAGTGCCAAACAGCCGCTTTAAATATGGTCGATAATGTAATTTCGGTATCTGTCCTAGTGTCACAGACAGTGCTCTAAGTCCACCACACAATTTTCTCTTCCTGGATGCACGAGGAGACTACATCTCTCCTCTTTCAGGTTAGAGTAGGACTGAGTTTTTTGTGACTGAGTTGTGGCCAATGGGATGTGTGCAGAAGAGATGTGAACCACTTTTAAGGTTGGCCTTTAAAAATATCCCCTATATTCTATTTCCCTTTCTCTTTTTATGATGAATCTAGAGGATAATATTATACTGAATCTGGAAGACAATATACTTTTTGTAGCTAAAAAGCAGAAGCAACTTGAATCCTTGAATTATGGATTAGCAGAAGTACTGAGTAAAGCCAACTTACATCAGACTATAAACAGTGGTTCTCAACCTTCTGGACCTTTAAATACAGCTCCTCGTGTTGTGACCCAACCATAAAATTATTTTTGTTGCTACTTCATAACTGTAATGTTGCTACTGTTATGAATTGTAATGTAAATATCTGATTATGCAGGATGGTCTTAGGCGACCCCTGTGAAAGGATCGTTCGACCCCCAAAGGGGTCGTGACCCACAGGTTGAGAACTGTATAACAGGAGCAAAAAGCAAATGTTTGTTATGTTAAGCCGCTGATGGTTCAGGGATTATTTGTTATTGAGGCATAACCTGATTTATTCTCACACATGGACTCCTCCTCCTAAAGGCCTTTGCATGCCATCCTTTGTATTTTGTGGGAGTTGTTTATGAGAGTAGGTCTTCATAACTTATTGTCATAGAAAGTGAGAGAGCAGAAATTAAAAAAAGCTTTTATGTTCTTTGGTTTGTATACATAAACTGGTGAATTAAGATGGAATTTAGATAAGCCAATGGAGAAAAGTAGGCTTCAGGATTAAAAGTATGAAATTAATGTTGGACATGTTATGCGATAAGGACTTAGCCTTGTATCGTGGATGATTTTATAAATATATTTGAGGGCAAATCTTATTGTCTTATAAGTTTAATTCCCTGTAATATCTAGTATCTATATACTATTTATTCAGGGTGGGAAAAAGTAGGTGTATAGTTGTGAGTATGCGAAACACAGAGTTTATTCCTATATTAGTATTTAGTAATTATTGTTTTATATTCCATATGAACAAATAAAATTTTAGATTGATTGGCTAATTCTCTTTTACTAGGAGAGGTAACTGCTTTAAAGAATTTCTCCTGTAAAGAATGCAAAACCTACTTTTGCTTCACCCTGTATTTGTTGATGGGTTGGTTCCTTGACTGGATCAGCTGAATTCTGGAGGAAATTTTCGTACTCCTTCAATCAATAAATTCCTCTGAGAATTCTGAAGATGCTTATTCTTTTTTTGTGTTTGGAATTGCCTTGAGTTGTCCACACACTCAAAGGAAGTAGCTTGTTTATATTACAATAGCATATTTATGCGGCTTCTTTTCTTGGCTTCCCCTCCCCTCCCAGATCTGCATTTTTCTGAACCCTTTTGTGCAGCATGTACTCACTCTTTGTAGAGATATTTCTCATTAGGTTGATTGTAAAAGCCAACACTGAATGTCAAGTCCAAGTTTGTTGCACAAGCAGTTTGGAAGGTCAGAATGATCTCCACAAGATGCATACCAGCAGCTAACTCAATTTTTTATTTCCCCAAATGACTGTTCTTGTGAAATCTGGTTTTCACATCTTCCCATGCTTTTCCCTAATGATAGCCTGCTCATATACTTCAAAAATAACCAGAAAGAGTATTTTAGAAAAGTTACTGTTTTTCTTTTTCTTTAAAAAATCTGATTATTCCTTGGTGTGTTTTTTCCTAGAAGAGCATTTTGCCTGCAATGGGCACTAAATCAGTTTTTTGTTGACTAGTTTAAAGACCTTGGTCTGAGCTGGAAAGGAATCTGTGGATCCAATCCTTTGCATTTTTAGGTGCGGAAACAAAATAACAAAGAATGGCAATGTTGTGGCCAAGGTCACACAGCTGATTAAGTGCAGACCTGCTGCTATTTCTAATGATGCTACTCCTTTAATTATGTGCATAACTCAACAGTTTCACAAACCCATCATTTATCTCATCTGAACCTTACAAGAACTATGTGAGGGAGGAAACACAGAGGTTAGCAACCCTTTTGGTTTTTTAATAAACAAGGAAATTGAGTCCCCCCCGCCCCCCTCCAAAAAAAAAAACAAACAACAACAACCAAAAACAAGTCAAATCCTTGAATTATCTTATTCATTTATTCCACAAATATCGATTGAGTCTCTATTGTGAGCTAAGCACTGTCCTCATTTTTTAAAAATATGAAGAAAACAGGCAAGAATCTGCCCTCCTTTATCAGGAACAAGAGAGAAAACAATATATAATAAACAATAATTGAAATGAGCAAGCTTGCCTCCTGCCTCCAATCCAGTGGTGTTTATCTTTACATTTTTGTTAATTAATTAAAACTAATAAAATTCTAGATTGATTGGCTAATTCTCTTTTACTAGGAGAAGTAACTGCTTTAAAGAATTTCTCTTATAAAGAATGCAAAACATTTCAGATGTAGCAATAAAAAGAGGGCTTCAGAGAGTTATATAATTTTATGTGCTCAAGAGAATATGGGGAAACATCAGTACATGTTCCCTTTCTCTCCAGCTTTGAGATTTATGATTGGTCTGTTACAATAATAATAACTGAATATTGGCGCAAGAGATATATTTGATTCAGTGGGTAACATTTGACAGCTTTAACTTGTGAAATGTAGAAAAGTTCTTGCAGGAAGCTCCAGCAGAATATGTAATACACAAGAAGGTATTCAGGGAACAGGAAAATAAAATCAAAGGAACCTGCTACCCAATCTGTTTCATTAAATATAAAAATTAAAATGCTTTAACAAAATGCTTTTTCTTCCTCTCTCCTCCCAACAAACAAAAGCTTTGGTAGGCAGCCTGAAATTGCTCATCAAGGAAAAAGACCAGACTCAGAAGCTAAATGGCTTCTTTTGAATGAAGCAATTAATACTAAAAGGAACATGTTGTTTGTAAGGTAAAACATTCATTGTACTTCCTGGCACTCTATCAAGCCTCTCCTTGGCCTAAGCCAGTAGAGAAATGGTTTGCTGCATGATGTCTTGACCTCTGATAATCAGAAGGATTTGGCTAATAACTTGACAGTACCAGTTCTCTTTAGGAGTGGAAATGTGCCTGGGAACTATACTCCTGGGTCCTTCTCACTCAGACCCTGACTTTCTGGCTTTGGCAGGCTCATAAGGCCGGTCTCTCCTCCATTTACAACATAGAGATGTTACCCTATGATTGTTTAGGTTTTGAAATGCATTAGAGTGATGCAACCAAGTATTATCTTAATTGTATTTGTTATGATCAGATTTTTCAAGAATATTGCCTTCTTAAAGATCCTTATTGTTCATATTCTCACCCACTAATTTATGCATTTATTCAGAACACATTAATTAATGAGTTCCAATGTGTTGGAAACAGTGCTGGGAAGGCTCTGGAGTGGAGACACAAAATAAAACCTTGTCCTTGTCCTCAAAGAGAGCTCAGTCCAGTCTGGGGGGCCGTCAGGTGTGGTGAAGAAGAAATTTTATGCTACCTTTTTAGGTTCTTTTGGTTGGTCTAGTAATTAAATCTTTATTTAAAAATATGTTTTTATTGATTTTAGAGAGAGGAGAAGGAAGAGGGAGAGAGAGACAGAAACATCAATGATGAGAGACAATCATTGATTAGCTGCCTCCTATATGCCACCTCCTGGGATGGAGCCCAAAACCCCAACATGTGCCCTGACAAGGAATTGAACCCGGGACCTCCTGGTGCATGTGTCGACACAACCACTGAGCTATACCAGCCCAGCTAATAATTAAATCTTGGTGGGACAGATTAATAAGAAAACAAATTTAATTACATATGGGAACCCCACATTCATGAGGGACTCAGAGACAGAAAGGTAAAATGAGGTATATACGGCATCCTGAACCAAGGAGTGAGGTAAGATGCCTTGGGGAGGCGATACCACAAGCAGATGTTTAGTAATTAGTAGTTTGCCCTGGTCATAAAAAGTTATTTCTGGTGATAACTCTTAATATGAGCAAGGCCAAAGTTGGGATTCTTTATGGGAGAAATAAAAGTTTCTCTTGAGCCTGCAGGGTCTCCACAGCTTTCAGCTCCAAATAATCCACATGCCAAAGTGACACCTTTTGGGGAGGCCTATTCTAAACCCCTTCACAGGGAAATTGCTATGTCAATAAATCATGGCAGCTTAGGAAAAAGGCATGTGCTCAGAGGGGGGTGAGAGCTCTCTCAGGTAAGTGAATAGAGCAGTGGCTCTCTAGCTGGGAAGGCTGGAGATATGATGACTAGGATTACCCTTGTGCAACCCCTACTACCCCCTCCCCTCAAGTAGAGACTTCTTATTTCACTTGTTTCATGTATGCATATTCCTTATGAGGTTTTTTTTTTGAATGAATGAAGGGTTTTACTAAAAAATACAGATGAGCCATATAAATGGTCTTTATGAACTCCTTCAATGTTCCAATAAATAATCCTGGTAGCAAGAGGCAGTGCCCTCCCCATTTTACATATAAGGAAAATATTTATCTTATACACTTGTTATTTCATGGTCAGTGCTGAAAACAGTCATCCTTATTTCTTCCTTCATGAGACCAACCTACGGAATTGAAGTATTTTTACATTCAATTTGGGAAGGTGAGCAAATGGCACACAGCAAGTTAAATATTTGTTGAAGGGGTAAATGATGACAGAGACTACACCTATCTTTCTGTCAAATATCCATGTGAAAGAAATCATAACATTTAGTTTGTTATCCTGAAAGTCAAATAAATTTTCTATCTAAGCAATAATTCTACAATGAAATCCTAAAGGATTCACTTTAACTCAGCTTAGTAAGTGACCTTTTAGGTACCTGCCCACACTAGTGTGCTTATATTTTTGCTTTCCAATCTTGGATGTGAAGGTAGATTTTATTCACTTAGTCAATTTCTATACAACCACACGAAGAAGCCTGCTTGGTGAACAACTCTCACAGAAATTATGCTGAGCTGGACACAAAGGAGTACATATTTCATGATTTCCTTTAAATTAAGTTCTAGAACAGGCAAAACTAATGTATGCTGAAAAAATCAGTTGCATGGTGAGGGTGGATTGAGTATGAAGGAACATGGAGGAACTTTCTGGGTTGTAGAAATGTCTTATATCTGAATCAGTTGGGTGTATCCATTAATAAACTTACACAGTTAGGAAAAAGAAGCCTTCTTATATTCAAACGATACATGTTATTGTTTCAACATTTACTTTATCATATTAATGTGGCATAATGGAGGGAAACTGTATTCTAGTCAGAAGCAGCAGTTTGAATTCTTGTTCTGCTACACACTAGCTGTGCAACCTTGGACAAGTTTCTTTCCATCCTTGGCTTCGGTTTGCTCGAGGATACTAATCCCAGCTGATCTCCCCTTACTGTTTTGAGGATCAAAAGAAATGATCTAATTGATATTGTACTGTGAACTATAAAGTGCCACATAAATGAAGGTGCTTATTATTCCTTGAGCCCTGGGCCTGTCAGACCATATGATCTTTTTCCAGGGTTGTTTGTTTATAGTTGATTAATTCCTGCCCCCACTCCCACTCTACCTCAGCCTGCTTTTTGAGGCCCACAGAGGTGGGAGTCTGGCAAAGATATAAAAAGCCACAGCTTTCATGTCAACAGTTCCTCTCCCACGCAGTCCTTCTTCTGTCCCCCTATTCATATGGCTTCTTAATCACAAGCCATGAATGAAGCAACACCTTCCAGCCCCACATTGGGATTCTGCCAGCTTGACTGCCTCAGACCTCAGAGAAGACCATCCTCCTTGGAAGGATTCTTCATGGCTGACTTAATTTTCTCAGGGAGAGATTTCATTGCCTGCTCAAAAAAAAAAAAAAAAAAAAAAAAAAAAAAGGAGCTTTTGTTTTGTTCTGTTTATATTGTGTTTTATTTTGAAAATGTCTTTAATGATCAGCAAAGTGCTCCTGCAAGAGCATCACCCTGATGGCATTCCATCTTTTTCATCTCATGTCACATTAACTGTCCTGACAAAGTGTAAGGTGGATTTCTCACCGCCAGCATGATGAGCACTGCTGATGCTTGAAACAAAGCTTGGCGCTTTCCCTTAGTTCACAGCATCATTATAGACAATAAAAATTCTGGGAGCAGGACTTTCCTGGCAATTTTCGTTTGGGGGATGATGTATGAGACAGAGAAAAGTCCATTTTGGACTATGAGCTGCTGACATGGGGAAAACTACTTGTTCCAGATAAAATAAGTCAATTTAACTCAGAAGATACATGAAGGGTAGAACTATACTCTTGTAAGGTGGCATGACCTTCTTCTAGTGTTAAAAATAAACAAACATTCTGTGCTCAGACAGAACTGGAAGGTTATGCTTCTTTTTTAAGTTGAGGGGATATCTGGTCACGGAAGTAGAAAATATGCTTGAATTTTAGTTTTACCATTTACTATCTGTACAACAATAGGTCTGATGTATGTTTATTTATAAAGTGGGAATAAAAATACCTGCTGTATCACCTCCTGATGTGTTTTGAGGATTAAGGGGCAATTTATTTATGTATGTATGTATTTATTTATTTATTTATTTATTTATTTATTATTGATTTCAGAGGGAAAGAAAGATAGAAGCATCAGTGATGAGAGAGAATCATTGACTGGCTGCTTCTTGCACACTCCCTACTGGGAATCAAGCTCACAATAGAGCATGTTCCCTGACCAGGAATCAAACAAAGACCTCCTGGTTAATAGGTTGACACTCAACCACTGAGCCACACTGCCCAGGCAAGGGATACTTTCTTTATGTGCAGGATACTTTCTGATTTTAAAGTATTTTCACATGAGAAGTTGAAAATATCCAATTAGGAACATGGGTTTGGGGGCAGCAATATGTGTCTGAATCCCATTCTGATTATTTTCTAGCTCTGTGACCTTGTACAAGTTTTTTAAACTTGCTGAGTGTAGGTTTCATCATTGTTCAAAGGTGAATTGTAATATCAAAGTTATAGGGCTGTTAGAAGGATTAAATGATACATGTGGTATGCACTCGATAAGTGGTTGCTGATTATATCTTACTAGAGGCCCAGTGCACAAAAATTTGTGCACTTGGGGGGTTCCATCAGCCTGGCCTGTGCCCTCTCGCAGTTTGGGACCCCTTGGGGGATGTCCACCTGCTGACTTAGGCCTGCTCCCTGGGGGATTGGGCCTAAGCTGGAAGTCAGACATCCCTCTGGAAACCCGGGAGCCCCCGAGGGATGTCCACTTGCCAGTGAGGAGCATGCCTAAGCTGCAGTTGGACATCTTTAGTGCTGCTGAGGAGGTGGGAGAGGCTCCTACCACCACTGCTGTACTGGCAGCCGGCAGCCTAGCTTGTGGGTGAGTAGAGCTTCCCCTGTGGGAGTGCACTGACCACCAGGGGGCAGCTCCTGCACTGAGCATCTGCCCCCTGGTGGTCAGTGTGTGTCATAGTGACCAGTCATTTCCAGTCATTCTGCTATTGGGGTCAATTTGCATATTACCCTTTTATTATATAGGATAGAGGCCTGGTGCATGGGTGTGGGCCAGCTGGTTTGCCCTGAAGGGTGTCACAGATTGGGGTGGGTGTCCCTCTGGGGTGAGGAGCTGAGGGCCATTTTCAGACTGGCCACACCCTCTTCAGGGTGGGGGTCCCTGCTGGGGAGTCTGGCCAGCCTGCATGAGGGGCTGATGGCTGATTGCAGGCAGGCCAAGCCCCCCCAGCGGGGACCCTCACCCCATGAGGGTGTGGCCAGCCTGGGTGAGGGGCTAATGGTTGTTTGCAGGTTGGCCACAGACCCTTCAGGGTGGGGGTCCCCACTTGGGTGCCTGGTCAGCCTGGATGAGGGGCTAATGGCTGTTTTCAGGCTGGCCACAGCCCCTTCAGTGTGGGGGTCCCCACCTGGGTGCCTGGCCAGCCTGGGTGAGGGGCTAATGGCTGTTTTCAGGCTGGCCACACCCCCTTCAGGGTGGGGGTTCTTGTTGGGGTGCCTGGCCAGTCTGAGTGAGGGGCTGATGGCTGTTTTCAGGCTGGCCAAGCCCCTTCAGCTGGGACCCTCAACCCATGAGGGTGTGGCCATCCTGGGTGAGGGGCTGATGGCTGTTTGCAGCCTGGCTGCAGCCCCCAGTCACCCAAGCTCCCAGTGGAGGCTGGCTGGAAGCAGCTGTCTGGGATTTATTTATCTTCTATAATTGAAACTGTGTTGCATTGAGCATAGGCTACAGCAGGCCAGGGCAGGCGGGAAGCTTGGCTTCCTCCATTGCCGGGGCAAACAAGACTCCTGCTTGCTCCAGCTCCCTGGCTGCTGGCCACCATCTTGGTTGGGCTAATTTGCATATAGTCACTCTGATTGGCTGGTGGGCGTGGCTGGTGGGCGTGGCTTGTGAGTGTAGCGGAGGTACAGTCAATTTGCATGTTTCTCTTTTATTAGATAAGATTTGCTTTCTACCAACCAGTGAGGAAAGAAGAGCAACTCTTAATCACATGGTTTCCACTGAGAAGCAGTTGGTAACTGGGGGGCCCAGAAAGATGAAGTGTGTTAACTCTTCCTAAATCTAGCAGGAATATCCTGTAAAGCCACATCAGTACTTGTGACTGCTCTTTGTTAGAATAAAATTGTATCTTCCCTTTGAAGCAGAAAACAGTCTTCCTGAAGGTTACCTGGGGGATAAAATGCCCCAAGATTATATGCTGTTGATTCATAGAAATCCTGTTACTTCTGGCTCAGTGGAATCCCTGGAGTCTGAGACATCCTCTACAGAAGATCTTTGCTTTTAATATTTCTGATACACCTCCCACGTGGGGAGAAGGAAACAAGGATGTGTCAACCAAAAAGGAAACTGTGATACTCATGGTAAATTGCTTTCATAAGCCACGATGGTCTTGGTAGCACAAGACCATTACATAGATGCCTTCTCCCTCAGCTAGTGGGTCTTGGAGGGCAGAATGTTAGAATTGAGAGGCTCTTAGAAATCATCTAAGAAATTATATATGTGAATAAACATAAGCTATTTACCAATGTTAAAATATGTACTGTAACCAATGTGCCAAGTTAGTGATTAATTAGAACCAAGATTTGGGCCTCTCAACTCCCAATGTACAAAGTTTCACCTTTGCATTGGAGGTACTGTAGGAAATCTTGAGATAAATACGACACCATCTTTGCCCTCAAAGCTGAAAATTGAGATAAAATATGGACATATGGCTTTATCCACAGGTAAAGATTATAGTTCTTTTCAAAATAATGTGGGAGTCAGAGAAAATAAACTATACCTGGTTTAGAGAATCAGGTGTGGAAACTAAAAGATTGGCCTTTGAGCACAACCCCGATGACCAGATGCATGAAAAAGAAAAAACAAGTAGATGCAATGAGTGACTACAGTAAAAAGATGATCATTTCTTTATGAGGTAGAGAGAGTGTAAGTTCTTCATCTTCCCTCAGCCTCAGTTTCTCAGGAAAGTGAAAACAGGCATATTTTCCCTGTATGGTTAGCTGATGTACATGAAAGCGGTGTGCTCAAATACTCTCTTTTTTTCCTCTCATTCTCTCTGGTCTATCTTCTAGGCTGTTGATGGTTTTAAATTTTCCCTGAGTCTTAAAAGTCTGCATTAGACTTATATCACTGAGCTGTTGTCAGAAGTGGGTAATAAAAATACCCTAACAATTAAAAAATAAGTTTTGCACAATTGAAAGTCAGAAAGAGGACATTTTTCTGAGTACACATTCCCCATGAACACACTTTTGCAGAGTAGGAGTGCTGTTATTGACTAGCCTTCATGTGTTTCTTCTGAAGCATGGGCAACCATTGTGTTTAGGTAGAATCCTGGTGACAGAGGGTTCTCAGAGCTGAGAGCATCAACTTGTAGAAAGAGAGACTGAAAAGGAAGGAAGGGGTGTCAAATAAAGGAATAGAGTATTGGAAGTTAGGAGGAGGTAGGACTGCCAGAATTAATTAATAAAAAATACGGAATAGTTAGTTAAATTTGAATTTCAGATAAACAAAAATATGACTTTTAATATAAGTATGTCCTAAATATTATAGGGGACATACTTATCCTAAAAATAATTGTTTATCAGAAATTCAAATTTTACTGAGTATCCTGTATTTTATCTGGCTATCCTACGTGGATGGAGCAGGAAGGCCAGGGGGTTAAGTTGTAATAAAAATGATTGTTTATAGAAAGAGATTATAGTTTTAAAAGTGCCTAAGGTTTTACATCTTATTTTAACCCCACATTAACAAAATATAAATACTGTTCCTCTAACTATAGAAATGATAAAAGTTGAGGTTCAGAGAGTTTGGGTGACTTACCTACGGACATGCCATAGGTAAGTGTTAAGCACTGACGCTCAGTTAGTTTTTAAACTTCTTAGTTTGAGATAATTTTAGGCTTACAAAAATTATAAAAATCATGCAGAGCATTCCTATAAACTCTTCACCCATCTCCCTCTAATATTAGCATCTTATACCAGTATAATTATAGGACAATATCAAAACTAAAACATTAACTTTGGTACAGAACTAGCCATTACAGTACAGGCTTTACTAAGATTTCTCCAATTTTCCCACTGGTGTCCCTTTTCTCTCTCAGGATTCAATTCTTATTCCCACATTACTGTCAGTTGTCATGTCTTCTTAGTCTCCTAAAATTTCACCATCTGGAACAGTTCCTCACAGTTTTTCCTTGTCTTTCATGATCCTAACACTTTTGAAGAATACTGATGAGTTATTTTGTAGAATATGCTTTAGTCCAAGTTTGTCTGATTTTTTTTCAAATCATATTAAAGTCATTGGGAAGGCTACCAAAGAGATGATGTGTCCTTCTCAGAGCATATCAGATTATGTTGATACACACTATCGGTGAAATTAATCTTGATCACTTAGTAAAGATGGCATCTGCTGGGCTTTTCCACTGTAAATGTACTACTTTGCCCTTTGTGATTACTAATATTATGAGAGGAGATACTTTGAGACTATACAAATATTCAGCTTATACTTAAACTTGCACCTACTAATTTTGGCATCTATTGGCGAATCTTGCTTACTGCCATGATTATTGTGGTGTCCTACTTATTTTCTATTTTCTAATTTCTTCCACATTTATTAATTGGAATTCTTCTGTAGGAAAGAGTTGTAGCTCCACTCCCATTTGAAATCAGTTATTGTAATTCAAAGTTTACCATTCTTTTCCCTAAGTACAGGTGAAAATAGTTACGAGTTTGAGTTACTGTGAGTGTATGATTGTGCAAAGGAAAGGGGATGGGGATAATTTGTTCATTTCCCAAGTATTGATCAAACACATATTTCTATACAAAGCACTGTATGATGCATTGTGAAAAAAAATGCACAAAAAATTCCAAGGAGATTGATAAATCAAAGATTGTTGCTTAAGTTCCTCTGTATAAAAGAGATAATGAAACTTCTCAACTGAATATTGAAATGATAAATGATTACATTGATGATTATGGCAAGGATAAATGCATCATAATGCAGTTATCAAGCTCTCTATGCAAGGTCAGTTCTGTGTAGTGTAGAATATCCCTCACCAGATGATCACATATATGTGAGATCCCGATGTCTCCTTCCACAAGGCTATAAGCATTATAGCCTCTTTCTCCTAATTCATACAGAGAAGAACTCAATTAGAAGATAATAGTTTGACTGTACTCGGGACTCATGATTTCATTCCTGCCTGGAAGAGATTATGAGGATCAGAGAATTCAAGCATTGCTTCTCATGAGGAAATTGGGAATTAACTTACACATAGTACCTAGAAAAGTTAAACTTCTATTCTTGATGCTTTCTTTCTTAACAGGTGACTGTAATAGACCATAGGGGTATAACCTCAGTAACCAAATATCATGAGAGGATAAAGGACTGGCATGTTCAAAAGATTTTCAGCCCCACCAGCATGCCTAAGTGCTTGAGCATCTACCTATGAACTAGGAGGTTATGAACTAGGAGCATCTACCTATGAACTAGAAGATTCGATTCCCAGTCAGGGCACTTGCCCAGGTTTCCGGCTTAATCCCCAGTGTGGGCATGCAGGAGGCAGCCGATCAATAATTCTTTCTCATGATTGATGTTTCTATCTCTCTCTCCTTCTCTTTTCCTCTCTGAAATATATATATATATATATATATATATATATATATATATATATATATATATTAAAAAGATTTTCAAACTGTAGTCTATTATTTTAAGCAGTAGTCAATAAAGCTAAAAGCTTTAAGGAGAAAACTAATTGTTTCTTTGTGTGGAATGTAATGAGATCAAAGAGGGGCAAATGTAGATTTTCCTTGTGTGGTTCAGTGGTTTCCTAGGTTCTCTCCTATGTAGGAATCATTTGCAAATTCATGTAGCATGTGGATTTTGTAGGACACCCCCACGAGGAAGGCTGCTGCAAAGAGAACTTAGCTCCATTATACTAATAACACTAAAAAAATATTTTCCTAACAGTAGAGCTTTCATTAACATTCTTACTCAAGTGCAGGAAAGTTTGAGAAGCGGCAATAGCCTGCATTTTAAAGATGAGCAAAATGAGGTTCATTTCCATTAATCCATTTTTGCTAACAATGCTGAATCTTCATCTTGGACCCAAGTGCTCTGATGCTAGAGTGTGATTTTCACGTTATGCTGTATGGACTCTGGTCAGCAATATTCCTGAAGTTTTTTATGAGTGTAACTAGCATGGTCATATGTCCATTTTGCCCAGGACAGTTAAGATTTATGCTTTTTGTTACAACCTAATTATCAAAAGTATGAATCTCTACTCTAAAAAATATGCCATTTTGGACCAGAAAACATGTGGTCACCCTTTTTAGAGGAAGGTTCAGAGGAATTCCAACTTGGGTTGCATGCAATCTTTAAACTTATATTAAGGAAATCACTAATAACCCCCCTAAATGTTAAGAAATTATTATGTCATTTAATAATTATGTGAATTTTGATGTTGGAGTAGTATATAGATATATAATGACACACATTAACACACACACATGTATGTATAAAATATTTAATGACCTGGTAAAAAGGCTCTCAAAAAAGGCAAAATTATTATTGGATTATATATATATATATATATATATATATATATATATATATATATATATGATTACACTTGGGTAATGAGATTAAAGGTTATTTTTAAAAAATATGTTTCTGTATTTCCAAGTAGTCTACAATGATCATGTAAAAAAATTATAACCAAAAAAAATCTTTAAAATATCTCAGAATTACAGGGCCTCTATTAACATGAGAATATGAAATTGCTATCTTTGAGAAAAGGAGACCCCAAAAATAAGAGTCTAACAACATAATAATTCTCACAAGTAGATCAGAGCTTTATATTATCAAGAACTTTCTGACCATATTTTCTCATTTACACTTGGGAAGAGTGCTCACAGTTGTAAACGTATCCCCCATTTTGCAGGTGAAGCTAAAATGCAGATATGCAGTGAACGAGGCAGACCTGGGACTTCAGGTTGTCCAGACTAAAACCCTTTACCACTGACTCTTATCCTACATTAGCTTTTAAAGTGAACAGTGAGACGCTGAGCTTATAAGGAGAGGCTAATTTCTTTGTGCTTCTAGTTTTTCACCTTGTTTGTTTTATTATAGTAGCCATCCTAACGAGTGTGAGGTAGAATCTCAGTGTGGTTTTGATTTTCATTTTCCTGATAGGAATTTTAAAAGAGATTATTTTGATGTTAGTGGATTAAACAGATAATGAGCCAAGGTATGATGAAGGCCACTGAGAGAAGCTTTTCCTTTACTTAAACAGCCTTTTCGTCAGCTGTTGCTGTTAAATTTTCTCTTAAACCATTCAGGACAGTGACTACAACTTAGAAACCTAGGTTCCAAGCATGTATTTGTTGTGATGTGCCTGCTGTATGATTTATGGCGACTTGCTTTCTCCTCTGGCTCTGGGTTTCTCCAGCTGCAGAATGAAAACGTGTAGCCAGATCACCTCTCTGATTCTCTCCAGCTCTGACAATTTGTGATTCCAGGCTTCTGAGCTTAGGGGAGGAGTAAATTCCAAAGCTGAGTTCCAGAAGCACCCTGTCTAACTTGGGCTCTACTTTTCTTTGCATTTGGAAAAAGCCCAATGAAAAGGTCATTTTTGCAGACATCTTGAGGTTGTGCCCCAGTGTCCTCATTAAATAACAGGAGCCTAGACTGGCAGGCCCCGGGGAATATTCGATCAAGGAGAAAAAGGCCAAGTCATTACTGGAACCCTATCATCAGAGCTGTAAACACAAGCATTCATTCCTAGGCTTTAGCTGAAAGCATGCACAATTGTGCCCTCCCTCCCTCTCCTTATACAGGTTCCGTTTGTCAAATGTGTCTGACTATTCCGATAAGTCACAAGAGGCAGCAAGGGAGAAAGAGAAAGAAAGAAAATTACAACCGTAAATAGACTCTGAACATACAAAGATCAAAATAGACAGCCTCTGGCTTTACTGGATGAGTCACCGTTGCAGCCCAGACCGCAAAAACAAGCGTGCATCCCTACTTAGTAGCAGTCTTCCTGTCTGGAAAGGAAATGTTGCTCTGATTGGAGATATTGGCCATTTTACAGACTTCAAAGCAACTGAACAGACAAGATGGGGAATTGGTAAAATGTTTCCAAGTGTTGTCTGGAGAATAGGTACTCAACTCTGATTTGAAGCTGCCTAGAAATACTTTCATCTTTAACCAATGCTGCCTTTGTTTGTTTCTTTTGTATAGAGGTCTTCAGTTCTGGTATAGTATATGTATTTATTTTTCCTCAAATAATGTAAGTTGTTTTTTTGGTTAAGACTTGGATTATGAGCACTGGGCTGAGCACTGTGAGGGATGGAGTGATGAGTTGACATAAAGACCATTTAATGAAGAAGTAAGACTAGTCCACATATCACAATATTATGAAAGAAAAAATAATGGCCCAGGCCAGGTAACTTAATTGGTTAGAGCAGGGGTCCTCAAACTTTTTAAACAGGAGTCCAGTTCACTGTCCCCCAGACTGTTGGAGGGCCGGACTAAAGTTTTAAAAAAAAGCTATGAACAAATTCCTATGCATACTGCACATATCTTATTTTGAAGTAAAAAAACAAAATGGGAACAAATACAATATTTGTATTTGCGTGTGGCCCACAGGCCGTAGTTTGAGGACCCCTGGGTTAGAGCATCATCCTGATATGCCAAGGCTGAGGGTTTGATCCCCAGTCAGGGCACAAATAAGAATCAACAATGAATGCATAAATAAGTGGAACAACAAATCAACATTTCTCTCTCTCTCTCCCTCTCTCTTCCCTCTCTTTCTCTCCTTTCTTCTCTCTCTAGGGTGCTTAGACAACAAAAGTGGACCTTGACAAATGTTCTACCAGATTAAGAGACTAATGTGGAGAAAGCCTACATGTATTCAGGATTTAGCAACGAGTCCAGGTTTAGTTTGGTGTGTAGTGAACGAGTAAGGGAGTAGAAGAAATAAAGCTTGGAAGAGAGATTGGGACAAAATATGGAAGGGATTTGAATGCAAAGATGAAGATTATAGGATTTGTTCAGTGAAGATGGGGAGGGAAGAGGCAGTTACTCTATGGGAAGATAATGCCAGCTGTGGGGAGAGAAAGATGAGGGATAAGTAAGATCCAGAAAGATCAATTAGGAGACTACTGTTAAGAAATATATATTTAATCATAAACCCTGGCTGTTGGCATAGAGCACACTTTCCTAAGTGATAGGGGTGAGAAGAGTGTCTTTCGATCTTCCAACAGAGCTCTTAAATCCCTTGGAATTCCCTGGGTAATAGGAATGTCTTTTTTTCTAATGAGATAACTGGGGGCCCATGATACCTTCAAGATGAGGGCAAGTCACTAAAAAGATCAAGATATGATTAGAGGGTTGGAACTTTTAACTGTATTTCCTAACTTCTAAAGTGGAGAGAGAAGAAAGTGGCTGGAGCTTGAGCCAATCACCAACAGCCAATGATGTAATCAACCATGTCAAAGGAGTAAAACTTCCATAATAACCCTTAAGCAATAGTGAGCTTCTGTGTTGATGAACACATTGAGGTATGGGGAGGAGACGTGTTCAAAGGGCATGGAAGCTCCATGCTCCTTCCCCTGTATGTTGCCCTCTGAATCTCTTGCGTCTGGCTGTTTAAGCCTTGTATTCTGCAAAATAAACCAGTAATAGTAAGTAAAGTATTTTCCTGAGTCCTAAAAGTTGTTTTAGAAAATTAATAAACCTGAGGAGAGAGTTTTGGGAACCTCCTGAAGTTATAACCACTTGGTCAGAAGTAAAGGTAGCAGGTCTGGCCTCTGAAGTAGAAGTGGTCTTGTGGAAACCAGCTCTGAACCTGTGGGGTCTACGCCAACTCTGAGTAGTTACTGTTAGAGTATTGGAGACTTCTTTGGTGTGGGAAACCCTCCCACACACATTTGGTGTTAGAAATGTTGTGAATAAAAATAACCCACTGTCCCCCCACCTAGAACATTCTTTCTGGAGTTGGAGAGGAGAAGATCTACAGAAAAGGGTGAAGTTATTATGTCTGGACTTCTAGTTGAGTCAGAGAGGCTATCGATATAAACACATTCACCATCACAAAATGGTCCTGTGTCTGTTAAAGTTATTAAGCCAAAGGGTCAGAGAGATTCAGCTGTGGCCAACTCAGTTGGACACAAATAAAAGCAGATTGCCCACTTTATAGAGAAATTTGGGGCAAGTAGTTTCAGCTGGCTTATTTGCACTGCAGGCTGTATTTGCTACTTGGGGTTCTGAGTTCAATAGGTTGGCTCCTCAACCACATTTTCTCTCCAGTCTATGATTTCTTTCCAGCCATACTCCCACCTCGCGGTCTTTAGAATGAAGTGCTGCTTGGAAGGAAGAGCACCCACCTGTCTCTATGTTGGTTTCTCTGCTGCGTGTTTGACCTTGGGGAAATTACTTTCTCTCTCTGGGCCTTGGTTTTTTATCTGTAAAATGAGCATGGTACATTTTTCACTATCCAGAGTCCCTTGCAGCTCCAACAGTGTAGGATGTATATTTAGAATAAGCAGTTTCCATTACTAATGTTATCTTTCACAAAACAAACCCATCTCATAGAATCCTCTTGACAGCCCTAAGAATAAGCAGTGCAGGTATCATTACTTAAACATATTGTACAGATGTGTAAATAGAGGCATAGAAACACATAGGAGGAAAGTAATCTTCACAAGGACCTACAGTGACTTAATGATATAGTCAGGACTAGATCAGGACATACAGTGATTTGCTAACATAGTCAGGACTAGATCCTCAGCCACCTGACTCCCAGCCCGAGTGCTCTCTCCACGCTCCCAGGCTGCACCAACACCGAGGAAGGATCAGTGAAGTACATTTAAGGAACATGCTCATTTTCCATGATTGTTCTTAAATACTCCGTATTTCCATTTTTTCTCCTCCATGTGGCCAGGGCAAAGAAAGGGAACCATTGACCAGGATCACTGGAGTTTTACTTGTGAAAGACATTTCTTTAAAACCATCTGCTTTCATTGGGATGTGCAGATGTCAAGCTCCCATTTGCAGCCATTACTTCCAGGACCAGCTGTAGGAGGTTATGCATTTGGATGTGGTCAGCAGGCAGAGGCTGGACCATCTACACTTCTTAGTGTGCATTATGGAGATTGTCATGGAGACTACTTAAGGGCCAAATGGGATGTTGGAGTTTATCTAATATTTATCTAGTGCTTGATCATTTCTATGCATTTATAATAGTTGTTTGCCATCTTCTTGAACTACAACATCACTTCTGGAACCTGAACCTAGATTGTCAGCCATCTGTTGACATCTTCACATGATTTCCCCATAGTCTACTCACATTCAATACAAGGAAGCAAGACTTGTGTTATCTTCCCCAAATACTTCTCTTTTCTTCTCACATTGCATTGCCATCAATTCAGTCCAACAGCTGAAACCTGATATTTTAAAACCTATTCTTCTGCATTTAGTAAGTCCTGATTAGGTCTTCTGACTCTCTCACATGCAACCCTTTGTGAACTCATGTCCACTTTCCCTCTTCAGGCCCTTCACCATACTTCCTGGACTATCCAGGTAGCATCCTGATTGCTCAGAGCCTTCGATAGGCATATATGCATTTTAAATTTCTAAATGAAAATATAAGATGCATTTTACCACACTTATTGACCATGAACATTTTTCCCCATATCATTTTCTGGGAAATACTAGTCTAGCCATTCCAGATGAATTATAGTCCCTAATCATTGTTAAACTGTCCACCCCTCTTTGTCACTGCACTTGTTATTTCCTCTGCTTAGAATGCTCTTCTTCCTGACTCTTGCCATCTGGGGAAATCCCACATTTGTTTCACAACCCAATTCAAATGTCTCCTACTCTCTGAAGCGTTCTTTGATCCTAAGTCACAGCATAATCCCCAAGCTCTTAGAGAGCTGAGTACTTGTCACTATTATAACATTTAAATTATGTCCTACTTGTGTGTGCTTGTGTCTATCTCCAAACACATTCTAAATAAGGAACTGTATTCTAACTCTTCTTTCTGTTACAATCCTAGAATGGTGATTCTGTTCTTTTTCACTTCCTTTCACATTAATAGAGTAACTTATGGTTGATGCTTGATGAATCTGATGCACTAAACAAGCGTCAGTTCTAGTACAAGGGTCTCCAGCCTCTTCACCTCCCCAACTACCCAGGTCTAGAAGGGAACCACTGGGGGTTATACTGGAAGCATTAGGAGAGAGAGAGAGAGAGAGAGAGAGAGAGAGAGAGAGAGAGAGAGAGAGAGAGAGAGAGAGAGAGATGAGACAAGTATATTTTCAATTACAGTAAAGATCCTTATGGGAGGGGATGTCAAGAAAAGGAGAGTCACTTGTGGAGACCAGATATTAGGCAAGATTCCTGAAGCTTCAGTGTCAACATCTCACATTGACTGAGTACCCATTTTATGACGGGAATTGGGCTGGGTGCTGTGGAAGCATATGAACCCTCAAGGAGCTTCTAATTTATAATGGGGTTGCTTATAACTCCTGGTTCCCATGAAGAGAAACCAACTCTGCTAGCTAAATTTAGATAAATTTATTTTGAGGATGTGGGGTGTCTGAATCCAAGGGCAAATACCTAGATCTTGAACTGAACTAGAACCATGAGATGGAGAGCTACAAGAAATCCAAGTAGTTCTATTTGGCCATTACGCTCTCTATGCATCTGTTTTATATTTCTTTCTTGCTATAGGTGGATATTCTTAGTGTTTCCAGTTATTTATGATTCATAAAGCTCTATTAGGTATGTGGCTAGCACTGGATATCCCTTTAGCATACATAGTTACCTTAGACACATCATTTCTCTAATTCTCCCATCTGTGAGATGAAAGATTCGACCCACACAAATTTCAGCTGGGATGGTCTATTTTGACAAGTTCTGTCTTAAGTCATTTTTCAGACTTGATGGAATTATAAATAAATATAAAACACATGAGGAAATAATGACTCCCTGGGAAAATTCACATCCAACTCTGGATTCCAATGACCTTGGCCAGACAATAAAAGCTGTTTTGTTATAACAAGTGAGCAAAAGATTCCTCTCTGACGTGTAACTCTTCTGCCTAGGAATATTCCAGGCCTCTCTAACACCACTGCCTTCTCCTGTCCTTGTCTCTGTTAGGACAGCATTTACCTCTCTGCCCTATCTCCCATTTGAATTTCAACTCCGAGTTATCCCAAGGATATTTGCATATTTGAAACGTATTTGCCAAAGTATCTTCCAATACTTTACTTAGCTAAGTAACTCTTCAGTTTTGGGACATACATTTCCCATCTGTTCAATAATAATACTATAGTATTTACAAAGTGTTTTTATATCACCTTATTTGATCTCCACAATAATTAGTCAGTCAACAATCTTTCATTCAATAAGTCAGCCAACAATTTTTATTGAAGGTCTACAGCATACCAGGTACCAGGTTATGTGTAGGGATATAATATTGAACAAAATGGATATGATCCCTGCTCTGGTGGAGCTTATAGTCTAGAGCAGCGGTTCTCAACCTGTGGGTCGCGACCCCTTTGACAGTCGAATGACCCTTTCACAGGGGTCGCCTAAGACCATCCTGCATATCAGATATTTACATTACGATTCATAACAGTAGCAACATTATAGTTATGAAGTAGCAATGAAAATAATTTTATGGTTGGGTCACAACATGAGGAACTGTATTTAAAGGGCCAGAAGGTTGAGACCCACTGGTCTAGCAGGACAGAGTTCATATTTTTCTTCCTATTTTAAGACAAAGAGACTAAGGTGAAATGATTTGTCCCAGATGGATGGTAGAGCTAGGACTCATGTGGGCTTTCCATTCACAATCCAGGTCTCTACTTTTGCCACTGTTCTGCTCACTGCCATTGGATAATCCCTGAACACTCTCTAGGAGTTAACTGAAAAGAATATTTAATACCAATGAGGATGTCAGAATGGCAAGTAGAGAAGCTCAAAGTGTCAAATGTGAAAAAATAAGCAAATAAACCAGCTTCTGAAAACCCCCGACCTGGGGGAAGGGAACAGATCCCAAACCAAAACAGGAACAACAGAACAGCAGCCACCACTGGAAAACAAAAACAAAACTGTGTGTTGCCTAAAAGCTAGACCCCAGCAGGATGCCCTTACATTGTACAAAGTGGTGTGTGATGTGAGCATGGCAGTCCCGCTGTGAAAAGAACTAACTCTACATTTGTATCTTTCAAGCAGCAGTCCTGATTGACTGGCTGAGTTGGACTCAGAAGTGCATGGGCCACAGCTTTGCCTCTTGCCTGTTGAAGGATGCTCAGTAGGGGTTCCAGTGGGGTGGCAAGGAGGAATGGGGTGAGCAGGGAGAGGAAAGATACCTTCATGGGGTATCTGCCATACTAACAACACATTATGCGTGCATTTCCAAGGCCAACACCCTCCCCTTCTCATATCTCTGTATGTATCAAGTTCAGGCCTTGGTTGGTAGATGTGTAGAAAAATAGATGTGATTCCCCACTCCCTCCCCAACCCCCTGAGCAGTAATAAGAAATCTTCTAAACTTCAATGGGCATTTACATGTGCTTCTGTGTCCCTCCATCTTCAAGATAGAAAATATTTCTCACGCATTTCATAGCCCAGGGCAACTAATCCCACAAATAGTGGATGAACACAGAGGAAAAAGAAGAGAGAATACTTTCTCAGACTTTCATTAAGGGTTAAATAAGATAGGGACCATGCTTCAAGGGGAGAGAGACATATGTAAACCTTAATTCCATTATAATCAAATTAAGAGGCATGCACATGTTTTGTGAAATCCCAAAGGAAAAAATAATGGGTAGACCCTGGAGGTAGGAGTTTGCTCAGTAGGAAAGTGTAGTTGGAGCTGAGAAAAGTGGCGAGGCAGGGAGAAAAATCACCACGTATGCCATGGCTAGGAGGATTGAAAATGCATGATGCGCCATGGAGTGTTTGATAAGATACTGATTGGGTTTCTGGTAACAGCATACTTTGTGTAGTGAGATAAAATAGGTGATTGTTTTTTCTAAGGAAGGCTACTACTTTTTCAACCAACCAACTAACCTCAGTGGCTTAAGTGAGTAAACTTTCATTTCTCACTCACTTCATAGCCCAATGAAGGTTGGCAGGGGATAATGATCCAGACAGTCATTCAGGGGCCCGCATTCCTTCCATTCTGTCTTCCCATAGGTCCTTGAGTCTTTGCACTTAGCTGGTAGATGGAGAAAGAGAATAAGAATGGATCATGTACACATAGATTAAAGGAAGGCCAGGAAGCGTGTACTGCACTCTTACTAACATTTATTTGGCCAGAATCTAGCCACATGGCCACACTTATCTGCAAAGCATCCTGGGATTTAGTGGGTAAGGGAAGACCATGTATTGTTGAGCAGAACATTCTCTACTCTAGTTTGGAGTCTGGAGAACAGGAGGATGGAAAGAATAAGGGCTCTATGTGTACCTGCTGGGATAAAAGCCTTCTAGCTTCCTGAGGGAGGAAAGGAATCAGGGAGGGCTTTAGGTGAGAGGTGCCTGTTGCCAGACTCTTGAGAAAAAAGAAGGAAGAAGATGAAAGATACTTGTATCTAGACAGAAAACTTCTGCTCTAGCCATGAGTAAATAAACAAGAAATCATTTCAGCTGGGCTTTTAAAACCCTATCAAGTAGACAGTTCTAATATTTATAGAGTCCTCAGTGGTAACTGTTCTTAGCTGTGATCTTCACAATGATCTTGGGAGGAGGACCTGGTTGAGAATTATCACCCTCATTTTAGAAGTGGAGAAACCTATGCTCAGAGAGATTACATGACTAACCCAGGGTTGCACAGTAAGTAAGAGACAGACTTGCAACTCAAACCCATATTGCGTTCTTTCTACAATTCTAGGGATCCTTCTCTGCATAAGGGAGCTGCTGACCACTTTCTGGTAATCTGACCTAGATCAGACCCTAGACATGAGGCCAGGATCCTGAGAGAAATTCTCCTCAATCACCCTCCCTTCTGTCTGCCTGACTTTTGGAATCAGTGAACCAACTCCTCGTTCAGAGAGCATGTACATGTTAGCTGTCAAACAGCGCATGCAACATCTGACAGCACTAATATCACTGTTTGTATTATCAGACAATTACCAGTCGAGTTCATATTCATAATTTGACTAACAACTCGCGACAATGATTATTTTTCCTTTCCTGGCGAAACAAATATAGCAGCATTTTCTTTTCAGCATCAGCGCTGATGCTCCTTGGCATTCTATCAGCTGAAGGAATTTTTTTTTTCAAAAAAAAATGTTAGTTGTACTCCCCCACATCTCACTAACTTTACAGTCCCCCATGGCATCTGTGTGCAGTGAACTGAGCTGTTGAGACTAAATGTAATTTGCAATCAAGCTTCTGTTAACATGGAAATGTACCGGCTGGTCTGCTGCAATATGGGTTCTCATTCTGTCTAGCATATGGTTGCATTAAATCCAGTCTCCAGAATGTCTCTTGTTACCACATTGTCAATCCGTGCAGAGCGGAGAACCCTAAAAAACCACTAAAGAAACATATTTTTGGAATTGGCTCTGCTATTGGATCTTGACAAGAACTGTCCAAAGTCATACTTGGTTACTTGAAATGAACTAGCCCTGTCAGATCTTATGCTCACCTTTACACAGAGACACACAGTAAACTTGAAACCCATTTAAATGCTCTGTACCCCCAAGCACAAAAGTTACACTGGAGGACAAAGTAAAAGGATAAAGTGAAGCACCTAGTTCCTTTAGGTACTTTTCAGATGAATTTACTGTTTTCTTTTCTTGATATATCAATATTTAAAGAGTGCCAGAATATTAGATTTGCATGGAACTTTAGTAGTCTTTGCAGCTAAAAGCATAGGTTGTGGAATCAAATGAACTTGGGCTTGAATCCTCATGCTATCCCTAGCTTGGTAACCTTGGGCACATTCTGAAGCTTTGTCCGCCTCCTTTTCTTCATCAATGAAATGGAGGGTAATAAAAGTACCCTCGCAATTTAGGGTGTTGTGGGGGATTAAATTCCTAAGCACACCACCTGACTAAATCAACGGTAGTCATTATTATTCAGTACCTCTTCCCCACCATCCCTATTCCCCTATCAGATACTTAAATAGCCCCATAACATCGCCCACTATTGTTCTCTTGCTCTGGTTTTGTGTCCCTTTGTGTCTGGGATGTCAGTTCCTTCTAACACAGCCCATTCTCTCCTGTACAACTCCGTTAAGCAGTTTTTCCTAATCTTAAACACAAGTCTCACCCCACCTCAAGCCTTTCTTCTGGGGCACACAGAGAAAGTCTAATTGGGTGGTGGCCCTTCAGATATTTGGAGGGGCTACATACACCCTGCAAGCACTCTCTATTCTCATTCAGGACTTCTTGTTCCTTCAACTTCCACAGTTTATGTAACAGTGAGTCCCTTTACTAGCCTGGACCCCCCATTTCAGAGTGGCTTGGGCATACCCATGCTGCATGGTGCACAGTGTTTAGAGGGGCATGCTACCAGCCAGATCCTTCCTGATGAGAGACAATTTGCTGGATTACATACATCAAGTCTTAAAAAAAAGACCTCTCCTCGGGAAATGTACAAATAGCAGTTTTCAATAAATCATGTAGTACTTCAAGTTCAATGGGGAGAGGACCTTTATGCCTATAGGTTTCTGCATAATTTTTGTAGAGAGACAAAAATTTTTTTTTTTCAAATAAGCTAATGCCTTCTGTAAATCTGAAGTTGTACAGATTTTATTGGATGTGCTCCAAGCAGGAAATGTGTCCACAGAAGGTGTATGAGAAACCAGAGTCCTGGGACATAATATTCTTTCAACATTTGAAGAGCACTTTGGAGGATCAGGAAAAAAACGGGAAAATAAATTTCATTCATTCATTCTCTTAAAATCTATTTGTGTGGCAGATGCAGTGCTTGGTACCTAGGGTGGAGTGATAAACAATCTGTTCTGCCACAAAGATACCGGCAGATAGATTGAAGGCCAATGAAGATCCAGGGCGGTGAGATCTACAGTATTCCAAATGTGGGATGCTCTGGGAACCACCTCCCCCAGTCTTGAGTAGCTTAGAATCCAGAGGCAATATATATGCAAGCAAGTAATTGTCTTACTTATGTTTAAAGATTACACAAAATGCTCTGAGCACTTTGAGGAAAGAATTTGTTCAACAAATATTTAGCACCAGCATGTGCTGGAATCTTAAGTGAAGAACAAAAGAGACACCCCTTGAAGTTTATCATTCTTGAGTATTTGTGGGCATGGATGTTAGACAAGTACACAGGGAATTTATTGTTTATTTGTTTATTACTTGCTTAACAACCATGATAAGTGTCATGAAGGGAGAAAACAGAATGTTATTAAAAATTAGATAAGGCCCTGATTAAATGTAGATGGGGTATCAAGGTATGCTTCTCTAAGTTGTAAGTAAGTGGAGACCTGAGAGATGAGTAGAAATAAGAATGAGTGAGATGAAGGAAAGTGAGTGTGCAAAGATGCCTAAGAGGGAATGAGCTTAGAGAGTTTGAAGAACCGAAAAAAAACAGGGTGACAGGAGGGAAGAGGCCAAGAAGTGCTTCACAGATCAGGGGTTCCCACAATGGGATGCTGGCCACATCCAGAGGGAAAGACAGGGCACTACAGGAAGAAAGGACAGCATAGTCAGAGGGTGGATGGCCAACAGGACACACTGGGTCTGAGAGAAGTTCCATCCATGCTCCCTGTGCATGTGGATGAGAAGTTCAGGGTATGGCCAGAAATGAAGAGGGGGCCTAGGTTGTGTCATAAATGGATTCACAAACTATGTCAAGGGATTGATAATATTTGGAGACATCACAGAAGCACTGAGGAAGCTTTAAATAGTCTTTTAATTTTTAAACATTTTATCCATCACCTCAGCTTGTTCGTAAGCTTTATGAGGAGGGCAAGGGCATAATTTTGTGCCTCTGTATCCCTCTCCTACCTCCATTCTCAATTATTGTTGGTTACATTAAATCCCATCTTCTCTTTGCCACTTTGTTCCAGCTCTGATTTGTGACCTATGATGGCTTTCTCTTTGCAATTCTCTGTACCTCCTAAGGTCTCTTGACTCGGGAAACTGGCAGTTTCTGAAGATCCCAGAAGACTCTCGCTGAAACCCTGCATGTGCTTGTGACCCGCTTCTGTGTTCCGACAGAAAGGCTTCACTTAAAGGTGTAAAGGATGAATCATACCATGACGCAGATCCTTGCAACTGCCAGTTGTCCATCCCTTATTGAGATCACAGAAATCCCAGGCTTGTTAGACTATTTAGCCCAGCACTCAGGCTCGTTGGAGAAACTCATTAGCTCCATTTAATTAGGGAACCCAAACATTTCCAAACTGACTTTACTGTCAGCTCACTTCCCACAACCTCATTAATGTATTTCTTAAAATTTTCGCACCTTTAATGTGGTAATGATTTTCTTAATTCTTTCAGCATCAGACTCCATAGATCCAAGCTATTTGCTAGAGAACAATTATACACATGGTAGTCACAATTCTTTGAACCAATATCTTTGGTATTATAGATATGAGATTTTTTCTCTCTCAAATTTTCTTTCTACAAGCTAGACATAGGCGGTCCTCGGGTTTAGTTCTGTAATATCACAGTTATTAAAACCATTTTTTTTCATAACATTTTACAGTTTTCAAAAAGCTTTTACATCAATCAGTTGAATCTCCTAAAATGCTGAAATGAAGCAGGGCTGATGGTATCCCCATTAGACAGATGAGAATATTGGACTCTGAGCATTTAAAGATTTCTCTGGGTGACAGGTACATACATGAAGTTCATTCCTTCCCCTGCCTTAGAAGCGATAGAATGGTTGACAATGATGACACAGATTTCAGGTTCAAGTGGCTTAAGATACTATTCTGTCAGTACCAGAAACAGGGGCTCTCTACAAAAGATGCTGAATTCTGTTTAGGATGTGCTGAGTTTTAGCTCACTAGAAAACCTGAAGCTTAATAAATATTTGTATGTCTCTCAGCTGCACCCATATTGCATAAACACTGTCTTCTCTACCTAGGAGAAGTCATTGTTTTTCTCAAGTCAGAATTTTAACTTTTCTAGAAAGTCCACAGTTAGGAGACAATTATTCCATCCTAAATATAGTCTTGCCATGCACTGTTCTTCTATTCTGATCTTCTATTCAAGCTGACCCCGACACAGATTGGGGTGTAGGTGATACTGACTTGACAACATGTGTTAACATTCTTTACCTCACAGCACTTCTGTGAGATGTGACTTCTTGTCTCTGTCATGTCACTTAGGAAATGGGGCTCCGTTAAGGCATGAGAGTTATTCAGTGGCAAATAACTAATGGTGGTGGCTTGAACTTGGACCTCTGTCTCAAACTTCATGGCTGTTACACTGCATTCATCTCAGATCCTTGTCCTTTCAATGTTTCTCTTCCCTTTTTCCTCTCTCTGGCTTTTCTATCCTTCTTTAGGAATGTTCTGGGACTCTTACTGCAATCTTCTGATTGGATCTGCTTTTTCAAAAGTTTGCCATATCAATTATACATGGTTTAATATGAATTTAAAACTTTGAGTCCCCTCTCTTAAACATACATATTTTCATGAGCATCTTTTCCTTCTTCACTATGACAAATACTTCCTGAGCACTTACTATGCTCCTGGCACTGGGAATACAATGGTAGATAATCATGCATCACCATGTCCTCCTGGATTTAACATGTCTGTGACATGGGAGCTGATATCTGCAAGTAGATGTCTGAGATCCACGTATCTCATGGGCAGCCATTTGTTCCTACAATTCTAAATAGATTTTAACGTTTAAATTTGGAGTTAGGAATATTTAGCCAAACACTCTTCCAGGTAACATATAGACAATGAACAGGAAAAGGTACAATAAAATACTGATGTGTCCCACACTCCAAAACAAAGAAGTGGAGGTCCTTCTGTCAGACTGAGCATTATAATGTAACTGGGGGTGTGGGTGGGGATGCCTCCCAATAGCCCTAGGAACAGATCATATTTTGGTAGTTTCTTAATGGTTTCTCCTTTTAATAAAGGGACATACTTTGACTTTGCACCTTATCACAGTACTAAACACAGAGGCCAGGAAATACTGAGTTTTATCTTGGTTCCTGCTAAAATTTTGGAACGGATCATTACACAGTTGATCTGTGGGCCTTTTGAAGAAAAGGCACCGATCACCAGAAGTTAATGCAACTTTACCACAGACTGGTCTTTTCTTATCTTGCCACTAATTTGGTAAATCATCGACAGGATGAGGAAGTTTCATCAATGGACTTAACACAGCCTCCTGTGATGTGATTGTCACAAGATGGGGACATGTGAGCAGCATCATGTCTTAGCTACTTGGTTTCCTAGTTGGGTAACAAAAATGCCTCTTAAGGTCTCTGCCAACAGATCTACATACACTAAAGGAGATCTCTGGAGAGTATCAAAGCCTTGTTTCTGGTGAATATCTTTTTTTATTCTGGTCAATATTTTTTATTCATGATTTGAAAGGTTATCCAGAAGAAGGAACATCCAAATTTGCAGATAACGACAAATTAAATGAAGAGCAAACACCACAGACTGGCTCAAAGAGATGGCCTTGTGTAGTGAGCCAGCCCTGCAGGAAGACAGGCCTGCCCTTTCTCTTGTCTCTGCTGCTTGTCTGCAGGGTAACACTGAAAAGGGGTAATCTCTCTGACAATTGGGTCTCAGCACCTTTGAAAAGAAGCAGTATGGTTGCTTTTGCTTTTAGCTCGCTATGAGAATTTTTATAAAAGAGCTAGTATCATGCTTGGCATAGGTTTTCAATAAATTAATGCAATATTAATAACAATAAGGAAGGATTGATATCTAAAATGATCTAGAGCTTCCAGAACACGGAACTAAAACCAACACGAAAAGACAAATCAAAACTTAAAGTATGTGTATCTGGGTGATGCTGGAGGTATCATGACTACATTTACAACACTTGAAGCTGCTACGAAGTATTCAGCACATGTCAGGCACTTAAAATATGTGTTGATGATGGCTTAATGAGCTGTTTTTTGTTTGAAAGAAGAAACACAAAGGAGGATCTTGTATTTGTATTATACTACCTGATGCATTTATATACTAGTATATGAAGGACTGCTATGTTAAAGAGAATATGGACATATTTATTCTGCATTGTTCTAAAGAGCAAATTGCAGCCCTAATTAGTGGGAGATAAAAAGAAAGACATTTTGGAGGACATTAGAAAAGTTCTGCAGCAGTTGAGCTGTCTTATAATTGATCTGTGTGACCTGAGGGATGAGGTCCCGTCTGTCTGCTCAGCTGGTTTTCTGACTGACACCTGGGCATTGCTGGTGGTGGAGGGGTGCATGGAAGCAGGCTTCATCAGTACATCACCATTATCAAATGCCAGTTTTGTGTTGGGCACTGAGTCAAGTGTCAGGGCCAAAGTAAAAGTATGTGGTTCCCACTTTTAATGAGATCACAGTCAGTGGGAAGAAGGAGCCCCTAAGTCTCCTTGGAGGAGCTGAGAAAGATTTTTCATAACTGCCACTTTCAGGCAGAGACCACCAACTTGGCATTTTTTATTTATCTTTATTGTTGAAAGTATTACAGATGTCCCCCTCCCTCTCCACTCCTTCAATATTGATTTTAAAGCCCAGATTCTGTTGTATTGTAATTACTTGTGGGTGGGCCTCCTCCCAGCACTGTGAGCTCCTCCAGGCAGAGACCATGACTTGCACATCCTTATATCTTCATAACCTTCCCTGAGATTGCCACAGTTTAGATACTCAGTAAGTTCTACTGAATGAAAAAACAAATAGATGAAAGCAGTACGGATCTTCTTTAACATTTGGGTCCCAGAATGATTTATGAAGAGGTTTTGGGTTCTTAGAAGTTTCTGAATCTGTGCTGAGTGTAATACTGAGAATTACTTCTAGGGAGCTGTGCCTTCTCCAGGATATTTCTGCTAATGCTGACAGTAATTGCTAACATTTATTTTTATGTGCACTGGAACTGTGCTAAATACTTTTCGTGCCTTATCATGTAATCAGTACAACATCCCTCTGAGGATATATATATATATATATATATATATATATATATTCCCTATTTTATGGACAAGGAAGCTAAGCTTTAGAAAGGCTAAGTAACTCACCCAAGGTCACATAGATAGGATGTGACAGAACCAGAATTTGACCAAGTTGTGCTGACTTCAGAGTCTGTGTCTAAACCACTTTGCTGTCTACTGAGTGAGGCATTTTGATCAGAATGGGGCAGAGTTAGCCAGTGAGTCTCATCTCCAGGGTAGATCCCCTTAGAACTGAGAGCCCTATTTGATTAAAAGAAGTTGAACTTTCCAGCATCTTCTTCCCTCTTATCCCATTGTAGCTTCTTCTCTAGCAGTGGAGAAAGGAGAAGTCCATGGGAACAGGACAAGCTCAGAGCAGCTAGTGCATGGTGCATGGTGCATGGTGGAGAAGGAAATGCAGATTACCAAGTAGCAAGAGAGTACGGCTCCTGCCTGCCAGACTGCAGGGAGGAGAGAGACACACAGAAATGGAAAGAAGTGGAAAGGTCAGGCCCTTTTGCCTTTTTATTATTATTATTATTATTATTTTTAAATCTGGGAAGTCCTTTGGGAGAGGTTTCTCTTTGTTTTTCATTTGGACTGGGGATGTCTTCCATTTGGGAGCCCTTTGCTCCTCTGGAGCTCCAGAGCTGAGCACAGGGTCCCAGGTAAAGCCGAAAGGGGCTCTATGCTTGGTGCACCTGTAGGTCTACTGGCCTGACCAGCTCAGAGCTCTCAAGAGGGAAAGGAGAAAGGAACCCAGGAAAGATGCTCTTCTCAAAAGGCATAATTGGCTGACTTTTCTTCCTTCCTAGCTCTGACAGATGGAGGTGGGCAGGAGGTTAAGGAACCTCAACAGATGGCAGCAATCAGTGGGTGTTAGTGTCCGTTTTTCATAAGTGCTGAAAAGATGGTCACCTTGTGCCTGATGATCAAACTCAACTCTGAGTTCCTCTGTCCTAGAACATAGAACAGTATGACCCTTTCTCAGCTTCCATGAGGAATATTTCCAGAAAATGATCATTACCTAGGGAATGAAATGGCTTCCCGGTGTTCTGATTCAGTGGTGGAATTCTACTGCTCAGTCCGATGTCCTGGTGTCTGCAGAGATTTGTTTGTCTGTCTGCAAGGACAGACCTGAAAGTCAACTTGCTATAAACCCTTCCCTTGCCTTCTGATTGGTAAGAGAAAAATGTCCACATACTGCCATCTGGTGGTTACTACTGGTCACTGATGTTTGAATGAAAAAGTTCACTGAACACTTAGAAGGGTCCAGGCTTTCTGCCAGTTTAACAAAGTAGCGATGAACAAAGCATGGCTTCTGCCCTTAAGGGGATCCAGGACTAATGGAAGAAATTGACATCTTAGCAAGTAATTAAAACTTAAAAAACACTATTTTAAGAAAAAGTTGCCAAATGCTACCAAAGTGAAGAACCTCTCTCTTGGGGCCTTGGAGCATGTATGAAAATAAGTAAAGGAAACCTCATTTTAAATGGAACCCGAAGCGCTGAAGTGGGAACATCTCCCACAAGGACCACTGTTTGCAGTCAGCATAATCAGTAGGAAGAAGGAAGATAGGAATTATTTTAACAAGGGAGGGCATTAATCACATGGGAATTTCATCTCCTGCTTTTAAGAAAAAGGAGGTAGATCTCTCCCTGCCCCAGGAACAACACACTGACCACCGTTTGCAGCCAATGAGAAATGGTAACAACCTTGAACTCTGTGCTTCTCCAATAAACTTTTGTCCAAAGCATCCCTCCCATATTTCCCGCTAAAACCTAATAAAAACAAGTCCCTCTCCTCTGTTCTTCAGACTTGCTTGCTTGTCCTGAAATGCAATTCTCTGTTATTTCCAAATAAACACACTTGCTAATAAAAGAACTGGCAATTTTACTTTTAAAGTTGAAGTATGCCTTATAGTTAACAAAGCAGGCAGGAGCAGGAGCACAGGGAACAGCATGGGCAAGTGTGGGTTATAAGCTGTTAGTCTGGTTGGTAAATTAGAAACATGAGAAAGAAGCTGTAGACAAAAGCTGGAAGGAGGTGGAGGCCAGACTGTGAAGGACCATGAATGTCTGACCAAGGCTACGACGACACTATTCAAGACCAGCTGGAAAAAGATGGGGTCAGATTTTGGTGGTAAAGGAATATGGACAACAAGTGGCTGCACATAGCTTTCCAGTATTCTGAATCCTCTCATTTGAAATCTCCTATGCAAAGAAACCTATTATGTGAAGTAGGTGAAACCCTACTATTCCGATTGAAGCAGAACTACTGGAGGTCCTGTGTCTGATGAATTGTCTTCCATCCCACTTCTCCCATCCTTGGTACCTGGGGATGCTTTGCAGTGGTTGGCAAACTG
Organism: Myotis nattereri; assembly: GCF_964212035.1. NCBI lineage: Eukaryota > Metazoa > Chordata > Mammalia > Chiroptera > Vespertilionidae > Myotis > Myotis nattereri. Next base: position 47,361,807 of record NC_138077.1, read on the forward strand.
CGGCTCTCGAGTCACATACGGCTCTTTGGCCCCCTGACTATGGCTCTTCCTAAGCCTTAGGAGTACCCTAATTAAGTTAATAACAATGCACCTACCTATATAGTTTAAGTTTAAAAAATTTGGCTCTCAAAAGAAATTTCAATCGTTGTACTGTTGATATTTGGCTCTGTTGACTAATGAGTTTGCCGACCACTGCTTCAGGGCAATATTGATGACTCAGCAGAACCTACCACTGTGGAGGACTCCTTACCTAACCTGACTACCCCTGCTTTGTTTTAGAGGCAACGACAGCCTGTCCCTCCCAAGACATGGGCGCTCATAAATTAGGTACTAGATCTTTTCCTATTTTTAAAATTAATTAATTGATTTTGAAGCATTTTTATGTTATTTTTTTTATTTTTTAAGACATTAAGAGTACTTTCAGATTCACAGCAAAATTAAGAGGTAGGTACGGACATTTCTCATATGCTCCCTGCTATCACCCATTCATAACTTCCCCCATAATCAGCATTCCACCACCAGAGTGGTACATTTGTTACAAATGATGAGCCTTCAAAAAAAAAAACCAAAAAACAAATGATGAGCCTGCATTGACACAATATCATGCAAAGTCCATAGTTAATGCTAGGTTCACCCTTGGTATTGCTGTACAGTCTATGAGTTTGGACAAATGTATAACAGCATAAATCCATCATTATATCATACATAGTATTTTCACTACCCTAAATAATCTTCTGTGCTCTGTCTATTCATACCCCCTCCCGTACCCTACTGCCTGGCAACCACTGATCTTTTTATTGTCTCCATAGTTTTGCCTTTTCCAAAATGTCATATAGTTGGAATCATATAGGATATAGCCTGTTCATATTGACATCTTTTTTATCCCTTTTGCTAGAGTGGCTTACAGTTCTGGTTACCATTTTATGGTAACCCCCATTTTATAGATAAATTAACTTTCTTAAATACACAAGCTACATCACCTGGGCCCTGGCCCCCAGCTTTATATTGCTCAAGGCATATATAGGGAGGTGGATAGAGACCATTTATCTCTGCAGTGTTTATGAAGCATCTCTTGTCTGTCTCTAACACACTGGATACCAGTATGTTAATTCACATTCAGTATCTACAGCATGGGTGCCATTCTCAATCCACAGATCATCAGTGATGGAGTTCTGAGAAAGAATTCTTTCACTCTTACTAATAACATGAAAATTATTGCTTTCATGTCAAGAACTGAACTCTGGGAAAGTATTCAAGAACCTTCTGATGAGTGGCCGAATTATCAAGATCTGCTGGTCTTTCTGTTCTGTGAAGATTATAGCCTCGGGGTGGCAAACTGATCAAGAGTGACTGGTCCCCTGGAGGCAAAGGCTGTCTGTTCCACCAACAGGGTTATCTTCCTGCTTTTTTAGATCCACACTTTCAGATGCAACACACAAATTCCACCCACCCATGGCATTTCCTCTATTTCCTTTTATGCTTCTTGTCTTTTCTCATGCCTTGCCCACTCTCTGCATGTAGGGTCAGTTAACTCTCACTTTCTTACAGTCACTTTTCTGCTTCAAGCCTGTGTCCAAAACTGCCTCCTTCTTGCCATCTGGCAGCTAACATCTGCATATCCTTTCAACTCGGGCCACCACCTTCTCTTGGAAACCTTCACAAAACACAGTTAGCTTTCACTCAAAGACTTTCCCCAGTACTCGATTATATGCACAGTGTTTTCCACATGGGTGAACAGCCACTTCAACATCAACGACTCTCCACTCTCTCATCTGCATTACTTAGGTTAATTGCTCTTTTCTTGAGGGCACACCGGTCAGTGTCTTTTTATGTCCCTAGTGCCAAGTTCAATAAACATTAACTGAGTGAATATCACACGTTAGAATGAATGGGCTGGGCCATTCTGTGTTTTATTACAGAAAATGAAAATGTAATGTAGCTCACTGACTGTGAAAAAGGACAGTGAGGTAGGAGTGTCTTTGCACAGTTTGTATGATATCTCGGGCTCTCTTACCCCATTTACTTGTAACTATTGGTTTCCGTGGTTTCCAAAATGTCATATATTGAACATGTCATTGTCTTTCTTTGTTAAATTGTAAACTTTTGAAGGAAAAAAAAATCATTGTATGCTTAGCTTGGGACCTGGCTAATAACCACTTTTTCAATTGCTTTTCAATGTAAAAAAAAAAAAAAAAAAAAAAAAGCCTTACCCATCAGGCCTCATAGCTCCTGGAATGGGACAGTAGTCTAAATCCAACATATCTACCTGGATCTGCTCTAGGGACTGAGGAAGCCAGAGCACAGGAGCACAGCAGCCTGTGTTTCACCTTCAGTGCAGCTCAGCTACTCTTGTCAGTTTCCGTTCCTGGAGGCTATAATTTTCTCGTCATGCTTCCACACTGCGCCATTTACTCTATATTATAAAATCTGAGAGATAGATCCTGATTGCTGTGGTTAATTACCATAGCCTCTGAGTGGGTAGATTTTCCCTTCAAGACATGCCGTAGTTTCTGATCAGCCTATGTTTTGGTAATCCTTGCATCATGGTACTTCCTGGTCCAGTAAACTTTGACCAGAAGCAAAGTTTAGCCCAGTGGCTCCCAAAGTGGGGCACATGCCCTACAAGGGAGCAATTTGATTTTAAGGGGGGGGGGAGTGATTTGAGGATGAGTTATTAACAGTGAATTTTTTGCACTTCTTATGGTTCTAGGGGCCTCATATACAGTATATAAATATATATTGTGACATATTTATGCATTTCAGTCCTCTATTATATGTTTTGAAACTTTATTTGTTATTTTTTATATCACTTCATATTATTTTTAATAATTTCTTAGTGATTTCTTCCTCAGTACTTAAACTGTTTTTTCATTCTTTTATTTTTCTCTTTCATGGATGCCTTGTTCCTTGGAAACTTGTTTAGACCAAGTTAATGGCCTGTTAGGCTTCCTCCACATGAATAGGAGTTCACTTTTTGAATAATAAGAATTATATGTCACAGGGGGGACATTAGGATTTTAGAGATGCTTAGGGGGGACATGGCCAGAAAAAGTTGGGATCCACTGGCCTAGGCTATAAACATGGCTACTCTTAAGCTGGAGGAAACCTCAGGTCCTGATGAAGACTGTGCATGGGCAGTTTCCTCTACAGAGGAATGTGTGACGGTGGGACTGACACCTCTGCTCCACTGAGAATGTTTCATTTGCTGAGGAAAAAACCCGAGAAGGAATAAGATTGGTACTTTCTATTATTTACACAGCTATTTTATGAAAGGAGTATCAGATGTTCTTAGATCACGCTAGAGGAGAGAAATAGAACAAATATGGAAAAACATGTAGGATGTCAAATGGAGATAAATACCAGAAATCAAAATAATTAAGAAAGGAGAGTAATAAAGTGATTGTATTATGGAGATGTTTCAATTTTAGTTGGGGCAGTCAAATTGGTCTCTCTAAGACATTTGACATTTGATCAAAGTCCTGAAAGAGATAAGAGGTGGGGTTCTTTGGCATGTGAGCATCTGGGAAAGAATGTCACAGGCAGAGGGACCAGCAGGTGCAAAAACTGTGAGGCATGAGTGTACTCAGCATATTCAAGGACCCATATGGTGGACAGTGTGGTTGGAGGCCAAGTGAGAAAGGGGGTGAGCAGCAAAAAGAGGTAAGAGCCAGATGGAACTGGGTCCAGATCATGAAGCCTTGGAGGTCAGAAGACATTTTAAGGAGAGGATTGATATGATATACCTTACATTTCTAATAAATCACTCTGACTGTTGTATTTAGAAGAGACCATGTATGTGGTGGGAGGGAGGTGTTGGTAGAAGGATTGCAGAGCATACTGGTTAGGAGATTATTGCAGTAGAACAGGTGAATGAAAATGGAGGCTGAGATTAAAGCAGTAGCTGTGGAATTCCTGAAAAAAATAGTCATGTTTTGGCTGTGTGGTAGGCTGAACAATGACCCCCAAACAAATGTTCATGTTCTAATCCCTGGAACTAATCTGTGTGGATGTGATTAAACCAAAGATGTTGAGATGGGAGGTTATTCTAGTCCTTATAAGAGGGAGGCAGTAGACTTAGAAAGAGGGGCAAATATGTGCCCTGGGAAGACAAAGAGAGAGAAGATGCTAGGCTCTTGCTTTGATGACAGAAGAAAGGGCCATGAGCCTAGGAGTGTAGCTGGCTTCTAGAAGCTGGAAAAGTCAAGGAAAAGGTTTTCCCCTCGAGCTTCCATAAGGAATACAGCCTACAGACATCTGACCCCCCAAACTATATGACAAATAGTATGTGTTGCTTTAAGTCACCACATCTGTGGTGATTTGTTACAGCAGTATATTAACAAATACAGGCCCTGTTAGGGAGTTAGGGCCACTAATGTTTACTGATGAATGGGTACAAAGTGTGAAAAAAGAGCATCAGGGATAACTTTAAGAGTTTGTGATGGAACAACTGGAAGAATGGTGTGTGCTTCATTATAATGGGGAAGACGTGCTCTGGGTGACACTGAGTTCTCATCTACCAGGCTATGGCCTTTCCGCTCTTACTATGCCTAGGAGCTGAGCCAGGATAACGTTCACAGGAGATGCACCCAGCTCGGCTGGTCATATGCTTTCTTTGCTGCCATCGCCTCCCCCTGTTTCCCCAGCAGAGTTTCACACTCTCTGAAGCCTTTTCTATCAGCGCTTCCTCACTGTTCTGTGACGGCAGCAGGCAGCACCGAGCTGGATGAGATTAGACACATCGATTTTATTTTAAGGCACAGCTGAGAAAACACTCAGAAAATAAAAGTTGTTTTGACATAAACTGTATTATCTGGAGGCCTGTTGATGGTCTGCTGATGGGGTTCTTTGGCTGTGGAATAGATTCCTTACTCTGAGCTATGGGATGGATTTCTTACTCTGAGCACGGCTGAGCGTCACATAAGCCACTGCACTTCTCTGCCTGTTCTCAGCCAGGGAAGAGTCACCAGTGTAGTGAAAATGGCTATAAGACAGGGGCCTGGAATGCCCGATTCTGCCTCTGGCTTTGCTGCTCATGTGCTGTCACTTTCTCTTTTTGAGCCTCAGTTTCCTCCCCTGGACATTGAGCGTGCTTGAACCAGTGTTTGCCACGAGCCCCCTTGAGCCTGCTTCTCTGGCTCTCACTGAAGAAGCTGGAATGAGTAGAGCCAGCCAGGGTCTCAGCGCCCGCCTTCTTTTCTGGGTCCTGAGGAGCAGGCACTGAGCTCTCTCTCTCATCTTCCCTTCCCTGCCATCCCACCGGGCCGTATTCTGACCCTAGAGCTGTCGTAGCTCAAGCTGCATTAGACGGCTTGTTTCTATTTCAATTGGTCCACGATTCACATGGCCACAGGATGGAGCGGTGAGGACAGACTCCATTTGCTAGAGTCCAAGGCAGATGGCCACGTTTCCTTTCCAGAGTGAACATCAAATGCCAGGCACTCAGTGAGGGGCACCCTCCTTCTGGCTCAGAGCTCTGCGAGGCGGACACACAGGCCAGGTTCCGGCCACCTTCTGTTCTGGTTTGCCTAATGATGCTTTTGGCAAAAAACTAGGAAGAACAGAAAAAGAAAAGAAGGACCTGATTAGTCTGTTAAGGGAGTGTGGTTGGCATTCTTTATCCTTTGGGAGGAAGTTTCCATGAAAAAGAAAATACACAGACACAAATAAAGCCCCATAGAAATCTGCTTTGTGACTATGCTCTATCTTCCTCCCTGGGCAGGTTAACAAGTGGAAACCTGCCGAGTCTATGTGAAAGGAGTCCTCATAAGTCCTGCCGCTCTCTCTCCTTTCTGACTGTAGGGAACCTGACCTGTCTCATAGTACCAAAGACTGAGTTACCGGTACCATGTATTGTGAAATGCATGGTATATAGACTAATAAAGGCTTGAATAAATAAGCAAGTGGATGAAAATATTATCTATTTACTGAGGGACTTTATAAATGCGACATCACTCCTGGTTCTCAGGGGTCAATTTATAAAACAAAGACTCTGGCCAAACCTAATATAATAAAAAATATATTGAATGTCAACATCATAGTCATTCACCATCCACACTGGAGCATCCTTCTCACCATCTCCTATGGGACATAAATAATAACCATCACTATGGTTTTCAAACTGGTCTTACACCCATTTTTATCACCCAGTTCCCCAAACAGACCTGTGAACTATGTTTCATTATCATGTTCTTTGTTCAGTTGAGGAAACTGAGGCTCTGAGACCTTTTAAGACCTTTAAATGGGAAGAGCAGGCATCACCTTTTTAAACATACTTTCGGCTTTCCCGCCAACATCTCAGGGGTGGGCAAACTTTTTGACTCGAGGGCCACAATGGGTTCTTAAACTGGACCGGAGGGCCGGAACAAAAGCATGGATGGAGTGTTTGTGTGAACTAATATAAATTCAAAGTAAACATCATTACATAAAAGGGTACGGTCTTTTTTTTCAATAGTTTTATTCATTTCAAACGGGCCGGATCCGGCCCGCGGGCCGTAGTTTGCCCACGGCTGATAGTTTCACGGATATCACCGCATTTAATTCTGTTTGTCTTCATCTGGTTGGATGTCTCTTTCATTTCCCTTCACAGCTCAGTTGTCTTCTTTTCACACTCTCTCTTCTAAGGAATGAAACCAAATTACTCTCATTTTCACCAGAGATGTTTGCCCACTTCTCTGAAGCTGTCCTCAAAAACACATTTTCTATCCCAAGAGCTTATCAAGGTATTTTTTTTTCTTTTTACCCTAGACAAAGGCAATTTTCTTCTTAAAAAGAATCACTGTGAAAGCTGTTAAGATAGTAATGTTTATTGCCTCCAGAATTTTCTTCTAAGTAGCTGGCAGTTATTCCTATAATGACAAAAATGTGCTCCTCTCACACTTCATTCACACCCTGCTGCCCTGGGTTTGTGTCATGCTGTACTCACAATTTTTTATTTCAATGCTAAATCATAGCATACTCTTTAAAAATACTTAAAATGGTAATTAATCTGAGAAATTCACTTGAAAAAGATAGTTTCTTTCTGGATTTTTTTTTAAAAAATAAAGAGATGAGCATTACAAAAAGTTTCTCAAAGAATGGCTGTTAGGAGGATGACATATTCTACTAGGTGAAGGAAGAGATTAAGGTAGTGTTTCAGGTAGAGAGACTAGGGCAGAAAAAAGTGGAGGAGCATATACAAGAATGGTTTGTGAAGGTAATGGAGAGAGGTAAGCAATAGAAAATTCTTAAAGAGTAGTTTGGGAAGAGGGAAGGACAGAGTGATAGCTCCTGTCCTGGTAATTTCTTAAAACTGACTGGAGGCCCAATGGCTATGAGAGGCGGGGAGCATTCATAAATTGGAGAACACTGCTCTAATGTGAGGCAGCAGTGTTTGTTAATGTTGATATTATTATTTGTATGTTCTTGTCATTATCACCAACAACCTGATGTCAGCTGTGAGTCCCAAACAAGAATGATCTGATTCAGGGGCTGGTGTGGTTGAATTGTGTTGTATGTTGTTCCTGGTCTTCAGAGTGCAGTGTGGTATGGGAAATGAGAAATAGGACATCTATTTTACTCTGATCCTGCCCACTCATACCCACATGCTCTCTTAAGGGCAGGTAATGTTTGATGGAGTGTTTTACCGTGGGTTTCATGAGCTGCAAAGGTCTTCTGTCCTCAGCCTTGGCTTGTAGAAGAATATAGAATGTGGCCTTCTCAGAGATTGCCACGCTATGTTTAGTGTCAAAATTAATACTACAGTTCAAACTCCAAAGAAATACCTCTTGGTGGATGATGGGTGGATGGTTGTGGGGGTCAACTGAATGCTCAGGAGGAAGTGGGCAGAGATGTGAACCTGAGCTGAGATGGGCTGCAGACCTCACTGGGACTTAATGGATGTCAGTTAGCAACTCTTGGCAAATGACCTATGAGCTGAATTTTCTGAAAGTAAAGTGTAATTGAGTGGAAGGAGCCTAAGCCGTCTGCAAGTTGATTCTGGTGATCTGACTGGGTGATTTCTTTTTCATGGTGGAAAGATGATTCCACATGGAGGTCAAGATGCCCCCCTGCAAGGTGCTTGTAAATTGTAAAAGATAACCTCTGGCTGCAGAAATGTGATAGAATTTGGTGCTCAGGAATTCCCTTCTCTAATTAAAAGTCTTAGGGTCAGTCATCCATTTTGTGCTTTTTTTGAGCATGAGGGTAAGTAATATGACAAGGAAGATACAAGTTGTATCAGAAGTGGTGTTTACATCTGGCTCTCCAATGGACAGATAATGGCATGGACTAGGTTTTTGGTGTCTGATATGGGAGAGAAGGGCAGTGTTCCAAGTTCTAAGTCGAGAGAAATATAAGAACATAGAGGTAGGAAATTCTCAAAAATAATTTGAAAACATACTATTGTAGGCTGCCATGAGCATTAGATACGAGCAGGAAATTTGGGGAAAGTTATTTTAAAGGAAACATCATGGCAGGATCCCATTGTTTATATCAGGGATGATGGTTTCCATTTGTAAGGAGATCAGAGTACTTGTAAAGCTGTCAAGCAGTCTAAATGAGTTTACTTTGATTACTGTTTCTCTGAAGTCTGGTTTCTTAGAAGGTTTGTGTATTATTAAAGTATTTTTTATTGTGGTAAATACATGTAACATAAAAATACCATTTTAACTTTTAAGTACATTCACATGTTGGGCAATCATCACCACTCTGTAGTTCCAGAACCTTTTCATCACCTCCAAAGGAAACCTGTAACTGTAAGCAGTCACTCCCCACTCTTCCCTTCCCCAGCCCATGGCAACCACAGATGAATGGACAAACAACATGTAATATAGCCATGCAATGGAATATTATTTGGCCATAAAAAGAAGTGATGTACTGATACATGCTACAACTAGATGAACCTTGAAAGCATCATGCTATTTAAGTTTCTAATTTTGTTTTTATTTCAATGGCAATAAAAAGTTACGAGTTGAGATCTCTTTTTTTTTTGTATAAACAATGATAACTTGTAGTTAAAAATATTCATAGGTCACAATAATTACATTTTAAATTAATGATGCTTGAATAGGGCTCTGCAAAATCTCAGAGGTTTTTGACATATTTCAGAGGTTCATGACACTATTTTTTGTCATGTAAAAGGTATCCACAAATTTCTCAGCTTTGGAAAACTCTCAGCCTACTACCAGCTTTACTTGCTGTTGCAAGATATTCATGGAATATCCTGACAAACACCTCAAGTGCTTTAAGGAGCCAGCCTAGTCACATAAACCCATGATGAGGCTGGGTGTGAAACAATGGGGAGAGGTGGGAACTCTGGCACCTTGGAAAAGTTCATGCCTCATGTAAAGAGGGGAAAAATCAAACTCTAGAATTTTCATTGAAATCTCTCAATTATTAATTTTTAGCATCTTGTTAAAAAATGGTAAAGCATTGTGGACAAAACAAACAAATCTGCGGGAGTTGATTAAAGACTTCTGTCAATTAAAGAATATTCATAGTGTATGTTTGACTGCCAACTCCACCCTTTGCACAAGATTCTTTTTTAAAAATCCTCACCCAAGATTATGTTTTATTGATTTTAGAGGAAGTGGAAGGAAAAGGGGAGAGAAAGAGAGATTTATGTGAGAGAGAAACCTCAGTCAGTTGTCTCCTATATGTGCCCTGACAGGGATCAAACCTGAAACCTGGGTATGTGCTCTGACCAAAAATTGAACCTAGAACCCTTCGGTGCATGGGACAACACTCCAAAGAACTGAGGTACACTGGCCAGGGCCCAAAACCACCCTTTAGATTACCATGATTTTCTGCATATTCTGTTGCTGGGGTCCAACCCCAGAAGGTCCAGGGGTCCCCAAAGGTGTGGACGGAGTCGGCGAAGAAGGAATGACATGGAGACAGCGTTCAGTTGATCAGCTAGGTTCTGTGTCCATGTTCTCTTGCTAGGTTCTCCAGGTTCTCCAGCCAGGTTCTGTAGCCATGTTCCCTCGCTAGGTTCTCCAGCCAGGTTCTGTCCAGGTTCTCCAGCCAGGTTCAATCACCAGGTTCTAGTCAGGTTCTCTTGCCAATTTCTGTAGTCAGGTTCGGTCCAGGATCTTTTGCCATGTTCTGTCTCTAGGTTCTTCTCTAGGTTCTGTATCTAAGTTCTGTGCCTCTTGGTTCTGTCTTCTAAGTTCTGTCTTCTAAGTTCTGTGTTCTAAGTTCTGTGTCTTGCTGTCTTGTTACATCTGTATTTATACCAGTTGATTCAATCCTATCAATCTCTATTACAAAGGTTAGGGCGTTTCTTATCTCCATTCCAGGGAGTAAAGATTATGTAGCTTAAGCATGATTGTTCGTAGTTAAAGTGATTAATTACCCGCCTGGCACTTAGTTGAGGGGTTTTATTCCCTCCCTAACTTCAGGGGAAAATCCCTACCTGGGGAAATAACCTTTCTCAGAGACCTTGGTTAAAACACATAGTGCCAAGAAGGTGAGCAAACATTTTAAGAACAGTATGCCATATATGCCAGGCCCCTTGAAACAGCAAGCATGGACCGGCTCCCGGCATTCTGTCACCTCTCGGAACCTCTTCTCTCATCTACAAAATGTGTCTGACAGTCTCTCCCTAATAGAATTGTCATGCATGTGAAGTGTTAACACAGTGTTGGCAGAGTACAAGGCAATAATCCTATATAATAAAAGCCTAATATGCAAATTGACCAAATGGTGGAATGACCAGTGGAATGACCAGTTGCTATGATGCACACTGACCACCAGGGAACAGACACTCAATGCAGGAGCTTCCCCCAGCCAGCAGGCCCCAGGCCAGCCAAGGCAGTTGCCAGTGGAGGCCCCACAATTGCCCCGCCAGTTGCCATGCAGATTCAGCCCTGATTGCTGCCCAGGACTACTGACCCTACCCATGCACGAGTTTCATGCACCAGGCCTCTAGTCTATATATATAAAAGCCTAAGCAACCAGTATAATGGAATGACTAGAATGAGTGGTCTTTATTACATGCACTAGGCCATCAGGGGCAGACACTCAATGCAGGAGCTTCCTCCTGGTGGTCAGTACACTCCCACAGCATGAGCGCTACTCAGCCAGAAGTCAGACTCATGGCTGCGAGTGCAGTGGTGATGGCTGGAGCCTCTCCTGCCTCCACAGCAGTGCTAAGGAGCAGCAAGCCAAGTAGTAAGGAACGAACAGGTGGGTGGTAATGAGCGGCAAGCCAAGCGATAAGGAGAGAGCAGGCGGGCAGTTAGGAGCGAGCAGGTGGGCGGTTAGGAGTGAGGCATCCCGGCTTGCAAGAGGGATGTCCGACTGCCAGTTTAGGTCTGATCGGGCCTAAACTGGCAGTCAGACATCTCCCGAGGGGTCCCAGATTGCAAGAGAGCAAAGGTCAGGCTGAGGGTCCCCCGCCGCCATCCCTCCATGCACGAATTTCATGCATTAGGCCTTTAGTCCTATAGAATAAAAGGCTAATATGCAAAATGCCCCCTTGGGAGTTCAACCGACCCAGAGTTCAACTGCTCACTATGACATGTGCTGACCACCAGGGGACAGTGCGAAACAAAGGAAGGCCCCAGCTGTCAGCTGGCAGCCAGGGGAAGGAAGGCCCTGATCGGCCCTGATTGCTGGCCAGGCCTAGGCACAAATTTTGTGCACTGGGCCTCTAGTACTAGATAATATTAGGTAATGTTATCTGATTGTTAATAATGAAATTAATGGCACAGTTTCTAACTGTTTTTCCTTCCTGGAGGTCTTGGAGTAATTTCAGGGGAGTTTGGTGAAATAATCCAGATAGTGATTCAACACCCTTTATGCTGAATATGATCTAGGATAGTGTCTTTGAAATTTATCACAAAAAATAGCTTTGTGATAGTCATCAAGTCTCCTTGTGCCATTTTCCCACCTATAAAATGGTAATAATATATAGTACCTTCCCCATATGGTTGTTTGGGGATTAAATAATTAATATTTGTATGGCACTTTACAACAGCTCCTGGTACACAGTAAGGGTTACATAGATAATTAGGAAAAAATAAATATTAAGACACAAGTTGATCCAGCATAGACTTCTTATGGATCCTTTTTCCTCCAAGTGACTACTTCTCACCGAAGCACTGATTCAGCTTGACACCTTGCTTTAGTTGATATTTTAAATACAATTTTAGAATGTGCTAGCCCAACTTAACTGTGTAATGATTCAAGACGGAGCTGTGATCAACAATGACATTTTTCAGCGAATCTGGAGACCTTTGAGAATGTCAGACCTATTCATGAAGCACAAAGGTTGGCATCTTACCTTCAGTTTATGATTATTTCATAGACAGTTGTCCTGGTTATTTTCATGATTTACCAGTTCTAGGCTCAAGCCATAACATTTCTAGGCGATAAACAAGCTTCTTTAATACAATTATGAGAGTTCCGTGAGGCACCAAGGTAAAATGAGAAAGTAAATATTGGACTCAAGATAAAGCTCATTACATGACTTTGGGAGAGTCACTCTTCCCTGTGTCTTCTTCTTTTCTCTAAAATGTAAAGTTAAGGAAACAGACTTCTGTGTGTTCTACTGGGGCCTCCCCTCAACAACTTCTTACAAATGAGATACTATGGGAACCTCTAATATGTCCCCAGGTAGCAGGAGAGTTGTTCTGGTTGAATTGGGTTAAGTGCCTGTTTACTCTATTCTCTTGGGCTCAGCCTGTCTCACATGGTAACCCCTCAGGCATCTCTGTGGGAGCCGCAGGGCTCCCTAAAACTCATTCTGAAAGCAACTGGGTAAGATGAGACTATTAATTTTTAGTTAATTATCTATGATTCTAAGTATTTCTAAAAATACTTTATTTTTTTTAAAATAAATTTCTTTTAGCATAATAAATAAGTAAACCCTATCTACCTACATACATTTACTTGTATTTCACCTAGAACTCGAGACTCTGCTATTCAAATGGACCCTGCTATAAAATGAAAAATAATTTTTCTGTGTAAACAATATTTAGAATGTTTTCTAAATTCTGTGCTTTACTCTCCTTAATGTGGGGGACACTTTGGGCTTGAGGCACAATTGTGAAAACTTAGGATGCTAGCTTTGTGTTCAGTTTCTACTTTTTGAGTCACTGGAATTTGTCACTCTTTTACCCCTCTTTAAAATCGGGATAATCAGAAAGAAAAGAAAAAGCTTCCTTTTTTTTTTTTTTTTAAAAGAAAAAAGGTATCTGAAATTTCACAAAGTATGCTGGCATCACAGCATTCCACGCATATTTAATCATCGTCTTCAAGACAGGAGGTTGGAGAAAAAATCAGGTTGTGATATTTGGCAACAGCAGGTGTGGGAAGGAGGGTGTTGACACCCTCTGAAAACGGATATGGCATGTTGTGTGGCAGGTTCCCTGTGCAGTTCCCACATCACCTGGGGTCCCAAACATGCTTTAAGAAAACTCTAGGGCAGGAATGGGGAGCCTTTTCTCTGCCAAGGGCTATTTGTATATTTATAACATCATTTGCAGGCCATATAAAATTATCAACTTAAAAATCAGCCTGCTGTATTTGGTCAAACGTTTAATTAACTCACCCCAATGCATTGGCAGAGCCAGATGAAATGATTTCGAGGACTTTATGTGTGGTCCACAGGGCAGATGTTTCCCCACTCCTGCTCTAGGGAGTGGGGCTTGTCCTTCACATGACGGGATTTCTCTGGGAGTGAGGATGGCCTTTGCCAACCCCCTCTCTTCATAAAAACCTTAATGCTCCTCTTTTGTGGGCCTTTGCATAGGGCAGCTAGCTCGAGTCTAGCCCCTGTCCCTGTGCATATTCCCCCTACACCCCCGCCATTGTTGTTAAGTGAGTATCTTGCTTATGTGTATGTAAGTCAGTGAGAGTACAGGGATACAGATCTTGGCATTTGGGATGGAAACTATTAAAACTCAGAGTTAACTTAGGAACTCTCATATCCTACCATCAGGAGCAAGGCAGCAATAAAAGGGTCAAGTATGTGCAAATTATGTTTTCTAACTTTATCACACACTCCACTCTGTCTGCCACCCATTATTCTATCTAGACACACAGGTTTCACCACTGCCTCCCTGTGGCTGGGCTGATTCATCCAACAAGCTCCTGACCCTGGGTTTTTTTACAGCCTCTTCCATATTGACAGTAGATTGAGAAAGTGTGACACCCAAGTTTTCAAACTTTTATGTTCAAAAAACTCATCTGGAAGGACTTCTTAACATGGAGATTCCTGAACCTCCCCCAGAGATTCTAACCTAGTAAATAAAGAATGGGGCCGGGTGCCAGGTTCTAGGCTCTACCCCCAGTGTGGGGCATGCAGGAGGTGGCCAATAAATGATTTCTTTCCCATCATTGATGTTTTTATCTCTCTATCCCTCTCCCTTCCTCTCTGAACTCAATAAAATTATATATTTTAAAAAATAATAGGGCCTGGGAATATGCATTTTAAATAAGAGGTTTTCTTGGGCTGGTGATTCAGGAAGTGCCCGCACATCAAATACTGTCTTCAGGTTGTCTTTTCTGGACACTGCACTAAAGGATGCCCTGGCATAAAGGTTGGGCTGAGACTGGAGTCACAAAGCCCAAACTGTGGGCAGAGCTTTGGTTCAGAGGGTCTCAGAGTGCCAGCGATGTGCAAAACTCCTTATGTTGCAACAGCAAAGGCAGGAGGGAGTGTGGCTGAGTCAGGAAGTAAGAAAAACAAAAAAAATATATATATTCTCATCCTCTCCCATGTGTTCTGGGCAACTATCTGAGGCTGTCTGTCTGTAGTCTGATTACAGAGCACAGGAACTCATCAGATGTCAAAACAGATTCATCAAGCACAGCCCCCAGCATATAATAAAGCTGAAAATGAAGTATAAATTTCATGGCTTAGTTTTTTAGACCCTCAAGTAAGATGGCCTTCGCCTTGAGTCCACCATCCCAACAGAGCGGAACGACTATTCAAGTGACTGTGCTTAGGGGTGGGGTTCAGTCTAAATTGAGTTCTTGGAAAGTCATTGTTCCAGTGCCCCTTCTTGGATACCTAGGACAGACCCACCCTGATGTGTTTCTGGCTCCTCCGAGTTATAGTCCTGTCTACTTGGCATCAGAAAAATTCTATAGTAGCTTCCTCTTTGGGTCACCTCCTATTTAAAACTAATAATTAATTACATTTTTTCTTAGGTTATAAAATATAATTTTACCCTGAAAATTGGTCTTTTCATCATGACGCTGATCTGAAGACAATAACAATTTGGTACTAGAAGCACAGAATGCCAGTGCCAGCCCCAAAAAGGACCTTACTTTGAACACATCCAAACTGTTTCACTTGGTTGACAAGAAAGCCAAAGGCTGAAGAGGGAAGCTTTCTCAAACGTCTGCTTGTCCAATTACAGCCAGAGAGTTAGTGAATGAGGGATAAGAAATAAGTCCCCATACCTACCAGATGGGTACTACCTTTCATCCTAACTAGTGTTCTTCATATTTGCTTGGGGTTTCAATGTTTCAAAAGCTTGTCTTATTCGCATTGCAGTTTATGATATACTCTTTTTTTCTGTTCTTTTTTTTTTTTAGTGATATACTCTTTATTCACATGCTTAAATGTTGTCGAGGTGGCTTTCCTCCTTTGATTTCTTCCCTACTGAGACATGTGAAATGACTCAGGCTATTAGAAGAAGAACTTTGGATAGGAGAAAAGAGCCAATGGTGATGATTTCATCATGTGGTGGCTTTAAAATATCAGCGTTATCTTCTGTTTAATTTGACCAACATATATTGAGCATCAGAATCTACTGGTGATGGCATTGGGTGTGGGACTATATTACCTGTGGGTTCTTCCCTTGTGGACCCCAAATATATAAAAAGGGGAAGAAAATTCATGCTGAGAGGTGCATGGGAAACTGGCTCACCGTGAACTTGGGTCAGGCCATTCTCTAATCTGGAGAGGTGGCTTGACTGATAAGGAAGATGGACTGTGATGGCTGCCTGAGATCTGCTTGAAGAACCTGTCCAGCTCTGTGATGTGGGGTGGTGACTGGATGGTTTCCACATCCACTCCAGGGCAACCTACATTTTCACCTCAGCTCCATGAGCAAGGACATGCCCAGTGCTTAGCAGGAATGGTGAGCCACACCCTGGATGTGAGTCAGGCCTCTAATCCATCCAAGATGGGGAAGGCTGATAGGGGTGGGACTGTGACAAGTTTCATATTCTCCCACCTTGCCCTTTCCTTGGTTTTATATTTATAAGGAAGGGTGTTGCATGACAAGGCTGTGCCATGGAGGTGCCCTTCATTAGTGGCTGGCAAGCTGCACCATTGTTTTCCTCTGCCTAATGCTTCTTAGTTCTGGATTGCTTTGGGTGTGTAAGCAAAGTGTGGGTGTAAAAGGAGAGTCAAGACTGACTATGTGGTTTGTGAATCCTTGTGCAAATAAAAATGCAAGTTCTTTTTTCAATAATTGTTAAGAATGTCAATACAGTGACAGCAAAGCCAAACAAAGCACGGGGCCTTTCGGTATTCAGGGCCCTGTGGCACTGCACACATTGCACATGCATAAAGCCAACCTGGTGGGGGTGCATTAGGGAATCTGGTATGGAGAGTGATTGTGGGGCTTCACTTGGCCAATGGACGCCAGACCATTGCTACTAACCAAAGCCAGAAATGATGAAAATTCTTCTCCAGATGCACTGAATGTGAAAAATAGTGCATGTATTATTGATGCTTGGTGCCCAGACAGTATCAAGCTATTGCACTTAGATTTGGTGGCAGTAAAGAGCAGACTGTGTATTTTGCAAAGGAGAAGCAGACCAAGGTAGGAAAGGTGATCAACAGACCATCACACAGCTTTTTAGTGTCAGATGAGGACTAAATCTCAGGCCTTCTAACTGCCATGCCTTTGCTAGCCCTCAGTAAAGCTAAGTAACAATGAAATTGTTCTCCGTCATTGTGGGTTAAATTGGAACTTGGGAATAAGAGTGAAATGCAGGAAGGAAAATAAGATAAATGATAATTGAATGGAGAAAACAAAACAGCTTAGAAAGCCAAAGCAGTTTGTTGGAGTCCAATCTGATATACAACATACAGCAAAGCAGACAAATGTCTGGGCAGCAAAACAAAACTACACAAAGAAGATATTTTCAAATAAAATACGCATATTTCCAACCAGCCTTGAGCTCATATGATAAGGGACAGATTGTCCAGAGTAAATAGAGAGAGAAAAGAAAGATGCTCTGGGCTGAATTTAGTCCCCTGTCAAAATCTCAGAGAAACTAATTGCTTCTTCTCCTGCTTGTCATCGCTCCAGTGGCCAGGCCTGAGGGGCAGTGAAGGGAGACAGCATAGTTCATATATTTGTGTGTTTGTTCATTCATCCATCCATCCAACATTTCTTGAGCACCTCTATTAGCATTGTTCTATTCTAGATCCTAAAAAGAATGTTTAAAACATGGCCCTACATTTAAGGAGAGTAGACAGATATGTATCAGGGGAGAAAACAAATCACAATAAATAGAATACTGGTGATGCATGCTGTGCTCAAAAGAAGGACTGGACTGGCTATATAGTTTGTGAAGGCTATTCACACTGCTTACATCTCTCAGTTGATAACCTGCCTACAGGTTCTTATTTTCTTCCAAACAGTGGTCAGTATTTATTCATCAATACTGTGCTTCTCTTTCTTAAAGACTCCAGGGGAGGGGGCATAGCTGGTGAGTTGGGATGTGGTGTTCTTATAGATTGTGTCCATTTACCCTTGATTAGGCATGTCTATGAACAGTTGTTCTTTGCATGATCCTCTAGGGGGGGAAACCTGGATTGAAGATGGTTCGAGTTCAGACCTGGTGAGGATCTGTGCCTACTGGCACTTTCTCCTCCCCATCTGCTGCCTTAGGCATGTGGGTAAGAAAACAGTTCTGCTCAGGACAGGGAGAGGGCCAGCTGTGTGATCATTGGGGTGTTACTCAGTGCCCATCTGAAAAATGTCAGGATAGGAGGAGGTCTCGTAAACAGTGCTTCCTAATTCAAATATGTAACACCTCCATTCTCTCTTAGTGACAGCAGGATTGAAGTAGAAGAGGAAGTGAAATATGTTGCAAAGGCTGTCACAGAAAAGAGAAGCTACAAGACAATAAGAGAAATAATCTTGAGGTACCTATGTAATAATTTCCCAAGATTTTCTACTTCTTCCCTGTTGAGCATGTCACTCACCAGAAGATGTATACATAGTCTCTGAAATGACTGGAAATAATAGACAGAGGTGAGTCCCATGTGTTAGCCTTGGTCTCATCAGAACAGTGTTGCACATTCATGCTAATACTTAACATTTACAAAGCTCATAGCACATCCAGTATCTCATTTGCTCCCTCAGAAGCCCAGGAAGGTAGGTGGAGTCTGTATTATAATTCCCACTACACAGAAGAAGCAACTGAGGTTTGGAAAAGACTAAGCTACTAGCTGCAGATCCCAGTGAGTGGAAGACGAGGGCCTAGGGCCAGGTTTTCTGTGTGACATTTGTTCTATCACTGGTCCTCTCCTGGATGCATTGTTCCTTGTTCCAGTTATTGCTGGGTACAGTATGACAGGAGCACAGCATGAGCGGGGAGAAGCATTCAGGAGCCACTGGAGATGTAGCGATAATGAGAGAGCTGCTATGTGGACATGTGATGTCTTTTCACAGAGCCTCTTGCCCTTTAAAATAACACACTTCAAACAGCAATGTACCCGTCGGTCCCACTCTTAAGAGACCAGGCTGGGATCCAGCATCTCTCAGCTCTCTCCCCACTTTTTTGCCCCCATTCTGAGCATAAAGACACTTGGAGCTGAGTGGGAACAGTATTTGTCTCGCAATTACTTCTAATTGCACTGTAGTTTTGTGGTGCATAAGTGGAGTGACCTAGATACCAGTTATGTGAAACTCTCTTTTCATGCTTGGGTCTGTATTAAGGAGGAGGTATATTAGAGAACAGTGGCTCAATGCATCTCCCAGTTAACATTTATATGTAACTGCACATCTCCACTTGTCAAATTGCCAGGTCCCCTTAACAGGCCGGATCTAAGGCTGCCTCTTTCTCTGTAAGGCCTCTCTGGATTACTCCATTCTTTAGATTCCCACAGCAATTTTCTGATCCTATCTTTGGTTCTCATCATTTTCCTTTTCTTAAAATTGACTTTAGAGAGGGAGGAAGGGGGAGAGAGAAAGAAACATCGATGTGAAAGTCATACATTGATTGGTTGCCTCTGTATGTGCCCCAACTGGTGATGGATCCTGCAACCTAGATAGGCTTACTGACCAGAAATCAAACTGGAGACCTGCAGGTACAAGGGTGATGCTCAATGAACTGAACCACTCTGGCAGGGGTTGGCACTCATCATTTTCTACATATTTAATCTTCCTGAATTCCTCATGCCAGCAGCAGTGTCTAAATCATTTTTCTCTTTTTGTCTACTCTGAGAAATGAGAATAGCTAAGGTAGTTGCTCAATTAAGTACTGTGAAATGAAAGCATAAACGGATTATATTCTAGACATTGTGGAGGCATGCAAATAGACCATTTATTCACTGGACCCTCTCTAGATGGCCCGAAGTGATTTACCAGTTTAACCTTATTTCCTGTGGAATATCTTCATGACCAACCTCAGTGTGCCTGGAACTGTGCATATCATTTTTTTGAGAGGTGAGTGTCAGATTTCTTTAAAGAGGAAAATAACAACCTGGAATCCAACCAGAATAGCTCCCTGGTACACCCCAGTTTCTTCGTTCATCACATAACTACAATCTGCCTGGCCAGAGTCTGCTGAATAGAATAGAGAATTTGGGATGAAACATTTAAAAATTCACTCATAAAGATCCAGCACTTTATATTTTGTCTTCTCCTTTCTTCCAAAAATCAGTCCTCTACCAGAGACTATGTCTTATTTATTTTGTTAAATCCTTATCAATTTTGAAAACTGAGAATGGTCCAGATAGTTACTCACTTGAATGAAAGCACCAACTGATTATATTCTAGACATTGTAGAGGTAGCAAAAGACAGGTGGATGCATTTTCTTTTTTAAAAATATATTTTTTATTGATTTCAGAGAGAAAGGGAGAGGGAGAGAGAGATAGAAACATCAATGATGAGAGAGAATCATTGATCAACTGCCTCCTGCACACCCCCCACTGGGAATCGAGCCCACAACCCAGGCATGTGCCCTTGACTGGAATCGAACCTGGGACCCTTCAGTCCCCAGGCCGACACTCTATCCACTAAGCCAAACCAGCTAGTGCAGTGGATGCATTTTCACCGTTTATACTGACTCTCTATATAGAAATCTCTTATTTGGGTTTTGAATCAATTCATTAAGATTCAATTACATTTTCTAGCAATTGTTGCTATGCCAAGTGTTATTCTAGATTCATTCTCCAATGCTTCCTTTCAAATTCAACATACCTAAAAGAGTGATGATACCTCCCAATTTACAGATGACCAAAAATATCAGCTCAGAATAGTCAAAATATGACTTGCCATAGGGTGCAAAGGCATTAAATGGCAGATTGGGATTCATTAAGTAGATATTAATTAATTATCATTAATTCAATATGTATTTATTTGGTACCTACTACATGTTAATCTTTATGGGAGAATATGAGCTCTTCAAGGAGCTCAAAGTATAGTGAGAGAGACATACACTTAAATGGAAAACAATAGCATGTGGCAAATACTCTAATAGGATTACTGCCCAGAGATTCCAAGTATATGTATAGTGTTTCTGTTTGTCTCAGAGATATACTACCCTACATGTCCGCTATACCTGATACAAAAGTGGTGATAATGCTCAAAATCACAAATATCCCATAAGTCAAATCATCATCAAAGAATTTTAATAATAGGATTGTAAGCTTCAGACTTAAACTTTCTTACAGTTAACTGGGGGCACATACATCCGATGGGGGAATGGACAGAAGGCTACTCCTGCTCACTCCATCAAAATATTTTAATGAAAGAGGAAGCTGGCAGAAAAACCCAGGACTTCTTGAAGGAGAGGACAGGAGAGAGAGGTGTGTCACTGTAGAACGAGAAAAGCCCCACCCACAAGCCCAGTTCCTTGTCTCTGACAGATTGAGTTCCACCCTGTAAACATCCTCAGTCCTTTCATTGACCATTTGTGACTGAGCACTTCACACTCAGCCCACTCGGTGAGGTGAGATTCACTCTGAGTGGGTGACAGCGCCAGGGCACCCTCCTCTTTGGCTTCATCTGTGCCAATCACACCTCTACCAGCCACTGCCTGTTGTCAGAGTCCCTTCGTCCAAGAAGAGAAAGAAGAGTCTTGAGGACCAGCCACAACCTAGTCAGGTAAGGCCAGATGGCTTGTCACCAGTTCCGCAAAGAGATCAGGTTTCTCTCTATAAACTGATTGCTCCTGTCTCTTAGCCTGTATTTCTTGTCACCCCTGCCATTGTCTTGCAGTTCCAAGTAGGCCTATAGTTTTCCATGACCATATGACTGTCCACTCTTCCGCACTGCCCACGGTTGACGAGATTTGTAGACCAGCATTTCTAAGCCTATTCAATCACTTGGCACACTTATCTATAAGTTGATTTTTAATCTTAAAAGCAGTGCAATCGGTATAATTTTCTCTATTCAGTTGCTTACTGAACCGCTTGGTGAATTAGAGTCCTTTTTTTTAAGTTTGATTAGCAGTCTAAGGCCAAGATTAGGTTTAATTCTTCCTTCTCTCTCTACTATACCACTCAGCAGGTCATACCTTATCTCAAAAAGCCAAAAGAAGGGAAAGGGGCTTCCTGAACTGTCAAATGACAAACAAAAGGTATTATTTCCTTGCAGGCAGGTTGGAAGGGATATTTTTGAATTCATCTGAGATTTTATAATGATATATAGGCTCCATCAACTAGGGCTATTTTTAAAGAACAAATGAGAATATGTATGTAAAGGGGCCCTGTAAGTTGAAAAGTGATATGCAAATGCAGGAAGATGACTCCATGGAGCCTGAAACATGCTCCGGCTCTCTGTGTAAGATGGCTTTCATTTGGGCTGAATGACACTCTCCTAATGTCAGCAGCTGCATTATGAGGCATAGATCACAAAGGCCCTGAGGAAATATTTAGCTTTTCAGTCTTACTGTGATATGTGGAAAAGCAAATCTCAACAGGAGGGAACAAAACACCCCCTGAATCTCTTCAAATTGACTCTGGCAATTTCCCCTCTTATGACAGCTATCATTATATAGTATTGTTCTACTATATAAGAAGAAAATGTCATCTTCAGTGATTATGTAGTTTATTTTTTAAGGTACTAATTTTAGCAATCATTTTTTCCTTCATTCTCAAAAGGTTGTATCATTCTTAGTTGTGGAAGGAAATGTTTCATGTGTGTCTGTGTGTGTGTCTGTGTGTGTGTGTGTGTGTGTGTGTGTGTGTGTATTTGAGTTTGTTATGACAGTGCTAATATTCATCCCATGGGTTGAAATGCTTTACAATCTTTGGCAGACTTCTGGATATTCTTAGTGTCTGTCTAGCTCTAATGAACTTACAGGAATTACATACTCAATTACCTAATTCAAAATAGAGAAAGTGAAGCCCAGAAAGATGACATAATGTGAACAAGGCCACCAGCCAGTGATCATTAGATCTGTAGGTCAAATGCAAGTCTCTGATTCTTTTACTGTTTATGGCATGGAGCAAATGGTGCAGGCATCCTTGGACAGAAGCATTAGCTGTGTCATTTTAAGGATTGTACTGACTATCCTTTAAGAGTCCTTTCAATTAAAAGTTTTGGGGCATTTGACCTTTTCTTGGCATCTAGTGGAAATATTACACCCTGTAGAATAGGGGCGTTATTCACAAAAGCATCTTTCCTTATTATCTTGGTTCTTGTGGAATATTTGTTTCAGACAAATTTTGGAACTTCTCCTTAGATGTAATGTTGAAAGATGAACAAGCAGTGGTGATGTCTTCATTTTATTCAACCAATCTAGATCTTTCCTTGTGTCTTCTAGGATCCTTCTAAGGAAGTTTCACTCATTTTAGAACTTGTAATGCTAGTTGGTCTTTTATTCAGAGTTGTAGAATCTAATGGCATGGTTGAACTTGAGAGTTTCTTTAATCCAGGGTCTGCAGACCAGCAGCCATAGGTGAATCCAGCATACAGATGTGTGTATGTGTTTTTCTGTTTTTATTTTTGTTTTGTTTTTTTGTGTGTGTGTGTTTGTTTTTTGTTTTGTTTTGTTTTGTCCTTCAGTGGTAAACAAAAATAAGGTAGTTGCAACTATTTAACATTCAGGACATTTCTTATAAAAATCAGTTATTTCATTTTTTCAGGAAAATGAGATCAAGTAATAATGGATCCATATTCCCACATAGAAAACAAACACTAGGTCTGGGCAGCATATATTTCCTCTAAATGGAGCATGTATTCTCAAATTTTTCATAGTCCCTGTAGGATTTGAGTTTGTCAATACTGATCACTTTCAACCTTATACGTGTTCAAACCATTCTCTTTCAAGGGAAACCTAGGTCTATATAATGCTAGGCCATGCCACAGATCAATGGTACCAGGGAGCAGATGAAATTAATTCTTTGGCCTTAACCTCTCATTATTTAAGAGGCAGGAGGAGAAATGACTTCAGCAGGATATAGGGATAAAGAACAATGACCCTTCTCCAAAGGGGCTTATTAGTATTGCAAATATGTACACAGGGAAAAATATGATAAATAATGCATGAAGTTAAAAGCAAATATTGTTGGTTTTACTGATTAGAGATATATTCATGGCAACTAGGTAGGTTGCCATCAGGGATGGTTGTAAGGAGGAGAGGATGTTTGACCTGGGCTTTGAACAGGTAGAGGTGAAATGAATTTACAGCAAAAGACGAATTTAAGCAAACGCATAAGATAGTACTTGCAATATAGAATGAATTCTCAAGCTGTTTATGGGGCTAGTGGGACTGAAGGGAGGATGAGGCTGGGAATTTTGGTCTGCAGCAGATCCTGGGTATTGAGTGACAGGCTGAGTTTCAGATCAGGCACAGCGCTGCGAACTTGAGGAGCATTACAACTATTCACTGAACATTTATCCAAGCTCATGACCATCCAAGTCTACAACTTGGTAGTGACAGAATATCTTTGTAGATATCACTTAGCTCTCTGCTTTAAGTTTTTCAGAAGAATTAAGAAAGAAGAAAACACTTCTAAACACAGAGGACAGTATCAGATGCTTAGTGAGGGAGATAAGGTGGTAATATACAATGGAATTAAAAAGATGGATGAGCCCTAACCAGTTTGGCTCAGTGGACTGAGCATTGGCCTGCAGACTGAGGGGTCCCCTATTTGATTCCAGTTAAGGGCACTTACCTTATACTTCGGTTGCAAGCTCCTCCCTGGCCAGGGTCCTGGTTGGGGCTCCTGCAGGAGGCAACCAATTGATGTGAGAAAAACACATCAATATTCTATCTGTCTTTTCCTCTCTTTTCTACTCTCTCTAAAAATCAATGGGAAAATATCCTCCGGTGAGGATTTAAAAAAAAGAAAGATTGATGACAATATTTTTAAAATACATTGAGCAAATGTAAGAAATATTTGGATAAAAATATGGCAATATTTTTAAAAATAAAGTCTATTCCTTTGGTTACAAAAGTGATGTTACATAAATTCTAACTTGTGGGATATAGAGCGTTATGTTTAATTGATAAGCTTTGTCCTTTGTCCTGGGAATCAGTCATCCTTTTATAGGTATAGAAGGTCCTTGAATGTCCTGGCCTTCGACTCTTCCATAATAAACACAGCTGGAGCATTCCACAAGTATCTGAATGCTCCACTGTAGCTTACAGAATTCCTCATGGGTTGAACAGAAAGTTCTAGTCTTGTGAAAGGCTGTATCAGTCACCTCAAAAATGTTTCACACATACCCCAAGATGTTTGTGTAATTAACAAACTCCTCTCATTTTCACATGGTTGTATGTGAGATTGGTTCAGAATTATACATATATCTCAAAGGCCTCTGCTTCAAGGGATGTAGGTAGATGATGTGCCGCACACAGAGTAAGATGAAGTATGTGAAAAAGATTCATTCATTTAAAACTATTTCACATATACTCAATACAAACATCTTTTCAAAAATTATTCATTCAAATTGTTTATTAAATATGTGTTCTAAAGTTTGGAAAAACAACATCAGTGAACAAAAAGAAATAATTTCTGCCCTCAAGCAGTTTACATTTCTAATGAGACAGATGGAAAATAAACAAAACTAGCCAGTAAAATCTTATATAATTAAAGGGTAATATGCAAATTGACCTAATGGTGGAATGACCAGAATGCCCATGGCCCCTCACCTGGCTGACCTCAACCCCCACCTGGCACCACCACCCCGATCAGGGGTGGGGCTGGCCAGCACCCTGGCCAACCCTGCCCCTGATCAGCTCCCCGCCCCAGCCAGCCCGCTCCCAATGGCCCCCATCAGGGGCAGGCTGGCTGGACCCCACCAGTGCATGAATTGGTGCACTGGGCCTCTAGTATATAATATATGAGATATAGAAAGAAATAGAACAGAAAAGGGGATAGGAAGTCTTAAGGAGTTGAGATTTTACAGAGGGTGCTTAAGGAGGAATGAATTGTTGTCTGAGTAAAGAGCCTAACGATACAAGGAAGTGAGCCAGGTAAATACCTGGAAAAAAGCAACCCAGGCAGTTGCAACAGCTAGTGCAAAGGTCCTGAGGCTAGGAGCATGGCTTCTTGGCACCTTTAAGGAATAAGGCATAGATTGAATTGAGTGGAAAACTCTTTGGAAATAAAGTTAGAATAAATTATGGTGGAGAGGGATGGGGGAAGCCATAATGAAGGACTCTGAAAGACATAGTAAGAACTTTGACTTTCTTTTTTTATTGTTTAAAGTATTACAAATAGTAATACATATGTCACTCTGAATAAAATAGGAGCCATTTTAAAATGACATAGTCTGACTTACATTTCAAAGGGATCCCGCTGTTTGTGTGTTAAGAATAGATGAGGGTGGGGTGGGGAAAGAGCAGGCAGAAGCAGGAAGTTCATTAGGGAGTTATTGCTATAGAACAGATGAGTGATGTGGAAACTTGGACAAGCAGGTAGTGGTGGAAGTGATGACAAGTGATTGGATCTTGTGACTGACTAATTGTATGGGGAAGACAGCTAGGGATGACTCCAAGATTTTTTGCTGAGTGACCAGTAGAAAAAGGTGGCATTTATCCGAGATAGAGAGGACTATGAGAGAAAAGGTTTTATGGGAACAGCAGGAGCTTACTTTGGCACAGGTTAAATTGGAGATGTCAAGTAGTGAGCTAATATATGAATTCGGGATCCAGTGAGGGTTTATGAGCTGAAGATAAAAAATGGGAGTCATCAATATACATGATATTTACAGTGATAACATTAAATTAGATCATCAAAGAAATTATTCTAGACAGAAAAGATAAGAGGTAATGGCTGACATGAGTTTCTATAATGTTTTTGGGTTAGGGTGGTGAGGAGAATTTAGTTAATAGTGTACCAAAGAGGAAGGGGCATGGTGGGTGGAGGTGGTCCATGCCAGAAGAGAGGAGGATTTTATCACTAAAATTGTTTAAAATCCCCAGCACATGGTATAATGAAAAGCACTTTTCATTTGCATTTTCTATAAACAATGCACCCCTTTATCATTATCTGCATCCTGGAGCAGGACACAACTACTACTCCCACCACGCTCTCTGTCTCTGGTTCCACAGGAACCACAAAAGGAGATGGAGAAGGAGCAGCTGGAGTGGTGGGCGAACTCCAGGTGAGCGTTGGTGTGTTCTGGTATCCAAGTGAAGAAATCTTCAAGGAGGAGAGAGTGGTCAGGCAGCACAGATGCACTGAGAAGTAGAATGAGATGTTGTCAGAGATCTGAATGTAGCAAAGTTGGTGTGGGTTCAAGAGAGAATGGGAGAAAAGGAATTGGGGCTGGTGACTGTACACATTCTTTTTAATGAGATTATTTGTAAAGGGACCCAGAGAAATGGGTGCAAGCTGGCTTTTTTTCCCTTAAGATAGGAGAAAGAGAATAGAATAAACTTTTGTAGAAATTGTAACTTGATTGATACACATAGATATTTAATTTATCTGTTCTACCCCTGTGAAGTTGTCCTGCTAAGAGTTATGCTCTTACATTTTTTCAGGGAAGAAAAATAAGGCTCAAGAGATTGGAGATATCTGCCCCAAATCACATAACATATTAATAATAAATGGGATTCAAACCTGGGTTCTAAAGGTCAAGTTCATTTTCTCTTCACTGCCACTGCCTTAGACTAGACAATTTTAGAGATCACTTACAGCTTTAGAATTCTCTATAAAGTTCTCTGAAACGTTCACCTTGTTATTAAGGACCTTTAATAAACCCATGGGCATTCACAGTTCTCAGCAATGTCTCCTGAATCAAGTACTGTTTACTAGATGAAGATGTTTGGGATCTTGGGAGAAAAATAGAACTCAGCATCTGCATCAATGAAAACTTGCAAGTACGGCCAATACAGGCCTCCAGGTTGAACCTCTACATGCCTGAGGATGGGAATGCAATTTCTTAGGCCTATAATCATGACTGAGTTTCATATTAACCTCTTCCTCTAGTGGTGGATTTGTATCTATTACTAACATTATGCTACACCCTCAACACTATCTGCTGCTTTCTGTCCAAATTCTTTCCATTTACATGGAGCTCCAAACCTACATTTCTGGGTCATCAACCCTACCTTGTTCTGAATTGGGACATTGCTACTCTTTAAGCAAGGGTACGTTGAAATAAATATTATTTAATCCAGTCCTGGACAACATATGCAGGATAGAAAGCTTTGAACACCATTTGTCAACCCTCCCCGCACCCTATCCCTGTGGTCACCATAGAAAGGCAACTCGGAATAAAATATTACCATTGTTTTTCAGCACCAAATCACACTGTGACTGTTTAGTTGGTTTTGTGCAAGAGCTCTTAGATGCATATATATCCAGACAGCTCAGTCTGTCCCTATGGTGTCCTTATAATGCTCCTATTTTCCTTTGTACAGATTCCTATACAGATTCCTTTATCCAGATTTCTGTAATTACCTATTTGCAGAACAAATTCTTTCACAGACAATATACTTCTTAAGGGTAGAAATTGTATTTGCTGGTTTTCTCCTACTCTCTAACTCTTCCTTTTCCCTAGCATAGTGCTTGGCACAGAGACGGTTCCCCCAAAATGTGTTTGAATCATTAAATTAAATTGAGCATTTTGTTCCATGTAGAGATAATCTGTCACAGGAGCAAAAGTGGAGTACCCAAGTTCAAGATATTCTTAGATGCAGAATTAATGAATTAGGGAAATCAAATTTATAACCATAGAAGCCAACTGGTGTGGCTCATTTTGCTCTATAATCAGAGGTACACAAGCCTGTGTAGTGGATATGTCCATTTTGAAAATTTCACACCAGCATTACTCATGCCTATAATCCTTCGGTGGTGTCGGTATAATTAACAGCTGTTGATATAGTAAACATTGGTTTAATTGTTGATGTTTTAATAAATGAATAACTCTTGTGAATAAGTAAGACAAAGATGAAAGTAATAAAAATTCCCAAACAGACATGCACACCCCAACTTTTCAATTTTACAACTAAAAAAATATTACAAATTAAAACATATATTGGACTCATTTAAACCATTAACTATGATTTTTTAAAATTATAAAATCCTCTTCTGACCTAAAGGAAAATGAGCTTTATATAGATATACTTTAATGTTTTATTGAAGTATAGAGAGTGAGGTTCATGTCTGAAACCACAGGTAGTATTGAACCACATAGGTATGTATGTTTTTCCATACATGCCTATAAAGTTTAATTTATAAATTAGGCACAATAAGAGATTAAGAATAATATAAACAATAATAACTAATAATAAAATAAAACAACTATAATAATATACTGTAATAAAAGTTTTGTGAATGGCTTTGAGGCTATTATTAAGTAATCCCTGGACGAAGGAATGATTCATGTCCTGGGCAGGACAGAGCAGGAATACACAATATTTAATCATGCTACTCAGAATAGCACACAATTTAAAATTTATAAATTGTTTATTTATGGAATTTTCTATTTAATAATTTTGGACTGTGGTTGACTGCATAACTAAAACTGCAGAAGTTAAAACCATCGATATATTTTTGGAAGCACATGCTGCAATGATTTGATATATGTATATATTACAAAATGATCACCACATTACACCACAGTAAGTCTAGTTGATACCCATCATTACCATAGTTACAACATTTTATTTTTGTGTGTGATGCAAACTTTTAAGATCTACGCTATTAGCAACTTTAAAATATGCAAAACCGTATTATTAACTATGATTTTCATGCTGTACATTCCATTCCATGACTTACTTATTTTATAACTGGAAATTTGTACCTTTTGACTTCCTTCACCCATTTCCCCACACCTTATCCCCTGCCTCTGGCAACCACCAATCTGTTCTCTGTACCCATGAGCTTAAGGTTTTGTGTTTGTTTGTTTTAGATTTCACATATAAATGAGCTTCATATTTTACTGAGGCTTAAATTGCTACATTGCTGGGAGGACCATATGTACAAATTTGGCCATATGTACCAAGAACCTTAAATTTGCAAACTTTTTGACCCAACATTTCCATTTTAGGAATTTTTACTAAGAAAAAAAAATAAGGATTATGAAAAATTTTCCCTACATGGATCTTCAATGCATAGTTGATATAAAAGCAAAGTAAAAAGGAAGCAACATGAATAGGGGCTGAGTTAAATAAACATGACTTATTGTATAATGGAGCCCTACTCAGCCACTAATGCTGTTGTAGGAAATTATTTATGTACTGTGCAGTGTAGCACAGTGGTGGAAACAGGCTTGAAGTCCAAGAGACCTTTGATCAATGTAGAGCTCTCATCACTTACTAACTATGTGATCTTGAACAAATTTCTCAACTTTTCTAAGCTGCAGTGTCCTAACATGTAAAATGAGGCAAATTATAACACGTTTGAAATTAGCCAATGCAGTTAAAGCCAAGTATTTGGCAAGCAGTAAGTTCTTAATAAGCAGTATCCTTCTCAATATTTTAATTGTAAAGAGGAAATTTTGAAATAATATTTACAGCATAACTCCATTTTTGAAGTAGAAAAATCATATTATCTTATATAATAAAAGCCCAGCGACCAAAATGGTGGAACAACCAGAACAACTAGAGACCAGGGCGATCAGGCAGGCAGGTGAGTGGCTAAGGGCGATGAGACAGGCAGGCGAGTGGTTAGGGCAGTGGTCTGCAAACTGCGGCTCGTGAGCCACATGTGGCTCTTTGGCCCCTTGAATGTGGCTCTTCCACAAAATACCACGTGCAGGCACACATGTACAGTGAGATTGAAACTTCGTGGCCCATGCGCAGAAGTCAGTATTTTGTGGAAGAGCCACACTCAAGGGGCCAAAGAGCTGCATGTGGCTCACGAGCCGCAGCTTGCCACCCACTGGGTTAGGGGCAATGATGCAGGCAGATGAGTGGTTATGGGTGATCAGGCAGGCAGGCACAGGTGGTTAGGGGTGATCAGGCAGGCAGGCAAATGGTTAGGGGCAATCAGGCAGGCAGGCGAGCAATTGGGAGCCAGTGGTCCTGGGTTGTGAGAGGGTGCAGGCCAGGCTGAGAGACACCCCCCCCCCCCCCGGCAATGCAAGATTTTCATGCACTGGTCCTCTAGTCCACAGATAAATGTAGAAGTCTGAAAGGATATACATCAAAATTTTTTACTTTCTTTTTCTCATTTCTTTTCCTTCTTTTGCTTTTAATGTATGGTCTACAACATAGTTGGGAAAGTTAAATGTGTCCAAATAATCATTAACATCAATCCCAATCAATTAACATTTGTTGATGTAGTAATTTTTTGCCTGTTATCACTCTTTTCCTCATTGCCAAGTCATGAAAATCTCACTATACCATTGTCTCTCAAGACTGTACATCCAGTGGCTGGCAGTGCTAGGCTAATTACCTCCAGTTTCCCGTGTTCCTCTTCCCTTGTCCTTCTGTCATAACATATGTGTTATACATCATAAACATTTATTAAGCTTCTGTTCTGTTCAGAACACTCAGTGTTGGCAGTGGGAGTGAGATGCAAAGCAGCACAGAGGATGGTTTCTGACCTGGGGTTGCTTCGAGTTCCCCTGGAAGGAAAGGACTCCTGCCTGTGGTGCATGCAATGCTTCATCTTGTTGAAGAGGCTCTTCTGTCTCAATCCTGATTTGGTGGCTAAGGAGAGCTTCCTTAAGCAGAGAGGACTGAGCTATTAGGTGGACTTGAAAATGAAGTGTATTTCCATGGCCTACAGTTATTGTGGTCTCTGACTAGGATGGAGACTTTCCAAACTCCAGTGTCACCACAACCTGTGTATGTGAATACCGCATCCATTTACAGCTAGGGTTCAGGGTCTGAAGAAGGGGCTTCACACAAATGAATACACTAGACAAGAAATATAAAATTAGAAGGCATGGGGGGGCCAGATGAAGAACTTTCCTCTAGTGGAGAAGCTCCCCCAAAACTGGGCCCAGTCTGGTTTTTATGCACTTGAATACACATTTGCCCTTTAGGAATGAACAGGCATATCTAAGATAAAGTTTGGTAAACAGTAAAAGGATTATCAGGTTAGGGAATTGCCTTGAGCCATTTGGCCAATGGCAGAGCAATATTATGCTGATTTCAAGCCCTGCTGAATATCACATTAATATGCTAACTACTGTTGGTCTTAGCCTCTGGCATGTGTATAGGTTTCTTATATGATTGTGTCTTTACCCACTACTTTCTGAGTTATTAGAATTTTATTCTTATTTCAATCAATTCCTCTTGTACCCATAGCCCTAGGACTAGGACATATTGACTTGGGACACTTACTTGAAGCATTATGTTAACAAATTTTTCCTCAATCATAAGTATAATGTATATTCAATGCAAAATAATCAGAAATTAAAAAAAATAAAGATTATCAATAAGTCAGTCATTCAGAGATTATCATAACATTTTGGTGCATGTGGCTCCAATGCAAATGTGGGTTGTTGTTTTTTAGTATAAAATTTTATAATCATTATTTATTCTTCATAATAACATAACTTTTTATGTCAATTAATATTTGTCTACAGGATTATACTCTGACATCTTTTACACCCTCCCTCTCTCAGAGATAAACTTCTTTTTTAAGACTTTAGCATGTTAATTTGTCAAATTTTTATTTTCTTATTTATATACTAGAGGCCTGGTGCACAAAAATTTGTGCACTCGAGGGGGGAGGGGTCCCTCAGCCCGGCCTGTGCCCTCTCGCAGTCTGGGACCCCTCGGGAGATAACGCCCTGCTGGCTTAGGCCTGCTCCCAGGTGGCAGAGGGCAGGCCCAATCCCTAGGTGCAGCCCCTGGTCTGGCTCAGAGCAGGGCCGATTGGGGAGTTGGGGTGCCGCCCCCTGTCATGCACAGAGCAGGGCGGATTGGGAGGTTGTGATGCCACCCTCAGTCACGCTCAGGGTAGGGCTGATTGGGGGGTTGGGGCACCACCCCCTGTAACACTCAAGGCAGGGTGGATGGGGAGGTTGTGGCGCCACCCCCTGTCACGCACAGAGCAGGGTCGATCAGGGGGTTGGGGAGCTCCACCCTGTCACGCACAGAGCAGGGCCCATCAGAGGGGTTGGGGAGCTCCCCCCTGTCACTCACAGAGCAGGGCAGATCAGGGGGTTGGGGCGCCACCACTCTCACACTCAGGGCAGGGCCGATGGGGAGGTTATGGCTCTACCCTGTCACACACAGAGCAGGGCCCGTGGGGAGGGGGGGGAGGGGGGGTTGGGGCACCGCACCCTGTCACACACAGAGCCTCAGGGTGATCAGGGGGTTGGGGAGCTCCCCCGTATCAGGCACAGAGCAGGGCTGATCAGGAGGTTGGGGCGCCTTCCCCTGGCAGGAGCAGAGCAGGGTGGATAGGAAGGTTGTGGCCCCGCCCCCTGTCACACACAGAGCCTCAGGGCGATCAGGGGGTTTGGGCACTGCCCCATGTCACACTGATCCCGGTGCCGGGAGGCCTCTTGGCTCCGCTGATCCCAGTGCTGGGAGGCATATTACCCTTTTACTATATAGGATAGAGGCCTGGTGCATGGGTGGGGCTGGCTGGTTTGCCCTGAAGGGTGTCCTGGATCAGGGTGAGGGTCCCCACTGGGGTACCTGGCCAGCCTGGGTGAGGGGATGATGGCTGTTTGCAGCTGGTCACACACCTTTCAGGGTGGGTGTCCCCACTGAGGTGCATGGCCAGTCTGGGTGAGGGGCTGAGGGCTGTTTTCAGGCTGGTGGGTGACTAAAGCTCCCAACTGCTCCTTTTTTTCTTTTTTCTTTTTTTTTTTTCTGGGCCAGCTTTAGCTCTGGCTCCAGCTCTGAGACCTCTGCTGCTGAAAGCAGGTATCTGGTTTGTTTGGGTTCTATAATCGAAAAAATGTATAACTCCATCTCTGAGATTCTGGCGGGCTGAAAGCAGGTTTCTGGGGTTTTGTTTAGCTTCTATATTTGTTACAATGTTTCAAACTGCAAGCTCAGAGGTCGGCAAGGCAGGAGGGGAACGTTGGAGTCCTCCGTCACTGAAGCAAGCAAGCCCCATGTTAGCTTGAAGCTGCCTGGCTGCCAGCCGCCATCTTGGCTGGTAGTTAATTTGCATATCTCGCTGATTAGCCAATGGGAAGGGTAGCGGTCGTACGCTAATTACCATGTTTCTCTTTTATTAGATAGATACTTTAAGTTGTAAATAAAACCATTTTGTATGTGTCACTTCAGACCCTGCCTTTTCACTTAGCATTATCTGTCATTTAATTGTCTTCAAAAATATGATTTTTAAGCATTGCATTATATTCCACTATGGGTGTGTACACACAGTGTGATACAATAAGTACTTTTAAAAAAATACATTTTTATTGATTTCAGAGAGGAAGAGAGGAGAGAGAGATAGAAATATCAATGATGATAGAGACTCATTGATTGGCTGCCTCCTGCACACCCCACACTCGGGAAGGAGTCTGCAACCCAGGCATGTACCCTGACTGGGAATCAAACCCAGGACACTTCATTCCACAGGCCCACACTCTATCCACTTAGCCAAACCAGCTAGGGCACAATAAGTACCTTTAAGTTTAAATATCTCTAATTTAGGATTGATGCTTAAATTATTATCCCCTCTTCTTGTCTCTAACCTTCATGCAAGAAGGTCTGTTTTTGATTCATCTTTGAGTTGTAATTGCAGTCAATTAACAAAATCATTCATTCTAGGTCAGATGAACTCTAAGAGGTAGCTTTCACTAGTGGAGGAATCTGGAAGCTATGGCTGGGTTGTTTCAGAGGCTGGAGAAGAAGCCTTGGTCTACAATGTTATGGTTGGTCCAGGTGGAAGAGAGAATTTCACTTTGCATGGACCAGTTCTAGCTGGATGGAACCTCATGTTAGGTAGGTCAGTGCTCTCTGAAGTGCAGCTTTCATTGTTTGACAGTAACAGCTAATAACAGAGAAGTTCCAACCATTCAGTGTATTCTTGCTTGTTGAATTAAAAATAAAAAACAAGCTAATGACTTATTCTTACTGATTTTTTTTTTATCCCCGATGCCCTTAAAGATGTAATTTTAAAAAGTTTAAAATTATTTTTTAATCCTCACCTGAGGACATGTTTTTATTGATTTTAGAGAGATAGGAAGGGAGAGAGACATCCATGTGAGAGAGAAATATTGATTGGTTGCCTCCTGTACACACCCCAACCAGGGATCAAACCCTCAACCTTTTTTTTTTCATTTTAGAAAACATTTATTAAAGCCGGGGACAGTAAAACTCTCCACTTTGATGTAGAATGGGGGCTCCACACCAGGCCCATGTGGAGTCCTAGACTAGGAGAGCTGAAAGGAAATTTGGGGACCAAGTGGCTCAATACCCTCCTAGACCTCGTGAAAAATAAAAAAAAAATGCCCAAAGAGAAGAAATGACTTACATCTGAACCCAGATTTCCTGACTCCTACTACCTCAAGGCTTTCTCCACCATTGCTAGTTGTCATATACTCTATTCCTACTTATGTAAATTCATCTTAAAAAGATTCAGTTGATTATTAGACTTCTCTAGCCTTCCTTTTGCTCCAATCTTTAAAATTATGTTTTGAAATTCTACTATATTTTAGGTACTTTGCTTGGCCCTTAGATTCATTAGCTCCTCTAATTCTTATACTGTCCTGAAAGGTAAATATTGCATCCACTACCTACACATTGGAGGAAACTGAGGCTAAGGATTTTTAAATTGTTACCCAACCTCAGGCAGCTGGTGACTTGTGGAGTCTGGATCAAAACCCAGTATCTCCCTGACTCCAATGTTTCTCTACTATGTCAGTTTTATTCCTGATACAGGAATTGATTACATGAAATGAATCAATTTATGTCTTTACCGTTCCTGTCCGTTATCTTGTGGAAGGCTTGGCTTAATTTTCCAAATATGTGTGCCTCTGAGTTGTAGGTGAGTGATCTTGATACATCACCCACAAAGTTGTGTTTAAATCAAAAGGACATATTTCTGTCCCTAATGGAGGAAACTAAATGGCATGGCTCAGCTATTTCTTCTGTTTGGCTAAGGTCCTAAATAGGGTTGAAGTTTCACAACTGAAAACAAACAAAATTTAAAGTTTTGCGAAAATTGAAAAAAAAATGCATGAAAGGAAAAGAAAACAGAAAAACTTCTTCAATACCATGTAAGTAATGTTTTCCTACTCAGAGAGAGAATACATTTCAGGCAGAAGCACTGAGGTCAGAAAAATTATTCAAGAGTTTATGGGGATGAAGGACATTTAGGACAATGTTTTAGTATATGAATTCGCTTGGTCAGGCCTTTTCTCTTTATTACTTCTCAAAAAGAGATGGGCTATATTATGACTTTGGACTCAGCATAATACAAGATGGAAGAAGGAAAGTATTTTATTCTCGTTAGACCAATGTTTTTTTTTTTAATCTTGCCTATGCCAAGGTCAGGCTGATATAGAGAGGCTCCTGTTGACAGTCCCCCCTCACTACCCTTCTCCCTTTAAAATGGGGGCAGTGCCACCTCTTCCTTATCCAACTTCACATCACTTGCTGGGAACTTTTGTGGAGGAAACTAGAACTTCTATCAAATGACTCTGTCCAATCCATCTGTAACTAAAGGCTTTGTCTTTAGAAGATCTAAACTTTGGAAGTATATTGGACACATCACTCTAAGACAAGTATTTCCTCCACCTTTATTCCTTATGTAATTTACATAACAAGTTTGTAACTTCTTGGCCAATATAGCAGTTTCATAACTGTGATAAAAGTTGCTCAATAGACACTATCTTTCTCAATCACACAAACACAACTTTGTGGGTGATGTATCAAGATCACTCACCTACAACTCAGAGGCACACGTATTTGGAAAATTTGATTTTGTTTCCTGCATGCAGTCTTTGCACATTAGTGGGGAGATAAAAGTCATTGCCCAATAGCCTAACTATCTGTGTGTAGAAATAGTCTCCATTCGGTACACATTCTAGTTTTTTTCTGAAATAATCATTGGAGAATCCCTGAAGGCCAAATTTTGGTATATTTTCTGTATAAAACAGAATCTTTTTTTCCCCTTTGATAATGGGTACTAGAAAATGAGGAATCAGGGATGAAAATGTAAGAGCTAAAATAAAAACCTTTACGATTTCAGTGGTTTGAATAGAACTAATACTTTATTTCCTCATTTTATCATCTTTATAATGTTTCTAATGTAGAAAATTAGAAAATATAATTAGGCATGAAAACACAATAATCCTCCCTAACGGGTTTGGCTCAGTGTATAGAGTGTTGGCCTGCAGACTGAAGGGGCCTGCTTTCAATTCTGGTCAAGGGCACAGGCCCGAGTTGTGGGCTCGATCCCTAGTAGGAGGGTGTGCAGGAGTCATCCAATCAATGTTGCTCTCTCATCATTGATGTTTCTATCTCTCTCTCTCCCTGTTCCATCCTCTCTGAAATCCATAAAAACATGTATATTAAAGACAAACAAATAAAAACACAATAATCCCATTCTCTCCCCCTACCCGCCTAAAAAATAAAGGCAGTGCTAAGATTTTGGTGGCTATCCTTATAAACATTCTTGTATATATATATATATATATATATATATATATATATATATACACATACACACTAGAAGCCCGGTGCACAAAAATTTGTGCACTCGAGGGGATCCCTCAGCCTGGCCTGTGCCCTCTCACAGTCTGGGACCACTCGGGGGATGACCACCTGCTGGCCCTGCTGGCATAGACCCACTCCCCAGGGGATCGGGCCTAAGCTGGCAGTCAGACGTCCCTCTGCCAGCCTGGGAGCCCTCAGGGGATGTCCACTTGCCAGTGGGGAGCAGGCCTAAGCTGCAGTCTGACATCCTTAGTGCTGCTGAGGAGGCGGGAGAGGCTCCCACCACCACCGCTGTACTGGCAGCCATCAGCCTGGCTTGTGTCTGAGCAGAGCTCCCCCTGTGGGAGCGCTCTGACCACCAGGGGGCAGCTCCTGCATTGTGTGTGTCATAGTGACCAGTCATTCCCAGTCGTTCTGCTGTTAGGGTCAATTTGCATATTACCCTTTTATTATATAGGAGTGCCTGGCCAGCCTGGGTGAGGGGCTGATGGCTGTTTGCAGGCTGGCCACAGTCCCCACCCTCCCAAGGTCCCAGTGGAGGCTGGTTGGAAGCAGGTATCTGGGATTTATTTGTCTTCTATAATTGAAACTTTGTTGCCATGAGCGGAGGCCTCAGCTGGCTCAGGGCTGGTGGGAAGCTTGGCTTCCTCTATCGCCTAGGCAACCAAGCCTCCTGCTTGCTCCAGCTCCATGGCTGCTGGCCGCCATCTTGGTTGGTATAATTTGCATATAGTCACTCTGATTGGCTGGTGGGCATGGCTTAGTGTGTAGCGAAGGTATGGTCAATTAGCATCTTTGTCTTTTATTAGTGTAGACTTTTTAAAATATATTTTATTGATTTTTTACACAGAGGAAGGGAGAGGGATAGAGTGTTAGAAACATCGATGAGAGAGAAACATTGATCAGCTGCTCCCTGAATGCCCCCCACTGGTAATATGCCTGTAACCAAGGCACATGCCCTTGACCAGAATCAAACCCGGGACCCTTCAGTCTGCAGGCTGACACTCTATCCACTGAGATAAACCAGTTAGGGCTATTAGTGTAGATTTTATTTGTAGGAAAACTAAGGTCAATCTATGTCCAATTTTATATGTGTATACACACATACCATGGATGTATTTCTATTATATTTGTACAATGTTAATTGCAATGTCTACATAATATTCTATCTAAACTACACTTAGGTAGTTTAGTTAAAAAACAGTTCTGCTATTTTTAAAGGGGCATTGGCATAAGGGATGCACTTGGATTTTCTACTAGAAGAGGAGTTAAAATAATAGCTAGCAATATCACTTATTTTAAATGATCTCTTTATTTCCTATGTTCAAATATACCAATGCATTTCTAATGACGTACTGGTTAATTCCAGTTTCTTTATCTTAAGACCTAAATCTATAAATAGGTAACATTATTAGTGAACTAAAGTAGCAATCTTAGAGATACCTATACTGGATATGCTGTTGAACTAGCATAAGTAAGATCCCTTCT
Organism: Myotis nattereri; assembly: GCF_964212035.1. Lineage (NCBI taxonomy): Eukaryota > Metazoa > Chordata > Mammalia > Chiroptera > Vespertilionidae > Myotis > Myotis nattereri. The sequence continues at coordinate 47,400,463 of NC_138077.1, forward strand.
AAATTAAAGATTCTATGTTTAGTCACTCCCAACCGATCTCCCAAAGACAGTCACTGGTCTTTGTTGGAAGAATTACAGGTCTTCCATGATCAAACATTACTGGAATTTGTAGCCTGACATTGCCTATTTAAGTGGGATAATATTAACTACAAATAGTATTGGGCAGTATAGATTGGTGCCTGCACATTAAAAAGGAAAGATAATTAGCAGGGAACATATTTTGGGGACATATAAAACATTTCAGTGATTTCTTTAAATACAATAAAGTGTCACAGCTGAAGTTCTTAGCTGCAGAGATACTGCCAAACAGTATTACTCTGGGCTAACCTACTTTTGGTGACACTTATCTCAAAAGAAAAGCTCTAAGGAGTGGTCAGATTTACCCATTCACTCCAATTTCTCCATTCATAGGACATATTATATAAGTCACAGATGTTCTTTCACTGCTTTTATATTCTGAAAAGATACTTGAGAGGCAGGAATGACACAGGAAGTGTGTGTACAGGTGACTAGGGGAGCATCAAATTCTGGCCCTGTGGGCTTCAGTTTCCTCTATCTGGTCCCCTGGGCTAGGCGGAACAATTGCCTGCAGGAAGATTTGGCACACCCCTGGCCCAGACACATTTCCTCTCCTCACTATCACCCCCACATCTTCCCAGTAGTTGTGACTTCATCGAGATAGGAATCAGCTTTTCTAAAGGCTTTGGGCAGTGGCACTTTCTTCTTGGAATCCTTCAAGGACTGCTAAGAACCTCTGTTTCAATATTATTTTACTGCCTGTTCCTTCTTCTATGATAATATACTAATAGCTCCTCTAAAGATGCAAGAACAAAGCACTCCATCATGTACAATGTACTTTCACAACTTTTTCATTTGATCTTCACAAAATATCTTATAGAATAAGCAGAGCAGGCATCAACATGTACATTTTCACAGATAAAGAAGTTGAGAGGTATTACTACACATATGTATGTACATTTGATATATGAAGATGAAATTACTAACCTTACTTAATGATGCCTGTTTTGATTGATCTTTCTCTGCTCTATACCCCCACTCCCTCTTGATTGTTTTATGAGTAAAACTGTCCATTTATTGATCAAGACCAACATTATACCACCCCCAGGGAGCCAGCCTTGAGATGCACGTTCATAGAACAAGAAAAGATTAATATCACAGGCAGCATTTTTATTTCCTCAGTGTAATTACTATCTATTCTTGTATTGTTATTCAATGCTTTAACAGTAGCTGTAGTGAGTCACACATAAATACATATACACTTATTTTTATACTGGAGGCCTGGTGCACAAAATTTTTGAACTGGGGGGGGGGGTCCCTCAGCCTGCCCTGTGCCCTCTCCCAGTTCTAGAACCCTCGGGGGATGTCCAACTGATGCCTTAGGCCTGCTCCCCTAAGCCGGCAGTCAGACATCCTTAGCGCTGCTGCAGAGGCGGGAGAAGCTCCTGCCACCATTACTGTACTTGCCAGCTGTGAGCCTGGCTTCTGGCTGAGCAGCACTCCCCCTGTGGGATCAGGCCAAAACAGGTTCTCCCCCAAGGGGTCCTGATTTGCGAGAAGGTGCAGGCCAGGCCGAGGCACCCCACAGGTGCACAATCAGGGCCAGGGAGAGACGCTGGAGGTTGGCCAGCTGAGAAGGGACCACGGGAGGGCTCCAGAGCATGTCAGCTCATCTCGCTCAGTCCTGATCAGCCAGACCTCAGCAGCAAGCTAACCTACCAGTTAGAGCGTCTTCCCCCGGTGGTCAGTGCATGTTATAGTGAGCGGTTGAGCAGCCTTAGCATATCATTAACATATTATGCTTTGATGGTTGAATGGCCAACCAGTCAACTGGACACTCAGCATATTAGGCTTTTATTATATAGGATTCTAGACTGATTTATGTACCTATGTGCATATATAATTATATTTCTTAGACACATATAGTTTTTGTTTTGTTCTCTTACTGAAATACAGAAAAAGAAAAGGCCTTTTGTTAGAGATGTTATTGTTTCTTTTCTGTGTCTCTTATCTAACAACCTTCACAAGCTAATAAAAACATTTTTTTTTTTTTAATTTTTTCATTCTTTGGCAGTCTGAACTCTCCATTTTTCTTAAATCATCTCAGATGAGTTTGAATGTCATTCTTAAAACAAAAATGCTCTTATTTCCCCATACTTCTGCTCTGGTCTCCAATATTTCATGTGAAATATCCTTTGCCTTTGCTCTCTCTCTGGGTGGAGCTCTCTGGACCTATTTAAATCCTCTTAGCATCTTGTAGAACAGGCTGAATTTCAGTTGTTAACATTCTAACCTATGTGGAGTGGAAATGTGACAAAGTTGTGTTAGAATGATATTAGTCCAACACTGTCTCATATTTAATTGTAATGTCCAATTCGATATCTTGTTTAGCATTCATTATTTTAAAAGCTCAATGTATAATTCATTGTTAAACACAAATTGCCCTTTAGTTATGGTGACCTGATGAGAAGTTGGCCTGCTTTTAAGATTCTTGGTTCCCCTTTCTGATCTTTTTTTCATCCTTTTCAAGTGCCTGCTACTGAATACTGCCCTTTGGTTTCAGGATAAGCCTCTCCACTCTCCCCTTGATCCCTAGACCTGGTCTCAGGAAAGGGTCTCATATTCGTCACTTAGTCCTCAGGGAACTGTTAGGCAGAAGTGAATTTTTCCTCCTTCTGCCCATCTCCAGTGATGCAGACACCTTCTGTGACATTGGCTGTGACCGAGCTCATTGTACTGCACAAAGGTTTCAGTATTCTATGGGCATCTGAGAGGACAAATGAGGGCATGGTTCCTTCCCTCACAGAGCTCACAATCTACTCATGGAGATCAATCACAGGCAGTGACTAAAGAACTGGTTGAATAAAGATTATGGTGCTTGAGAACATAGAAAAATTGCATTTTTAAGTTGCCATCCATATTAAGCTTGTGGAAACTGGTGAGTGTGGATCCTGATTTATAAGAAAGTGTTTCAAATCTCTAGTCAGGTCTGATTCCATCACACCCTAGGGGAGAGATTCACTCAGCTATATCTCCTTGCATTTTCTGTCATGAGTACTCCATGGAGTGAGTATATTTTTTACCAATCCATGTGTCTAGCTAATATATATATATACTAGAGGCCCGGTGCACAAAAATTTGTGCACTTGTTGGGGAAAGGGGGGTCCCTCAGCCCGGCCTGTGCCCTCTCGCAGTCTGGGACCCCTCGGGAGATAACGCCCTGCTGGCTTAGGCCTGCTCCCCGGTGGAAGAGGGCAGGCCCAATCCCTAGGTGCAGCCCCTGGTCGGGCTCAGAGCAGGGCTGATTGGGGAGTTGGGGCGCCGCCCCCTGTCATGCACAGAGCAGGGCGCATTGGGAGGTTGCGATGCCACCCTCAGTCATGCTCAGGGTAGTACTGATTGGGGGGTTGGGGCACTTCTCCCTGTCACACTCAAGGCTGGGTCGATAGGGAGGTTGTGGCGCCACCCCCTGTCACGCACAGATCAGGGCCCATCAGGGGGGTTGGGGCTCTCTGTACCTTGTCACGCACAGAGCAGGCTCGATCAGGGGGTTGGGGAGCTCCCCCATGTCACTCACAGAGTAGGGGCGATAGGGGAGTTGGGGCACCGCCCCCTGTCACACACAGAGCAGGGCTGATCAGGGGTTTGGGGCGCTGCCACTGTCACACTCAGGGCAGGACCGATGGGGAGGTTATGGCTCTACCCCATCACACACAGAGTAGGGCCCGTGGGGGGGGGAGGTTTGGGGCGCCGCACCCTGTCACACACAGAGCCGCAGGGTGATCAGGGGGTTGGGGCGCCTTCCCCTGTCATGAACAGAGCAGGGCCGATAGGGAGGTTGTGGCCCCACCCCCTGTCACACACAGAGCCGCAGGGCGATCAGGGGATTTGGGCACTGCCCGCTGCCACACTGATCCTGGTGCCGGGAGTCCTCGCGGCTCCACTGATCCCGGTGCTGGGAGGCATATTACCCTTTTACTATATAGGATAGAGGCCTGGTGCACGTGTGGGGCTGGCTGGTTTACCCTGAAGGGTGTCCTGGATCAGGGTGGGGGTCCCCACTGGGATGCCTGGCCAGCCTGGGTGAAGGGCTGAGGGCTGTTTGCAGCTGGTCACACACCCTTCATGGTGGGGGTCCCCACTGGGGTGCCTGGCCAGCCTAGGTGAGGGGATGATGGCTGTTTGCAGCTGGTCACACACTCTTCAATGTGGGGGTCCCCACTGGGGTGCCTGGCCAGTCTGGGTGAGGGGCTGAGGGCTGTTTTCAGGCTGGCGGGTGACGGAAGCTCCCAACCCCTCCTTTTTTCCTTTTTTTCTTTTTTTTAAATTCTGGGCCAGCTTTAGCTCTGAGGCTCCAGCTCTTAGGCCTCCTGAAAGCAGGTATCTGGTTTGTTTTGGTTCTATAATCGAAACTCTGTATCAACTCCAGGTTTGAGATCCCAGGCTCGCTGAAAGCAGGTTTCTGGGGTTTTGTTTAGCTTCTATATTTGTTACAATGTTTCTTAAACTGCAGGCTCAGAGGCTGGCAAGGCAGGCGGTTAACGTTGGAGTCCTCCATCACTGAAGCAAGCAAGCCTCATGTTAGTTTCAAGCTGCCTGGCTGCCAGCCGCCATCTTGGCTGGCAGTTAATTTGCATATCTGGCTGATTACCCAATGGGAAGGGTAGCGGCCGTACGCCAATTACCATGCTTCTCTTTTATTAGATAGGATATATATATATATATATATATATATATATATATATATATGATGAATGCTTTCTATGTGTTATCCTTGGTATTGAGGATACCACAGTAAATAATACTCAGTCCCTATCAACAGACCTTATGTACTAGTGCAGAGAATGTGAAAGGTAGGGCAAGCTAATAAATAGCTGCAATATAGTATGAGAAATACTGTCATAAGTATAAGCAAAGTCTACAAGGAGAAAGAGTAGGAGCCATGTAATTCATGAGTCAAGGTTAGTCAGGTAAGCCTGCACCTTTTTTTCTAAGTTGAGAGCAGTGGGAGTTATCAGGTAAAAGGAAATGAGAAGGGGCTTGGTGAATTTTGGGGACTACAGGTAGAGTAGTATTGCTGAAGCATAGATGAAAGAAGAGGGAGGGAAGAGAAGGTGAGATGTGAACTTTTATATGAGTTCAAACCATGAAGGTCTTGCCTGCCATGCTCAGGAGTTTAGATTTTATTTAGAGTGCAATGAGGTTTTATTGAAGTTGAAGTGATCAGTGACACAATTCAATTTGTATTTTAGGAAGACTAGCATTTCTGCAATGTGCTGAATAAATATGAGAGAGTAATATTGCAGAGAGACCAGTTAGAAGGCCTTTATAATAATCCTTAAGACATCTGTTAAAGTTGTGGCAATAAGAGTGGAGCAAAGTAGAGATTCCAGTAGATATTAAGGACTTAAAAGCTAAAGGATGTGGTGCCTGATTTGATAGTATTAGGCAAGAAGAGGGAATCAGGCCTGGGAACCAAATAGCTGTGATCTCATTTACAAGAGGAGCAAGTTTATGGGGGAAAGTAAGAAGATGGTAAGTTCATCGTTGGATATGATGAGCTGGAAATAAATGTGGTTAAACTAAGATGGCATGGCTAGCAGACAGTTGAGTAGGTGAATTTATGGCTTGGGAGAGGGATCTGGCTGGGGATACAACATGGGAGTCACAGACCTATAGGTTATTGCTTAACAATGAAAGCATCCAGAGTGCTCTGATAAATATCAGTATATGAGCATAACCAATGGACACAGACAGGGGTAAAAGGGTGAGGGCATATGCTGGGGGGTGGGGGCAGCTGGGGAGAGGTCAATGAGGGAAAAAGGAGACTTATGTAATACTTTAAACAATAAAGAATTTAAATAGGGAAAAAAAATCAGTATATGAGAAATTGAGAGTCTCTGTGAGGAAACTGTAAGCCATGAACATGAAAGTAGAAATATGGGGATCTGTAACTCCAAGGAAAATAAGAAAACTAAAATTTTGAGAAGGATAATGTCAGCAATCAGCAGTGCCAAAAAGATCAAGGAAGATGAAGAATGAAAAGTGCCCATTAGATTCAGTCACGAGAGCTTTGTTGGTAATATTTCAAAGATATGCTGACACTAAAAAGGAGATTTATGTGGACTAAGGTGTGAATGAGTTAAAATTAAACTGAGACGGCCAGGGTGGACCCTTTTTTGAGGAGCTTGGTCATGAAAAACAAGATATCCAATCGTCCATCCCCTTGTGCTTTCTAAAATCAAATGGAATAAATGTGCCCCTTTCATTATGGAAACTTTAAATATCTGAAAAGAGTTATCAGTGTGCTCCACACTTTCTCCCTCCTCAACTGCATGTCTCCAGTTTTATGTACTGTTCCTCATGTGACACAGTGGGCAGTCACTCACCATCCAAGTGATGACTTCTTCAGAAGAGCAGTCATCTCACAAGCCCCAAGTCAAAAAGACCAGTCAGATAATGGAAAGAGAAGAGGGTGGGGGCGGGAGTGGCTGGGGATTTGAAAAGCATCTGTTGATACCATAATACAGAGGGAAGGTGATTGTTTGTGTGATCTTTAGAGCTGTGTCTTTGGGACAGCTTCTGAGAGCCTGGCTTTATGGAGACAGGAGAGAATGAACCTCAGAATCTAGTAGAAAGAAGTCCCCGTGAAGAGCTGGTTTATCTTGGTTCATAGGTCAGCTAAGCCTTCCTAGGACTTTGGGGCAACAAGAAACAGAAGAAAGAGAAGCCTAAAACACTGGCACTTCCTGTGACTTGCTTTGTGACCTGAGGTAAGTCTAAGTCATTTCCCTGCTCCCATCTGAACATCTTCTTTCTTATTTGTAAAGTGAGGGTGTTGAGTTAGAAGATATTCAAAATGCCTGGCAGCACTCTCAGATCCTATCATGTGAAAACAACTGAACATTCACTTTGAGAAAAATAATCCTGTCAGGGTGCCAGTAGCATGATATCTCTGGACCTATGTGATCATTACATGGGCGTGCTTATTTTATACTTCATTGATCTACACATTTATAATTTTTTGAGTGTATGTCATACTTCAATAAAAATGTTTATAATAAAAATTCCATTAAAATAATAAAGGATGATGTTTTATTTTAATTTTTTGAGAGGGGATGGGGAATGCTGTTGTCAGCATTTGGAAGTATTTTTCTGAATGTCATGAAATCTGTACATGAGAGTCACAGTTGGTGCAGCAGGAAACCCAGGCTCTGGTGTGACTTCCTTAAACAAAGCTCCCAGCAGGAACTTCTGGTTGTGGAGTGTATAAAAGTGTTCCTGCCCAGCACCAGGAGTAATGCTCGGTAGGTAGGCAGTAATCCCTGCTGGACAGAATCCACACACTCCCCTGGGTTGTCCCAATACCTGGGAAAGGGGCTTGTTCTAATGCCTCAGCATTGTCACCATCTGGTTTAGCAGATTCAAACTCAGGGATCCGTTTATCTCAGAGAGAGAAGAAAGGTGAGAACTGTAGTAAGGATTGTTGGCCTGGGTTGATTCTTTGATTTCTCTGCTCCTTTCTTTTTCACTTGTTCATGGGAAAAAATATTTTTAGGCTTATAGGCCCCCACCTCAATGTACTTCCTCAGGACTAACCTCTTTATCCTGTGCAGTTCCTTGCATGTTGCCTTTCTTTCTTTCTTTCTTTCTTTCTTTCTTTCTTTCTTTCTTTCTTTCTTTCTCTCTTTCTTTCTTTCTTTCTTTCTTTCTTTCTTTCTTTCTTTCTTTCTTTCTCTTTCTTTCTTTCTTTCTTTCTTTCTTTCTTTCTTTCTTTCTTTCTTTCTTTCTTTTTCTTTCTTTCTTTTTTCCTTTCTTTCTTTCTTTCTTTCTTTTTCTCTCTTCCTTTTCCTTCCTTCCTTCCTTCCTTCCTTCCTTCCTTCCTTCCTTCCTTCCTTCCTTCCTTCCTTCTTCCCTTCCTTCCTTTCTTCCATCCTTCCTTTCATTCTGTCTTTTGGAAGGTAGTTGGGAGGCTGGTGATTTAACCTCATTATTGCCTTCCCTCAAATGCCACCACTTTTCTGTTTCCTCCTGCCAATTTGCTACTGCCTGAGATAAGTCACTGCATGGATGCAGCCTTACAGGTTGGCTTCTTTCTACTTTTAGATACATCTCCAGCCAGCACTCCCCTGACTCACACATCCTGGTACAAGTTCACATTAATAGCTACCTCCAGGACTTACCTTTGAGGGGGATCTCCATTTATTTGGGAAGTTGAAGGAGAGGATCTGCGAGACCTGGATATATGAGTAAAATTATATATTATTTAAAATAATAACCACAGACACAAACAAAAAAAAGAAATTAGTACCCTGGAAAGAGAGAAGAGAGAAGCAGATGGATGGTGCCAATCTGGACTACACACAGTGTGACTCACCTCTCCATGACATTTCTAAATCATGAATGAAGTTGTTGATCTCATGACATTCTTGAGGCAAGTGAATGTACAGTGTGAGCCCATATTCTGCATCTGGAGAGAACTGTACCAGCAGGGAAGGAGGTGTGACAGAAGGGAATACAGAGGAGGTGAGAGGAGGATTTCAGACTTTCCCTGTGTTAGAGAGTGATAGTTTTGAGCAAGTGTTACCAGGTCTTCAAGGGATGGGGGCTGGAGGTGGGCAGGGGACATCTCAGTTACGCACACCATATTACCTGCTATCTTTTGAACACACCCTCCTCTTCACATCTCACACCTTTGCCTGGAATGTCCTTGCCCATCCTCTAATATGCAGTCAGATCTGGGGCGCCTTTATTCACATCTCTACCTCTCCACACTCGCAACGCCCGATCTCCAGCCTGTTATTCCCATCTCCTGTTTCCACCGTGTTTTGTGCACGTTCTCCTGCTATGTCTCCATCACATAAGCCTGTAATTATCTGCTCATGTTTCCATCACCTCCACTAGACTTTGCACTTGGATAGATGAAAGACTGTGGCATGTGTTTCTGTGTGTGTCTGAGTGACGGTAAGTGTGGGTGTGTACAGAAGATGTTTCCCTTCACGCCTCACACAGAGCTTTATTACTCAGTCCACAGACATTTACTGAGCACTCATGTCTGAGGGATGAGGTGATGTTCAAGCAACAATGGATCAGCCATAAGCCTTGGCCTTCAGATCTCAGAATTAACAGAGAGACAGCAGGACATCCATTCATCTGTTCAAGAACTTGTACTGAGTCTTACTCTGTACCAGGCCCATGACAAGTACTGGCTAAAGATAAATGCAGCACAGTTTATGCTCTGGAGTTGCTCATGGCCTGGGAGTAAAGATAGGGAAGTAAATACAGAACAGTGTGACAAAGCTACAGGAGTCATGGACCCAAGTGCTACCATAATCCCTACAGGGTGAGCAGTGGAAATGTTAATGGAAATGTGTAAGAGAATTAATCTCCAGGAGTCACAAGATTTCTGTAGTCTCACAAGGTACTCTAGTTAATATTCTTATTTTTATTAACTAGAGGCCCGGTGCACAAAATTCATGCACTCGGGGAGATTCCCTCAGCCCAGCCTGTGCCATCTCGCAGTCCAGGAGTCCTCAAGGAATGCCCAGGGGGAAGCGAGCCTAAACCGTCAGTCAGACATCCTTAGCACTGCTGCGGAGGCAGGAGAGGCTCCCACCACCACCACTGTGCTTGCCAGCAGTGAGCCCTTTCAGGGCTTCTGACTGAGTGGTGCTCCCCCTACGGGAGCACACTGACCACCAGGGGGCAGCTTCTGCATTTCATTGTTCAGTAGATTTGCATATTAGCCTTTTATTATATAGGATTATTTTTCATATACATTTTCATGAAACTACTCTAAAAATTAACATATTGTGTGAGGATCTCAGCTAACCTCTAATTGTTTCCCTTCTTTAATGCAAGGATAGTTACTGAGACTCTAGCATGTCTCTGGCCCTGGCCTCACCTGGGTGAGGTACTCACTGTTCTTCTATTAATGTCCCTAGTAGCTCTCATCAAGATGGAAAAGCATTTGTGTTAGCAAAAGTCAGAAGCCAAATGCCCCAGAATTTTAGCAATGGGTGCCCAAATTTGTGACTACCATTGTAAGTCTCCTCCTCTGACCCCACAGAATTTGAATCACAAGGGAGCTATTTTTGTCAGTTGAAGTCCCTTAATGAAGATGAGATGAGGGAAACCATATATGAGCAACCTCTATAGGCTTAGATCTAGAATATTCTGGGCACTGAAGAAAAAATAAGCTTTGGAATGCTCTGACTGGTGTGGTTCAGTTGGTTGGGTGCCTTCTTCTACACCTTTTGGTAAGGGTATGGGGCATGCAGGTGGTAGCCAATTAATGTTGTGCCATCTTATAGATGTTTCTCTTTCTCTCTCCCTTTCCCTTCCTCTCTCTCTAAAAATCAATAAAACTATTTTTTTTAAACCTTATGGATTGAGGATTGAGTTAGAAGTAAACTTAGGAATAATTTAGTCCAATAATTTTCAAATGTTAATACATTTCACTCTCACCCCCCATGGAAACTTCAGAAGATGTCCAGAAACAGATAAATGGATCTCTATTGATTAAAAAGGATTAGTCATTTCTAGGCGTATAATTTGCTAACCATAAAGTCTGGCTTCTCATTTTGTAGATGAGGGACCTGAGTTGCAGAGAGGGGAAGCCATTGCCCAGGGTGACCCAGTGGGTGAGAGAGAGAGTGGGGACCCACATTTATTTATCTTGGCCCTGTATTCTCCCCTACTCCCTGCTGAGTGAAAGCACTTATAGCAGACCAGAGGGCCCTGAATGGCAGGGGAGAAGCTGGAAGCAAAGAGACTATCCATCAATTCCACTTCACCCTGGACACAGAGCAGCCCTGCAGGCTTGTTATCACTAATGCACAAAATGTGAAATGGTGATGAATTGTTTGCCAATTTTCTTATCTGAGCTGGCACAGAGGAGGGCTTGTTGGAGAGTTTCAAGGCGTTAGAGTATTGTTGTTTATCCACTGCACATCCCGTAACTGTTCGCACAGAGACTCAGGAAAGGCTGCACACATAAATTCACATAAATTACCTTTACAAAATGTCAAAATTAAAAGTGGATTTTTATTTTGGGGATATGCCTGGAGAACGTTAACCCCTTCAGTTGGATGGAGATGTCATCATCAGAAAAACACAGTTGCCAGCTTTGAATATAACACAAGCCACGGGAATTAACTCCCACACTCCCTCCCCCTGCCCAGCACTGCCCCACCTGCAAGAAGGTAGCAGTTCTTGTTAACAAACCATAGACTTTCCTAAGCTCCTGGTCTGCCCACAAGTGTTTCTCTGGAGACAATATTTTTAATCCTACAGTGGCCATAACTTCCTTCTTTATTGTCTTTAACTAAATTTTAAGTGGCTAAACTGAGAGTTCAAGGGAGACACATAACCCATCCCGGCCTCAGTTTCCTCATTTATGCAATGTGGAAGTTAGGATATATGAGTGTTTTCTTACTGGAAATTTCGTCTTCCTAAGGAGCCAGGTAGGTAGTAATGAGGACCCTGAAGGAGTTGTTAATACTCTAAAAGCTCCGTGCAAGTCATAGACCCCACAATAGGATTGCAGAGGCTAAAACAAATTTCGTGGAGACTTACGGAGACGTCAGGAGACAAACTCAGCAAATGAAGAAAGCAAAGGACAGCCTGGCTGTGTGAGGTTGCCAGGGAGGCAGAGAGAGCAAGAATCTAAGAAAAACTTCTTAAAGCTAGACGGGGAAGGAGGAAGCAGTGCCGAAGAAAAGAAGAATGGCGTGGCCTTTAAGAAGAGGTTCATCATGAAATAGCCCCGAGTTTCACCAGTGTCTCTGTTTAATGTCAATCTTGTTTTCTTGGTCAAAACTATGAAACTTTTTGTTATGTCCAAACTGTTCTTTATTTTTTACTCCTGGAAGAGGGGAAAAAAAAACACACACACAATACTATCCCCTACCTCCCCCTTCCTTTGCCTCTGGCTGGAACTGTGGCCACATAGTGAAGCCAGCTACTCCTTTTAAGCTGATTAGATCTCAATGTAGTTATTTATCCACCTGGGGATCAATTACACTAGATCTCTCTTTGATTTTTAAGAAAGCAAAGTTTCTGTTGAAAAATCGGCTGACAGTCTCATGGAAGCTACCTTGTAGGTAACAGTCTTTCTCTTGCAGCTTTTAAGAATCTCTCTTTTTCTTTAACCTTTGCCATTTTAATTATGACATGTATTAGTGAGGCCTCTTTAGATTCATCTTGTTTGGGACTCCCTACATTTCCTGGACTTATGTGTCTTTTTCCTTCAGTAAGTATTTCTTCATACAGGTTCTCGATCCCTTCATATAGGTTCTCAATCCCTTGCACTCTTTCTTCTCTTTCTGGTACCCCTATGATGCAGGTGTTGTTATACTTCAAGTGTCCTGAAGGGTCTTAAACTATCCTCATTTTTTAAAGTTATATTTTCTTTCTGCTGCTCTAGTTGGGTGTATGTTTTTTTTTTTTTTTCTACTTTGTCTTCCAAATAGCTGATTTGATCCTCTGCTTCATCCAATCTACTTCCAGGGTATTCTTCATTTCAGATATTATATTCTTACTTATGACTATTTTAATGCTTTCTATGTCCTTTTTCATGCTATTGAGCATCCTTATAACCATTACTTTGAACTTTATATCTGATAAATTGCTTGCCTCCATTTCACTTAGCACTTTTTGGGGGAGATTTCTTTCCTGTTCTTTCATTTGGGGTCTGTTTCTTTGTGTCCCCATTTTGTTCACCTCTTTGTGCTTGTTTCTATGTATTATATAGATCTGCTATGACTACCAGTATTTGTAGGGTGGCCTTATGTAGACGGTGTCCTTTGGGGTGCAGTGGTACAATCTCCTTGATCACCTGATCTGGATGCTCCCAGAATGTCCCTTGTGTGGGTTATGTGGACCCTGTTGTTGTATTTGAATCTTGATTGCCATTGGCCCATTGGTATCTGGGATTGACCAGTTTGGCTCACTCTGGGGTTCAACCCCAATCGTGGCATATGAGCTTCTATTCAGGTGCTGACTACACAAAGCAGAATTTGCCTTATGAGGGGTTGGTGCTTTCTGAGATCTCCCTTTGGCTATGCTTGCTTGTGAAGTTCATTGGATCCTGCTCTGAAGTTGGCCACTGGATGTATTGGTTCTGGGTCTCTTGGGAGGGACTCTGGTGCAGGCCAATGTCAGACACTGCCTGTGACTGGTCTTGGGCAACTTGTTTGAAGCTACAAGTGATTCACAGTTTGTGGTTGCCTCTGCTAGGCCTGGGTGTGTAAGGGAAATACCAAGCTATGCACCAAGGCCCATTTTTACCAGTATCAGAACTAGGGCAGGTTGGCAGAAGTTCCAAAACACCCAAGATCCATCTGTCTTCCTCCATCTGCTGGCTGCCTATTAGGCTCAGTCACTGGAAGAGCCTCTAGTGCAGTGTTTCTCAACCTGTGGGTCGCGACCCTTCGGGGGTCGAACGACCCTTTCACAGGGGTCACCTAAATACATCCTGCATATCAGATATTTACATTATGATTCATAACAGTAGCAAAATTACAGTTATGAAGTCGCAACGAAAATAATTTTATGTTGCGGGTCACCACAACATGAGGAACTGTATTAAAGGGTCATGGCATTAGGAAGGTTGAGAACCACTGCTCTAGTGGGACTTGAGTTTCATGAGGTAGATTCACAGTGAGTCACCAGATAGAAGTGAGTGGCTGTCCCATCAGTGGGAGGTTCTGGTCAGGTTTCAGAGAAGGTGGAGATTGTGGTCCCTACCTCAGAGCTATACCACTCAGTCTGTCCTGGATTTTGCACAGCCCTTGGAAAGGTGGAGCCAGTAGGAATCAGGTGGGTGGTGTCTCTGGAGACTGGAGGGTGGGTCTGCCAGGAAGCCTGGAGTGTCTTTCTATCAGATCTCCCATAAGGAGGAAGCACCAGTCAGGTTCATGGGAAAGGGAGGGAATGGACCCCAACTGAAAACCACTAAGCTCAGTCAGACACCTCCTCAGTCTGCCCTGATCTCTCCACTCTGGCAAAGGCAACTGACTCCTTACCAGGGTAGAAGCTCCACAAGGTAGGGTGAAAAGTAGTCCAGATGGTGGGTCTATTGTATTCTCCTAGGCCAGTGGTCAGCAAACTCATTAGTCAACAGAGCCAAATATCAACAGTATAATAATTAAAATTTCTTTTGAGAGCTAAATTTTTTAAACTTAAACTATATAGGTAGGTACATTGTTATTAACTTAATTAGGGTACTCCTAAGGCTTAGGAAGAGCCACACTCAAGGGGCCAAAGAGCCGCATGTGGCTTGCGACCCGCAGTTTGCTGACCACGGTCCTAGGCTAATGCCACACAGAGGGAAGTGCTCCACTAAGGAAAAATGGCATCTGCTGTATGGAAGAATGATTCAGCATAGGGATCCTAGCAGCTGTCCCCCAAGGTCCCTCCCCAGAGCCACAAACACCAGACTCTTCACAGGACTCTAGTCCTCTCCACCTTCCCTCTGCCAGAGTCCAGAGTGAGTGGCTGCAAACAAAATTTTGTGCATTGGCCTTTTAAGAGGGGTCTCTGGCAGACTTCTATCTCTCCCTGATGGACCAAAACCCTGTTGCTTTTCACAACCAGGTGTTACTAGTATATGGGAAACTTTTCCTGGCTCTGGTGCTCTGGGCTGGGGAGCCCAGCTTGGGGTTTAAACCCCACACTTCTCAGGGGGAACCCCCCTGCAGCTGAAATATACCCCCAGAACCTCAGCCACCATGGGAGTGAGCCCAGCCCTTTTTGTGTCTCTGCCCTTCCTACAGTCTCAATTTGGCTTCTTCTGTAAATCCTTGCTTCTAAGACTTCTCTTCAGCTGGTCTTCAGTTGGTGATTCAGGATGATTGTGCTATAATCTAGCTGTAATTTTAGTTTGGTTCTGGAAGGAGGTGAGTGTAGCTTCTACCTAATCTGCTGCCATCTTAGATTATCCCACTCACATTATTTTAAGTATTTACACAATATTGATTGGATAGAATTAGAAATTTTTTGGCCATTAGGTATTAACTGGTCTTCAATTTTTCATTAACACATATAATAAGAAATATTGTAGTCTTTTCCTTTTTCTAGAATAATATTCATTACATGAATTCCCTGGAATGAAAAAATAAGGTAAAAAAGTATGAACATAATTATCTTTCTAAGGCTTGACCCTTTGCTTCTGTTAGAAATTGTACTCTCTTTAGCACTACTCGCTAAGGTAAATTTACTGGGCAATCTTAGGGAACAATGATTTTCAATTGTAAATGGCTCTCGATGGGTCTGTTGTAAGGCATACTAGTAATTATTCACGTAAAGCAATAGAAACATTTGGATTTGGCTGGATTTGTTACCAATATTAATATGCTTTTAGTACTTGAATGTATATGATCAATTTACACAGCAGTAGCAGGGGTTTTTATTGAATTGGGAATAAAGACTATCTGGGCAGGTGGTGATGAAGAATGGAGTGGGCTGCTTAAGTGCATGTTGCTCCTCTGCTATGGGGGAGGTTGTTGAAGAAATTACAAGTCCTTACAAAGATGTCCCCATGGCTGGAAGGGAGCTGGAATCATGTTGAATTGAGGTGGTTGGGTTCAACTTTCCCATTAGTCATGGCTATTCAAATTTAACTAAAGCTCAGTTTCCTGTTTTCCTGGATCTCAAACTTCTCAGTCTCCAAAGTGCTCTGCTTCTCTTCAAGTGTTTCCAGAGGAGACAGCCTGAGGGAGAGGAAGTGGTGCTAATTAAATCCTCCCTCTGTTTTCCAGGCACAGGAGTCTTTAGCAGATGTCTGTTGTTAGGAGCTTGTTCACAGAGTGCAGCAAATACAGAAGCAGGCTTTCCTTCCCCAAAGGCACAAACTTTCCTTCACAGGTTACAGGGAACTCTAGACATGCACTTCCTTCCAACACCTACTCTGACAGAGGTGACAGACCCACATAATAGAGCCTGTAACTGCCAGGGAGGCCGTTACATGGTAAAGGGAGGGAATGGACCCCACCTGAAAACCACTAAACTCAGTCAGACACCTCCTCTCATGATCTCTCTCATTTTCTGTCTTCTCTCTCTCTCTCAGGCACACAAAATGTTTTTCTGCTTTTTCATGTGTGTTTTGTATTTCCCATAAGCCAATCTCTCTGCCTTTTGTACACCCCACTTTTCAAAAAAAAAATACCTGAAAATCCAGCAAATCCCCTCCTGATGTAAAATAGTGTGTATCATGGTGGGCATGCTGAAATCAAAGCATGTTTGGGAGTTTTGGGTGGGAGTGCAAGCGCTGCCACAATTTTACAAGTGTTTCTGAAATAATCCAACTCTGTGCTTCCCACATGGAGGTGAAATCATCCTCCAGTGCTTGCTGGGTGGATCAGGTGAAATAACCTGTAATGTGATCTGCAGAGGGCTTTTCATTCATGAGTTCTAACCATGTTTTCTCCTACACTCAAACCCTCTCAGGATGAGTCTATGTCCACATTTGCCTGAGACAATCCCAGCTGCTCCCATCATCCTGGCATAATTGTTAATAGCACACTTTCACCTTCAAAAGTGTCCAGGTTAGGCAACAAATGATATGTTCATAGTATTTTTACCTCTCTTGAATACTCTAATTAATCCCTATTTTAAGAATGTAAAGTTGCTGGTAATAGGGGCTGTTTCTCACTTTCTGATATTTCACAAGAACTGAGGAAAATAAGTTTGTCGGATTAAGAACACGTGGCAGCGCTGAGAATAAGATGGCACTCCTGATTATAGGGTGAAGCTGAGTGTGAGACCCTCCTTCCACTGGTAGTGTGCTTACTATATTGATAACTACGTGGCCTCAGATTGAAAATGGAGACCTTATTTAGGGGCACTTATTACTAGGTTAGCATGTGCCTTTTGTTTTGCATTGTGTTGCTTTTTTATTTACAAAATAGAAATAAATTTATTGTGTTTTTATTTATATACTAGAGGCCTGGTGCATGAAATTCATGCATGGGGGTGGGGGTGTCCCCTCAGCTCAGCCTGCACTCTCTCCAATCTGGGACCCCTCGGGGGATGTCCAACTGCCGGTTTAGGCCCAATCCCCAGGACATCCCTCTCACAATCCAGGACCTCTGGCTCCTAATTGCTCACCTGCCTGCCAGCCTGATCATCCCTAACCACCTCTGATTGCTGACCTGATTGCCCCTAACTGCTCCCCCGCTGCCAGCATGGTCACCCCTTACTGCTCCCCCTGCAGACCTGGTCAACCCCAATTGCCCCACCTGCCTGCCTGGTTGCCCCTCACTGGCCCCACTGCCAGCCTAACAACTGCTGCTCTGCTGGCCTGGTCACCCCCAACTCCCCCTCCTGCCATCCTGGTCACCCCTCACTGCCCCATCAGCTGGCCTGGTCG
The DNA here is from genome assembly GCF_964212035.1 of Myotis nattereri. NCBI lineage: Eukaryota > Metazoa > Chordata > Mammalia > Chiroptera > Vespertilionidae > Myotis > Myotis nattereri. The sequence goes on from NC_138077.1 coordinate 47,417,852, forward strand.
CCCCTAATGCCCCCCTGCCAGTCTAGTCACCCCCAAATGCCCCCCTGCCAGCCTGGTAACCCCTTACTGCCCCTCCTGCTGGCCTGGTCACCCCCAATTGCCCCCCCTGCCAGCTTGGTCACCCCTCACTGCCCCCCTCTGCCAGCCTGGTTGCCCCTCATTTTCCCTTCTGCCAGCCTGGTCACCCATGCAGTCTGCTGTTTGGTCATTTGGTCGCCCCTTACTGCCCCTCCTGCTGGCCTGGTCACTCCCAACTGTCCCCCCTCCCACCAGCCTGGTCACCCCTCACTGCCCCCCTCACCCAGCCTGGTCAACCCCAACTGCCCTCCCCTGCTGGCCTGATCTCACCCACAACTGTCCTCTCCTGCCAGCCTGGTCGTCCCGACCTGCCTTCCCCTGCCGGCCTGGTCACCCCCAGCTTCTCTCCTCTGCCGCCCTGATCTCGCCCCCAACTGCCCTCCCCTGCCAGCCATCTTGTGATGACATGAAGGTGGCCATCTTGTGGTGGCCATCTTGTGATGATGTGAGGGTGTTGTGCAAAGGTGTGAGGACCACTGAGGCTTTTATTAGTATAGAAGATCACATGGGCAAAAGTAGGCTTACAGTTTATTTTTGTATTTTTATCTATTCATTATTATATTATTTACCTGTATTATTTGCCTTTTTTTCATATAAACAACTATAAACCTGCTTTTGCCCATTCCTGTAAAATCATTTTAAGCACCTAGAAACTTCTCAAAACAAAAAATAAAAATTATTTAAAGCACTATCATCCAGGGATAATCATTATTAATGTTTAATTTTACATCTTTTTAGGCTTTTTCCAGCCCCTCTCATACCATACATGCATATACACAAGTCCAAGTATCCTTTTATTCTTATTTTCTCTTTCTTTCTTTCTGAATTATTTTACCAATTTGAATAACATTATTCCTAATATTGTATAACTTACTTTTCACATTTATAATATATTTTCAACATCTTTCCATGATAAAAATATACACTTACATTTTCAATTACTACATTATATTTCACTGAATGTTATAACATATCTTATTTAGCAAATTTCCAACTGATAATACTTAGTTTCTTTTGGTATTAGATAAAATGTTGTGTGAGAATATGATGTTGCTATTATATCCAATGTTTTGCTGCTAAACCTGAAGTTGTATTTTTTTCTGCTATTAGACATAATAGACATTGTGATGTACAACCTTCTATATTTATGTCTTTGAGCATTTGTCTAAATTATTTCCTTAGGATACATTTTTAGAATTGCAATGTTTCAGCTGAAAAATGTGCTCAGTTTTAAGTGCTTGTGTGCCTTATTGTTACCCAAAAAGCACAAAAGAAGTTACATTATCATTGCTTTTAACTCTTAAATAAGCTTGCAGGCTGGTGGATTGTTTGGTAAAAATGTTATGAAATCTTGAACAAAAATGTTTGATAATTATTTCACACAACTTTTCCCTTATTCAGCTGTCTGTATGGGGGGATTGAAGATGAAAAACAAAAGTACTTGCAACCTCCATTTCTTTCTTTAAAAAAAAATTGATATCGGAGAGGAAGTGTGAGGGAGAGATAGGGACATCAATGATGAGAGAGAATCATTGATTGGCTGCCTCCTGCACACCCCACACTGTGCGGGGATCGAGCCCACAACCCAGGCATGTGCCCTGACCAGGAATGGAGCCATGACCTCCTGGTTCATAGGTTGACGCACAACTGCTGAGCAACACCAGCTGGGCACAACCTCCATTTCTCTGTCCAGAGAATAGCTCCCCAGGATTGTGGAGTCTGAGTTATTGAATTGTATCCATCAATGCCTCTGTTTAGTTAATGTGTGTGGGTGGGTGGAGGTAGGGAAGGGGGAATTGTCAGTTTCAGGAGCATCATATGCTCAAGTACCTATTTTGCCAGAGCCAGGTGACTTTTTTTTTTTTATTGACAAGATTGTTTCTCCCTTTATTTTAAGCTAAAGAAATGTCAATGATTGGGAGTTTTGAAGGATTCCAGCCCGTGTCTCTGAAACAAGAGGGAGATGACCAACCCTCAGAGACTGATCGACTCTCCATGGAGGAGGGAGACCCAGGCAAGGACCCAGTACCAAAGCAGATTTCAAGGCAGCCAAGTGTCACCGAGTCAACACTCTACCCCAATCCTTATCACAGGGCTAATGTCTCCCGGAAGTACTTCGTTACACGGGTAAAGTCATTGGTGCTCTTAAATACTACATAAGACTTCTTTAAAAAATCCTAATGTCTTTCTGTATACCACATATTTTACCAAGTGTTTTCACATTTGTTATCTCATCTAAAAAAATGTGAAAGAGCCCAGCCAGCATGGCTCAGTGGTTGAGCATCGGTCTTTGAACCAAGAGGTCATGGGTTTGATTCCCAGTCAGGGCACATGCCCAGGTTGCAGACTTGATCCTCAGTAGGGGGTGTGCAGGAGTCAGCCAATCAATTGATGTTTCTATCACTCCCTCCCTCTCACTTCCTCTCTAAAATCAATAAAAATGTATTTAAAAATAAATAAAAAATAAAATTGTGAAGGAAATATCTTTTGTTTTGCAGACATTGCCAAATAACTTTATTGTAATAATTATTACAACATCTCAATAGCATTCATTCTTTTCCTTCCAATTCACAGATGGCTAGTTGTTTACTCTGTTACCATCCTCAAATCACTTGTACCTATTTTATGATGTTTGAGAAGGAGATATCTTAATCCCCGTTTTTCAGATGAAGGTCTGAATTTCAGAGAAATTAAGAGAGTTTATTTTGGATCACCAGGTAGGACTAAGGAGAAGCAGGTCCTCCAGTCTCCATGGATCTTTGCCTCCTCAGTCTTGTGTTTATGCTAAACCTGACCTCAAGGAATTAATGTCCTATGGAGAGAAAACCAGAGCAGCTAGAATTTAAAGCTGTGAGCCCAGAGTGTTTATTTGTTATATTCTGTAAACATGGGTGGCAGAGTGGAAAGGCATGGTGAGAATATGCTGAACTTCAAGGGTCTACGGAGATGCTGGTATTATAGTGTGGGAGCAGGAACTTTTAAATCTTAACCCTATCACTGCAATCTGGAGCCGGGCTCTCATTCCTATGCATTGGATTTAGGAAAGTAAATGGATGGGTGGGGAATGAGGGTGGGGTTTGTATATACAGGTGATAAAAATGATTTTAAACTTCTACCATTTGAATCAATAGAGACTATGTCATTGGTGTCTAGTACCTATCTCTGTCTTGAACTCTCCTTCCTACTTAGAGATCTTTTCCAATTTTTTAACATTCTTGTCAACACAGTCCTGGAGAGCTCATAGGCTACAACAAATGGGGTCAAAAATCAGGGATTGTATACCGTGGCAAAAGAGACCATCTCATTTTTTAAGTGTACATGGAGACTCTCATCAGCTTAGATAACATTTTTCTTCTGTGGTAGTTCATCTGCTATTATTGCTCAGCCATATCTAAAAAAGGCCTCAAGGCTAACAAAAGTACTCCTCAAGACTAATAACTTGAGGTATATTATGATAATCACTTTATTGTGGAGATATATTCAAAAGCAACTTCTTATGAAAGAAACAATATTTGATCCACTTGAGGAAAGATATTTTTAAGCTCCCTGTAGGACTCTATATTTGAAGATATCTTATCAGAAAGTTGAAGTGATTAGGGATGGAAAATTATCTCTAAATTTATACTTGAGAATGTAAATTAAATATAAACTACTGGGACTAAAACTATTTGAACTTTTAATATTTAATTAATGGTTCCCCATGGCCTTTTTATAGCCTGTGTTCTATTGTAAGCAAGGAGACTTTAATAAGCAGGTTTGGGACTTCCCATTGTGTAGCAAGATGTCGTTGCTTTCATGATACTAATTTGGCTTTCATGCTCTCTCTTTTTCCTTCTCCTCTTACTATAGGGTTCCCTGTGTCTTGCTCTTGCATCGGGAAAAGCTAAATATATTAGCTGTACTATTATTGTCTGTGTTAGATTTTTTTCTGACCTGGAAATTATATATCTCATTGGGCAAAAGATTTCTCAACACCCCTCCTTACAATAAAATCTCTTGAAGATTATAATAAAGATGATGTTTCTTTCTAAGGGCAGACACTTCAAAATAATAAAATAAGATGCATTTCCTTTATTTTCAGGGAAAGACACATTTTCTCAGACTTTACAAATCACATTACAATTTAGAGATGGATTTCTTATCTTATATATTTACCACAAAGTAATCCTATCTGCGCATGATGACAGCCAGAAGACAGATCTTCTTGTATCTGAGCCTCTAGGAGCATTCCCTTCTATTCCTTCCTCTCAGTATCTAGTTAAGGAATTCAGTATATGGGGAAAATTTAGCAGCGGATATGAGTATTGTTTGTGTGACAACTGATCCCAGGCTAGTCCAGATCAAGAAAAAGCAAGGACACAAAATGCATAGGTCTTTGAAATTCTCTTAGTAGATGTATTTTGATTGAAGATATTAGTGCTAGACTATTAGAGAAAATGTTGTCCATTATGTTATTTGTGACTTGAAAATAAGGGTCCCCCCCAGTGAGATGTTTGTTAAAATTTAGAATTAGAACTGTATCTGAATTGCCTTGATAAGCTTTTTTTCACAGGATGATGAGGATATATTATTTTGTCATTACTTTCTATTAGGTTATAAGGAATCTCAGAATGACTTATTCCATTTCAGTAACCATTTAATCCCCATATCCTGATATAACTATTTACATTCTAGGTATTTAAAGATTATTTTAAAATACCTTGCAGCCCTAGTGGGTTTGGCTATGTGGATGCAGTGGTTCTCAACCTTCCTAATGCCGCGACTCTTTAATATAGTTCCTCATGTTGTGGTGACCCCCAACCATAAAATTATTTTTGTTGCTACTTCATAACTTTAATTTTGCTACTGTTATGAATTATAATGTAAATATCTGATATGCAGGATGCATTTTCATTGTTACAAATTGAACATAATTAAAACATAGTGATTAATCACAAAAACAATATGTAATTATATATTGTGAAATATTTATTTCTAATTACAAATAAATGAAATTTTCTCTTGAAGCATGGTGTAGCATGGGTAACAGTCTTAATATAACAACAGTAAACTACATTGCTACATTTTGTGACAGTATGCATAAAAAGCCAACGTCAGTGTGAAGGTTGAGATTGCTTCTTTCTCACCAGATCAGAAATTCTTGGGGCAGTCTTTGCAAGAGCACAATGTAGATCATCTTCCACAACAAGTCTACTTCTGTACTTAGACTGATAACCAACAAGCTGAAAAGCCCTGTTTCACAAAGATATGCTGTTGGAAATGGAAGAAGGCGCAACACAGTCTCACACAGAACAGGATATGACTGCAAACACTTGATCCAGAATTTTGTAACTGGAATTGTAGAGAAATCAGTTCTCGCTGCATCATTGTTAATAAATTCAATGAATTCTTGTGCTGTCTCAAGAACATCTTCAACTTTGACTGTGAATGGGCTTCTGGAAAGTGCAAATGGGGTGTCAGGTAGATTTGGAAAGTACGATGAAATTTCGTCTGCAAGCATGTGCAAGTGTTCTTTCACAGAAATTATCATCGTAATCCTTTTTTTCTGGTTCAATGTCATGTTCCTCCAAGAAAGCAGATAAGGTAGGCAACATGTAAATTTTATTTTCATCCAATTTTTTTTGCCAAGCTGAAGTTTCATTTGGAATGATCGTATCTTTTCAGACAAATCGAGGCATGTTGCATTTGGTCCTTGCAGTGATAAATTTAACTCATTCAAGATGGCAAAGATGTCAACCAAGTAAGCTATTTTCTGCAGTTCACTTTTATCACCGAAAAGTGCTTCGAACTGCGGTCTTGCTTTCTGATTAGAAAATGTTTTGAGTTCATCACGAAGCTCAAAAAAAAAAAAACACATTTCAAATTTTTTCCTCTTGACAACCATCTCACTTCAGTGTAAAATAGCAGAGCATTGTTCGGTGCATCCAACTCATTGCACAGTTGCGAAAACAGTCGATTGTTTAAAGTGCTTGCCTTTACAAAATTGACATAACTTATGATGCTTTTCATTACTTCTTGTAACTCTTGTGGCAGCGTCTTCATTGCTGATATTTGCCAATGAATCACACAGTGTGTTCCGATGACTTTGGGTGGCTCATTCAGTACCAAACATTGAAATCCAGATCGACATCCTAGCATAATTGGAGCACTATCTGTGCAAACACCACAAACCTTTTCCAAAGAGATCTTATGCTCCTTCAGAAATGAACCAACTGTGTCAAATACATCACGTGCCGTAGTTGTTGTTTCAAGAGGTTTGCAAAAAAGAAACTCATCTTTAAAGTCGCCATCATTAATATACCTCTCGTAAACCAGTAATCGTGAACAGTTTGCAACGTCTGTAGATTCATCAAGCTGGATACTAAATATTGGAAGTGGAGCAGATTTAATTTCCTGGATTACCTGATCAAGAATATCAGCAGCCATAACTGGTTTGGCTCAGTGGATAGAGCGTCGGCTTGTGGACTCAAGGGTCCTGGGTTCAATTCCGGTCAAGGGCATGTACCTTGGTTGCGGGCACATCCCCAGTGGGGGGGTGTGCAGGAGGCACCTGGTCGATGTTTCTCTTTCATTGATGTTTCTAGCTCTCTATCCCTCTTCCTTCCTCTCTGTAAAAAAATCAATAAAATATATTTTAAAAAAAGAATATCAGCAGACATGTCATCTATTCTTCTGTGGACAGTATCATTAGAGAAGGAAATTGCACTCAATTTCGTAACAAATTCGTCTCTGATCATAACTTGAACAATGTCTTTGGTTGCTGGCAACAGTAAATCCTCAGCAATGGTGTGAGGTTTCATAGCTCTGGCGATTCTGAGCGTCACCAAATATGAAGCTTCAATGGTTGCTACGTTTTGTTTGTGGTACTTGCCACCAGAGTCAAGTCTGGATTTCTTGAGTCCATCAGCTTTGCTTCTAAAATAGTTGGTATTCTTGCCGGCAAAGCTCAGATGCTTGCTATCCAAATGGCATTTTAGTTTGTTTGGCTTCATAGATTCGGCTGATAGAACTTCACAACAAATAACACATTGCAGTTTCTCAATTCCTGCTGTAATTATTGAGGTAAAACCATACTGTAAAAAATCCTCACTATATTTTCTTTTCTTAACATTCTTCTCTACACGATCCATTGTCATGGGATGGTTTGCTAATGAAAATAATATATAACAATAGCTTTAATAATACAAAAGATGATACATGGCATAGTTCAGTCAATAGTTCATTAAAGTTTCCTATGATTTACCATTCTCTGTGTTGTTTTGTTACATACCTGTTACTATCACAAGGGGTCAGTATTCACATCAACCACAGCTGAATATAAAAAGACCGATCAGCATCCAGATTAAGTTCCCATGGTAGATTTTTTTTTTTTGCAGTAGTTGCTGATTTCACAGTACATGATTTTACATTTACCCAGTAATTATAATTCATGAAGTGTCGTTTTACCTCCAATACTGCTGCTTTCAACACAGCAGCTGCTTTCTACACAGTAGCTGCTCTCTACACATGTGTGACTGGTCCGCATAAGTACATTATGGTGCCAACCCTGTCACATACACCTGTATTTGTATGGGGTGTATATGATGGGGTTGGCGCAATGATGTCATCATGCCGGGTACTCATATGTGGACATATCTGCATGTAGGTGGACCCGCCTGGAGACGGATAGAGGAGCCGTGTCTCGGTTCCTAAGACCATTGAAAATATGTGTTTTCTCATGGTCTTAGGCGACCCTTGTGAAAAGGTCGTTCAACCTCCAAAGGGGTCGTGACCCACAGGTTGAGAACTGCTGACTTATATTATCAGTAAGAATGATAATAAAGTCTTTTATTATTCAGTGTTACCAAATTACCAAATGTTCTTGGCCTTTCTCAATAGCTCCATTATAACTAATACTAGAGGCCTGGTGCACGAATTTTTGCACAGGGGATGGGGGGGCCCTCAGCCTGGTCTGCTCCCTCTTGCAATCTGGGACCCTTGGGGGATGTAGCAGTGCAACAAGTGGCAGGCGGCCAGGGAGGAGACTGAGCCAAGGTGGGGCACTGTGCCACTGGTGCTCATCCTGGCTTGCTACACCTGCTGCTGCTGCTTGGCAGCGCTGCCGTGGAGTCAGGAACAGCTCCCGCCACTGCAGCTGCGCTCACCAGCCATGAGCCCAGCTTCTGGCTGAGTGGTGCTCTTCCTGTGTGAGCACACTGACCACCAGGGGACAGCTCCTGCATTGAGCATCTGCCCCCTGGTAGTCAGTGCACGTCATAGTGACTGGTAGACTGGTCTTTCTGGTCATTCCAGTTGTTCAGCATAAAAATTGCTTAGGCTTTTATATATATAGATTATCAACCCAACAAATGAGTAAACTAATATATAGAATGACAAAATGACTTGACACAGGTCTCACAGCAAGTGGAAGGGCTGAGATTTATACCATATCCTCAACACAAGTCACAGTGTTCACACATTTTTATTTCATTTCCAACACTAAATGGCTGAAGTTTATTATAATACCAACTAGAGGCCTGGTGCATGAAATTAATGCAGTGGGGGGTGTCTCTCAGCCCAGCCTGTGCCCTCTCACAATCCAGGACCCTTTGGGGGATGTCCAACTGCTGGTTTAGGCCCCCAAGGGGTCCCAGATTGTGAGAGGGATGTAGTAGTGTGCCAAGTGGCAAGCAGCCATGGAGGAGCCAGAACCAGGGCCAGGTGCCACGCTGCTCACTTGCGCACATCGTAGATTGCTGTGCCTGCTGCTGCCACTCAGTATTGCTGCCACAGAGTCAAGAGAGGCTCTTGCTGCTGCACATGTGCTTGCCAGCCATGAGCCCGCTTCTGGCTGAGTGGAGCTCCCCCTGTGGGAGCTCACTGACCATCAGGGGGCAGCTCCTGCATTAAGCACCTGCCCCCTGGTGGTCAGTGAGCATCATAGCGACTGGTCGACTGGTCGTTCCAGCTTAACAGTTGCTTAGGCTTTAGATTAGATAGATAGATAGATTGATAGATAGATAGATAGATAGATAGATAGATAGATAGATAGGTAGATAGATAGATAGATAGATAGATAGATAGATAGATAGATAATAACAAATGGAAGAGAGTAAAATACTTCATTGGAAAACATGTATAACTGTTCTGTCAGGGCATGGCCAGTGTTTCTACTGAAGGAATAACATCACAGACAGTGAGCATATTGGCAGGACTGCAGAGACTTCCAAACCATTTGGTAACAAGCATACTTTATTTTTACCATTTAACTTTTGAAAAAGTGTACAGTAAAAGATCATCTCTCTCCACTGTCTCTACCCATTGGATTCTTTCCCCATCCTTAAGGAACCATTGCTAATATTTCTATATATTCTTTTAGAGTTACTTTAGGCATACATAAGCAAACACAAATATTAATTCTTACTCCTTCTTCTCCTTTTTACACGAAAGGTGGCATATTTACCCTCTCTTCTGAAAAATATTTTCTTTCTCTTAATAATCTATGTTGAAATCTTTCAAGTTAATATGAGTATCCTCATTTTTTAATATATTCAACATATTTAATTGTATAGATGTTTCCCACGATATATGTAACTAGTCTCCTATTGATACATATTTGGATTGCTTCTAAATTTTTGCTATTCACAGATAGGACTGCAAAGAACATTTTATACATGTCATTTTCATATATATATGCAAGAATATCTATAGTATAATATCGCAGAGGTGGAATGTGTAAATCAAAGTAAAGAGTATTTTGTTACATTTTGCCAATTGCTTTTCATAAAGAAGACAAGTAAGGTTTTGAAAAATTCTACATTAATATATTAAATTTCAAAAATTTTTGGTAAAGCGCCTGGCATAAAATCATTCAACAAAATACTTATTTTAGGATTATTTCATAATTCTCCAATTCCAGTTGTGTTTGTGTTTTTCTCTTGAAAAGTATTAATTTCAATACCAAATTATATTTGCTGCAGCAGAAATTATGTGACTATAGGAAGAAAGTCAGGAAAAATACCCATGATGATTCATCACAGAAAATATCATGTTGTCGAGATTTGACCAGTGGACCTGGTAGTCTAGCTGCATCAAGGGAGCCAAGGTTGTGTGATGGAAGAATTGTCATGGGATCCTAGGAAGTTTCCCTCCATGGTAGTCCAGTCTTTCCAGTAGAGTCACTGGAAACCAGTGATGTTGGCACAGCCTCCATCAGTGGGAGCTCAAGGAATATTTGATTAATGTCCCAGAATTTAACTGATCTCATGACATGCAGGTTTCATGGGGTGCCATGTTAGCTTTCTGACAACCTTTTAACCAGCAGTAGGGGATGGGAAGAGAGCCAGAAATCACTCAGTTTACTGTCTGACCATCCAATTCAACAGAAAACCTGTTAAAGACATAGAATCAGAATCTCTGTGTAAGGCCATTATCAGGTATTCTTAAAGATGTCAAGGAAGTTTTAATCATCAGCTTGACTCAGAAAGCTTTGGCTTGATCTACTACTTAAATAAGGAAACAGAGGCCAAGGAAAGTCAAATTCTTGTCTAAAAGTCAGAATCCATTCATGACACATCGGAAATATAAACCCAGGCCACTCAACTCTTCAGGAGTTGACCAGTCCCTTTTCTGCATAACTTGGGCTGTGTGTAGTAAATCAGAGGAAGGGGGGAGCCAAGTAGGAAAAACTCCATACCTTTACTCCCACTTATCTGAGGCAGCTCCATTCTGGTCCCGTTTTTCATATATGGATTTTTATATAAAAGTAGAAGCCCAGTGCACTACATTTGTGCACTGTGTGTGTGTGTGTGTGTGTGTGTGTGTGTGTGTGGCGGGGAGGGGGTGGGTGGGGGGAGGGGGCCCCTTTCACAGTCCAGGACCCCTCAGGGGATGTCCACTGATGGGTCCTTAGCACTGCCACGGAGGCGGAAGAGGCTCCCACCACCCCTGTTGTGCTTGCCAGCAGTGAGCCCAGCTTCTGGATGAGCAGGTTTCCCCCTGTGGAAGTGCACTGACCACCAGAGAGCAGCTCCTGCATTGAGTGTCTGCCCCCTGGTGGTCGGTGCGTGTCATAGTGACTGGTTGTTCCACTGTTCAGTCGATTTGCAAATTACCCTTTTATTATATAGGATTTTTTCTTGACCAATGGATTCTGTGGCCAAAATGTTTTTTGTTGTTGTTGTTGTTTTGTTTTTTTAAATATATTTTTTATTGATTTTTTACAGAGAGGAAGGGAGAGAGATAGAGAGCCAGAAACATCCATGAGAGAGAAACACTGATCAGCTGCCTCCTGCACATCGCCTGCTGGGGATATGCCCGCAACCCAGGCACATGCCCTTGACCGGAATCGAACCTGGGACCTTTCAGTCCACAGGCCGACGCTCTATCCACTGAGCCAAACCGGTTTTGGCCTGTGTCCAAAATGTTGAAAAGCCTTTTATCATAGACTGAGAAGACAAGCAAACCAAGATCCTACCACCATCCAGTCTCTGGGAGGAAAATATATTTGAATGGATCATAGCCAGGCCACTGTCCCTGTTTTCTTTTGTGAGAGAAGGATCTTAGGCTGGGAGTATTAAGAACGTTAATACATAGACAAAATAAGACATTAAAGCCATATTGCATAGAGAATATATGAAATTTTCAAGCTAGTTGTCAGTAGCCAAGACTTGGGAATGAGGTCAGCACTACATTGTAGGCCCAGAAATTGAAGGTCTGGGTTTCTTGTATCTGCCACTTCCTAGCTGAGTGAACTTGACAAGTTACTTCCCCTCACTGAACCCTGTTTCTACACCTATAAAATGAAATGGCTTAGACTAAGCCCTAGGCTATAGTCATTCTCAGCCTTGGCTACACATGGGAGTCATCTGGGATGCTTTAAAAAAATACTAATATATTGACATATGAGTTCTATCCACTGAGTGTCTAATATAATTGTCCTAATGCACAACATGGACATTAGGATTTTTTAAAGCTTCCCTGGTTTTTCTGATGTGCAGCCTAGGTTTAGAATAACTGTCTAGAGATCAATGGCTCTCATAGTAGTGTCCCACACCAACAGTATCACCTGGGAACTTGACGAAAATGCCAGTTCTCAAGCTCATTTCAGACCCAATGAATCAGAAACTCCGGGGTCAGTGCCCAGGCATCTGTGTTTTAAAACACATTTCAGGTAGTTCTGATGTGCACTGCTGTTTAAAAAATCACTGAGCTGGAAGGTCTACACATTTCCAATTAGGACAGGGATTCATTCATCAATTTCCAAGCTAGAGGTAGGCCCATAAGTAGGAACACCTGCTCAGAGAAGAGTGAAGAAAGTGATGTAAGGAGACAAAAGAGTTTATTTTCTAGAGACAGCTACAGTTATGGTCAGAATTTTGGAAGGTTTCTCTCTGGTGTTTCATTGCCATGTGCTCTTTGAAGAGAGAAAGGTTTGATTTAAAAAATACATACATTACTAAATGCTTTGAACTTCCTGATAAACATGTTTGTTCAGAAAAACTGATTCTCTGAAAATGGCTGTCTTTATTTCTATGAGAAAATGTGAGTAAGATTATGGAAGACAGAAATTGGATCACTTTTATCTCACCCGAGCAAAGCAACTTAGTAAGTACAGAGTTCAAGGCTAAGCTCTCCAGGAGGAAGTGCCTAGAGAAAATAGGCAAATGTAAGAACTATCTTTCCTGCTCAGCTTTTTTGGAGAAGCTGTAGAAACATAATAACTAATCACAAACACAAAGAGGATTCAGTCTTCTCTAAACTAGGTATTTTCTTTTTCCCACTCAGCCGGGGACCATTGAGACTGCCATGGAAGACTTGAAAGGCCACATAGCCAAGACTTCTGGAGAGAAAATTCAAGGCTTCTGGCTCTTGACAGAGTGAGTAGTTATGACTCAGTGAAGGGAAGTAGAAATCTAGCATTTTCCTTGACACCTCTATAACAGAATAGGAGATGGATCTGTGGAAGAATTTCTTCTGGTTGTCATGCAAGATAATTGACATATCCAGTTAGAAAGTAAAGTTTCATAGTGCCCCATGGATGATGGTATGACAACTGTTTCCCAGGCTCATTACTTCACTCAGCCATCACTATTGCTACCTTAGGTCAGGCTCTCATAGTTGATCTCAAGGACTATTGCATTTACTTCCTAACTGAAATCTCTGGTTCCAATCTCTGACTCTCTTCAACCTCATAAGGCTACTAACCATCCCACTCTGGGTAGAATAGAAAGGAAGATTAGGAAAGAGGATAAATGAGGTCAACATATACAGTTTGAATTTTATCTTGTGTACAATATCAACAGAAAAAAAACACACAGGAAAATCATGCAGAATAGAAAAACAGGCCACCTGTCCAATTAGAATTAAACAAACAAACAAACAAATTAAGGTTGCCCTATGTGGTTTGGCTCAGTGGATAGAGCATCGGCCTGCAGACTGAAGGGTCCCAGACTTGATTCTGGTCAAGGGCACATGCCTGGGTTGCAGGCTCGATCCCCAGTAGGGGGTGTGCAGGAGGCAGCCAATCAATGATTCTCTCTCATCATTGATATTTCTATCTCTCTCTCCCTCTGCCTTCCTCTCTGAAATCAATAAAAAATATATTAAAACAAAACAAAACAAAAACTAAGGTTAAAACTTAAGTCCCTATCACTTTAATATCTGCTCCATTTGCTCTAAATCTTAAAGTATCTCTAAGGGCTTTCATTGCAGATGACACCACGAAGGTGGTTCCTTCGCTGTGCTGCCCTGAAACTCTAGTGTCTGAGTGACCTTTTCTTCACCCACCAGGAAAATATTAGGAGCACCATTGCCTTTACAATGATATGTAAAATCTATACTAATAATAGAGGAATGTGCAAATTGGTTGGGATACCCTCACGCAATGACTCAAGAGCAAGCTGTGTGGGGTGACCAGGCCAGCAAGGGGTGCAGTGAAGGGCAACCAAATGACCGAACAGCAGGCTGCGTGGGGCAACCAGGCTGGCAGGAGGGCAGTGAGGGGTGACCAGGCCAGCAGTGGGAGGCAGTTGGGGGCAACTAAGCCAGCAGGGGGCAGTTAGGGGCAAATCAGGCCAGCAGGAGGGACAGTTAGGGGCAATCAGGAAAACAGGCAGAGGCCATTAGGGGTGATCAGGCAGGCAGGCAGATGAGCAGTTAGGAGCCAGCAGTTCTGGATTGTAAGAGGGATGTCCAATTACCTGTTTAGGCCTGGGGATTAGGCCTAAACCGGCATTCAGACATCCCTGAGGGGTCCCAGTTTGGAGAGGCTGCAGGCTGGGCTGAGGGGACCCCCCCTACTGTGCAAAAATTTTGTGCACTGGGCCTCTAGTATTCATATAATAAGGGAAATAGGCACCTCTTTTCTGCTGCAGAATCCATAATATTAAATGGAGAATGAAATTAGAACTCCATTTCAGATGATTAATTGGTTCAGTGAGTTTCCTATCTTGGTAACATGATCACTGGCGATTCCAGCAGAACAGCTCGGTAATCCCTGTACCTGGAGTGAAGAAGGTCTGATCCAGTGGCATGCCGGGGCTGGTTCACAGTGGCTCACAAGAGGTGAATGGTGCAGTTTCAGAAATTTTGAGAGTCAGTTATTAATTATTAATATTAAATTATATAAAGTTTCCAACCAAATAAATTAAATTTAAAACAAAGGTAATATACTCAAAACTCCTCTCTTTCTGATTATTTTCCTTCATTTTACTGTTACATATGCTCTTTGTGTTATTTCTGCCTATAACATTTGTGTGATGGAAATACTATAGGACGGTACAACTGCACAACTTTTCCCAACTGCAATTCAGTGATGTCATGTTGGCAGCTTGGAATTAAACCTGGTGGCAGTGATTACGCAAAGGGAATAAGCAAATTCCAGAAATCAGAGCCTGATTTACTTTTTGATTGTCTAAACTGAAGAGAGTGATGAGGATATGTTAAGAATGCAGATTAAGTGCACAAGTGTGCCATCTCTGCGGCTATGATATTATAGCAGCACAAAGAATATTAAGGAAATATTCCCCCACCATTCAAAAATAATTATCAACTATTATCCAATTCAGCAAAAAAATAAAATAAATCACCCTTTTCACTGATGCATGGATGAACACTGGGCAAGTGGCCGAGGAAAGCAGAGGCCAAGCAGAGGCAGCAAGGTTGTAGGGGGGCAGTAGTCTGGACCCTTGGCTGGGGCAGAAGCCATTGACTGTTCTCAACCCTACCCTGTGGACACCCAGCCCAAGCTGGAAATGACACATGTATCTTCTTCCTTCTCCATCTGTCTAACACTCTCTACTGAAAAAACATGACATGGTTCACACTTTAAAGAAAGCATGCTTAAAAGAATTAAGTGGTTTATCACAGAACATGTACAATGGATGCATTTAGAACTGAGAGGCAATCAGCTGATAACTGACATATCTAGGCTTGGTGGGTCTTTGTATTTAATCATAGAGGATAAAGGAATCCAGGGCAACTCCTGGGCTTTGACTTGGGGAACTTGTGGGTTGACTGGGCCACCATTCCCAGGTGTAGAATAAAATATTTCTTCTTTGTTTAGAAACCACCATATGCCAAACATTGTAAAAGAAACTTGGTGTACACAATTTCACTTTATCCTGCCAATAATCTTATCATTCACTTTTTACAGAACTTGTTGAGTACAATTTTGGGAAAAATGTGTCTGAGGTATCCATTAAAGCATCCACAGAGGTGATTAATAGATTGTTTTAGATATGGGTCCAAATACTATCTTCATAAGTAACTTTTCAAAAAGGAGAGTAATCCTGACATGCTTGTTTCCTATAGTCTTGCTTTTTATAGTAGCTTAAATAACATTGAGCCAGTAAAGGCATTTTTTTTTTTCATGGAATGGCATGTGAATTAGTTCAGGTGAGCTGATTCGTGATGTTCTAAATTGATCAGATACATTATTCAGTAAAGTTAGAAAAAATGAGTTTGAAGGCACTTGGTCAGAGGACCTAGAGAATATGAATAGAGACCAGAAGGAGAAAGATTCAACCATTAATGCCAGCTGGGTCCCAGATAGCTGAAAACATTAAGAATACCCTAAATAGACCCAGTTAAGACCCAGGCCTCCATCCCAGCTTATCCAGGAGCTTTATTTGTCTCAACAGCTATAAACACAGCATTGTGTTTATCTCAATTTTGTCTCCTCTTCTCACTGTCTTTCTTTCCTGAACCTCTGGGAAAGGACTTTTTAAAGAAATTATATGTTCCCTTTTAGAAGCGATCCATTAAGCCAGAACCAAAGAGAACATCTTGACACTCTATGGAGTCTCAAAAAATGTATGCTATGATGACAATGAAGTGGCTTCTTAGTGGAATGTACTCAAGATGTCTTTGTTTATAGTTGTTAAGAGGGTAGGTGGAGATGGGATCTTCCCTCCATACATGTTAGTGGGGGTTGTTGTATTTATTACTCTTATTCATAAACAGGAAGGCTTGCCTCTAGTGTCTGGGATCAGGTAACTCCAGCTCTTCATCTTTGTGGAAAATACTTACAACATGCTTCATTGCCTACCTTCCTCTAAGCCCATCAATGTTTCTATCTGAGGGCTTTGGTATAATAAATACATGAAATTGAATTAAGTATCTACATTAAGCATCTAGACCAGGGGTGGGCAAACTTTTTGACTCGAGGGCCACAATGGGTTCTTAAACTGGACTCAGAAGAAGGAGCTGCGGCCGTGTTTTCCGACGTTGCCATGTTAACACTGCTGCTGGTGAAGGAGCGGAGGGGAGAGCAAGAGAACCCTCCGTTCTTTGGGCTCCGCGGGCCGGATAGAACAGCCAAATGGTCCGGATCCGGCCCACGGGCCGTGGTTTGCCCATGGCTGCTCTAGACAGTAAACAAAAGTGAAATCAATGAGGCAGCATGATGTCATACAAAGAATCCTGAATTTGGAATCAGGAAACTTGGATTTGAAAACTTGCTCCACTATTTACCAGCAGTGCAGCTGGGTGAACTTGAGTAGGCTTTGTCTTTCTTTTTTTTTTTTTTTTTTTTTTTTAATTAGTGAATTTGTTTAAAAATTCACTATTCTTTAAAGAAGTACAACCCACTGTTAATTTTTGCTACATCTTCTTACAGATTTTCTTTATGCACTTTGTCAGAGATTGTTATAATATAATAGATAACATTTATTGAGCACTTAAATTGTACCAAGTATTGTGATAAGTGCCTTCTGTGCATTTGCCATTGTATTAGTTTAATACACATAATTGTGATTATCTCTAAATGGCACTTCTCTCAGGTGTTTCCTTGGATTGTTCCTGGTTATCATGTAGTTTTTGTAAAGTGAGTCAATCATTCACGTATTATTGGACAATTACTTCCCCAATTGTCAACGGCTACACACATTTAAGAGCTTATATTATTCTTTTAAACTTGAAGCACAAAGTAAGGGATATTTACAAGTGGGGTAGAATAAATCTTTATGATTAGGAAAAGAAATATAAACTTTTGAACAATAATAGATACAGAGGCAGAGCTGCCTCAAACAGATTGTCAAACTGCAGCGGGAAGGCCGGGGAGGGTTGGGGGGCAGGAGGTAGGGGGGTAAGAGATCAACTAAAGGACTTGTATGCATGCATATAAGCATAACCAATGGACATAAGACACTGGGGGATAGGGGAGGCTAGGGGACTGTCTAGGGTGGGGTGATAAAATGGACACATATGTAATACCCTTTGTAATACTTTAAGCAATAAATAAATAAAAAAAAGAAATAAAATATATAAGGCATTGACCATTTATTTTTGACAAACACAATAAATCATAGTTCTATTGCACTTTATAGTTTAAAAAGTGCTCTTCTTCATTTAAGTCCATCTTCATAGCAATCATCTGAAGTAGGAAATGTTACCTACAGTTTACACATGAGGAAATCAAGATTCAGAAGAGTAACACAGCTCTTAAGTAGCACAGGTAGGGCTGTAATGCATTATGCTGGCCCGACTTTTGCTAAAATAGTCCTTTAGCAATTGTGCAAAGATTTCATGTGTGCCTCCTATTAAATTGTAGTGTGTGGTTCCTCTGACAGAAGCATGTTGTATAAGCTCAGAACTCTGTTTCTTGGGCTTGTTGGGGTAAGGAGCAGTATGCCGAGCATCTCTGCTTAATTTATAAAAATCCCCAGAATAAAAGTTCCATCTTAGATGTTTAAGTAAAAAGAAAGGCATTCTGGGAGACAAAGGGACACTGAGGAACAGGTGACTGTGAACTATTTTTCAGGTGTGGGGAGAGGCCTCTTTAAGTACACTGATCCCTAAAGCAGCACTGCATGTGATTGCTTTCACACCTGCTCTCACATGTGATCCTCATACAGACCCACAGGAGAAGGCAAGGAGAAACTATTGGCTTCATTTTATGGATGAAGAAACCCAGGGATGAAATGACCTGTGTAAGGGCAACCGCTTATTAAGGGTCACAGGAGGGCTTGACTCCTGTGACCTCCCAACCAGTCTGGTTGTGATCTTATTGCACTGTTCTTGCTGCCTTTTGTGATGATTTCATCCCCCGACATAGTGATCAGGGCAGTTTGAATTGGGTAAATGATCTTTGTGCCTGTGTCTGGTTTCTTTGTTGATTGTCTATTATTTGCAAAGAGGAGGGTCAGAGATTCACTGGACAGGTTCAGACACCTTTTTCTCTCCAGAGCATGCTCTGCCTTTGGCTGTTTATTTGACTTCATCCAGTCTTTTTCTAGAATTAACCAAAAAAGTCAGATACGTGTAAGGGATGGTGGATGTCACTAATGGGTAAGGCCAATCGCACTTATCTTGTCATAGTCCAATTCTGTTATAAGGAACACTGACCTATATTTGTAATGAAAAATATTACTACTTATACTCTTAAAAAATAATTATTAAAAAAACCAGAAATCAGGGATTTTTATCCTTTTAGTCATGAATAATAAACATCTATGAAAATTAAGTTAACACTCTAAATTGTTTTTGCATACTTTTTGCATACTTTTATTTACGTATTGTAGATGCTTGTGACTCAACATGTGAGAATCAGCAGCATCTAGGAACCTATTAGCAATGCTGACCCTCAGGACACACCCAGACATACTGAGCCTGAAGCTGAATTTTCACAAAATCTCCAGTTCCTATGTGCACTAAAATGTGAGAAGCACTTTCCAGATCACTCTCATGCATCGAGGACTTCAGTGTGTTCTCATTGCCTGCATACCCTTTTGGTTCATCTGCAAGACCCTGCATGTCATGGAGTGACAATTGAACTTCCTGCTGTTTCCCAGAAGTTCCTGACACAATTTCTTGACCCCATCACTGCACTTGCCCCATTTGCTCTGTTTTATATGCCTTTCTCTCTTTTCTGTTCATCCAGATCTTTCCTGTCCTTCAGGAATGTTTTATCCAGAAAGCCTTTCAATAATAATTCAACCAAAATAATTGTCTCTCCCTTCTTGTGCTCCTGCTTTACTTTATAGTATAGTTCATATGCACATTGTGAGGAAGGTATTTCTTGAGCCAGGGCCTGATTTTGTCCAGGCCCATCTGTGCCCATCTCCCAGTGCTTAGTACAGTGGTAGGTTTCAGAACCTATCATGGACTTGACTTGAATTTAATTCTGATAGAGACATCTACTGTTTGAAGTCTTTCATTGACATGAGTAGGATCTATCCATGAAGTTCTGCCTCTATTTCCCTGGTCCTCCAAGCAGCCCAAAGCCCAAAGAGACTTCCTCTGTCCTTGGGTGAAAGCACTCAGGCTGAGAAGTGCCTCAGATCTATCAAGATGTTAATGACCTGTGGCAGGACTCTGGCAGCAAGAAAAGCACATTCATTGCCAGAATCCATTTATACTGGGTGGGTGTTTTCGACAACCACTTAATTAAACACATTGCTTTTCTCTATAAATTCCCCATGGCAGCAGCTTCATCCAGATAGCTAATGGTCCCTGAGTGACCTGAGTTATAGGACAGTGAGGGCATTTAGTTACTGCAGTCACAAACGTACTTGGAAGTGTTTGTTTTCCCAAGACTGCTACCAATTAGGGAAGAGTTAGAAAGATCCAAGACGTGAAAAAAGTCTAATGCAGCTAAATGCCCAGTTTCATCATTTATTAGCTATGTGACCTTGATTGTGTAAATATCTTATATCCTCTGGGCCTCCATTTTGTCATTTATTAAATGGGGATATAAAGAGGGTTATTAATTTAAGAATTAAATTTAGTATATATGTAAAATACTTAGCAATAAAACAGCTTTTGCCACATTGTACGTGCCACATAAGAGTTAGCTTTTATTATTATTATTTATTCACATTTACTCATCATACATTCATTTAAATATTTGCCAAGCTTCTTGAATAAGCCAGACTCCACCCTCACTGATGAAAATACAGATGCAAATAAGATAAGATTACTGTCTTCAAGGAGTGTTCAGTCTTGTGGGAAGGAAGACATGTAAATGGATTCACAGCATAATATAATACATGCTGATCAACAGTCCTGCAAATGACTCTATGGGAACACAGAACTCACTGGGTCTGTACTGTTGAGTTAGACAAAGGGTATAGACAGATTACAAGCAGAAGAGAAATTTCTAAAAAGATATGAGTAAGAACATTCCATGCAGAGGGAAGAATATATTGTGCAGAGTAATGGACACAGGCTCAGGGAACCATAAGTAGTTCAGTGTGGCTAGATCATGGTGATCAAGAGTGAGAGACCTAGCCCTGCCCTGTGTGGCTCAGTTGATTGTCTTTCCATGCACCAAAATGTTTCTGGTTCTATTCTCTGTCAGGGCATATGCCCGGGTTGCAGGCTTGATCTGGTAGGGGGCGTGCAGGAGGCAGTTGACCCATGTTTCTCTCTCACATCAATGTTTCTCTTTCTCTCTCTTCCCCTCTCTAAAATCAATAAAAACATTATATTTTAAGTGAGAGGCCTAGCAACAAGCTAGAAAGGTAGAAAGGAGCCAGAAAGATAAGAATTTTGAATACCAGGCTAAAGAACTTAGATCATTTTTTTTTCCTGGAATCACAAATTGGGGGTCTATAGGCCATTTGAATACTTTTAGATAGGGTCTGTCTTCTTGTTTTGCCAATATCTTGCCAGTCCTTGTTGCCTTGTATGGGCCCCTCTTCCCTCCCATGATGCAGTGCTATATGGTGAGCTCACCTGCATGTAAGAGCCAACTATATACATTTCTTCCAACCACATGTCCAGTGACCTCACACTGGTATATTGAATTCAGTTAGGGTAGGGAACTTTATGCCAAAGAAATGAAATCAGGGCATTGTCATCCTTACCATTATTTTAGAATGTGTTTACCATTTACAGCACACCACTCCCTTTATGTTTTCTTTGTAACCACTATAGGCATTTTTTTCTTAAGTTACTGAAAGGTATCAAATAGAATATTGACATTTTTAGAAAATCAGTCAGTTCTGGAAAGAGTTTGCAATAGTTTAAACTTAATCTTAATTATTTAGGGATCTGCCAATGTGCGTTTTATTAAAGAAAACAAATAAGACCTCAATCTTAATATTGAGGCTATCAACACATTTTAGCCTCTACAGCTATTATACAAATGACTATTATAAACTCTTATGAATAAACATGCCACCTGATTCACAAATAGTAAACTATCTCAACTCTTTGGGCTTCTTATGTTGTCCCCAAATACCCCGTTGTGGGAAGGTAAGGTGTGTCTAGAAGGAGTAATGGATGTGAAAAGGAGGGTGCCTCTTGGCCTGTTTAGTAGAAAGAATTACAAAGTCTAGGAATTGCTGTGACTTTTGAAATGATATGCTGTGTGAATGTAGACTTCGTAAGCCAAGAAAATTACCAGACAAAGAGGGGGAATTGTATACTAACAAAGGGGTCAATCCACCATAAAGACAGAGCCATTCTGAAGGTGTAGGCGCGAAACAACAGAGCTATAAAATTGTAAAATAAAAATTGATAGAACTGAAAGGAGAAATAGAGAAACCCATGATTGTAGTTGGAAACTTCAACACCATTCTGTCAATATGACAAATAGGCAGAAAGTGAGTAAGGATTTAAAAGAACTCAACAAGACCCAATTAGCATTCACAGGGAACTTTATCCTATATCAGCAGAACATATGTTCTTTTCAAGCACCCACAGAACATAAACAAAGATCCAACATATCCTGAGCCACAAAACAAACCTCACCAAATTGGAACAAACAAATCATACAGAGTGTGTTCTTTGACTATACTGGGAGCAAACAGGAAATTAATAACAGAAAGATAAAGGGAAAATCTCCAAACACTTAGAAACAAAGCAGAATACTCTTAAATAACCCAGGGGTCAAAGAAAGAGTTTTAAAAGAAATAAAAAGTATGCTGAACTAAATAAACTAAATAAAAATTCAAAATATTATAATGTGTGGGATACAGCTAAAGCAGTCCTGAGTGATAAATTTATAGCACTAAAGGAAAAGTGCTCAAATCAATCAAGGAAAAGTCAATAAAACAACAATCTAAGCTCTTGCTTCAAGAAGCTAGAAAAAGAATAACAAAGAAACCCACAGTGAGAAGAAGAAAGGGGATAATATAAATAAGAGTAGAAATCAATGAAAAAACAAAAACAATACTGAAAACTAATGAAACAAAAAGCTGGTTCTCTAAAAAGTTTAATAAAATTGACAAGCTTTTATCAAAGTTGCCAAAAAAGACAAGGGAACATACAGATTCCCAATATTAGAAATGAATAGGGGTATCACCACAGTCCCCACAAACAACAAAGAGATAAGTGATTATAGCTAACAACTCTACACACATAACGTGGACAACTTAGATGTAATGGACCTATTTCTCAAAACACAAAACTACCACAACACACCTAACATGAAGAAGATAATTTGAATAGCCCTATAACTGTTCTGAAATTGAATTTGTAATTAAAACCTACTCCCAGAAGAATTCTCCAGGCCCAGATGGTTTCACTGGAAAATGCTGCGAGCATAAATGACATAATCCATATGAAGCACTTAGAGAAAAAAAAAAAAAAAAACTCATACAAAGTAAGCATTAAATGTTAGCCATTAATTGTGACTTCCATAGCACTGTGTACAAATTTCTACTTATTATTTATCATGCTATACCATAATTTTCAACCATATATAATAAAAGGCCAATATGCAAATTGTCCCCTGGACTGAGAGTTCAACTGGGAGTTTGACCAGGGGACAGGGCCGGCCGGCCAACCTCCCATGTTCCCTCCCCCTGGCCTGCCTGGCCCAATTGGCTCCGATAGGGGCAGGCTGGCCAGACCCTACCTGTGCACAAATTCATGTACTCAGCCTCTAGTTTACTTATATTCTCCCATATTGGACTATAAGTTTTTTAAAGACAGAGACAATTGTAGATAATTTCATAGCATGAGAACCTATATAATATCTTTAATAGGCACTCAGCAATATTATCGATGACTTGAAGAGAATTCATTACCTTCCTAATAGATGGCAATTTGGTAAAGTAGAAAGCTCTAGGGTCTAAAGTGAAATTTACCTTGGATGAATCCTGGCTAAGTTATTTAGAATAATTTAATGTCCGGTATCAGTCAGCTGATGTTGCTATAACAAAATACCATAGACTTGGTGGCTTAAGCAAGAGATATTTATTTCTCACAGTTCTCGAGGCTGGGAAGTCCAAGATCAAGAGGGCTCACTTCCTAGCTTGTCTTCTTATTGTGTCTTCACATCCTGAAGAGAGGAAGCTCTGGTGTCTCTTTTTCTTCTTATAAGGGTACTAATCCCATCATTTAAACCTAATCACCTCCCAAAGACCTCACCTCTTAGTACCATCACATGGATAGCTTTTAAGAGAATATAGATGTCTGGAACCCCATCTTAGCAATCCTGAATTGGAATCTTCCTGGGTGCTACCCTCCTTTTAAAGGGTAACTTTAAATATATGTATTTAAATTCATAAACCCCTTTGAGAGAGCACTGACCATTTTTTTAAAAAAAAAATTTGCAATCAACTGGAACAATAAGAAATTTCATGATAACATTTCTTTTACCTGAAAAAAATATTCTTTATGGATATATAAATGGATGTTTCTAGGTTCATCCTATCTATGTTTTATGGGAACATTTTATCTGTCCTATAGAGGTACACATTACAGAAGTGTTGAATAAATTAATAAATAATACTGAGACATGTTTTTGATGTACATTCCAAAGAATCATTTTTACTTTGTAATTTGTGTTTTTCCAACACTCACCAAACAGCAGAAAATGAAGTGTTGATGAGTACTTTATTCAAGGGCATCAACTAGGTAGGTGCCTGGGGTTCCTTTGCTTCAGCTCTGTGAGCAATGGACTGGAAACCTGGAGACCTGAGCCTGTGGACTTGTGTTACCATTATCAAGTCTCATCTCACCTTTGGGTGCCACATTAGCTCTTCCCTATGGGATTTCATCTCTCATCTTAAAGAACTATGTATCCCTTAAGTGTAGAATGTTCTTCTCAGTATCCTCAGTACCTAGCACAGAATCTGGCACATGACTGGCTACTTGGGGGAGTAGGGAGCAAAAATAAACCACAGGAAGTCAAGTCAGGGGACCTGGGAACAGGGAAGGTTTATGGACATCATGTTTTTATTAGAATACTGTTTACTTGAAGGTCCTCTATTTTAAATAAATCAGAGAGGCTTAGGGAAAGAGTAACTAAATGACTGAAAGAATTGCATGTGGATTACTTAGCCAAAGGTTTTATAAGTCGTCGCTTAACACAGACAGGGTGGGGGGGGGGGGGGGAATTGCTTTGCTTTAATACCATGCATTTTTCATTAGTTAGTGTTTGAAGAGCAAACCCAAGTTGGATTCTCTTCAGGGCTTGGAACCCAATGGGTAGTCAGGGAATATGTGTGGAATGAATGATTCAGTGTTTTTCTCCTGGGTTGCTAATTCCTGGCTAGCCAAGATACTGTCTGCCTCTATCAAGAGCTAGACTATGCTAACAGTCTGGAGGGGCACACAAAGGGAGGTTGATTTGTCAATCAGGTAGTCCCTCCAGTCAATATCAGGGAAGATGTCTCTATTGAGTGGTGTGTGTATGTTTGTGTGCACCCATGTGTATGTGTGTGCATGTGTGTATGTGTGGGGGAGAATAATACTAGAAAAACATATTTTTGGAAGAAAATAATTTCCAAACCACAAATTGATTTGACAGCCTTAAAAGAGCAACTGAAAGTATTGTTAGGTGTAAGGCTGGAACCTCTGGGAAGGCATCTGGGATGGTTAGAGAAACTGGGTGGAGGTTCTGGAAACTTGCTCATAAGTCCTTCTGTCATTGTTAGTTCGCTGTTGCCCTCTGCTGGCGAAACTGTTGTCATTCCAGGAAGCTACAAATTTCACAGAGATCCTAGGTTCCTTGTATATAAAGGAAATGGGGTCCCTTCCTTGTCAAGAAGGGAAATGACACCAGTGCTGAGGAACACCGGTGGGGAGAGGAGATGTGGCAAGCCCTATGCCAGGAGAGATTGGATCCCGCAACAGAGGGAATGAATCTTATAGTTCTAGTTTTTATTCCATGCTCTGCTCACTTGCTAAGACCCTGTTCTCTCTTTTGCTCTGTACTGAGCACAGTGAGAGGACCCAGATAAGACTAAGGTGCCATATGGATATCAAATGTGGGGCGAATGATAGGACAAGCACAGAAATCACTATCATATAGACAAGATTGTGATTAGAATCACAACTGAGGCACTGATGAAAGCATGTGTATTTAAAGGAAAAGACAGGCTACATCTAGTTGGTGGGGGTATGGGGAGAAGGTGAGGGTGAGGTTTCATGAAAGAGCAATTATTTAAGCTGAGAACTTGAAGGTTAGCTGAAATTTATTATTTTAAAAAATATATTTTTATCATTAAAGTAGTATATGTTTATTGTAAAAAAAAATAACCTGGATCATAAAAGCATGAAAAAAAATAAATCATTTGAAATCTTATCACACAGAAAATGTGTAATTTTGGTTGTTGGTACAAAATTGAAAGTATGCTGAAGGTAACATTTTGTATCCTGTTTCTCATTATTAGGGACTGAGCATTTCCCCAATGTTACTGATTTTTTTAATGTGCTATTTTATGGGGGAATATTTTAGTGTGTAATCCTCAGGAAAAGATTCCCCTATGAGCCAAGGCTTTTAGGTTGCATAGCACAAGGATTGTTCATTCTTTTTTTGGTTCATTTTAGAAATATTTTTTGAACACCTACTACACAATGGTAAGAAATGATTCCATCTTTGTGGAGTTTACAGTATAGAAGGGGACACGGACATTACTTAATCATATAGATAACTATAAAACTGAATCTAGGATAAGTACTATGAAGGAGAAATGTGAGGTGGCATGAAAGTGTATATTAGAAATAAGAGAGGTAGTCACAGAGATCTGGGAACACCTGCCTGAGTAAGTAATAATTGAGCTCACCACTACAGGAGTTAGCTAGGTAAAGACGAGAAGGAAAATTATTGCTAGCAGAGGGAACATCTTGTTTCAAAGCCCTTTAGCAGGAGTAGGCATGTGAAATACAAGATTGAAACAAAATCAAGGAGAATGGAGTGAAGAGACTTGGCCTATAATGAGGTTGTAGAAGTAGGTAGGGCCTGACCCTGCAGAGCCTCTTAGACCAGGGTAAGAATTTTTTTCTTTTTCCATAAGAATCCGGGATATCAGTTGAAGTGTGTTTGCATAGCTGTTGAAATGTTGAAGCCAGAATGGGGAGGTAAAGACCAGATGTGGCTTTTCAAAAGGTCCACCTCATTGCAATATGCTGAAGAAGTTGGAAGGGAACAAGAGCGGAGGCAGGTAAAGCAGGTCTAGGAGCTTGGTGGCCCAAGCCTAGAGAGAGGCCAGACAGGGGATGAAGGAAGACTAGATCAGGATGGTGAAGGCAGAGGAGTGAAATGTGTGGTTTTGAGAGATATTTTAGGAGTAAAATGTTTACGACTTGGCATGTGAGGTGAGGAAATGGGATCAATCCAGAATGACTCCTACATCTCCAGCTTGCATAACTGAATGGAAGGAGGGTTCCTCCCCAAGAGAGAAAACACTGGATGAGGACAAGGTTTGGGAAAGACAGTCATGAGTGTTTTCCTGGGGAGAAGTTTCCCAGAGAGAACAATTCTAGGAGTGATACATATTATCACACCACCTCTTTCAGAGGTGAATTTTACTGCATTTTTGCATCATAGTGAAGGGTCATCTATTTGGAAGTGAACAATCTGGAGAAAAAGCCAACATTATGGCTAAATTTGGTATCTCAATGCCTATTTAAGGTCCCCGCACTACTGCTTGCTAGGTGTAAAACATTTGGCAAGTCACTTTGGACCTTAGTTTCATTGTGTTTAAAATGAGGGTTATAACATCTACCTAAAGGGTTGTTGTGGGAATTAAATGAGAGCATTGTTATTTAAGGACTTTGCAAATCCCCAGATGCTGTACAAAGTATATTATTGTTATTTCTACTATATTTGTGCTGGATATTACCACCAGCAAAACTTCAATTATGTTAATATTAGGAATATGAAATTCAGTGTTTTCCTCATGAGTTCTTTGGAAAAAAACTGGTGTGTTAAAGTATAAATAAATAAGTACACCACCTAGGAGCAAGAGATGGTGGCCCCAAACTATTTATAAGCTTGCGTGTTTACTTGAATTCAGACTTTCCCGACATGTAAATTACGCAGCCTGTGTCAAAGCAGAGCACTCTGTGTTCCTAAAAAGAATTCTCTTTTTCCCCTAAATCCTTTACCTTTTAAAATAAATCTCATTATGGCGTGCTGACATTTTCAATAAAACCATTCAACCAAAAGCTGTGTTTTTTTAGACTAAAAACAAGTCTGGTTTATTAAGTAGCAGCTCATAACTTACTGCTAAATAGATTCAATTTATTTACAGAACTTTATGTAGATATCTGATAACACAGTGCAGAGTCCCCTTCTCCTTCTGACTAAGATGAGAGTGTTAAAAAGATCATTAAGAATTCTCTCCTTCACGCAGTGAATAGAGGTTGAATATTATAGTATTGTTGGAGTGGATGGAAACTTTTGAACCAAGATTTAAATCAGATCTCTCAGACTGCACCACTAAGTCTACTAGCATGTTCTAGCTAAGTGACTTTAGATAATAACTTTCTTCAAAGGGTTATAGGGAGGTGTAGAGGTAATACTTATACATACATAACAGCCAACATATGATAGGACCTCCATCAATGATCTTATCCTTTTTACCTTCCTTCTTCTGCTTCTTCTTTTCTTGAAATGTATTTATTGACTAAAGTTTTACATATAACTCCTTTTTTCCCCCGCTTGACACCCCCCCCCCACACACACACCCAAGCTATTCCCACCCCGGGCAAGTTCCCACTGCCCCAGTGTCTGTGTCCATTGGTTACACTAATATGCATGCATACCAGTCCTTTGGTTGCTCTATAACCCACCCCCTCCCCGCCTTTTGCCTCTGGATCTATTCTTGTTCATCAAATTATGTTGAACATTATATCCCACATATGAGTGAGATCATGTGATATTTATCTTTCTCCGACTGGCTTATTTCGCTTAGCATAATGCTCTCCAGTTCCATCCATGCTGTTACAAATGGTAAAAGTTCCTTCTTTTTTATAGTGGCATAGTATTTCATCTGCTAGTGGGCACTTAGGCTGTTTCCAAATCTTAGCTATTGTAAATTGTGCTGCTATGAACATAGGGGTGCATATATCCTTTCTGATTGGTGTTTCTGGTTTCTTGGGATATAGTCCTAGAAGCAGGATTACTGGGTCAAATGGGAGTTACATTTTTAACTTTTTGAGGAAACTCCATACAGTCTTCCACAGTGGCTGCACCAGTCTGCATTCCCACCAGAAGTGCATGAGGGTTCCTTTTTCTCCACATCCTCATGAGCACTTGTCCTTTGTTGATTTGTTAATAGCCATTCTGACAGGTGTGAGATGGTATCTCATTGTTGTTTTGATTTGCATCTCTCAGATCATTAGTGACTTTGAGCATGTTTTCATATGTCTCTCCGCCTTCAATATGTCCTCTTTTAAAAAGTGTCTATTTAGATCCTTTGTCCATTTTTTGATTGGATCATTTATCTTCTTTTGATTAAGTTGTATAAGTACTATGTAAATTTTGGAGATTAAACCCTCATCTGAAATATCATTGGCAAATATGTTCTCCCATGTATTGGGCTTTCTTGTTGTTTTGTTGATGGTTTCTTTTGCTGTGCAGAAGCTCTTTATTTTGACATAGTCCCATTTATTTATTTTCTCCTTAGTCTCCATTGCCTTAGGAGCTATGTCAGTAAAGATATTGTGACTACATATGTCTGCTATTTTGCTCCCTATGGAGTCTTGTAGGATTTTGATGGTTTCCTGTCTTACATTTAAGTCCTTTATCCATTTTGAGTTTGTTTTTATGTATGGTGTAAGTTGGTGATCTAGTTTCTTTCTTTTTACCTTTTTTTTTTTTTTTTGCATTTATCTGACCAAATTTTCCAGCACCATTTATTGAAGAGACTGTCTTGACTCCATTGTATGCTCTTGCCTCCTTTGTCAAATATTAATTGAGCATAATATTTGGCTTGGGTCGATTTCTGGGTTCTCTGTTCTGTTCCATTGGTCTATATGTCTGTTCTTGTGCCAGTACCAGGCAGTTTTGAGAATCGTGGCTTAGTAATATAGCCTGAAATCTGGTATTGTGATCTCTCCAACTTTGTTCTTCTTTCTCAAGATTGTTGTGGCTTTTCGGGGTCATTTTTTATTCCAGATGAATTTTTGGAGAGTTTGTTCTAGGTCTTTGAAGTATGCCATTGGTATTTTAATGGGGATTGCATTGAATATGTAGATTGCTTTGGGTAGTATGGGCATTTTAATAATGCTGATTCTACCAATCCATGAACATGGTATGCTCTTCCATTTGTTTATGTCTTCCTCTATTTCTTTTTCAATATCCTGTAGTTTTCCAAGTAGAGGTCTTTTACCTCCTTAGTTAAGTTTATTCGTAAGTATCTTAATTTTTTTTTCTTTGGTGAAATGGTAATTGGGATTGTTTTTTTTTTTTTTTTTTTTTTTTTTTCATTTTTCTTTCTGTGAATTCATTATTGGTGTATAAAAAAGCCATAGGTTTTTGAGTGTTAATTTTGTATCCTGCTACATTGCTGAATTAATTTATTAGGTCTAGTAATTTTTTGATGGATTCTTTGCAGTTTTATATGTATAGTATCATGTCATCTGCAAATAAGGACAGTTTTACTTCTTCTTTTCCAATTTGGATGCTTTTTATTTCTTCTTCTTGTCTGATCATTATGGATAGCACTTCCAGTACTATATTGAACAGGAGTGGTGAAAATGGGCATCCCTGTCTTGTTCCTGTTCTCAGGGGAAATGAGTTTAGTTTTTGCCAATTGAGTATGATGTTGGCTGTAGGTTTGTCATATAAGGATTTCATTATGCTGAGGTATGATCCCTCTATTCCCACTTTGCTGAGAGTTTTTATCAAGAAAGGATGTTGAGCTGAAACCGGTTTGGCTCAGTGTGTATAGAGTGTCAGCCTGTGGACTGAAAGGTCCCAGGTTCGATTCCGGTCAAGGGCATGTACCGGGGTTGCGGGCACATCCCCAGTTGGAGATGTGCAGGAGGCAGCTGATCGATGTTTCTCTCTCATGGATGTTTCTAACTCTCTATCTCTCTCCCTTCCTCTCTGTAAAAAATCAATAAAATATATATTTTTTTTAAAAAAGAAAGGATGTTGGATTTTGTCAAACGCTTTTACTGCATCTATTGATATGATTATGTGATTTTTGTCTCTCAATTTGTTTATGTGATGTATCACATTTATTGATTTGCAGACATTGTACCATCCTTGCATCCCCAGAATAAATCTCATTTGGTCATGGTGATGTTTCTAATGTAATGCTGGATCTAATTTGCTAGAATTTTGTTAAGGATTTTAGTGTCTATGTTCATCAAGGATATTGGCCTGTAGTTCTCTTTTTTTGTGGTATCTTTATCTGGTTTTGGAATAAGGGTAATGTTGACTTCATAGAAAGAGCTTTTAAGTGTGCCTACCTCTTGAATTTTTTGGAATAGTATGAGGAGGATAGAGTTTAGTTCTTCTTTGAATGCTTGGAAGAACTCCCCTGTATAGCCATCCAGACCAGGGCTTTTGTTTGCTCGAAGATTTTTGACACTGCCTCAGTTTTTTTTGGTAGTTATTGGCCTACTCAGGTTTTATTATTATTATTATTATTATTATTATTATTATTATTATTATTCCTGACTGAGTTTTGGGAGCTTGTATTTTTCTAAGAATATGCCCATTTCATCTAGGTTGTCCATTTTGTTGGAATAGAGTTATTCATAGTATTTTTTCATAATCCTTTGTATTTCTGTGGGATTGGTTGTTACTTCACCTCTTTCATTTCTGATTTTGCTAATTTGTGTCCCCTCTCTTTGCTTCTCTGTTAGACTGGCTAGAGGTTCATCAATCTTGTTTATGCTTTCAAAGAACCAGTTCTTGGTGATCTTTTGTATTGTTTTATTGGTCTTTATGTCATTTATCTCCATTCTGATCTTTATTATTTCCTTCCTTCTGCTTATGCTGGGCTTTTCTTGTTGCTCTCTTTCTAACCCTTTGAGTTGTAGGTTAGATAATTTATTACCATTTTTTCTTGTTTTTAGAGGCAGGCCTGTAGAACTATGAACTTTCCTCTCAAGACTGCTTTCACTGTGTCCCATAGATTTTGGATTGTTGCATTTTCATTGTCGTTTGTTGCCATGATGCTTTTTATTTCTTCTTTGATCTCTTTGGTAACCCAATCATTGTGTAATAGCATGCTATTTAGCCTCCATGTGTTTGATTTTTTAAATTGTTTTTATTGTAGTTGATTTCTACTTTATGCCAATGTGATCTGAGAAGATGCTTGATATTATTTCTATCTTCTTGAATTTGAAGAGACTTTGCCTGTGTCCCAATATGTGGTCTATCTTTGAAAATGACCCATGTGCACTTGAGAAGAATGTATATTTTGTGGCTTTGGGGTGAAATGTTCTGAGGATGTCCATTAATTCTGTCTGATCTAGTGAGTCACTTAGGATTGATATTTCTTTGTTGATTTTTTTGTTTAGAGGATTTATCCAGTGGTGTAAATGGGGTATTAAAGTCCCCTACTATGACTGTATTGCTATCAATCTCTCCCTTGATATTCTCCAGGAGTTTTTTTGTTTGTTTGTTTGTTTTTTGTTTTATGTATTTGAGTGCTCCTGTATTGGGTGCATATATGTTTACTAGAGTTATATATTCTTAGTGAATTTCTCCCTTTAGAATTATGATGTAGCCTTCCTTATTTCTTGTTATGGCCTTCACTTTGAGGTCTATTTTGTCAGATAAAAGTATTGCAACTCCAATTTTTTTCTTTTTTCATTTTCATTCACCTGAGTAGTTTTTTCCATCCCTTCACTATCAGTCTGTGTGAGTCCTTTTTTCTGAGGTGGGTTTCCTGTAGATAACAGATATATGGATCATGTTTTCTTATCCACTCAGCTACCCTATGTCTTTTGATTGGGGCATTTAATCCATTTAATTTGTTTATTATTGATAGGTAATTAATTGTTGCCATTTTTATTCTTTATGCCGGTGTTCCTTCTTCCCTTCCTATTTCTTCTTTTTACAGCAGTCCCTTTAGCATTGCTTGCATTGCTGAATTGGGGGTAATAAACTCCCTTAGTCCTTTATTGTCTGTGAAGCTCCTGATTTCACCCTAAACTTTGATTAACAGCCTTTCTGGGTACAATATTCTTGGATTCAGACTCTTGCTTTGCATGACTTTTTATATTTCATTCTCTTCTCGCCTGATGTGTTTCTGTTGAGAAATCAGTTGATAGTTTGATGGGAGAGACCTTGTAGATAACTTTCCGTCTCTCTCTGGCAGCCTTTAAGATTCTTACTTTGTCATTGGTGTTTGCCAATTTAATTATAATGTGTCTTGGTGTTGGTCTTTTTGGGTTCATCTTGTTTGGGACTCTGTGTGCTTCTTGAACTTGTGTGAGTTTTTTCTTCTTCCCAATATCAGGGAAGTTTTCTCTCATTATTTCTTCAAACATGTTTCCTATTCCTTGCTCAGTTTCCTCTCCTTCTGGTACCCCTATGATGTGGATATTGTTTTGTTTCATGTTGTCTGAAAGTTCCCTTAGGCTCTCCTGTTTTTTAAGTTCTTTTTTTTTCCAGTTGCTGCTCTGCTTGGGTATGTTTTCCTACCTTGTCTTCTAGCTCACTGATGCAGTCCTCCACTTCTTATAGTCTATTGTTGATGCTTTCTATTGTGTTCTTTATTGTGGCAATGTCATTTTTCATTTCTTCTTTGTTCTTCTTCATTTCCTCTTGGTTTTTACACATGTTGTTGAATTTGTCTTCTATCCTTTTCAGCATCCTTATGACCATTGCTCTGAATTCTTTTTCTGACATATTGCTTGCCTACATTTTGTTTACTTCCTTTTCAGGTGGTTCCTCCTTTTCTTTCGTATGAAAGGGGGCTGTTTCTTTGTCTCCCCATGTTTGCTCCTCTCAGGGTGTCTGGTTATGTAGCTCTCTTTCCTGCATTGACTTAAAGGCACAAAATACAACATGACAAGACAATGCACAGGGCACCAAACAAATATATTCACAATACCAATGACCCCAAACAAGGTGACCACCAGAGAAAAGAGAATTAAGGGAGAGAAAACAGTGCAAAAATGATATTGAGAAAAGAAAAAAAATGTAAGAGAAGAGAAAGGGAAGGAAAAGGAAGGGGAAAATATATGTATATGGGGAGAAAATTTTAAAAAACAACAACTAATTCAAAAAATGCAAACAACAAACACCCTGAGATGAATGCAAACAACAAACAACAACTAATCCAAAAAGTGCAAACAAAAAACACCCAAACAACAAACACCCAGCCAGCTGAATCTGAAGAGGCAGAGCTTATTTCCAGAAGGTAAGGTCAAGGAATTGAATGAATGGGGAAATGGCCAAAATTCAGCATAGAGGAGGTAGAAAGAGAATGAGTGTATAAGAAGAAATGTCAAAAACAAAATCCAAAAAAAAGAGAAAAGAAATTTATATATATATATATATATGAAAATTATATATATATATGTTAAAATATATAAAATAAAATTATATATATATAATTATATATATATATATGTGTGTGTGTGTATATATATATATATATATATATATGTATATATATATATATTTCCCCTTTCTTTAATCTATGTATTCATCTATTATTGGAAAAGGATAATAGAGAATAGATAGGCCTGAGTTGGTGATTGGAATTAATTAAGCTATTAGTAGAAGAAGAGAACAAGTGAGAAGTGGAAAAACAGAAGAAAAAAAAAAGAAGAAAGGGAAAAACAAAAACAAAACTAACAATCAAAAAAAGAACAATAACAAGATAGAAAGAAAGAAAAAGGAAAAAAATGGCTATTGAAGAAAGAGAAGAGAGAATTGTGCCTGGACTTGGAGCAGGGGTGAGGAAATTAGATTTTTGAGTAAGATCAATTTTTAACAGGGAGTAAAAAGAAAGAATAGAGAAAAATGAAAGCAGAAACAGGGTAAAATAAACAAGATGAAAAGAGGGAAAAGTTAGAAAGAGAGTGTTGGCATAAAAGAAAAATTGATATAGAGTAAAATAATGCTAAAATAAAAATGAAAATAGAATGTAGAACACTAATCCAAAAATAAAATAAAACTTTAAAAAAGGTAAAATAATAGTAGTAATAATAATAATTAAAAACAATAATGTCATAATAAAAAAATCAAGTGAGAAAAAACATTAGTTTCTTAAGTAAAAGATAAAAAAAATTAAAAAGTGAGGTAGTGAAGGTCGTTCACTTCCTCTACTGTTTTGCCTGGCATATCTGTTTCCTGTCAGGTAGTCAGCACAGTGTTGAAGTTCCCTGTGATCCATTGCTCCTCTGCGTCATAAGCCACAACCCTGTTTTCAAGCAGGCGGGATCTCTCTGCTCACTTTGTTTCTTTGTCTGCCTTCAGTTGTATTTACACAAGAGTCAATTTCTGACACAACCGCTGGGTGGTGGTGTTTCTGTATTATTTTCTGGGACTAAATGGCCCCTCTATGCAGTGTTTAGACTCTTCTTTCCCTGCCACACTTAATATTGGACTGGAGGGACAGACTGACCCAGAACTAGTTTCCTGCTCATCTCTCCTTATTCTGATGCCCAGTTTCCACAAAAACAACTTTCCCCTGCAGTCTCGGTGAGTGTTTTTGATTGTAAGATCCTATGTACTAGACTTAGCAAGCAAAAGGAAGGAGGTTAAAAAAACAAAGGTGCTGCGCTGACTCATGTCTTTTTCCCCGGCACTGCATGGCTGGTATAGAACTTCAGGCTGCCTTTCTGGTCACACTTTCCCATGGCTGTGGACTTGTATCTAAAGTCCCCTTCTGCCAGCAGCCCTGTGGACCCCTTCCACGTTCAAGAGCTAAACTGACTCCAAGAGCCGCAGATTTGGTGGGGCACTGTTTCCCTCTGAGGCTCTAGTCCCCACTGCACGAGTTTCTCCCTCCAGCCTGGATCCCAGATCTCACCTCTCTCCAGGAGATCTCTGACCTTTCCAGCCAAGGATTGCCTCACCAGCTGTGTTTAATTTGCCAGTTCCAGGTGGGTGTTATTTGATTCAGCTGTTCCTTTTATCTGCTCTGTGAGAAGGCACAGGGCCTGTCCGCATATTCAGCACCACTTTGTCTCCCCCTGAACAAACTTTTTAGGTGCCCATGGCCTGGGAGACTGGAGTCTCAGTGTTCATGGGTTCACAGCTTAGGCAGCTGGTCCCTTGGCATTATGGTTGCAGGATCCTAGGAGGTATCCAAAGTCTCCTCAGTTGAATGTAAGGCTGGGCTTCCAATCAATGCCACTCTCCCCTTCAAGATGGCGTGGTCTCTGAGGCAGAGCTAGTCTCTCTGGGAATGATTTCAGCAGTAGTAGAGGCTGCCCCGCCAGGGGAGCCTGGTCCCCCAGTCCCCAACAGTTCTGTGGAATATAGGTCTCTCTCACTCACAAATACAGACATTCCCCTCACATCCACGCACTCTCCTTTCTCTCTCTCACTCACACACTATCTTGCAGCCTGCCATCCCATTGGCCGCCATCTTGGCTCTTTGCTTCTTCTTTTTCTTTTTCTTTATCCTTATCCTTTTTTCTCTCTTTCATATCTCCTCCTATTACTCCCCCCATTGCCTTAATTCCTCAATTTTTCCTGCTCATCTTTCCTTAAAATATACCGAGGAATAGCATATATTTCAGTTACTCAAAATTATTTAGTGACTTAGTTCCGTGACAGTGATAATAACAGTTAACTTTTAGGACACCGATTGAGAATCAGGTCCCTTAATTATCTCCCCAAACTAATGAGATTAATACTAGTCATGTCTCCATTTGCCCTCATGAAAAGTACACACACACACACACACACACACACACATGGGTGATACTCAGACCTTCTCACGGCCATTGCTCTACCGTCTGTACTATGGTGTCCATTCTGATTTGTCAGTGTCCATGTGGTACCTGTTACTAAAAATTTTACATAGAATTCCTTCTTATAAATGATAGTATGTACCATAAAGAAAAAAAGATCAGGATGCTTTAAGAGAGTGTAATAGGGGGCCAAGTTTATATAGGAGTTTGTGAAATCGTCTTTGGATGAGGCATGTGAACCATGACTTGGACAAAGAGTTTTCTCATCCTGCTGTGAGATGATGCTGGGCAGGGGCCAGACCATTCAGGGATCTGCAGTCCAATTAGATAACTTGGATTTGATCCTAGGATAGAAAGGAGATTATTTAATAAGGTGAACAGGGAGTGATTTTTTTCCTTCTGTATTTTATGAATAGCACTGTGGTTACTGTGGATGGGAGTGGGGTGCTCATACTATCTTTTATTAGATTGATTCTGTATACTGGGGATTTAGATGTAAATCAATTACAAATCACTTTTTTTTTAGTATCTTAAGGAAGACAAAACATGTGTTAAAACAATTCTAATAAAAGTCATGAAGTGCTATGTACTAAAGGCTATAGTAAACATACAGCAAAGGGGCTGTGGGTGAGAGAAATTTTTTACCGTGTTCATTTTCTTTTAACCAGATGCCATTGCTTTGATTACTTCTTGTTCTCTTTTTGACAGATTTTTAACACTCAGAATTTTCCATGCATGCCCTGAAAGGCTTTTAAGTCTGAAGCAAATCAACTCAATAAATAGTTATTTAATGTCTAGTTTGTCCTTGGCTCATAAGTATCCCACTTCACTCATTTTACTCTGTTTCTACTATAAGATATGATAGGATGGATGACCTTAAAATAGTGATGGGGATCAGTGGACCTATGTTCAAGTTCCCATTTTATTTCCAGTCAGCAATATGATCTTTGGAGATTAGCATAAACTAGTGCCTAGTGAGTAATATTTGTAGTGCAGATTGTGTTAGAACAAGGAGATATGTTTGGTGTCCTTGAAGGAAGATGTGCTTTCATGAAGGTTTCCTACAGAACTGGAAAGATAAGGAGGAGCATGAATCAGTTGACTGCCAACATGATACAAACTTATTATTCCCCTAATGGATCCCATCATTGGTAACCATCTCTAAGTCCGGTGGCCATAAAACATTTCCCTGAGCTCTTCCACCTTTCTTCTGATCTTGGTCATGGAGCCAGACTGAGGGAGAGAGGAGATGGTATTCCTCTTTTTACTGAATGATCAAACTTTACTATTTTCTGTGTTACTAAAGATGTTTCAGTTAATGCCAGTATATTTAACTTGGAAAGCTTATGCAATCAACTATATACTCTCTGTGATGACTCTTACAGGATAGATCACTGGAAC
Organism: Myotis nattereri; assembly: GCF_964212035.1. NCBI lineage: Eukaryota > Metazoa > Chordata > Mammalia > Chiroptera > Vespertilionidae > Myotis > Myotis nattereri. Next base: position 47,455,829 of record NC_138077.1, read on the forward strand.
AATGAGAAGGAGAGGATTTTGGTGATCACAGATAAGACTCTCTTGATCTGCAAGTATGACTTCATCATGCTCAGCTGTGTGCAGTTGCAGCGAATTCCCTTGAATGCTGTCTATCGCATCTGCTTAGGGAAGTTTGCCTTTCCTGGGATGTCCCTGGACAAGTGAGTATGATGTCTTAAAACTTGGGAAAGTGGTGCAGTGGTGGTGGGACATTTAGGGAAAACAATTATAAGTTCAATTCAGCTCTGTAAGTTGAAAGAATCCAGGGGAGAACAGTGAAACTCTCAGTTGAAATCATCAAACAATCATTGAATTCCTAATCTATGTCAGTCAGGAATAAATTTTTGAGTAAATTTTTACTTAATTTTGAAAAACTGACAAGTAAATAGTTAAATATGAGGTGGAAAGAGCTGTGGGAGCATGGTAGGAGAGCTTCTCAACCAATTTGTTTGGCAGAGAATCAGCATGTGTCCTCTAAGAGGAACTGCCTGGGACTCTAGTAACACTTCATCTTACTCAGCCTCAATTTCTACTGGTTTTTACAGCTGGAAGCTATTGGAACTTCTCTTTCCAGCACTGAAACCCTAGGCTTAGGGGCCAAGTGTGGGGCTGGGACCCCTTGCTCCTCAGGAGGAACCTTTGCAGCCAGAGGTATCCCTTTTGATTTTTATCCACAACACATCAGCGTGGGACCAGTCTGTTCCTATCTTTCCCCTCCTACCAGTCTCCATATGGCTTCTTCTTTAAATCCCTAGTTGTAGGACTTCCATTCAGCCAGATTTCAGGCATTTCTGAATGATGATTATTCTGTAATTTAGTTGTAATTTTGATATGGTTGTGGGAAGATGCAAGTTTTGTGTCTAAACTATGCAGCCATCTTGACTGGAAGTCGTAACATAGCATTCTTATTCCTATCTTTTTTGAATGTTATCTACTGACTCCCTAATATAAACCCATTTACACTGATGAGAACCCACTTCTTTCATCTTCTTGAAAAAAAGATGAAAACTCCTACATCACTCATTTTTTAAAGTTGTTTATAATTATCATTATAGTTACTTCAATGGTTACTTATTTAAATAATATACTTCCTCTGATGTTTTTCTTAATAGTGTATATTAAGCTTCCACTCTAAAAAGTAAGAAATGTGACTCTTCACACTATTCCCACATTCTCAAATCCTTCACTTCCCTTTCTGCATTAGTTTTGCCAGACAAATTTCATTTTTATGGTATATTTTATTTTATTTCCCATGAGGCACCCAATTATTACCACAGAGAGTTGATGTAATTCCAGCCCTCCTAATTAACTTGTGCGGCTTTATCCAGATCTGCATTCTGGGGTTAGAATGAGAAAGCCTGTGCCAGCAGCTGGCATACTGTTAAATGTTAAAGGCTGTCTCTGAGCCCCTGGAGGTAGGAACATAGTGTGGTGAAGGGGTGTTTTTTTTATGTTCTGTTCAGTTTTTTAGCAAACTTTCATAGTAGCGTTTTGCACTAGGATTAGAGTCCTGGATTTCAGTCACAATTTTACAACAGTTAACTTCTCTTCCTCATCTATCAAAGCGTCATTCATATTAGTTGTCATTCTGCTTCATTAACAGTCTTATTGTAAGGCTCTAATGAGATAGCTTGAAAGCACTTTGTAATATGCCTCAAAGATATCAGGTGTTAACAAGTTCTGATTTTCTCCCAGATAAAAGCTTTTGTTAACAAGAAACTAAGTAGGTTAATTTGATTGTTATCTTTATTTCCAAGTCAGTTGGCCCTTCCTGGTTGCATATTAAGTCACTATTATAAGGTCAAAGGTCAGAAAAAGGAGGAAGAGGCAAGGGAAAAATCAGCTGCTAAATAATCGTAAACTGACTTCAGAGGAAAGCCTGGACACAGTCTGAGCAAATCCCCTTGTTATGAGAAAAAGCAATGATTTAACATTAGCACCCGCTAGCTGTGGATGGTAATACTGGCAGTGTTTGCCAAGAGCTTTTTACCTCCCCTGTACCATTGATCTTCAACATGCAAGAATTAGTAGGGCTGATTGACTACATGTTAGAGATGAGACAAGTGAGGCCAAAAGGGGTTCAGGGATTCAAAACCATCAGGTAATTAGTATTAAAGCTGGGTTTTAAAATCAGTTTTTCCAATTCTTTGTTCAGTATTCTTTCTTTTGAATAAATAATATGTTATCTCTGTCTCTCCCTTTCCCTTATCTTCCCTTTCTCTCTCTTCATTTCCCTTCCCTCTTTTGCTCTATGATCCCACCTGTTTTGTCACCCTCTTTCCTCTTCTCTGTCTCTCTGGGTGAAGATAACTTCTGTTAATGTAGCTTGTGCTTCTCTTAAGAAGCCACGAAGAAGACTATTGGAACTTAGTAGAACATGTGCCAGCTTATCCCACATACTGGTGCTTACAAAACAGAGTTGTTTTGTTTTATTCACTGTTTGCCTTTGGCTCAGTGTAAAGAGAGAGAGACAATGGCAAGAGACAACTAAAGGCTGTGGATTATTTATTTGTGCGATGAAGGCAGATTCTCCTAGAATTAGAACATTCCCTATAGACAAAACCGGGAAATGGTAAAAGGCCTGTTTTATCCACCAGTGTAACTAGTTGCTGGTACCTATCTTTTGTTATCTTTCCTTATCTGAGATGCAAACCCTAAATCTTATTTCTATTATAATTAAACTCATTCCCAGATTTTAATTAAAAATTAATTTTATAATCCAAACTGTGGGACAGAGAGAAGAAAATGAGGCTTCTATGAGAATTAAGCATAAGGGTAGAGCTATAACTAATTGTAACCACATCAATATCTTGCTGTTTAAATTTGGACAAGTCACTTTACTTGAGCTCTCAATATTCAATCTATAAAATGTCAGTAATAGAACATCTCTGCCAGGTCTATCATACAGTTCATTGTAGATTTAAATGATGGATGTGAAAGTGTTTTATAAATTGCAAATTGAGAAAATAAAGTAAGTTTTCACTTAGAGTTCTAAAAATTCCTATTTACTTGTCAAATCACATTGCCCCCTATTTTTTAATATGTTCACACTAGATAATGATGAGAAAGCTGTGACTCTGAGTCATCCGGTGATTTGTCTGTAATCATGTAAATAGATGGTGGTGGGGTCTGAAACAGGAGATTATCTGATTTCAAATCCTCCCTTTGTCATGCACCTGATTCCCAAATCCTCAAATGCATTTTAGTTTTTCAGAGTAAATGGGCCCCCCTCTCTTTAGCTCTGTTCCCATCTGAGCTCTGTGTTGAGGAGGTAGTCTTATGTTTAGAGAGCAGGTCTGAAGGCCTCCTGGGGGCCAGTCCTAGATTTGCTTCTAGTGACCTACAACAATCAGACCACAGTCCTGGCTTCAGTCCCCTCTGTAAACTGGAGAGGGTAACGGTATCTGTCTCAGTCTGTGTTGAGGATTAAAGGAGATAATACATATAAAATGCTTAGAAAAGTGTCTGTTATGTAGTAAGTATTTAGAGGAGGCAAGGTTTTATAATAGGTTTGTTAGAAAGACACTGGTTTACTGATGTAAGCACCAGGGACCTAGATCCTCATCCACTTTCTTAATATAATTCTCCTCTCCTTGCTGAATCTCTCAGCTTCCTTATTTTAAAAATTTCTAAGGGTTTTATTGGACTTCAAACTCTGTGCTTTTGTGATACTCCTCTATTGGTATAGCAATTTTCCAAAAGTCATTCATCTTAGAGGGCTAAATGATTTACCTAATCAATTACTCCTATGGAAAAAAAAAATGTCTCTAAATGTTTTCTGCTGGAAAATATTGCTGTTTACACACTGATTTGCTAACAAAAGCTGAGAGCGAAGGTCAGGCCGAGAAATGTCTTCCTGTGAGATGTCACACACTTATCTTTCCATTTTAAAATTTGCATTCTGCAAATTTAATGGACAGGCAATGCTGCAAAAGTGAGGCCTCAGAAACTGCTTGTGGTGGTCACCACCAGCCTCTCTGTAGAGATGCTGGCGAAAACAGCAGCTAGGAGCCGCCCCCTGTTGACACCTGAAGGTGGGAAGGAGGGCATTCCAGACATTACTCCATAGTCTCAGCCTTGCTCCCTGGGACCCAAAGGTCAGGAAGCTGCTCTGTGCCCCCAAGACTTCTAATTTGGCCTCTGATCCTCAGACAAGAGCTTCAAAGGGCCTCTGCTTTGCTCTGGGTGAAATCGGCTCGTGGCCCAGGCTGATTCTGCTGGCTTCGCGTCTGTCAGTGTGTTCTAATCACTGTTATAAGAGTGCTTCTGCAGAACACCTTGTAAAATATTTTCTATCACTCCAGCAACATCTCCTGTCTAGACAATCTAATTATGAGCGCAGAGCAAACAGCTGAAATGTATGCCGCCCCCAAGGGTTGCCTAACTCCAGGAATGGGGATGGGAAGACAGGGGAGGTGGTGGATGGCATTGGTTCCTTTTTGTTGACTTGACCAGAAAATTAAGCCCTTTAAAAGAATCCGGCTAACTTTTAATTAAAAAGAAATGATCTGGTGGAAGCGGGCATTTTGTTGTTTTTCCAAACTCAGTGGAGGATTAAAGGTACTGATTTATTTGCCTCCAATCACATCTTTTTCTTGGCTTCAAAAGCGGTTTGTGGTCTTTGCTTAAAAAAGAAAAGCCACTGATTTAATAATCCGCCCTCCTAGCACCATTCTGAAAATGAAAAGTGGCTCCCTACAGGTATGTTCTTTCCAAGTAGTGATCTGATTAATTCACAAGTCTTTTCTGAGCTTGGCCAGGTGGCTGGTCTTGTACATGACAAGGTCAGGAGACATGGATTCTATCCCTGAGATGTTCACAAGCTTAAGGGATCACACACACATACACACACACACACACACACACACACACTCATGCTTTGACCAGGATTTGGTTAGTGCTTTGGTGGAAAGTCAACAGTGTCATGGGCACATGAGAAGGAGAAATAATTTCTACTGGGAGGTGTTGGGAGATATAATGGAGAAGGGGTGATAGGAGCAGGTTTTTATAGAATGAGCAGAATTTGGAAAGAGAGATTGGAAGGAGCAGTGAGGTCCATATATAAGTAGACAAACGCCCAGGCAGTATGATCATGCCAGGCCTCCAAGGTGCGGGGTCCTAGTTGCTGGGAAAGTATGGTGGATGTTTCTGAATGGTTTTGAAGAATAATAATATGAGGATTTGGGGTTTTAGTTATACTAGGGCATGAGATGTTGAAAGTTTGGGGGGAGTTGCCTAAAAGAATTAGCATTTTGCTTCAGGAAGATAAGGGTAGTAACACTATTAGAAATGTCTTGGAGAAAACAGAAACTGTGGGAAAGAGCTGACCATGGAAGAGATTTTCTAATAGTAAAGTTGGGAAATCATAACAACCTGAATAGGGCCAATGGGTGATTAAAGGAGGGCATGGTGGGTGTGAGAAGACTTGGCTGAAGTAGAATTTCTGGCATGTGATGACTGGATTGGGTTTTCTAGTATGGGAGAGGGAGGGATGGATAGGGAGCCTCCAAGTGGAAGGTGAACTTTGTTTTATTGTGTAGTGTGCCTGATAGGCTATGGGAAAAGATGATGGTTGGGAGAAACTACTCATACAACCAACATTATTAAGCATTTGAATCACCAGTTGCTGTGCTGAGTATTGTGATACAATTGTGCTAAAGAGAGTTGTGCTAAAGAGAGTTTATTCTATCATGGAGCTCACCATCAGGAGGGCAAAGACAACAATCAAATAATCATACTACTATGTATAAAATTACAACAGCCCTAACTGGTTTGGCTCAGTGGATAGAGCGCCAGCCTGCAGACTGAAGGGTCCCAGGTTCGATTCCGGTCAAGGGCATGTACCTTGGTTGCGCACACATCCCCATTGGGGGGTGTGCAGGAGGCAGCTGATTGATGTTTCTCTCTCATCAATGTTTCTAACTCTCTATCCCTCTCCCTTCCTCTCTGTAAAAAAACAATAAAATATATTTTAAAAAAATAAAAATAAAATAAAATTACAACAATGATGGTGTTTTGAAGAAGAGATATAGTAAGTGTGTGAATTATCTATTGCCACGTAACAAGTTACCTCAAAACGTAGTACTGTAAAATAACATTTATTGTTTCTGTTTCAGAGTCAGGAATATGGATGGGTATGACTTAACTGCATTCTTTGTTTCGGGATCTCTCCAAAACTTCAATGAAGGTGTCACTGAGGCTGTGACATCTCAAAACTCAACCAAGGGAGGATCACTTTTAAGCTCACTGGTGTAGTTGTGGGCAGGCTCAGGTCCTCACTGGAGTTTGGCCAAACATATCCCTTCTCTAAGGCTACTGACAACATGGCTACTGGCTTCTCTAAGAGGGAGCAAAGGAGAAATCAAGAAATAGCAAGAAAAGTTGAGAAAGGTAGAAGCCACAATCTTCAGTTAACCTAATTGTGGAAGTGACAGCTCATCACCTCTGTCACTTCTGTTCACTAGATGCACCTCATACTAAGGGAGGCTATCACCAAAGGGCATGACTGTCAGAAAGTAGACATTATTGGAGGTCATCTGGGAGGTAGCCTACCACATGCAAGATATCAGAATATTTATTACGGGATTTAGACCCAAATTGGAGGGTGAAGATCAAGGCAGTTTTCTATGAGGGAGGGATTCTGGAGCTGGAATTGGAAGGATGAGTAAGAGCTGACAAAGTGAAGGAGGTTATGGAGAGAATATTTTGGGTAGAGGAGGGATATGCACAAAGGAAGGAGGGAACCTGGTACCTCTGAGGAACTATAAACAAGCTAACACAGTCTGAGCCACTGACGAGATTAATTCTGTATTTAGATGTAGATGAGTTATGGTATTTTGGAGAAGTTAGAGTTACCTGTCACTGCACTGGCATTCATTAGAGAATGAAGGGGTTCATAGTTAAAATTAGTTTGAAAGCTTTTACTCTAAACTAAAGACTGTCTCTGGAATTGCTGGGGAATGAGTCTGATTCAGTGTATAAAGCAAATAAAATTGCCCACTTATCTCTTAGGATAATTACTTATTGTGTAATGAGATAATGTTCATAAATCACCCTTGGCTTATTGGGGAAAGGTATTATATAAACACAAGGCTTTATCAGTGATGATGGAAATAGCTCTAGGGGATTAAAATCATATGTACATCTTGACGCTATAGCATTTTACTCCAAACTAAGAGACCTGCAAAGTTCACCTGAGTTCTTGAGAAATATTTTAGGTTAAGAAGTGGAGGCAGCAGAGTGCTGGGAGGTGATTGGAATGGGTGTGGGCATGGAGAGGCAGGGTGGGATTGGAAAACTCTTTTTTTAGTTCATTCACTCTAATAAAGAAGAGCATTGGCCCTTGGTAATCCTAGTTAAGTGAATATGACTCCTTAAAAATGCAACATGAAGACTCTATTTTGAGCTAGGAATGGGAAAATCTGAATTCTACTCTTTATACTGGCTTCTGTTTTTTGTGCATCCTTGAAAGAAAGTTGTTTTCCCCCTCAGAGCCTCAATTGATCCTATGAAACATGAAAGGGGTTAAAATAAGTGATCTTTAAGGTCTCTAGGCCAATGATTCATGATAATTTTATAATGTTCTTTCCAGTTTTGCTCCCATGAAATAAGAACCATAGAACTCATTATCAGCAGTCAAAGGGCACTATAAGCAATGTTTTGGAAATGTTTAACATTGGCAGCAGACCTAGAACTGTGGTGCATTTATTTTGCAGACTAATAGGAAGATGGACCAGGAGAAGAGAAAATAGGCCAGTTAGTGTTTGATCCACATTTTTCCAACTTCAACTGACATATTCTTCTCCTTTCTTCCACCGCCTTGCTCTTCTCTTATTCCAAACTCTCTTGACTTAGCCATGTATTTCTTATTTTTATATCATCTCATTCCTCATTTCCCTGTTAAAAACATCCAGTCAGTTATGAAGTGGGTTAAATTATTCTTCATTTAGGTATGCCTGATTACTGTATTATCCAGCCAACAGAGTGTTTACTTCACTAAATAAAGTATAGTTTTAAACACACAAGTAAAATATTTTCATTAGGTGGAAGTGAGGTGAGAGGTTATTAAGAGTCCAGTGTGTTGTCTTTCTTAAAGAGTAACTTCCTAGTTTCTCATCCTTCCTTCCCCAAATGCTCTCTCAGTAAATAAGATGATATGGCACAGTATCTGTCTCCCCAAATTAAACATTATTGCACTGCATAGGACTTTGTGCTGTAAGTTTAACAGGGAAGGAGTGTTAATCATTCACTTAACTCAAGGCCTGTTACTCAGAGACAAACTAACAGAGAGCTAGAGCCTGTTTTCTGATGGGAATAGGAACTTGATGAATTGGTTTGGGAGAGCCTAAGCCCTAATTAATTGGTGATAGAGGATCTGTTTCTGTGAGCAGAGAATGCACATGGTAAAATGCTTCTAGGAACAAGATGGTATCCATCAATTCAGATCAAGCATGAAGCGTGTAGAGTCAAAAGGAATGACTCTACAGGTATGCATAGAGAAGTGACCTTAAACCTAATACATAGCCACCTAAAACACCTAGGGTTATATTTTGTGCCACTTGATGATGGGCCAGCAGGCAGAGGAAGCTAGTTCTAATGTAAAACCTAATGTATAATTAAGAACAGCAGGTAATTAATATTGGCTTTTTAAATTAAAAAGTTGTTTTAGCTATTTTATGCAGTTCCAGTCATTGTGTGTTTTTGTTGCATTTTTTCTCCTTTGGGGTGAATTTGATATTGCTGTGTCCAGATTCTGCAAACAAGTTTTAATTCTAATAGTTTTAATGAGCTGATTCAACAAATGGAGGACAATGGTCTCATAACCTCTGTAGGGAAAGAGAGGTGAATTATATATTGGTCTTGCCCTCAAATAGCCTGAGATCATATAACACATAGCATGACAAACCATAAAGGAAGTATATAAACAACATATTAGGGGAGCACAGATGAACCAATTATTTTTTTAAGGGTGGGAATTTTTGCTAAAGAGACAACAGACTGATAAACTTTGGTAGAAAATGGTAAGATGACTCATAGGATCGGGGAAGAGTATTTTCAAAATAGGTGTTAATACCAAAGTATGAAAAGTTATTTTCAGAAATTTTGAGGAGTCTCCTGATTGACTGGGGAATAGGGAGAATGGAGGGAGAGAGAAGAGAGAGGGGGTAACCTATTCACAGGGAGTGTTAAATGGCAAGATATGGAAGTTTTATATATTTTTATTGGCTAATGAGAATCATAAAGGTTTTAAAGCATTGAGGCTTTGTGCATCTTTGTGTCCCTACAGCCGGTAGCACAACACTTACATGTGACAGGCACACTGCTGTGTACTCAATAAATGGTGAGTAAATGATTAAAGCAGGTAGTGGTGTGTGAGATGGATTGGAGCAGAGTAGTTTGATCAGATCTTTGAGTCAGTGCTAGAGAGAGGTATTGGATGATTGACCTGAGTGTGGAAAGGAGAGGTCATATATGAGATTCTGAGTATCACCCTCTTGTGTGCAATACTGACTAATGCCCCCAAACTCCAATAGTGCAAAGTCATTCCAGATTTGCTTGGATGGAGATAAAGTCTGAAAACAGAATTGCCTTGGGGTTTATGGCCCTACCATCTTTAGCAAGGATCAAGTTACATCACAGACTCTGATGAACTGGGCAGCAGGCAAGGATTTTGTCATGCATGCTCTTGACTTTGCCTTTGGGGATCTGTGCCAAGAATGCCCTGTATTTGATCTTGGGTGTGGTGCTGTCCACTCATTCATAATGCCCAGGGAGGCGTGTTGACAAGGATGGGTCGATGGCGGGGAATTACTGAGCTATTTCTTGGCAAATCTCTGGGAGGAGGCGTTCCCCAAATGCCTCAATCCTGTTATTTTTGAGTAATGGACTGAACCCAGGTGCCTGATTGGACAGGGCCACTCCCAATTTCTTCTAGATAAATATTTGGTTGCCAGGAGGTTATATTTAAATGAGAAATAACTCCTTAGGAAGTTATTGCCTAAGAATTCCTGCAGAGGGCAGGATCCCATCCCAGCTGGGAAATGCTTGAGAATTACCCCCAAACTGACACTGCGCTCACTATGTACTTACTGTGAGGGCATCCAGTTTGAGGTTCTACAAAAATCTGTTGCTCTGAATAACAAGAAAACCTCTCAGTGTTAGATACACTGCATTTCTTTAAGGAAGTACCCTGGTCTGTAGTGTCATTATGACAGGATTCTGAAGCACAAATGGAATCCAAGTCAGGGATTTGGCTTTAAAGAGAGAAATTGGTTCTCTGAAAAAGAACTAATCCTTTCTGGAATCTAAAGCACAGAGCCTGGGAAGCTAGGGAATTTGGATATTTTAGACATAGGGCATCTTAACTTTGCCCTTCTACTTGTAATTAATATTTAAATGTTGGCTTTTGGGGCCCAATCAACTTAACTTTTCTGTTCTCTCTATGGGGAGAACCCTCTTATATATTTTCTTTCTGTATCTTCACTAAATAAGATTATTAGGATTTAGCAATTAAATCTCATAACTATATTTTGAGTCCTCTTTCTTTAGAAATAACCCAACATCCTCAGTTTGTTTGTTTATTAAGAAAGGAATAGAGGACAAAACACAAAAACACAGCAAAAAAGACAGCAAAAAAACAAACAAACACAAAAAAGACAGGGCATACGACAAGTAAAAAGACTAACCTAACTTTCTGGGTCAAAGTTCAGTGTTTTTGATCCTCTTATTAATATCCATTGTAATAATTTTCCATAATAATATGTGGCATTGAAGTCCTATGCTGTGACCATCCCCATGGTTTTCTGAATCATCTCTTAATCACCAGCTATACATTATTTTGGTTATGTTTTTAACTCTTTGGACCCCTTTTACTTAGGGGTTGTATTATTATCCACTGACATAGGTTGCCTCAGAAAGGGGAGACCTTACCCATGTGCAGCAGCTTAAATTTAAGTGATAAAAGACTTGTTCAACAGATTGGGTTGGGCCCAGGGGCTGTGTAGGACATGTTTCAGTGAGAAGCTATCTGGAGGAATGGCATGATGACTTGGGGACACTTGTCAGAGAGTCAAAGTTCAGGATTTGTTTCTGCTAATTTATTGTAGGAAAAAGCCCTCTTAGTTATGATGTATTTAAATTCTTCCAAGGTGCTGTTATTATACTTTAACAAATGAGAGTATATGATAAGAAACAGAAGCTGAAAGGGATCTTAGTGTCTGATCCAATCTCCCTGGTTTCGTAGATATAAAATGTGGTCTTGCCCTGACTAGTTTGGCTCAGTGGATAGAGCGTCGACCTGCGGACTGAAGGTTCCCAGGTTCGATTCTGGTCAAGGGCACCAAAAAAAATAAAAAAAATAAAAAAAAAATAAAAAAAATGAAATGTGGTCTTGGGGGACTCTGTTCAAGACATCTAATGACAAGGCTGAGAGTAGAACTTAAAGATGGGTAAATAAGTAAGGAGGCTGTGCATTGATCTAAATGTTTATGTTCTAGCATGTTTATGTTTTCTTCTCCTTATGTCATCAGAGAACTGGGAATCTGCTCTTTAGGAGCATCTAGGGAACGGAGCATTGGTTATGCAGATAGCAGATGTGGAATTAGGGTTTTGATTTTCCATAAATGAACTCCCTACAAATTGGTTATTGACTATCTTCTTTCTTCTCTGTGTATATATTTTTTAACATTTGTAGAGCAATGAAAACAAAGTTTATGATCTTCTGGTGTCCTTCGAAATATATGATATTTTTATCTGGGTACTCTTAAAAATAATAATAAATGATATCATGAGGAGAAAAGAAGGGTATAGGTGGTTTTTACAGAAATTATACCATATGAAAGAAAATATGCCTGAATATCAGTGTCAGGAGTTTTGAACTGGACCTAGTTCAAGCATTTAACCCCTCATATATTTGTATATTGTCATTGTGGGGAAGAGACTTTCAAGAAAGGTTTCCCTGATTGCTTCTTAGAATTTTTTTAAATATATATTTTATTGATTTTTTACAGAGAGAAAGTGAGAGGGATAGAGAGTTAGAAACATCGATGAGAGAGAAACATCGATCAGCTGCCTCCTGCACACCTCCTACTGGGGATGTGCCCGCAACCAAGGTTCATGCCCTTGACCAGAATCGAACCCAGGACCCTTCAGTCCGCAGGCCGATGCTCTATCCACCGGGCCAAACCAGTCAGGGCACTTCTTAGAATTTTTAAACAACTATCCTTTAAAATTCTACTCATCTGAAATCCATGCAGTTCCCCTGGGTAGTTGCTGGTTGGCAGCAGAAGTGTTAAAGTGGTGGCCCATGGGCTAACCAGGATGGCAAAGGGGTAGTATTCATGTTCAATCAGCACTGAATATGTGTCCTAGTCCCCACTAGTGACACAACTGAGATTAGGTTTGGAGTGGCAGGTAGTGGGAGATATCTTTCTTTTCCCACTGTTTGTCACTGGTCATTTGAAAAGGGTGGTAAGTAATTATGATAGCCATTCCAATTTATGAAACAGACACTCTTTAAATATCTTACTGTGAATTCCAATATCACCACGAGTGAGGTGTTATCACCCCCATTTCACAGATGAGGACACTGACGAAGAGAAAGATCAACAAACAGACTCCAGGGCACAAAGCCAGCCAGTGCTTTACCTGAGATGAAACATAGATCCTTATACACCAAACCCATTCTTTTCTACCAAAGAACTGCTAAATAAGTAAAAATAAAGACAATGACAAAAACCTCATCTCTGCTTTTGAGGGGAATAAATCAAAGGGAGAGAGTGTCAGGCACATTTAGGCTAGAGAGAGAATAAGAATGCCAGCTCCTAGTTCTTAGTGTCCTGGATTCTACAAAACTTTTGCACACTCCTTATTTTTATTAGATTCACACACACACACACACACACACACACACACACACACACTTACATAGTAAATACAGGAGGTTGATTAATTTTGAATTTTACAAATGAAGAAACTGAGGCTCGCTTGAAGGTGAAGTCATTTTAAAGTTCTTGTTAAATAGTGTAAAATTGGGTTTCCGGATTACCCCGGCTAAGACATTCCCACTATATCATTCAGCCTTAAAGAAATGGGTTGTTTTCTCTACACAGGCAGTTCCCTTAGGCCTTAGTGCACAGTGTTGTGATAGTCCTCATTGACTTGATGGCCCTCATCTTTCAGCACTGGCTAATTCCTGCCTACACTTAGGATAATGCCTGTTTAAGCTGCAGCTGTTTACAGAGTCCTGCACATGGGGGATACCTCCCTCAGCTGGCCCATCATGCACATAATGAAACTGTGAATCTGTTGCTTCTTCACTGAAAGCCCTCCGTGGGTGCCAATGTTCAGACAAACCTTGCTAAATGATCCTAGTAGGAAATACAAAAAGGGTAATCTAGACATCTCAGATATTGTGCATGCTTATGTTTTACACTATTTATTTTTTGGATAGGATATAGATAAGAAATTCTTTTCAAATATTGAATATCTGAGGTTGTGTAATAAAACATCTGGAGCTATAATGGACCTGAGAAATTATCTAAGACCCAAAAAGGAAGAGTTACTTACATAAAGTCAAACTTATTTACAGAGGCATGGATGTCTGGGATGTCCTGATCCCCGAGAAAGAAGTTTGGCCTTGGCTTGGGAACCAAATATATGTGGATTTGAATCCTGACTGTCATTTACTAGTAGTAGATGACAGCAGTTCGATGTCTCTGAACTCTACTCTCATTTTTTTTTAAATATACTTTTATTGATATTTTTACAGAGAGGAAGGGAGAGGGATAGAGAGTTAGAAACATCAATGAGAGAGAAACATCGATCAGCTGCCTCCTGCACACTCCCCACTGGGGATGTGCCCACAACCCAGGTACATGCCCTTGACCAGAATCGAACCTGGGACCCTTGAGTCCGCAGGTCGACGCTCTATCCACTGAGCAAAACCGGCCAGGGCTCTATTCTCATTTTAAAAAGGATGTAATAATACCTACCTACTTTGATGGGCAATGGGTCAGTCTAAAAGCCTAATGTACTGCTTGTGTATTTGCCTTTCTTACACACCCTGATGCCCTGATGTCTCTCATTTGGTTTGAATTTTAATGAGATCATGTGTTACAGAGTTTACAGCACAGATTAGTCACATGATATAGAAGTACAACTCAGTCCTCAATGGGAAAATACTGTGCAATCAATCCCTTTATAATTTATTCACGTCATACGTTAACCACATTATAGCATGCTTTTGCCATATGTAGTTTTAGCATCTATTATTACATTTGGGATCTGCTTTGACTTGTATTCCTGAACCTGTGTAATTAAGTGTTATATTATAGTGGGCTTCACAGCATTGAGTAATGAAAAGAATTCTGGCCTTGTAATCAGGGGAATTTTGTGCCAACTCTGCCTGGCACCAGCTGGGTGATTATAGATGCCTCCTTCTGAGGCTTAAATGTGAGCATTTTAGTTCAGATAATCTATAATTCCTGATTAGTTTTAAGGTTTTGATTGTTTTTTTCTTTTAGTATATATTGAGATCCCAGTTTATTATGTCTGTATCACACTTCTAGTGTAGGGCAAACTGTTATTCTTCTAAGTCAAGTCAATTCAATAGTGGAAGATAAAGCTGAATTCCTAACCATAGACCTCTCCTGCTAAGTTGGGTGTCTTTTGTTTTTATACTGCAAGGGCTCAATACTAAATAGGATCAGCAAGTTGATTAGCCAACTCTGGCAAGGATAGATCTTTATAAATTACCCCAGGTTACAGGAAGGTGGCACTAGAGACTCTTCTCTCAGATAAATGAGGCCTGGGGTCTGGAATGGAATAGTCATAGATCTTTAATTGGAGACCACCTGATGGTGACTATCCAGCTTCTGTTTAAAGGCTTCTAGTAAAAGAGAATTCAATACTTCTCACCTTGCCTTTCCCACTCAGGGAGTTTGTGGTTAGAATGGTTTTTCCTGTATTGAGTTAAAATAAGTTCCCTTGAAGCGGTCAATTCTTGGTTCTAATATTTTTCTCTGTTGCTACACAGAATCAAGAGTCAGTTTAATAGTTCAACAACTATTTAGTTCCTCTTATATGCCAAATCCTGTGCTGAGCTCTGGAGAGAAGACATATGACATCTTTCTAAGGGCTTACAGTGTGGTTGGAGACACAGAAGAGTGAAATGTCAGTTGCAGAATGATGTGGCCAGTTCTGCTGGAAGTAGACATGGGGTGCCCAGGGGAGGAGGAGAGTAGGAAGGATATCCTACAATGTTTGAAAATCCAAGTATTCGTGTCCTCCTTCATCTGTAATTCTGGAAGCCATAGCAAGACTCCGGTACCTTGAGCTCTAATCCCAGTTTTGTTCCCATTGTCCCTAATGAACAATTCAGTCCATTTCCCATAGCAGAGACTGAAGGTAGCATCCTCTTATGTGATTAGTCTTTCACATTTTAAAATAAATAGGTGACACACTCATCTGATGAATCTGACCCCATATTTCCCACCCCACCCCCCTTTTACTCTGCTCCTCACTGATCAGCCTACAGAAGAAAATTAGTACTTAATTCTCCCTGCACCTGAGCCTTGTCAAGTCTCACTGAGCCCCCACTTCCATACTATGCGTCTGCATTGTGGTAACCTTTAGCTTTTGCCTGCAATGTTCTTAACAATCACTGAATTAAAAGCACACGTAGAGAAAACCCACAGAAATGTTGAGCATGCCCAGGCAAATTGAAAGTTGCCCCTGGGATCTTTGCATTGACCAGCACAAAAAAGATGACTAAGATAATGTCTGCCCACTCCTATGTGGAAATAATGCGTTTGTCTGGAAGCCAGTAAAAAAAAAAAATGTGTGTTGAAAAAATGGCCTTATGACAAGTTATTTTGTACTCCAATTGCCTTGATTCTTCACATCGTTTATTTATAAAAATTTTGCACTCCAATATTTTTCACTGATCCTTTTAGGATTTTCAGTAAAAGGCTGAAAGAGCCAGACTCAGGAGTCTGTTAGAACTGAGAGGGCATTATTCCACCTACTTCTGTCACACTCTGACCATTTATTTTCCCCCCAAATAAAGTGAAATGAAAATATTGAGGGAATGGGGCATCTCACAATCACTGGAGGGGAATCCCTTAATGATGGGATATGAAATCCAGTTTCTAAGTCCCATTACATAAAATATTTTCTCTGGAAAAGGAAAAAATCTAATTGCTATTTATACAGCCTACCTAGATAAATTTCAATGTTAGTGTCAATCTTTCTTGGGAGTATTTTATATTATGTAGAACTTAAATCAGAACATGTGTTCAAAGGGATAGTAAACTCACTGATTCTCATGTGTGATGAGAAGAGTGGAAATTGAAGCATGGGGCCAGGGAGTAGCACTGGGAATTCTCTAAGACCATGATATCAGAGTATAAATTCCCTAATGTAAATGTAATTTCAGTAAACTTTAAGCAATGATTTAATTTTTTTGCAAAAGAATCTCCACTTTCTGGTGTGTTTTTTTTTTTCTAGACTAAAGGGAATGAGGCATGTTCTTCAACTTGGCAATAGGTATTTCTCATCAGTTTAAAAAAATTTAGAAAGAGTTGACTGATTTTGACCATATTTAAAATCATGCAAATAATTATCAATTTTTACTTTAATTTTGATCTATTCTTTTTATAAAACAAATAAGAACCACTAAGTTTTCCCAAGAGCATATCTTGGGAATTCAGTGAATTTTGATACATGTATAAAAATAAAAGTTTATTATTGACTGCAATAATTATAATACACAAACCCTCTTATCAAATATTTATTGAGGTTAAGGTACTGCTTGCATTTATGCTTTTTGATTGTTCTCAGAAGAACGGAATAAAAAATGTATTCCTTCTAAGGAGGTCTGAGGCCTTTTTCTTTTTGACTGAACTCCTCCAAATCAAGCTTCTGCTTGACAAACTTGGTTTTGACACCAAGCAGTACGCATAAAGGTAACATTTCAAGTCAGGTTCAAACAATCTGTTCAAACAGAATAAGCATGCATTGGGTGTGAATACATGTACATCACTATGTTAGGTGTTATGATATAGAACTAAGCAACACAGTTAGTGCTATAAATAGTGCATATTTCATTAGCAGAGATAAGTCAAATATACGAACAGCTATGCTTTAAAGTGCAGTAAGCTTATGTCATTGCAGAGGAGTTGACACTAAAGAGAATTCATATAACTGTGGCTGTATCTGGGAAATATAAGGAAGTGGTATATGACATGACTTTTAAAGAAAGGATACCAGGATATGGTGAGGAGTAGTGTTGTAGCAATACATAGAAATGTTTAAAAATCTTTAAAAAACATTTAAAAAGGTTAAAAAGGTTTTCAAATGTTTGAATTAACTTTTCCGAAGTTTGAAGTGTGATGTTAAGCACATATACCTTCCTATCCTGAACATGTATGGATGTAAAGAGAGGGACAGGGGAAAAAACAAACAAACAAACAAAAAAACTGGTTTAGGTAGAAGGTGTAGCAAGAATAGAGGCACGTGGTCAAGAAATACCAGGGAAATGCTGAGGATAGAGAGTGGGTTTTGCTTGAGTGTAATGAATGCATAGTGAATGATAAGGCTAGAAATGGGGCCAGATGAAGGATGGAGAAATGTTTGTACATTCTTGGTAGCTGGAAGCTACAGCTGAATTTTAAATGGGGAAGTGAATCCATTTGATATTATTTCCCTATATCAGGTTCTATGTAAACTATTGAGAATTCAAAGAAAAACATAGAAAACCTCATACTTTAAAGTCTTCTGTGGGACAAAGAGTCAAATTTAATTATTTTAATATAGTTATGTGTCCTGAAAGATTCATCTTGTCCCAAAAGCTACGGGAATCATGGAAAGTTCTTTAAAGGAATTGAGCCTTAAGAATTGACTAAGGACTTTTGAGGTGGAAGAAATGAGAGATGCTGCTCCAATAAGACCCTGGAAATAGTCTGTGTGATTGCTAATACAAGGAACCCTGGGAGGAGAGATTCCTGCAGAAGGAGGGGAGCAGGACATTGAGGGAGGAAGGGAGACCAGTTAGGAAGCTGCTGCAGTAGAACATGGAAGACAGTGAGAACCTGAACTATTCAGATGTCTATGAGGATAAAGAGATAGTTATTTCTACAGAAGAGGCAGTAGCAGCAGATGTTGATTTGATGCTTTAACTGGAGACTGGGGTGGGAATTGCAAAGAGGGAAAAGCATGAGAAAAGGAGTTAAAAATGGCTATAATTGGAAGTCTGGGAGGCAAGGAGAATGGTGCTGCTATTAGGAGGGATACAGCCATCAGGAGAAAATAGTTTCAGGGGAAATGTGTGGAATTCAGTGTTGGGTCACTAGTAGAAAGCCAAATCTCCATAAAACCAGGCCAGGAGCAACATTTCTTGATGTAATAGTTTCTACCTTTTATCTTTTGGAAAATTTCAGGCCATAGCACAAGTGCTGAAATATTGCCTCAAACTCATATTAAATAAAGTATTGATGTCTAAGGCAAAAAAGACCATGTGCGTTAACTACAAACTGTGCAAACCAGTTGTCAGCTCCTATATAGATGCTCCTGGAATTATGGTGGGGTTATGTCCTGATAAAACCATCTCAAGTTGAAAACTATCACCAGTCAAAAGCACATTTAATACACCTAATCTACTGAGCATCACAGCTTAGCCTAGCTGACCTTAAGTGTGCTCAGAACACATACATTGGCCTTCAGTTGGGCAAATTTCTTGAGTTTTATCTCAAGAGAATAATCACCTTCCTCTTCTCGCCAGGGGCAGGAGACATACTCAGATGGACATTTTGTAGATGAGATGGGATACAAAAACACATAAGAATAAAAAAAAACAAAAACAAAAAACCAAAAACACAAAAATGCTGGCAGCACAGTACACTGCAGAGTGTGGTTGTTTACCCTCATGATTGCAAGGCTGACCAGGAGCTGCTAATCTCCACAGTTCCCTGCTGCTATCAGGCCTCATAGCACTAGCCGAGGAAAAGGTCAAAATTCGAAATCTGAAGTATGGTTTCTACTGAATGAGTATTGTCTTTATACCATTGTATAGTTGAATTATGCTAAGCAGGGAACATTGTACTCTTTCTGGTCTTGGCTTATGGATGTTCTAAATAATAACGTGGGATTATTTATGATGATAGGTTGGCACTTTTCAGCAAGCTGCTTTCTCGGAAAGGGACCAACAGATACAGGGTTTTCTCAAAACACCTAATTTTCATTTCTTCCTTCTTTCTTTCAGTTAGTGGCTAAAATTAGGGACTAGTGGACCACATGTATAGATTTAATGACCCCACATGCTTTTGAGATGAATCATGGTGGCCTCCTCTCTGTGCTTCCTCATTACTTCATTTCCAACTCCATTTCTGTCTCCACTATAATTGCAGCACTGGGTGAGACGCTGCTTGAGGAGGAATTAGCTGAACTGTGGTGGTTTGGCAGCAGAAGGATAGAGAGGAAATAACATGGAACAGGAGGTTTGTGTGAAACATGTAGCCTTGTGGCTTTCTGCCCAACCAAGGCAGCTTCCGCTACAGTTTCCCGCCCTCCTAAGGCTTTCAAGGCATTAAGTGCAAGGTAGAGGTAAGTCTACATGAGGCATTTGCCCCAAACATGATTATCTAGATATGCAGAGGCACTTTAAGCACACACACATTCACAGAGCTATTACCCTAAGATCTCAGGGGAAATGTAAAACTACACTGTTTCAAAAAAACAGTAAATACAAAGCAATAAGAGGAATTGATTTGAGTGCTCTGATGGTTTGGTGGTGAAAAGAATGCAAATAGTAGGATGAAGGTAAGAATGGGAAAACAACATAGCTCAATTCTATTAGAAGCAAGAGCTTTTTTAAAAATGTCTTTTTTTAATTTGTGATTGAAACCTCCAAAAATCAAAATGTGTCACTCATCAGGACTTTGCAGTGGGTAAACCAGTATATAGAACATAGAAGACTAAATAAATGAAAGTGTATGGGCTTAAAGTGCTAACAGCTAATTAATTAAGGAGATCAGTTGTTGGAAAACAATTGAATGTATAGGCAAGTTAAAAAACAACAACAACATATTGAGGAGCATAGATAGCATCGATCCATGAACTAGAATGTATTTTACAGCTTTACTAGTTCAATCCCACATTCTACATTGGAATCACTAATATATTAGCTTGGAACTGGGTCACTGGTGTGTGCCCCAACATGCTCAGAAATGGGGATCTCACTGGAACCACATAGAGCCTAATTCTTCATATCCATAAATATGTTTCAGACTTATGAACTTTAAATCATGTGCTTTCTCAGATGTGTGTCTCCAGGCTGATTGACCCTCTTCACAGAGGGCATTCGCTTATATCCAAGATCTCTATCATCATGCCTTTCCTTGTACCCTTGGTTGCTTGATTTAGAGTCGGAGACTCTTCTTTTCATGACACCTTGTCTTTGTGGAGTTGAAATAGTGCTATGACCCCAAGGCTCAGGAGCAGTGAAGGGCCTGGATAACCTGCTGCCTGGATCATTAGGTCTAGTTCCTATGGTGAACATTTGGGTAGTGGTTGCTGCTCCCGTGTATTGGGAGAGAGCCTCAGGTGCCCAGAGGTTGGTAGGAGTTTGCACTGTCGTAGCTTTGGTCTTCTAGCCCAGTATGAGGTGTAGAAGCTGGTGCTGAAAAGAAGATCACTCTTCCAGATCCATCATATCACACTTTAGTAACATGTAAATGATGCTATGAACAATGCCTGTTTCTATCCATCTTGTTACAGTCCATGTGCTCACTATATAAGGTTGGATGTGGTATCATGGAAAGAGACAAGTGCCAAGCACCTATGCTCTGTGCTCTTAAGAAGTATGTACGGAGTATGATATAATAAAATTTCACAAGTCACATCTTTCAAAATGTATTTGAGGTTAGGTATGTTTTAGGCTGGAAGTCAGCAGACTTTTTCTCTGAAGGAATAGATAGTAAACATATTAGACTTTTGGGACCACACAGTATCTATTACAACTATTCAACTCGGCTGTTATAGAGTGAAAATAACAATAGACAATACATAAGTGAATGGATGGGGTTGTGTTCCAATATACCTTTTAAAAAAAAAAAAACAGGCAGTGGGCCAGATTTGGCCACAGGCCCTAGTTTGCCAATCACTGCCCCAGAGGGTGGACAGTTAGCATAGTGGAGAACAGTCCTTGGCCACCTACAGTGAGGCCCTGTTCTGACCTGTTCAACATTCCTACGTATGATTCAGTTGATGGCAGAAGACACACCTGGTAAATCTGCAAGTTTCAGGAAATCAATGTTCTGTCATATATTTTGCAATGTGATTATGGTGCAGAAAGCGGCAGCTATAGTCTATTGGCAAAGAGCATTGCCTTCTGAGTTAGATGAACCTACTTAAAATTACAGGTTTGCCACTTTCTACTTGGGGGAATTCTTCCTAACTTGCGTAAGTTATTCAGCCTCTCTAAGTTTTATATTTTTCACCTATAAAATAGACAAAATTTTACTTGTGTCAAGAGTTATTGCAAGGATTAAATTACATGATGTATATAAAATATTTAATGCAATGTCTGACACATAGTAAGCTCTCAGTGAAAGGTAATATAAAAAACCTGACTGGAGTGCTGTGCCCCTAGCCAGCCAGCTACTGAAGCGTGCAGGATGAATGTGGGGGTGGCACACAGTGAAGTAAACCCCAACCCTGGAATGATGAATAGCCTGGGCCTCTGGCTGGCCACGTCATCTTGGTAAGACTGCTGCCTGTTGTTCTACTCTCATCCCTTTCATCAGCATTCCTGTTGTCTGGAAACAAGGATTATTTTAATGTTACAGCACTGAAAAAAAAAGTATTATAGTGTGTTATTTACCAGAATATTTACAAGTTTCTGTTGACCTTGTTGATTGAGCATGACTGCTAAATATTACATAATAATAAAAAGCATTTATCAAAACAGTCTTGCAAAGTAATACTTTGAATACAGAAACTTGCATAATTTAGCCAATCAGCATTCGTGTTGAACAACATCATCCATAATTTGGCTATGTATGTCTTCCAACATGTGGTGAAAAGAACACCCTTTGAGACCACTGATCAAGAGAAGGCTCAGCTACTGACACAATGGGAACAGGTGGACTACATGCTCCAATTTACTTCTTTCTGCAAATTCCTCAACATCTCTTCTATTGCACTCTACTTCCTAGCCATCTTCTATGCCATGTCTGATGCTGCTCACTTCCTCATCAACATAGCCTCATTGCTCAGCATATCACTGTCTAAGTTGACCCAATTTCAAGGGGTTCATCTCTTTGGCATCAATACATACTGAAGGAGGGGCTGGGGATGATGGAACAAAACATCTTTCCCTTTTCCATGCTGTCTTCTATATCTTGAAAGACTGAGAAATATATAATTTCTCCCATATTTCCAGAGTAGGAGTAGGTTTCTATGAATCAGAAAAGGCAGGTGAGGTAAGGGATACATCACAGCAGGAGGCCATGTTTGGACAGCTTATTTGGCGATTAAGTTTTTCTATATCTTCCACCCCCATTACCTTCCAGTTCTGTTTCACTGTGTATTTTCCTTATAACAAGGGCAATTTTTTCCCCCCAAAACAAGTAAAAGAAAAAGAAAAACTTCACTGAATCAAGAACAAAAACAAAGGAAGCCATCTGGTTTCGGGGAGAAATACATAAGCTGATTCCTCACACAGAGGCAGACTTCCCAGACTACTACTGCAGGTTGTGTTAGAGACTTGTTATCAAGTGTAGGTTATGACTTTGGATAGAACAGTGCAGAGAGGTGATTCCCTCTCTAATGAGGCTTTTATGGAAAGTTACAGAGGAGGAAATCTGAATGAGAAATTAAACAGTATTCAGCCCTTCAAATAGGCAGATGAATTAGAGGACGAGGTCTCAAACATAGAGTAAGAATACTTCAGTAGATCACAGATCTTTATCCAGAAGATCTGTGAGCTGGATCTATAACCACTTCCTCTTATTAGTATCTCTTTGGTTGGATGGGATTCCTATTGTAGAGAAGGGTAGGGAGTAGTGACATTATTACACCTTATCTCTTGCTACTTAGGGATTTTGCTGTTAATGTAAATCCCACATCAGCACCAGTTATGTACAGGACTGTCTTAATGCTAGACTAGAGGATATTTCATATGATGAACTAGGTCTTACTTAGTTTTGGGCCCTAGCCTAGGAGTAAAAGGTTTTTTAAAGTATGAGTGTCATACTTGAAATAATAGATTAGCTAAGAAAAGGGATATCATAGCCCATGGGATAGAGTAAATATTAAAAGGGACTGTGGTCTAGTCAGCAGAGGTTTTTACATGTTCATTACAAAAGAGAAACTATTTTAAAACTACCTAGTACTCATATTTATAAATAGAGAAAGAACATCAAAATAAAATGAAAAATGAGGAAATATTAATGAGTAAAATAATAAAGGTAAAGGTTAGTGCAATGAACAAATCATCTAAAATCTGATTCATTTTAAGACAAAATAAGGAAGATACAGCTATTTTTTATTACAAATAGCAGAATATTAGTAGTCACTAATATCACTAATATTACACAGAAGGAGGTAAAATTAGGAATGAGGAAAAGGTAAAACCACTGTTTGAGAAGAATTTAAAATAATAACAAAAGAATACCACATATAATCTTGTGTAAAAATATTTGACATCTGAGAGGAAACAGATGATTTCTTGGTAAAATACAAAATATAAACACTAATACAAAAAGAAGAAAGCTTTATAAGACATATTTTCATGGAAAATGTTAGAAAAATGAATAAAGATGTACCAAAAGTGCATCCAAATCCATATCATCACTTTCTTATTTGTAAGCAACTAAGCTTATTTTAATGTCCTTTAAACTATTAGAAAAACAAGCATGAGCATCATGAGTGAGAAGAGACTCAGACACTTCATTTAATACATGTATTATAAGAACTGAAGAACTTGTAGCTCTTCTTGTCTTTCTCACCTACTTCTTCCATTTTTCCACTCCCCTGAGCTGTGGTATAGAGACAAGCTCCTAAATCTTTCCCAGCTGCAACTCTATAAGGCTAAAGGAAAGCTGTGCAGTTGGAGACATGGAGAAGCCTTGGCTCTCCCATTAAATGTGTTGTCCTAATGGGAAGAACACAGGACCTGCAAACAGCCTGATTTAAAGCACCAACCTTACTATTGCTGTTTCCATTACATGTAGGCAAGTTAACTCTTTTGAATCTTCGATTTTCTCTGTAACATAAGGATGATAGGATTGTAATAAAGACTAATGGATAGGGTACATGTAGCAGACAATGTTGATTACCTACCCAACAACAACTTACCCCTTTTTTCCATTCTAGTTAGAACTAGTTTTATTTATGTAACAACTCTTTTCTGGAAAGTCATGTGATTCGGGGAAGGTGATCCTCAGGTTCAATAGATGTACGCAATTGGTAAACTCCCTCCCTGGTGAGCTAATGCTTTAGGCATGAGTTAACCCAATTCAGTCCCAATAGTTAACATGTAATGGGACTTACTATGATCCAGATGCTGTTATGATTCAGCATCCTGTGACATAAATATTATTATTAACTTCAATTTATAAATGAGGAAACTAATGAAGAGAGAGGTTAAGTAACTGGTCCAAAGAAACACAGCTAATTAGTAATAGAGCTGGATTCAAACCCAGGAGACTAGCCCAGAGGTTCTCAACTTGTGGGTCGCGGCCACTTTGGCAGTCGAATGACCCTTTCACAGGGGTTGCCTAAGATCATCCTGCATATCAGATATTTCCATTACGATTCATAACAGTAGCAATATTACAGTTATGAAGTAGCAATGAAAATAATTTTATGGTTGGGTCACAACATGAGGAACTGTATTTAAAGGGCCAGAAGGTTGAGAACCACTGGTCTAGCCCCATAGTGCCTCTTTTATAAGTGGAGATCTTCTAGACCAGTGGTTGGCAAACTCATTAGTCAACAGAGCCAAATATCAACAGCACAATGATTGAAATTTCTTTTGAGAGCCAATTTTTTTAAACTTAAACTATATAGGTAGGTACATTGTTATTAACTTAATTAGGGTACTCCTAAGCTGGCCTTTGCTAAAAACGCCCTCTATCTGAGGGGTCGACCTCAGCGAACGTACCCCCATTTCTTCTAACGCCACTTTTTCAAAATAGACTCACCCAGGCTGAAAACCGACTTCTGCGCATGGGCCACAAAGTTTCAATCGCACTGTACATGCGTGCCCGCACATGGTATTTTGTGAAAGAGCCACACTCAAGGGGCCAAAGAGCCGCATGTGCTCACTAGCCGCGAATTGCCGACTACTGTTCTAGGGGAATTCAAGGGAAACTTTTCTTTCTTTCTTTTTTTTTTTTTTTTTTTTTTAATGGAAAGAAAGAGCTCTATGTTATTGAGTCTACATGTAAAGCCTGGAACAACTTTAGCTCTCTTGTTACCATGAAAGGAACTAAGGTGAAATGTGGAGGACAGCAAAGCAGAGAGATTGAAAGAACCTGGTGTTTAAAAATGACACTTAGCTCCTGAGCCAAACAACCCTAGAGCTGTGTTATTGTGGATTTATGTGTGCATGCATGTGTGTGTGTCTGTATGTGTGTTATTGGGATACTGCATAATTATCTAACTTATGCAACACATATAATTTTATAAATATAAAATCAAAATGTAATTGGCATTTTTTCATCTTCCGTAATTTCTAATACAAACTAAATTATGCTTGGGTTTCACATGAACTAAGGGCGAGCTGAATAGGTAAATTTTTTCTCAGTGACTTTAGTTTTCTGGTTTGACTCTCATTTCTGCTCAGGAAACTACTACTGTCTTTATATTTTTTTCCTCTTATCCCAGGATACAAACCAGTACCCAGGAGAGACCTTAAAAGGCACACACAGGTTATAAATGGTTGCAAAGAGGCTGAAAGAGTTCCCTAACTCAGGGCAATGTCAGCAGGCATCATAACCCTTTCCAAAATAAATGAAGCACAAACAGTGGAATTTCAGCATCAGCCAGTGGGTGAAGTTGGTGTTATTTTGGGCAGTGGGTGATCCAGGCGCTCCTGAAATCATATCTTGTAGGAGTGTGTGTGTTTTTTCAGCATGCCAGGCCAGCTCTGCCTGCTGCTTCTACGCACTCTCCTAACACCTTTGTCTGCCTGGACATGCAGCTCAGAAGGCAGAGAGAGTGGGGGAGAGGGCATTCAACATGTGGTTTTGTGCCTCGTTTTGTTTTTGTCTTGCTTTTCCTTTATCTCTCCTCTCTCTCATTAGTTCTCTCTCTCCCTCTCTTTCTCTTCTGTCCCATCTGTCTGTCTGTCTGTCTGTCTCAGTCTCTGTCTTCCTCTTCCCTTTCCCCCTCTTTCTCTTTGCCTTTCTTTTGTAGGTGCTTTAATGAAATCATATGTTCTGGATTTTTTACAAAACTGTCTGGGGGGCACTTCAAAGAATACCTCTCCCATCTCCTTGTTTTGATTATTTCGAATCGGCATACACAGCTGCCTCCCACTCTCCACCCCCCCCTTTTTTTTTTAGTAAAACCACAATCTACTCTGCAAATCACTGCCTTTCATTTTGCTGGCTGGAGGGAGAACGGATGAGATAGGCAGGATGAGAATGTGGAGAGGGGGATGGGGAGATAATGACAGATTTGATGATAATTAATATTTTCTGTCTCTGAATAGTGAAAGTCTCATCCAAGTCCCCCAGCCAAGCTCAAGTTAAACTCTTGGTGTGTGGGTTTAAGCTCTGCAACCTGGCATGCTGGGGCTGGTTTAGAGGGAGTGATCCTATATATGTGGAATTCTGTGGTTCTCTTTTATTATTATTACTGAGTAAACCATGCATATCTAAAAAGGAAACTTTATGTCAACCCACTCTCAAGGTGAATTAATGTATTCGTTCTGAGTTACCTCGCCCATAATTTAAATTACCAGAAGGCTTATGTATTAATTATCAAAGGCTTTGGAGTTCCTCGACCATTAATTTTCATTTCTCTATCAAACTTCAGTTATTTGTGCCTCATGTTTGTGCCTATCTTTTAATGTAATGGGACAACTTAGATCTAATGGACTGGTAATAATCTTTCAGATCCATTAAATAGGTATTCAGCTTCCTTCAGAGTTTAGGACTGGGAATGTCTCCAAGGTAACTTCCTGGTTTTATTCTGTTGTTTTTCTTCAAAATAGCCAATTAATAATTTACTTTATAGCAATAATGGAAATGAATAAACAAAATAATATTTTTTTAATAATGTGATTTGTTGGAAATTTTGATGCTATAAAATTAGAGTACTTTATTTTTTTAAAGGATATGTTTTAATAGAGTAACTGAATGCAGTTAGAGGTGACTGACCATGAAATTGATATCTTTAACCATTTCCTTAACGATAATATTAGATAGAATCAAGGAAGCGAAGAGAGAAGGTATTTCCATGACAGGGTATGGTCAGGGCCACCAGTCCAGCACTCATTTAACAAATGTTTGTTAAACTGAGCGAGACATGGGAACTTCACATCCATTGTTGCATTTAATCCTCATGAGAATCCTGGGAAGTAAAAAAAAAAAAAATTTCTTTTAAAGAAACAAAAAGTAAGGCATGAGAAGATGAAATTATTTGTCCAGATCACATAGTTAGTAAAGTTAGTAAGTTGCAGAGCCAAGATCCAAAGCTAAACCTTGAGTTACATAAAGCAAAGATATGGACTGAGGGATTAACACTTTAAATTTACTTTCCTATTTTCATGTTTGCAATAAACAAGAGATTGGACACTTCCCTACTTCTATAATCAGAATTGCATTAAAAGCAAGGGCAGACCAATGATATTTAACAAAAAATGCATGCACAGATATTATAAGGACAGGCATCTGTGTAGTCCCACTATTGTTCCCTAAGTCTTGGTCAATGTTTCTCCATTAACTCCTGGAGGACAGCTTCCTGTCTGTTATCCAACCCCAAATTTTCTTCCTCTTTTAAATTCCTCACTTTTTCTTAAGATGATCTTGGTTATTTTTCTACAATACTGCTTGCCACATTGTTGGGAGAAGACAGGTGCTGAGAGTAGTTTGGAAAGTTTTCTGCACTTTGTCTTATGAATCTTTCTTTTTAGGATCTGCCAGACCTGTGAAAGGTGACCCTCAGTGCTGAGTGCTACGAGGCTCCACTTAATGATAGTGTGAAAGCCTTTCTGTGTCAGAGAGGCAAGGACCCTTTGACAACATCAGGCCCAAAGTGTTCTGTGGAATCGCACACATCAGAAGGACATTCAGTGCTCCAAGCACATGAAGAAATATTTGATTGCATAGAGACAAATAGATTTATTACTCATGCACTTCCAGAATGCTTTGGACTAATGTGCATTGAGAATGTCTAAAAAAAGTCTTTCCCAAAGTTATTGATTACAAATGTGATTACGGATCTTAATTTGGTATGAAAATCTTATTTTTTATAAAGGAAAACTCAACTCTAACTCATTTTTTTCATTTCCTGATGAATTTAACTTTTTAAAAATTTTAACACTTTTAATGTTGACAGTATAACAGATATAAATTATCCTCCTTACTCCCCTCTGCCAAGCCCCTATATCCCCCAGGCCTACCCCATGGATGCACTATTGTCTGTGTCCATGGGTTATGCATGTAAGTATGTAAGTTCTTTGGTTTATCTCTTCTCATGCCCTCACCCCTAAGATAGGTCAGTCTGTTCCATGCCTCCATGCCTAGGGACTTACTTTGATTTTGTTTATAAATTCATTTTATTCATTAGATACCACAAAATAAGTGAGATTATGTGATATTTGTCTTTCTATGATTGGCTTATTTCACTTAGCATAATAATCTCTAGTTCCATCCATGTTATCTCAAAGGGTAAGAGATCCTTCTTTCCTACACCTGCACAGTATTCCATTATGTAACTGTACCACTGTTTTTTATCCACTCATCTACTGATGGGCACTTGGGCTATTTCCAAATCTTAACTATTGTAAATAATGCTGCTATGAACAGAGGGGTACATTATTAATTGCCATCTTCTTTGAATCTAATAGCATTTCTTGTCTAACTTTATGTCCTAATCCCATTGTAGCACTTTGCTCCTAACACAAGGCTATCTTCACAGTCAGGGCACAATGAATCTACAGGTGAATAGACATGTCACTGAATACTAGATCTCAGAACTCTCTGTGTCAGAGGACAGGGCTTTTCTTATTTATTGAAAAAAATCAATTTGTTTGCATATTTTTCTAGATTTAAAATAAAAGTACTGTGTATTATTTTCCTATAAATGTCCCAACCACTTAAGATTCTCTGAAAGAGCAAGACAATATTTTGCTGAGAGTTATTAAAATGTTTGTTTTAGTAGTAATCTGCAAATGTGATAATAGATCAACATGAATAGGAATAAGAGGGAAAGTGGAAGGCAGTAGAGGGGATGAGAAAGGAAACAAGAAATACCTTAGAGACCCTGCCAGTTCAAAGGGGCTCTATTTTTCTGGAGAAGTGTTTCTAGTATCTGAGTACTTTGCTCTGGATGCTGATGATTTCAGAGAGGAAATAGTCAGAACTGCTGCTAGTACTGCTTGACTGTTCTAAGTGCTGAACGCATCACGATATCTACCATTACAAATGTTATTTTGATTGAAGATGCTCAGTTGATGTTGCCCAGAAAAACCACTGGGCTTTTGTAATGACTGCTTAAAAATCAGCATTTTCAATGAGTATTCAATTCTTGAAACATAAATATAACTGAAATGAGTTTATCTTTGATATTCCCCCCTCCTCAATTTATGGTATGATTTTTAAAAGGGAAAAATTTCAGGTGGGAGTGTGGGAGAAAATTTAGAGAAACAGAGTCCACAATGATGAAGTATGACTTTATCACCCAACTATGGAATCATGTAAATTAGCATTTTTATTTTTTAACAAAAAGTTTATATCGGAAGCAGTGGCAAAGGGGTAGTAAGAGAGAGAGAGAGAGAGAGAGAGAGAGAGAGAGAGAGAGAGAGAGAAGAGACAGAGAGATATATCTGGGTGTGTGTGCATATGTATGTACTCACTAAAAGTTCAGCTAAATAAAATTAAGTTTCAAAATTTTTAAATTTGGACCAATAATGTAGCTGCTTCCCTTTTTAAAATGAGTAATATATTATATGTAAGGAGCAGACCCTGCTATTTGTGATAAACTGAGATAGCAAAGCCTATATATTCTGGTTAATTCTTCCTGGAATCTGTAGTGACATGGCAGCTGGAAGTCAGAGCAAAACTCCAAAGGTCAACATGTAGTGCAAGAGGAAAGAAATGACTAGTATACCTTATAGGACTAACATGAAAAGTTATATATATTCACCATATCATTTCGGGATGATTTGCTCATTTTTTAGAAGGTGCAAACCCATTCAATGTCATGACCATAAATCCCAAGTAGCAGACACAGCATCAGCTGTGTAAAGGAACTTGGGACTCTCTACCTCTTTTTTCCTCCACCACCATTGAACTTTTCTTCATTGTCCCCTTCTGTCTTTCTTGTCTCTTCCCACCTCAGCCAGGTTGAGGATCCTCATAGGCCTAACTTGGGCAGAGGAAAACATTTTGAGCCAACCTTCACTTTCATAAATCCTGAGTAGAGACTTCATTATCACACAGAAGCAAATTCACCTTCACAAGGGCAGCGTACTGTGGAAAGGAAAGAATTACTCAGCTGTTACTGCGTCTATCCTCTAGCCTCTGATTTGTGTGCCTAATACCTTAAGTTGGGAAAATAAGTAGCTTAAGATGGTTTTGCACAAGAATCCAACTTGTTAAGAGGTAGCTGAGTTTATGAGTGCTTGGGCCTGTGGGTGAGCATTTATTTTCCAAATCTAAGCATTTAGGGAAAATTCTATCCTGTGTCACTCAGCAATGTGCCAGGAAAGTCTAAGACTGAAAATCTAGGATGAAGGTAGCTGATTAGACCTGTAGCAAGTCTGGGGGCTCAATGACGGGAAACACGCCACACCTGTATTTCTTCCCTTTGGCTGTCTCCACCTGTGTACCCCACAGGCATCTCAAACTCAACCTGTCATCTTCCTCCTATCTCATGTTCCCCAACAAACCTGCTTCTCTTCTGCAGGCCTTTATTTATGAGGATGGCCTTTTTGTCCTCATAATTATTCAGGCTTGAAAATTCTGTCATTTTTGGCTCTTTTTTCTTATTCAAACCACTCTACCCCTCGAATCTAATCAGGTTGTTAAATTCTGTCAAGTTTTTTTTTTTTTTTTTTTAATATGTTCTTATTGATTTCAGAGAGAGGAAGGGATAGGGAGAGATAGAAACATCAATGATGAGAGAGAGAATCACCCATCAGCTGCCCCCTGCATACCTCCTACTGCGGATGGAGCCCGCAACCCTTTAATGTGCCCTGACTTGACCAGTAATGGAACCCGTCACCTCCTGGTTCATGGGTTGATGCTCAACCACTGAGCATGCCAGCCAGGCCTGTCAAGTCTATCTTTGCCACGTTTCTCACTAACCCTTTCCATTTCTACTATTGTGTTCTTACTTTGTTTTTTTAATACCTCTCACTTCAATGATAATGATGGTTTCCTGGAATTTGCTTAAATGTAGTGGTTAAGAGTGTGGACTATCCAGACTTTCTTTGTTGGTTTAAGGTCAGGTTCAGCCACTTACTGACTGTATAATCTTTGGAATGCCTCTTATATTCTCTTTCCTTGTTTTTTTTTTTAATCTATAAAATGAAGATGATGATCATCTGTACTTTAGGTCCTCAAATAATGCGATTTTGTTTAATGTCATTTCATTATAACATTGATGAGGTGCCTTAGGAACTTAACTCCTGTTTATATCAATTAGCCTATGGTAAAATTGGGTTTGTTATACCTTGTCTTACTTAAAGTTGCCGAACCTATTGACAATGTTAAGTGGATACTTAATGTACTTTCATAGGATTGTGAGGATTGAGATTATTTAGTGTCTAATAAAATTCTAAATAAATAATAAGTACTATGAGATTATTAGATCTTACTGCCTCCAGTGTTCACCAGTCCTCAGATCCATTCAATGTAACACTGTCAGATTATCTTAAGATATCGCTCTGATCAATTCATCTCTTTGTTCAAAATTTTATTAGTGATGCCCCATTATCACCTTGTCTTTCACAGATTCAATTACAGAAGAGGTTTGAGATGAAGCCACTTTGGAGAACCTTTGCAGATGTCTTTTGAGTTCCAAAGGCTGAAACTAAGTCAGATAAACCCCCTCTTAAAATAGAGAGCACGTGTGCTGATCTTGGGCTACCTGAGGAGTTAACTGGATGAATCTGGGGAATTTTTCTCTGAATTTGTGACTAGACACCAAGACAGTTGAATTTTAGTTGGAAAAACCCTAAGTAGTCCAGTTTTAGACCAAGATCTGACCTGTAAAAAAATTTGTGAACTTAGGCAAATTGACTTTCTAGGTCATAGTTCCTTCATCCAACAAAATAGAAATCATAATGGGAATATACTAGTATGAGTTAAATGAGATGATTGGTTTATATGTAAAAACACTTTGTAAATTTTCATGGAATTTCCTTATCTGTGGAATTGAGATAATATATCCCTGCATAAGGTTATTCTGAGGATTATATAAAACATCTATGCAAATAATTTACAAACTGTTTGAAAATATGATGCCAAAGGAAATAAGTATTTGGCATCATCATAATTATTACTATTCATATTCTACACCTATAAAAGGTATGACTTTATTATGGTAGCATTTTCATTGGGATTTTGCTAGTAACTTATTGTTAGGGTTGCAAAGGGGTCCTATCCATGATTCCTTTAACCCCTTGGCAAAACTTTCATCTCAGAAGTTGAGTCCTTAATTACAATAAATTTTGAAAATTATATTTTGTTGGCATAGTGCTTTGTTTATTTTAAAGGGGGTTCATTAATATGTATATAATTAATCCTGGATAAAACCTTGATAATTAATCAGAGTAAGAATGATAAACATAAATTGGGATGTAGACATATTGAAGCCATGGTTTTAGGCTGTGGTAACAAAATAAGCTTACGATGGATATGGTGGATGCATCTGGCTGCTACGGCAGAGACCTCCCAGACTTTTGGTTATGCCTCTGCTATTCCATGGCTGCCATTCCAGGTGAGCTTCTGGAAGGCAGATATTAAAATAACACAGATGACTTCTAATTCTCCAGACACCAAACAGTGTGCAAACACATAGTAGGCCTTGATGACTACTTCTTAAATTCATGTTTTAAAATATGTGAAAACATCTTTCCTGCTTTTTTCTTCATAATTCTGAATATAACAAGAAGATGTAATTTGTCCAAAAGCTTTCTGCAGCATCAGTGTAGGAGCTTCAAAAAGGGAGTTAAACTTCGGTAATTGCAGGATTTACAACAGAATATTAATGGTGATTAT
Source organism: Myotis nattereri (assembly GCF_964212035.1). Lineage (NCBI taxonomy): Eukaryota > Metazoa > Chordata > Mammalia > Chiroptera > Vespertilionidae > Myotis > Myotis nattereri. The sequence continues at coordinate 47,489,284 of NC_138077.1, forward strand.
CTCTGGGTGGTGGTATTAGATGTAATTTTCCTTATTTGAGAATTTTTTCTGCTTCTCTATACTTGCCACCAGTTTTCCTCCTGTTACATTTTATGCTAAAACTAGAGGCCTGATGCATGAAAATTCGTGCAAGAGTTGGCCTTTCTTCCCCTGGCTGCCGGCACAGGCTTCCCTCCGGCACCCGGGACCCGGGCTTTCCTCCTCTGGCTGCCAGCAGGCACCTGAGACCCGGGCTGGCTTCCCATGGGCCCCAACTTTGTCAGGAAGAATGTCTGGAATGATGTCCAGTCTAATTACCATATTATTCTTTTATTATTAGAGATAGTGATTATATTAGACTGACAACAGTGCCACATTTTGGAGCTGGTATATTTCTCCTCCACTTGTGCCTTGAAAACTACCTGATTCTCTATAAAATAGGGATAATAAAAAAATAATAATAACACAGTTTATAGGATTGTGGAGGGATTAAAAAAAATTACATAATGTAAAGATCCTGGCATATGTTAGATGATCAGTTACTCTATGTCTGCCACTACCCTTATTCGTCTTCCCTTTCTTCAAACATATAATGGTTTCAGAGCTAGAAAAATTTTTCATCGTAACTCTAGATGTTATATAGAACTAAATATACATATTGCAAAAACAACTAAGCAAAAGCTTTACGGTGACGTTATTCCAAATCTCAATTTTTTTCTCACATGTATTTGGTGACAGGTTCTTACAAGATAATTAAATGCTACATAGCAATGAGCAGGGAAGCAGGGGCCAGATTCTCAGAGAAGGAAGGTTGGAAAACACTGTTTGCAAAGACATCCTTAGGTGTGAGGAGATGGATGAGAGTGGCCTCGACAGGATGGAGGACCACCTGCCTTCTGGGACAGGCCAGGATTCAGACATTCCAGGTCCTACATCTGCTTGTTTTGGCCCTTATGCAGATCACTCCATCTAATAGGAACTTGCAACCTCTGTTTTAGAGCTTGGGCTCAGTTTAGGCAGCTCTCTAATTGGTTTGTGTCATTCATTAAGGATTTCTTTTCTTTAACACTAGAGACTTAAAGTCAGATTTTGAGGAGAAATTAAATGCCACCCTGTCAGAATAAGAGCACTGTTGCTCTGAGTCTGTATATCCTTCTGAATTCTGCTCGACTATGCCAAGGGTCAGGGTAGGTTTCTTCTTGAGCCCTGCTTGCTACACTAACTGTTGGGTCCGAACCTCTCTGCCAAGGGCTGGACCTTCTTGGATGCCTGGTCTTACACAAAGAAGATATGAGCATAGTTGTATAAGAATGAGTCTTTATTGTAGAAGCCAGTGGCCATATAGCCATCAGACAAAACATTTCTTCACAGCAAAGTTCTATACAGGCAGCCACACACTGGCTGGTGAACAAATACATCTTTCCCACAAAAGCAGCATTAGTCTCTGTACCCACAACTATTATCTGTGCAGCCACACGCTGCCTTAGACTCACCACCTCACATAGTAGCAGCACCTGAACTCTCTGCCTCAGCAGCTTCCCCAACCTCTCCAGCCTTTCCTGCACACATTGTAGCTATATCCTCTGAGCCTGCCTCTTCTCCCCAGCCTCTCTCCTGTCTCCAGTATACTGGCTGGTTAACAACATGTATTATAACACTTAGACAAAAGAGGACTCTAACCAACAGTGACATGATATTTGGGTTATAGAAGGTCACAGTGTAACGTGAGATTGCTGTGGCCTTGCAGCTGTGTACACCCTGATTAAAATTCTCATGCTCAGAGTGGCCTTGGCCATCCAGTGTACTATCAACAAGGCCTCCACACTCTAATTATCCTTGGCTATCCGGCAACTCTGGTATGGTTCCCACATACCCCTATCTGTTTTGTTATTCCCCAGGTTATAAATGAGGGGACATGGGCCTCCTCTGGCAGTGTCCTTTGCTTGGCTCTCAGTGTCTACAGAGTTGGAGGCCTTGTCTGTTTGGATGGGAGGCCCTCCCCTTCCATCTCCACCTTCACACACTCCAAAGGGCACCGGAGGCAACGAGCCTGTGGGAGCCAGCCACTTTCTTCTCTCCTTCTGCTCTTAAAGCTGAGGGCCTCCTGCTCTGGGGTATGGATAATTAAAGAGTTCGTTCACTCCTGGTGAGGGTTTGCTAGAGGGGAGGTGGGGAAAAAATGTGTCAGGAAGAGGAACAAAGAAACATCCAGGATTGTTTGCTATGCCTCAGACTCCTCAAACTCAGCAAGTTCAGAAAAAGCTCATTTCCCTCCCAGGCCTGCACTGACTGCTCTGGTTAAGGAAATTGCAGTCTTCTTGCTCACTGAGGATAGAAACCTCAGGGCCATAGAATAGTTGAGAGAAGGATTTACTAAACAGTTTTTCAGGATGTTTACAACTTGAGGCCAAGGTCTTATTGTCTTTGACTCTGAAGCCTACCTCATTCTACATATAGAGCAGTGGTTCTCAACCTTCCTAATGCTGCGACCCTTTAATACAATTCCTCATGTTGTGGTGACCCCCAATTTCATTGTTACAAATTTAACATAATTAAAGCATAGTGATTAATCACAAAAACAATATGTAATTATATATGTGTTTTCTGATGGTCTTAGGCGACCCTGTGAAAGGGTCATTCTACCCTCAAAGGGGTCACGACCCTCAGGTTGAGACCCACTGATATAGAGGCTCTTCACTAGTCTCCCTTATTTTATACTCTCAAAAATCCATCCTGCCCTTCAAGTTCTGACTACTTAAGCTTCTTAATTCAAAGCTATAGACAAGTCCATATTTCTCCTCTTATTAAAAGTTTTCCTCAGCCCCCAATTGTTTATAGGGTAATGCCTTATAGGATAAGGATAAACTCTTTAGCCTAGTTTTAAATATCTTCTATTACTTGACCCCAATCTACTTACTGCAGAAGTCAACCTTTTTGCTGACTTTTTCCTTGTGTAGTAGGCTTAAGTCACACAGAAACATTCAGCAGTTTCTGTACAATTCTTTATAATTTTTTATGGAACTACCGTATGAAGTTATGAGAATAAAAAGGTGGCTGAACATCTAATACATGTCTCTTTATCAGTTTAACCTTCCTACTAGATGATTCTGTGCCTGGGGGACTGACTGCTGGTTTTGAAGGCTGGAGTTTCAGTTTCTAGACAATGAACAAAGTAAAGCAGACTCGAAATACAGTATTTAGATACTGTGTTACCTCTACAGTGATATGTAAGATGCTATAGGTGAGGGGAAAAAAGAAAAAGAAAAACCAAGTTCTTTCTTAGAACCAGTTCTAAATTATGTAATAACCATATTGATGGCATAATATCACCATATATGATAGTAAAATGTGCTCTTGGAGCCCACTTTGCTTCATGGGGTAAGAGAATAAACAAAGGCAGAACTGGAATGTTAAGTTACCGTGACTGAAATACTCTGTTCCCTACAAGACTTTTGTAAGGAGTTTTGTAAGGAAAAACATAGCACCAGCCTCTAAACCCTTTGGAGACATGAGAGTGGACTGTGTATCATAGGAAGAAATATATAGGCCTTGAGGTCAAGCAAACCAAAGAGAATACTTCACTAATGTTAAGTAGGCTCTTTGAATAGTTTGGTTTCCATTTCCTCATAAATATAGAAAATAATATCTGCTTTGGAAGCTTGCTATAAGATGTAGATATGTAGATAATAAATACACAGTGTCTATTAATAAATAGCAGCTACATTTCTTATCATACCAGGCCATAAATTATCAGAGAGAATTTGCTATATGCAAACTGTGTGCTTCCATGCAGATATGAATGCTCCCTTTTCTAGGCCACCTCCAATTACTCAACACACACACACACACACACACACACACACGCGGGGGGGGGGGTAATTTCTTCCTCATTCTAGAGTGGAAAGGAACTAGTTAAAGACTTTTAGCTCAAGGACAATACTCAGTATCTACCTCGTTTAGGATGAGAGATAGAGGCACTCCAACACTTTCCCACTCTCATGATGCATGCCTTTGTATTATGTCCTTCTATTTGGAGTAACCTTACTTTTCATCTTTGTATGTGCACGTCTTATTATACTTTTATGTTCCAATTGCCACTTCTTTCAGGATTCACTGATCCTTGAGTCAGTAATGGAGTCTCCCTCTCTGTAGTTATAGCTTCTCCTTTCGTGGTTTTCTCCTACTACTTTTTTTGAACACTTATTCTTTCTTGGTAGAATGTGAAATACAGAGGAATTTCCTTATCTCAGATTAATGTTGCCTGGGGTAGTGTTTTGAGCATAGTTCCATTGAGCGCACATTTATTAAATGCTTAATATTATTGCTAAGATAGAGTTCAATACTTTACATCTTTAAAACTACATTGTCTCTGTGGCTTAAAATGATAACTCATTTTGTTTAGTATACAGTACTTAGTTAACATAAACTCTTTTGGGCACACTCAGATTGTAAAAAAGGCCAACGTGGTCTCCTTGACCTTTAAATAATTATGAAGAAGCTACTTTGATACTCTGACTCGTTTCTTCTCACTCTCTATAGAAATGTATGATGATATGGTAGGAGGCTGAAGTTGTACCCAAAGCATCTTCAGAGGATTGTATATAAGTGCAAATTTTAATTATAATGATCAAAAGTTCCCAAGGGTGCACACTGCTGTACTAAGCATGGTACAGGATTAATTAAAGACCATGTTCAAAATCTAGCTTTTACAGCCTTTTGGATAATCTTATAATGCAAATAGAATTAATTTTGCCAGACACAGAAGTGTTCTGCCACCTCTTAATTATGTTGTGGAAAGATAATTTATTTGGTTTTGTTTTTAGATGATTTTTTTTTTGCACAAGCAATTTCTTAAGCTTTGGCCAAGATAGGGGATTATCTATCTCTCTCTCTATCATCTATCTATCCATTCATTTATTTATTATATGCTTGGGCTCTCCCTCCCTTGACTCAGAAACTATTTCTAAAATGAATACATTTTATGATGAGCTGGTAATTTAATGCCTGTCTTACCAGGATATAACACATTTAATTGCTTTTGCCTTGAGCATTTAAAGAAGGCATCAGGAGGGTGTGGGGTTTTTTTTCTCCTGCCTTCTAGTTTCTGATCAAACGCTTCTTTATGAAAGATCAGGTGCCAAAGGTGGAATTTAACACTGAACTACATTTTTCATGTCTACTCTCTTCAAAAGTCAATTGGAAAATTAACTCCTCACAATGTATTCAAGCAGTGAGAGGAGTGAAAAAGACTTACTAGTACAAATTAGAAACTGTATATGCACGTAAACTCCAGGTGAGTCAGCAGTTTGGTAAGTCATCAATACATCTAGTGCAGTGATGGTGAACCTTTTGAGCTTGGCATGTCAGCATTTTGAAAAACCCTAACTTAACACTGGTGCCGTGTCACATATATAATTTTTTTGATATTTGCAACCATAGTAAAACAAAGACTTATATTTTTGATATTTATTTTATATATTTAAATGCCATTTAACAAAGAAAAATCAACCAAAAAAATGAGTTCGCGTGTCACCTCTGACATGCGTGTCATAGGTTCGCCATCACTGATCTATTGTTTTGGGGTAAATTAGCAGATATGCAGCCTCTGGAAGGAAGGAGGGTGTTTACACGGCATATTTCACAGTGATTGGATCACTGCTGGAGTGTTTTTTTCATTTCCAATGAGGACACTGGAAAACTGGAACATATTCAGAAGAGGATAACCTGGCTTGTCAGGGGCTTTAACCTAGTCCAATGAGGAATGTTTGAAGAAACTAGGTGTTTATTGTTGTTGTTTAAATAAAGAGAGAGAACTAGATCGAAAGAGATATTCTATGATAAAAAATTATCACTGCAAACATTTGAATAATTTTAATCAAACTTAACAATCTATATTTTCTTAATAAAAAATAAATTTTTGGGGGAACTGCTTTTTGGTAATTCAACCATATAATAGAAAAGCCATTTGAATTGAATGCTTGGGATTTTTTCCTTTCATTGTCCTGATAGAACCCTCTTTTTCTAGCGTCCTACCTTGCAGCAGGTACAAACCATTGTGCCTTCCACTCAGCAACCAAGACCCCTCTCCTAGACCCACTCAGCAACCAAGACAACCCTGTTTTGATCCTTATCTAACTGTGTCCATCCCCATAGGGTGAGGATCTCTCAAGGCCAAGACATGTGCCCAACAACAGCCCATGCCCCTTTCCAGGCTACTTGTTAATAGGACCAGTGGCAGACTCATCTGATTGCTTGTTAGAAGTACAGAGTTCAGAACCTCAGGACCCACTCTACCAACTGAATCAGAATCTTATTTTAAATAACATCCCCAGGTAATTCAAATACACATAAAGTTTTGCACTGTTCTAGCCCATCCTCTGGGTACCTGAGACCCTAGACTTCTCTGTCCAAATGGCCTTGCTTTTGCTTTCAGAGCCTGTCCTTCCAATAGCATGCCATGCTGCCAATGGACATGCACTTAGGCATGAAGGGTGACTAAGAAGTTGCCATTTGGAAAGTGGACCTGTGGATGGAACTTGCAGATGTGGGCTGCTTGTTCTCACTTATGTATACAAAGCTGCCCCACAAAAAAACTGAGCACCAGGACTGAGAAATAAGAGGGAGGATCCAAGGTCTCTATCTGTACTGTTGCTCTGGACCTTGGTGGAAATAGAAAGCACTGCAGTAGAAGCAAATCTTAAGTAAAAACATAATCATAAAAGTCCAAGCTCATGTATGCAAAACAGTATTATTCCAACACGAAGATAAATCAAAATATCCCCAAGTAAATTCTAGTTCACTTACCCCAAAGTAAATATGCTCTGGAATGTAGGTAAATCAGTGGCATTTCAGGAAATGTTTGGAATATCTTAACTTTGTACATAGTTTAGTATTTCACACCATCTTCTGTCTTTATTTCCTCCACCTCCTCACCACTCCACCAAATTTATAATTTGGCAGTTTTGGGTGAATGCAAAAGAAACTAGCAGGAATGCAAGAGAATTCAGAAATTTCTTCTCTTCTGATTTACTTTTCAGAGCTCTGCTTTAAACCTCTGATGAGAGGCACCAGGCACTCTGCATGCAGTCCTACTATAGTTCCTCTAATTAGGCATCCTTACCTCCATTTTGCAAATGAGGAAACAGATTATGAGGGTTAAAGTGCCTTCCCCAAGATCATGTAGTAAATAAAGGCACTGAGGTTTGAACCCAGGTCTGCATCCTCTAAACTCTATTGCTTCTTTCAAGTGCCCGAAAAATAACATGGTTTTTGTTGTCTGGATTTTACTTGTGATAGGTAGAATATCACCACTTTGGGCAGAGACGGAGAGGATCACTGAACATGCAATCTTGCTGAACACTGAATGGCCACACAGATTGTGGCCAAGAGGGAAAATGATGTTAGTTTGTAGACTACATCTGTGTGTGGAAGTTAGATGGAAATTTCTGCTTGTCCACATAATGTATTATATGAAATATGTAAATAAATTTCCCCAGAAAATGCTTTCATAAAACATAAAGAGAAAAAATGTGCATCATGTTTTATCTTTTGAAATTTTTTCATTTAAAATTTTTCCAAAGTAGAGAAAGCAAAATGATCACAGTCTTAGGAGCATGACCCCAGGGGAGTATTAGGAGAAAATAGCTGGGTTCTTGCTCTGTCAGTCAGAGAGGCCTCTATGCCCTTTGCCTTCTTGGACAGCTCAGGCTGTTTACCAATGGGCCATAGAGAGTTGGGCCAAATGTTTGTGGTAACTTGTCTCTCTGATTGCCCATGTATGTATTCCAGATCTTCTATTCTCATTCTCCCTTGAGAAGAAATAGAAAGAGATGAGATTCAGAAAAATGTTTTTCTCAGAAGCTTTTTTTCTTTCTTTCTTTTTCTTTTCTTTTTTTTTTTTTTTAACTCAGTTACTCTGTGCCTGTTGAAACTTGGTTATTTGGAATGCTTAAAAGTAACTTCCTTTTAAGAGGGGACATGAAAACTTTCACAAATTCTAGGCCAATATGGTTTGCCAAATATCCTAGTTGATAATAGAGGGAGTTGCCTCAAAATTGTTTCCTTTGTAGTGTGGCATTTTCCCGGGTAGCTTCCCTCTCCTCTCTACACGTAGCAGCCTCTTGGCACTGAAGGGCCCTGATGTAGACCTGTTAGGCCAACATCTTCAGCACAATTTTTTCAGAGCAGAATTGCAGACATCCTGCAAGCAAAACTACAGCTCCACTGTCCTGGCTGTTTCTCTAAAAATCTCATGTACACCTCAAAATTGATCAAGGATTCCTCATCCCCCTTAAACAAACATTTTAAAGAGCTCAGTTGTAAACAGTGCAATTCAGAAATGTAGACTAATGATAAACAAGTGCAGCAGCCGGATCAATCTGGTCTAAGGACTGAGTAATTTTGTTTTGTTTGACTATATTTTTTATAGTAAAGACCCTGGGAAAACTGTTTGACCATGTACTACCAGATAGATATTGTGAGGGAAATTCATATCACTTAGACATGAACCCTATTTGTGAACAACTCACTGTTCATTTGGTGGTATAAAACTAGTATAGAGAATTATTTCTTGGGGAAATTATCACTAATGCTGTCAGACAGGCTCAGCAAATTGAGTGGTTTGTTTGGAGCCCTGAGGAGTCATGGTTTTGAATATTGGAAGTGAATGCCTGAACTGCACATGAAAAGCCTGGAATGTCAGGCCGGGAAAGTTTCTGAGTTTTATAAGCAACTGGAAGCCCCTGTAGGTTTCTGAGCTCTTGGATCAGCACTATGGAGAAGGGCAGAGGGTAGATTAGTTCAGGTGAAGAGAGAGACTAAAATACAAATGTGATCTCTAGAATTGTTGTCTCTACATAGACCCACTGGGAAACAAATAAGTGGTTGGTATAAACAAGGGGTGGGTTCCTTTTCTTCCTGGTCCTGTCCGTCCATAGGGCTGATGGAATTAGGAGGGGTTGTAGACCGGAGAGACCTAAATCTTAATCCCAGCTCCACCGCTTACTACTTCTTGGCTTGTGACCGTGGTTTCCTCATCTATAAAACAGACTATAAATCTACCTTGTGTGTTTATGGTAAAGACAGGAGATAACAAATGTGGAGGTCTTAGCACACTGCTTGGTACAAATTAGTCTTTGCTCTGATTATGATGGATTATAATATCTTAAATATACAGTTTATCGTTTCCATGTAAAAATAATACATGCTTATTACAGAATGCAAGAATGTTTAAAACAAAAGTAATCTTATTATATCAATAGTATTAATATCCTAGTGTATTTCTTTTAATCCGTTTATATGATTTCCACACAGGTTTAGTGCCAGTGTAAGTAAACTGGCATAGAGCAGTAGGCATAATGTTACTTTCCTTGAGGCAACTTTTTCCTGTTGCCAGATTTTCTTTGATATTTGTAAGGAGGAAAACTGGTGCTCGATCTCTCCTTTCTCTCCCATCATTGCAGACACAGTCCTGCTCCAGCTTTCTACTCTGAGCAACCTCCACCAGCAATGCCGCTAAATATCCCCTTTGTTAGCCAGCCCTCAGGTCTCCTATGCATTCATATTGTTTGAGTAGCACTCAGGGCTTTGGACTAGGAGACCTAGGTCAGAGTCCTACCTCTGGACCAGAAATCTCTAGGTAAAAACCCTGGCTTTCCCTAGCTCTCTGTCTATGGGCATTTCATACCACCTTTCTAATTTTCATGAAAACAATAATTTTATGAATAACAATGGGCCTATGGATGAGAAATTGTTTTGTGTGCTGTAAGGCACTGTCCAACTAGCAAATATAGAGTATCTACTATTTATCAGACACTGTTAGAGACTTTACATTTTAAATTTTCCTTAACCCTTATAATGCCCTTTTAAGACAATGTCACTAGTTTTATTTAACAGAAGAGAAAATGTAGGTGCTATAAGATTAGAAAGGCTGATAATTTAAATAGCAACTACACTTTGAATCTGTTGAAGGTGAAGTGTATATTCCATTTAAAGTTTCTCTTTCCCCTTTCTTCTGCTGTCATCACCACTGCACCCAACTTTTGATATTATCCTCTTTTTTTTTTGCCTCTAGGCTTCTTCATGATACCTAGTAGGAAGCCCACACATGGTCAAAATTCAGCCCATTTATGGCCTGGGAATCAAAGGGGGCATCTGCCTGAGCCATATGCCCTACTCACCTCTACATTCAGTTCCCCTTATTTCTCTAATTTTGAGTATGGCAGTCAGAAACTAATTTCCTTAGGTAATTAAACTTCTCCCCACTGATTTCCCAGTGGCTTTTCACTAGGTTCCATGTTAGGGGTAGGCTGCTCTAGACCTTTTACTGCACTACCCAAACAACCCAAACCCCCACCAAGTTCTATAGCTTTCTTCTGACCTACCTCCCATCACCCTGTCTACTCACATGTAGCCCAACTGAGAATGAATAAGATCATCATAAAAATATAAATCATGGCACATACAATACATTTTATATGTCTCTCCTCTCCCTTTCCCCAGCTAGGTCTTTGTTCTCATGATTTCTTCTGTCTTCAATGCAAGATACTTGGTACAAGTAAACATGTATTGAATGAATGAAGCCGTCTTTGATACCCTCAACTTTAAGGGATTGTTTCTGCCTGTGAATTCTCATTACAAGTTTATCCAGAGAAATTTCTCTGGACTTCATGAAGGAATGCTAAGGAATATTTGCTGATAATGTTGCTACTCAGAGCAATTGTTACACATAACTGGGAGTTACATGCTGAAAGGTTTGAAGGGGGATGAGAATATGAGGCTTCTTGTACAGAATTTGACAATACCAGTCTACTGGAGTATGACTCTAAGGCTGACATAATTTTATGTCAGCCCCATCAGTGGAGATAAGGTTATTATTTTTCATCTTGGGATCATGGTTGTTTCACTTTGACAGGTGTAGTTTCAAATGTGTAGTTCCAAATGAATCTTCTAAAATATGAGCATTTACATGCTTCAAACTAAAAGAACCATAGAGATTCTTCTCTTTTATCTAAAAATTGTTTACTGTCAACCTCATTGGATTAGCTCTTCATTTAATTAGCATCTGTGCAACCAAAGCTTTTTTTCTATAAAATGGATACATTTCTCTTACAGGAATGGGTATGAGCAAGAGGATTTGTTGTTGTTTAATTATTTTCTTATGATTCCAAGAGTAACTTATTCCTACTCTCCCTGTCAGTAAGAATTTAGAAAAAAACAAATGAGAGGAAGAGCTACTGGAGTGTTGTAATTGAATATTGATAGCAGCAAACAATCACAGAATAATGGTGAGGAAAGAAGCAGCCGATGTAAGAACTAATGCATTTAGCAGTCAAGAATATTTCCTTGGCTGTGATGAGTCATAAGAGTTAGATTTGTGCCTAGTTGGAGTGTCTTTTAGAGAATAATTAATCCAATGCCTCCATTATTTTATAAAAAGGGTGTCTTTGTCTATTTGGGCTGCTATAACAAAATACTCGAGACCTAGTAGCTTATAAGCAACAGAAATTTATTTCTTACAGTTCCGGAGACTCCGAAGTCCAGGATCAAGGTGCTTACAGATTCAGTGTCTAGTGAGGACCCGATTTCTGGTTCACATATAGCACCTTCTTGCTGTGTCCTCACATAGTAAAAGGGGTGATGGTCTCTGGAGTCTCTTCTGTTTATTTATTTATTTTATTTTTATTATTTTTAATCCTCGCTGGAGGATATGTTTTCATTGATTTCACAGAGAGAGGAAGGGAGAGGGAAAGAGAGAAACATCAATGTGAGAGAGAAATATCTATAGGTTGCCTCTCATCCACATCCTGATCAGGGATCAAGCCCACAACCTGCGTATGTGCCCTGACTAGGAATCAAACCTATGACCCTTCAGTGTACAGGGTGCTGCTGCTCTTACCAACTGAACCACACAGACCAGGGCTGGAGTCTCTTTTATAAATGCACTAATTTCATCATGAGGACTCTGCCCTCATGACCAAATCACTTCCCAAAAACTTCACTTCCTAATTCCATCACCTGGGGCATTGAGATTTCAGCATATAAATTTTGGGGTACACAACATTTAGACCATAGCAAAAGGAAATTAAATCCTAGAGATGCTATGCCTAGCTGTAAGCCACACAGAAAGTTAGTATCAATGGTAGGATTAGATCCAACTTTCATTTTTGAACTTTCAGTTCAAGGATCTTACTACCATAACATGTAACATTTTAAGAATGAAATAATGTAGCATCCAATCTTACAGGCATTCTAACTTATTCTGTGAATTTATTTATTCATTCACTGTCATAAAAGAAGGATTCATTAAGTGATTACTATGTACCTAGTAGTATAAGAGCCATATTTTAGTCTAAGTATTTGCTGTGCGCACACACACACACACACACACACACACACACACATATCCTAACACTGTGATTCACAAAAATCTTAGGTTGTATCTTTGATTTGGGTCTTAGTCTTTACCTCAGCCCGAAATATGACCACTTACTTCTAGGACAAGCACAACTGAAGTTTTCCAAGAAGATAAGCATCTGTTTTAGATTAGGTGATTCCATAACATTTTCTGTAATCCTTTTCTTAATTTTTCACCCCCATTTTTTCTGCATTCTGCTTTTGGCTTAATCCTAGGTCTTTCATTCTTCAGTTTAAGTTATTTATTCTTTTAGAGAAAATAATAAAGTCAGCCACCCTCTGAGAATTTCCCATATTCATTAAGTTATCCTAAGGCTTTAGCTATAACCAGTATAATAAAACATTATTTTGGTCTTTCACCACAAACATTAATTTATTGGGACATACAAGGACCTTAGAGGTGATCTAGTTCAACTACCTGGTTTTACTGATGGACTACAAGAACCCAGAGATAAGTAAATGGTTCAAATTATTCATCAAGCTAGTAGCAGATATAGCCATTGAACTCCTCACTGTTACTCAAGATTCTTACCATGGTACCAAATGCCCCTGGATTTTCTCTTTATGAACACTGCTGATCTAGGTTTACTTTATCACTTACCTCTCCCTCAAGTAATATACACATAGAATTTCTTGGTTACCCATGTCAGTAAACAGTTAATCTCACTGAGCCCAAGGCCCTGGAAACTTCTGGGAGGGAGCCAGGTGAGCAAAGAGAACAGATAAAGGCAGCACCTGCCGATGGGTTTGGAACAGCCTGGGGACATGGAGAGAATGTAAACACATTCTGCAAATCTTATTGTCTGACTCTGTGCCAGCGTCTTTTGGGTTCCTGTCATGGAAAATATTTCGTCTGAGGTCATTCAATGAGCAAAGGAGCATTGAATCCCTTCCAGGGTGCCAACTCAGTCCCCCCTTTTGTACAGATTAAATAAGCAAGGGACTAACATTTCATAGGCCTAGAAGGCCCACCTTTCAACAATACAGCCTGAAAGGAGACATTAAGAAAATATATTGTGTTGTTCTGAACTGCTGTCTCCCCTTCCCTGCCCTCCCTCCTCCTGCACCGCCTCCCTCTGTTTGCTCACCCATACTTACAAGCACACGCCCTGCATTTAGAGCAAGAGTTAATGTCTGTGCTTCCTCATAAATCTTGCTTTGGGGCCTTGAGCTATGTTTTTAATTCTGTGGTGGAGCTTTGAGATTTGAGATGTGTAGAAAGGAGGGGGCAGCTGACGGAGGTAATAATGGAAACTGCCATTTTTCCTCCTGGGGAGCCTGGACTCTTCATTCAGTTCTTCTAATGGGTAGTTTAATACTTCAGCCCAGTATCTGTGAAGGCCAAGAGGGACAGAGAGTAGAAAGTCAAAGGGAAGGAAGTTGGCTATATTGTGCTATGAGAAAGGATGTGTGGCTTCTCTCCAAAGAAAGAAGAATGTGTGGAATGAGCAAATTAACCCAGACTGGTGACTAGCTGTCAGATTTTTCTAGTTTGGCTAAAAAATTCTTCAAGGAGAGGAGTCTTTCCTGATAGAAATACTTTCTTGTATTACAAATCTTATTGAAGAAAATCTCACCTCTATTCAACTTGCAGCTCTCTCTGTTGTTAAACTGTATTTATTTTTCATGATTGGTTCTTCAGCACTTCTATGATAGTTTCTTCTGTGTAAACCTTATCTTTTCAACATGCCTTTCCATTTAGTATTTATTTATTTATTTTTGGTGAAAAAGGCAAATTGTCTTTAGGATGTTATGATGATTTAAAATGTAATTGCTTAGGCCTTCCACCATGCCAACAATTGTATTTGAGTAGAATTCTGAGTCTTAGTCACTAAGTAGAATATATAATTAATGTGACTAAAGGAAGAACTCTGATCTCTTAAAATTCTGGTCTTCAGTTTATATATCTATAAAATGAAAGAATTGGAAACACACCTCTGAGGGGCCTTCCAACTTGTTCATGACAAGAACCCAGAAGATGCTGGCACAGAGTCACACAATAAGATTTTTAGAATGTGTTTACATTCTCTCCATGTCCCTAGGCTGTTCCAAACCCATCAGCAGCCTAGGATACTAAAAATATCTGTCATAAATCCCCTTCTTCCATCAAGTTCTGATTTGTCTTTATAGACCCCTTCCTCTACTCCTATACCATCCTGTGAGATTTTGATGTTTACTAAAAATGAAGAGTAAGAAGTGGGAATGGAGGCCAAATACAGCTGGTTTCCTTGAGTTTAGAAAGTGGGAACAAATAGGTTATAATTGTAAGAGAGTGAAATGCTCAACCTCTCTGACTCCATCTTGTTCAAACCTGCTTTGCTCCCATGGCCTTCAGGTAAATAACTTCTTTCATATAGTCCTGATAATCATTGGAGAAACTGTGCTTGCAGCTTGAGTTTTACAAAAATAGCCCCTTGCCAGAAAGTGCCTCTCCTAAGGAGATAAAGGAAATATGTACTGTTTATCAAAGATTTGTAGGTACCTCTTGACCACACTTACACCATCCAGGGTCAACAAACTAAGCACGATCTTTCTTGAACCCCTGCTGAAGCCCAGATATCTGCGGTCATCAGTCACCTCTTTCTCCTTCCATTTGCCTTTCCCTTGACATAAAAGAAGCCTGAACTCTGTACTTTCTTAAGATGGATTTGAGAAACCACTAAGTCTCCCATTTTCTCGAATGATGCTTTCTCAATCAATAAGCCTTTTCTAACTCCAAACTCTAACATTTTGAGTTTAGCCTTTGAAGCATGGCATACGTGAGCTCTGGACCAGTAACATAGGGATAATGCTGTTTCTCTTCCCCCTTTTTATTTTATTCCACTAGTAGTTCTTGATTCGGTGATCTGATGACACCTGGTTAAAGTCTTTATCCTATTTCCTATTAACTTCATCTATTTCTACAAAAGAAGTTTTAAAAAATTGCTATGAGAGTTAAATAAATTTAAAAAAATATGAAATCTCTAACAGTACACAATATGCATTATAATACATGCTACCACTCAATATTTGCTAGTTGGACAGTGCCTTACAGAATAAAAAACACTTTTATTAGTTATTCTCTTGCTTCTTATGAAATTACTGCTATCTAAAGATCAGAAAGTTGGTGTGAAATGCTCAAAGACAAAGAGCTAGTGAAATCCATGGTTTATACTCAGAGCATAATTTTGAGAAGAAAGCTACCAAATTTTTCTTTGCTTAAATTTTGACACATTCTATACCTAGGATTGTACCCCAACTTTGAAAATTCAGCCATAATAGCTCAGTGAGAGATACACAGTCTTCTTACCCTGATGACATAACATTTTTATAATTCCCCTCTTATTTCTAGTAATACCTTGTTTTCCTACAATCTCAGAATTGCTAATATTGAGTATATATAAAAATCTACAGTTCCACTTGAGATAGAGGTTTTCTTCCTGACCTTTAACTAGAATTCCTGAGCAGGCTTTTTGCCCACAAAAGATGGCAGGCTCCTTAGGGCAATTCTTCTAACTCTGTGTCTAATTGGAAACAAGGCTATGTTGTGTAATGGCAGAACTTTAACTTGGAATGTATTTTGTAACTATAGAGCAGAATGGTGAAAATACCCCTAAACAAGGTTTTAGGAAACTATGGCTCTCACCAACTCGGGCCTGTGTATAGTGATGCATTGGAAAAAGCCCTAGTCCTTTCTGAGTCTCAGTTTTCCCATCTCCAGAAAAAAGAGACTGGGTTATAGCTTCCAAGAGCCTTTCTAGTTCTGACATTCTATAGTTTATAAGCCTTAAACTACTATTCCTCTATACTGGCCGATTGCTGTTTTTACATGTTTGTGAAATAATGTGGTAGATGCTAAAGTTCCCTAGAAGTCATGGGACAACACTTGGTGTAGACTTTGCAGTAGAGGATATGCTCTGCTGGAGAAAGGAGGGCTAATTTGATGCCTCTAAATCGAAGAAACCATAACTCAGAGGCTTCTTATGCATCCCAAATCCTTGACTTTGTGAATGCTAGTAGCATCATGACCATAGCTGTCTACATCATTCACCCAGAGTTAGTGAAGCCTTGAATGTCACCATATGGAGATACTCTAAAGAACATATGGGGAAACAGATTCAGAAAAAGAAATAAGCTTTCCCATGTTTACACAGCATTAAGTGTCAAGACAAAGACTCTAATACTGGACTACCTGCCATCCTGTTCACTGAACTTTTTACTCTACCTTACATAACTTTCCTCATGGTAAGCACAAGGAATTCTTTAACAAAGCATCCCTGGTCATAAAGACATCATATTCTCCACAATTGCCCTACTGACATTTGACAGAAGAGGAGATGATAGATTTTCATAGTACTCTGGTACTCAAGGCTTTTTTGAGAAGTAACACCTTAGTTTTACCTTTGGAGAAACTATTTAGTTCTAGATTTATCTTTCCATCTATCACCTCTGGAGCTCAGGTGAGAAGGTTGGCTGAACTTGTATGTTTATGCTATGTCTCTGAAAAAGGTCATTGCCATACTCAAATTGATTGTCTTTTTAGAAATAGGTTCTCTCTTGAATTTCGTGCTTAAGGGGTTTCTCTAAGGTGAAGGAATATAAAGTGTACTTATTAGATAAGCTATCTTGGCAGATTTTCATCCCTTTTGGATAAAAGCAAAATTGCACCCAGTACATAAATTGACATATGAAGCAGTAAATAATTGCATTGTGCAAGTTGTTTTAATGGACTCAAGTCAGAATGTTCCATTAACCAGCATATAGGATATTCATTGAGCTTTGGGTTTATTACCAGGCAAGGGGAAACAAATGAAGGGAAGTACAAGGGGGATGATAAAAGTCAGTAAGCACCTGAGAAGGTGAGGGGTTAGGAAGGGAACTTCAGAGGTATGTTCAATATTTTTCTTTTTTGTTCTCTTCTTCATCTTCTTTTTTCTTTTCCTTTGCTTTTCTTTCTGAGCAAAGAATTAAGTATAAGAAAATGTTGGTGTCAGCTTCCAAATCATCAAAAATCTGAAAACTAGACAGCAGAATGTGCCAGGCTCTCTTCTAACTTTCCTTTTGTAAGAAGCAGCTGAAGGACAAGCCAACTGAATGAAGGGTGCTATATGTTTATGTGTGAGATGGTGTTTACACACATCTCTACATGAATAAATATTCAGAAACCACAATAGCATTCCCAAAGGAATTCATCCTTAATACAGGAAGTCACAGCTTTGTGAAGGGACCACAATTAAGCTCAAGTTTTTCATTCTAGATCCCGGGATTTAATTTCTAGAAGAAACAAGACCTCTGTGATATTCCATGGGGCTGTTTAGAATTACAGATAACTTAGCTTGCCGAATGCCAAGCTCCTGAGCTTGGCTTAACCTCTAGGGATCTCTTTGCCATCAGAGATGCCTAAAACCATAAACCATGGATTCTGATGGGCATATGCAAAAGTAGAGGCCACAGAACTTACAAATCTGTCAATCATTTTGGCCATACTCCCCTGCCACAACTTTCTTCCCACTACTCCCAAGATGGCTTTTTCTTGCTCTTCATTTGAATTTACTAGATGAACAGGCCTGGGCTATACCAGAGACTGGCTACCTCCTACATACTGTGGACCAGAACTGTGAATTTTATGAAAAAGGGCAAGGGCAGTCTCCCTGTGAGCTTTGACATGTTTATTGCTGAAATTTTGCTTCTCAAAGATCAGATATATCTTCATATTTGGGAAGTTCCCATTTTTGTTTTTATTTTCCTCTCAGTTCTTGTTTATATTTATGGCTCTGTGGAAATCTTTGTCATTTCCTTTTTCTTTGAAATCATCTCTCACCTTCACTGTTTCAGTTCCTGTCCCACTGCCTTGACTCTTCCTTCTTTCTTTCTCTTTTAACTCTTACCATCAGAATGTTGTCATGAGGTCAGGGTTCAAATGTCCGTCCCTAACATCTGTCCAACCAGGCACTTCCATATAGAATTCTCAACAAAACTTTGAACTCATCATGTTTGGAAGCAAATTCATTCTTTTATTCTTCTATATTTTTGTAACAATTCAACTGTTTGATAGTTAAGCCACTTATCTCAGCAACAATATAAAGGCTAACTGAGTTAGTACATCCTTTTCCCACCCTTGATTTTTATTTTAATCTAATGGAATGGCTAATCTAAAGGGAAACTCCTTTTTTTTTGTAGGAGACAAGGAGAAGGCCTTAGGATCTACTGGGGGAGTCTGGAGCAGCAGTCTCTCTTATCCCGTTGGAATCCATGGTCCACTGAGGTGCCTTATGCTACCTTCACTGAGCATCCTATGAGATATACCAGTGAGCAGTTCCTTGAAATTTGCAAGGTAAGAATTCACTCTTGGGTTAGCTTTGTCGCTACAGTTTTGTGCTTCTAAAGCATGTACAGTAAAAAAAATAAATAACATAAGATATTACATGGGGTTTATATAGGTAAACACTCAAAGAGGTTTATATAAGTTCTCAGTAAACAATGGAGCTGTTTTATATATTTTAAAAATATATAATATTTATATTATCCATACCATGCTATTTCTGTCTTGCTAATTTCTTAGTAGAAAATCATAGTGTAATATTGTTTAAAAATTGCAATAGTTGTTTGTCTAACTGGGCTTGTTACCCATAGTGTGCATATAATTTTCTATACATAATTAAATTCTATTTTATTCAGAGGAGTGTGGATAGTGTGAAGTATGAAGTATGCTTCTGTAGTTATATTTAAGTCAGTTTTTTTTCTCTGCACCTTGGTTGTCTTATCTCTAAGTGGAAATAATGAACACTGACCTTCTTCCCAAACTCATTGGTTCATTGTAAGGTTAAATGAGATAATGTGTTAAAAAAATGTTCTATAAGCTATAAAGCAATTCACAGTATTTTATGCCCTTAAATCTCATCTCACCAAGTAGATTATAAATGTATTGGTGGAGGTAGAATTACTGTTACTATTCTTTCTTCTTCCCCAGGGAAACATAAGCTAAAATACTCTAAATAAAATTATTGGAGCCATACATGCAGTGAAGATCAACCTTGACATTTTCAACAAAACCTGATAGACATATACAAGTTCATTATAGGCCTAGACATTCTTGCCTTCATTATCCTTTCTATGTTTACCTTCATGTGCTGGCATCCATTTCAAATATCACAACTCATTTGATATAAATTCAGAACATGACAACCTGCATGTAAAGTCTTCTGTGGCTGGATGGTATCAATTGCATTTCTTGCATTAGTTTAAACTAACTTATTCATATAAGTTTATATGTATATCATAAAAAATATTTTAAATTGATGCCCCCTATCCTAAAAAGGATGTGAGGCAAAATGTATGTGATTAGAGACTGGATGGGGTCTTCAGCATCCTTTAAGTTGATTGAATTCCATTCTGCTCTCAGGAAAAGTCAATGGTCCTCTCCAAATTTAGGCAATCATCTCAGGGATTTATGGTCTAGTGCTTATTCTGGCTCCAAGCTATTGTAGGACTAAATTAGTTCATTGTATGGATAATGTTTATACTCTTCCTGCTATAATCCTATTTCACAATACCTCAACCCAAGCATCAACAGAAGCCCAGAAGCTCCTAGCCTCACTCTTTACCACCCAACATCAACAAAACAAAACAAAATGAAAACCAATAAGAACAACATAGCACATATGAAAAGGCATTTATGTGAAAGTAGACTCACCGGGGGCATCAGGGAGAGAGTTTGGGAGTTTACATCATTATAACACCCCAAACTTCAAATGGAATATCAGATATTCATGTTTTTAAAAGACCTTATGAATAATAACACCCTAATGAATTGCTCCATAATCCTCTTTCCTCTTCTCTGTATCTTGCTCTTGCCACACCCCCAAGTCTTGTTTTATTTTTTCTTATTAACAGCATAAAGTAGTTTATCTGTTTCCTTTTTTTTTTCTTTTTGTTAATCCTCACCCAAGGATATTTTCCCATTGATTTTTAGAGAGAGTGGAATGCAGAGGGAGAGACAAAGAGAGAGAGAGAGAGAGGGAGAGAAAGAGTCATCAATGTGAGAGAGACATATTGATTGGTTTCCTCCCAGGCATGCCCCTACAAGGGCCTGATCAAACCTGCAAATGAGGTACGTGTCCTTGACTGGAATTGAACCCTGGACTCATCAATGTGTGAGCTGATGCTATATCCACTGAGCCAAACCAGCTAGGGCTAACTGTTTCTTTTTTAACACCAGCTATTCCAACTCAAGAACTTAATAATGTAACTTACCAAAGCCATTTCCTACCTCTAAAGAGAATCTAGTTCTAGCCATTAAAATGATATATATATATATTTTAATGAATAATAGTTGTATTTTATTTTAAGTCAAAATAAATACCAACTTAATAAATAAATAACAGCAATGACCTTTGTGATTATATTCATCACTTCCTGGACCAACACTTCTTTTATTCCTCATACCTTGTGCATCAAGTACCTATTCTTTGAGTGTCCTTTGCTAGAAGAGATTTTGGCTGAAGGATTAAAAAACAAGCTCTATTTATTACAGAGAAATGCCACTGTATTACTCTAATTTCTGTTAGTGTTTTGTTTTATTCTGTTAATAAATAAACACAATCAAATAATTTAAGAAGGAAGTTGAAAACTAAAATATTGAAAGGGGTATGGAATAATTATTTCCCAAATACCCATGAATGTAATTAGTAAACTGGAACATTAAATTTTCCTCAGGCCTTTCTATTAGTCAAAGCTAAAAAGGAAATTTGATGTTGATATAGCTCTTGTTGGATAAAAGTAAGAACAATAGAGAGAGTGAGTGAGTGAGTGAGTGTGTGTGTGTGTGTGTGTGTGTGTGTGTGTATGTGCAGTCCCCTACATGTGTGGGCTTGAGCATAAGGAATGGTTGGCCAGTTGGTTTGTTGGTTTTCAGTCGATCAAACTACTTTGTGGATCTGTTAGGTGTGTTGCTTTTAAGGCTTTTCTTCGTTATTCTTCCAAACTCTTTTTTTTTTTTTTTTTTTTTAATTCCTGGCAACAGTTTGGTTCTCTCTTTTGCCAAGCCATTTCTTAATTTAAAGACCACCCAACTCCCAACTCTGTAGGAAAACAAGTGATCTCCATCTGGGATGTGTGATGATGAGTATTCTGATCCAGTTCTTAGAATCTTAGTTTTTCTTTTGTTGTTGGTTTTTATGTCATAATATTATTTATGTTTAGGACATTTTCCAAAACTGGCTTTGATTAAGACCTAATTATCTTAACATAAAAGAATAAATAAGAGAAAGATAATTCTGGGGATATAGAATACCTTTTATATGAATATTTTGGAATAACATAAGATATTAAAAGGATAATATAAATTAATTTTTCCATTTTCCTTATGAATGAAACAGTAAAAAGTAGAAGAATATGGGGAAAATTGCCTAACTAAATCAAATAGCTGAAATAATGAAAAACAACAACAACTATGGCACAGGAAAGGGAATCATATAGAGCCGAGTTATATGCAGTCAAAATTTTTAACTTATTTACACTCTAATGGAATAACTTAATATTTTTAAAATTCCAAATTTCTTTTTACTCAGAATCTTTTCTTCCAGGTTCTCTTTATTCAACACTTATTTTCTCACACCTACAAAGCAAAGGTATTGTAATTATTGTTAAGGATACAAAAATCAATGAGATAATATTCTTCCCTTTGTAGAATGTATTGCTTAATAGAGGAGGCAGATAAAAATACAAAGACTTTTAAATGAATACTGATTGACTTAAACAGAAGTTTGTATCAAATGAAGAGGAGTGGAGGCACAGGAAGGTACAAAGAGTGTTCTTAGACACAGAATAATTCAATGGAGCTGGAGTTTAATCTTATATATTTGCCATGATAATTCATATAGTTCAAAAAATAGGGGGTAGGATAAAAGTAAGTTTATAATTGTTAATATGGAAAATAATACAATATTTAATAAATAATACATACAAAAATAAACTCTGTATACTCATTACTATAAACCTAGTTTTGCCTCATCTTATAGGTATGTGTGTTTAAACTAAGGTAGAAGTAGTAAGATGAAAAGAAGATGAAGACATTTTGAGTTGTTCAGAATATAGAATCAATGAAAGAAGATAACTGGCAGTATAGATAGGTGAAGAAGAAGATTTCAAATATCTCTGGCTGAGTAGATGGTGATTCCATTAATTTAAATGGAGAAATCTAAAAGAAGAGTAGGTTTGGAGGTTCACTTTAGGACATGAATTTGATGTCCATGGAACATGGGGTAGAGTTGATGGTCAATCAGTTAGAAATTTAGGTCTGAAGCTCAGGAGAAAAAGCTGATCTGGTAACATAGGTTTCAGCATTGGGTCAAAGCTGAGTCTTGGGGATGCTTGGTTAGGAAGTTACCTAGCAAAGAACATGAATGGACACAATTTAAAGTATCTCTTAGTCTCACTGATCAAAAAATCACAATCACATTTATGCAATACTATGTCAAAATACATTTTCTAAAATCCATCTCACTACAGCATTCTATATCTGGCAAATATGATGGTCAAATGGTCTCTTTGCAGACATTCTTGCTTATTTCATAACCTCACCAACATTTTCCAATCTGTGCAGATACTATGCATTATTCATATAAAACAGTTGTGAATATAGGAAATAATAGTTTTGGGCATTGATTACATTATTATAAGATATAAACATATCATGTAATCTATATACATAAAAAGCTAATATGCAAATTGTCCCTGCATGAGTTTGAACAGGAGACCAGGAGTTTGATTGCTCGCTATGATATGTGCTGACCCACCAGGGTCGGTGTGGAATGAAGGAAGGCCCTATCCAGCAGTCAGAAGGCCCCAATCAGCCCTGATCACCAGCCAGACCTAAGGACCCTACCCGTGCACAAATTTCGTGCACTGGGCCTCTAGTATTATATAATTATATATTTTATATTTATTGATTACAATTTGCATATTTTCATGTAATTCACTAACAAAAACCCTGTGTGAAAAGGTAGCGATCTCAGTTTTAAAAACGAGGGCACTTAGAGTGATTAAGTTGACCAAGGTATTACAATAAAATAGTTATATTTCTATACCAAAACAACTTGCTAATATGCAGAGAAATGTGTTTAAATTTGAAGGAACTCTGTGTATGTGCATTCATATTTATTGATATGATATGAAATGATACGATATAATATTATACATTATGACCAGGCTAAACTATACTCCATTGTTTGATTAACTTAACATTTGAAACTTGTAGTGTTATCTCCCCTCTTTTAACTATTGCCTGGCTGGGTTTTTGTAGTGTGTGGAGAGTCTTGCTCTGAGTGACTAGTGAGAGCCCAGTGCTGGTGAATAATAGTGAATGGATCAGGGAAGCTTTACAGCCAAATTAAAGTGATTGCATTTTCTTTTTATTCTTTTTCTGACATCTTTACCTTTCTTTGTAAGGAAATTATGAAAGTGAATCAATATTTTAGCAATTAAATGTGACTTTTATCCTTAGCCCCAATAAGAACAAAACAGATTTTGCCCTCCAGATACTTATAGTAGAAAGAGAGAAGGTTAAAAAAAAGGGAATTAACAAATTATAACTGAATGTGCTAAGACTGTTCATAGAGAAATTCCCAAGGTTTTATAGGAGCCCAGAAGAGGGAACAGGTAAATCCAAAAGTTAACAGGTGACATAACATTTGATATCATCTCAAGGTGAGTGATTTAAGCATCAAAGAAGGTGGGGAAGACATTTTAAGTAAAAGGAACATGGTTAGAAGCTGCAAATTAGAAAGCTATATGAAATGTTCTTGGACAAAGAGTAGTTTGTTTTAGCTCGAGTTTAAAGTGGGTGTGTGTTGATGGGAAGGTTGAAGGAATGAAATAGGATGAGTATGCAAATTAGAATGTATACAGACCTCACTTTTTTAGGAAAGGAACTTCTGCCTCATCTTCCTTTTCTCTCTACATACCTGGCCATACTCATAGTCACAGTGTCTTCATAAAGATAGCTCCAAGTAAAATGTGCAAGAAAGATATAGACATTTTGTCCAGCTGTGTAACTTCCCAAGTGGTTTCCAGTGCTGGGTATTGGATGGACTTAGTCTGCATCCCAGCATGCTTCACTTTCTACATAGGAAGACTGAAACTTATAGCCTGCAGGCTTGGAAAACCTGCTCAGCTGAGGAATGTGGGAGTGCAGGCATGAAACCACGTCTCTTTACCCAGTGTCAACAGGAAGCAAAGGATGGTTGTAATAAGGAAAACTGAGACTCTGGGCAGTGGACTGCTGGCAGACAGCACCTGAAGCAAACCAGGTGCCCAGTCACTCAGCTGGTAAGCTGGTAAATAATAGTTGTAAAGTCAAAAACATCCAACACTCCCCACCACACACACACACACACACACACACACACACACACACACACACACTGCTATACCTTATCCTACCAACACATAGCCCCTATGTAATCGGAGTTGTTAAAATTTGACCCCATGTTTTTGAGACTGGAATAAAAGAAGGAGGCAGGGGTGGGTGTATAAAAGCTTTTAGAGGAAAGTATGTGGCTGGTGGCTTTCATATCAGATGACACTGTGTTTTTGTCACACAGATTGAGTTCGGGTCCTTGAAACACTCCAAAGGCAGCTTGGGGACTTGGCCTTTTATCTGCCTCTCCTTCAATGTACTGCTTGCTCTGTTTTCCAGGCCCCTCTTCCTTTTAGAGGGTTCATAGAAATGACTACAAATAAAGTGCATCTGGCTCTTTGTCAGTTCACTGAGTATAAAATAGTGTCATCTTTTTCTTTACAGCGCTTAGATTCTGAGGCCACAAAGGATTCTCATGCAATGAAGCTTATGATGAGAACTGAGGAGGCACTTAGTAATCTCATTTGACAAACATTTCTTAATGTATAAAAAGGCATCTTGACTATCCAGAGGGTGCTGGCAATGGAAATGTTGAGGTGAATTGTACTTTGGTATTTAGAAAATCATAATTTAATGATGATGATGATAATGATGATGACAACAATGATTTATTGACAATGTTTATTGGTTATTAGCTGTAGACTTCCTTTATGGCCCTTTGCAATATGATTCCAAATTTTAGCCTCATCGCATTTTACTTCCCCAAACCTTCATGAAGTGCATGAGCACGTGTGTACACACACAAAGAGCTTATATACAAACCCTTTATTTCAGTTAGTTTAATCCTTACAAATTATGAGTTTGATCCTATTAGTAGCCTTATTTTATAGAAAAAAGATACTATAAATTTCAGAGAGGGTCTAGAAAAATTAACACCGCTAGTGATTGCAATATTTATAACTTAAGACCAGAACTATTTGATTTCAATACTCACATTGCATCATGCTATACTTTCTTTAGGTAAGTGGTTCTCAACAGAAGATGATTTTGCCCCCAGGGGACATTGGACAATGTGTGGAGACAATTTTGGTTGTCATACCTGGGGTGGGGTGCCATTGGGATCTAGTGAGTGGAGGCTAAGGATTCTTCTTAACTTTCTGCAATAGAGTATCCTCTCCGTAAGCAAAGAGTTATCTGGCTCTAAATAACAATGGTCTCAAGGTAGAGAACCTTGGTTTAGTTGTATAGATAGGCATACATGCTTGTTATTCTAGTTCTTAGAAAAGTGGATGAAATATTTGAGTGGAGGTATAAGTGAAATATAATAGAATAAAAAATAACTTTTGCCATGACTATGTGGGAAAGCATTGTGGGCAAGATAGCATTTAAGCTTGGTTTTTATGATGAATAGAAATGTGGGCACTATAGATGTTGTGGATGGAATAGCCAGAACTAAATGTTCCTAGGCAAGATTAGTACTCTATTTTCTTAAAAGAAAAAAAACCATTTTAAGATAAAATCTTATTTAGACCCCAAATATATAAAACTAATAAAAACAGAGCAGGTCTAATTGATTCTATTGTAGGAACTTAAGCAGGTTACCTGCTTGGCTTCTTTTCTTCCACACCCACTCCCCCAACCCTCAGGATTCTATCCCAACATTATTAATAAGAGAACTTCCTTTTTTCTCAAAATAATCCTGGTTTTATGATAAAATATATTGTCACCCACTCAATGATGGAATCCAGTGTTCTAAGGAATGTGGTTTGAAAATTATTGAGTTTGATTTTTTCTCTCTCTACCTTTAGAAAATAAGGAACATAAATTCTTGCCTAAACATTAGAATTTTATTGCTATTAATAACAGTGTTTTATAGGAGAGAGGGCTTTAGGGCTTAAGTTAAGTGACCTGAGTCCAAGACCTTTCTCAGCTGCTTTCTAATTATTTGGCATTCGATAAATCTCTAGAACTCTTGGGCCCTCAGTTTACCTATTAGACTCCTTTGCATTGTCCCCAGTGCTGAGCGTATTTTCCAACAGAAGTTCATTGACTTTGTTTATTTCTAACCCCTGCGCTTTATCCTATCTTGTTTAGGCTACTAACTTCACTTACAGGTATTGTTCTTGACTTCTGGATCTATAATCATTGTTATGGAATTTTTAACTATAGACATGGACTTTTCATCTGCATATTTCTTCATGCTTTAGGCTCAAGTATCCAGCTGGCTATTGTAAATCTCTAAAGGGCTTACTGGTTAGACACTTCAAAAACACATCTAAAACAGAATACTTGAGCACTCACCACCTCCAACCCCTACTCCCGCAGGCTTCTCCAACTCAGTAATGATAGTACTACTATTTGATAGACCAAAATGCTAGATGTCATCTTTGATTCTTCTAGTCTCTCTTCACCTCCTATATTCAATGATATCAGCAAGTACTATGACTCTACCTTGAAGAATATCCCCAATTCAACCAGTTCTCATGTTCTTAACTGTTATCTGGTCCAAGCCACAATCATCTCTTGCCTGGACTGCTGAAGTGACCTCCAAACCCATTTTTTAGATTATTATTGTATCACTTGTTTAAGGGCAGAGACTATATCTTCTTTGTTTTTACATTTTTAGAAGCACCCAACAGGTATCTCGTTCATAATAGACTATCAGAAAATATGGGTTAAACTGACTTCTTAATGTTGCACAAATTATCCTATATAATAAAAGGCTAACATACAAATTGTTCCCTCAACTGGAAGTTGAACTGGGAGTTGAACCAGGAGTTCGACCAGGGGGCAAGGCCAGCCTATAAACTGCCCACGGCCCCTCCCTCTGACCAGCCCAGCCCAAATTGGCCCTGATTGGGCAGGGCCAGCCAGACCCTGTACATGAATTTGTGCATCAAGCCTCTAGTGAATAATAAAAATAAACAAGATAAGGCAGATGATTTTATGTACATAACTTGTTAAGTGATTAATTACTTAGTGATAAATTAGTGATTAATTTACTAAAAGACTAACAGAAGCAACATTAACAATTCTAAGAAATGAATTCTTGTTTAAGAAGTAAGAATCACTGTAGCTCCCAAGAGTGGTCAACTTTTGTAAGAATTGTTTGGGGCAGGGATTCATCTGGAACTAATCTGCATTCACTAACTCTGTGCCTTCTTTTCCTCTTCAGCTGTCTGGGTTCATGTCTAAGCTTGTTCCAGCTATCCAGAATGCCCTCAAGAGTTCCAGTGGATCTGGAGGAGGAAAAGGACTGATGGTGTTAACTGAACCCATTTTGATTGAGACCTACATGGGACTGATGTCATTCATTGGAAACCGCAACAAACTTGGCTATTCCCTTGCCCGTGGGAGTATTGGTTTTTGAGATTCTTTTTGATGTATAAGTACATCATTCATAGATATATCATTATTGAAGATTCTTGTTCAGCCCACCATATTTTTGGACTGAAATAATTAACTACTTTTAAATAATATTACATGATTTTAAATATTTAGTATCTTAGAAAATCTAAAATCTTGATTATACCGATAGAGGTACCCTTCAGATCTTATGTGAGGATAATCAAGTTTCCTAAAATGAGAAAATAAATTCTCCTAAACCTATTAAATAATGTTATCAAGTGAATACCTGATCATAAACTCAGAGCAGACGCTCTGGGTTCCTGTTCCTCTCTCCTCTAAATGAAGGCATTTTCCAGGCCTTGATCTTTAGCCCTCTGATCCTGATCTTCTCTCTCATTGGGTACTCTCTATTATATTAACTACCCTTCTTATGAGAGTGACTTCCAAATCTACATTTGCATCCCTGATATTTCTTTAAGATTCAGTTTTGCATTTGTGTCTGCTGATCATCTATATCACTGTTCCAATGGCCTCTCATATTCAACATCTTCAAATGCCTGGATTTCTCTGTGGCATTTTCAGGGACCCAGTCATTATTCTTGAAATCCATGAGCTTTGATTTCTTTAAACTCCTTGCCAAATACATCCCATATAGTATCTGTCTTAGTCAGTTTGGGCCACTATAACAAAATACCACAAATTGGATGGCTTATGAACAACTGAAATTTATTTGTCACCGTTCTGGAAGCTGGAAGTCTGAGATTAAGATGCCAGCATGGTCAGCTGAGGGACTCTCCTGAGGTTTCAGATTTCATTATATATGGCAAAGGGGCAAAGCTGTCCTCTTGTGCTGCTTTTATAAGGGCATTACTATCTGCCCTCGTGACCTAATCACTGCCTACTGGCCCCACATCGGGCTTTAAGATTTCAACATATGAAATTTGGGGTGGGGGATGGGAGACACAAACATTCAGGCCATTAAAGTATCACATCTGTATGTGACTTAGCATTATACCCTAATTCCCAGATGTCAGACTGTTCATTCTTCTTTAAAAATTGTACATATACTTCTCCTTCCCATCCCCACAGGTATATTATTAGATCAACATTTTTACATTTTTAAATTCTGCTCACTTAGAGAATGGCCATAGTCTGCTTTTTGTTTTTGTTTTGTTTTTTACAGGTCATAGCCTTTTAATTGGGATCCTCAATTCAAGGCTAGCTTCTGATCCAATCTGCTCTTGGTTGCCAGATTCATAAAGCACAATTTGATCATATCAGTCTCTGCTCAAGAATTTTCAATGGCTCATTTCTGTTTGTAGTTTTTTGTTCAAACATTTTTTTTTTTTTTAATAGCAGGCCCTTCTGTTTTAATGGGTGTCCAATATGAAGAACAGATAGAAGTAGGGCCACAATGATTAAAGTAGAAGTGGTGATGCCACTAGCCGCCTTCTTTTGGAGTCTCAGAGGGAGGTCCCCGTGGAATGTTTATGGATCCCAAAGGTTTTTGAGGTGCATCCTAACTCATTTTGTTTCCATTGTTCTTTTTCCTTTTATTTCCTCTTCATATTTCCTTGACTTATGTCTCATTTTGAACAACTTGAGAGATTATCTTATCTTTTCTCAATTCTTCAAGTTTCTTGTATTTTTTAAAATTCCAATTTTACCTTATTTTTAATTCATTTTGAATGTTGAACACCAGATACATTATTATAATCAGCTTTTTACCTGTCGCAAGACTCAAAGTTGAGAAACCTTGGTAGGAATTCAAATAAAAAAAATTCAGGCATATTTTGTGTGTGTGTTTTGCTTAAGTGGTATCTATTTTTTAAGTTTTTAAAAAACTTACTTCCTCGATTCCTAAGATTTGTCCTCTGATACATTCACAAACATCAATTTGATGGAGGTATTCAGAACCCAAGCCTTGAATAAACCTCATTTCATTTTATCTTTGTTTACTTCCATTAGTATTTCCCTCCCTCTTCTCCCCCTTCCCAGCATCCACTTCCCCACCATGATAGCAAATATTGTTACAATCCCCAAGGCAGGGGACTTCTATTCAGACTGTAAAAGGAAATGTTGAAATTTTTAGCTGTCCTGTCAACAGTAGTGGAAAGAAAAGTCGTTGGATTATTTTGGCAGTGGTTCTGAAGTCCTCATAATTGGCAAATTATTATGACACTGTTGCCTGAAAATCCCCATTTGCCTCAAGATAGTGGCATTTGTTGGCAGAAGCATCTGAAATGTCCAGCCCTTTCTCTTCAGTTACCATTTAAGGATCAGCCTGGCAGTTGACTTCTCTCTGCATAGTTGTCCTCTTTGTAACCTAAGCTGGACTGTTCCCAAATGACCTTCTAAAGGACGCATTGTAACATTGTCAATGGAATTAAATCAGAAAAGATGAGAGGAGGTAGATGTCTCTGAGCCTTGAGATCCAGTCTGTAACAATAGAATATGCATTTAATCTTACTGAAGCTATTCAGTATGCAGAACGCGGAGATGATAACAGGAGAACTGTCTTCACATTTCACAAAGACTCTCGAGAGATATGCTATAAAATAATAAATGTGGCCTAGAAAGCAGGATTATGATCAGAGGATGAGAGAATACAGGAATTTGGATAGTAATGTAAAACAAGAATAAACTTCTTCTTAAAGTTAGAAATGTCCAAAAATAGAATGGGTTGCTCCTAGAAAGAGCGAGACCCGTATCGCTTGATGTGTTCAAGTAGAGACAGATCAAGTGGATATTGTGAAAGGGATTGCTGAAGAGACAATTGATGTAATCCTTTAACCTACGATTTTTATGATCCTCCAAATCATTGTTGCTATTGATTAGATAATTAAACTCCTTTTTGTTTGAAAAGAGTTAAATCAGTCAGGTGAGACCTTGGAAAAGTACTTTAACTTTCCTAAGGTTTAATTTTCTCATCTGCAAAGTGGAGGCAATAATAACTCTGCCTTTTTCATAAAGGTCTTATGAGGACTTAATGGAATGAGGTAAGTTATTTTATTAAAGAAAAGGCATTGAGTACTTGCCTGCAGAATGATGTGACTTTTGCAGCAGAAAGTAGGATAACATCCAAAAACATTAAATTCAGTTCTCCCTTAGAATGATTTCTTGGTCATGGTAGACCCATTGGCCAACTTTTTCTCTGGCGACACTTGATGTTCTCACTTGGGCTCCCCAGGAAACATCCCAAATCATTGGAACTAATGGACACTTGGGCTTTTCCTTCAGATTATCATCAGGACTATGCCAATGAAGTTTCCAAAAGGGGCATCATAGGTTTAATTGGGAATAGGTTTAGTTACAAAAGTCATTTATTATGAAGCATGTGATCATTCAAATGTCATAGTTGGCTACCTTCTTTATTTGATCTTTATCCCATTCAGGAATTCCCACTAGAAAATCCCAGAAAGTCTCTATTGACAGCTTACTCACAGTCTTCTAATGCATTTTGGCCAGTTCTGATGGTTAGAAATTTCTCTTTTTGCTTACTTAGATCCTGTAATGTCCATCTGCCATCTCTTTTATTTAAAAACTAGAGGCCAGGTGCATGAATTTGTGCACTGTTGGGGTCTGGTCGCCTGCCCCAATGGGGGCTGATCAGGGCTGGGCCGGCGGGCAGGAGGGGACACAGGAGGTTGACCGGCTGGCCCTAACCCCCATCAGGGTTGGGGGGCTGATTGGGGGCCCGGGCCAACCAGGAGGAGGGGCCACGGGAGGTTGGGAGGGGCCGATCAGGGCCCCAATTGGGCTGGTTGGCCGCTGCAGTGTGCAGCATAGTGACCAGCCATTCCAGTCATTCTGGTCGCTTGGCTTTTATATATATAGATAGTCTTATGCTGGAGTAGGCTCAGCTTGGATTTCCACATCAGGATGTGGGACATTGGGTACAGAGTAAGGGCTGACTGATGCTCTGTTATTTACAACAAAGTGGATGGTCAAGAATCACTATCCCTTACCTCCCACATTTGGCCAGACTCAAAAGTAGAAAAAAGAGACAATTTATGAGTTTGGGGTATTTTACCTTGAGGCCCATTCTCATTGCCTTTACTGAAGCATTACTAAGGAATCCAGTGCTCAGGGCTGTGGAGCCAAAGAAGCATAGGAACCATCTAATCCAAAACTTTTACTTCACAGAGTAAAACCTAGAAATTGGGAAGAAATTGCTAAAAAAGCAGATGGTGAGTTTTGGGCAATACTAAGATTAGAGTGTAAAGCT
Organism: Myotis nattereri; assembly: GCF_964212035.1. NCBI lineage: Eukaryota > Metazoa > Chordata > Mammalia > Chiroptera > Vespertilionidae > Myotis > Myotis nattereri. The sequence goes on from NC_138077.1 coordinate 47,521,590, forward strand.
TCCAGTTTCCTATTCCTGATCTATTGCTCTTTCCATATATCTCCATTCCCAGAGAAAGGCATGCCGTGTAAATCAGTGTATATTAGTTGCTGGTTTAATTCAGAGGTGAGAGGAAAAAATGGATCACTGTTGTATAGAGGGAACTTCCAGAAATTACCTGAATTTTCTTGAAGGCTAAGGTCACTCATAGAGCTCTCTGATTTCCTCTCTGATCAAAAAGCCCAAACAAAACTGCGGAAGCCAACACAGCCAGCAGATATTTTTTTAAGTAGGGTTTACCTCTGCCTGGTATGTTGTGGGGCAGGAGAGGGGAGGACAAAAGTATTAAATTTTGCTTTAAAAGCTCCTCAGAAATTCTTTGCACATAAGAGACCAAGTCGAAGAAAAGAAGGTGACTGTGCCAAAGGGAAGAAAGAGAGAGGCTAATGCCTGTGGTTTTCAAAGGTTAACAGCAACAACCAAAAAAAGCCCCAGTATTTGCACAGGGATGAATACTTACTGGCTCTTGGCCAACAATTATACAAGGGCTTGTGCCCACATCCTGTAGCTGTGGTTTAGGGACGCTGCTCTTGAGTGACTTCTTATGCTTAGTGGCAGGAAACTTTAGTCACTCATGTGTAAACTCAACTTTGGTCTGCACCTCCCACAACGTGCTCCTAAGGCAGGTAGGGGGCCAGGTCTCCTGATTTCCTTGGAGATACCAGTTCTTCAGAGGTTCAGGAAGAACTCCATTTGTGGCCTGAGGAGTGTCGGAGACTTGATCAATACTTATCTTATTCCACTCAATTGTAGCAGCAACCCCTTAGTACAATTCTGTCACCACAAAGAGGAATTAGGATATCCTTCGCTAAACCCTTGTTTTAGTATCAAAACCCAAGACCCCCCCCCCCCCAAAAAAAGTGGATTATATTTCATTTTAGGGCTGCAACCATTGTGAAATCTGAGAGGCAAATACATGAGGTTGCTCCTGAGTCTAGATCTTTTACCTGATGAACTATTTTATACTCAATTATAAAATGTTCTTAGTAAACATCTTGCAAGTCTCCTTTTTAGTGAAGCCAAATAGAATTTGCAATAAACTGTTCAAAGAGCAGATGGTGAATACCTGGCAATACTGGGATTATATTCTAAAACCCCCAATTTCCTATTTATTTCTGGTCCACTGCTCTTTCCAAATATCTCCATTCCCAGGGAAAAGCAAATCATCAGAATCAGTATATCATAGCTGCTGAGTTAATTTGAGGTGATAACATAATAGGTCCAGTTTAATTAACTCTCATGTGTTTAGATATATACGAGAGATCCTGATGCTACACTATGTATGGAACATATATTGGGGTCAAGTTCTCTAAGTCACCACCTTCTTGCTCACATTTAATGCTTACTGCATGCGCTGCAGAATTCCTTCTTTCCTTTAACATTCTCTGCTCACTCTTCATGGGTTCATTTAAATTGAGATTAGAAGAGACCTTAAAGGACATCTAGGTTAGCCTCCTACCTATTGCAGCAATCTACTCCACCAAAACACAGCCAAGGCAGACTCAGCTTATGCAAAAACATTCCAAGATAGAGAACCCCTTACTTTCTACAGCAACTAATTCTACTGCTTTTTATCTGTTGGTACCAGTAGTATACTCAGAGTTATATCAACCTTCCAAACCTATGTCATATTCTAGTCAACAGGGAATTGGACCAAGTCTCTGATCCACAATTCTGTTTCACTGATGATGTCATTTTGACTTAACCACGTGAACAGGAAATAGAAGGTATTCTAACAATTGTGTGACACCAGCATGGAAATGTATCCCCCAAAATTCTGGGGCTTGTGTCACCAAAAGTCACACTGGAGACTTTTCTAGTGTATCAGTGGACTGGAACATGTCAAGATATACCTTCTAAGGCAGCTGTAAAGTTTCTGCTCTTATATTACTAAGAAAGAGCCACAATGCCTAATGAGGTTCTTTAGATTTTGGAGGCAACATAGACTATTTCAACCCATTGATCAAATGATTCAAAAGATTGCTAATTTTGAGTGAGACACAGAACAAGAGAAGGATCTGGAGCAGTTTCAGGCTGCTGTGCAAGCTGCTTTATCACTTGGGCTACATCCTATATACCCAGCAGACCCAGTGGTGCTTGGAGTATCCGTGGCAAATGGAGGTCCTGCATGGAACATTTGGCCAGCCGCTATAGGTGAGTCACTGAGTAGACATTAGGATTTTAAGCAAAAATATCCCATTCTGTTAGATAACATTTCTTTTTTTTCTTTTTGATTTCTACTGGGCTCTAGTAGAGACTGGGCACTTCACTATTGGCCACCACATAGTAATACAGTCTAAGCTGCCCATACCTGGGGTTTCCTGGAGAGTTCCCTACACTCAATGGATTGAGGAGACAATGTTGAACTTCATTTTTAAATGATTCTGTGTGATATGCTGCATCACCTGAATGTGGAGAGTGAGGGCACCTACTCCATGGTTATCCTGAAAGACACTGTGACGGAAATTCCTGCTAAGCGGCAGAATAAATGGAATGCCATTCCTACATCCTGCTTCAAGACTACTTTTTTTTTTTTTTATAAGAAAGCAGATCTGGGTGGTGATATGGCCCAGTTACTGTCACACATACCTCATGAAGACACCTCAGCTCACTAGTTGCAGAGCCATGATGCCACTTCTTCCATTCTGTCTCTGTCAGGTTGGGTTCAGTTTCACATAATATAAACCAGTGGTTCTCAACCTTTTGGCCCTTTAAATACAGTTCCTCATGTTGTGACCCAACCATAAAATTATTTTCGTTGCTACTTCATAACTGTAATGTTGCTACTGTTATTAATCGTAATGTAAATATCTGATATGCAGGATGGTCTTAGGTGACCCCTGTGAAAGGGTAGTTCGACCACCAAAGGGGTCGCGACCCACAGGTTGAGAACCGCTGAATTCCACTATTTTAAACAGAAAGTGTTCAACATTTGGGATGAAGTATTTACAATGTTGTTAGAAAGGCTGGAGCACAAGCTTGAGACTGTGACTCCAGAGCTGATTCCCTGGACAGCACTGCAAAATTGGCCCACCAAAAGTTTAGTTATCTCTGCCACACATAGGAAGCTGGGCAATCAGGAAGTTGTTATCCCCATAGCAGGTACCTGGATAACACCACACCTAAGTTACAATCTAAGTATCAGGAGCTACTGGGTCTAGAGCCACATTGCATCTGCTAGGTCTACAAGAGCAAGATGAATGTGACATATTCTGCCCCCTTCCTCCTTATTTATTCTGAAGCAGGATATTGGAAGAACATTCCATTTCTTTCTCTTAATAGTAACTGCAAAGTTTTTTTGAGGGTTTATAGGTACCAGAAAGTGTGGTACAGTCTTTGCATTCACTATATCAATGACTCAATCCTCAGATACCTCTGAAGAATACATTAATGTCATTGTCACAAACTCTATTGAAACAAAGGAAAGCAAAGTGCAAAGAGGCTTAAAACTTGGCTAAGATTGTGCACTCATGGGTAGAAGGCATGGATTAAGTTAGAATTTAAACACATCCAGACCCTAGCTAAAAAGAAATCTGAGAATTATATTATTTTTCTAATTGGTGCAAAGACTTACTAGAACAAGATGGGAATAGATGTTAAGCCAGTCATTCTACTGGATCCACAATTTGACTTATATTAAAGATAGCTGTTAAGCTATTTTCTCTCCTGATTGACTATAAACTTTTTGAAGGTATTCTAATTTCTCCTCTAACATAGATCTTTACACATTCTAGGCAATCAGTCCATAATGTATTTTATGAACCTGATGTCATAGTCATTTTTATTTCAACCCATTTTGTAGCATATGTTTAAATTCTGTGAAACCACTGCCTTTTTGTGGTCTGGTTTTACAAAGTGTCAAACCAAGTTAAGCCTTCTCCCTGACTTTAGAAAGAAATAGCATTTTGATTTTACCAAACGCTTTTTATTCCCCAGACTTTGTTGTGGTTACATCAAAACACATAGCAACACTCAGAATTTACCATAGTTACAGAAAGTGAGGAATGACATTTTATTGGGGTTAAAGAAAATAATAAAGAAGACTAGTTGAGTGATGCCCAGTGCATCAGTCAGAAGCTTGTCAGTTTTAAAACAGAGTTCAGTTAGCAGAAGTGTAGGCCACACCTAGAATAATCAGAACATGATGGCCTGGTAGGTGCTCTGGCCAGAAGCGGTTTGTCAGAAAGAAGTGATGAGCTGAGGCAACCATCATTGGTATAGAGACAAAGGTCAGGTTGTCACCCAATAATGAGTGATTGGTAAAACCTCAACTGTGTATAGATTCCTTAGAGGGTTCATGCCTTTTTGCAATAATGAGAAATTCCATAATCTTTTGCTGCCCAACACAGTAGCCAATAACCATGAAATATGGCAGATGAGACTTAGGAACTGAAATTTTTATCTAATTTTGTTTTAACTAATGTAATTTCATATAGCCACATGTCTAGTGGCTATCTTGCTAGACAATAAAGGTATAGAATAAAAAATATGGTTAAAAATAAAATCCTTAATAGCAACAATCTTGTCTGAGGTTATTTGATGCCACTAAAGATAAACAAGATCACACCTTATTTAGTACTTTATTTTTGCTTCCATATTCTATCAAATGGTAAAGAAAATCAAATGATACAGAAGAGCTTGTGGTGGACACCAACAGCTTCCTAACTCCTTTCTATTTCCAACTTAGTGGTAGCTTATTTTGAGTCTCTGTTTCTGGTTCTGTTGGTAGTTACCTTCATAACTCTGAAAAATATATTTTCATTTGTTTGTATTGATTTATCATTATCAGATATCACCTACCAACATATGTTTATGAAAGAACCAGACTAAGTTCACATACACTGTACTTCCCACTTCCTTTTCCTCCTTAAGTGTTTATTATTTTCACTACTTTATTGATTACATTTGTTTTTTAAATAATATTTTATACTTTTATTTTCTTAAATATATTTTTATTGATTTTAGATAAGAAGGGAGAGAGATAGAAACATCAGTAATAAGAGGAAATTATTCCTTGGCTGACTCCTGCACACACACACCCGCCCCCCCAATGGGGAATGAGCACACAATCCGAGCATATGCCTTTAACTGGAATCAAACCTGGGACCCTTCAGTCTGCAGGCCAATGATTTATCCACTGAACCAAACAAGCTAAGGTTGCACTTGTATTTTTTAATCATCTTTGGGTATTAGCTCAATATCAATAAAGATATTGATGAGATATCCCTGCTTTTCTCCAGCAACTCTTATTTTTCATCTTTTGTCACATATGTATTTACTTCTATATTATCCAGGTTGCAAATATGTACAAATTAAGTGTGTCCCACTTGTTTTTACTTAATAATTCTGAGGAGAGTAGTGATGGGGTTGTAGAAGAAGGAATGTGAGACATATTACCTGCTGGTTTGTTTCAGTTCTCCCTCTTAAATTCCTGGTGCAAAATAATAACTCATCATCTATACATCTTCAAACTTATCAAACATTTTATTACTTTTGTCTTCTTATAAGCCCATAAGTTATTACTATTCTTGTTTTGCAGATAAAGAAATCAAAATAGAAATATATAGAATGACTTGACCAACGTCGTGTAACTGGGAAATAGGTAAGCTGAGAGGTTTTCTGATGACCGATCACCTCACAAATCTGTTCTCAATAAGTGTCCTTACTACTGAAGTTTGCAAAAATGTTATTATAAGTTGGATTTTTTGCTTCAGGTCTACAATCCATGGTTTATGTTGGAGCAGAGAAATTTGAAGCTTGTGTACTGCGACCACATTTCTTTCAAGGAACTGTAGAAATGCCTCCAGGCATCTGGGTGTTTCATGAACCAAAGTTGGCAAATGTTTACCATGGGTAAAGAATCATCTAACATTAAACTAACATTTACCAAATAATCATATGCTAATGTATAGTTTAGGATATCCTATATAATAAAGAGGTAATATGCAAATTGACCGTCACACCCTCACACAAGATGACCACCCCCATGTGGTCACAAGATGGCCAGCAGGAGAAGACAGTTGTGGGTGACCAGGCCAGCAGGGTAGGGCAGTTTTGGGCAATTGGGCCAAAAAGGGAGGGCAGTTGTGGGAGACTGGGCTGGTAGGGGAGGGCAGTTGGGGGTGACTGGGCCTGCAGGGGAGAGAAGTTGAGGGCAATTGAGCCAGCAGGGGAGGGCACTTGGGGATGATTGGGCTGGCAGGTGAGGGCAGTTGGGGGTAATTGGGCCAGCAAGGGAGGGCAGTTAGGGGCAACCAGGTTGGCAGGGTAGGGCGGTTGGGGCTATCGGGCCAGCAGGGGAGTAGTTAGGTGTCGATCAAACTGGCAGGGGAGTGGTTAGGGCAGTGGTTCTCAACCTTGGCTGCACATTAGAATCACCTTGGAATCTTTTTAAAATCCTGATTTCTGGGCCTCATCCTCCGGAAATTCTGTTTCTTTATTACTAATGTTGTGGCCTCATCCAATAACAAAGAAACAGAATTTCTGGAGGATGAAGCCCAGAAATCAGGATTTTAAAAAGATTCCCAGGTGATTCTAATGTGCAGCCAAGGTTGAGAACCACTGGGTTAGGGGATGATTAGACTGGCAGGCAGAAGCAGTTAGGGGCAATCAGACAGGCAGGCAGGCGAGCAGTTGGGAGCCAGCAGTCCCAGATTCTGAGAAGGATGTCCAACTGTTGGTTTAGGCCCAATCCCTGTAAATTAATATCTAATCTAATAAAAGAGAAATGTGGAAATTGACCATAACTTCACTATGCCCAAGCCATGCCCACCAGCCAATCAGAGCAACCATATGCAAATTAACCCAACCAAGATGGCGGCTGGCATCCACGGAGCTGGAGCAAGCAGGAGGCTTGGTTGCCCCAGCGATGGAGGAAGCCAAGCTTCCCGCCTGCACTGGCTGGCTGTAGCCTCTGCCAAAGGCAACAAAGTTTCAATTATAGAAGACAAATAAATCCCAGATACCTGCTTCCAGCCAGCCTCCTCTGGGAGCTTGGGTGGCTAGGGGCCATGGCCAGCCTGAAAACAGCCATCAGTCCCTCACCCAGGCAGGCCAGGCACCCCAGGGGACACACACCTTGAAAGGGCTGTGGCCAGCCTGCAAAGAGTCATCAGCCTCTCACCCAGGCTGGCCAGGCACCCCAGTGGGGACTCCCACCCTGAAGGGGCTGTGGCCAGCCTGAAAACAGCTATCAGTCCCTCACCCAAGCTGGCCAGGCACTCCAGCAGGGACCCCCATCCTAAAGAGGGTGTGGCCAGTCTGAAAACAGCCCTCAACCCCTCACCCAGGCTGGCCAGGCACCCCAGCAGGACCCCCACCTGATCCGGGACACCCTTCAGGGCAAACCAGCCAGCCCCCACCCATGCACCAGGCATATAATAGAAGGGTAATATGAAAATTGACCGTAACAGCAGAACGACTGGGAATGACTGGTCACTATGACACACACTGACCACCAGGGTGCAGACGCTCAATGCAGGAGCTGCCCCCTGGTGGTCAGTGCGCTCCCACAGCAGGAGCTCTGCTTGGCCACAAGCCAGGCTGATGGCTGCCAGCACAGCAGTGATGGCGGGAGCCTCTCCAGCCTCCTCTGCAGCACTAAGGATGTCAGACTGCAGCTTAGGCCTGGCCCCCGCTAGCAAGTGGACATCCCCCAAGGGCTCCTGGGCTTCCAGAGAGATGTCTGACTGCCAGCTTAGGCCTGGTCCCCTGGGGAGCGGGCCTAAGCCAGCAGGTGGACATCCCCCGAGGTGTCCCAGACTGCGAGAGGGCACAGGCCGGGCTGAGGGACCCCCCCGAGTGCACAAATTTTTGTGCACTGGGCCTCTAGTTAAATTATAAAAACAAAGTTAGACACACCTAACTTTGGGATGAGGCCTAAACCAGCAGTCAGACATCCCCCAAGGGGTCCCAGATTGGAGAGGGTGCAGGCTGGGCTGAGGGACACCCTCCTCCCCCAGTGCACAAATTTCGTGCACTGGGCCTATAGTTTAGTATATATTATCTTATTTAATCCTTGCAGCAATTCTCTAAGTAAAGAAGATATTAGAGAGAAAATTGAATAGTTCAAATTTTAACAATTCATCAATATGATTGAATTCTCTCCTTCTGTAAATAGGTTACAGGGGTGGGCAAACTTTTTGATTCGAGGGCCACAATGGGTTCTTAAACTGGACCGGAGGGCCGGAACAAAAGCATGGATGGAGTGTTTGTGTGAACTAATATAAATTCAAAGTAAACATCATTACATAAAAGGGTACGGTCTTTTTTTTTTTTTCAGTTTTATTCATTTTAAATGGGCCGGATCCAGCCCGCGGGCCGTAGTTTGCCCACAGCTGGGTTAGAATAACCAGCCCTCCAGACATATATCACAAATGTGCATATTTTCCAGATAAACTAAATTTGGAAAAATCAAATGAGATTAAAAGGCTTGGTTGCTTTGGGGATAGGTACTATACAAACATAACACTGATGAGTAATAGCAAAGCATTATATAAGGCTTTTCTTCTGTTACCAGCAATGGAGATGACCCAACTGGATTGGCATTGGAGAACAGTTCCTGTGTACAAAACAAAAGACTAAACACTCTTTCAAATTGCTAAATTTCAATAAAGATAGTGCTGGAGTGATTATATAGTAAGAATGGATTCTTGATTCAGCAAACACACCCAGAACATATCTTGTCATTCTCAGTAATCATATGACTAATATAAAATCATTAAAGAGGTATCTTAGGCAGGGGACAGATCCAGTTTTTATGTGGCTTATATGACATGGGGGATCTCTTTATGAAAAATTAATATTACATTATAAGAACAAAATTAGACACACAAACCTATATTTTTGAATGACAAATTACATCTCCATCAACTACAAAAAATTATAGGTATTACAAATCATGCTGTAACCGGTTTGGCTCAGTGGATAGAGCATCGGCCTGCAGATTCAAGGGTCCCAGGTTCTATTCCGGTCAAGGGCATGTACCTTGGTTGTGGGCACATCCCCAGTAGGGGGCGTGCAGGAGGCAGCTGATAGATGTTTTTCTCTCATCAGTAACTCTAACTCTCTATCCCTATCCCTTCCTCTCTGTAAAAAATCAATAAAATATATTTTTTTAAAAATCAGACTAATACTACAAAATTTTTTAAAATCCAGAAAAAAACATAATACCTTTGTTAACACACATATATAATACTTTATACCCATTATTGACTGTATATTGGCTGATCACTACTGCTTATGACAATATATTTTAAAAATTATTTTCTGTAGAAAGAATAATTCAATTTCTCTTCAGTTGCTTGAAATGTATTTTTATAAAATTATTATTGATAGTTTATAAAAGTTTCATTCAATTTCACAATTCATTATCCATAATGGAAAATGTTGATCAAGTTTCTGCTACACATGACATCTGGGATTTGAAAGAATTTTGACAGATTACCTCCAGGCTCTGCATATTTTAAACCTTGTTCTCCTCTGCTACCCTCATGTTTCCTGTGCAGATGCCTCAGGGACCATTTGTATCTCCATAGGACATACATTTGGCCCTGCCATTTCTTTGAATCTTGGTGCTGGTTGTAGAAGTGTTCTTGGAACTTAGTCCTACATCAAGATAATCAATAATTTAACTTTTCCAAAGAGTGCCTGGGAACTAATTAAGTATATCTTACTAAATCCCAACTAAATTAATAGTTAACCTACCTCAAATTCCCCTTAGCCAGATCTCACAAACACCCAAGGCCATTCTAACTCCCAACCTGGAGGGAAGAGTGGAGGAGAGGGGACAGAATGGAAAGAAACAGAATTCTTAACCAATTGCCATTAAGGTATTTTACTTTTGAATGTTAAACAGAAAAAAAAAAAAAGAAGAAAGAAAAGACCATGAGGATACATTATTAAGGCTCCTCAAAGCCTTGAAAGGATCCATTAAAGGAGGTATTTTAAAATGTAATCTTCTTTAGTTCACTGTAAAATCCACCCTGACCCTCGGATTGTGGAAGGCGTGACAGATTTGGAGTGGGAGACCTTGATTCTAGCCCTAGCTCTCTCACTGATTCAGGATGTGGAACTTGACAAATTACAAGGTTGTTTCTCCCTCTGACATTGAGTTGTATCAAACAGAATTGTTTGCAAAAACAAAATCCACAGATGGGGGCCTTCACAGGCTCAGAGCACCATAGCATCTAGGCCTAAATTCCGGAGACAAAAGCAACCCTTGCCATTTTCACTCCATTTTTGGAAGTGGCTGCCTTGTTTTTCAAGAATGCAGTCAGTTAGCTTAAAAAAAAAAGTGTAGTTTTTCCAGGGACTCTAGTCCCCCTTGCATCCTAGTCATTTTCTTGTGAGTCACTACATGATTGATGAGGGGCTTGTTTCTATGGTGACTACTTCTGCCCTTCCCAGCAGCTGGGGAGCTTAACCGGACCCTGACATAGCTTCTTCATTTGGGCTGGGCATCCACTTAAATGGAGCATTTGGGGCAGGACTTGACAGCTCTGCACTTTGGGCACTGGAAGGGATTCCAGAAGGGAGAAGGGTGGGAGCATGGTGAAAACACTCATCTGTGCTCTCATTTTTTCCATGGGTGAAGGTCTCAAGAGGTTATCGCCTAGCTAGAAAGGAAGGCTAATAGCTAAGTAGTTTTGAGGGGCTCTCAAATGTTGAAAGAAATATGTCTTGCTGGGTGGGACTATCCAGTAAGACTTCCCATACCATTTGCTTGTGGCCTTCATAGAGAAATCTTCTCTTGTCTCTGGTCCATTGGGCTAAGTTTGCTACATCTCAATTCAATGAAGTCCACTTCTTTTGCCACCAATAAGCTTTATGATGGTTTCTAGGTCTGTCCTCCTCTAGCTGCCATTCCCCTAGGTCTGTAAATATAAGACCAAGAGTCATTTGCTTGAATGGAGAGCCATTCTAAAAGTTAACAGACAGTCACAGCTGTGTTAGAGGATCCAGACCCAAATACATTCTAAAATAGCTCTCAGCCACAGAGGGCATGGAAGCATGCCGGGCTCCATGCTGCCAGGGAATGCTGCCCTGAAGCTTGAATTTTTCACGCCTCAAACTCATTAAACCCCCAGCCTTTATTTCACACATCATGTCCCTCCAGAATCTCTGGCTTCCTTCCTTCAAACATAACACCCTCTTCTTCCTCAGGTGGCTTCAACTGGTCCTTTACCAATTTGTTATTAATAATACTATTCATCCAAAATTTTCCGAATGCCAAGGCTATAACAGTAGGGAACAGAATGTCCCTGTGCAAAAAAAGAAAAAAAAGAAAAAAAATATTGCTCTAATCATTAGAATTATTGGACTATAAGCATGTAGAGCTGGAGGAAGTCCTAGAAATCATGTAATTCTACCATTATCGTGCAACAGTCTGAGCGAAACCAAGACCAAAGGTCACACAGTGAGTTTGGGTGAGAAATAAGAGAATGGAAACTGACTCCCTGCCCCATATGTATTTCTATTAAACCATCTTAAAACTATTATTCTTGGCACCAAATAATTTTGTGAAAATACTTAAGGTAAGTTTTATAGAAGTAGGTAACTAAAATAAACATCTATCCAATTGCCTTAATCTTTTGCTTTAGTTTTAGAGTAGAGCCTGACCTAGAAGGGCCAAAGAAATTATCCCCGGACATACACAAATATTCTGGATATCTTTTTCATCATCCAAATCTCCATGTAGAAATAGCATAGTTCATAATGAAATACATTGATGCATACCCATATTCATTCAACAAGCCACCTGAATTACTGATTGTATATACAGTGCCCCCTCTGGTAAAGCCAGAGAGGTGATAGGGTAAAGCCTAATTGGGTTCACAGCATAGCAAGATATCAAGGACCCATTCCTCTCCCACTCCTGCACCTGTGACTCTAGAATAAGGCAGATTAGGATACCTATTTTAAAAGGGTAAATTATTTTTAGGGAAAGAAGATGAGTACTATTAAATTAAACTAGGATGTCCCTGGAAGGCTTTTAGGGAAGTAATATTTCAACTGGTCTTAAAGGATGGATAGGAGTTTTACATAAACAAAACTGTAGGGGAGGAATGATCTAAGTCAGTGATTTCCAATCTTTTTTTATATCATGGCACACATAAACTAATTACTAAAATTATGTGGCACACAAAAAAAATATATTTTTGCGATCTGACAAAAATAGGTATAATTGTGATTCATTCACACTGGATGGTTATTATTGTGTCGGCTGTTGTCATTTTTTAATTTGGCAACCTAAGGGAAAAGAGGTCAGTGCCTCTGACTGAATAGTCAGGTATTGCATGTTATAAAAATTCTTGCACACTGATTGGAAATCTCTGGCCTATGTGGAAGAAACAGTGTGGACATAGCATGGAGATAGGGAGAGCACCAATAATTGGCCAGCTTATACTATACCTCATGGCAAAGAGGCAGAAGCTCAAAGCTTTACTCAGAAAAAGGGAATTCTCAAAGAGTTATACTTAAATTTCTTCAGGTGTGAGTTCCCATATCTGCAAACAACAACAACAACACAAAACAGAAAACAAAACAACAGGTAGGTTTCTATATTTTGAGACTTCCTCATTTTAGCTATTTCCCTACGAAGAAGTTTCAAATCCTGGCTTTACACTTTCTGACTCTGAGATGTTAAGCAACTGACCCAATCTTCTCTGAGCCTCTGTTTCCTTATCTGGATACCTCAACCAGGGTGTGCGTGAAAATTAAAAAAAAAAACAACACCACAAACCATAAAGCCTTATGATTTCTTGGAAGAGTACTTGGAACATATTGATATTTAAGTTCTTCCTGTGAGCTCAGTCTTCCGAGGGGGACAAAGACTGCTATGGCATCCCAAATGACCAGACTTCTTCGGGCCTGGGTATGATTGTTGATAAACAAAAGAGTCAGTATAGTAATCTATAGGGTGATCAACTATCCAGGTTTATCCAGCACTGGTGAATTACGTAGGTCAGGAGACTTTTGCTAAAACTGGAACAGTCCCAGGCAAATTAAGATGGTTGGTCCCCCTACTCTTGTTGGTTAAGAGTAAGGTTCTTGAGCCAAATCATCCAGGTTCAGATCTTAGTTTGCCATACCGTGTGCATAACCTGAGCAAGTTATGCAATACTCTGTGCTTTCGTTTCCTCGTCTGTAAAATAAAGACTAAATAATTATGCTAACCTCATAAAGCTGTCATGAGGGTTAAATAAGCCAGTATATAATGTTATCTATTATTATTAGTAGAAGATACTACTAAACTTTTTTTCTTTACCCACCCAACTCTAACTTCCTTAGACAACTATTAAAAAATATCTTGTTGGAAGGAATCGAATTAACTTCTACTTGTGTACTTACATATTCTCTATCTTCAGAGGAGGTTTGATGTGGAATGAGACCCTTCTCTAGGTATCTCTGTCATCATGTGCTTGTCCTCACACTTATTGCACTATGTGGCTTTGTCTTTTGCACCATGGGGTGCCGTGGAAAACTAAGAAGAGAATTTGGATGAAAGATGTGGTTTATTTCACTGGTCTTTTCCACCTCCCCTGCAGGGGGCAGTGTGGTCAGGTGGGAAGAGCCAAGGGCTAGGAGTCTGAACACTGGGCTCTGTCACAGGTTTGAGTTTGGCCATGGCCTTCCCCTCTCTTGGGATCTCAGTTTCCTAATCCTTTAAATGAGGGTGTTGGGTGGCATGATCCCCAAGATTCTTCTAGTGTGAGTGGAAACATTGCACAGACAGTTTCTTCTTTCCTGTTCCTTTCTCTCCAGCTCAGGAAACAGAGACATGAAAAGCAGACAACAGTCTTCTTGAATCTCCCAAAATGTCTCCCAATCCTAAGGAGCAGAATTCTGAAGCCTCACATAAAGGCTATTGTAGCTCTGCCCCCTCTAATTATGTCCCATTGAGGCCCCAGTTCCCTCCTGTCTGTAAAATGCGCTATTTAACATTCTCTCTGGCTGTGCCTCAGCCAAGGACACAAGCCATTGCACTCACTTCTGTTGATGTTTATGTTGAGAAAGTAGATAATCCTCACTGCAGTGACAAGTTGATTGAAGCAAGTAAAACCCAAATAGGGTTTAGAAGTCTAATTGCTGACAGATTCATAATGGCGTGTGAGCCTGGTGTCTGCCTGGCTGCCCTGCTGTTCAGAACAAAGTGTGAAGTTAAAGCGTATATTGTTTCTGGTATGAGATTTCCCAGCCCCAGAATTGTTTCTTTTCTGAATGGAAGTGTAGGGGAGACATGTGGCTTTCTAAATATTACATGGCACTTAAAATAGGAGAAAAAAGACAATCAGGTGGGATTTTCTAGTGAAAAGACAATGTGGAGATGGGTGCTGGGTAGAGGACTTTGGGTTCTTGTTGAATGTTGATGCCACACCCAGTGAGGCAAGTTACTTAACCTCTCTGACCTGTCTGTTAAATTGATGTGTTAGATCAATTGTTTATAATTTTGTTTTCTTATAGTAATTGCCTACTAAATATTTCTAAAAAGAATAATATACAATCAGATAAAAATCTGAATAGTTTTGATTGCAGGGTCCCTAACCTCCAGCTCTAATAGAAGTTATGCTTTATCGATCGATATCTGTATTTGTATATGAAATTATACAAAGTACATTGCAAGGATTCTCAAACAAATTTCTAATACTAGCTGTCCCTATATTGATAAGGAGGAAAGTGAGACTAAGTGTTGGCAAAAAGGTTATTTCACCTGCATCTGCATAGTTTTATTTATTATGTTAAAATGTTTGAAGTAAACATGACAAAACATGAGCAGCCATCAATTATAGGTGGTGGGAAACACAGGCATTATAACAGTTAAATACTTTTTTGTACTTCTACTTCTCTAAATTAAAAATAAAGTTGACTTAATATCTGTTGCCCCTTCAAATTCTAATATTTTGTGAGTTTCGTAAGACATCTCTTTGAACATCAGCTTTTTAATTTATAAGATAATAAAGTAGGTCTTGGTGATTCCCAAAATCATTTGAATCCCTAAATTCCATTTCTGGTAATAAAATAATTACAGGATTGTTAATTGACAGAGCAGACAGAACCTATTATTTTAAGCCAGTATTCTGGAAGATTATATTGAGACCCCTTTGAAAAGAAATGTGATGATATTATCTTCTTACCAATTATTTATAAATATATATAGTTCCCAAATGCTAATTTTAAAATCTAGCATGTGAATCATCTCCAGCATTTCTCTACCTTTGCAGAAATTACCACTATGATTAAGAGGAAAGTGTTGATTATTTGAGAGGAAGAATGTACTCTTGGAATAAAGTATGATTTGGGAATGAGGAGATCCAGGATTTTAGTCCTGCCTGTGGTTCTCTCTACCTGGATGACTTTGGGCAATTTACTTTAACCTCTCAGAGCCCTGGTTTCTTCATTTGTACAATGAATGAGTTGAACCAGGTAATATTTAAAATATCTTCTCTCAGAAATAAAAAAGTAAATGTTTACTTGCTATTAAAACCAGTCTGGGGAGAAAGATCAGAGGCAAGTAGCAAGAGATCAAGAACGTCATAGGTAGATCTCAGAGTGATTATAGTGATTATACTAGCTGTGGCCAATCTTAAGGTAATCTACAAGCCAAGGATACTGCAGTTTTATTTTAAGTGGAGTCATTCTTTTAGTCCTTCCTCTCTGGACTCTGATGCCACCTTCTCTTCAGCATGTGTCCTATATACAATTTTGGTCTCGTGCTGTCCTGGGTTCCCATATCCCTGTATCGTGAACATTATTTTTTCTTGATGCTCTGATTGTTCTCTAGGAATTTTTTTTTTCATTTTTTTATATATTTATTTATTTACTTATTTATTTACTTATTTACGTGCTTGTTTTATAGTTCATGATCTTTGTCTGGTTTCGTAACTACTTTGTTTTCAGAAGCATCTCTCAAATGTGCACTTAAGTAACTTCCCAGAATTTTGATGCTGAAAACCCTTTGGAATGGATAACTTCAAGTTTATCAGAAATAATACTTTTACTCAACTCATCAATTGTTATTGTTGGCTGGAGTTAACATGGTGTTATTCCACTTAAAGCAAAATATGGAATGTCTCTTTTCAAAAATAAACTTCAAGTGTGTTCTATAGTTGTTATATTACTTTGTCTTTTCATATCTTAATCTCACATCAATCTGACTTTGTTGGAATTCTCTTTTGAATTTATACTACTACTCTCTCTCCAGTAAGATGGTGAAAAGCTTCAGGCACGTTATGAGCTAATAAATTGACAGTTTCTAGATTAAAGCAAATGCAGAGACAGTGATTAAAGAGCTTCTACACCAGTAAAGTAAATAATAAGCACTCAGAGATTGTCCTTGGATAAAGGAACCCTGTGGGCATATTTCAAAGTCCATTCAGTGGCCAGGGGTTGGAGGGCTCTTCCAGAAGAA
This sequence comes from Myotis nattereri, assembly GCF_964212035.1. NCBI lineage: Eukaryota > Metazoa > Chordata > Mammalia > Chiroptera > Vespertilionidae > Myotis > Myotis nattereri. The sequence continues at coordinate 47,538,037 of NC_138077.1, forward strand.
GAACATACCATAAATCACTTGCTCTTCAGATTTTTTTTGTAAGGAGACAGAGACTTACAGCCATGACTCAAGCTTGCCAAGACTTTAAACTTTTGGTTCCAGGAAGTCTAAGGATTCTGAAGCTGAGACCACTGAGTTATGTTTCCACTATCAAAAGCCAACTGGACATTGATACTCCCCTGGCAACCTGAGGGCACTAAAATGGATGGTTCTCTACCATTCTCTATCAAGCATGTCCAACCCTTGGCCTATGGGCTGCATGCCACGTTTACTGCATGATTTTGGCCAGCCACTATATTATGGATAACATTGAACACTCAAAGGCATATGGTGGTCACTCCAAATCCAGTAAATACAATTTAGCCATTTTCAACATTGACTCCTTTTGTTAGCTTTTAACACTTGCCTTTTCAGAGCTGTTGATTTTTCTTTAATGAAAAGTCTCACCTTGATCAGTTTAAAGTGTAATGGACAGAAAATGGAGCCTGAATTATTGTCACTGTCGATGGACCATAAAGAAGACAAAACCTGCTGACAATGACAGCAGGGGGAAGTTCCGGTGATAGTGTATTTTCTGATCCACTGACAGTCAACACGTGTTTATGGATCAAACCTCAGGAAAGAAGATTGTGTTGGTGAGGGCGAGGAGGAGAGATGTGGTATTATCTTTGAGAGAGTCCACAAGTCCCTTACAGGGCCAACTTCTTGTAACTCTGCTCTACTGGGCTGCACACTTGTTCCTTTAGCCTGACAAACGCCTCCTCTGGCCTCTTTTCCTTGTTAATTCCTTTTTTTAAAAATTCAAATTGCTTAGCACCCACACAGCCCTGAACAATCTGTACTTATTTTTGTCCTATCCCTTATGATATACATTTGAACTTTTTCTTTTCAATCTACCTGGTTTGATTAGACATAAGTCATTAGGTCAGGGACTATATGTGTTTTTTTCACTGTTTAATCCACAGCTTCTAGAATAATGTCAGCCATGTGATAGCTGCTCAATACAGGGTTCCTTTCTCCCTACACAAAGGGTCTGGAAGCCTGAACATAATGAAAGCTTTTGTTCTACTACTAGATGCCGGTAAACGGGAGCTGACAAGTCAGTATCAAAATCACTGAAGGAGCAGTTTCCCAAGAAGGACCCATCCAAACCTCTGACTTCACATGAACAGGGTTTAAGAGAGAACATTGCTTTGTCCTGAGAGAGGCCTGGAATATCAACAATTAGACCATGGGAAAGAGAGGAGAATGGTGATTAGGTCTCTGTGCTAAGTGAGGGACTCGAAGAAGTATGATTTTCATTGTCTCTCCGGGTAATCCTCCCTTACATTTTCTCATGATTGCCTGCAATAAGATTTCTTAATCTTTTAAAGGGTTTAGAGTATGATCCCTTGAATGTATAATTATCTCCATTATTCAAAACAAAAAAGACACGTGTCAGTCAGAAAAAAAAATAAAATAAAATGTAGCCTCCAGCAGAAAACTCAGCTCAACTTCTCCCCCACTCTAAGATTCTTTCTCCCACCTCACCTCCCTTCCTCGTATGAAGTGTCCCACATCCCTGTTTCTGTGGGCTCGTAAATTGCAGCAGGAATAAAAAGAATAACGACAAATAGCCTATGGGTACCCTGGCCAAAAAAGCAGGCAGCATTCAGTTCAGACCAGAAGGTGACATGGTCCCATCATACAGTCGGGCACATGCTGAGCCAAAATGAGTTTGCCACACATGCCTTCATAATCAATTTCCATGTAGTTTTGATTTTTCTTCTCCTCTCCCTAGGGTACATTATTTGTTTATGCTCCTAAGACCCTCACACAGTGGCTTTGGTTCTGATGGCCTGTTCAGTCACTGGCTTGCACAGTCCCTTCAACTCCTGGGCCACGAGTATAATGAGAAAAGATGCCAGGTGAGGTTCAAATGGGTTTCAGTGTTGCCTCTGCCACATACCAGCTGTGTAGCATTGAGATGTTACTTCCTCTTGGGTTTTAATTTCCTTGTCTTAAAAAGAAGGAATTGGTTTATACCAGGGATAAATAACTTATTTTTTTCCAAAGGTCAAATAATACATATGTAAGGCCTTATAGGCCATCTGATCTATGTTGTATACACTCTACTGCTTAGTGCAAAAGCAAGACACAGACAATATGGATGAGTGTGGTGGGGCTCCAATAAAATTTAATTTGAAGACAACTGAAATTAGAGTTTTATATAATTTTAACATATCATGAAGTGTTATTCTTCTTTTGAAATTTTTCAACCTTTTAAGAATCATAAACCATTTTTAGGTAACCTGCCATACAAAGGCTTTTGCCAATTTCTGACGGACACGTTATTTCTCAAAGGAAGGTCTACAAAAGTCAAAGGGAGACCTGTGGCATAAATTCACAGCAGCATACTTGTTCCAATGATCTGATTTGCCTTTTTGTACCAGTATTAATTTACTTTGAATTTCAAATGCAATTAAATGTAGGTGTGTAATTTTTTTTGTTTATCAAAGGCAGTTTGAAAAGACTAAGAAAGATTTTGATTATCTCCAAAACCTTCACTTTCACACTCTGTGAGACTCTGAAATGGGTTGCAGCTAATCTTCAGCTTCTAGGATGATTCTGGGACACTATGGACCACACAACACTTGTTAAATTTTATTTATTCATGGCCATGACAGGGAGCTGAGGCATGAATAATACAAAAGAGTGGATAAAAAATCATTTATACTGCATTCAGCTTTCAAATACACCATGGATATTTTTTTCCTCTGAAGATTTACCATTCTAATCCCTTTTGCTGATATGAAAATGAGTTTGTATTACCTAAGCTCACAGTGGATTATGATAAAATTGGGATGGATTCAGAGGAGAGATGTGCTAGAAATGCAATAAAAGCATCACCTCAGGTTAAATCTTCCTCCTTGATGTCTCTTAACTTTCCCAGTTACTGAGATGTTTCTTTTCCACCAGTTCCTCCATTGCACCCTCTCATCAGAGCCATAATGCAGTCTTTTCCACTCTGACCATGTACCCTTTGCCTGACCCCAGTCCTGGGATTTCCCTGGCATTTCCCAGTGGCAACATACTCTCTTGCTCACCTTGGTTTGAGACAAGAACCTAAAAAAACATTATGTAATTTGCATAGTTTATCAATCCATAGGAAATGATTAATAATTATGTATTAATATTATTATTATTTAAGCCACTTTTACAATGGAGATCTTCCTTGGCTTCCCCATGATAGAGATGGAATAGCCTTGTATTCTGATATGCATTTTTTCATAGCATCCCATTTTTCACCCAGGAGGACATCAACACTCTCTAATTTGGCAGAGCACTATGACAGATGAATGCATTCTCAACTTGTCTAGCTGCCCCCTTCCTCATCTTTCTGGGCCTGCCAGTATTCCTTCCTAGTGTGTATCTCTAGGAAGGCTTGATGTCCTTTATGATAAGATGATTCTGCACAGGGCACGGTAATCACTACCTGAAAACCTGGGGGCCAAAAGGAGTTCTTGTGACTTGCACATGATTGGACAGGAGATAAATCAGATAGAAACAAGTTCTATTATTTTGCCTGGATGGGAGATTAATAATATAGGAATAAAGTATCCTGCAGGGTCTTCTGAGCATGTTTCTTCAAAACCTACAGCAAAAGAACCTGGAAGATTTCAAGGTTATGGAAATTCTGGATTATACTAGTAAATGCTTTTAACCCCTCCTTTCTGGGAAGGAATTCATTCCATTTTAATTTATGAAAAGCTGAATAATATTTTAAAAATTAATTGATGTGTGTACCTCCTTCTAATTTCTTGGATCCTAGGGGTATTCTCTTTAGCTTCACACCCTCAGGATAAATTATTACTACAGAGACTCCTGTGCAAGAAAGGAGGAAAGGTTCAACTTTTTAGTTTCATAATAGGTTTTCAAAGACCATGGCAGAGATGAAAACCTTGAGAAAATGCTGTGGGACTTGTAAGAGCCTAGGTTTTTTAGAAATTTATAATGAAGGTTCTGGCATGAATTGGTATTGACATAGCCACAATAAGCCTAGAATGGTTTTCATATTGAGCATCATAAGATTAAACTCTGGAGATAGAAAAGACATGTAAACAAACTTGTGAGAAACTGAAGAAAGTTTCTGAGGAAGTGACTCACCCCATTCAGCAGTTAACTTGAAAGAGTTCAGAAGTAAGTGGTTAAGTTTTACAATTCCCCAAAAAGAAGTGAACTGAGATTATGATGACCAAGAGGATGGATTCTGTCAAGTTCTAGGTACTTTATTCAGCACAGGAGAGCAGCACTGAACAAAAAATGGTACTGCATCACGTCTAGGCAGGAAAGTCCAAAGACATGCTTCAGAAGTGTTTGCAGCCTCAGAATGGCATGGACAGTATCACAAAATGCTCATGTATCTATTTGGAGAGCTCAGAGACAAGAGCTCATGGACTGGAAAAGCCTCATGGTCAGAAAAAGGCAATGTCAAAGCAGAATATTACGTGGGACATACGGTAAGAGACTTGTGGGATTCCAATCACAGACTATTGAGTTCTAATTGTGTGCCAGATAGTGTTCTAGCAATTTGGAATACACTAATTAAAAAAAAAAAAAAGATGAAAATCCCTGCCTTCATGATGCATTTGGTGATTCAAAGCAGAAAAGAGAAGGGAGAAGGAAAAATTAAAAAAAGCACTTAGGAAGTTGAAAAAAAATTATAGGGGAAAAATAAAATTGAGTGGACAGTGTTAGAGGGAGGTGATCAAGTTTGAATACGGAAATCAGGGAAGGTGTCACTTAGCAAAGACCAGAAGAGGGTGAGAAAAAGAACCATGGAAATACCTCAAAACACCCAGAGCAAAGCCTTTGAGGCAGGAGTATATTTGAAGTGTTTGAGGAACCAAGAAGGCCAGCATCTACATGCAGTGCAATGAGTTAGCAGTGGGCAGGGGAAGTCAGGGTCAGGCAGACCACATGCATCCAGATCTTTGATGTAAGTTTTAACTCTTACTTTTAGTGAGATGGGAAGCCTTTCACTATTTTGCACAGAGGGTTACATGGTCTGACTTTTAACAGGATCACCTTAGCTGTTCTGAGTAAAACAGTTTATAGGGTCTCAGAGGGAAGCAGAGACAGCAATAAGGAGACTCTTGCAATAATCCAGGTGAGATATGGTGGTGGCTTGAATCAGGGAGTGACAGTGTATATTAATATAAGTAGTTGGATTCTTGATGTACTGGGAAGATAGAAGCACAGCATTTTGTAATAGAATAAATGTTGCTATGAGAAAAAGTCAAAGATAAGTTCTTGGTTTTTGTCTTGTGCAACTAAAAAGGATAGAGTTGCCATTTCCTGAGTTTCAGAAGGCTGAAAGAAGAGAAGGTTCAGGGTTATGGATATCAGTAATTGATCTGGGATAGGTTAAGGGTGGATGTCTTTTCACTTTCAGGAGGAGGTCAACTATAGTGTACAAGTGGAGGGGTTGCTGAGGACAGAAGGCAATAGAACACATGGCATTGGCATTGTTAGATAGAAATACAAACATCTTGCAATGATATAGATTTGGCCTGATGTTTTCTCATGACATAAGCCTTCTCAGAGCTTAGATACATTCTTGCAAAGAAGACAGGAAGGTGAATTGGCAAAGTTAAAACGCATAATGACCAAGGTTCCCCAGGATGACAAAAAATAAGAATTCTTCCAGCTACCATGCAGAATGGGGGCATCAATAAATATTATATACAAATGTATTACACTTTATTTATCTGTTATCTCTGTTTTCTGTGTCAGATATATTCTGTGTGCTACACATTTTAACAGCATGGGGAAAAGGAAGGTAATGCAATGACTGTATGAGCTTAATATAAGAATACACTGAAAGTTAAATTTAGAAACAGAATAGAAAATACAAGACCAAGGAAAGAGATGTGGAGCTCAAGTCAATTGATGAAGGAGGTATGCAGTGGTCTTGATCTTGCTGTTTCTTCAGAAAACATCTAGATGGCAGCTCTTGAATCTAGGGACCAGACTCTTGAGTGTCATTGATAATCAGAGGAATCTCCAGGGGACATGACTGAAACTCTTTCCTATGAAGGAGTTACCTCCAGAAAAACAATAGAATTGCCTTATCATCTTCACATATCTGAAAGGATGGCATGAAGAATGGATTATCATTGTGCTCTGTGGCCCTACGTGATAGATTAGGACTAATATTATGGGAACTCTAGGTAAAATGATTTCAGAAGGTGAAAGCCAGTGTTGTTCAAAGATAGGATGAGCTGCTTTTAGGAGTTAGTGAGTTCTCTGTTAAAGGTGTTTTCAAACAGAAATTCCACAGCCATTTGGCAGAGAACTTTATAGAAAGGATGAAACATCAAGGTCCCACGCAAACCTGGAATTCAATTAGCCAATAATGGCACTGTGAAAATATCAACTGAAACAAATGCTGTCCATAAAGGCTCAGCAAGATATGGGAAGACCAAAAATAAGAACAAAATACATGAAGTCATTTTCTGTTTATATGCATTTGGCAAAGAAGAATAGTGACTGGCCACACAGTCTACCATAGACTTTCATTGGCTGATTTGATAGAAGGAATTTATGTTTATTTTAAACACAGAGACTTGACTATTGCCTAAATAAATACTGGATAATTTGGCCTGTAAAGCTAGTTTCAAAAGAGAATTCTTATTCTCACTTTTTTGTAAACATACGTAAGAAAAGAAAAAGAAAGTTTCTAAAGAAGGTTTTAAAGGATCAGAAGCTGGGATTGAAGAAGGGGCCACAAAGCTCCATTTTACTGTGGGGTGTCACTTTTCAAATGGTTCCTAATCACATTCCCAAGCCGTCTGGAAGGGCCAAATTGTTAGTGTTCTTAGGAGCAAGGCAGCTAAGTGATGACTGTCTCATGCAAACACACCTTGGTTTCAGCTGAGATCGACACAGCAAAATTATAGTCTCTGTGTCCTTAAGTTGCCTTCATATTTTTGAAAAACAAAAAGACTACAGTGATGCCACTAGGGCAGTGATGGCAAACCTTTTGAGCTTGGCATGTCAGCATTTTGAAAAACCCTAACTTAACTCGGGTGCAATGTCACATATAGAATTTTTTTGATATTTGCAACCATAGTAAAACAAAGATTTATATTTTTGATATTTATTTTATATATTTAAATGCCATTTAACGAAGAAAAATAAACCAAAAAAGATGAGTTCACATGTCACCTGACACGCGTGTCATAGATTCGCCATCACTGCTCTAGGGCATGTGTAGAACTTAGAACCAAGCTATAATCTCAGCTGCATGGCATCCCCCTTTGTGTCTGTAACTCAGAGTTTAGAAGTGGGGCATCATCTTTTTGGTCCAGAAAGTTCACATTTATTCATTCAGCAAGTTCTATTTTAGTACTTACTATGTTTCAACTGCTATGTTAGTTGTTGTGGGGATAGAAATTAATATGGGCAATGTTCAGGCCTCAAGGAGCTTCATGGGAATGGAAATCCAGGAAAACAATGAGAAGAGTGCCATGCTATGTGCTACAATAGAGGTGGAAATGGTAGTAGAGGTCGACTTCAGAAAGTTGATACAGGCCAACATTTAGAGGTAATTAGAAAGACTGTGTCTGGCAGAAAGAGTAACATGTATTACGTTCTAGGAGCATGGCAGAGTACCTTATGCTGGTTGTTATCTTATACTGGCTGGAGGAAAGTTTGGGTAGATGTAAGGAATCAGGGGTTAGAGATGAGGCCATAGGCCCTGCAGGTAGAATGGAGCCAGATCCTAAAGGACTTAGTGTGCTAACCCACAAAGATAGAATTTCAGCCTAAAAGTAATGAGAAACATTCCAATTTTATAGGGTTGTTAAAAATTAAATAAGATAATACATATGCAAATGTTTCAAATTCATAGGTGCTATAGAGGGCAGTGTGAAAGTGGGAGTCCTTTGGAGGCACTGGGAATGTCAGCAACCCATTATGGTCTCATTAACTGCTCTTATTTTTCCACATGCATCACACATGTTTTCATGCTTTAAAAATATGTTTATTGATTTTTTATAGAGAGGAATGGAGAGAGATAGAGAAAGAGAGAAAGGAAGAGATAGAGAAAGAGAAGAGAGAGAGAGAGAGAGAGAGAGAGAGAGAGAGAGAGAGAGAGAGAGAGAGAGATTAGAGAAATATCAATTAGTTGCCTCCCATATACATCCCACCTAGGTACTAAACCCACAACCTAGGTACATGCACTGACTGGGAATCAAACTCATGACCTTTGGCTGTAGGAAGATGCTCTAACCAACCAATCCACACCAGCCAGCGTTCACACCCTTTTTTAAATTTAAATATTTTGTTGTTGACATTATTACAAATGTCCCCTATTCCCCTCCCTGCCTTTGCCCACATCCAACCAGCCCCCATGCCCCTCCCTTGGCCCTCACCACACTATTGTCTGTATTCATGGGCTGTGCATATATGTTCTTTAGTTAATCCCTTCAAATTTCTTTATCCAATCCTCACCCCACTCCACCCCACCCCACCCCTGCCTCATATCCATGTATCCATGCCTCTGGCTCTATCATTAGATTCCACTTATAAGTGAGATTGTGTGATATTTGTCTTTCTCTGACTGGCTTATTTCACTCAGCATAATACTCTCCAGGTCCATCCATGCTGTCACAAAGGGTAAGAGTTCCTTTTTTTTTTTCTTTACAGCTGCATAGTATTCCATTATGTTTTCTTTCATTGTTACTTTGATTTCTTATTGAAATGAGTTCACCCCATATTCACCTTATCAAAACCTGCCTGTCCTTTAAGGTTTAAGTGTAATGGCACTGATTTCATGAAGGCCTTCCTAAAACCTACAGCCAGAATTAATTGTTTGTGTATTCTCTGCATTTCATCATCTGCTCTTTGTAATCTGTACTTTGTTTTGCCTAATATCAGAGTTCACTTTTTCATCTATTTATTCTGTGTGTGTGTGTGTGTGTGTTTTATTTTTAGTACAAAATGTATGGTTCATCTGTTATGCTTAAGACAGGGCATGGTAGTTGCTCACTGAATAAAGTAATGCATTCATTTGTCATTTTGTTCAGAAGTAGGTATGCAATGGCCTGCCAAACTACTAAGGGCTAAAGGTTTCCAGGAAGAAACTAGGCATGAAGTAGTTATATTTTTCTGAAACAATTACTATTTACCCATCTGTTTTCAGGTCATGCGCTTCTCCATCCTGGCATGTCCAGAAGAACATTTTTCTTGGATCCAGCTTTCTTCCTTTTCTCCATCACAGGAAAGAAGAGCCAAGTTGAAGCAGGTTGTGCAAAAACAGTTGAGGTGACAAGACCGGGTCATAAACATCACAAACCAATTATTTCCCGATTGTAACTTCCAAAACTCAGGAACTTCCTCATGGTCTGGTGTAAAAAGAATTCCTTTCTCAACAACAACCTGCTCCCATTACATTAAATAATAAAACCACCCAGAATCTTCCCAGCTCTGTGTTCTCAGTCAGGAAGACTCAGAAATCCCTAGAGCTCAATCATGCAAGGCTTATACAACCTCCCCACTTCATGAGCCTGGATGAGGCTCTTGTCATCTCTTTTCTGATGTTTGCACACCATCTCAGAGAGGTTAGTCCATTTGTTCAAGATCTCAGAGCTACTTATTAGGACATTTAAAACTAACTCTCTCAAATCACATGGAGCTAAAGTAAAGTTACCAGGCATTGTCTATTATTTTAGAGTTTCAATCATAATCAATTTCTTCTTTCTTCTCACTCAAGAGACCTGAGAGAATGCACGTGAACTTTTAAAAATGAATAAAGGGAAATTTTTATGAATCAAGGGGTTAAGACAATAAAAGAAGACATCGTTTCTGGTTTCCCTATCACCTAAAGTCCTGTTGGGTCAGGCTGTGTCTCATCCCAGCTAGAGTATTAAGTTAACTGCAAGCTGCTCAGAAAGTTGTATCTATTTCAAGGTCACAGCCTTGGCTGTGCCTTTATTTTTTTCATTTTCTTTTCTTTCTTTCTTCCTTTCTTTTTTTAAAAATATGAATTATTAGATGGGAGAGGGGTCCAGGAAGGTGGGGAGACAGAGGTAGAAGAGAGCGGGGTTATTTCAGGCTTTGCTTCTCTAAGCTTCCAGTGTCTGAACTACAGGACAGACGTTCCTGTTGTGAAACACTGGACCAGTTGTTGTGGTCTGAAGATAAACAACATTCCAGTAGTTCCCCTAGAGGCTGCCTGAGGGCTTGTGCTTTTTAACATTTGCCTGGCTCTCTGAGGATCCAGGAGCTGAGGGTTATTGAAGTACCTGCTGCAGCACACACAGCCATAGTGCTGTGGTCTCTGTGCTCTTAAACTGGATTGTGGTAATGAGCCCAGGGTGAGTTCTCTATGCCTTTGCCTGGTTGTTAAAATGATGAAACACTAGCTTCTTTTGTGCAGCTTTGGCTACCCCAGCTGTGCTGATCGGAGGTGGGTGAGCACAAGGGCACTTTGCCCTGATGTGCAAGCTTTCTGTCATTAAAGTTTGAGGCTGAATTAGGACTCACTTGGGTCATATGAGGGCAAGTTTGAAAATCAGATACCAGTTGTTGACAGAATCAACCTGAGCTTATCGTGAAAGAGTTGGACCTAACGTTGCTATACCCAATAGAACAAGCATTTCAAAAGAATTTCTCAAAAGTTCTTGGTTCTTATATAGGTAGGTATGGCTTGAAAGGGCATAAAACCACAACAAATGAAAGAATAGCTCAGACTTGCCTTTCATTTTATGACAGAGGATTTGAGGGATGATTCATGGACTGTGAATGCTAGCCCTGGTCCCTGGCTTAGGTCTACCTGCATACACCATCAGGGCCAATGGATTCATGACACCACATTCTCTTCGTTCTGGATCACTTTTTACAGGTCATCAATTGCACTTGTATCCATTGTTATCATTGTTCTCTACAGTCACCTACAAGACATACGAAGTGGGTATTAACCTCATTTTAATGATAAGAAATGGAGACTCAGGGAGCTAAAATAACTTTCTTGAAATCTTACAGCTGCTACCATTGTATAAATAACACAATTTTAGTTTTTTGTTGTCATTAAGTGTTATTGTATCTTGTGTATATGTATATATGAATTGCTAATTCAGTATGTTTAGAACGGCTATGACAGGCAGAAATCTAAAGTGGACCCTAGTGATACCTGTCCCCTATATTCTTTACAGAAGATATATATTTTTTGTTGTTCTTGTTGTGACAACAACTTTACTATCAGGTTATGGAGAGTGCAATATGAAACAGCTTGAACAAATATTCTGATTAAAAGTTTGAATGTGATATTTTCAATAAAAGTCAAAAATCATAAAATAGAAAGATAAATAAAAAATACTTTTCAATCATTAAAAAATAAATACAATATTAACACCTACATCGTCTTAAGAAAGCTTGGCATCTGGCAATGTTCAATTGTTGAACAGTGACATAATGGTAACAAATCACAGGAAACGGAGAAAATCAATAATAATGATCAATAGATTTATGCATGATCAAGTCATGTATTCCAATTAAAGAGAGCAACATCTTTAAGGTTAAAAAGAGAAGTAAATGTAATCATGGCAAAAATGCCTCCCATGTATCAAATAGTCTACAGTGTTGTTAAACATAAATGATTCCTTTTAATCTTTATAAAAATTCTGTGGTAAAGTGAGGGAGGCAACATGGAGACTATTATTTTCATTTTACAGGCATAAAAACTGAGGACCAGTCCTAGCTGGTTTGGCTCAGTGGATAGAGCATTGGCCTGCGGACTAAAGGGTCCCAGGTTCAATTCTGGTCAAGGGCACATACCAGGGTTGCAGACTCAATCCCCAGTGAGGGAGGTGCAGGAGGCAGCCAATCAATGATTCTTTCTCATCATTGATGTTTCTATCTCTCTCTCCCTCTCCCTCTCTGAAATCAATAAAAATATATTTAAAAACAAACAAACAAACAAAACAACAACAGCAAAAAAAAACACTTGAGGACCAGAGATAAAAGTGTTGCTCAAGGTTATATACATGAAAAAGAGTAGAGGTTGATAATCAACTCTTGCATTTGTAACTTTTCATTAGTGCTTATGAATAAATAGTTTAGCTTAGCATTTTATGACAATTTGCATGTCAAATTGTGTTTACAAATATATAATTACACTTTTGGTGGCCAATAAGTATGGACAGATGGGAAAAAAAGTAAAAGATGGACTCCAGATATTTTAGAGCAGTAGTGAAATAATTGCAAAATAATTTTGCTTGCCATAAAAAAATCAATGACATAATTCAATGTCTGTGTTCATAAAAACCATTATTTTCTCTTTTGTTTTGTGTTTGTTAGTTTTTTGCTTGTGTTATTTTCAGGAAATAGAAGTTCAGCATCTGTAAAATTTTCTTACGAAAAAGGAACTTTTTATTGATTTAAAAGTCAATGTAATTTAAGGATTAAATTTAACATAATTATGTATATTCTGTTTTGAAATCTTACTTTAATGTGTGACATGGACTCACTTTTTGCTTTGCTTTGACACCTAGAAGGAGTGTGGCATTCAGGGAACCAGCAGTGAGGGCAGTCATGACCCTCTAACTGAGGAAGCTGTGATAAAGGAGAAACAGGCATCCTCACTCCCCCCTTTAAACTGGCTAACCAGGGCCAATGGAATTAGCAGATGTCAGAGTTAAAGATCCCTCTGGGCCATATATAGACAGAAAAGCAAAAAGCCCAAGAAAAAGAGATACTTGTAGATTGTTCGGAAGAACAGTCATTCTGTGATTTCCACTCTTGGACCCCACTGGCTGTTCCAATATATATGGGATGCAATGGTGAGAAGAGAGAACATTGGGTATTACTCTATGGCCCTGAGCATAGAGAATAACCTCGATCCATTTCCTCAAGGGACAGGGGATTCTTCTATGACTCTCTATGTAATGACTCTCTATGTAAATCCATTTCCACGACCCTCCACTTGCTTAGCCTAAGGGAAACTTCAGTGCATTAGGGCTCAGAAGTTCTGTTTCTATACTTTTCACCTGTAAGACCAGTTCCTCACTCTTACATGGTCTCAGTTTTATCATCCTTTACCCTTACATGGAGTTTAACAGTTGCTACCATGACATATTTATGAGGGTTAAATAAGATGGGGGTATTAAGATTTATAAACCCTGAAGGACAGCATAGGTATTAATGATCACCATCTGTTCAGAAGGGGAGTATAGAATAGTGGTCAGAAGCTCAGGATCTGAAATTACACCAAACTTGTTTAAATGTTGCTTTTGACACTTACAAGCTGTTTGAATTCAGGCCTGTTCTATGACCTTGCTAAGCTTCAGTTTCCTCATTCTGAAATAGCATTAATATTATTTCCTACCTTCCTAATGGATTATTTTGAGAATTAAAATAGGCAGTGCCACAGTACTTGACACATAGTAAACAATCAACCCATTTTTCTATAACTGTTATTTTACTAACTGTGACTACTGTTCTCAAAGTTTGAAATAACTAGGTCTTTTTGGAAGTCCACCCTAGAATTCCAGACACTGAAGCAATTGCCTGGGTGCTCTTTTGAGTCAATCCTTAACTATTTTTGAGAATTTCATTAATCCCAAGGTTTAAAATGCAGTTATTTTTATAGTGGGCAGTAGGAGTAAAAATAGTCAAAAGGTTATTTTTTAGGTTTTTTTTTTAATGTTTTCTTCTGTGTTACCTCTAAAATTATCTGGGAGAATAATGAGCTTTTGGAGGGATCAGAACAGTTTGACATGTCACTACATTGGGGGTCTGTCTAGTCCTGGGTCTACTCCTAAGTCATTGTATCACCTGTCACCTTACATGTCTTTTCTGAGGATTCCAGTTCCCTATTTGGCAAAATGAGAAGGTAGGACTAGATTGCCTCTCTGAATAAAATGGAATTGTAGTCATGTTAAAGCATCTAACATAGTTTCTGGCACAGGATTAGTACTAAATAAATAATTATTATCACCCAATTTCCCTTTTAAAGACTTTTTAGTTGTAACATTCTGTAATTTTAGAATTGTGTCTTTTGGCAAAGTGAGACTTCACCTAGACATGCTGAAGTGTTTAATTCAGAGACAGAGCCTAGTAGAAAAGTTCCCAGGAAATAAGGAGAGGGTCTCTTGAACTTTTACAAACTTTTTTCTAGGCTACCTCTAAGATAGCTTCTTTGATAATAATTTTGTGACTTCCGTCCAGGGGAGGCCAAAACACTATTGCGTACAAAGGAGTATGTACTTTGAGTCATTTCCCCCAAAGTAGTGATCAATATCTTGGTGTCATGTAATGCAGAGTGAGCTATCAGAGTCCTTTGGAAACCAATGTGTATTAAAGATGGATTGATCTTCTTACTGAGCCAGCCTTTCAAATCACGTAGAGAACTGAACTTATAACCATCACTTAATTAATTTCTGTAATTGTTTCTACAACCAGATAGCTCCACTACAAATGGTATCTTTTAGAGCTGAAAAAGGACCTTCAGTAATCTTTCTAATCAAGATCCTCATTATATAGGAGAGAAAACTCAGGATGAAAGAGTAAGAGTGATTACCAGGGGGTCAGAAATCTTAGAAGAGGTAGCACTGGAAGCTAGCTCTCTCTGCTCATAGACACTATATCACCAACACCTAAAAACAATGTCAAAGGATAGAGAATAAGTTTTTCTTCATGATAAACTAAACTTTCTCCCACCAAATTTTCAAAATCTCCTCTATTTATTGATGTCCTACGGTTCAGAAAATTAATGAAAAATGTCTTGCATTTCTTAAATGAAAGGCACTGCAGAAAGCTAATGAAAATGACCCTGAGACTGAGGCTAATGTCCTTGCACTGAGTCAATCTCTGGTAGGGAGTGGGAGGTATTAGACACCATTTACTAACTGGAAACTCAATGAATGGATTTCAGGATTTTTGTCCTGTGTGTTTAGTTGGTCTGTTGCCCCAGGTGTTGGCAGTGCATGCTATACAGTTTCTTGCCTTTGTTGCCCCTGTGAGGATATTGCTAGTTCTTGGTAATATCATGGAATGGATCCTTAAGAACCCATAGGAACCAAGGTGCAAGGTTGAGAGGAGGCCTGTTGACTGAATGAAGGTGATGGGATTATAGAGAATCCTAAGGAAGCTGAGCAGTGTCACGCACATAGAACCCAGGTTCTCAGTCTTGAGCATACATCAAAATTACCTGGAAGATTTGTTAAAATACAGGTGTCAGTCCCTACCCTCAGAATTTCTGATTTAGTAGGTCTGATTGGGTCCAGAAAATTTGCCTTTCTATCAGTTTCCTTTGTGGTGCTGAT
This sequence comes from Myotis nattereri, assembly GCF_964212035.1. Taxonomy (NCBI): domain Eukaryota; kingdom Metazoa; phylum Chordata; class Mammalia; order Chiroptera; family Vespertilionidae; genus Myotis; species Myotis nattereri. Next base: position 47,553,345 of record NC_138077.1, read on the forward strand.
GCTACTGGCTTGGGGACTACACTTTGAGAGCCACTGGTGTACTGCATAGTGTGTTGATGCACACAGCTGATATCCAGCAGCTCACAGCTGATATCCAGTAATTTGAATGGAATATAAAGAATCCTGGAGACTCTCTCTGTAATGGGCTCTTTGGGCAAGGACTTCAGCTTTTTTCCTTTGGGTCAACTTGGGTCTTCCATGAGCTGGCTAGCATTTAGGAAGGCATTTGATATTCTGGTTTTAATGTAAACACTTCCCACCTGTCCCAAGTATGTGTATCCTTTTCCAAGAGCCTCAACATTTCTGACATTGATAGACCCCTAATCTCTCCTCCCCTTCTCTCTCTCTCCCTCTCTCGTGTCCAGCATCTGTTCTTTTCACAGCTGTGGCTGTTTCATTCTGTCTGCCTTTCTCTTCTTGTCCTCAACCTTTCACTACCCCTCCCCCCATTAGGATCAAAATACTCTGTTTTTATTTATTTACACCACAGCTGTCAGTGTTGTGTCTGGGTCACTGCAGTGCAACTTGCAAGGAAATGCGATCCATTGAGAGTCCTTAAAACTGCAGATACTTGTAGTAACCAATGTACACACACTCAATAACAGACACCTTCCTCAGGCCCAGGGATGATCTGAAAATGGATGGCTTAGGGTTGTGTGTTGGGGTGACCCCAGGAGGAATGAAGCCTCGTGGTGCTTGGAATTTACACCAGGCCATTTAAAGGTATTGAACAAACCTTAGTTCTAGAAAAGGAGATATAATTGTTCAGTGGAAAGAGTTCTAAATTAAGAGTCCAAAAACTAAAGTTCTAATTCTAGCTCTGCCACTAATAAGCTGAGTGAAAAAAACCTCCTCCATCCTTAAATTGAAAATAGTAGACTTGATAATTTCCAAAGTCTCATCCCTAAGGGGTATAAGTTATAGACATATGGCAACTCCATTGAATAATTCCTAATTGGTGGTTCCACAAACTAAGAGATCCCAGGTTGGGTTCTAGGGAGTTTCCAATCTTTCATTGAGTTAACTGTAAAACTAGAAAGTATAAGGATTTAAGGCAGAGTTACTGGAACACTGGAAGCAATGCAAATCAATAAATTTATCAATGAGAATTTATTCAGCAAGTAATATGTTTAAAGGCAACTTGAGAGAAACAACCTGACAGCCACTACTTTCACCAGTTAAGGAAAAAAAATAAAGATAATGATATGAGATAAGAATGTATGTGATGCAGAATGAAAGTGACCAGACTCTGTGAGTCTTGCTGTCATGTATCTTTCATGTCCATGTTCCAGACTAAACCAGACTGAAGAATAAGTAGTACAGAGTCATGGCAATAGCAGTGGGGAAATGACCTAAAGTGTGAAATGAATGAACTGCCTGGTAAAAGTTTTACTTTATTTGCACTGATTTCTCAGATTCACTAGGTAATCATTCTGGCAAGTGGTCAGTGTCATATTGGTTAAAGAAAAAAAAAATCATTAATCCTTACCTGAAGATGTTTTTTAATTGATTTTGAGAGAGAGAGAAAAAGAGAGAGAGAGAGAACTATCCATTGGTTTCCTCCCATATGCACCCCAACAGGGGATTAAATCTACAACCTATCCCCTGACCAGGAATTGATTCCACAACCTTTTGATGCATGGGACTTTACTCCAACCAACTAAGCCACTAGCCAGAGCAAAATCATTTTTCTTAATATCCAAAGCACAACTCTGTGTAAACCTAATTCATTTTTGTTCTTAGTGCCTTCATATTTTTGTTAATAAATGATAACACCAAAAAAGATTAAAAATCACATTGGGTCATAATTCATTTTTAGAGCCAATTAAAATTATAATACACAATCATACCCTCTTTTTCATTTGATTAATACAATAAACATAGATGGTGGTGAAGTAATCACTGTTATTCTCATTCTTAACATTAGAGAATCAGATTGGATAATGGATTTTGCTAAGTTTATACATATGTGTGTCCCCTGAATGTAATGAGAGATATCACCAAAATACAGACTTTAATTTTCATTAATTACTTTAAAAACACTTAATATGTCTAGGAAACAGACTTACCTGGGTATGTAAGATAACTGAGATAAATTTCAGTCCTAAAAGATAAATTCAATAGAGGAGGTCAAGTGTGTAAACAAGTGGGTGCAACAATGAGTTACAGGTGCTGTGATAAAGGTACTTAATATAGGTGCACAAAGTTGGAAACTTCAGGAGGGGAAGTCAGATTTTATTCTCTTAATCTCTAAATATGAAGGGTTTCTGACCGTATATACAATGCATTTTATTATAATCCTATTTCTTAATATCAAACAATTCAATATTTATGGTACATACAAGAATTTATGTGAATAAATGCCTTCCAGAAATATTGACTATGATGCCCATTTTTGTGAAACAAATGCTACTTATCACTTCACATGAGTTATAAATCAAAAGTATTTCCATAGTGATAAACATCTTAAAATATGATTTTGAAAACATATGCTGACGAAAGAGTAAGGGTGTTGCCTGTTTCAAGCATCTGTGCAATATTAAGATTATTGGTTTACAGCAAGCAGGCACCTTTCCTTCACAGGACCTTCACTATATTACAAAAACTTTTCAACTTAAGGGTTTCTCACAACATTTTAGTCATTATCCCCCCCTTAATTGTTTACCCTTCATTTTGTGATTTCCATGTTGGTAAACTCCTGGCCCAGGAATTCTGCTGTGAATAGAGGACATTTCAATAGGGGGTTATTTACTTTTAATATTATTTTTAAGTTTTTTTACTTCTTTCAGAACTGAATGTGTATAATTGTTATTCTAGAGCATTAGGGAATAATCTCACAAAGGTTATATAGAGTCTAGTTGTTTGTAAAATAAATCAATAAGCCTGGCTAACATTTCCTCGTTAATTTCTTCCAATGAAAGATTTGTTGTAAACCTTATGTGACGAAAGAATCTTTTACTGAGGATATACTAGTATGGAAAATTCCTTTAATATATACTGATTGAGCAAAAACAGCTATGCTGGGCAAACTGCTGGAGCTCTCACAGAGGACTTAGGAATTATTAATTAAGTCCCTTAATTTTAGAGAAGTTTAGTAGTTACCATAACTCACCGTACAATTTCTAGGCAGAGATGGCACTAATATACTGATGATTTCCCTACTTAGAGACTAGTTTTCTATAACTGACATAAGGTCAATGGCCTTTTCAAGCAGGTAATTTTCTTAAATACAAACATTTTACCACAGATGTGGTTTAATCATTGGTGGTTTTTTAAAAATATGTTTTTATTGATTTTTATAGAAGAGAAGAATGGAAAGGGAGAAAGACATAGAAACATCGTTGAGAGAGAAACATCTATCCACTGCCTTCTGCATGCTTCCTATAGGAGATTGAGCCCACAGCCTGGGCATGTGCTCTGATTGGGAATTGAACCAGCGACCTCTTGGTGCATCGGATGAAGCTCCACCAACTGAGCTACACCAGCCAGGCATCATAGGTCTTTTAGAGACTTCTAATTCACCTGATGTTGTACCAAACCTGCTGAAGCTACTAGGTAACAATGATACTCATGAACTTCAATCAGCTATTTGCAGAGTTCCTAAGCAGTACATTTTTCTATAATGTAAATCATTCCCCATTAGTTTGATGCTGATACTGTAGATCAAGTGTCTATACATAGATATCTATAGCACAAAAATCCCTGATTTGTAGATCGGTGAAAAATCCTACAAATAATTTTCTAGGAACCCTTAAGCAAGTCCCTCAATTTCTCTAGGTCCTCATTTTATCTTTAGTAAAATTATTAAACTAGTTTAAGGATCAATTATTCCTGATATTTTGATTCTATAGCTCAAATTTGGCTACTGTATTTTCAGGATAATAATGATAAGATAAATTACATTTATCTTAAAGGGAATTTCCTGTCATACATATTTTAAATGGCTGTGTCTCATTGTTTATTGATTTAAGAGCGTTATGTTGAATTCTTGTTTTGTTTTAACATCTATAATAATAAAAGCATAATATGCTAATTAGATTGGACATCCTTCTGGACATCCTTCCCAGGCTGCTGCTGTGAGGGAAAATTTTGTGCATTGGACCTCTAGTGTTTATATAGTCTCATGTATATATGGTAATTTGGAGTTTTGTTTACCAAAAACTAACTGTCCTGTGAAAGAAAATGGCAATAGAAAGTAGTCTTTTTAATAAGAAGCCAATCCATTTAAATCTAACTATGAATAGCTTGTTAACACCTCCATGTTTTTGTTTATGAAACTGACAGAATTTTAGCCTTGGGTGAAATCAGCTCAATACAAAGGGAGAGGAATGTGGTGGCCTACACCAACCTTGGAGAACGAACTAAAAATTCTTAAGTGGCCTGAAGCTGGAATGGATTGCTTTGTGAATTCTTTCCATATCCAATTCTCATGATTGTACAATAACTCTACTTCCTGAACATAAAAATAGGCTGCCAGCAGAACTGTGGAATGGTGACTCCCTTTCACCCCAAGAAGGATGATTCTCTGTGAGGTGAGCAGCCCACAAAGCTGGACAGGTCCATTTCCCAACTGGATTTACCTTTTCTCAACTCAAGTGAAACACCACCATCTAACTTTAAAAAAAAAAAAATCATATAATAGTTGAAGGACTGATATGACTGCAAATACTGAGACATAGTGGACACATTCTTGGAAGTGAAAGGTACTCTAAAAATACAAATATCATTGACCTGGCATCAAGAGGCTCTTGCTCCATCCCTTCCTTCCCCTCCCCCTGCAGTCTGTCTTCAGTAAAAGTAGCATCCAAATATAAAGTAGATGGGTCGTGTCCCATTCCATGGGATCTTGAAATGTCTGTACTTAAAACGGGATAAAGCTAAAGCTGTGTTTTAAGTGTCCTAAACTAGGGCACCAAAAGCAGCTGCTCTTATTTCCAGCTGGATCTCTCAGCCTGGCAGTGAGGAAGGGCAAAACAAGAGTTACCGTGACAAATTCTCATTTCCAGGCGTTTGGAGATTCATCTGTGTACATTGCTGAAGGCAAAAAGCCGACAAGTTCAAAGCAAAACAAAACAGAAGCGACTCAGAACAGTAATAAAAAAATCATTCCAACGTGATTCATTTGTAAAGGAAATCATCCGTTTAAAAGTGTGAGTAATAACATAGTATGATCTGTACTATTCAAAATGACAATTTTTTTATAGCTCATTCAACTCTGCTGCTCCTGATTTTTACAGTGTTTTATACTCAGGATGAGGAGACACACAGGCTAACCTTTGCAGGTAGATTTTGTTGACAATATTTAAAAACTAGGTACGTATATCTCTATAGAGGATTGAACCAAAATATCAGCCTTTATGTAATGAGGAATGGCTTATATTAGGGAAAAAATTCATCATTTTCTTTATTACCAGTGCCTACCACTTATTAAGATTATACCTTATATTAGGTATTGTACTAAAATCTTTGTTTATGTATTTCATTTTTACCCCAAGCATAGAAATAAGGCAGGATTAGTGTCATTTTATAAATGTGGGAAGCAAAACTCAGAAACATTAAATTAATCATGTTTACACAACTAAATAGTGGTAGATCAAGGATCCAAACTCAATCCAACTATGCTATAAGTCTGTCTTAAGAAATTGCATGCAGGAAAATAAATTGAAATTATAGCTGATTTTTTCTACCTCAACCTCAGTACTTCCTCAAACACTATGATGCTACTCACCCAAAGTAGGCACATCTGAATTTATTGACTAAACGAGATAACAGAACAACATGAGCAAAAAAAACCTATTATTTTGATTTTTGAACTTCAAAATTATAGTTCTTGACGAGTGGTAGACACTAGCTCAGGGGTGGGCAAACTTTTTGACTCGAGGGCCATAATGGGTTCTTAAACTGGACCGGAGGGCCGGAACAAAAGCATGGATGGAATGCTTGTGTGAACTAATATAAATTCAAAGTAAACATCATTACATAAAAGGGTACGGTCTTTTTTTTTCAATAGTTTTATTCATTTCAAACGGGCCGGATCCGGCCCGCGGGCTGTAGTTTGCCCACGGTTGCACTAGCTGATTGTACTAACTCCACTCCCTTTTCCTCCTAGTACACAGCCCAATGTTATTTCCCAGCCTTCTTTGCAGTTAGGTGTTGCCTGTGAGTGGAAGTGATGTGTACCATATCCAGGCTGGGGCATCCTATACAATAAAGAGGTAATATGCAAATTGGCTTTCATACCCTCGCACAAGATGGCCACCCCCATGTGGTCACAAGATGGCCACCACAGGATGGCCGGCAGGGGAGGGCAGCTGTGGGCGATCAGGCCTGTAGGCGAGGGCAGTTAGGGGGGACCAAGCCTGCAGGGGAGGGAAGTTGGGGGCAATTGCGCCAGCAGGAGAGCAGTTAGGCATTGGTCATCAGACTGGCAGGCAGAAGCAGTTAGGGGCAATCAAGCAGGCAGGCAGGCAGGCGAGCAGTTGGGAGCCAGCAGTCCCAGATTGTGAGAGGGATGTCTGACTGCCCTTGTGGGATTGGGCCTAAACCAGCAGTCAGCCATCCCCTGAGGGGTCCCAGATTGGAGAGGGTGCATGCTGGGGTAAGGGACACCCTTCCCCCCCCCCAACCCCCCCGCTCAGTGCACGAATTTCATGCACTGGGCCTCTAGTTGAAGAAATGAACACCTCACATAAGATAACCCATGCTCCATTTCCCTCCAAGCTAGCTGGCTCACTGGAATGAGTAGACTTTGCTTGACAAATTGAAAGGTACAGGATATGTTAGACACCATAGAGACACAAAGATAAAGATCCTCGTATTTGTATCACTGAATGAATATATATATATTGCACACTTGAAATGTCTAATAACTATTTTGCTTTTCAATAATTTGTTTGAATTGGGATCCAAACAGGAAGGATTCATTGTTATTGAGTGTGGTGTTAGAAAATCAGATCTTTTGGTCTTAGAAATTTTTTTTTTTTTTTTACTCATTACAGTATTATTATATTTTGCTTTTTAAAAGAATTCTTATAATTTAGAGATTACCTAAATGATCCCAAAGGAAATGATATAACTTTTGGGATTTTCTTAAAAATGACATTGGTAGAGAAAGGACAGAAATATAACCTTAAAAAAAATTGATTTTGAGTAGATTATTGCTGAAGTTGGGAAGTGGATATATGAGGGAAACTTTTTATTTTTTTTATTTTTGTATATGCTTAAAATTTTCTATAATTAAAAAGTTTTATTTTTTTTTGTTTTTTACAAATATGTTTTTACTGATATCAAAGAGGGAGGGAGAGACAGAAACATCAATGAGAGATAATCATTGATCAGCAGCTGCCTCCTGCTTGCCCCCCACTGAGGATCAAGACCACAACCAGGGCATGTGCGCTGACCTGGAATCAAACCATGACCTCCAGGTTCATAGTTCAATGTTCAACCAATGAGGAACACTGGCTGGGCATGAATACAAAGTTTTTCTTTTAAAGGAGAAACAATTTCTTAGGTTGTGGAGAGAACTGAGTCACAAAGCAATATATATGTAGATATCAGACCCTGAAAAAATTGTGCTGCCACTTTTTCTACCCCAGACCAAAACCTTAGGGAAGATAATAAAATCCTCATGTAGATTTGTAGAATTGGAGAACTGAGAAGCCTGTGCCTTGCTTTCCAGGAAAGTATGGACAAAAAAACACACACAACAAAATCCATTGTGGAAATAACTGCATGGTGTATAACTGCAAGGCAAATAAGGCCTTGTCCTCACAGAGTCCCTGTGTGGCCCAGGGACAAAGGAAACACACAGAGAGAAACCGATCTCTTGGTTATGAGAATGAGGGATGACTGAGCAGTGATCTGTGTGGATCTATGGACATAAATCAAATTAATGTGGGTAACTCAGTGAATGGTTAAATGACATCAGAGGACCAGATGCTTCTTGATACCATAGCATAAATTCAATCTTTAGCACTTAGTCAGTGGTTGTCAACCTTCCTAATGCCACGGCCCTTTAATACAGTTCCTCATGTTGTGGTGATCCGCAACCATAAAATTGTTTTTGTTGCTACTTCATATCTCTAATTTTGCTACTGTTATGAATCGTAATGTAAATATCTGATATGCAGGATGTATTTTCATTGTTCGTGACCCACAGATTGAGAACCGCTGACTTAGAGGGAAACCAGGAATTAGGAGAGGCACCCTAAAGTGACTAAGATTAAGTTTTCACCACCTAGTAGAACAGGAATCCAACATATACAACAGGTTAAATTACATAAAAATAAAGAAAATATAAAATTCTTCCCATCTGCATGTTTGAATTACAATTAACATGCACTACAATTATAGTGCCTTCCAAAAACCCAATGATTACTTCCACCACATATAAATACCCCAGATGAAGCTCTAAACACACTCCTTGTTTCTTTCTTTATTTTTCCTCTTCATTACCTTCAACTCAGCCATTTAAATCAGTTGAGCATTGAAATTCTTAATTCCTATGGAAAATTCTCTTCCTGGGAGATGAGAACTCTGTGTTCTGCTAATGACAATTTGTGTGACAGGCTGACATAATTTACCTTTCTTAACCTAAGTTACTTCTTCAGTGAAATGAGACTTTGGCTCTAAACCTACATTCAAATTTTCTTTTTAAGACTGCAGTTTTGTTTTGTTTTGTTTTTTTGGGGGGATGTTGTTTGCTTATTTTGTTTTGTTTTTGTCCTCCAGGTTGCCCAAAATGGAAGACTGTACAGTATGGATTCACTAGTTGACACCATATAATGAGGTTGAGAGGATCCTAGTCTCAGAATTTCTCAAGTTGGATTAGGGGTTGGGACAGAAGTTATCAGTATTTTATGTCTATAATTTACTGGGAAAACCATAGAGTGACAAATTTTAAATATTAGAAAGAATCTCATCTAACACATTCTCCTTTGACTCAGAGAGACAAAGTTATTCGTCTGCTCTTATAAGAGATAGTGATAGATCCAGGCTTTGAACTCAAGTTTTTGGATTTCTGGTTCAGTTATCTTTTCACTAGTCCTTCCCCTCAAATATAAAGCCAGAGGTTTCAGCACATCTATTTTGTTATTCTATTACAGATCATATATACAAAGCACTGTGAAAGCTTCTGTACAGACGATGTGAGCTACTGAAAGGGGGTGGGGTTCCTATTTGGGAGAAGGGAAGGACACTCATGTTAGTTAATTATACCAGATAATGCAATTACAAGTGAGTTTTGATGAGAGCTTTCTTAGAGGCCTTAAAAAAGTGTTTGGAGCCCTGACCAGTTTGGCTCAGTGGATAGAGCGTTGGCCTGCGGACTGAAGAGTCCCGGGTTCGATTCCAGTCAAGGGCATGTACCTTGGTTGTGGGCACATCCCCAGTAGGAGATGTGCAGGAGGCAGCTGATGGATGTTTCTCTCTCATCTATGTTTCTAGCTCTCTATCCCTCTCCCTTCCTCTCTGTAAAAAAAATCAATAAAATATATTTTTAAAAAAAGTGTTTGGATATAAAGTTGAAAAATAACATAATTCTGGGAGAATAGGGTATTTGAATTGTGCTTTGCAATTTGGGTAGACATTTGTGAAACGGGATGGGAAGAATTGGGATATATATATATATATATATATATATATATATAGAGAGAGAGAGAGAGAGAGAGAGAGAGAGAGAGAGAGGAAAGCATGGGGAAAGTCTGAAAGACAAAAAAAATGTAGAGTATTTGAAGGGAAATCTCCATTCCACCAATAGAGCCAGAAGCATGGAAAGGCTAGAGATTAGACCTGGGGTTTGGACTTTCCCATGGAAGAGGCAATCTGAGTTATCAGTAGGAAGCTAAAGGGAGAAGGCAATTATGTCAGTGAGCTCTGTGGACACAGTTTCTTACAGTCCATCTTGTAGTTTTAAAGAGACTTGCAGTGGACAAAGTTTACTGGATCCCAGTTTGGAAAAACATGTATGTTGTTTGCATCTTTCCATGCAGCACACCCAAGGCTGGGAAAGTTATAGGGAGGAGCTTTCTCTGAGTCCCTGAAGTTAGCTTAGCTTCATTGGAAACATGAAGGTTAAAATTTGAATTCAACTGGGGACCAATTTAGAACTGGGAAGATGCTGGCTTCAGGCCAGAACTCAGAAATATGATGGTAAATTAGCGTAAAGTGGTTTAAATAGTTTTAAATAAAAACACTTGCCCATAAGAGCTCCAGGGCTCTGTAAGGCCTGAAATAATTCACAGGTTTGCATTTCTCCACTGACAGGAGCAGCTGACATTGTATATTCTGCTTTTTCTCCTGAGGGCTCATTTTAAACCTGTCTAACTTTTACAGCCTGTAAAGTTTAGCTATTCATAAGGAAAACCAATGCTCAATTCTAAAGAAAAGGAGAATAGGTTCACCAGGCTGTAGGGTTCTTGTCAGTTCCCAGCTGGATTGCCTGGCCTTTACATGTGATGGTACTTACAAATAACTATTGTCCTAGGGGAATCATTTAGGTCAAGGAAATATAAAAATAAATGAAGTCTGTTCACTTTCTGGTGATAACAGCTGATTCTGTAAAAGTTTCCTCCATATGCTGTCACTTGAAATACTAAGTTTTTAAGAGCTCTCGCTGTGGATCCTAATACCTAGACGCTAGCGCCTTTTTTACTACTTTCTAGACCTTGGCAAACTTTTAACTTCTCTAGATTTAGTTCCTTCATCTATGATATGGAGATAGTAATAGCTACATCATAAAGCTGTTTTAAGGATTAAATGATTTATTATGTTAAATAACTTAGAATGGTACTGACACTAAGCATCTAATGTCTTATATATGTATTCAATATAATAATTATTAATTAATGTATTTGCATTAAACACGCTTTTCTCCTTGCCCCTCATACTGCAACTACACTGATTATCACCTCCTTTCTTCTTCCCAGTCTACCCAGGCATGTTCCCATCTCTCTTATATATATATTCTTTAAAATCTGCTTTATTGATTTTAGAGAGAGAGGAAGGGAGAGGAATAGAGAGATAGAAACATCAATGAGAGAGAGAAGCATTAATAAGCTGCCTTTTGCCTGACCCCTACTGTGGATCGAGCCTGAAACCCTGTGCATGTGACCTGACCAGGATTAGAACCAGGGCTTCCTGGTTCATGGGTCAATGCTTAACCACTGAGCCACATCAACCGGGCATGTTCCTATCTCTTCTGCTTGAATAAGTTATTCTGATGAAACAAAATTCCCTCATTTAACCTCTTGTTGAAATGTTTTCATTCTTTTTTTATTTTTCGGTTAATCCTCACCCAAGGATATTTTCCATTGATTTTAGAGAGTGTGAAAAGGAGGGGGAGAGACAGAAAGAGAGAAACATCGATGTGAGAGAGACACATCCATTGGTTGCCTCCCACACCCATTCTGACTAGGGCCGGGATGGAGCATGCAACCGAGGTACCTGTCCTTGAACGGAATAGAACCTGGGACCCTTCAGTGTACAGGCTGACGTTCACTCCACTGAGCCAAACTGGCTAGGGCAGAAATGTCCTCATTCTTTAACCTTTGGTTCCTGTGGCATTTAATTTATGGAGTTCTCTCACACAAAGCCCTCTCCTAACAAACCCTAGCAGACTTAACTACAATTTTCTCACATAACATTTTCCGCATTGCATCATCCTTATTTGTTTTCACTACTTCAGTTTGACCTTCTTAAGTCACAAAATTGTGCCCTTTAGTCTCCTCTTTCCAGAGCCTTAGGGAGGGTTCTGCTTCAAAAACATACTATATGTATAGTCATTGAGTTAATTAGTTAGATATCACTGTGCATATGGATACCAGAATAAGTAAAATCATCAGAAATCATAAACATTTCAACAAATGAGTTAATGTATGTGCCATTAACCAGGAATTGAACCTGTAACCCTGTGGTGCTCTGGCCAATTCGCTAACTACCTAGAAACACCAGCCTGGGCTCTTTTCATTTCTTAAAGTTTTATAGTTTCTAGCAACAAATGCCCTTTATTAAACTTCCAAATGTTGAGGTGCTTGTTTCAGGAGAGAAGGAAAAGATCTATGGGACATCAGAGAGGAGCAAAACATCGTCGTATACCTGAGGAATATGAAAGGGTTTACTGACGAAAAGGAAGGATAAATGGCTATGCGGATTGCAGGGTTGAGAGGTGTCCCTGAGGAATTGGTTCTAGAAGTGATTCTCTGCTCTGCGCTTTCTGGGTCCTCAGTGCCTCTTGGCCACATTCTTTGCATTCTTACTCCCTGTCCTCCTGACCCTGTCAGTAGGGTCTTGAAGTCTCCATCTCCCATATCAGGAGGGTAAAGGTGAGGTTTTTCCAAGCATTCCAAATTTAAGCACATTTCCCCACACAAACTTGTTTGTTCTTGACTGTCTGTTACTGTAACTATTTTTTTAAAAAATATGCTCATTGAATTTAGAGGGAAGAGAGAGGGATAGAGAGAGAAACATCAATGAGAGAGAAACATCAATTGGTTGACTCCTGCACACCCCCAACTGGCGATTGAACCAGCAATCCTGGAATGTGCCCAAATTGGGAACCATAGCAGTGACCTCATGGTTCATGGGTGGATGTTCCACTACTGTGCCACACAGGTCATGTCGTTATTGGAACTATTTTTATATAATGTTATGGTTGCATTATAAATTAGCATTTTGTGGCATAAACCTGGGTCCTTAACCAACATATATGCCATGGTTTCCATAAGAAAATGATAACTCAGTTGCAAATTACTGCTCAGCCTCTCCAGTGAGAAAGACTTGAAAATAATTTTCTTCAAATATGACCTTTCAAATCTAGGATAAGAGGCAGACAAATAATGAAGGCCCAACCTAATCTTGCTTTGGTGCTTGATATCTCCTGAGTCTTAATGGCTTAATCTCCCCAGCTTCAGTTTGCCCAATAGCAATGGGAGATAGAATATTTCCCCAATGAGTTGACAGGGACATGCCAAACTTCTTCTAATAATTCTTATGTTTGATTCTGAACTCAGGCCATGTTGAATTACCAATTCTCCAAGAGAGTCATGCTGTCTCACACCTCTGTTGTTATAATCCCTCTGTATCTTTGAAGATTTAGCTCAAACACCATTTTCAGGAAAACCTTTCTAAGTAACATGCACAAGAGTCACCCTGGAGCTTTCACATGCCTTGTCCTTATCACTATTACAGCACATATCTCACTACATAACATGTGCCAATATACTTGCCATCTCTCACTTTTTGAGAACAGGAGCCTTGCTATTTGCTGTTGTATACTTGAACATTTGCACATCTCCTGGCATGTGGTATGTGGAATCAATAAATATATCTTGCATAAATGAATAAATGTAAAACAATAATAAGCTTAGGATTTTTTTTCTGCAAAAGCAGCTCTCTTTTTTCACTCTGTTCATGTAAAGTGATGCTCAGCTTACCTGGGCCAAGCATGCCTGGAGCTGGGTGAGTAATCAAAGCTGCTTCATGTCCCAGAACTCATTAGCAGGAGCCCTGTAGGGTGAGACCATACTCCTTCTCCCTCCTCCTCTCCCTGCAGTCATGTTGACAGAACTTGGGAGCTATGGGGAAGCGCCCAGAGCCCACACCCTTCTTTCAGACTGCTGCTCACCCCTTAGGCGCAAAGTGTTCCGATGTCTGAGTCAGCCACCCCTGCCCATCCACATGCCTGGCTACTGTCCAAGGCTCCGATAAGAAACCACCCAGGTGCTCAGCCTCAGAAGGCTAACAGAGACCAAATTAACTAATTGCAGAATAGAACAGGAAGCAAGCCCTCACTGAGAATTTTAAGACCCTGCCGAGTCTCTCCACCTATAAGCTGTACAGCCTTTGGCAAGTCACCTCTCTCTGGCACTAGTCTCATTATCTGGGGAATAAGTGGGTTAGGGCTAAATGATCTCTAAGTTCTTGTCCAATTCTCGAGTTCTATCATCTAAAATAAAGGGCAAGTTAAGCATTTATAATACCTGAAAAGATATTTCTACTTGCCTGCAGCAACCCTATCTCCATGGGCATGTCCAAAAAGGACAACTCATTGGGCTGGTGTGGCTCAGTGCTTGAGCATGAACCAGGAGTTCATAGTTCCATTCCTGGTCAGGGTATATACCCGGGTTTCAAGCTTCATACCCAGTAGGAGGTGTGCAGGAGACAGCGGATCAGTGATTCTCCCTCATCATTGATGTTTCTATCTCTCTCTCCCTCTTTCTTCCTCTCTGAAATATATATATATATATATATATATATATATATATATATATATATATATATATATATACAACTCAGACTCACTGCTGATAAAGGGTTAAATGCTCACAGGAGGATTGCTTTTAAGGAAACTTAGACTCACTGTATCATCAAGCCCTATTTATTAGCAGTGGATAATGCAGTACTAATACCAAGCAAGGGCCATGGACTGGGCTATAACTACTACTTAAACAAGCAATGCAATACTACATCCTGCACACCATGTGTGATTGTGCCATCCCCTCTGCACAGTCTGCCTGCATAGTCCCCACCAAGCACTGCATTTGTACCTTGTAAAAAAGGCAAGGATCAAATATTGATTTCTTTGGGATGAATCAAAAAGAGTAGTACTAACAACAGCAATACTTCTACAGGGCTACCACTTTTATTCCATGTTTAGTACTTCCAAGACTTGTGTCATAAAGTCCACATGTTTGCTCATTTTGTTCTTATACCCATTCTGCTAAGGCACTGTTCTTATCCTCAAAACACAAAAGAGGAAAATGAAGTTTATTGTTAATGCAATTCAGACAAAATGTATAAACTGGCTGAGAAAATTTAGATGGCAATTAAAATCCCTGACATTCAGTATATGCATAGCATTTCTAGCTCACAAAGAATATTTTTCATCATTCTACGTGATATTACCTATGATGAAGTGGCTGAGTCATGACTGTTTCCACTTTAAAGAATAGAAACTTGAAGTGAGGTGAGGTAAGGTAGTTCATTAAACCACTAATTTGTGCTGGAATTTCAAATCTATACAGAGGGGCCAAGGACAGGGGATTTCTTGGAAAACTGGCCTGAGGTCAGACATAGGGTATGAAGCTGAATTTCCAGAGCTTAGTTGAGATTGTAGATGAAATCACGGTATGAACCAATGTGGAGATGGAGTGAGGAATGATCTCTCTGTTCATAGTAGCTTGGTCCATATGCAAATAATGTCAACAGGGTACAGTCATATCTATGCTTAACTCATATTCAGCAGCACAAAATATGATCCCAGAGAGTGGTAAGAAGAGAGATCATTCTGGGTGGAGATGTTTTAGTTTCCGTTGGGGCTTTTGGTGCTTATTCAACTTGAAATTTCTAAAATAACTCATTACGCGTGGAATAGCAGGTGTTACATTCAACATATTTTGTTGGCCTCACCTTTGTCTGTTCTGTGGCAATTTCTTCTCTTCTTTTCTTTTACTTACTGTCAGGTAATTAGTCAGACAGGGTGAGTCATGCACAATGTGTAGAAAAGAATTATGTGTCTGAGTCCTTATGACCAGGAAATTTGACATCTGTTTCCAGATAAAAGTAGAATTGCCAGACAAAGTTTTTGGTGGTCATTCTGTTATTTGATGAAAACCAAAGCTTAGAAAATTCAAGGTTATTTTTGCTTTGTCAAAGCTTAATTCACAAAAGATATATGGGTGAAATTCCCATTTGGAAACTATTGGTTGTATTTATGGTTTGGTCTCTCTTACTTTAGTTCTAGAAGACTATAATTGGAAGGATGATCAAAGTCATGCTTTAGCAATGTGTATGTTTATCTCCCTATCTGTTCCACATTCTCTGAATCAGTCTCTCTTCTGCAGTCCCTGCTCATTCAACTGTTTGCTCACTTCTACTAATTCTATTTGCTAATGCTCTCAGATTCACTTTTCAATCCTATTTCTATGTCTTTAGTTTTAGTTCATGTCATATTTCCTGTGAACTATTACAATAGCCTTTTCATCATCAAACTCCAATGTAAGCCAGAGCAGCAATACATTACAAAGACATTACCCAATATGTGAAATCTCCCATTGCTCTATAACCTCAGAATAAATTTCCAAATTCTGCAATTCTGCCCCTGAGTCCTATTGCCCATCCATCTACTACATATTTATGTAGTCATATGGAATTGCTTGCAGTTCCCTGAATATTCTATGCTCTTTTAAGCCAGTACGTCTCTGATTTTGATGATCCTTTATTTAGAATGTGTTTCCTCTCCTTGCCTCATTATCAATTTATCACACATCCTTCCTAACTTTCTTCTTCTTGCATACTCATTGACTGCTCTCTTCTCTGGGCCCCCACAAACCATTAATATGGTTATAATTTATACAATATTATCAATTCCAATATCACTGTACTTTTAGTTGTTGGCATAAGCATTTGTTTACTCCACAAAGCTGAATTTCTCAAATGAAATAGCTGTACTTTTATAAATCTTTTTCTTCCTATAGGAAGACTCAACAAATATTATTAGAATATTAGAATATTTTAGTTTTTCCCACTGCAAACAGGGAAGTTATTCCTATTCTGTTTTAAAATTCTTTTTGAGTAATACAGGGAAAGCTTACCTATTGATTATTTTATTTTCTAAGAATAATCCTTGTATAATAAGAAAGAATTGTTCCTTCAAAATATTTTTAACTCAGAGCTCCACACTGCTGGAATGAATTAAAAACTAAGACTATCCTTGTCTATTCTCTTTACTGCATAACTTCAGGAATAATCGCTTAGGATTTATCCTGACCCTAGCATCTCTCAATATCATTCCTAGTTTCATGTCCTCATCCAATCTTCACTCTGCACATCAGCATATTGTTCATCCAACCATTTTGAGAGATTTTAGCAAGAAATACAGGAAGTGCAAGGTGTAATGTTATAATGACACATCAGTTCTTATTTAGAGGTATTAATAATACATTGGAAAGGTAAACAGTTTCAGTTGGTTTATATTGTATATGGAATGTAAATGCCATTTATCTGTTCCTTTTTAAGTATGGATTAGATCTGTAATGTGAAAGACCTTACGTTGTATTCTGGGTCTGCCATGCAATAGATTTATGACTTCAGACAAGTTAACTTAGCACATTTGTTTTATCTATAGAGGTTTTAATTATGGCTGTCTCATAGGACTATTATAGGGACTAAAAAGTATAATACAGTATATACCAAATGCCTACATAGTGTCTGTAAACTAGTAAGCAGATATCTACTAATTTTTATTTTAAATTCCTCTTCAAGGCCTTCCTTATCTTAGATCATTGTGATAACTGTCTCTTTCTTATGCTAGAGTCTTCTAAATGCTACAGGGTATAAATATTAAATTGTTTCTATCATCTAGATACTTTACATACCTATATAAATTTTATAATCATCTTGCCAATTTCTTCAAAGAGCCGGCTGAGATTTTTATTGAGAGTGCAGTGAATTTAGAGATCAATTTGGAGAGAGGGGACGTTAATAATATTGAGTCTTTCAAATAATGAATATTGTATATCTCTCCAATATAGTTTTAGGTTTTATTTATTTATGTACTTATTTTTAATACTCACCCGAGAATATGTTTTATTGATTTCAGAGAGAGAGGAAGCAAGAGATATCAATCATATGCCTTCCATATGTGCCTCGACCCAGAATCAAACCCCTAACCTGGGATTCAAACCCACTACCCTCTGTAGTACAAGATGATGTGCCAACCAACTGAATCACACCAACCAGGGCTATTTATTTATTTTTATTTCAGCAATATTTTGTAGTTTTCAGCAAAAGTGTCTTATTAGATTTACTTCTAGATAGTTGATAGATTTGATAATATATTTAGTGATATTTTTAAATTTTTATTTTCCAATTGTTGCTTATATATAGAAAGACAATTCATTTTTTAATAGTAATTTTATGTTCTGTAAACTTGGTAAATACATTTATTCTAGGAGTATTTTATTGGGCTCTTTATATTAACAATTATGCCACCTATGAATAATCATAATTTTACCTCTTATTTTTTAATCTTTATTTCTTCTTTTCTTTTTCTTGCTTTATTGCACTGGTTAAAACTCATTTAAAAAGTTGAAAGCCCTAGCCAGCATGGCTCAGTGGTTGAGCATCAACCTATGAACCAGAAGGTCATGGTTTGATTCCCACTCAAGGCACATACCTGAGTTGCAGGCTTAATCCCAATGTGGGGTGTGCAGGAGGCAGCCAATCAATGATTCTCTCTCATCATTGATGTTTCTGTATCTCTCTTTATGGTGGAACATTAGCTCATTGATGTTATATCTTTTTCCCCCTAATATAGGCATTTAAAATGATAAATAAATTGTTCTCTTTTTCCTTTTTCTCTTCTCTTCCAGAATGTTTCAGTGCAGGGCAAATTTGTTGTCCATTTTGGAAAGAGGAGAAAATTATGGTGGTCCAGAGTGAGATTTCACAGCCCAGCTAATGTAAGAGAGGTGTCCAAGTGCATTTTTGGAGCCCAGAACAGGGTGTTGGAGCCCAAGAGGAGTGTGGAGATTTCCTGTGTTGTGGAATCTACTGGCATATGAAGGTGTGTGTGTGTCGGGGGGGCGGGGGTGGGTGGGTGATGGAGGGCAGTGAGGGAGACTTTTAACATACAGGGGGTTAATCAAATGAGCGAAACTAGTAAGTTTAATGGTAGTTAAGTGTTTCACTGTTAGAGAAATGTTTCACTGTTAGTGATTTATTTTATTTTATTTTTATTTTTTTTAGAGTTATTTTTTTCTTTTTTTTTTCTTTTTTTTTTTTAATTTATTGCTTAAAGTATTACAAAGGGTATTACATATGTGTCCAATTTATCCCCCCGCCCTAGACAGTCCCCTAGCCTCCCCTATCCCCCAATGTCTTATGTCCACTGGTTATGCTTATATGCATGCATACAAGTCCTTTAGTTGATCTCTTACCCCTGTTAGTGATTTAAACACATATGTTTTAATAGGTGTGTTTGAGTGCATTCTCTATCTCACTGCTTGGGAGCAGTAATACATTCATATCAATAAGCATAATTATCACTTAGATTTTGGTTTTGAAATCAAGTTATCAACTAAAAAGAGCCAGGGATTCTTGAGGAAATGGCTGTTTTCAGGGTTTGGGCAGGGAAAGCACAAGAAGAGCCTGGGACATTTTGTAATGCTGGAAAGTGAGGGGCTACTTTAGAACGATCATGACACATCAAAAGGATAGAAGCCAGCTTAAAGGGGTCCCCTTTGAACAAATCTGAGATACTATAAGTGCCCCAAAAAATAATGATAAAATAATATTATAGCCCTAGAATAAGATAAAAATCTGTGACTCCATACATACATAGATAAATCATAAACGGAAAGTTTAATAAGACACATAAAGTATAAATTTTTTAAAAGGTAAAATGTACTAAGGCACATGTTATAAATGTTATACCAGCAGTTCTCAACCTGTGGGTCACGACCCCTTTGGGGGTCAAACAACCCTTTCACAGGGGTTGCCTAACACCATCGGAAAACACATATAATTACATATTGTTTTTGTGATTAATCACTATGTTTTAATTATGTTCAATTTGTAACAATGAAAATACATCCTGCATATCAGATATTTACATTATGATTCATAACAGTAGCAAAATTACAGTTATGAAGTAGTAATGAAAATAATTTTATGGTTGGGGGTCACCACAACATGAGGAACTATATTAAAGGGTCGCAACATTAGGAAGGTTGAGAACCACTGTATTATACTTATCAAAGGTGTGGTGAAGAAATATGTATTGGTCAATCATTGAATTCCCTTTCATTATACTTTAAATATCTTAGATCTAAACTCCATTTATTTAGTACTCTTTATAAGAAATTATAATTAATATCATTTTAAATGTTTTCTATCAATTTGTCCACCTACATTTTTATTTATCTTGATTACCTATCTATCTAGAGAGATATGAAATGATTTTAAATAATGCATAAACAGTGGTTATTTCTGAGTAATAATAATTATTTTTTAGTTTTACTTTTCCAACTTTTCTGTATTAAAAATTATTGGGTTTCTTTTTAGTCATCTATGTGTTGTCCAATGCAACTTTAACATGTTCAAGATTCCCATATTAGTGAATATCTGTGCTGGAATTTTCTGTGCTCTACTGACTCCATTACCCACCATTCTCCACCCTGCAATGTGACCTGGGAGGCTGACCTCTGAATGTCACTGTCCAGTTTCCCATGCGCTGTATCTTCCAAATGGGTTGACCAATGTTATCAACAGGAGATTAAAGTAGGGGAGGGTATTTGTCCCACTGGCTAGCTTTCTGCTGGGTGATGGCTGCACAATGGCTCCCATCTATGGCTACAACTCCTGTCGGCCCCAATTCCTGTGAGTAAACTTTCCATACAGCTATAGAGCATCCCTGATACTGCTAATTGCTTCTTTCCCCCATCCCCTGATAGAATCTGAGTACTTTATCATCTCATATTGTTTTACCTAAGCATAGTCCATAGCTTTGTAAATTACTTTTTATTAAACACTCTTCAACAACAGTGCGGCACCTATTTTCTGCTCAGATTCCAACTGGCATAGTATTTAAGGACTTCCTCTTATAAAAATTATACTTCCTGTCAACACTGTCTCGCAGATTTATGAATAATAATTTTGTTGTTCTGCTAGATACTTTTATAATTCTAAGTAAGAGACTGCAATTCCTATTTCTTTTCTTATACATTTTATATATCCATTGACTTCCCAATAGGAAAGATGAATAATGCAATCCCCCTACATTTCCTAAGGGAAGGAATTTATCAGCCAGAAAGGAGCTGTGCATTCTTACAATTATTAATAGAAAAATAATTGCTTTAAGAAGATTTTAAAATAATGTACCAATAACTAGGTAGTTTTAGAAGGATTAGACATTTTAAACATGTGAAAATGTTTTTGACCATGGTTCTTTAATCACTAAATTCTCCATGATGGATTTTTTTTCTTCTGATTATGTCTAAAAGTCTATGACATTTAAAAAACAAACAAACAGTATTTTAGATATGATTTCCAATACAAAATAATCATTTATCTTCCTACACATATAAAATGTATTAAATAATAAAATAATTAGGAAATGAAAGTATTCCATGAAATAGAGTCTATCACTTAGATAACTGTGATTCACTTTTCTGCAGGTAATATTATTTGGAGATAAAGAACTTTCTTAGAAATAGGCTCTTATCATATTGATATATCTTGAGCAGCCACATACTCCTATGTGTTAGGCCTGAGCTAAATAACGGATTGCACAGAACTCTGACTCCTTCAAATTTCTAGGCTTTCTCTGTTAAATGTGGTCAATGAGCTGGGCCAAATGTCTGCTGGATGAGTGTGTATCTCAGACCTGCTCCCCCAATAGGCTTCCCCAACTCACATGATGAAAATGCCATTCTTCCAGACCCTCTCAACCTAAATTCCTTGTAGTTATTTCTGACATCTCTCTTTCTCTTACCTTTAAGTCTTATCTTTTAAAAAATTCTGTTGACCTTTTTTTTCAAAATGTATACCTAATGACAAGAAAGGTTGATATTGTTTCAATTTTATTTTGAGATTGGATAGGATGAAGAAGGTTAAGTGATAAAACCAAATTCACACAGCGAAATGTATTTGGAAAAATTGTAAGATGTAAACACAACAAAAATAGCCACTCAGTTCCTCCCTGCCCTGCAAATTCTCTGCTGTGTTGTCACATCAAAAAAAAATATTAAAATGTTTATTCTTCATGCTGATAAAAGCATATTCTTATTCAGAAAACAAAAAGTATTATCTTTTCCTAATCACAACTCTTGTAGTGTCAGGAGCTGAGTTTATGGTGCTTGAACCTGTTTCTGAGTTTCACTGTTGGCATTTCACTTGTTCTGTTACTGTACTTTCACCAGGATACTGATACTCAGAGTTTTGTGTTTTGTCCTTAAGTCTGTTTATGTGAATTCTAAATGGGTGGGGTTTAATTTTCAAAAAATCTTTATAAAAGTACATTAGCTTCAGCTTATATTAGCTATTATAAAATTGACGTGACTGGTTTGAGAATACATTTCAGGTGTGTCTATGATGAAAGCCATTCTCACTGTCCTTCTGTTCTGTGTGTTTAACTAGTAGTGTGGTGTCTTTGTGATTGAGATTGTTTAGGTAAAAATTCCATTATTATCTCTGAATCACTCCTGCATTTGTTTATTTTTATCTTTTCAATTTGTGTAAGTAAAGGAACTGATCAGAAAATGAGTCTTCTTTATTTTAGTAATAGGTTGAAATTCTGGGAAAGCAACCAGTTCTTTCTTTTTTTCCCCCTCTTAATTAGGATATGGACAAATAAAAATGAAGCAAATGCCAAAGAAGTAGAATTGTGGGAGTACAGTAAAGCAAAAATTATTGCTTTGAGAAGATTTTAAAATAATGTGTCAGTAGCTAGGTAGTTTTAGAAGACATTGGAAATTTTATAAAAGGGCATATGGAAATAAGGAATCTATTGACAAGAAGCTTGGGGCAGTCAGATCTGTCTCTTGTAATCTGTGGTTTGTTCGTGTGGAGTGCGTCTGAAGAGTTATACAAGGTTACTTGCAGTTCATCTGATAGTTGATATAGGATGTAGTATGAAGGCAGAGAAAGAGTGAGGATTACTTTTAGGTTTGAGATTTATATTTCCTAACTGTTAAATTACAAATGGGATGGAGAGTGTAATGGGACACAGTTTAGACACCTGAGTTTTAGGATTCTTAACCTAACTCTGTAAGGGCCAAGTTTGTTACCTTGAGAAAGTAATTTTCCCCATTACAGGGCTGTTTTCTTGTGTGAAAAAAATACTAGACATTTAAGTCATGTTTTATATTCTTCTCCTTTTCAACTGACAACTATTCTGATTAGCTGAATTGTTTGAATTAAATGTCAGAAAATCCTGTATGGTAATGTTTCAATGATTCTAATTTCAGGCATACTCTTTAGAAGTGAATTATAGAGGTTCAAAAGTATTTTGGTTTAATTTTGCCTGTTAGGGGATAGTCTAGTCTTCAAAATAGCATAATAGTCAACGTTATTTAAACATCTAGCTATCATCTTTTGTCTATACAATTATATAATAATATATAACTATAAATATAAAATGATAGTATTTTGCTACATACCATAGCTATGAATTATTAAGAATCTAGTATGTGCCAAGAATTTCAATACTTCACATATTTTGATTACAACCAATTTACAAAGTTTAATATTATCCTCACTTACAGATTACCCTCACGGATGTTTAATAGTTGTCAAAGATCACACATGTTAATACATAACAAAATTTATTAATTTAATATTATAATTTTAAAAAATCCCTTTCAGTTATAAATTAAAATATAAATTTGACTAAAAGTAAAGTCTGTATTCTTTTCTGTAAACTGAATTGATAAGAATAAGAGTCCAAAAACCCCATTTCTCCCCAATAACTTACACTGTCACATTGAGCAAGTCACTTTCTCTCTCTGGATCATAATTATCTCCCACAGTAAATGGAACAATAAGCAAGGTGATCTCTGTTTGCCTCCATAGTCTTAAAATAACAAACTACTAATGCACTTCTCTAAGCTTAATCTCTTTTTTCTCTTTCTATGCATATATAAGTTATCATGAGATAATATTTTGACTTATTACAATGTGATGTTTACTCCTAATGTTTTCTCTTTGACTCCACCATTGATCCAAGTAGACATTCTTTGTTTTGCTTCAAAGAAGGGATGACATTGCAGAATTAAAAGAAAAAACAGAGCTACTCCATGGCTTTTCAGTTTTGAAAGTCTTAATTTCAGAGGAGTTGAGGAATATTCATATGCTTAAAATCAGATTAGAAAGAATATGGATAGAAGAAGGAAGACAAATGCTTTCCATTCTGGGTATTTGAACAACTCCCTTGAGTGGTGCAGAAAAAGAGAGACTATGTTGATGTGGTGAGCAGGGAGCTAGTAGGTCTTGGGAAGAGAGGAATTGTTCTTGAGTGGCACAGAAAGTAGCAACACCAGCAGCCAAAGACCTCTACACACTTTTCAGACAAATCCTTTGCTGGCCTGGGCTCAGAAGCCACATGGGAATAAAATAAGAGCCACAGACACTCACTAGATATTTGTTAGAATAAGGAACATACATTGCGTGGAGAGAAGAATTTTCTTACCTGTTTTTCTTCTTGGCTTCTAGCTGACAAGACAGCAGCCAGCAAGTTGCCCCATAGGCTGTTCAACAGAAGTGTTATTCTGTCCTGACACCTTGCTTGGTCACCATCTGACTTGCCCCATGTTTGGACACTTATTTTAATGTGACAGAATATTAGAAGCACTCTCAATTGAGAGTTAGTCAGGACAATTAGAGGGGAAAAAATCAATGTAGAAGGAAAAATTCCTACCCTCCCCAACCAAACACCCATATTTGTATGTGGGTAGGAATGAACACAACAGCTCTTGGCTTCCTCCACACACTAGTTCAGTGGAAAACACATTTTGTAAAAAATGAGTCCTGCATGTTAAACTAGAATATATTAAGAATCTGAAATAGGGGAGATCCCTTTTAAGAAATAAGACAAAATATTAAAAGTGCATTCTTCCATTAAAAAAAAAAATATTTTGGATGGGGAAAAAACACCCAAGGCACTGTTAACTACCCAGATAGGTATTACCAAGTTGAAGTTACTTTTTATAGTTTTAATTAAGCTGCATTGCATCTCAAAACCCTGAATTTTGTTTTAATTTTGTTATATTGCTTAAAGTATTACAAAGAGTATTACAAATGTCTCCTCTCCCCGCCCCCCCCCCACCGCCTCCCTTGACATTCCCCCGGCTTCCCCTACCCCCCTCCCCTCAGTGTCTTGTGTCTATTGGTTATGCTTATATGCATGCATACAAGTCCTAAAATTTATTTAACCTCAGGATTAATTCATTTGTACCTCTACCCAGGATAGTATGTGGTTAAAAGATAAAGTTTTTAACTCTTATTTCTATAAGAAGATGTAATCAGATGGAAATGTGGTATGAGTTTCATCATTCAGCCATGGATTTTAAAAGAGATGTCTATGTGTAGCTAGGTGTAATAGTTTTACCCAAGCACATTTATTAAGCAGTCTTTGATTACTAAAGTGTATGAATGTTGTTTTTCCTGAAAATATCCCATGGCTCATTATTCCTAAGTGCCATTTGTTAATAGATTGATATCCCGGGTAAACATAAATATATGTACACCAAACACAACCAGCACCAACAAGTATCAGAGAACTTAGCTATAGTTATAAGTGCTCCTTATATAATGTATAATTCCTGCTGATAATGAGTACTTATTTTATCCTAGAAGGAACAGGAAGAGATGTTTTCAATAGAGAAACCTCTGTGTCTTTATTAATACTCTTGGATTAGGATGCTGATGAATAAAGATATTTGGATGCCAGCTCCTGGTACAATCTATTGTACATACAATGAGTTTTTATCCAAGGTCGCTGTTCCAAGTGGCTAGTTGAGGGTTATAACTTTGGCAATAACTCACACTAACTTTTATTTTCCAATGAAGAAATATTACCATTACATTCTTGCATCAGTAACATGTAAACAAGTGATCTCTATCTTCATACAAATTCATACCCACTGTTCCATTATTCAATCATTTATTGAATATATAGGAGAGTTATCTTTCTATATAATAACTAGAGGCCTGATGCATGAAAATTCATGCACTGGAGGGGGGGAAGGCGAAGCCCCATCACACTGCTGGCTGCTGCCACTGCTGGCAGTGCAAGCCTTGGCCGGCCCTGGTTACCTGAGCCTCGGGCAGCCCTGAGCAGCTGGGCAGAGCCATCCGAGGTTTGCCTGCACCTCAGGCAGGCCCTGGGCAGCTGCAGGGCTGAGTGGACTGGGGGACTCTGGAGGCAGGTGCACAGAACAGACCGCTCCACCTGGGGGCGGGCCCAGCCTTGCCCCATGCCTGCCACCCTGGAGGGGATGAAGGGACTGGGTGCTGTCATCTTGTGGCTGTGAGTGCCTCCATCTTTGAGGGTGAGGCAGTCAATTAGCATATTCCGTCCTTATTGTCTGTGGGCACTGCCATCTTTGAGGGCAGGGCAGTCAATTAGCATATTCACTCTTTATTTGATAGGATTAGGAGTGGTGCTGTGAGGTTTTGAGGTGAATATATGGTCTCTGTGCTAGAATTACACTGTGGGGGAGAGTCAGGGACTCTGAGTAAAATGATGCAGAATATCCAACTCAACAAGTGACTTTATGTACTTGATTTTTTTTTCTTATAATACTGGATATTTCTAGTAGTAAAATCTTCCATCAAAAGATAAAGATTGACAAGTTGTATTCAAAAAATATTTGTGATGACCTATCATGTGCCAAGTATTATGCTAAGTGCTAGAGAGACAGGCAAAATTAAACAAATTGAGCCCTTAATGAACTAGCAGTCTGGTAGTTAAAGAAATTATTAATAATGTACCCAAACTAGGTATAATGCCCAAAAAGGATTTCTAAATACATTTTGAATAATAGCAGCATATCTGAAAATGTCTAAGAAGACTATTTTAAATAGACAAAAAGTGAATCTACATTTATTTGCATATGTAATCTCTAACTTAAAATACATAAAAACTGCAGCATGGTGCAAAAGACACTGTCCTTGAAATCTTGAGATCTGGTTTCTCTGTGATTTTGGGGAATTCTTTTACCCAGTCTAGGCCTTTGGTTTCTGTGCTGTATAATTAAGAAGTTTAAAAGATTAGGATCTACTGACTGGGCCAATCCAGTGACTGTAACTGTATAGAAAGTGCAGACTTGACTTACTCTATTGTCTATTTTCAAGGTCAATGATGAAAAAAAACTGACTATGGTGGTTCAAAATGACAGGGCCAGCTGTATTAAGAGCTTCATAAAATGAACTGAGAAATAGACTTAGAAACCAGAGGGACTTCCCAGTGAGCTGGTGAAAATCCCTTCTTTCCCAGAGCCCAGTTTCTAGCTTCCATTTCAGATGTAACAGTTTTAATGAATAGTAGGCTCCTGACATGAGCCTGTTTGTGATGACAAATACATTCTTTAAGGTCCAGGACATTCTAATCCCTTGACCTGAAGTTGTTCTGAATAGGGGGATTAGGGCATTTGGTGTGAAAGGTGAGATGTCCTGAGGTTAGAGTCTGGAGGTGATATCACTGGTTTGGCCTCTTACTTATGGGACTCAAGCAAGTTCTATGCCAACGCAGAGACCTTCTTATTTTGCTTGTGATAAGTACTGGGCAATCACAGCAATACTTATAAAAATACAAACAAGGAGAAAACAAACAGCTACTTGTTTGCCTAATATTTTCCCTTGAACCACATTGGACTATTGCAGAAGGAATGGTACAAATACAAATGATGCCATTTCTACCAGAGTTCTTGGGGTGACTTATAGTCCTCAAAGATGAATTGTCTTCTCTATGGCTTATCTTACTTCTCAAAGTATTTATTTGGAATTAACCTTGGCTATTATTAATTTCTTTTATAAATGTATGTAATTGGCTTAGAATTTGTATTCCTGATATTTTTATTTCATTAGTATTAAAAATATTCAAAGCAGCTTCAGTCAGAACCCGTTTTGTGGCAATGATACACAGAATGAATATAATTTTTTTTGTATATTTGCACTGGAGATTATCCTATCATATATTTATGTGAGACTTTGATTGACAGTGATCTGGTGCATTATATTTATGGGGCAAATTCCTAAATATTTGGTTCTCAGATGCACTCAGAAAAATTCCTCCTGAGTGTTAGTTCTCTCAACGCAAAATGGAGTACATGATGAACTTTGCTACTCCCATAAAGCAACAATGAGACTGTCCTTTGAATTATCAGAGAGTTATTATATTATCATTTTATTTATATCTTGTTGTCCAATTTTTTTTTCATGTGCCACAAAATGCTTTGCATTATGCAAAGGTTGTAGTCACTAGAGGGAGATGTAATCACAAAGTCTGTGTAATTGGTTGGAATCCATGGGACAGATGGAAAGGCAAAGTATCCAGGAAATGACATGGTCCTATATCCTGCCAGAAATCTCGATGGTAAGAGAGCACCAATGGGTATCTTATGTTAAGCTCACTCGCTGGTATTTTGATACCAGAAAACAGCTCATCCATCCAAACCTGCAAGGACATCTCTAATGAAAATTTGGCAGCCTTAAGGGACCACAATTTCAATCTGTGTTTTGAGTAAACACCTGTTAGTGTTAGATGTCATAGATTGTTGAAAGACTATGCTTCATAATATGATCATGCAATACAAATATTTTAAATAATATTTATGGACCCCATAAATACTTTTTTTTAAGAATCAGAGAGCCTGGAATGTCAGAGGAGGTAGGAATTTTACAGATTATAGGTCATCTAATCCCCTTTTCTCCATTTTCAGAATAAAAGACTGAGTCTTAAAAGAAATTTATTCAAATTTGCTACTTACTGAATTAGAACCTAGGTCTCCTCACTCCTAATTTAATGTTCACTTCACCACCTTCATTTCTACATTTCTTAAGCATGTCCTATTTGCTTGATCCAAATAGGAATACAAAGATGAATGAGATCTGTCCATACCTAAAGGGGTATATGGTTCAGTGAAGGAAGTAGCCATATGAGTAACAATTGCTAGGAAGATTATATAAGTTTCCACAATGGAGGGGCACATAGAGACCATGAAAAAAAATTGCTAATTGGTGTACTTGTTTTGGGTTGCATATTTTACAAATTCATACTGCAAAGGAAAATTCCCATGCAAATTCCCTCTTGCAAATCTTGCATCTCTAGATTCTCAGCCTCAACCCCTCTTTTTTGTGAATTACTATAGTTTTATTCAAATATTAAGTGATATTCAATAAAAAATGTGTATAAAGATAGGTAATGTATCATCTCACTTATATAACAAAAGGATTTGCATACAGAAATAAAACTAGAATAGAATAAATATTAACAGTAATTGGTTTCTGGGGGCTAAGATTATGCATAATTTTTACTTTTTTGTCCCTTTGAAAGTGGTATTAATCATAGAAATAAGAAATAAAAATATTTTATAAAAATCCAAATATGAAACTCAGAACTTTAAAAAATTAGAAAAAAAAGAATATATTAATGATATGAGAATTCAGAAGGATATCATAAACCCCCAAAAGCATAATCTGTGAAAGAATAATATTGATAACGTTGACTACATAAAACTTTAAAACTTTTTTTTAAAATTGAGGTATATTGACATATAATATATTAGTTTCAGCTGTACAATGTAATGATATGACACACATATACACTGAAATGATCACCACCCATCATCATAAAAATTACAAAAAAGTTTATTCTTCTTGTGATGGGAACTTTTAAGATCTACTCTTCCAGCAACCTTCAAATATGTTATACAATACCATTTACTGTAGTCACCATGCCACAGAATTGGAAGTATGTTATCTCCTGATGCTCTTCACCCATTTTTCTCTTCCTTCAGCCCCTCTCCCCACTTTTCTCCACGCCCATGACTTTAAAAAAATTGTTTGTTTTTAGATTCCATATAAAAGAGTACATCTGTATGAGACTTTCTCTGACTTATTTCACACGGTATTATACTATCTTTATGACAGGACACTGTGAATTTAAGAGCAAGTAAAAACCTGGAAGAAGATTCTTGCAACTCAAATAAATAAAAAAATAATAATAAAAATTTTTCCAGAATTTATTAAGAACTCCTAAAATTTATGAGAAAATCTCATATAACTCAATAGAAATAGAAATAGATGTTAAATACTGGAATTTTGAAGAAAGGGAAATCTGAGAGGCCAATAAATACTATATGAACCCTTCAATCAATCAGAAAAATAGTAATTAAAATCACAGGCATAAGACTAGCAAATTAAAAACTATGAAAATATCAAAGCTTGATGAGGATATAGTAAAAGGCTGTAGAGAGTAAATTGGGAAAATCACTTAGGAGCACAATTTGACATCAAGTAAACTTGAAAATGCCATATCTTATGACTAGAAATCCATTTTTAAGAATATTACTTAGAGTAACTCTCATATCTACATGAATAAATATGCTCAGAAAGGATCATTCTGCTAGAATTTGTAAGACGAAAGTTGGGATAATTTAAATATCCACCAATAGGAGAATAGGCATATGAACACAGTGAAGTTCTAGGCAGCAATTAAAATAAATGAGTTTAATCTTCATGTATCAAGATAAGTAAGTATCAGAAACATAATGTTGAAGGTAAAAAATATATATACTAGAGGCCCAGTGCATGCAATTTGTGCACTCGAGGGGGGCGTCCCTCAACCCTGCCTGCACCCTCTCGCAGTCCAGGAGCCCTCAGGGGATGTCCAACTGATGGCTTAGGCATGGGGAGTGGGCCTAAACCGGCAGTTGGACATCCTTAGCTCTGCCGAGAAGGTGGGAGAGACTCCCGTCACTACTGCTGCGCTCGCCAGCAGTGAGCCCGGCTTCTGGCTGAGCGGCGCTTCCCCTGGGGGAGGGCACTGACCACCCGGGGCAACTCCTGTGTTGAACATCTGCCCCTAGTGACCAGTGAGTGTCCTAGAAACCGGTCATTCCGTTGTTCAGTTAATTTGCATATTAGCCTTTTATTATATAGGATAATTGAATTTATACAATACAATTTAAAAATTTAAAAATAATTAGCACAAAGTAATGTTTTTATTTATTTTTTACTTTTTAATGCTTATGGATTTATTAAATTTATAGAGCGTATAATGAGGAAGATATATGTGGACAACAGATATAATCTTTGGGGAGAAGGAGAATAGAATTTTAGAAAGGTATACAATACATTTGTATTATGAACTTTTTATTTCTTAGTATTTTATGTGTGTTTTTAAAATATTTATTATTGAAAAGTATTTCTTTGTTCCCTTTTACCCCCCATTAATCTCTTCTAGCCTGCTTCCTACCCCTACCTCAGGCCTTCACCACCCTATTGTCTGTGTCCATGGGTTATGCATATATGCATACAAGTTCTTTGGTTAATCTCTTCCCTCCCAACCCCCCACCCCCATCTTTCCTCTGAGATTCAACAGTGTTTCCCATGCATCTATGTCTCTGGATCTTTTTAGTTCATCAGTTTATTTTGTTCATTATATTTCACACATGAGGGAGACCATGGGATACTTGTCCTCTTTGACTGGGCTTAGTTCTCTAGCTATTGGATACATTTGTATCATGAACTTTTCATTTTTAAGTATTTTTATGTTTTAAAAAACATTTTTTATTACCTAAAGAATGATTGTACCTTTTCTTACAAAGTATGTTGTTTTTCAGTTTTATTGAAAAATAATTGACATACATCACTGTAAAAGTTTAAAGCATACAGCATGATGGTTTGATTTATATATATTGTGAAGTAACTACCACAATAGATTCAGTAATATTCATCTTCTCATATAGGTATAATAAATAGAAAAGGAAGAAGAACAAATAAAGTAAAAATATTTTATTTTTATGAAGAAATATTTTTGGATCTACTCTCTTAACTTTCCTATATATCATACAATGAACAGTTTTTGCTATAGTCACCATGTTGTACATTATATCACTAGTATTCATTTATCTTATAATCGGAAATTTGTACC
This sequence comes from Myotis nattereri, assembly GCF_964212035.1. NCBI lineage: Eukaryota > Metazoa > Chordata > Mammalia > Chiroptera > Vespertilionidae > Myotis > Myotis nattereri. Next base: position 47,584,996 of record NC_138077.1, read on the forward strand.
TTTGGACCACTTTCCTCTAGTTTTCTCTCCCTCAAGTCTGCCCTCTTTTTCAGTTTTTATTTTATTTTTTTAAGATTTCATGTATAAGTGAGATCATACAGTATTTGTCTTTCTCCAACTTGTTTTACTTTTCTTAGTATAAGCCCTTTCATGTCCATCCAAGTTGTTTCAAATGATAGGATTTCATCATTTTTAATGGCTTAATAATATTACAAATATGTTATTCATCCATTGGTGGGAACTTGATTTGTTTGTTTTCTTGCTTGACTATTTTAAATAAAGCTGTGATGAACATGGGGTTGCAGATGCCTTTTTAAGTTTTCATTACCTTGGAATATATCCTCAGAAATGGAATTGCTAGATTATATGGTAGTTCTATCTTTAATTTTTTTGAAGATCATTCATGTTATACTGTTTTCCATAGTGACTGCACCAATTTACATTCCCACCAAAGCACACAAGTGTTCTCTTTTCTCCACATCCATGCCAGAATTTGTTATCTCTTGTCTCCAAAACTATGTGTATTAAAATTCTGAAGCCAATATGGCAAAATATAAACAACATATAAATCTGGTTGGTATATATTTATATGAACGTCTGTAATATTTTTTTTTTTTTACTCCTCATCCATGGATATTTTTTCCAGTGATTATTTTTTTTTAAGAGACAGAGTGAACAGGAGGAAGGAGGGGAGGAGAGAGAAAAACATTGATGTGAGAAAGACACATCGATTGGTGGCCTTCCACAAGTGCCCCAACTGGGGCTGGGAATCGAGCCTGTGACCAAGGTACATGCATGCCCTTGACTTGACTGTTTTGGTGTATTTTAAATACTTTATGACACAAATTCAACAGTGAAAAATCTATGTATTTTGTAGCAACAGTAAACTAACAGCTTCTCAGAATATAGAATTCTATGTTAATGTTAAAATAACCTTCCCTTACAACTTTGAAGTTATAATTCTGTAGTTTCTTTAATATTTTGCTCCCATTGTTTATTTCCTTTTTAATTTAAATTCTTTATTGTTTAAAGTATTACGTAAATCTCCTTTTCCCCCTATTGAACTCTCCCAGGCTACTCCCACCCCCAGCACATGCCCTCACCCTCGCCCCCCATTGGTTATGCACATGGGCATGCATGCAAGTCCTTTATTTTCTCTTTCTGAAAATTCTTTGGAGGATATAATACATCCTGATTGTTTTTGCTATGTCACTAGTATTTTCTTTCATATTTTCTATCTCTAATTCTTTATTTTTGCATCTTGATATTTTTTTTCAAAGTATTCTTCAAATACTTTTATTAAGCTTTAATTCCCACAAATGAATTTTTAATTTGTTTGATTGTTGACTTATTTTTTGCCTTCATTCTTATTTCATAGATTAAAATATCTTCTCAGATCACTCTGACAATATAGTTGTAATATAAAAATTATACTTATTTCCTACTAGTGGCTCAGTGCATGAAATTTGTGCACTTGGAGAGGGGGCGGGTGCTCATCCACTTATAAGAAATTTGTTAAAATAACCCATCCCTCAGTATTTGTCTTGCTATTGCAACTTTGTCATATCTTTTCATTGCTGTGCTATAATTGAACAGAATCTCCAGAGAAAGCGAGATGTGCATGTGTCTTGGTGACTGTTGAACAGGAAGCTGAGTTAAACTACCAGAGGCTTTCAGGATCCTTTTATGGTACTATTTGTAGAGTGAGGAGTAGAGAAGGTGCTATTTCATTTTTTAAATATTTTATATTAAAAAATCAGACTACTTAAAAGAATTTTTTGTTTAATAAATAAATACACACTCAGATATTTGTGTAGTCATACTGAAACTGAGCCTGAAAATATGGTTCAGAACATATATATAGTTCAAGTGTTTTTCTTTTTTCCTCCAGTCTTATTGAAAACTAATTGATATGTGTTTTTTCTTCAAGCTTTGTCAGTTACAGTTGAGACCAGTCCACTGTCATCTTTTCCTATCCTGATGGAAATTTCTCTTTGTGTGTGTCTGCTATTTGGGGTTCATGAACATTACTTAGTTCATCAACAGACTTCATGTAATGGAAAACTCTCTTCACATTATAAAAATCATTTCTGTAAGTAAGAAATTCCTAAATGCAATGTAGTGTCCTAAGTTAGAGTTGGAACAGAACACAGATATTAATGTAAAATTCAATAATATCAGAAGTATAGCTGATAGTAATATAATAAATGTTGATTTTCAGCTCTGACAAATATGTAAGATATTAACATTAGCAGAACCTAGGTGAGAGGTGTATGGCAACTCTATACTATTGTTGCAACTTTTTAAATCTAAAATTACTTCATCAAAATAAAGTTTAACACACACACACACACACATTTCAATTTCCTTTGCTTTATTCCTTAAACCTGGCCATTTTATCAGTATTGTCAACTCCTTCCACAAATATTTGTGAAGCATTTACTATCCAGACATGGTAGTAGATACTTGAGGATACCAACAATAATATGTTTCAATTTACATTTAAAGATAGTTACATTTTTTAAAAGGCAAGAATGCCATTTATAATTTCCAATTCACATCTGCTAAATTGGTAGGCTTGCCTTTGCAGAATTGAATAAATGAAACAGCCCACCTTCTAGGTGAAAACTAAAACTTACATCTTACCTTTGAAATCTTACCTAGCTGAGTAGTTTATTGCTCATAGAGGATAAACACAAAAGGTGAAAATGGTGCTGTATCTGTGAGGGTAAGGGCAGTCTGTGATTCTGCTTGTGTCCAGCACAGTGTTGTAGGTAGAGTAGGTCTTTGAAGATGTTGAGTGGGAAATCAGTTTATTTATTCAATAATCAAATATTGAATGCCTACCTTATATTAGGCATAGTTTTCACATTTGAAGGAGATATTTGCATGTCAAAGAAAAAAGTGATCTACCAGGGTAAATGTTGAGGGCAAATGTGTAGCAAATGTAGTGATGTGGAAAATGCCTGGGATCTAGAGTCAGCAAACTTAGGTTTGAAACTGACTCATCAATTACTCTCTACACCTCAGATCTTTCTTGTGTCAAATGGGATTTATAATATTTCCTTCAAAATGTTTAAATAAGACAATGTCTTAAAGTATTTTGGAAATAAGAAAATGTTCAAGTAGACATTTTAATATGTATAGATCCCAAATAAAGTAAATACAAAAGTCATCTCCACTCCACTGATTTCCTTTAACAATTTTGTTTTTCAGAAAATTATTCATAAATACCTTTAGAACATATTTTAAAATATTTTCAACAAACTGGTAGGCAACTTTCAAATTTTTCTAATGCTGTGTAGAATGAGTATAAAAAAGTCCGATTTTGTTAAGAAAAGTGTTCACAATTGATTACTTCATTTCAAGGTAAAAGCAACTTCTGCTATTTTAATTGCTACATATATTTATCAGAGTTGTTCTTTTTGTCTTAGAGTATACTTTACATTGACATATAATAGCAAAGTGCAGGCTTTGACAGTGCTCTTCTCATAAAGGATTTGGAAACGAAGTGGTCAATAATCCCTTCTAGCTCATAAGGTTCAATGCTGAAAATTTCCACTCACTTCTTTTAGTGAAGGGGTATTCATGGACTCGGTGCATTCCTTTCCTTAAACAACTCAGTTCACCCTTTGCAAGGCATGTTTCTTCTATATATATTGATTAGGAGCCAGAAACATAATAAAGACAGACAGTAGCAAAATCATTTAACAAATATTTCTTGAAAACCTTCAGTGTTCAAGGTCCCCCAGTAAACAGTTATGTAATGTTTCATAATGCAATATAGCAAAAAAAGAAAAAAAAAACAAACAAACAAAAAAACAAACAAACAAAAAAAAACCTCAATAAAGACTCAGAAAAATCCTAAATGCTAATAGATGGAGGTTAACAGCATTTCACAAAGTGGAAACTTCTTTTGCAATATCTCCTAAGTTTTACATCATAAACCCAGGATTTAAAGTCAAAACTCTTGAGGGGAAATCCCTGTATTCTTGTATGATACCACAACTGACTCCCAAGATAGCTGCTGTGATAAAGCAGAGATAGTGAGACACAGATTTTATCCTCAAGATGTCTGCAAGATAAGACTTGACCTAAACTATGACCACATAGAGTAGAAATTAAAAGCTACAGAACGACAAATATAATTAAAAAATATGAAGAGCAATCAAATGAGGGAGGGAAAATATCAGTGAAGTAAGGAGGGACTCAATGAAACAGGAAATAATTAATTTGGGCGTTTTGAAGATCAGAGAAATTGGGTGGGGGTATTTTGTCCAATTTGTGTGCACTTTCTAAATTAAAATGTTATTATACATACAAAGATTATAAGAATTTTATAGCTTAAAGAATATCAGTATATAACTAATGCTCATGTATCTATTATATGCTCAATACACTTGAAATTTCCCCAGTGTTCTTCCTCTATAAAATAATCTCATTCCCACACTCTCAGAGGTAACCAATATCCTGAATTTTAATTAAATTCTTTATTCTCTTGCTTTTCTTAAAGTTTGCTATATATATATATATATATATATATATATATATATATATACATATCCCTTATCATATATTGCTTAGTTTTGACTCTCTTGACTTTATATAAATGAAATCACATTATACATGGTCTTCTTTGACTTTTTTTTTACAATTTTTATTTTTTACTTTTAAATTTTTATTATTGACAGTATTACAGATGTCCCCCATTTTCTCCCCTTTGCCCCCCTTTACTAACCCCCACCCCACTCCAGGCTTTCACCACATTATTATTGTCTATTTCCATGGACTATCTACACTAATAAAAGAGAAAAATGGTAATTGGCATACGGCGATACCTTTTTCATTGGCTAATCAGGGCTATATGCAAATTAACTGCCAACAAGATGACGGCTAATTTGCATATGTAGGCACAATGCAGGGAGGTGAAAGGGAAAGCAGGAAGAAGCCCCCTGCCACTGACAGTGATCGGAAACCCAGGGGGGAGCTAAGAGCTGGGGGGCAGGGCAAAGGCGGCCCTGGGGCCGCCTTTGCCCTGCCCCCCAGCCATGATCGGAGAATCAGGCGCCTTTGCCACCCTGGCCAGTGATAGAAGGAAGTAGGGGTGGAGCCAGCAATGGGAGCTGGGCACGGTCGAAACTGGCAGTCCCAGGAGCTAGGGGTCCCTTGCCTGGGCCTAAAGCGGAGCCCACGATCGCGGCGCCCCCCGCTGCCACTGCAGGTCCCCGCTGCCCGGGCCGGACGCCTAGGCCAGAGGCGTTAGGCCTGGGCAGGGGCGGAGCCTGCAACCGCGGGGAGCTGGGGGTCCCCTGCCCAGGCCTGACACCTCTGCCGGAGGCCTCAGGCCTGGTCAAGGGGCCGATCCGGTGATTGGTTATCGGAGGGTGATGAGGGTCAACTCCTCTGGCTGAGGCATCAGGCCTGGGTGGGGGGCGGAGCCAGGGATTGGGGGGATATGATGGTCCCCTTGCCCAGGCCTGAAGCCTGGGTCAGAGGCATCAGCCTTGGGCGGGGGGTGGAGCAAGCGATCAGAGAGAGATGGGGGTCCCCTGCCCAGGCATGATTCCTGGGCCAGAGGCCTCAGGCCTGGGCGGGGGCCAGAGCCAGTGATCGGGGGGAGATGGGGGTCCCCTGTCCAAGCCTGACACCTCTGGCGGAGGCATCAGGCCTGGGCAAGGGGCCGATCAGGCGATCGGAGGGTGATGGGGGTCAATGCCTGAGGGCTCCCAGTATGTGAGAGGGGGCAGGGTGAGCTGAGGGACACTCTCCCCCCCCCCCCCGCCACACCCAGTGCACGAATTTCGTGCACCGGGCCCCTAGTACATATATATATATATATATGTATATATGTTCTTCAGTTATTCTCTTCCTGTCTCCCAATCCCCATCCACTGTGAGGTCTATCAGTATTTTCCAAGTATCCATGCCTCTGCACCCATTTTGTTCATCAATTTATTTTGTTCATTAGATTCCACATAGAAGTGAGATAATTTGTCTTTCTCTGACTGGCTTATTTTGCTTAGCATAATAATCTCCAGGTCCTGTGACTTATTTTCTACTCAATATTATGATGTTGAAATTCATTAATATTGATCTACATAGCTGTAGTTCATTCATATGTATGTTTGGGTGTTTCTATTCATTTCTATTACAAACAATGCTGCTATGAGCATGCTTGTATGTGAGTGCTAGTTGTGTACATGCAATACTTACATGTGTTTAAAAGCTTCATTTAGTTGTGAAAATGCTGAATCCTAAAAAATGCAATCACATCTTAAGTGTAACAACTAAACAAACTGTTTTTCCAAAATGAGAATGCCAACTTATTCTCCCACAGCAGTGTGTGACAATGTCTATTACTTCATATCCTTGAAAACAGAAGCCATTTTATTTATTTACTAGAGGCCCAGTGCATGAAATTCGAGCATGGGGGGGGGGGGCGTGTCCCTCAACCCAGCCTGCACCCTCTTCAATCTGGGACCTCTTGGGGATGTCCCACAGGGATCAGGCTTAAACCAACAGCCGGACATCCCTCTCACAATCCAGGACTACTGGCTCCTAACCACTCACCTACCTGCCTGCCTGATTGCCCCTAATCCCTGCCTGCCAGCCTGATAGCCCCCTAACTGCTCCCCTCCCTGCCTGTTTGATAACTAACTGCTCCCCTGCAGACATGATTGTCACCAAATGCCCTCCCCTGCCAGCCCGATCCCCTCCAACTGCCCTCCTCTGTGGGCCTAAGGGGACTGGGAAACTCTGGCTGGATGAGGTGGGCTGAGGGGACTTGGGGACTGAGGCTGGATGAGGCAGGGCTGAGTGGACTGGGAGCTGCCATCTTGTGGCTGTGAGCAACACCATCTTGTGAGGGCATGGCAGTCAATTAGCATATTCCCTCTTTATTAGCTGTGGGCACTGCCATCTTATGAGGGTGTGACAGTCAATTAGCATATCTCCTCTTTATTAGATAGGATGTGTCCTAATCCCATAGCACAACACCACAACACTTGGCACATGGTGGGTACTCTGTAACAGTAATTCATACAGATGAATGAATGAGGAGATCTTATGCTAAGCAAATCTAGAGAAAAAGAATGCAGATTTTTTTAGGGATTGCTATAGAACACACATATTTTTTCTTTCAGTGGGAGGAGATAGATGACCTTATTAATAAAGAATGCATTCAGAGGCAAAATCACATTTGCACCCAATGCAAATGTAATTTATCATCCTATATAAAAAGAGGTAATATGCAAATTGACTATCACTCCCTCGCACAAGATGGCTGCCCCCATGTGGTCAAAGATGGTCACCACAAGATGGCCGGCAGGGAAGGGCAGTTGAGGGGGACCAGGCCAGAAGGAGAGGGCAGTTAGGGGTGACCAGGCCAGCAGGTGAGGGCAGTTAGGGGTGATGAGACCTGCAGGGGAGGGCAGTTAGGGGCAACTGTGCTGGCAGGGGAGCAGTTAGGCATCAATCAGGCTGGCAAGGAAGTGCTTAGGGGGTCATCAGGCTGGCAGGCAGAAGTGGTTAGGGGCAATCAGGCAGGCAGGCAGGCGAGCAGTTGGGAGCCAGCAGTCCCAGATTGTGAGAGGGATGTCTGACTGCTGGTTTAGGCTCGATCCCTTTGGCAGTGGGACATCTGTCAAGGTGTCCCAAATTGGAGAGGGGGGTGCAGGCTGGTCTGAAGGACCCCCCCCCCTCAGTGCACGAATTTTATGCACTGGGCCTCTAGTTAGTATATAAGGGATTTATGTTTTTGAAAGATGAATAATAAAGTGTAGTAAAGGGTATTTTTTTAAAAATTATCAGACATAGCCCTGGCCAATTTGGCTCAGTGGATAGAGCGTTGGACTGTGGACTGAAGGGTCCTGGGTTCGATTCCAGTCAAGGGCATGTACCTTGGTTGGGGGCACATCCCCCGTGTGGGATATGCAGGAGGCAGTTGATCGATGTTTTTCTCTCATCAATGTTTCTAACTCTCTATCCCTCTCCCTTCCTCTCTGTAAAATATATATATATTAAAAAAATATCAGACATAAAAAGTTAAGATCCATACGATTTCACTCATATGTAAGATATAAAACTGAAAGCAACAAATGAACAAATAAGAAAAACAAACAAAAACTTATAGACATAGACAACAGTATGGTGGTTAATTGAGGGAAAGGAGTGAGGGGACTAAAGGGTAAAAGGGGTCAAATATATGGTGAAGGAAGGTGATTTTAGTTTGGGTGGTGGGCACACAATGCATTATGAAGGTCATGTGTCATGGAAATGTACACTTTAAACCTGTATAATCTTATTTAAAATGTCACACCAATAAATTTAATAAAAAATATCATCTGAATTTGTTCCATTATGAAATAACCACTACAAGCATTGTATGCCTGTACCAAAATATGTCTATTACTGAGATCATTTTGATGTTATTGACATCAATGTTGGAGGAAGTAGCTTTTGGGAGTGTGCTTATTCACACAGAAAGCATATGTAATAACACAACATAAATGGATTTTCAGAATATCAGTTCAAAGAGAGAATTTCAGAACATTTAAACAATTACCTCATCTATATATATAAGAGCCTAAGTGACCTAACGACTGGTCACTATGATGCACACTGACCACCAGAGGGCTAACTCTTAACACAGGAGCTGGCCTGGTGGTCAGTGCGCTCCCACAATGGGAGCGCCACTCAGCTGACTGATCCATCCAGGCGACCCACCAGCCACTCACTCCCTCAGTAGTCCTGCAGGTCCAATCTCCGGAGAACGGGCCAGGCACTGAGGGACTGACACTGCCGGCAAGATCCTGACAGTGATGCCAGCCTCCTGTAAGTCGGACGTGGACACTGCAGCAGCTTCCCCTCCCTAGATGCTCCACAAGGAAGAAATGATATAAAAGCAGCTGCCAGGTGGCTCCTGACAACTGGCACAAGCATCAGCGGGACAGATCCAGATCCCAGGCTGGCAAGGGCATCCCACCACCTGCCTGGAGGGCTGATAACATCCTCACTCACCCCTGACCCCCTTGAGAAGGGTGCCAGATGCAGGGCTCATGGCTGGTGAGCACCGCTGTGGCAGTGCGAGCCTTTCCTGATCAGGAATGATTGGGCGCGAGCCAGTGACAGGCGCAGCAGGGCCGGGATGAACAGGAGCAGCAGGCTGAAGAATTGAACTGCTGGTTTCTGCCCAATCCCCACAGGCCATGCTGAGGGACCCCACCTGTGCACGACTTTGTGCACCGGGCCTCTAGTTTTCTATAAGAGGAAACAGAGCCAAGAATATGATCCCCAACTCTGATTATGGCCTTCTCTTGCTCTGAAACTTCACTTCATTCTTAATGAGTTGAAAGGTTAAAGTCCTCAGTTGAACATGCTTGAACTTCTTAGTATAGTGTTTGTTCCAGTGTACCAGATTCAGAGTCAATAAAAAGTTTGCTACTTGCCTTAGCTGGTTTGGCTCAGTGGATAGATCATTGGCCTGTGGACTGAAGTGTCCAGGGTTCAATTCTGGTCAAGGGCACATGTCTGAATTGTGGGCTCGATCCCCAGTGGGGGTGTGCAGGAGGCAGCTGATCAATGATTCTTTATCATCATTGATGTTTCTATCTCTCTCTCCCTCTCTCTTCCTCTCTAAAATCAATAAAAATATATGTTTTTAGAAAGTTTGCTGCTCATTATGTGCCAAGCCCTGTCATTTTTTTACATAATTTTTTTACGTAACCTAATGACAACTGTGATGTAGTTGTTTATTGCTGCCACCAAATAACAACCTATTTTACAAATGAGGAAATAGGCTGAATATTCAGCTTTTTTTTTTTTCCAAAGTCTCAGAACAAATCACTGCATGTTTGGTTAATTCTCCTCTAGGGAGTAACAATCACATATCACATTCTATTTCATGGAATCAAGGGCAAGTGGCACCTGGAGTTTCTACCTGGCAATATTGTTACCCATTAAGTTTGTCTGTTCTCTTCAGTCCCTCATGGATGGCTTTAATTTATTATATATATATATATATATATATATATATATATATATATATATATATATATTGATTTCAAAGAGGAAGAGAGAAGGAGAGGAAGAGAGAGAAAGATCAATGATGAGAGAGAATCATTGATTGGCTGCCTCCAGCTTGCCCCCCACTGGGTATGAGCCAGCAACCAAGGCATGTGCCCTTGACCAGAATCGAACCATGACTGCCTGGTTCATAGGTTGACGCTCAACCACTGAGCCATGCGGGCTGGGCAGCTTTGATGTCTTACCTTCAGCTTGTGCCCAACCTGACTTGTGGCTATGACACTTGAGGCAAAGAACGATAGGAGCAGAGATGGGTAGACTATGTGGGGTATGGTTGGGGGAATGAAAAGTTAGATGACTGGGTGCTGTCTTTCCTGGGATAATATTGTCTAGTTAAGATTCAAGGTGCTGTCCCTCTCTTGTTGCTGTGTACTCTTTGCTTTGTAACTCAGAAGTGTTTATCATGACAAGCTGTGAGCAGATGGACTGGACAGAGAAGAGAAATTTGACCCAAGAAGATGTCACCTAAACAGCTGAGGCTAGTATTTCACCAGATGTCCAAGCATTTAACCCACTAAGGGCTCTAGGAAGATCAGCAGCAATGGTTATACTTGCTGAAATATTAACTTTTCCTACTTAGTTAATGGTACTATTTGCTTATTTTAAAACATAGTGTGTATTTAGAATTTCATTTGATGCATTTATAAATCTAGAAAGATAATCATGATAAATATTATTACTCTTAGTTTACAGATGAGGCAATTAAAACCCAACATGTTAAAAAATCACATGAAAAGAGAGGAAGAGCTCAGACCTCTAAAAGAGGTGGGAAGTTTGAAGTCACCTCAATAATTACTTAGTCCAAAGCTTAACAGATGAGAGAACTGAGGCTTAAAGACGTGATTTCCTGAGGCTCCTCCAGTGTGTCCTGAATTCATATGGGACTTGAACCCAGGTCCCCATCTTGCAGCCCCAGAGTTTTCCCTACCAAACTTTCAGTTCCTGCCTTTACACTGTCTCAACATGCCTGCCTCACTAACTGGCAAAGGAGTAATTCAATGTTTTGGCTGAAGATGAAGGGCGAAAAGGGACTGCCATGTTCTACCCAGTCATCCTGTACAGTGTGTCAAGCTTCAAAAGCCCTCCTGCTTCTTAATAAGTAAATGGGTTACCTGAAAAGATTGAAATCAAACATTCCTAGTAATTTTGAGGATTGCTTAATGTTCAGCGTTGTTTGTTTCTTTCTAAAAGTTCATCTCTTTGATTTAATCACCTAATCACCCTACCAATCTTGGGAGGGAATGAAAAGGGGGGAAAAAAATCTTATTTTAAATTCTCCCTAAGGGAAAATAGAGAATTGAGAAAACTAGTGGGGAGTGAAGGAAAGAATAATGGATAATAGTCAGATAACTAGGATCTGAACTTCAGATATGTCTTCCCCTATTACTTTTATTCTCTGAGCCTCAATTTCTTCTTATGTAAAATGAGAATTAATAATAGTTTTCTCTGCTTCCTGGGACTATGGTGAAAATCTGTGGCTAACCACTGTGAGTGCTTCATGTAAATTTAAAATGAAACTATACTTGTGTAAAGTGGTATTAAATATAATATTAATTTTGCATCTCTCCCTTGGTATGGTGAGAGAGTCAGGTGAGCTTAGCAGCTCAGAGAACAGATTTCAGAGTTGTACTATCTGGGTTGGAATTAGATTTTTAGCACTTATATCTGAGTGGCTCTGGACAAGGTACTAAGCGCATCCTTAAAATGTGGGTAATATCCCTCCTGGTTTGATATGAGGGTTAAGTGGGTTAACGTGTATAGCTTTTTTAGAGCAATACCTTTTGCATACTAAATGCTGTACAAATGGTTATTAAATAAAACATTTTCAAAAAAGGCATTGATTACTTCATGGCAAATATATCTTCTGGACAATAGGGGTGTTATCTTAAGGTTCCATTTTAGTTGTATTCTTATCTCAATTCATAGCCACAGGCCTTTATTTATATAAATAATGTCTTACCTTCAGGGAGTTTGGGTAGATTGACACCCAAACTCCCTGGACAGCTACAATCAGAGATGACCTTTATTTTGTTCCCTGGAGGTACCAGAGTGATTGGTCTTCCCAGGCCCATGGTGACCGATGTCTTTCCGAGGATCTGCAGAACAGGGTCCATGCCACTGGGAACACTGCCTAATGATCTGAACACTGTTGTCCTGACTTTTCAGGAGCAGGGATATGATGCCCCCGGGAAGGCTGAGTCTCCTTTAGTTTGAGACCCATGGCCCACCTATGGAGGAAGGGCAGACAACATCTGCTCCAGGGTGAAACTTTATGTTGGCATTCCTTATGGATTTGCTAATGCTTATACTTCTCTGACCTACTGGTGTCCTGACACTGGCCAAGGAATTTAGTGTTCTAACTTGGGTAAGGATTAAGTAATTAAAAAATGTTTTTCAACTAATTGCATTAATAATTGCGAAAACATCAATCTTTCACGTTCTCACCTGAATGCAATTAGTTGAAAAACATTTTTTAATTACTTAATCCTTACCCAAGGATATATTTATTGATTTGAGAGAGAAACATCAATGTGAGAGGTAAACATCAATCAATTGCCTCCTGTATGCACCCCTACCAGGGATTAAACCCACAACCTAGGTATGGTCCCTGACTGGGAATTGAACCCGCACGCTTTTGGTGTATGGCATGACACTCCAACCAACTGAGCCACTGGCAGGGCGACATTTTTTAAAAGCAACACTCCTTATGGGATTTTACAAAATATCCTACTTAGCTATCAGAGGAAAACAGAACAAACCCTTATTTGCATTTGAATATTGTTAGGTACCTAATATTTGATTAAATTACATTAAAAATAATAAAAAAACAGATCTGGGAGCAAACATCATCATCTTGATTGTTCTGTGGAGGGAGCTCTGCTGTGCTAGAAGAGCAAGTCTCAAAGTGTGGTCCTCAGACCAGCAGACCAGCCTTCATCCGAGGACATGGACTTGTTGGAAGTACAAATTATTGAGCCCTCCACAGACCTACTGAAACGTGAATTCTGAGGTGAGACTCAGAGGCTATAATTTATTTGAATTTTTACATTTCTACATGCTCATATTTTACATTGTGTTGTTTAACATTATCTTTTTTTATTTCTGCCTTTTAAAATTTATTAAGCTAATCGCTATGGGTTATGGGGAATTATCAGTCTCCCATGTAGTTGTGATGCACACTAAGTCTGAGCACCCCTTCGCGGAGAGTAGTCCAGCGGCTGGGAGACAGAGTCTGTGGCACAGGAAGAGGTCTGTTCTCCAGTCTCCTGCTTTCCCTTCAAATCCTCTCAATTCTATTGAGAGCTGGCTGCATCCCCTTCACTGGCCGACCTGGAAGGCCTACTCACAGGCATGTGTTTAGCACAATTCTCAGCACCTAATGAACATTCACAAAACATTTGTTCCCTTTCTGAATATGAAATGCTTTTCCAGGCCTCCAGGGAAAAGGAAACGCTTCTTGCCAGAGGTCAGTGTTTGAAGAAAGGCAGGTGGGGTAGCAGTTCTTAGCCTTTTGCTGCTCTTCACAGGGTTTTACCCCCACCCATAGAGCGAAGGATCGGCGCCTTCCTTACTCTGATTCTCATAGTCTTTTCTCAGGTTAATAAAGCTTTGCTAGTCAGAAGTGGACATGCCCCTCTCCACCCATTCTAATGCCTTCCACAGGCCGACTAAGGAGCCTCTTACCTAACTCTATGAGCTGTGTGCTAGGTCTGTGTGAAGAGCTGTGCACTGAAGGCTTATATCTCGTTTATTCGGTACTGTTTCCCTCAGATGCAGTTGGGGTGGCTTGTTTTAAGGCCATGGCTATCCGCTATGCTTAGATATTTGAATCACTTCGGGAGGTTTGGGGGGAAATACCAATGCCCTAGTCCAGTGGTCGGCAAACTGCGGCTCGCGAGCCACATGCGACTCTTTGGCCCCTTGAGTGTGGCCACGAAGTTTCAATCGCACTGTACGTGCACGCCTGCACATGGTATTTTGTGGAAGAGCCACAGTCGAGGGGCCGCAGTTTGCCAACCACTGCCGTAGTCCATTAAATCAGAATCTCTGAAGATGGGGACCTGTGAAAGGTCTTTAAAAAACGCTTCTCCAAGTCATTCTAATGTCTGGGGTGGACCAAAAATAATTTGTTAAATGAACACAGATCACCCCATCAGAGCTTTTGTGTCACAGATTCACAGATGAGCAAATTGAGACCCATTGAGGTTCCATTGCCTCTGGCCACCAGGATTGTAAAGTCCCTCTGACTAAAATTTCATGTTTCTTATAATTTACAGAAATGTCAATGATTAGTGTATTCACAACCCCCTGCATTAAGACAGACACAAAAATTGGCTGTGAAAAAGTACTACATGAGCACCAAGACAGGAGCAATTCATGATCACTATAAAAGTCAAGTCCAAAGGGAAGTGGGTGAAGGTAGAGCAGAATACATATTCAGTGGAACTAGGTTTTTAATGCATCCTGGACTTTAAATCTGAAATCTTTCTTAATGGCTGCCCAAATGGAGTCACTTCTAACTGAGGGCTAATTACCAAGTACATTCAGCAATCCAATTTATTTCATTTTTTTCTGAGAGTTGTCTCTTAGCAAAGCGTTGCCCCTGATTTAAGTAATACGTGTGTGATTCTGTACAGAAATGAAACAGTGCTCTGGCTCAGGAGAATTTCCTTAAAGTGCTTTTTTGTCCCTTTTTCTAAATGGATATTCTGTTTCCCAAGACAACTCATCATTGAAGTAAATTATACCCTCTGCCTCTGTAATCAGGGCCTGATTTTCCAAAAATCTAAAGTTATCTCCTTTCCCCATAAAAAAGTAATACACACACACACACACACACACACACACTCAAAAAGTGAAGGTGTTTTTTTTTTTTTTTCTTTCTTTCTTTCTCTTTCCCAAAAGAACAGTTGGCTCTGAACTTGAAGTATTACACTGAAATTTCGCCAGAAGGCTATAAATCTTCTGAAGATATGGGCTTGTTGCCAAAAGAAGGATTTTTCTTTTCTGAATGGGCTGAGGACAAGGTACACAAGAATGGATGTCCTCAGTTTAATTTGCTCAGTACACATGGAACAGCCTCATTCTCTTGATTAAAACCCTTTGATGACTTCCTACTGCCTCCAGGCATCTGTGGCATTAAAGGCTTCTGCTTTGTTTTCTGTCTGCCACTGCACCCTGACCTTCTGGCACATTCCTTTCCCTCTGAAACTCCATTCCGCTTACTGGAATTAGAAGTCTGTACATCGACTAGTCTCCATGTAAGTTTCTATGCCTTTGACCTAAATGACTTTCACATACACGTATGCCTGATTAACTGCTTTCTTTCCTGCAAAATCCAATTCCATCATTACCTCTCCCTGAAAGTATTCTCTGCCATTCCTAATTCTCTTTGAATCCTTTCTCATCCTTGACCACAATAAATAAATAAATAAATAAATAAATAAATAACTATAAATAAACACACACATCTAAATAAATAATACATCTATTTGATGTAGGAGCCTCTTCATGCTTTCATAACTATACTACTATTATTATTAATACACTGTGAGAGATGGTATCTTCTGTGTCTAACATTTCTTTCATATAGCAAATTGTCAAACACTGAACAGAATCTCTAGACTTACAGAGATTAATGATGCAGAGACTTAAGCACAAATTCCCCAAGTGTGTCACTGACAATGATGCTGAGTGAGATCACTCTTATTTCCACTCCGTGGTTCCTATGCTGTGTATTCTACCTACTGGAAACAGTACCATGCAATGGTCATTTATTTAGGTGTACTTCTTCCTGAAAGATGCCATCCCCCAACTTTAGAGATATCATCTCTAAATTGATGTATCAGCCATGTCTTCAAAACACTTTCATTATCCCATCATGCCTTCAGTGTTTGGGTCATGCAGTACGTCATAGGAGCATTGACCATGTGCCCATTGCGGCACTTCATTTGCTACAAATATGTATCCTTGGGTCCTTAATAATTTGATACTATGAGGGATCCTGTATCAGTGTATCAGATGCTCTGTAAGCCCCTGGTTAGTGGTGCTGATGGAAAACATACAAACAACATATACTTGCACATATGTCCATTCCAACCAATATGAAATTCTGACCTTTCCAAATGAATCACCACTAAGTGATGACTTGGCCTCCTGAAGGGATGCAGTTATATTTAGAGTTCAGCTTTCATCAGCCTTGGTGTAGAAGAGACCATACTAGTAAGTCTTTCTATTGGCTACATGTCTAATTCCATTTTTTTGTTTGTTTGTTTGTTCTTTTGTTGTTTTCCAAGAACCTACTGTGTAACTAGGAAGGGTCAGGAGTGTCAATGAATGACCCTGACTGACATCAACTGACCAAGTGACTTTTATCTACCATATTTTTTCATGTACAAGATCCTACTTTTTTCTAAAATCATTAGACTGAAAATTGAAGGCCATCTTATACAAGGAAATCAGTCGAGGAGGGAGCCGAGTGGGTGAGTGGGTGCATAGTTGCCCATACCTTGTCAAACAGCCTTTCTCCAATCACAAACCTTATTGTTACTGACCTCAGCTGATGCTTTAATTGGAGTTGGAGTGCACAGTTGCAACAGGAACCAGAGCATTCTGAGCCCATGAAGATGTCAAAAAATAAAAAGATAAACACTGGTAAGTGATTATCTTACTCTGCAAAATTCAAACTGAATGTAATCAGCTATGCAAAAGAGCATGGAAATAGAGCTGCAGAGAGACAATTTGGACCTCCTTCCACTGAGTGTATGATCAAACAGTGGAGAAAATAGGGAAACAACACATTAAGATGAAAAAAAAAGAAGAAGAAGAAGAAGAAGACCTTAAAAGGAAAACCAGCAAAATATTGATTTCTTAATTTTGGGTTAAGAAAGTAGGGGTCATCTTATACATGGGGATGTATTATATATGGAAAAATACGGTACTTGGTTGTTACTGACTCTTCTATAATATGTGCTCTCTGATGAGCATTACTATGCAATGCAAAGTCCTTTCCCGTAGGTCCATCCTCAGATACTCTTTTTATCTTCAACTAGAGACCCAGTGCATGGATTCATGCCCTGGTGGCCTGTGGGAATCAGCCCCCTGTAGGAATGCTCATCCCAGTCAGCTGAGTTGCAGGCCTGGGTCAAGCCTATATGAGAGACAATTGAACAATGTTTCTCTCTCACATAGATATTTCTCTTTCTCTCTTTCTCCCTTCTCTCCCTAGAGAATACCCATGTTTGAAGAGAATAAAGACATAGATATATTAGAAATTAATTGAATGGAAAATACAAAATATTTTTACCTAAGCAAATTAAAATACATTAAGTAGCAAAACTTGTGGGATGCAGCTAAAGCAGTATTTATAAAGAAAATTTTATCCTTAAAATGCTTATACTAGAGACGGAGAAAGACTGAAATTAATGAAGTAAATGTATGCTTTCTAGTTGATGTACCAGATAAATCCAAATGCTAAGTAACTTAATAAAATTCAATTCTCACTTAAGGGACAGTACAGTGTGAGTAGCTCTTGTGGGGTGGAAAAAATATGGCATTTAGGTAACTAGGCTTCCCTCATCTGGTAGTTTTCTCTCCTGTAAGTTCTCAGAGTCTTCACCATTTAGTAAATAGAATAGGGGAGGAAGGATATGAAGGATAACATATAATTATTTGATAGATAAGTATTATGCATTTCTCCCAAATTCCATTGATAAGGATTTAGTCATACATCCACCTGTAATTTCAGAAAGAAGCTTGAAAATGTCTAAAATGTGGCCAGAGGAATTCTAGATATCAAAACTTCTATTCAATATTTTACTAGAAATGTAATTAGTAAAGTAAATGACAAGGTATAAAAATAAAAGGTAAAAGAATAGGGAAGAAACAAAAGAGATTGCATTATTATCTACATTGCAGGTTCAAAAATATTATATTGATAAATGATGAAAATAAGTAAGAAAACTTAATAATGTTATAGATACAAACTAAGCATACAGAAATAAATTAAATATGATCTACCAGAAATAAGTAGTTAGGAATTAAATATGCCATTCATACTAATATATAAAAAGGCAGGGGCTGTCACAACCAAAAAAACCAGATGACGATAAAACAGCAGGCTGTGTGGGGCTACTGGGCCAGCAGGGTGCACAGTTAGGGGTGATCAGGCAGGTAGGCAGGTGAAAAGTTAGGAGCAGCAGTCCTGGATTGTGAGAGGGATGTCCCTGGAATCAGGCCTAAACCAGCAGTCAGACATCCCCCAAGGGGTCCCAGATTGGAGAGGGTGAAGGCTGGACTGAGGGGATCCCCTCTCCATACACAAATTTCATGCATCAGGCCTCTAGTGATAGTATAAAATAATTTATGATATACCTAGAAATAATGCTAGCAAAAGATGTACAAGATATAGAAAATGCTAAAATTTTTGAGTGATGTAAAAAATACATGAAGAAGTGAAAAGAGTACTTCATATTCTTAGATTAGAAGAGTCAATATTATAGAGACATAAATTCTCTAAAATTGATCTGAGGTTTCAATGCAATACAAACAAAATCACAAGTTTGTGTGTTTATAATTTAAAAATTACCTCCTAAAATTTATAAATAAGTGAAATAGATGAGAATATCTAAGACTGTCTTGGAAAAAAAATAAAGTGGAAGAACGTATCATACCAAATATTAAGACTCATCATAAAGTTACAGTAATTAAAACAGAATGAAATTGGTACCTGGTTAGACAAATAGACCAAAAAAAAAATGATGTTTTAAAAAGTCTCCACAAAGGTAGGAAAAGATTGATTATTCGTTAGTCATAGTCACAGGTCATTGTCTGAACCAGTTTTAAGCTTGTTAAATAATGAATAATAATCTTAGTGAAGACACTTTGTAAGCCAAAAAATCAGTATCACCCCTCTCTTCTGAAAATCAGCCAATCCATAACAGACCAACACCAATGAACCACTTCTCAGTGTCAATCAGTAACAGTCTTATCTGAGTTAACCACTCGTCTAGATTATGCCAGTTCCATTAGATTTCTGAAAATGCATGCTTCCCCAGAACCTTAAATATGATCAGCTGTCTTTCTCCTCAGAGACTGTTCTTGGTGTGCAGACCTCTTCCTTACCCTAGTAAACAATAAGTACAGCTTGGTGTTTTTATTTTATATCTAGTGATCATCTCATTATCCTTTGAATAAATATGTGAAGAATTTAGAAACAGGTTGCCACTGAAGTGGACACTTGATTGATTATTGTGATGGGATCATAGGTGAGTGAGGAATGAATTTGATGAGACAAAAGGCTGACATTTATCATACAGCATGCAAAAATAAATTTCATGTGAATTAAAATCTTACTTATAAAAGTCAAAGTTTTAAAGTTTTTCTAAGGTAATGTAGAACATCTTCATGACCTAAAAGTGATAACCATAACAAAAGTGATGCATTTGACGGTATTAATATTTTAAACTTAAGTCATTCAAATACTATAAAGAAATGAAAGGAAGTTACTGATGTTGGAAGAAGATATTGGTTCCACAGTATCTGGAACTAGTACCTAGAATACATAAAGCACTCCAACAACTAAACTTTAAAAATCCAGCAACACAATAAAGAAATGGGCAAAACATTTGTACATGTAAATCACAGCAGAGCATAGCCAACGGGCCTAACAAACATATTAAAAGTTCCTCAATTAGCAATCACAAAAAATGCAAATTAAAAACACAATGAGATTAAGTTTTTAGCAACAGTTAAAAAGTTGAATAACACAAGAATTTATTATCATGGGTAATCTCATTTGCTTTTGCTGTGAATATAAATATTAAAAAATACCTACATTCTGTGATACAGAAATTTTTCTTTAGGTGTATAACCTAGATAATATCTTGGAGATAGGTACCAAGATATCAGTATAAGGATGTGGATGTCATAATTTTTGTTCTTTGTCCCAGACAAAAAACAACCAAATGTCAATATTATGTATAAATAAGTACTGGCAATGGAATAGTATGCAACAAAAAAAAAAAATGAAAAAATGGAAGTTCTGCACAGCAAATTGATTGAAGTCACATGGAAATTGACAAAGACGCTAGACAAAAAAATAATAGAGTATGATTCCATGTATATACAGTTCAAAAGCAGGCAAAGCTAAATTATATTCTTTAGGGATGCATATTTAGGAACCGAAGCTCTTTTTAAAAAGGCAGGGAAATGTTTACGACAAAATTCTGTAAAGTAATTACCTCTAGAGGGACAGGGGAGAGTTGTGGTTATGAAGAGGTCCTTGTGTGGGATACTGTCAATATTTTATTACTTAATGTGATGATTTCTGTTGTACTTATAATTTTTATGCTGTCTTCTGTATGTATATTATAAGAAAAAGGAAAACTAAATGAAATAAGTATTTGGAGATCTATGTCATTGTAGTGGATCCCAGAGGGAATACATGGTGACATGGCTCATAGGCTACAGTATCAACTGAGTCAATTTGGATAAAAGTAATCAAAAGACCTTGAATCAAATTGCCTTAAACAATAAGGAAGTACATTCTCTGGTTTTGTTCTCTTATTTTTCCATGTGTGGTTTTTGTCATCCCCAGGGTTGAAGCAGGATGGATGAATTGCTTGCAAGGGTCATACATGGCTTCTCTTCCTCTTTGATTTATGAAGATCTCGGAAGCCTTCTCCCATACTTACCCTCACATTGCCTTTGCTAGTTTGGCATCACATGCATATTTATAAAGCTATCTTTATCAAATAGGAATGGGATTAAATTAATTCTCTTTGATGGAAAGAGTCTTGTGAATAAGGTACCATAATCACTGCCAAGAGCTGGGAAGAGTGAGATTTTACTTGCAAGATAACATGTTTGTCTGTCACCGTGTATGGCTGTTGGTAGAAGACACAAGACTATTAGTAGGTCAGCAACTAAGAGAAGCAGCCTGAGGGTCTGCAAGTTTGCACTGGTTCCCTAGGCCTGATTCCCAAGGGGCAGCAAAAATAGTGCCAAGTGACATTTGCACACACTCGGATACATTACAGGAAAGAAATTCTGAATTTAGGAAATCTGGATATTTGATAATAGCCATAAGCCTATCTTTCCTTTGTTGAAAAAGAGACACTATCACAATCTTCCAGGGCTCTGGACCACATGAACATTCTGAAATAAAGGGTAATTAATGTCTCAGCTCAGAGGAAGTACAGCAATGCGGGGAACCCATGGTAATTGTCTCTGAACAACCACTGCAACTTTTCTATCTTGAAATTATCTCTGAATAAATAGAGCAAGTGAGGGCAGATTGGAAATGCGTCATTTGGTTTAGAGGCAGGCTTTTTTCCTAAACAGCCAAGATAACCATCTTCCAAGGGCAAAAGCTTAGAGGAAGCAGGAGGAAATCTGCAGCCATCAGAGTTCAGAAGCCTGGATATTTCCAAAACATATATTTAGAGATTTAAAGTTTAAATATTTTTTTAATGTTATGCCTTTTTTTCTCTGAGAGATAGCTTGCCCTGAGAGATTATACTTTTAGAGCATAAAACTAACTCTAGAAATCTAGAATTGTCTAGTGAATTAGTTAATATGTAAATACTCACAGTAGAAATATCAAAACACAAAACAAAAATCACTTAAAAAGTCACTGTCCTAAAGATTTCTGAACTCATGAAATATCTATATGACTAATTGTTGCTGCTAATTTTTAGTTAGCTAACTATGTGCAAGTTTAATATGACACACATCTTACTTAATAGTTGTTGCTGTTTTTTTAAACTGGGCTTTCTTTGCCATTCGTATAGTGAGAATATGAAACTGAGTTATCTCTAAAGCCAATAGAGTTCTGAACTGAATGGCTGTTACCTATTGTAACTTCCCATTTCCAACACTTACCACTCTTTCCATTTTACCTCCCGAAACATACCCTCCCATCTAACATGCATGACCCTCTTTAAAGACTGCAGAAAGAACCATTTTGAATGTCTCAATCCTCCTATGAGGTAGACAAAAGTGGTCACCACTTTAAAAAAGGTATTGCCCAGTGGGACTGAGTTGCCTAGGGTCATTTATTAGATCAAACATGTACTTACTAAGTGACAGAGGTAGTACTCAGCTTAGTGATTCTGAGTCTGAATCCTTGGATTTGACATCCTCTTATGTAATTTTTCCCCTCAAAATTCTCAAATTTCCTCCTGCAACCCAGAAAAACAATCATCAAGGTGAGTCAACTCCTTGGTTGCTGTGTAAGTGGGAGATGTCCCAGAGCAGGGCTCTGCATGAGCAGGGTTCTGATTTCAGTAATGACCCACTAATTACAAAACTATGTGGAAATATTTTTTTTCTCTACAATTTACTCAATCTCGTCAAGGTTTTTATAAGCTTCTCACAGTTAACCTCTCTCCAAAAGGACAAAGTAAATGAAAATGAAATGCAATGAGTAAATCTTCATCTTCTATCTTCTGTGTAGACCTTCTTTAATTAAAAGTTATCTCTGTGAAGTCTGTCTTTGTTTGAACTTTTCTACAATTAATTTGCTCCTGTAAGAGGTTGGTTGTGTGTGTGTGCAGAAGCACCCACATGCACACAAACATACATTATGAGGAAAAGAGAAACATGCTTATTTGACTCATAATTGAGAGAGTAATTAGTGATCATTATGAGTTATTATTATTAAACAGATGTTGTAATTCTTTAAGCAGGGATCATCATCTCATCCATCTCTATAGCATCAACTGTAAGCATATGAGTTGGCATTTGGTTGGTTTCAACAAATGGTGGTTAAATAACCATACACATGAATTTTCCAGTTCAATCTTCTCATTTTGTAGATGAGAAAAATGAGGCCCAGAAAGATGACAATTCTGTTCATACAACTAGTTAGTAGCAAAGCTATGTACAGAATTTAAGTTTTGACTCTTACAGTGTATTTTCTAATAGTCCAAGTCTCTTTATACCATTTTCAAATTATACAAGAAATGCTTCTCTAAAACACCATCTCCTATGAGAGTGAGGTTAGTGGTACATAGTTATATTAAACTAGAGGTCCAGTGCATGAAATTTGTGCACTGGAGGGGGGTGACCCTCAGCCTGGCCTGCACCCTTTCACAGTCTATGACCCCTCGGCAGACGTCCCTGTCACAATTCAAAATCTTTCACTCCTTACCGCTTGGCTCACTGTTTCTTAATGCTGCTGCTGAGACGGGAGAAGCTTCCGCTACCACCTCTGTACTCGCCAGCTGTGAGCCTGGCTTCTGGTTGAGTGGTGCTCCTCCTGTGGGAGTGCTCTGACCACCAGGGGGCAGCTCCTGCATTGAGTGTCTGCCCCCTGGTGGTCAGTGCACATCATAGCAACTGGTCGTTCTGGTTGTTCCTCTGTAATGGTCGCTTAGGCTTTTATTATATAGATTGTGGGAACTCTGAATGTTCTTAGTCTGAAAAAATATAACCACCTCATTCAAGATTAACAACTGTGAGTGAGATGGAACAGGTATATAAGATACACCAAAGATTAATTATACATTGCTGTTTGCCCTCATTCTGAGCTTGAAACTAGTCGATAGTTCCAATGCTGTTTTGAGTTGATTTGAAAGGTATGTGACTGTATCAAAGAAAAATAAAACCCCTGCTTTGTAAAGCCCCTACACAATTAAAAGACAGATGTTTTAGCAGTAACAATTTTTAAGTAAAAAGAGAGAGAATATATTTGAAACTAAAGTGAAAAATGACTTTGACTTGAATAAAAATATTTGCATCATATTGAGGAGGTTAAAAAATTCAATTTTGGAATCTGACATTGCATTTCAAAAGAATATTTCCTTGCAGATGTTATAGCTTGATGTACAGTCTACTCTTACTTTTCCTCTGAATGACAAGACAACACATGAGGAATAGATAAGAAAGCAGATAATAACTAGGAGTGAAAAAGGAAGAAATCACAATAGGAGATATATCAGGGTCAATTATTATTCAACTCAATCACTGAATTACTTTTTAAAATAGCCTTCAAAAACCATCCCTTTTCTGTGTTCTATATGTTCTCTTTGGGGTTTTGTACTGATTTAAGATTCTGAGGCAGAGAACAGATTTCACTGAAAAAAAGTTGAATGGATGGATCTTTTAGAACATATCAGAATTATTAAGATGGTTAAATATATTAAGATTCTGAGGCAGAGAACAGATTTCACTGAAAAAAAGTTGAATGGATGGATCTTTTAGAACATATCAGAATTATTAAGATGGTTAAATATAAACCTACAGGATGAGATCACAGGATCTATTTTCAAGTCTATACTGTAGAACCAGGGTGCCAACGGAGTCGCTTCTCCTGCCATGATCAGAAAGTTGATTATCATATCAGGAGGCATCCCCTATTACATATATGAATATAGGACTGCCTCAGTCTGACCTGCTAAATACAGTTACTGCTTCTGGAACAGCACCACTGTCCTCCAATCCAGAAACTTTATGTGTAAATTTAGGAAGTGGTGATGATAGCTTTAGTGTCCAACATCGTGCCACCTTTCTACTATCAAGAAGCCATTTCTGCTAAACCAGCAAGCCTCAGAGAGTTTGTTTCCAGAACCATGGCAATTTGCTATAATCCCAATCGATAAACTATATGTCCATTATCCCCTTATCTCAGTCCATGTCTCATGTAATTGCATGTGCTGTGGAATTTGAATCTAACTTGGATTACCAGATGAAAATAAGTTGGAGACATCTTGTTTTGGCTTTCTTCTCTCCAAAGTAAAGCCACACTGGAAGACAACTAGAATACATATTCTGAGCCAAACCTTCATAACTGCATTAGACTTCAATCTTACTCCTCCTGGCGGAGCATCTAGAGAGAAAATTTCAAACATTTTTGTATATATTATACCGATAATTATATATTTTATTATCTTTGAGCAAACTTTCAAAGTCTAGAACATTGGTACTGCAAACAATGCTTAATAAACATCTATTCAATAACAAAGGGAGATGCATTAGACAGACTGACAAAACCTTGTATTTATGTAGTTTTATGCTTTGTGCAAAATGGTCTCACTTCCATCCAGTGATTCCCTTGATCTCCTCAAACAGCCTGCAGGGTAAGCAAGACAGCTATTAAAAGCTCTCATTTAAAGGGGAAGAAGTTGAAATTTGGAAAAAAATAAACAATAGCCTTACCATAAGCTCTTGCTAATAGTAGGTGGTTCTCTAACTTAGCATCAAACACTGCATCTGGTTCTACCACTAATTAGTTGCATGACTTTGGGTAAGTTACTTCTGAGTCCAGACTTAGTTTCCTTTCATTATCTTTTTAGAGATGCCCACTTGAGAAGATTAAGAGAAGTGCCTGAAATGTATAAGGTATGCTTAATAAATGCTAGATGTTATGTCTTCTAGTTTATGTTCTAAGTAGTATGTGAGGTTGTACTGTTATTAACAATGTTTGCAAGAATACTTTACTTTCACCAGAAGAACAATGTCATTCTTTTTCAAATGGCAGTATTATTTAGGATGGAATTCTCAAAAGTACCTTCTGTTAAAACAATTGTTTTTAATGAAAATAAATGCAGTGTGGGGTAGAAATTATGAGAGTGAGAGGAGAGGGTTACTGGAGGTTGATGGTCTGGATAATGAGACAAAATAAGACTACACATTTGTTGAGTGTTTCCTTCCCACGTCCCGCGTGGGTCAAGGTTCAGGAACTGGAAGCAGAGCTGCACACAAATGAAAATGAAAATACAAGAGATAATTTGAAATATTGAGGGACCAGGTGGGCAAGACTTCCACCTGTGCTCAGGCCTCACCAAGCTTTTATTTATTTGGGATACACCCATAGCATAGCCCTTAGGCAGGTGACCCCTGGCAACAGGCAGACTAGCCCATCAGCAAGGATTTACATAATAATAAATGGGGGAGTAGTTTCAGCTACCACTGTCTGGACAAACAGAGGTGGCACCTAGCTCCAAACTTTGCTAGAGCTTCAAAGGCACCCAGCCTTCAGGGGTTCTCTGTCTATGCTTATCAGATAGTGAAGACAATAAACTGTTTCCCACACACATTTGAATAAGAACAGCTGAAATCAGTTGCAAAGTTAAGGCAAATCCATCAAGAAGAAAAATGAAGTTTGTTACAGTGGCAATGGACTTATTCTTTTTCCGTAATATTCTTCTACATCTGAGCATCATCAGCAAATAAGCAAAGAAGACATCAGATTTGTGAACATGTCATTCATAGTACTAGGCTGATCATAGTGACCAACTTAAGCATCATAAGAAAATAATGTCATAGATGCTTCCTTTTCCCACCTCCCAATTCTGAGATAAAAGTCATTCCTTTAGACACATCCTGGTTCTCTCATTTGCCAGATATAACATTAACTGAGCTTATAAATATTTCTGAGAGCTTTTCCTCATTGGAAAATAGGGAGCACTTCAACTTAGAGGCTTGTTTTGAAAATTACATGCAAAAAGATATGCAAAAGTGCCCAGTACAACACCTGATATATAATGGTTTCTCCAAAACTATTTCCTAAAAGTTGTGTATCTGTACATCTTTAAATGTTATAGCAACTGCCAGATCTTTGGAAATCATAGATCTTATTAACTTTTTATATAAATACTAGAGGCCCGGTGCATGAAAATCGTGCACTCGAGGGATAGTCCCTAAGCACAGATTGAGAGAGGGTGCAGGCCAGGCCGAGGGACCCACTGGTACACAGTCAGCGCTGGGGAGGGTCATGGGAGGTTGGCCAGCTGGGGCAGGACTGTGGGAGGTCTCCAGGGCATGTCTGGCCAGTCTCACTCAGTCTCGATTGGCCGGACCCCAGCAGCAAGCTAACCTACCAGTTGGAGTGTCTGCCCACTGGTTGTCAGTGCACATCATAGTGAGTGGTTGAGTGGCCTATGCATATCATTAGCATATTATGCTTTGATTGGTTGAATGGCTGACTGGACAACTGAACACTTAGCATATTAGGTTTTTGTTATATAGGATAGAAAATGTATTTATAGTCTTTCAATTTCTATCAGACATTAATGAAAGTATATATTTAAAATTGAATAACTCACATAACATTGTAACAAATAATAGGATATTATAATATACTAGAGGCCCGGTGCACAAAAATTTGTGCACTCAAGGGGGAGGGGGGTCCCTCAGCCTGGCCTGTGCCCTCTCTCAGTCTGGGACCCCTTGGGAGATAACGACCTGCTGGCTTAGGCCTGATCCTGGGTGGCAGAGGGCAGGCCCAAGCCCTAGGTGCAGCCCCTGGTCGGACTCAGAGCAGGGCCAATTGGGGAGTTGGGGCGCCGCCTCCTGTCATGCACAGACCAGGGCCAATCAGGGGGTTGGGACCCTGTCCCCTGTCACTGACAGAGCAGGGCCCATCAGGGGGATTGGGGCTCTGTACCCTGTCACACACAGAGCAGGGCCCATCAGGGGGTTGGGGCACTGCCCCCTGTCACGCACAGAGCAGAGCCCATCAGTGGGTTGGGGCGCCGCCACTCTCACACTCAGGGCAGGGCCGATGGGGAGGTTATGGCTCTGCCCGGTCACACACAGAGCAGGGCCTGTGGGGGGCGGGGGGGGGGGAGGAGGGTTGGGGCGCCTCACCCTGTCACACACAGAGCTGCAGGGCAATCAGGGGATTGGGGAGCTCCCCCCTATCAGGCACAGAGCAGGGCTGATCAGGGCGTTGGGGCGCCTTCCCCTGTCAGGAACAGAGCAGGGCCAATAGGGAGGTTGTGGCCCTGCCCCCTGTCACACACAGAGCCACAGGGCGATCAGGGGGTTTGGGCGCTGCCCCCGTCACGCTGATCCCAGTGCCGGGAGGCCTCACGGCTCCGCTGATCCCGGGGCTGGGAGGCATATTACCCTTTTACTGTATAGGGTAGAGGCCTGGTGCACGGGTGGCTGCCGGCTGGTTTGCCCTGAAGGGTGTCTTGGATCAGGGTGGGGGTCCCCACTGGGGTGCCTGGCCAGCCTGGGTGAGGGGATGATGGCTGTTTGCAGCTTGTCACACACCCTTCAGGGTGGGGGTCCCCACTGGGGTGCCTGGCCAGTCTGGGTGAGGGCCTGAGGGCTGTTTTCAGGCTGCGGGTGACTGAAGCTCCCAACCGCTCCTTTTTTTTCTTTTTTCTTTTTTTTTTATTCTGAGCCAGCTTTACCTTTGAGGCTTGGCTCCAGCTCTTAGGCCTCCACTGCTGAAAGTTGGTTTCTGGCCTTTGCTTACAATGTTGTGATCCTGCTGGCTGAAGCCCAGCGGACTAAAGCAGGTTTCTGGGGTTTTGTTTAGCTTCTATATTTGTTACATAGTTGCTTAGAGTTGCAGCTCAGAGGCCTGCAGCGGCAGGCGGGGAATGTTGGAGTCCTCCATCACTGAAGCAAGCAAGCCTCATGTTAGTTTCAAGCTGCCTGGCTGCCGGCCACCATCTTGGCTGGCAGTTAATTTGCATATTGTCCTGATTAGCCAATGGGAAGGGTAGCAGTCATATGCCAATTACCATGTCTCTCTTTTATTAGATAGGATTAATACATATATTTTATTAGAGATAATATTAATAAACTAAAGGCCTGTTGCACAAAGAGATTTGTGCAATAGGCCTTCCCTTCCTTTGGCTGCTGGCACCAGTTTGCCTCTGGCACCTGGGACCCAGGCCTTCGCTCTGGCTGGGATCTGGCCAGAGACAGACCCGGAGCCGTCAGGCTTCGCTGCTCTGGCCCCGGAGCCATCAGGCTTTGCTGCTCTGGCCCCGGGACATGGTGAAGGTATGGTCAATTTACATGTTTGTCTATTATTAGGTAAGATACTGTATAATAATACATTTTATATATTAAATATATATTTGATAATATCAAAATAATAGATTAAAGCTTATTTAAAGTTATTAATGTTGAAAAAATTAAAATGAAGGTTTTAGTACAAAATGTAATGAAAATACATGGAAAATAATGTGAAGCTGACTAATGAGTTAGGCCAAATCCTTGACTCTTAGTAAATGTCACAGAAAGCAGATAATTTATTCGTAGATGCTGGGATCTCTGTTACCTAACTGTTGGAGTAATACATTTCTAAAATATGGAAAAGACAAATATATAACAAATCAATTATGAAAATGATCAGTGAAATTACTAATCTGAAGAACTAGTCATGGATGATCAGGCCTAACACTAATTTTATTTGTATAAAAAATTCCGTAGCAGGAGCTATAGTATAGAATAAATAAAGTGGTTTGCAGCCCTGTGTAATTTAGAGCAAGCAACAAACTCTGACTCAGTTTTTCATTTTCTTTTGCAGTTTTGTATATTTTTTGGTGTGGTATGTTTCATATTTATGGGTAAGAGAAAGATAGTAATATCAACCCTACACAGTTTTTATTTGAGCTGAAATATTAATGTGAATAAACTTTTGAATATGAAGTATAATGCAAAAGTAGTTATCTTTCTCTCACTATAACTTGAGTATAATTCTATGTCTTATGAAACTTTATATCACTGGAATTTGACATATTTTCTCACTCATCATAGATACTCACCAAATATTTATGAAGTAAGAAGACCAGGTGAAGTCTATGTTCATTGTATTATGTGGTGTTATCTCAAGATTTTCTTGCAACTCCAATTCTATATCCCCTAGTAAATCTATTTGAACTACATACAAGGAAGAAAAAAATCCTTCAATGTACAGTTTACTCCCATATGCCTTTCTGTTAGCCTCCCATGCCATCCCTCTTTCTGTTTTAAAATGTTAACTCTTTTTGCTTATATAATTCCTTTAATAACTGGTTATTCACTATTTCATGTATAAGTCTACAATTTTTCTAAGTAGATTTTAAATTCCTGAGGTTAGACTTAGGAATTTAAATGTTTTTGCACCCTCCAAAGGGATTTTCTTGCCCATATTTATTAAATAACTTAATATTTATGACATTCAAGATCTGGGACTCATCCCCCTACAGATTTGAATCAACAGAAACAACCAGTAACCAATCTTCCCTGTCTTTATACAATGGAAGATCAGTCCTCATGTCAGATAGTCCAGTTCACTATTTGCTAGCCTCCTCAACTATTACTACTTCTGAATAGTAAATATTTTTTTCTTCAAGTCATATTCCCTCTAGGGACTAATACAGTTACTGGTTCACCTAGTTTTAGTAAACATTTGAGTAAACATTTAGTAAACAAGCATAAATTGCTAACATTCAGTTTCCACCCTCGTTCACCAATTAGAACCCTCTCTACTTCCTTTCCCACTTTCCTGTTCTGATAAGGAAAGATTCTTCTTGCTGAGAAGGAGATTAAGTTGTTTGACAAAATAAAGGGCCAAAGATAATGGTGTTATATTAGTTGCAAGATTAAGGAATGTCACCAAAATGTGGTTAAATGTTTCTATGGCTAGGTTATTTAGGCCCCTTTAAAAGTCCATATATTAGCATAGGTAGCTAGATATTAATAAAGGAAGAGAGCAAAGAGAATTAGACATTAAAGAGCCTAATAAACTGGAAAAATGAATCCAATATTGAGTCTGCTTCACTATGAAGCTACAGCTTCACCCACTTCCCAGGCCATGGCAGCATTGCCCAGGAAAGGGGATTAACACTCCTCTCTCCTCAGAGGAACTGCTGGCTGGTGGGGGAAAGAGGAGTGAAAATTCCTCTGTGGGGTGCATGCCCAGTAGAAGTCAATATGGTGTAAGAGGAGGAGCTTCTACTATGAAATATGCAGAATGAAAACCAATATAGTGACCATAAAGGCCTGTTAGTCTAGTCTGGGCAAAAGATCTAATTGGATAAGGGGCACAAAAGCAGGAAGATCTAGGAAATCAGTTGATTAGGGGGAAGATCCAGTGCAAGCCCCCAAAAGATTGGAAAGTTGCTGGGTTATTTTTTTAAATTGATTTTAGAGAGAGGGGAAAGGAGAGAAAGATAGGGAGAAACTTCCATGTGAGAGAAACACATTGACTGGCTGCTTCCCGCATGTGCCTGATCAGGGATCAAACCCACAACCTAAGTATGTGCCCTCACTGGAAATCAAAACCATGACCTTCCAGTGCACTGGACAGTGCTCCAACCAACTGAGCCAAACCTACTAAGGCGATTGGTTATTTTGAAAGAGTACCTGGTCTTTCCCAAGCCCAAGATTATATAAGCCAAGCTTAAGAAAGCACTCTCTCTATCTCACATGGTAATACATGCTCACCCATTTGTTTACCTGTTCTCTCTTCACAACCACCATGAGGCCTTAGCAGCCAGGCAGACCTCAAAGGCCTGGGTACAGTGCCAGCCAGAGTGCAGCGGAGAACAGACCTAGCCAGCCAGATGGGGACAGACAAAGACAATTTTTTTCCATGGCAGGACAGAGGGAGAGTAGGCACTCAGAACCCAGGGACAGTCTTTTTATTTTGCTTCTACAGTGAATCTTATCATGAAACCTCAGCCTCCCACACATGAGTCTCCCGAAATGCTTTTCTCCACCAGCAATACATAAAGATTGAAATCCCTTTTATTACTTTCACCTGTTGAACTCTGCTGGTTGAACCTGACATGGCTCATGCGCTGAGCTGCTTGGGTCTCTATGTGCTGCAAGACTGTAATTAAAGGGATGAGTGAAACTATAGATCAATTAAAGTCTGAGAGAATCTTGGGGCAGGCTGTTTAATAAGCAGGAATTTTGGCAACAGAAACTGTGGGCTGTAATGAGCCCAGAGAAGAGACAATTGCAGATTCAGTTCTTTATTGTTTCACTCTCCCTGTGCTTTCCAAACCTTCCATAATCCAGTATTGGATCTGTTGGCTAAATTTGAGAAAGGAGATCAGTTCCTTATCTCACAAAGTAGAAAGAGAATTCATTCTAAGAAAATCATAGAAATATGCACCACAGAAGATTTTGTATAAGACATGTACCACTGTGCTGTATACAGTAACCAAGAAATAAACCCTAATATCTAACAAGGTAGAACTAAATAAATTTTGGGATAGCTCTATAATATAGTGCTGTGTGACCAAGTAATCATGCTGTGAACGAAAATTTATTAACATGAAAAAATATTTCAATGTGTAGTTAATTAAAAATTTTCTTAAATAGATTGCTTATATCAAGTATTCATTAAATATATGTATATTTATGTATATGCATATATATACACATATATAATAAAATTGCTGAAATTTCTACAGTGAACATATTACTTCTGTGTCACAAAAACACACACCACACAAACATTTTTTAAAGGGAGGGGGATGCATATGAAGAATACTTATTTCTAAAGATCTACTATTGAGAACTCAGTATTGAAGAGAAGTGCATGTGAATTGAAATTAAATCTAGAGCCTCTGTTAACATCTGATTTATAACTCCCCTCCCCTCAAGAAAAGAAAGCAATTCTTGCTGAGAGCAAGGAGAAAGATGGAAGGAGGAGGCTGAGGACCGCTCATATGTCCTGCTAAGTGGAATCTGCCTGAGCTTGCTGTGCTTAAGCTGCCAACATCTTTACTCAAAGAAATATTGAGGTGCAGCTGATGAAATCAACCGGACCCATTCTTTTTGTCTGCCTTCCTCCTCCGCCTCTAGTTCATTGTGCAAGAGAAAGTTTAAACCATCTTCCTGTCAGGTGGAATGAGGGGATCAGCACCAGGTGGCCATGCTCCTGGTCCTCTGCCTTAGGGTGCAGCTGCTGGGGTAGAAGGCCAGCCCCTGGCCAAGGCACACACTGTCCCTGTGCAGAGGGCTGGCTATGCACAGTGTGATCATTTTGTGTCTACCAGCCAGAGTTTTAAGGTTGAAGAGCCAGATTCATGTGCTGTGGGGTTGAATGACTATTAGGAATGCATGAAGCAAATCACTATTTTGCAAGAGGAATTTTACCTGGCAAGTTCAAGCTGGAGACCTTTTAGTAAATATAGCAAAAGCTGGGGCATGGGAAAGAACTACGGAGTGGCAGAAGGTTATATCAGTTCAATTGATCATTGACTGGGTATTTAATAAGACAAAGCACCTTCTAGGTGGTAAGAGGTAAAACAGGTGAGTCAGAGAAGCTCTGTCCTTCAGGACCTTCCAGTTTCTGCCTGGGAGTAAGACATACAAATTGCTAAGCCTCAGATGATTTAACTACAGTGAAGGGAGGCTAGGGTGAGCTTTCTGGATTCAATCAGTCACCCATTATTCCAAATCTATACTACTTAATACAGACACTCTGGCCTTCTGCATTCTTATGTAGATAACCAGTAAGAAGACAGATAGAAAAGGGGACGTATGTAATACTTTCAACAATAAATATTTTTTTTTTTTAAAAAAAAGAAGGTAACTAGAAGAAAAATAGATACATGTTACCCTAGGTACAAGGGTAAATGGTCCAAGTTCTGGGTTAGCTGCTAAGTTTTGTGCTGTGGGTTGATATTCCCTTGCACTGAATTACATTTTTTTCTTAAGCTCTGCCAGTTCTTGCCTTGTTCTGATTGTCCGTAAAGCAGCATTTTTGTGAAAGTCAGTGAAAGGTAGCCATGTTATAACTGTCTTCCCAGATGAAGTCATAGAATAAATCATAGATAAAAGACCATGATGGCCCTTGAATTCTTTCCTCTCTATCTTGTTCCTTTTCTTTTTGATTCATCACTGCAACTCCATTCAGTATAAGCTGTACTGAGCTCTTTTCTTTGTCAAGTTCCCCAGCAATGCTCACTGACATGCAGCCTGGAAGAACAAAATTAATTCTGAAAGTGTGTTCCCACAAGTACACCAAGAACTCAGAAGCTGGCTTGACAAAGCTATTTGCCCTTTGATCTCCTGTCCCATTTCCTCCTGCTTGACGCTGTGCCATTCATTAGATTTGCTTCTGGTCCAGCCCAATTCACTCCCATTCACCTTGGAACATGCTGGTGAGTGAAGTAGATATCTTGCCTGCTGGTTACTGAGAGTCTAGCCTAAGAACAGTGTAATGGGCTCATTCAAGCTACACTTTAAAATATATTTTTTGATTTTTTACAGAGAGGAAGGGAGAGGGATAGAAAGTCAGAAACATCAATGAGAGCAAAAATCAGTTACCTCCTCCACACCTCCTACTGGGGATATGCCCGCAACCAAGGTACATGCCCTTGACTAGAATCGAACCTGGGACCTTTCAGTCTGCAGGCCAACACACTATCCACTGAGCCAAGCCGGTTAGGGCTCAAGCTTCACTTTAGACAATGGAATAATCCTATCTAATAAAAGAGAAACATGGTAATTGGCGTACGACCGCTACCCTTCCCATTGGCTAATCAGCGAGATATGCAAATTAACTGCCAGCCAAGATGGCAGCTGGCAGCCAGGCAGTTTAAACTGAATATGAAGCTTGCTTGCTTCAGTGACAGAGGACTGCAACGTTCCCCGCCTGCCTTGCCGGCCTCTGAGCCTGCAGTTTGAAACATTGTAACAAATATAGAAGCTAAACAAAACCCCAGAAACCAGCTTTCAGAGAGCTGGGATCTCAGAGCTGGAGTTGATATAGAGTTTTGATTATAGAACCTAAACAAACCAGATACCTGCTTTCAGCAGCTGAGTCCTCAGAGATGGAGCCAGGCTAAAGCTGGCCCAGAATAAAAAAAAACAAAGAACAAAAAAAAACAAGCAGTTGGGAGCTTCAGTCCCAGCCTGAAAACAGCCCTCAGCCCCTCACCCAGACTGGCCAGGAACCCCAGTGGGGACCCCCACCCTGAAGGGTGTGTGACCAGCTGCAAACAGCCATCATCCCCTCATACAGGCTGGCCAGGAACCCCAGTGGGGACCCCCACCCTGATCCAGGACACCTTTCAGGGCAAACCAGCCAGCCCCCACCCATGCACCAGGCCTCTATTCTATATAGTAAAAGGGTAATATGCCTCCTAGCACCGGGATCAGCGGAGCCGCGAGGCCTCCCAGCACCGGGATCAGCATGACAGGGGGCAGTGCCCAAACCCCTGATTGCCCTGCAGCTCTGTGTGTGACAGGGGGTGGGGCCACAACCTCCCTATCAGCCCTGCTCTGTTCGTGACAGGGGAAGGCACCCCAACCCCCTGATCAGCCCTGCTCTGTGCCTGATAGGGGGGAGCTCCCCAACCCCCTGATCGCCCTGTTGCTCTGTGTGTAACAGGGTGTGGCACTGCAACCTCCCCACCCCACGGGTCCTGCTCTGTTTGTGACGGGGTAGAGCCATAACCTCCCCATCAGCCCTGCCTTGAGTGTGAGAGTGGCGGCGCCCCAACCCCCTGATTGGCCCTGCTCTGTGGGTGACAGGGGGTGGTGCCCCAACTCCCCTATTGGCCCTACTCTGTGAGTGACAGGGGGGAGCTCCTCAACCCCCCTGATGGGCCCTGCTCTGTGAGTGAGAGGGAGCAGTACCCCAACCCCCTGATTGACCCTGCTCTGTCCGTGACAGGGGGTGGTGCCACAACCTCCCCATCGACCCAGCCTTGAGTGTGACAGGGGGCATGCCCCAACCCCCCAATCGGCCCTATCCTGATCGTGACTGAGGGTGGCATCGCAACCTCCCGATCTGCCCTGCTCTATGCATGACAGGGGGCGGCGCCCGAACTCCCCAATCGGCCCAGCTCTGAGCCCGACCAGGGGCTGCACCTAAGGATTAGGCCTGCCCTTTGCCACCCGGGAGCCGGCCTAAGCCAGCAGGTTGTTATCTCCAGAGGGGTTCCAGACTGCGAGAGGGCACAGGCCGGGCTGAGGGACCCCTCTCTCCCCCACCGAGTGCACAAATTTTTGTGCACTGGGCCTCTAGTCCTAATATATAAAAACTCCGGGTCTATCATAACTGGAGGCTTGACCAACAGGAAGTCAGTCCTGCAGCCAGCGCTGTGTTGCCATGTCGACCCAGCACTGATTGCTGCAGCTCCAGGCTGGTGACCCAGGACTGACTGCTGAGGGGGCTGCGAATCAGGCCTAAAGAGAGGCCTGAAGAGAGTAGCAGGGTCTGATCCATAGCCTCTGTGGCAGCGGTTGATCAGCATTTGCCTCTCTCTTTGTCTCTGGGCCTGGCCAGCAGCCACACCTCCATTTCTCTCCAGGCTTCCACCAGGGCTGCTGATCAGCCCCAGCTTTCTGATCAGGCCTCGTTGATAGGCTCAGAGATGCTGACTGACATAGAAACCGACCAATCAGAACCAAATCTGGGCCAACTGGAGGAGCCAATGGCTGCCTAGGAGTCAGAGCTTTTGACACTGACTGGTATAGAAACTGAGCAATCAGAACCAAAACCATGTCAACTGTGAGGAGCCAATGGCTGCCTAGGAGGAGGGGCTTTTCATAGAAACTGATCAATCAGAACCAAATTGGCTGGCATAGGAGGGCAGTTGGGGGCGAGATCAGGCTGGCAGGGGAGAGCAGTTAGTGGTGATAAGGCAGGCAGAAGCAGTTGGGGGTGAGATTAGGCTAGCAGGGGAGAGCAGTTGGGGGCAAGATCAGGCCAGCAGGGAAGGGCAGTTAAGGGCGATCAGGCAGGTGAATGCTTAAGAGCTAGCGGTCCCAGATTGCAAGAGGGATATCTGACTGCTGACCGGCAGTCAGACATCCTCCAAGGGGTCCCTGATTGGAGACGGTGCTGCCTGGGTGAGGGACACCCCCCCTCATGCATGAATTTCGTGCACTAGGCCTCTAGTGTTTTAATAAGAATGGAGTGAAGAAATAGGGCAGGACATACTGAACAACTTAATGTTACAAAGGTATATGCACTGTGGGGTAGGTAGGGTATGAAGACATACAGTTTACTGAATAGCAGGGCATGAGACAGAAGCTGCTGATTGTGCCAGATCATAAAAGGCCTTGCACACCAGAGTTTAAAAAAAAATAGGCCTGTGCAGTAGGCAATAGAGAACCTCTGAATGTTTCTCATTAGAGGCATGGAATAGTGAAATAGCTCCGAAGAATACTTTAAATAGTTAAGCATTTGTCTAAGTATAAGCCATTAACATAGCAGTAGATATTGCAATGGGGAAAATCTGCTGGTCTCAGTCAGTGATTAGCAACAGAGGTCCAAAAAAAAAATCAGAGCTAAATTGGAAATTCTGAGCCAAGTTAACAAGTAGATGTTGGATGAGCCAGAGAGATCAGGAAGAGATGCATTTATGATGAAAGATAATAAAGGCGGAGTAGATTACCCTGGCTTCAAGGACACAGTACAGGCCTTGATTAGTTAGTTAGAAAAGTGGGTTACGAGCTGAGACCCTAGTTCAGGTTATAATTCCTGAGTTGGTAATTATCATTGTTGGGTGGTGATTGAAACCATGAGTGTGCATGAGAGATAGACTCCTCTTGCCTGAAGCCTTCCTTGAGCTCTGGTTGGTGGTCTGGCCAGCACAGGTCTGTAGAAGCACAGA
The DNA here is from genome assembly GCF_964212035.1 of Myotis nattereri. Taxonomy (NCBI): domain Eukaryota; kingdom Metazoa; phylum Chordata; class Mammalia; order Chiroptera; family Vespertilionidae; genus Myotis; species Myotis nattereri. The sequence continues at coordinate 47,622,395 of NC_138077.1, forward strand.
TTTGTGGGTTTCTTGGATATAGTGACACAAGTGAGTAGGCCATTCCAAAGCCCCAACAGTTGGTTTGGATCAGAGTGTGACCACAGGAATCTGCTCTCGGCCAGAGTAAGCTCTAAAGGTCAACTCTGCTTCAGAGAGAGCATGGAGTGGAGGACTCCTCAGCTCAACTTGCCCTCTCTTCACTATAGGAAGGTCCTAATTATAGGTTGCAATATTGAAAGCACACTTTCATATATGAGAATAATGCATCTATAAGTGATTTTCAAATTGTAAATCATACCATTCTTCATGTTACAGATGGTATAAGGAATAACCATAATTAAAATAAAGATCACTCAAAATAAACAGTTTTGGCAAGAGATCTATTCAGCCTTCTTGTTTGTCCATCGAGGAGATTGAGGCTCAGAGAAGGGAACAGCTTGCTTGAGGTGAGACAGAGCCAAGGGTAGAGCTCAGACCTCTGGGCTTCTAGTCAAGGCCTCTTTATTTGTCTCATCCAAGTTAATTCTTCTCCCCACCCTGGCTTTTTGTGCAATGTATTCAGCACAATGCAAGACTTAGTTGAGAAAGATCTAATTTCTTTCCTTTCCACTGTAATTCTGAGTCTGAGGGCCTACAAGTTGGAAAATGGGGAAGATCTTAAGAAATATCAGCAGGTTCAATTCAATTGAACTGAACTTGATTATTTAATACAATAAAGCTTTCCCAGTGCTATGGGTGGTGAGGTAGAATAAGAGGGACTCTGTCCTCCAGCATCTCACAATCCTTATGGGGAGACAGACATGCAAACAGCTTAAGCATCAGAATGAGGAGGAATTGCCCTAGGAAAATAAATTTCATACTTTTTGTTTTATTCACTTCCTGAATGGATAGAAAACTGACATTTATGATGTTTGGTACTTCCCAACATGCTAGGGAAGGAAAGAGAAAACCTTGAAGCAGGCTACTTTTTAATAGTTCCAGGCATTCTCAGAACATTTATTTTAAAAAGTAAAATAAACCTCTCTCTCCACCTGCCTTTATACACTCCCAGACTTCAGTAGCCTTAACAGTAGACTCAGGGAGAGGCAGTGGAAGCATCCTATGACCCAGCGCACCCAGGACAAAAGGCCACAGGGCTTTTGGAGCATTGCCAAGCTGGGAGATGAACCTGATAGGGTTCTTAAATAACAGCATGGCCTCAGCCTCGGGCCTGACTTCATGCTATTCCAGTCGTGTGACCTGTCTCCTCCACTGATCTAAGATAACAGTTACCACAGTCTGCCTTGGAGTCAAGTTACTTGTGTGTGTGTGTGTGTGTGTGTGTGCCTGCTTCCGCCACTTGACGAGAGAGCAGTGACCATGCCTTACTCAATCCTATCCCCCAGAGCACTTGGCACAGGCCCTGGCACTCAGTAGATGCCCAGTGAGTGTGCAGGGCTGGCTGGAATTTTGGCAGGTCTCTTCATTTTTCATTGGTTAAATCTATGGTTCTTTTTGCTCACTTTGAGGAGGATAAAATGCACATTGTGTTGGAAGCCTTGGATCTGATTTTAGAGATCAGGGCTCTAAAAGAAATGCAGACCTTCAATTTACTCCCTGTGGAACTCTGGCCAGGCCTTTCACCTTCCACACCTGTGTTTCCGTAGACAGTTAATATATGTTGTTCTTGCTTTTTATGATTCTACTAGAGGCCCAGTGCACAAAATTCGTGCATGGGTAGGGTCCTTAGCATCTGTCTGCCACTGGCCAGGGCCTCCCTTCCCCCAGCTCCTGGCTGGGGCCTCCCTTCGCGCCCACCTTGGCCTGGCACTGCCCGCTCACCTGCTTCACCATCCCACTGTGGTCCAACACTTATCAGGGCCCATTGGGGCCAGCAGTGCCTCCACTGCTGCCCACTGTCAGTGCCGGTCTCTGACGACCTCTATGTTCCAGGCCGCCCCCTGGTGGTCAGAGCATGTCTAACTCCCGGTTCATCGAAAGCCTGCCCTAGGGACAATTTGCATATTAGCCTTTTACTATATAGGATTATTTCATAGGGTAAATTTAAATGTAAAATATCTGTTAACTTAATTTCTCTCTCTTGTTTTTACCTCTGCTGATCCTGAAGTTATTGTTCTAAACTTATATTTATCTTTTTAAAACAGTAGAATATAAGAGAAAAAAAAAAAGCGCTGCACTCTTGTGCAGTGATTATTCAAAGAGAATAATAATTTATTAACTGGCTGTTACCTTCCAAGCTCTGAAGGAAAAGTTCCTTATAAATACTGAGATATTAATTTAATTAATTAATTGATTGATTGTAGAGAAAGAGAGGGAGAGAGCAAAACATCAATTTCTGGTTCCACTTATTTGTGCATTCATTGGTTGCTTCTTATATATACCCTGACTAGAGACTGAACCCAAAACCTTGGTATATAGGGGAATTGCTCTAACCCAGCGGTTCTCAACCTGTGGATTGTGACCCCTTTGGCGGTCGAACGACCCTTTCACAGGGTTGCCTAAGACCATCCTGCATATCAGATATTTACATTACAATTCATAACAGTAGCAACATTACAGTTATGAAGTAGCAACGAAAACAATTTTATGGTTGGGTCACAACATGAGGAACTGTATTTAAAGGGCCAGAAGGTTGAGAACCACTGCTATAATCAAATGAGCTATCAGGCCAATGACTAATTTCTTATTACATATCTGAGGTGAACTTTGCTAATTTTGATTGGTAGATAAGGAAACAGCTTAGAGATGTTAGAAAATTCTTCATCATAACAGAACCAGTCAGTGATAGAAACAGAATTCTAATACAGACTGACTTTCTACTACATCTCTCGGCTCTTTCCATCCACTTTGAGCAAATAATTTAAAATCTCCGGGTCTCAGTTTGGCTGTAAAATGGAATTAATAGTACTTTATAGCATTCAGAAAACTTAAAGTCACAAATATAAACAGCTTTGGAAATCTGGAACAATGAGCTAAGTAAATCTAAAATATTATTACATTACTAAATAGCCAGACTAATAGCCAAGGTAACCAAATTCTGCTTTCAAATAAAAGTGAAATTTGAAAGCTGTTGATCTCAGTAACAAAAATCTCTCCATCCTGATTTTGTAAAACACCTTGCCCTTTGACAGCCTTAGATCAAGTTATTAAGTTGCCTCTCCCATAAATTCAAGTTTACTTGCCATGCAGAATTAGAGAAGTTAGAATAAAAATTAAAACTAACAAAATCTGAAAATAATTCCTTGATTATTCTTTGATTATTAAGTTAGCAAACATTTGAAGGATACAGTGAAACCCGTGCTCTCATATAGTACGTGTGGCAGTAGCAAGTTCTTTGTAATTCAACTTGTCAATGTTAGTAGATGACAATGCTCTTCCAGACATACTGCTGATCCACTAATTGTTTCTTTAGTTATGTATTGTAAGAGGAAGTGATCATTTTGGAAATATTACTGTACATATCTCATATACATTTTTGCATCCTCATTCATATACCTGACTTCCGCCTACATCATCCCCAAGCAGGGGGATACAAAGTGGAGAGGTACAGAGAGTAATCAGGATTGGTATAACAAAAATGCAAAGAGATTTGCATTTCAGTTTCTGGCAACCAACACAGGAATTGTATGTCTACAGAATTATAATGAGATTTAAAGCAAAGCTTGTTAAGAAAGAGAAAGATTTTTTTCTGAATTTCCCATCTCCTAATTTAATTTTAAAGCCTGAAAGACTTTGTCATAGCTCATTTTTTAAAGAGGGCACTGGTCATGTGGAAAGAAAAAGCTGAGACAGCTCATTCCTGCCAGTCCAATGATTGTGAGAAGAGGAAGTGAAATTGAGATCAGGTACCAGGTTTTACTTCCCCTGGTACCAGCTCTATTGATGTGTGTAGAGATGGGATATTTTAGAAATAGCCAACTGAGCATGGGGAAACCCAAAGACTACTGGGACAATGGCCTGCTTTCATATTCATAGCATGGTGGAACCTAAAGTACTAAAGAATTCCTGCCTTCAGCTCAGTGCCACCTTCAAGACTGTGCAAGCAATGAAGATGAAATGGGGAACACAGATCTGTCCATTGCAACAATGTTCCCATAGCCTCCAGGTCAAATAATAAAGGAATGTTTATAATTTAAGTACCCACTCTTGACAGAGAATTTTTGTGAGTAAATTGACATTGAATATAACAAATATGGTAGCATGATAATCTGATTCATTGATTTTTGTGAAATTTGAATTTATAAGATCTATTTTGCAAACAAACCTGTGTCCTGCAATTACATTAAAAATTTGTAAATGAGGCGCACACATTTTGTTTGCATTTCATTCCAAATAAGTTGGACATTTTTAATTTAAGTATCCAGTAAATAGCACAACAAAAATTTCAACTTCAAATTTTTAGGTAAACGCAATTATTGAAAATAAAGCTTACAAACAGGAAAATATTTTTTCCTTATAACAGCAAAAGAGGAACAAAACAAATTAAATGAAGAAAGTTCACTGTGTAAGAATTTAGCTATGTTTCGGAATATGTAAACTTGTGGGAAAAGATTTTTAGTGAAACTCTTATCTACATTGCATAAATTTATATTTTGTTCTTAAATGATAGAAAATATAAAAGATCTTTTTATTTTATAGTACCTATATTTGGTGAAACTTTCAAATAAATACAAAACCAGACAATTTTTAAGTGAGTTTTCACTTATCAAAATATTTATTAAAGAAAGATATTATAAAAAGAGGCAGAAGACAGTATCTTGGCAATATTTGAGCTGAAATATTTGCACATTTTTATATGAAGTAGAATAGAAAATATTTTATATTTACAAATTTTGCACTGAGCTTATTAAATATTTCAACTGCCAAGAAGAGAATATTTTCTCAATAAAATTAGTCTATAAAGAAGATTCAACTAAAATGTCAATTTATTAATTGTAATATTCAACTTTGAGGTTTGTCAATTATCTGAAAAAATTAATGTTATATCAAAAACTGCATTTTTTTTTTAAAAAAACTTGTCATAATATTAGAAACATGCAACTAAGAAAATTAGTAAAGTTTATAAACTTAAAAACTGATTACTTAGGTAGATTGTTGAGTTCAGATAATTAATATAAAAATTTAAACAAAAACTTCAAATGTGACTTTAAATGTTTTAATGAAAGTAGATATAGGTTACTTAATTTTTTGTGAATTTTATTTTTAAAAATAGGTTTTGAAGAGTATAGTACTATTTTACATCAATATTATATACCTCAATATCATCTAAACAATTTACCAGTCAATAAATAAAACTTTCAGAATTTTGTATAGTTAACTTTTGCTCCCCTCTTATTCTCAAAATTATTCTGGATTGAACATATTATATGATCCCCTTAGATACAGCATGGGCATTTTCCATATTGCTACTTATTGTCCAGAACAAGAGTTCTAGCTGGTTTGGCTCAGTGGAAAGAGCATTAGTCTGTGGACTGAAGGGTCCTGGGTTTGATTCCGGTCAAGGGTACATGACCAGGTTGCAGGCTCCGTCCCCAGTTGGGGGCATGCAGGAGGCAGCTGATCAATGATTCTCTCTCATCATTGATGTTTCTCTCTCTCTCTCTCTCTCTCTCTCTCTCTCTCTCTCTCTCTCTCTCTCTCCCTCTCCCTTCCGCTCTAAAGTCAATAAAAATTATTTAAAAAAAAATATTAAAGCCCAGAACAAGCAACAGAAACAAAACATAATTGAATATTTAAAAAATATAGTGAAAATACTTTAAATAATTTTTGAGGTGTTAATACGATTGTAGTAGGTAGTACAAGTTAGTATTTCCTTGTTCTTCTCTAGTTGCCATTTAAAAAATTGAGATCCTGTTGTTTTTACAAGGAACAATTATACTAGAGAAAAAGGCAAGAACAGAAAGTGCTTGGGACAACCTGGAGAGAGATGCCACATGAGCCAGAAAGGCTTCATCAGCCTCCACACTCAGAGGGCATCAAAGGTCAAGATGCAGGCAAAGCATGCCAGCTCTCACCACATCTCCAGCATATGCTTCTCCTGCATCTGTCAAAGCATCAGCTGGTCAAGATGTTCTCTCCTTGCCCTCCAGACTCAGCCAAGGTGGCACTGACAAATAAGGTCAGATTTGGGGGCTGAGGTGAGTGAAGCATTTTATATTTATATCCACAGACACATACTCTTGTGTATGTTCCAGTGACTTCAGGGGACTTTCCACAGCCATGGGTGTCCTGTGTCTGGTGTGAGGTAACTCTGCCTGGCCCACTGTGTTCTCCGGACACAAATCATTAGGTGAATGCTTAGGTTCCAGGGTTTACAGATTGAGGTGCCAATCTTTCTCAATAACATTTGTCTCTATTTTGTATTTTCTGTTCACTAAGATAGGAACATGTATGCAGGGTTTTTTTAGTAGGGTGTTTTGTTTTCTTCTGTGATAGCTAGCTCCAAATTTAAGGATGCATGGAATATAGAGTCTTTATGATTTTCAACTTGGATATGGCTAGGTTTTTTCTGGATGACAATTATGATAAATTTAACAAAATAGTATCAACAAAATAGAAGTGTGCTTGCTACAAAATCAATGCTAGATAAGGATTGGTTATTTGACATTTTATGGAGAAACAAAGCTTTCTGTCTAAAAGAAAGAATTTCAGTGGAGACACACTTGGGGAGGGGGACGCTAATTGAAGATGAAAAATAGCAAGTTTAATAATTTAGAAGACATGTTGACCACATATTGTGTGTAAGGTACTGCCTGTGACTCCAGGAATAAATGGTGAAAAAAATAGAATAAATTTCTGGCTTTAAAGAATTTACAATGAAGGATAAAATTTAACTGAGCACAATGTGAGTAATATCTGCCATTTTCATACCATCCTAGCCACAATCTTACCTAAAAATAGACAAACATGGTAATTGACAATACCTTCACTATGCCTCCCATTGGCTAATCAGCAAGATATGCAAATTAACCACCAACCAAGATGGCGGACAGCAGTCACCGAGCTGCAGCGAGCAGGAGGCTTGCTTGCTCCAGTGATGGAGGAAGCCAAGGTTCCCCACCTGCCATGGCCTGCTCTAAGCTGCACTGAAAGCAACAAAGTTTCAATGATAGAAGGTAAATAAACCCCAGATACCTGATTTCAGCTGGCCATGGCCATGGAGCTGGAGCCTTGGGTTGCCCCTAGCGATGGAGGAAGCCAAGCCCTGGTTGGCTCTGAGTTCCACTCCAGGTTACAAAGTTTCAATTATAGAAGGTAAATAAATCCCAGAATAAAAAAATAAAAGAAAAAAAGGAGAGGCTGGGAGCTTCCATCACTGGGGAGGCTTGGCCAGCCTGAAAACGGCCCTCAGCCCCTCACCAAGACTGGCCAGGCACCCAGTGGGGACCCCCACCCTAAAGGGTGTGTGGCCAGCCTGAGAACAGCCATCAGCCCCTCACCCAGGCTGACCAAACCTCCATGGGGTGAGGGACCCCACTGGGGGGGGGGGACTTAACCAGCCTGCAAACAGCTATCAGCCCCTCATGCAGGCTGGCAAGGCACCCGAGTGGGAACCCCCACCCTGAAGGGGGTGTGACCAGCTGCAAACAGCCATTAGCCCCTCACCTAGGCTGGCCGGGCACCCAAGCGGGACCCCCACCTTGATCCGGGATGCCCTTCAGGGCAGACCAGCTGGCCCCCACCCATGCACCAGGCCTCTATCCTATATAATAAAAGGGTAATATGCAAACTGACCCTAACAGCAGAACAACTGGGAATGACTGGTCACTATGACACACACTGACCACCAGGGGGCAGATGCTCAATGCAGGAGCTGTCCCCTGGTGGTCAGTGCACTCCCACAGGGGGAGCTCTGCTCAGCCACATGCCAGGCTGATGGCTGCCAGTACAGCGGTGGTGGGAGCCTCTCCTGCCTCCTGAGGAGCACTAAGGATGTCTGCCACCTTCCCTGCCCGCCCCGCCCCACACACAGCAGGCCCAGATCCCGTGCTAGGGCTGGCAGTGGCTGGGGATCGCACTGCCACCTGCGCAGGGCAGCACAGCAGGATCTGCCTGCAGTATGCAAATTTAACGGCCCTCTTTGTTGGGTTAATTTGCATACTCTTCTGATTGGCTGATTAGCATAGCAAAGGTACGGTCAATTAGCATCTTTTCCCTTTATTAGTTTAGATGTGAGGACAAATTTTCTTCATGAACACTAACAGCAAAAATTAATGTACATTAAAATCAGAAATAGAAGATTCTATTTGCCTTAAATAAAATCAACATTAAAAAGATTTTTAAGTGTAAAAATGTCACATTTTTACTAAATTTATTTTGAAGTATTTTTTATAAAATAATGTTAATCAAGCATTATGTTTTTAATGAAATAAATATATTTTAACTAGGGGCCTGATGCACGAAGATTCGTGCAAGAATAAGACTTCCTTCTCCTGGCTTCTGGCACCGCCTTCGCTCTGGCCGGAGCTGCCTTTCCACCTTCGCTCTGGCCTGGAGCCACCTTTCTGCCTTCACATGCTGCCCAGAGGCCTGGAGTGGCCAAGGCCGGGCATAACGCCTGCGTCGTCACCGTGGCGTCCCAGCCTGGCTGCCACCATCTTTGTCACTCAATTTGCATATTCCCTCCTTACTGGCTGTGGGAGCCATCATCTTTGTCATGAAGTGACAGTCAATTTGCATATTCTGTCCTTATTAGATAGGATACTTCAATTTTAATTTTGAATATGTTAAATATCAATAACTATTCCAATGTAAATAAAAGCTCTTTGAGATTCTAAATAGTAAAGATTAAAAAAATATAGTGTCTATTTGGTGGTCATATCCAGCTAAAATTATTTTCACTGTAAAGAAGGAAGAATAAATTTGGGGAAAAACTAATAATTCAATGTCATCTGTGTGTCCATAAATCATATATAATAAATATGTGCTTTAAGAATTTATAAGCATGGTATCTTTCTACATACATCTTTCTGCTATTACTTTTTGTAACTCAAAATTAGTTTTTGAGATTTACCTATGCTAACACATATAGATCTAGTACATTTATTTTAACTGTTGAATGCTGTCATACTGTAAGTCTATGCCAGAATTTACTTAAACATTTCTTTAACTTATGAATATATAGAAGGTTTCCAATTTTTAAATCTTAAGCAAATGACTGTAATAAACATCCTATTGCATAACTCCTTGCATAAATATACATGTTTCCTTAGAAAACTGAGGATGAATCTTTATGTTTTAGGACATACTTGACTATAAACTTTATTAAATGCTGTTAAGCTATTCTTCAAAGTGATTGTGCCAATTTGCAAACCCACTTATGCAGCATAAGAATCCATTTGCCCTCTCTGCTTCATTTTTTGGCATTATCAACTTTTTAATTTTATCAGTGTAATGGTAGGGGAATTAAAAGTCATTGATGTTTAATTTGCAGTTCTTTTTTTAGAAATTAGAATAGTATGATATAGATATGATGGCAATCAAAAGAATTCTTGATAACAGTGATTACATAATTTGAGGCTTATTTTTCTCATGAGAAGTGTGAAGTTTTGAGTTGTAATTTCTAGCATTGGTTTTGCAAATCATCCATGTAATCAAGAAACTTAGATTCAGCCATTTTTCTGTTGTATTATCCCAAGTGTGTTGTCTTTTCTGCAGATTCTAATCATCCTATGGTTGTAAGATGCCTGTCACTATATCACTTAAATTTTTACTATAAAAAGGGGGAGGCAGGAAGATGGGTCATACACTCTCCCCTTGGACTTGTTCCCTTTTATCAGAAAAGAAAAGGTCCCCAGTCTCCAGTCAAGCAGCCCTCTCCTTATTAGGTTTTGGTCGTTGCTGGTTTTGTTTGTATATATATAAGTAGTTCTGTTTGTATTGAGAAACCTGACTAATATACCTCCTTTTCCCTATTTTATAGAGTTGAAAATAATATGCTATTCTACCTGTTTTCATTACCCAGGACCCTGGGTTTCAAGTAATACGTTACTTAAAATGTCTCTCTTGATCACCATTCACATTCTGAGGGCAATGATACATGGTTTGCAGGTAGGTATCACCAAAGAGAAGAGAGAGTACTCTGGATTTGCTGAATATTCTCATTCATTTCCCTGGTCATTGCCAATATTTAGCAAACAATATGACTTTGCCATAGTTACGGGGGAATCAGTGCCTGTGCACATCCATTTTAGGCGGCAGTGTCTATACCGGAGCATGCATGTGCCAAAAGATGCTTTGATGTTTGCAACCTGCAGCATTTCCTGGAACAGCCAAATCATGTGAGATCATTTTTAATTACTCCCTAAATTTCTTCAAGAGAAAGCCAGAGAAGTAAAAGGCTGTCAGCCAGAAAACTTTTTTTTTTCCTAATAGAATTCAAACAGAATGAACCCATGAGTAAATTACTTTAGGGTGGTTTAAATAGGCCGATCTGCCTTTGCAGGGGGTTTTCTGTGCACCACCTCTTTTCCATTCCCTGGACTCCTGTCCTTTGCTCAGGCTCTCATTTCCACTTCTTATGCTGTTAGCAGCAAATCTTTCTATAATTGCTTAAGGATTGCATAAAAATGATATAAATTAGTCTTTTCAATAATCCTCTAGTGTAAGTGATATTTCCCCCATTTTGCAAAGGATGAAATTAAAAATAAGAGAGATTAAGTTATTTCTCCTAGGTTGTAGTATTAGTTTCAGAGTTTAGATTTCCCACTAATGCACTTGATATGCTTCTGGTTTGCACAGCAGTTTGACTCTGATGCTCCTATTTGAATTCAGCTGAATTAGTCATTGTGGGCTAAGTACTGTAACAACAACCTCTAATCTCACAGATTAACAGAATAGAAGCTGCTAGATTATCTACCTTTTATCCATATTGCAGTCTGGGGAAAAAAAATAATAAAAGGAAAAATAGGGTATTTTCCCAAATGTCTGTCTGTCTTCCCTTTATGGAAACTTCCAATAAATCCTTTTCAACAACTCTTACTTATATGTCACTAGAGGCCCGATGCACGAAATTCGTGAAAGAGTAGGCCTTCACAGCCACAGTTGCCTCAATCCCTCCCTCGCAGGCACTGGTGGCTGCCTGGATCCCGGGGCTGCAGCCCCGGCTTCATCCCAGAAGGACATCCGGAAGGATGTCTGGTCTAATTAGCATACTATACTTTTATTATTATAGATTGCTAAAAGTTGTTCACATAGCCACTCTAGCTGTTGTGGAAATTAAAAAGTTTTGTTTTTGGCTGGGTATTTGATTGGTCCCTGTGAAATAGGGATTCTATCATTAAGAAAGGAAAGCATTGTAAGTTAGAAATGCAGATAGCCGTCTCCTTACCTCCTGCCTACATATATAAGACTTACTCCCTCTCTGATTATTATACTTAGGCTACTATCTGATTATTATACTTAGGCTAATAGTAGAAAAGCTAGACAAACCATGCACATCTTCACTGACATAGAAATAACAGAACTTAGCATCAAATTTATTAATCAAATGATCAAAAATATAAGTTAAAATGAAAAGCTATCATGTGTTTTACACGATTGATAATATCTATGCATGAAACGTACAATAAATAAATTTATTTGAATTTCAATTTTTCTTTATTATTCATCATAGTTTTTTGTGAGGATTGATTGAAATAATATATTTAAGATTCTTAACAGTTTCCTTGAGTGACAGACAGTTTCTGAGACATCCCACCATGATCCCTGATCCTAGTGTTCATGCCCTTAGGTAATCCCATCTCCTTGAGTGTGGATATAATAAGCGACTCCCACCTGGCTTCTCGCCAAAATGACATTTAGATGTGTGGAGGGGAAATAGTAACTTAAATAATCCCATGTCTGTAAAAGAGGTACAACTAGAGGTGGCATTTTCTATATTCTCGACATGGTCAATGAAGTCAGATGGTTTGTACTGCTCTTTAGACTGGTGATACTTGAAGTATAACTTGTCCTGTTTATTTTGTTTTTCAATGGGGTTGCATGGTGGTGTCGAAGGAACAGGCCACTATCTATTTAGTTTCTTCTTGAAACCTCTGGGTCTCATTCCCAAGGAAGGAAAACTCTTCCCTCAGAGATTGAAGAAGCAAGGACCTTGCTCAAAATCTCTTTTCTTTAAAATATTGGATAGTCCCTCCATGCCGTTGGTCCTATACTTACATGTACAATATTGAAGGGATGCTTAGCTGATGGCTTGAGTCCTTTTAGGAGTCTTTACCCACTCCATGTTCTTTGAAGGCATATTGGAAAAGCTTCCATGTTCTTAGGCTCCTGCATCTTCCTGGAATGTTTCTAAAACGTAATGATTACCACTAAATTGTAGGCACTTACAGTAATGTGAAAAAAAAAAAAAAAAAAAGAACATTGGTACTTGCCTTCATATCTCTTCTTATCTCCTTTCTTCTTCACAAAATTCCTTTGGTTGAGAATTTTTCTCTTTCCTTTCCTGTTTTTGTTTTTTGTTAGTTTGTGTTTTTTTGTTTCGTAAATAGAGAACCAAACCTCAAGACATAGGCAAAAGTTTACTTTCTTAACACTATAGAAAACAGTCTGATCCTACTTCTTAATGTTTGATAGAGTTAAATGAATCATGAAAATGTAAACATTTTCTTCAAATAACTTTCAATTTATGACTATTGTCTTGCCTCAAAAATTCTATTTTGGAGATTTCTTTTTCCAGCTTCAAATAAGTAACTAGTATGTTTGCCTCCTTCCATGATCAACTATAAAACCAGATGAAATACATGAGATAATTATTTTCAGACTTTAGATCACAGAAATCATAGGAATGTGACCCTGAAAGAAATAAAACAAATATGGTGAGCCATGGTAAGGCCATATGAAACCATGGTGCAAGGGAGAGAAGACCTAAATAGAGACCAATCTTACTGAGCTGAGAAAAACATTGGAGTTCTGGAACACTGAGGTATCTAGAATTTGTGGATCAGGTGACTAGGTAGGATAAATTTATCAAAGAAAAACACTCTAGCCCTAGCCTGTCTGGCTCAATGGATAGAGCGTTGGCCTGTGGACCAAAGGGTTTTGGGTTTGATTCCAGTCAAGGGCACATACCTTGGTTGCAGGCTCTTCCCCAGCCCAGGCCCTAGTGGAGGCTCATTCAGGAGGCAACCAATCAATGTATTTCTCTCACATCTATGTTTCTCTCTCTTCCACAATCTCTAAAAATCAATGGAAAAATATTCTTGAGTGAGAATTAACAAAAAAAAAAAAAAAAAAAAAGGAAAAGCACTCTAGAAATATTCATTAGAATCCTCTTAAGTCTGCAGCTTTACATTTGTAGGGGAAAACCTCTTGGGGCTTGAAAAAGCTTCTTCAGGCTCTGTGAGGAAAAAATCAGAGAAAGCTAAGAGTTTTTCAATATCCAGCCAGCCAAAGTGAACACTTTGGCCATTCATCAGAGATCACAGAAACTGCATGCCTTAGTAATAAAATTAAACTAGCACCAAAATAAAGGGTACTTTAGAATTCTCCTAAAAATGCTTAAAAATAATTCTTAAAAGGATCATAACGATTCACAAGTAAGTTAACTGCATTCCAAAACAAACTTTAGCTCTCATTAAAGATAATAAAATTCAAACACTCATGCATATAATATTTACTAGAGGCCCAATGCATGAAATTCGTGCAAAGGACTGGCCCTCATAGACACAGCAGGCCCTCGCAACTCTTCTCAGCCCCTCACAGCTTTGGCCAGCCCTTGCAACCCCTTGCCGCCTCAGCTGGCCCTAGCAGCCCCAGCTTCATCTGGAAGGTCGTCTAGACAGTTGTTCTGCTGTTCAGTATAATTAGCATATTAGCTCTATATTATATAATACTAGAGGCCCTGTTCGCAAAAATTTGTGTACTCTGGGGGAAGGTGGGGCCCTCAGCCTGGCCTGTGCCCTCTCGCAGTCTGGGACCCCTCGGGAGATAATGACCTGCTGGCTTAGGCCTGCTCCCAGGTGGCAGAGGGCAGGCCCAATCCCTAGGTGCAGCCCCTGGTCGGCCTCAGAGCAGGGCCTATTGGGGAGTTGGGGCGCCGCCCCCTGTCATGCACAGAGCAAAGCGGATCAGGAGGTTGCGATGCCACGCCCAGTCATGCTCAGGGTAGGGCTGATTGGGGGTTGGGGCACCGCCCCCTGTCACACTCAAGGCAGGGTCGATGGGGAGGTTGGGGCACCACCCCCTGTCACGCACAGAGCAGGGCCCATTAGGGGGTTGAGAAGCTCCCCCCTGTCACTCAGAGAGTAGGGCTGATAGGGGAGTTGGGGCACCACCCCCTGTCACGCAGAGAGCAGGGCCAATCTGGGGGTTGGGGCTCTGCCCCCTGTCACACACAGAGCAGGGCCCATCAGGGGGTTGAGAAGCTCCCCCCTGTCACTCAGAGAGTAGGGCTGATAGGGGAGTTGGGGCACCACCCCCTGTCACGCAGAGAGCAGGGCCAATCTGGGGGTTGGGGCTCTGCCCCCTGTCACACACAGAGCAGGGCCCATCAGGGGGTTGAGAAGCTCCCCCCTGTCACTCAGAGAGTAGGGCTGATAGGGGAGTTGGGGCACCGCCCCCTGTCACACACAGAGCAGGGCCGATCAGGGGGTTTGGGCGCTGCCCCCTGTCATGCTGATCCCGGTGCCGGGAGGCCCCTCGGCTCCGCTGATCCTGATGCTGGGAGGCATATTACCTTTTGACTATATAGGATAGAGGCCTGGTGCATGGGTGGGGCTGGCTGGTTTGCCCTGAAGGGTGTTCTGGATCAGGGTGGGGGTCCCCACTGGGGTGCTTGGCCAGCCTGGGTGAGGGGATGATGGCTGTTTGCAGCTGGTCACACACCATTCAGGGTGGGGGTCCCAACTGAGGTGCTTGGCCAGCCTGAGTGAGGGGCTGAGGACTGTTTGCAGGTGGTCACACACCCTTCAGGGTTGGGGTCCCCACTGGGGTGCCTGGCGAGCCTGGGTGAGGGGCTGAGGGCTGTTTGCAGCTGGTCACACACCCTTCAGGGTGGGGGTCCCCACTGGGGTGCCTTGCCAGTCTGGGTGAGGGGCTGAGGGCTGTTTTCAGGCTGGCGGGTGACGGAAGCTCCCTACCACTCCTTTTTTTCTTTTCTTTTTTTTTTTTAATTCTGGGCCAGCTTTAGCTCTGAGGCTCCAGCTCTTAGGCCTCCGCTGCTGAAAGTAGGTAATCGAAACAATGTATAACTCCACCTCTGAGATCCCAGCTCGCTGAAAGCTGGTTTCTGGTTTTTTTTTTTTTAGCTTCTATATTTGTTAAAATGTTTCAAACTGCAGGCTTCGAGGCCGGCAAGGCAGGCGGGGGGAAAGTTGGAATCCTCCGTCACTGAAGCAAGCAAGCCTCATGTTCAGTTTCAAGCTGCCTGGCTGCCCACCGCCATCTTGGCTGACAGTTTATTTGCATATCTCCCTTATTAGCCAATGGGAAGGGTAGTGGTCGTACGCCAATTACCATGTTTCTCTTTTATTAGATTAGATTATATAATATTTATAATGTTTGAGATTAAAATAGAAATTAAACCTATCTAATAAAAGAGAAACATGGTAATTGGAGTACGACCGCTACCTTTCCCATGGGCTAATCAGGGCAACATGCAAATTAACTGCCAGCCAAGATGGCGGCCGGCAGCCAGGCAGCTTAAACTGAACATGAGGCTTGCTTGCTTCAGTGACGGAGGACTCCAATGTTCCCCGCCTGCCTTGCTGGCCTCTGAGCTTGCAGTTAAAAAAACATTGGAACAAATATAGAAGCTAAACAAAACCCCAGAAACCTGCTTTCAGCGAGCTAGGATCTCAGAGCTGGAGTTGATACAGAGTTTCAATTACAGAACCGAAACAAACCAGATACCTGTTTTCAGCAGCAGCAGAGGCCTCAGAGCTGGAGCCAAGCCTCAGAGCTAAAGCTGGCCCAGAATCAAAAAAAGAAAAAAGAAAAAAGGAGCAGTTGGGAGCTTCAGTCCCAGCCTGAAAACAGCCCTCAGCCCCTCACCCAGACTGGCCAGGAACCCCAGTGGGGACCCCCACATTGAAGAGTGTGTGACCAGCTGCAAACAGCCATCATCCCCTCACCCAGGCTGGCCAGGCACCCCAGTGGGGACCCCCACCCTGATCCAGGACACCATTCAGGGCAAACCAGCTGGCCCCCACCCATGCACCAGGCCTCTATTCTATATGGTAAAAGAGTAATATGCCTCCCAGCACCAGGATCAGCGGAGCTGAGAGGCCTCCCAGGACCAGGATCAGCGTGACACGGGGCAGCGCCCAAACCCCCTGATCGCCCTGCAGCTCTGTGTGTGACAGGGGGTGGGGCCACAACCTCCCTATCGGCCCTGCTCTCTTCGTGACAGGTGAAGGTGCCCCAACCCCTGATTGGCCCTGCTCTGTGCCTGATAAGGGGGAGCTCCCCAACCCCCTGATCGCCCTGTGGCTCTGTGTGTGACAGGGTGCGGCGCCCCAATCCCCCCACCACACTGGCCCTGCTGTGTGTGTGAGGGGGTAGAGCCATAACCTTCCCATCAGCCCTGCCCTGAGTGTGACAGTGGCAGCACCCTAACTCCCTGATCGGCCCTGCTCTGTGGGTGATAGAGGGTGGCGCCCCAACCTCCTGAGCCGCCCTGCTCTGTGTGTGACAGGGGGCAGTGCCCCCACTCCCCTATCGGCCCTACTCTGTGAGTGATGGGGGGAGCTCCTCAAGCCCCTGATGGGCCCTACTCTGTGTGTGACATGGGGGAGCTCCCGAACCCCCTGATTGACCCTGCTCTGTGCGTGACAGAGGGGAGCTCCCCAACCCCCTGATCGGCCCTGCTGTGTGCGTGACAGGGGGCAGAGCCCCAATCCCCTGATGGACCCTTCTCTGTGCGTGACAGGGGGGATCTCCCAAGCCCCCTGATCATTCCTGCTCTGTGCGTGACAAGGGGTGGTGCCCCAACCTCCCCATCGACCCTGCCTTGAGTGTGACAGGGGGTGGTGCCCCCTCCCAATCGGCCCTACCCTGAGGGTGACTGAGGGTGGCATCGCAACCTCCCAATCCACCCTGCTCTGTGCATGACAGGGGGCGGCGCCCCAACTCCCCAATAGGCCCTGCTCTGAGGCCGACCAGGGGCTGCACCTAGGGATTGGGCCTGCCCTCCGCCACCTGGGAGCAGGCCTAAGCCAGCAGGTCGTTATCTCCTGAGAGATCCCCAACTGCGAGAGGGCACAGGTTGGGCTGAGGTATCCCCCCTCCCCCCTAAGTGCACAAATTTTTGTGTACCGGGCCTCTAGTAGACATATAAAAAACAGAGAAATGTAAGCAATCACCAGATGAATAAATCAGTCAATAAAGAAAGGCACCAACATGACAGAAATTATGGAATTATTATGAATTACCAACATACATACATATATAAAAAAAGATGTTTTAAGATACTTATCATATACTAGTGGCCCAGTGCACAAAATTCGTTCAATGGAGGGAGGGGTGTCCCTCAGCCCAGCCTGCACCCTCTTCAATTGGGGACCCCTTGAGGGGTGTCCAACTGCCGCTAAACTGGCAGTTGTACATCGTCTCGCAATCTGGGACTGCTGGCTCCTAACCACTCACCTGCCTGCCTGACTGATTGCCCCTAACTGCCCTCCCCTGCTGGTCTGATCTCACCCCCAACTTCCTACTCTGCCTTGCCCCCCTCCACCATGGCTTTGTCTGGAAGGAAGTCAGACATCCAGAAGATGGACGGTCGGCCTGGTCTAATTAGCATATTACCCTTTTATTAGTATAGATATTCAAGAATTTATAAAACAAAAACATGAGTACAATGAGGAAAGAAATGGAAGAACAAAAAGCCAAATTAAAATTGTAGAGCTGAAAAGTACAATAGCTGTTTAGGTACTGCAGAAGAAAACATCAATGAACTTGAGGACAACGCAATAAAAATTATCTAAGCTGAAGCATAAAAGTAAATAGATTGTAGTAAATTAGGGCATTAGTGAGTTATGAGGCATATAAATAAGACTAAAACACATGTAACTGCAATGTCAATTAGCAAGAGTGTGTGTGGGGGAGGTAGTACACAAAATACTTGAAGAAATAATGGCTAAAAAGTTCTGAGATTTGATGAAATCTGTAAAGATACAGATTTAATAAAAATCAACAAGCACCCAAGCATCATAAACAAAAGAAAACCACACCAAGAAAAATCAAAATTAAATTGCTCAAAAACATAGATTAAAAGGAAAATTCCAAAAAGTGAGAGGAAAATATATTTATATACAAAAGACCAAAGATAAAAAATTTCTTCAAAAATAATGAAGCCCAGCCAGTGAGACTCAGTGGTTGAGCACTGACCTATAAACCAGGAGGTCAGGGTTCAATTCCTGGTCAGGACACATGCCTGAGTTGCAGGCTCGACCCTCAGTTTGGGTCATGCAGGATGCAGCCAGTCAATGATTCTCTCTTATCATTGATGTTTCTATCTTTCTCTCCCTCTCCCTTCCTCTCTGAAATCATTAAAAATATATTTTAAAATAATAATAATAATAACAACAACAATGGAAACTAGAGAACAATAAAATTACATTTAAGTGCTGAGCAACAGAATTAAAAAATCAATCTAGAATTCTATATCTATTTCAAAACCTTTTAAAAATAAAGGGGAAATATGACTGTTTTTTAGGCAAACAGAAATGAGAGAATTTACTGTCAGCAGACCTGTACTAAAAATATATTAATGGGAATTCTGAAGGCAAAATAATTATAGACAGATGGGCATTTGGATCCATATGAAGGAATAAAGGGTCCATAAATAATGAACATGTTAAACATAATTTTTATAAGTTCTAAATTATTCTAAAGAAATGTTATTCTTTAAAGGGGATATAATAACAATATATTGAAGAGTTGTAAAACATGTGGAAATACAATGTTTAAAAACAATCCTATCTATTAAAAGAGTAATATGCAAATTGACCATAAGTCCAACACACAAGATAGCCACCCCCATGTGGACACAAGATGGTCACCACAAGATGGCTGGCAGGGGAGGGCAGTTGGGGGCAATAAGGACTGCAGTGGAGAGAAGTTAGGGGTTACCGTGCTGGCAAAGGAGGGTAGTTGGGGGAGACCAGGCCTGCAGGAGAGGATAATTGGGGGGTGGGGACCCAGGCCTGCAGGGGAGGGAAGTTAGGTTTAGGAGCAATTGGCTCAGCAGGGGAGGGCAGTTGGGAGCAACCAGGCCTGCAGGGAAGGACAGTTAAGGGTAACTAGGCTGGGAAAGGAGGGCATTTAGGGGCAATTGGGCTGGCAGGGGAGCAGTTAGACATCGATCAGGCTGGCAGGGAAGTGGTTAAGGGCAATCAGGCAGGCGGGAAGGCAAGGAGTTGGGAGCCAGCAGTCCTGGATTGTAATCGGGCCTAAACAGGTAGTAGGACATCCCTCGAGGAGTCCCAGATTGGAGAGGGAGCAGGCTGGGCTGAGGGACACACCCCCCATGCAAGAATTTTCTGCACCGGGCCTCTAGTTAAAAATAAATAGCATGGGATGATACAAAAGAATAACATATTGAGGGCCACAAATTGGATGCATTATATATGTTGTTGGTTAAGGATAGACTATTGTATTAAAAATGTATATTGAGCCGAAACCGGTTTGGCTCAGTGGATAGAGCGTCGGCTTGCAGACTGAAAGGTCCCAGGTTCGATTCCGGTCAAGGGCATGTACCTGGGTTGCGGGCACATCCCCAGTGGGAGATGTGCAGGAGGCAGCTGATCGATCTTTCTCTCTCATCGATGTTTCTAACTCTCTATCTCTCTCCCTTCCTCTCTGTAAAAACTCAATAAAATATATTAACAAAAAAAAAATAAATAAATAAAAATGTATATTGATGTAGTCCCATTTGTTTATTTTCTCTTTAGTTTCCATTGCCCTAGGAGCTGTATCTTTGAAGATATTGCTTTGGCATATGTCTGAGATTTTCCTGCCTGTGGGTTCCTCTAAGATTTTTATGGTTTCCCATCTTACATTTAAGTCCTTTTATCCATTTTGAGTTTAATTTTGTGTATGGTGTAAGTTGGTGGTCTAGTTTCATTTTTTTGCATGTATCTGTCCAATTTTCCCAACACCATTTATTGAAGAGACTGTCTTGACTCCATTGTATGCTCTTGCCTCCTTTGTCAAATATTAATTGAGCATAGTGGTTTGGGTCAATTTCTGGGTTCTCTATTCTGTTCCATTGGTCTATATGTCTGTTCTTGTGCCAGTACCAGGCAGTTTTGAGAACAATGGCTTTGTAATATACCTTGATATCTGGTATTGAGATCCCACCTACTTTGTTCTTTTTTCTCAGGATTGCTGCAGCTATTCGAGGTCTTTCTTTATAAAGCTTCTGCACTACAAAGGAAATAAGAAAGCCCACTGCATGGGAGAAAATATTTGCCAATGTTATCTCCGTTAAGAGTTTAATATCCAATATTTACAGGGAACTCATACAACTTAACAAAATGAAAGATAAAGAATCCAATCAAATGGGCAATGGACCTAAATACACACTTTTTGAAAGAGGACACACAGAAGGCCAAGAAACATATGAAAACATGCTCAAAGTCACTAATCATCTGAGAGATGCAAATCTAAACGATAGTGAGGTACCATCTCACACCTGTCAGAATGGCTATCATCAACAAATCAGCAAACGACAAGACAAGTGCTGACAAGGATGTGGAGAAAAAGGAACCCATATGCACTGCTGGTGGGAATGCAGACTAGTGCAGCCACTGTGGAGAACAGTATGGAGTTTCCTCAAAAAACTAAAAATGGAAGTCCCATTTGACCCAGTGATCCCACTTCTAGAAATATATTCCAAGAAACTAGAAAGACCAATCAGTAAGGATATATGCACCCCTATGTTCATAGGAGCACAATTTACAATAGCTAAGATTTGGAAACAGCCTAAGTGCCCATCAGCAGATGAGTGGATTAAAAAACTGTGGTACATTTACACTGCTGTAAAAAGGAAGGAACTCCTACCATTTGCAATAGTATGGATGGACCTGAAGAGCATTATGTTAAGCAAAATAAATCAATCAGAGAAAGATAAATATCACATGATCTCACTCATTTGTGGAATATAATAAACAACATAAGCTGATAAACAAAAACAAATCCAGAGACAGAGAAGCATCAATCAGACCTTCAAATCTCAGAGAGAAGGCAGGGGAGGGTGGGGGTAAGGGGTAGAGATCAACCAAAGGACTTGTATGCATCATATAAGCATAATCAATGGACACAGACACTAGTTGGGGTGAGGGCAGGAGCAGGGGCGGGGTGGGGGAAGCAATAGGAGGTAAGGATACATATGTAATACCTTAATCAATAAAGAAAGAAAATATCCACCTTAAAAAAAATGTATATTGAAATCCCAGAGCAATTACTAAAATAAAAAAGCAAAAACAGATGTATACCTAATAGGCCAATAATACAAATAAGAAGGAATACAATTAATTTATAGGGAGGCAGAAAAATATGAGAAAAAAATAGACCACCACAAATAGCAAGGTAATAGACTTAAAATCCATCAATTAATAATAATATTAAAACAAATAGTATAAACACTCCTATTAAAGAGCAAAGATTATCTGTCCAGATTTTTAAAAAAAGTGAGAACCAAATACATGCTGCCTATAACACAAATACCTTAAAATAAAGATACATGTAGGTTAAAAATAGGAACACAATAAATAACTATAGATATGCATGTATACATGGGAGCAGTATATATGCATATATTTTCTAGCTATGTATCCATTGAGATGACCTCAAACCAGTGTTAACCAGTAGTAATAAGTACATCTTGCATTCTCGTCTTGGTTTCTAAATAAACTTTCTGTTTAGTTCTGACATATAAAGAGCTTAGAAGTTATCACTCCATCATTACAATAACAACATAAACTGTGAAAACTAACAATTAATGGCTTTTCTTGGGCCCATTAGAGAACTGACATAACAGGACAATCCACCACTCTGATATTTGGAGACTGGTGCACCCAGAGAGAAGCAGCTAAGATCCATTTACCTGGAGTAGAAGCCCATGGAGCCACACACTTGTAGAAACCCTTAACTGTTCATTTTAATGGACTTCTGTAGACTGACTGTGGGTTAGCATTAAAGTAAGAAACTCTTGGGTCTTGCAATCTTAAAGGGGACCTAAACACTTTTGTGAGCTTTACATCCAAAAACCCAGACAGATACTCATAGTAAAGATTCAAGAAATGTCCTTTTATGGGTTTGTCAAGGGAAGGAGAAGAGTAATTGTATTCATTTTCTAGGGCTGCCATAACAAAGTACCACATGTGAATATTGCTTAACACAACAGAAATTATTCTCTCAGAATTATGGAGGCTAGGGGTATGAAACAAGGTGTCCACAAGGTCATTCTCTCTCTGAAACCTATAGGGAAGACTTTTTTGCCCCTTCCTAGCTTCTGGTACTGGCATCAATCCTTGGATTTGTGCCTACATTGCTCCAATCTCTGCCTCTGGCATCACATGGTATTCTGTCTGCATGTCTGGGTCTAAATTTTCCTTTTCTTAAGGATATCAATCTTAATAGATTAAGACCCACCCTAATGGTCTCATTTTAACTTGATTAAGTATGCAAAGACCATTTTCCAAAAAGGTCCCATTAATAGGTACTAGAGGTTAGAAAATCAACATATCTCTTTAGGGGAACACAATTCAACCTGTAACAGTAATAATTGTGAAATAAACCCCAAGCCCTCATAACAAAAGTTTACTATTCAGAAGAAAGGAATTTTCCAGAGCCTTATTCTAACTCAGATAAGGGAATTCCTTCCACCAGCCCTTTCTAGGCTTCTGTCTCACTTAAGAGATAAGTAATAAAGTATGTTCAGTAGAGAGGATGGCTTTAAGAGAATAGTTTGAAAATGCTGTGGTCAAGGATGGCAGTAGGGGATACAGGGGGAAAACAATACCACTGGGGAAGCCTTTATGAAAGTCACAGCCCCACTAAAAGACTAAGATTTTAATCAGAGAATTATCAAACACTCCCCCCACCCCCAACCACATACCTTATCACCACACCATAGGACTCAGTATAATAACAGTGGATTACAACTTAAAAAGCTGTAAGACACAGACTCTCTCTTAAGAGGAATACTTAAGGAAGCCAAACATCAAGAAAGGAGACAAAAACAAGGACACTAAAGGAATTTGAATCTTTTGGCACTTATAGATACTGCAAACATTAAACACAGCCCAACTCCTAGGCAGATTAACATAAATCCTCATACTAAAGGTCTATTTATCTCAGTCTCTATTACCCAATAAAATATATTCAGCTTTTAGAGCATGCCAAAAGGCAAGAAAAAACAGTCTGAAGAGACAAATCATCCTCAGAACTATCCTCAGATATGACACAGATAATGACATTATCACATAAGAAATATAAAATAATTATGAGTAATATGCTAAGGGCTCTAAGGAAAAAGCAGACAACATGCAAAGACAGATGGGAAATGCAAGCAGAGAGATGAACATATTAAGAATTAAAATAAATTTCTAGAAATAAAAGAATATTGTACCATAAATGAAAAATGCCTTTGATAGTAAAATTGACATTGCTTACAATCAATGAACTTCAAGACAGGCAATAATAAAAACTTCCCAAACTGAAATTCAAAGGGAAAGAAAAATATGGAAGGAATCAATGAATGGAGAAAGGAAGGAAGGGAGGAAGGAAGGAAGGAAGGAAGGAAGGAAGGAAGGAAGGAAGGAAAGAAGGAAGACAATAATTGAATAATCACAAACTGTGGGATACTATTCGAAATACCAGAGGAAAAAAACAAAGAATCCTATCTAATAAAGAGGGAATATGCTAATTGACCATCACTCCCTCACAAAGATGGTGCCCATGGCCAATAAGGAGGGAATATGCTAATTGACTGCCACACCCTCAAAGATGGCAGCACCCACAGTCACAAGATGGTGGCTCCCAGTCCCCTCAGCCCTGCTGGGGCAGCAGGCGCATGGCACAGCCGGGCCTGCCCCCAGGCAGGTCCAGCCACTCTGAGGGCCTGTCTCCAGAGTCCCCCATTCCCCTCATCCCCACAACCCCCAGGGCCAGCCCAAGGGACAACCAAATGACTGAACAAGCAGGCTGCATGGGGAGACAAGGCCGGCAAGGGGGTTAGTGAAGGACAACCAAATGACTGAACAAGCAGGCTATGTGGGGTGACCGGCAGTCGGACATCCCCAGAGGGGTCCCGGATTGGAGAGGGTTCAGGCTGGGCTGAAATTCACCATTCATGAATTTCGTGCCCTGAGCCTTTAGTAGAAAATAAAACATGATGTAATAATAATGACTGAGAACTTTCCAAAATTAATGACAGGCATACCAAACTGTAGACTAAGAAATTTCAGAGAATCCCAAACAGGATAAAAAATAAAGAAACACACAAACATATATCAAAACCATCTCTAAGCATATTATATTTAAATTCAGAAAACCAAAGGAAAAGAAAATCTTGAAAGAACCAGGAGGTGGTAGCGGGGAAACCTTTATCAAGGAACATGGCAGCATTGCCCTTACTGGTTTGGCTCAGTGGATAGAGCGTCGGCCTGCGGACTCAAGGGTCTCAGGTTCGATTCCGGTCAAGGGCATGTACCTTGGTTGCGGGCATGTCCCCAGTAGGGAGTGTGCAGGAGGCAGCTGATGGATGTTTCTCTCACATTGATGTTTCCAACTCTCTATCCCTCTCCCTTCCTCTCTGTAAAAATTCAATAAAATATATTTTTTTTAAAAAAGGAACA
The DNA here is from genome assembly GCF_964212035.1 of Myotis nattereri. Lineage (NCBI taxonomy): Eukaryota > Metazoa > Chordata > Mammalia > Chiroptera > Vespertilionidae > Myotis > Myotis nattereri. Next base: position 47,647,180 of record NC_138077.1, read on the forward strand.
CAGCAGCATGGATGGACCTGAAAAATATTATGCTAACTGAAAAAAGCCAATCTAAGAAAGACAAATATAACATGATCTCAAGTTTTTGCACTTGGGGGGGTCCCTCAGCCTGGCCTGTGCCCTCTCGCAGTCTGGGACCCCTCGGGGGATGACCATCTGCTGCCTTAGGCCCGCTCCCAGGGGGATCGGGCCTAAGATGGCAGTCAGACATCCCTCTGGCAGCCCGGGAGCCCTCAGGGGATGTCCACTTGCCAACGGGGAGCAGGCCAAAGCTGCAGTGGGACATCCTTAGCGCTGCTGAGGAGGTGGGAGAGGCTCCCTCCACCACCACTGTGCTGACAGCCGTCAGCCTGGCTTGTGGCTGAGCAGAGCTCCCCCTGTGGGAGTGCACTGACCACCAGGGGGCAGCTCCTGCATTGAGCACCTACCCCCTGGTGGTCAGTGTGTGTCATAGTGACCAGTCATTCCCAGTTGTTCTGCTGTTAGGGTCAATTTGCATATTACCCTTTTATTATATAGGAGTGCCTGGACAGTCTGGGTGAGGGGCTGATGGCTGTTTTCAGGCTGGCCACAGCCCCTTCAGGGTTGAGGGGTCCAGCTGGGGTGCCTGGCCAGTCTGGGAGAGGGGCTGATGGCTGTTTTCAGGCTGGCCACAACCCCCAGCCACCCAAGCTCCCAGTGGAGGCTGTCTGGAAGCAGGTATCTGGAATTTGTTTATCTTCTATAATTGAAACTTTGTTGCCATGAGCGGAGGCCTCAGATGGCTCAGGGCTGGGGGGAAGCTTGGCTTCCTCCATTGCCAGGGCAACCAAGCTTCCTGCTTGCTCCAGCTCCGTGGCTGCCAGCCACCATCTTGGTTGGGTTAATTTGCACATAGTCACTCTGATTGGCTGGTGGGCATGGCTTAGGGCAGCCGTGGGCAAACTACAGCCCGCGGGCCGGATCCGGTCCGTTTGAAATGAATAAAACTAAAAAAAAAAAAGACCGTACCCTTTTATGTAATGATGTTTACTTTGAATTTATATTAGTTCACACAACCACTCCATCCATGCTTTTGTTCTGGCCCTCCGGTCCAGTTTAAGAACCCATTGTGGCCCTCGAGTCAAAAAGTTTGCCCACCCCTGGCTTAGGGCATAGCGAAGGTATGGTCAATTAGCTTCTTTGTTTTTTATTAGTGTAGATTATTATAGATAGTCACTGAGTATGGTTATTATACATATACTTATCTTTGTGCATGCACATTATATACAACTAGAGGCCCAATGCACAAAATTTGTGCATGGGCAGCCTGGCCTGCACCGTCTCGCAATCCTGGACTGCTGGCTCCTAACTGCTCTCCTGCCTGCCTGCCTCACTGCCCCTAGCCACTCACCTACCTGCCTCATCTCCCCTAACTGCCTCTGCCTTGGCTCCCGCTGCTGTGGCTTCACCTGGAAAAACATCCGGCATGACGTCCAGAAGGTCATTCAGCTGTCTTGTCTCATTATCATATTATGCTTTTATTATTATAGATAATACAATAATAGATTCCATACAATACTATAATAGTACATTTTTAATAAGTGCTTCCAAATACAGGATTTCATTTGCATGTCATAACAATCTATTTGGACTAATGATTCAGAGACCATTATCATTATAGAATGAAGAAAAGTGAATGAGGTTTTGAAAATCAGCTCAATTAATTTCAACTAATATTTTTTAGGCAGCTAATGTATCATAAGAAAAGAAGACACACCATATAGTAAGGTATTAAAAGTTCTTACAGTTTAAAAAAAGAAATAATTTACTCTCAGAGCACATGGCTTACAAGGATCCTAGAATTTAGGAAATAGAAGGGACCCCAGGCACCATGATCACTCTCCTTATTTAGATGAGAGTGAGGCCAAGAGTATGCAATTCATGGTGGCCCTGCTTTGGGTTGGATTTGTAGTTTCAACACTCAATTCCTGGGGGACTCTGGGCAAGTTACCTGGCCTTTCAATACCTCAGTTCCCTGATCTAAACTGCATGACTCTGAGAGTCAATTTTAAAAATCTGGAAGCACCCAGAAATTTGTAGTTACAAGATGAGTTATTACCCCTTCCATTCGGGTGATTTGAGGTGAATGGTTCAAAATCCAGCACCCTTCCTAGCAGGTTTTCTGCTTCTCTAAATATCTACAAGAAAAACATGAGGGTTAGGTACACTGAGGGTGTGAGGGACATGCCACACAGGCCCTGTCTGCTTTCCAGGGAATCTGCCTGTGGAGTTTCTGTGTTTCATAACCTGTGGGTCTGGAGATCCTGTGGTTCAGCAGTGTGGCAGATGCTTTTCCTGGTGTTGAGAGTATAGATGAGTCATCCTTTCTGGGAGGAAAGCAGATCCAGCAGCCTGGAAAGCACACGTTTGGGAAGGCTGAGAATGAGCTTAGATGAGTAAAGACCACCTTCCTGGGTGTGTGATGCAAAGACTGGGGAATGTATCCGAATCCAATCCAGTGGCCTTTCCATCACGCTCTGTAGCCCTTTGAGCCCTGGCAGCTGTCACTGTGACTGGTGTGTGACACCCTGATCTTTGCTGACAATGTCCTTCCTTCTTATCTTTCACCCACTGCTATCCCCATTCCACATACACACTGATGGCATATAGGTCAATGGAAAATCATTCTCTACGATCCTTGTCCTAGGACTGCAATGTCCCACCTGCTCAGTAAAATGCTGAATTCAGTAAAACACTGCTTGCCTCTCTGCAAGAGGCCCACCTATTCTAGCCATTCTCCTTGTGCCTTTAAAGGATGGTCAGGCTCTTCAGAGTATATTTCCCACCAATGAGGAAACTCCCTTATAAAGCACCTTCCTATCTAGAGCTTCATTGGCTCCTCATGGCAGCCTTCTGTGGGAGGCAGTCAAAGACATTATTTTATTTTCACTAATGAAGGAAATAAAGTTTAGAGCAGTCTCCTGAATTGCCCAAGATTACACAGCAAAATAAGTGTCTGTCAGAATTAGACTTTAAATCTACTGAAAACCAGCCTACTGCCTTTCACTATGCTATCTCTTGGACTCCACAGATAGATTTCTGCAGCTCCTACTGCTTAACATTCTGTTCGTTTCTAATTTGTTGTTGTGCGAGAGAGGCCATTAGCAAAAAGAATTCTCTCCTGTACTCACCACACTCCATGATATGAGGAAATGGAGTGAATGAATCAAATAATCAATCGGAGGTAGCTTTGAGAATCAGTTTGCATGTCATCTCTAGAAAGCTATACCTAACATCTTCGATCTGGGATTGCTCCCTCTTCCCCATATGTTCTCTGAACCCTTTGCTTACATTTACATTGTATTTAAATAATCTACTTATGCATCATTCAGGGACTATGTCTTACTCATTTTTATGGTTTCTGGTACCTGAACATGGTAAACAGAAATATTTGATTGGATGGTTGATTGATTGAATGTAAAATAATGTAGTTAGCGTTACTGAGAGTCAAAGCTATCCAAAGGTAATATACCTTGACCCTCATTTCACTGAGCAAGGCACTGAATCTTGAGTGTGAAGAGGGCATATTCAAGGTCAAAAAAAGTAAGATACAGGAACAGAACCAGTTCTCCAAAGACTGGCCTATGCTGCTCAATTCTGGAATTCTACTGTAATGCTCAAGTTCTCTATTTTTTTAAATCATCTGTTTGGTTATATCTAAAGGTAATAAAGGATGCCCTAATCATTATTTTGGGGGAAATATCCCCCTCTAGAAATACTTCTGAGCATTCTTTGAAAATATTTATATGTTGTAATTATTCAGATGGTGGCTATAGCCACTTTGGTGTATACTTGTCTCCCCTCCCCTTACCGATTCCCCTAATGATAGATGTGCCTCTTCTGGCAGTCCCCAAGCATTAAGCATGAGACTCAAAAATATATACCAAAGAGGTGAAGGCAGCAATAGGGAATTACAAAGCCAGGATGGAAAACTAAATATTGGATATTAGACAACAATGCTTTCTGGAGCCTACCTCCCAAATCACATCAAAGGTCTGTTATGGCTGCCTGTATCCCTCATCAGCACCTGGCCTTCCATCACACTGTGAGAACCTACTCTTCAGAGCTTTTTTCTACCAGATCCTTTCCCTGAGTATCAGTCCCTTACCCTCAACTCTGGTCTTCAGTCCTTCAAGAAGAAATATAATAGGAATTGTTAATGTAAAGAAAAAAAAATCTTTGAGAACATAAACCACCCCCACCTTTCATGATTCATTAAGTCTGTAAAGGCAGGTCTGAGAAATTTGCATTAAGATCCCTTTATCAATATTGAAAACATGAAAGAATAGGTACTTAAGTGCATAAACAGAACACTTCACAGAGTGAACTCTCCCAGAAGAGAGAGTAGCTGCCTCAAAACAAAAACAAAAGAAAACAAACAAACAAAAAAACTCACATTATTTCTTTACTGAAGCACAAGGAGAAAATTCACAGTAAACTTACATCTGGTCTTTGTCAATCAAATATTTAGGTGTCCAGCCTCAGAGCAATTTTCACAAAACCAGGGGGATATCTGCTCAGGTACAGATAGCCAGTGGCAAATATTTGGGACCCATATGTATTATTAACAATAATTAACATTTATTGAGTTGGTACTATATGCCAGGGACTGTGCTTAGGACTTTATATTCCTTCTCTTATTTAATCCTTCCAGAATCCTATGAAATGGCACCATGATGCATTCTGGGTGTGGTTTAGGGTGCGGCTGGTGTGGTGCCCAAATCTTACCATTTATCCCTTCTCTTCTCCAGAGTTCCCAGCCAAAAAGCATATTCACCAAGGAATAAACAGCCAAATGGGAAGGAAAGTGCTGATTTTATTAATGTTTGGGAAAGCTCACAAAGGAAATCTCTTATGAAATAGAATTGAAGAACACAGCTATGCCTGAGGCTTAGGAGAAACACACCCAGTATCGACTCACCTAGTCTTCAGCTTGAAGAGAAGCTAGAACAAAGCATAGAGTGTGATTATCTTCCTAAAGGGACTACAAGAGTGGAAAAAAGGGTCATGAAATCTGACTTTAGGATGTCGTTCTTCCCAGTGACCCTCTCAGGTTCTGACCAATTAGATGAACAATTTCTGCTCCCTAGGAAGGCTCTAGTGAGGTCAGACAAGGAAATGTGAAGCAAGGGTGGAAATGAAGCTGCCCACACTATGGGCCAGGCAAATTAGTGAACCCAGAGAACAGAGACATATACAGTGTATGTGTCCCCTTTCCTTATTTCACAGAGGAGGAAACCACAACTTAATAAGGTGAAATATCTAGTCTATTACCACATGGCCAGGAAGCATTTTTCAAAGTCAGTCTCTTTGGCTCCAAATCATTAACTTTTAACAGATGCCTAATGATACCACCACTAATCATTGGCTCTTGCTATCTCCAGTATATATGTTCTTTCCAAAGTTCTCCCCCATTATTTCTGGGAACCTCCAAGGACTATTTCTTGTTTGTATTCATGAACGTGGCTGGCCTTCATCACATCATACCTGTCACTGCTTTGATTTCTTGTTCTAGCACCATTGAAGTTATTACTACCTGTGAAGCTGCTAATATAGTCCTTTGCACAGTCTCTGGAGACCTTTCGGGTTTCCCTTGGATCCATCTAACCCTCTGCTATCACTAATCCATCACAGAGCCCATGGAACTTAGGGGTCTGGAGTTCTCTTATACTAAATTCATGTTGGCTACTATGCAGAATTTCCCAGACTTTTAGAGAAATATGTTCCTTCAGTATCTGCAAACAGATACTGTGAGACAGGTCAGGATGACCAAGGCAGTATGCTACTTATTTTGATGTATGATTTTTTTTGTGCTGACTCTTAAGATTTCAAAATTTTATAAGACATATTTGAATTCCAAGAATGGAACAGCTTTAATTCAATTGTGGAGTCTTATTGAAAACTGTTCCACGAATCTTTTAAAAAAATTTTTGACACTATTACAGATGTCCTCCATTTTCTCCCTTGTAACCCCCTGTACTCAGCCTCCCCCAGGACCTTCACCACATTATTGTCTGTGTTAAAAGGCCATTCATATCCTATCTAATAAAGAGGGAATATGTTAATTGACCCTCACGCTGTCACAAAGATGGCAGCACCCACAGCCAATAAGGAGGGAATATGCTAATTGACTGCCTCTTCCTCAAAGATGGTGATGCTCACAGCCACAAGATGGCCAGCAGGGGAGGGCAGTTGGGGGCGACTGGGCCAGCAGGGAAGCAGTTAGGCATCAATCAGGCTGGCAGGGGAGCGGTTAAGGGGCAATCAGGCTGGCAGGGTAGTGGTTAGGGGGTGATCAGGCTGGCAGACAGAAGAGGTTAGGGGCAATCAGGCAGGCATGCAGGCAGGCAAGCGGTTGGGGGCCAGCAGTCCCGGATTGTGAGAGGGATGTCTGACTGCCGGTTTAGGCCTGATCCCTAAACCGGTAGTCAGACATCCCCCGAGGGGTCCCAGATTAGAGAGGGTGCAGCTGGGCTAAGGGACACCCCCTGTGCAAGAATTTTGTGCACTGGGCCTCTAGTTTATAATAATAATAAAAGGGTAATATGCTAATTAGACCAGACGTCTTCTGGATGTCATTCCAGACATCCTTCCTGACGAAGCCAGGGCTGGAGGGAAGCCAGCTGGGTCCTGGGTGCCTAAGGGAAGCCCGGGGGGAGCCAGTCTGGGTTCTGGGTGCCCACCAGTGACCGGGTGAGGGAAGCCCATGTCCCAGGTGCTGGAGGGAAGCCAGTGCTAGCAGCCAGGGGAAAGAAGGCCTACTCTTGCACGAATTTTCATGTATCAGGCCTCTAGTATGCACACATGATCTTTGGTTAATCTTGTCCTGTGCTCCCACATCTCTCCCCTCAGTCTGTTCTACTAATGTTAAAAACTGCATACCTCTTATTACTAATATGCAAAAAAAAAAAAGAGAAAAAATAAATGTGAAGGGACCACATTGTCATTGGCCCTCTAAGTGTTACTACGACTTCATCTCATGCCACAGGGACATGTGAAAAGCAGCCATGGGCAATAGCACTTCTCTTGGGTATTTGCTAAGGGTTAGACTTCAGACTTACCAGTCTCTTACTGCCCATTTCTCTCTAGTCTCAACTACCATTTCTCTCCAGTCTCAACTACTAGGCTTTGTTCTCTGTCCTTATAGTGTCAATTTGCTCAGAATGCCTCACTAAATAGACATACCCTTCTCCCAAACATACACTCAACTCTCACCTCTGTGTTCACCCATACTTTTCTATCAGTTATGGACTCATTCCTCACAGCTGTCAAATAAGGAAGAGTCTCATACATTTCTGATGCTTATATGTTCAAAAAAATACAGAAAACAGAATTAACAACCTAGATTTCTGGTATGTCAGATCATCATGTCTTAGAAAAGAACAGGGTTATTTAATAAATCTTTTCAATCCTCTCTTGCTAAGAATGTACTGTATGCAAGCTCTCACCAGGCAATGGTGACAGGGAGCAGAAAGAGCTGAATAAGACACAGGACTTTTGCCCAGCTGGCATGGATCAGTAGTTGAGTGTCAAACTATGAACCAGGAGGTCATGGCACATGCCAGTGTTGTGGACTCGATCACCCAGTGTGGGGCATGCGGGAGGCAGTTCATTAATAATTCTCTCCCATCATTGATGTTTCTATCTCTCTCTCCCACTCCATTCCTCTCTGAAATCAATAAAAATATATACAGTATATTTTAAAAAGACATGGGACTTTGAAGATTACTTATAGGGACACATATATGTCCTGAATTCTGTTTTTACGGACACTCAGTATGTACCAATAACAAAAATGACTATAATTGAAGGCAGTTTATAGGTTAGGGGCCATGTAAAGTTAAAAGCAAGTTGCTTTTTCCAGCTGAGGTGATCAGGGAGGATCTGAGAAGTTTTGATTACATTTTGATACATGACAAGTGGGGAATGATATTATACAAAAAGCCATATTATTCTTGTAAGGAGTCAAGTTCTTTTAAGCAGGGAGTTAAATTTGTCATTCAGTTTTACCTGAATGTAGAATTTGTTTAGAGAAAAAAAAAAAAAAAAGGAGTATAAGCATAGACACACACTCAGGGAATAGGAAGTGGAGAGCTTTCTTGCTGATGTCAAAATTTCAAACTCCATCTCATAAATAGAAAGTGATTCTTAGGAACCTGTCAGTATTGTGGAGAATAGGCTGGGAGGCACACAAGAAAAGTTTCCAGGAGAGCAGTTGGAATTCTCTTTGAACAGACTAAAGGTTATGTGGGCTTAAAAAAACAAAACAAACAAACAAACAAAACTGTTGGGTTGGGCTTTATAATCAATGACATCTAGCTATCAATCTATTTTGTTTTCTTCTTATAAAGTCTATTTTATATAATTGCAGAAAGTTAGAAAAATACTAAACAAAATAAATTTATTCCACAACTGTCCAATTGAGAACAAAGTAGTTTATATTTTTGTCGATTTACTTCTATGTTTTTTTTCTTGTGTAGTTAAATTTTCTAGGTTTATGATCATAACACATTTAATAGTGTTTTTAACTTAATATCATAGCACTAGAGGCCCAATTCATGAATTTGTGCACGGGTGGGGTCCAGCTGGTCCTCCCTGATGGGGGCCCATCGGGCAGGGCCAGCAAGGGGGGCAAGGGTGGTTGGCTGGCCGGCCCCACCCCAGATCTGGGTGGGCCAGCTGGAGGGGGGGCGATCAGGGCCCAGATCAGGCTGGTTGGTTGCTGCAGTGCATGTCATAGCCACCGGTCATTCTGGTTGTTCCATTGTTCAGGTCGCTGGGCTTTTGTATACATAGATTTTCTGTGCAGGTTAATGATTGTCTTAATTTTTAAAAATGGAAAAGTATAAAGACACAGGAAGAAACAAAATGCAGGTATAATACCATCATTTAGAGCTAAATATCAATGGGTCTCCTTGAACTATTTTAAACATAAAAACACATTAAACATTGAGATAATGCTGTATAAAATTGTTTATAATTTTTTCATGTGATAAGAATTATTTAGAAGCATTTTAAGAGTTGCATAATATTAAATCATAATATTAAATCAGTAGATATATCATCACTTATTTATATCTGACAATAATTATGTTAATTTATTCATGATTTCAAACCAAAATTACACTAAAAGGCAAATTATTTATACTGCTTGATTATAAATCAAGAAAGTAACCAAGCATAAAAGATAAGAAATTAAAAAGATGTCAATAAAGTGAACTTAAAAAGTAGTAGGAAGGATTAAACAAAGATAAAATCAAATACCAATGGATTGGGAAACAGAACAAAAAATAGAATTGGTAACATTGCTCTTTGAAACTAACAGCTTTTAGTCTTCAGTCTTAGATGGCATGGATTCTTCTTCTAGCTCCACTGAAAACTCTCTTGGGGGAATATCCTCATCAGGACTAACTTCTGGCTTCCCTTACTTCGCACCTTATCAGTGATTTTTTAATTTTTATTTTGCTCATCAGTTTATTTTGTTCATTAGATTCTACACATGAGTGATATCATGATACTTATCTTTCTCTGACTGGCTTATTTTGCTTAACATAATACTCTCTAGGTTTATCCATGCTGTTGCAAATTATATGAGTTCTTTGTATTTTTAACAGCCATGTAGTATACCATTGTATAAATGTATCACAGCTTTTGTTATCCACTCATCTGCTGATAGGCAATTGGGCTGTTTCCAAATCTTAGCTATTATAATTACACTGATATGAACATAGGGGTGCATATATTCTTTCTGATTGGTGTTTCAGGTTTCTTAGGATGTATTCCTAAAAGTGGGATCATTGGGTCAAATGGAAGTGCCATTTTTAATTTTTTGAGGAAACTCCATACTGTTTTCTATAGTGGTTACACCAGTCTGCATTCCTACTAGCAGTGTATAGGGCTACCTTTTCTTACATCCTTTTCAACACTTATCCTACCTAATAATAGAGAAACATGGCAATTAGTGTATATCCGCTACCCTTTTCATTGGCTAATCAGGGCGATATGCAAATTAACCACCAGCCAAGATGGCAGCTAATTTGCATACTGCAAGCAGGGCGGGACAGTGCCAACGCCAGCTCGCCTCTATCAGGGGCTGGCGGCAGAGGCCCTCATCCGGCCCTCCCACAGGGGACCCATGGCTGGCGGGTGGGACCGCGGTGATTGGGCATCTACCCCGCCCTCATCCAGCCCTCCCGAGGTGGACCCGGGGCTGGCGGGTGGACCCACGGTGATTGGGCACCGGCCTCCCTCATCCAGGCCTCCTGCGGGGGACCCATGGCTGGCGGGTGGGAACGTGATGATCGAGCACCTGCCCCGCCCTCATCAGGCCCTCCCACAGGGGACTGGGGGGTTGGCTGGTGGACCGCAGTGATCGGGTACCCGCCCGATATCCCCTGTGAGAAGGGACACGGGGCGGCAGCAGCGATCCACCGGCCAGCGCATCCTATGTGCCACCCAACCCGGGGTGGGTAGGTCGCCAGCAGCCTCAGTCAGTGCCTCAAGCCCCAGCAGCAGCAGCAGCGGCAGTGGCAGTAGAGGTGGCGGCAGTGCCCTCGACCTGCCCTCCCAGGTGTGAGAGGCCCCAAGCGGGCAGTGCGTTCCATCAGCCGCCACCCGGGCGCACATGCATGCAGTTGAAGTCACTGGTGCCTGCTTTCCCACAGGCCTGAGAGTCTCAGGCCTGTTTGAAAGCAGGTGCTGGGAGCTGGTGATCCCAAAGGCCTGTTAGCCCAGCAGTGGAGGTGGTGTTGGGACTGGGGAGTGGTGAGCGAGCAGAACATGGCCCTGATTGGGCCAGTCGCTATGACACCCACTGCAGCCAGCAGACGTCTGATCAGGTGGTGGGGCCAGCAGCCAACTTCGCAGCCCCTCCCCGCTGCAGGCCTTCCCCTGATCAGACTCTCCCATCCACATCAAGAGCAGGGCGAACAGAGCCTGGACCCTTGCTGGCAGCCCTGAGTCCCTGGGGTTGAGAATTCTGATGGCCCTGCCCAGAGAGTAGAGGTGCCTGAGGGGCAGGGACAGGGACCACAGGCCTCCAGGGAGCACTGCAGAGTTGGCGATGAGAGGAGAGGGCCTGTGAAGGGGGAGAAGGTGAAGCCAGTGGGCATCAGCCCAGAATCCAGCACTTCCTGTCCAGAGGCAGCAGGACCTAAACCCAGAACCCCAGCCCAAATTGGAAGAGCCTGAGGGAGCTTCAGGAAGCTCTATGCAAAGCTTCACATTGAGAACGATAGACTTCGTGAGGTCCTGATCCAGACCACGCTGCGGCTGGCGCAGCTCAAGGTAGAGCTGGAGCGCACCATGCAGAGGCAAGAGCGCTTTGCAGAGAGGCTGGCCATCCTGGAGCTGGAGAGATCTGAGTGCAGGGCCCTGGAGTGCAAGGCCGCTGAACTGGAAGAGGAGCTAAAGGGCCTGTCCAGTCTCTGAGCTGACAACCAGTGCCTCAAGGATGAGAATGTGGCCCTGATCTGCATCATTAGCAAACTGTCCAAGTGACCCCAGAGGACTTGCCCCTGCACTCACATTTATACAGCTGCTTTTGCCACATGCACCCCTTCCCTGTGTGAACATGAGTGACAGGGCTGTCGAGGAGTCTCTGAGAAGCCATAACCTTCCTTGAGATCTCCAGGTTAGGAGGGGAGGACAGAGCCCCCAGGAGCCAAGGGGCCCATCTGAGTCCAGGATGGAGACAGGAGGCTGATCCAGGTAGGGGGACCAAGGCTGTAGGAGGGACCAGAAAGGAACTGGGTATCAGGAAGTGCCAAGACCAGTAGCCAGGACCAGAGTGGTCACCCAGAGGTCCCCTCTCATGTGTGCTGCCACCAGTCACCCTTCCAGCCCCTGAGCAGGGATCCTAGAATGTGCCAAGCATCCTGCCGGCCTGGGCCAGGTGGGCCTGTATATAGGGCCCATGTGCAATAGGAAGGGATGTCTTCTATTTTTTGCTGCCCCCTTCCCATCGTTGTCCCGGGCAGGGGGAGAAGGTATTTTTCAGACATAGCACAGGCACCACAAGTAAAAGTTGTGAAGTTGCCAAAAAAAAAAAGAGCAGGCCGGCTGGCCAAATACCCCCTCTCTTCCCACCACCACCCCCCCCCCCCGCCAGCCCCGCCCTTGATCAACCTGCCCCACCACAATAGGCCCACAGCCCCTCCCCGTGGCTGTCTGCCCCTGATTGCACCCCCCCACCACCCCAAGAGGGGGCAGGGCTGGGCGGCCAACATCCTGCAGCCCCTCCCCAGGCCAGTCCCACCTCTGATCCCCCCACCCCAAGAGGGAGCAGGGCTGGCCAGCCAATCTCCTGCAGCCTCTCCCCTTGCCCAGCCTGACCCCAGATTTCCCCCCCACCACCACCACAATCAGGGGCAGGGCTGGCTGGCCAACAACCCATGGCTCCTCCCCCAGGCCACTGGCCCCGATCGCCACCCCCCAACCCACTTTGGGGGGTGGCTGCCCAGCCCACCAATCACAGCCCCTTCCCATGGCCAGCCCCTCCCCCAAGCGGCCCCCCACCCCCAATCAGGCTGACGAGGGGGGGCAGTTGGGAGCAATCAGGCCGGTGGCAGGGGGTAGTTGGGGGCAAACAGACTGGCAGGGGAGGCAGTTGGGGGTGGTCAGGCTGGCAAACAGAGTGGTTAGGGGCAATCAAGCAGGCAGGCAGGCAGGTGAGTGGTTAAGAGCCAGTGGTCCTGAATTGTGAGAGGGATGTCCGACTACTGGTGCAGGATCGGGCCTAAACCGGCAGTCTGACATCCCCCAAGGAGTCCCAGATTGGAGAGGGTGCAGGCCAGGCTGAGGGACCCCCCCCCCCTCCCCCCAGTGCACGAATTTCGTGCACCGGGCCTCTAGTTTTTTGATAATAGCCATTCTGACAATCGTGAGGTGCTACCTCATTGTCGGTTTACATTGCAGCTCTCAGATGATTAGTGACTTTGAGTATTTTTTCATATGCCTCTTGGCCTGTATATCCACTTTGGAGAAGTGTCTATTTAGGTCCTTTGCCCATTTTTTTAATTGGATTGTTTGTCTTCCTTTTGTTAAGTTGTATTAGTTCCTTATATATTTTGTAAGTTAGCTCTTACTGGAGGTATCATTGGCAAATATGTTTTCCCATGTAGTGGACTCCCTTTTCACTTGGTTGATGGTTTTTTTTTGCTGTGCAGATGCTTTTTATTTTGATGAAGTCTCATTCGTTTATTTTTTCCTTTGTTTCCTTTGCCCTCGAAGATGTACCATTAAATATATTGCAACGAGAGACATCTGAGATTTCACTGCCTGTGAGTTCTAACATTATTATGGTTTCACAACTTACAAGGAGGTCTTTTATCCATTTTGAGTTTATTCTTGTGTATTGTGTAAGTTGATGGTCTACTAGTTTCATTATTTTTTTAATGTACCTGTCCAGTTTTTCCAGCACCATTTATTGAGGGGACTGTCTTAACTCCATTGTATGCTCTTGACTCCTTTGTCAAATATTAATTGAACATGATGGCTTGGGTCAATTTCTGGGATCTCTGTTCTGTTCCATTGACCTATATGCCTGTTCTTGTGCTAGTGCCAGGGTGTTTTGAATGTAGTATAACTTGATGCCTGGTATTGTGATTCTTACAAATTTGTTCTTCTTTCTCAAGATGGTTGCAGATATTCAGTCTTTCTTGGTTCCACATAAATTTTTGGAGTGTTTGTTCTAGATCTGTGAAATATGCCACTGGTATTTTAATAGGGATTGCATTGTATCTACAGATTGCTTTGGGTAGTATAGACATTTTAATGATGTTGATTCTACCAATCCATGAACGTAGTATTTTCTTCTACTTTTTATATCTTCCTCTACCTTTTCTTTTCCAATGTCCTGTAGTTTTCCAAGTACAGGCTTTTTACCTCCTTGGTTGAGTTTATTCCTAAATATTTTAATTGTTTTTTGTTGCAATGGTAAATGGGATTTTTTTTAAGTTTCTCTCCATGAGAGCTAATTATTGGTGTATAAAAATGCCATTGGTTTTTGGGTGTTAATTTTGTATCCTGCTATGTTGCTGAATTCATTTATTAAATTTAGTAGTTTTTTTGGTGGAGTCTTTAGTAGGGTTTTCTATGTACACTATTAAGTCATCTGTGAATAATGACAGTTTTACCTCCTCCTTTCCAATTTGGATGCCTTTTATTTTTTCTTCTTGTCTGATCACTGAGGTTATTAGTTCCAGTACTACATTGATAATAGTGACAGTTGCAGACATCCCTGTTATGTTCCTGTTCTTAGGGGAAATGATTTTAATTTTTCTCCACTGAGTACGTTTGTAGGTTTGTCATATATGGCCTTTAATATGTTGAGATATGATCCCTCTATTCCCACTTTGCTGAGAGTTTTTATCAAAAAATGGGGTTGGGCCCTGACTGGTTTGGCTCAGCGGATAGAGCATCGGCCTGCAGACTGAAAGGTCCCAGGTTCGACTCCGATCAAGGGCATGTACCTTGGTTGCAGGCACATCCCCAGTAGGGGGTGTGCAGAAGGCAGCTGATCGATGCTTCTCTCTCATCGATGTTTCTAACTCTATATCCCTCTCCCTTCCTCTCTGTAAAAAATCAATAAGATATATTTTAAAAAAAAATGGGGTTGGATTTTGTCAAATGCTTTTTCTGTGTCAGTTAAGATGATCATGTGATTTGTGTCTTCCAATTTGTTTATGTGATGTATCACATTTATTGATTTGCAAATATTATACCAGCCTTTCATCCCCTGAATAAATCCCACTTGATCATGGTGTATGATTTTTTTTATTGCTGGATTTGATTTGCTAATATTTTGTTGAGTATTTTAGCATCTATGTTCATCAGGGATATTGGACTGAAATTCTCTTTCTTTGTAATGTCTTTATCTCATTTTAGAATTAGGTTAACCCTAGCCTCATAAAAAGAGCATGGAAGTATTCCTTCCTCTTAGATTTTTTGGAATAGTTTGAGAAAGATAGTTGTTAGTTCTTCATATCAGTGATTTTAAAAAAATAACCTATACATATGTAATTTCTTTGATGGAGAGTAAATAAATATAATGAGCGATTGCAAAATTGGGATGTTGTTATTTTTTAAAAAAACAAGCTCAAGTTAAAATACATCTTGAAGAAGGCAGATATGAAAGGTTATCCCAAAACCCAAGAATACATTCCAGAATTATAGGCCTTGCACAGGCTGTATGTTTGGAAACTGGTCTTAAGCTTTCTTCTTAGATTACTTCTGTCAGGAGCAAAGGAAACAGATAAATAGTCTTGTTTCACAGAAGAGGCAGCTGGAAGAGTAGCAGTCAAGGTATCATAACACAAATCCAATGTCAAACTCCAATGTCAAACTCCTGCTTTCATATTGTTTCTCTACCACTCACTGCCCCATGGACTTGGGTGAGCAATTTCTCTGCACCTGTTTCTTCAACTGTAACATGAAACACTGGGGAGGCTATACTTCCAAAAGACTAAGAAATAGAAAGAGAAAGTACCATTCTGAAAAACATTTACTGGCAACCACTTTTTTTTTTTTTTCAGGGAAAGGGAAAGGGAAAGGAGGGAAGGGTGTGCTCCTTGGAGAGAGAACACCTGACAACCACTTTTAATGATATCACTACCCAAGTTCATCTTTTCTTCATATCCTGTTATTTTTTAATCTTTGTACAATTTGCCTGCTGAATTTCTAAAATTAGATTTGGACAAGACAGCAAAAACCAGCAGAGTACAAACTACATTTGGAACTATGAAGGTGGTCCATTGGCATGATATGATTTCTTTCTTCTTAATATTTTTAGCTCCATGATATTTCTCCACCACCTACTAAAATCTTCTTTATTAAGACTATACTTTTGATCAGATATTTTTCTATGAGAAAAGGCAGTTATGCTTAAGTCTTTCCTATGTTTAACTGCAAAAAAAGTATATTTTTAGCCACTAATTCAGTAAATATAAAATTATATTTGATTAGCCACTTCATAATGCTTTACAAGATACAAAAATAAATAATATAGAGTTTCTGCTCTTGTGGTATACGAGAGGGCATTCCAGCTTGAAGTGAGGTAAGTCTTGAATTCTTGTTGCACTATTCTAGATGGCAGAGGTGTTCTAGATTCATATGAAAACTTGTAGCATGACAAATTGTGTTTTAGGAATGTTATTTTGCCCCTGAAGTGATAAAGAAGAGGTTGAACTATTATGGTGAGAGTAGTTCCCTCTCTATTAGAGAGGAGTGACATTGTAGAGGGGAACTGAGACCTGTGGGTCTCTGTATTTAACACATGCTCCAAGAGAAAGCCTTCTCTTTCTCTAATTTCATCTCAAAGATGTAAAACACAGCTTGCTAGCATTGATAAACACAGCTTCTTTAAAATAATTTGTAGGTTCTGTGCAAATGATATCTTCTTGGCATGTTAAATTGCTGAGGCATTTTCTTTCCTCAATGGATAAGTAGGTACGTCTGACTAAATATGGAAAGTCTTGTTGCGTGACTGCAGTAATGCTTTCCACAAAAGCCTTAGACGGGCCATGTGCTTGTATCTTGCTAATTGTCATCCTTGTTGTAATAAACTAAAAACGTGGCACTCACTCTGGAGCATACCCAACCCTCTTCCTAGTTGTGAGTTTATGTGAGAAATCATCACCACCTATCCTCACAGAAAGACTGGAAGTTTCATTTTGCTCCAAGATTGGAAGCCGACTCATGTTTGAGCAATTTAGACAAAATGGCTATTTTTAACCACAATATCAGTAGAAATTGGATTTTTTTTTAGAATTTTACAAGGAAATGGTTGCATTTTATTTTAGGAGTAATCAGTTTTGTTATGAGTAGTATAACATTTCTGAATACAAATTAGTTATTATAAAAATTTGAGCTATGCTCTTTTGTAAGTTTTCTTTCTGTGCCAACCCCTAGTACCACGGAGTGTTTAGTCATTGATTTTGCTATACATTTATCAGATCTAAATATATCAATGAGCATAATACAGATAAAAGAATTTTTATTTGCTTATTTATGTATTCATTCATTCCAAAAGACATTTAATGAATACCTACCGAATTTCAGGCATTGTACTAAATGCCAGGTATGGGGTTAATATGGCCCTTGACCTTCAGGAACTTACATTTTCTAGGAGTTTAAGACATGAACACAAATATCTCTACTATTATCCATAATGTTATATGTGTCTATATAAGGAAAATTATGGAGCACTGAGAAGAGAATATTCCATAAGCAGAATATAAAAAATATTCACAGGTGATCCAACATTTTAGATGGGTCTCAGGAGTGAATGGGTTTCAAACAGGTAGAAATGGAAAGAACATTTCAGAATGGAAAGAGAGTATGTGTGAAGACGAGAAAGTGCAAGCTGTCTTGGGGAATGCAGTACAGGCAAGTGGAAAGAACATGGAGATGCAGACACCTGTGTTTGAGCCCTGCTCACCCTCTGATAGCTGAGAAACCTTGCACAAGTTATTCAACCTCTCTTAAAAACTAAGATAATACCTATCTTGTAGTGTAATATTTGATTAAACAAAATAATTTATGTAAAAGCACCTGGCACTTTGAGAATGCTCAGTAAATATTGTCTGATGTTTTTCTAGACTAGAGAAACACATGTTTCCTTGGGATAGAGTAGGGTGTGTGGATGGGAGTGGAGAGGGAGCCGAGTTGGAAAGATAGGTTGGAACCAAATAATGTGAACAAAAAGCTAATTGGCTTAGACTTTTATTCTGGAGGTAATCAGGAGCCATCAAGTTTTTAAGAAGGTCTTGGCTGTGTTCTGCTTTTTTTTTTAAGTCTTTATTGTTTAAAGTATTACATATGTCTCCTTTCCCCAACATTGACCTCTCCCAGCTGTTACCATCCCCCAGCATATGCCTTTACCCACTCATCCCCTACTATCTGTGTCCATGGGTTATGCTTATATGCATGCATACAAGTCCTTTGGCTGATCTCTTATCCCCTCTCTGTCCTATGCCTTCCCTCTGAAGTTTGAAGGTCTGATCGATGCTTCTCTGCCTCTGGCTCTATTTTTGTTCATCAGTTTATGTTGTTCATTATATTCCACAAATGAGTGAGATCATGTGACATTTATTTTTCTCTGGCTGGCTTATTTCACTTAGCACAATGCTCTCCAGGTCCATCCATGCTGTTGCAAATGGTAAGAGTTACTTCTTTTTTATAGCAGCATAGTATTCCACTGTGTAGATGTACCACTGTTTTTTAATCCACTCATCTGCTGATGGGCACTTAGGCTGTTTCCAAATCTTAGCTATTGTAAATTGTGCTGCTATGAACATAGGGGTGAATATATCCTTTCTGATTAGTGTTTCTGATTTCTTGGGATATATTCCTAGAAGTGGGATTACTGGGTCAAATGGGAGTTCTGTTTTTAGTTTTTTGAGGAAATTCCATACTAGACCACCAACTTATACCATAAACAAAAATAAACTCAAAATGGACTTAAACATAAGACAGGGAATCATAAAAATCTTAGAAGAATCCATAGGCAGCAAAATATCAGACATATGTCATAGCAATATCCTTACTGATACAGCTCCTAGGACAATTGAAACAAAGGAGAAAATAAACAAATGGGACTACATCAAAATAAAAAGCTTCTGCACAGCCAAAGAAACCATCAACAAAACAACAAGAAAGCCCACTGCATAGGAGAACATATTTGCCAATGTTGTGTCTGGTAAGGTTTTAAGCTCCAAAATTTATAGGGAACTCATATAACTTAACAAAAGGAAGATAAACAATCTAATTAAAAAAATGGGCAAAGGACCTAAATAGACACTTTTCAAAAGTGGACATACAGAAGGCCAAGAGACATATGAAAACATGCTCAAAGTTTTCATCTGAGATATGCAAATCAAAATGACAATGAGGTACCATCTCACACCTATCAGAATGGCTATCATCAAAAAATCAACAAATGGCAAGTGCTGGCGAGGATGTGGAGAAAAAGGAATGCTTGTGCACTGTTGGTAGGAATACAGGCTGGTGCAGACACTGTGGAAAATGGTATAGAGTTTCCTCAAAAAAAAAAAAATTGAAAGTGTGGTCTGATTTTGTTCTAGGTAGATTAACTTAGGACAGGGAGTAGCTAGAAGGAGAGGAAAGCTAATCATGGATCAGAAGGCTATTGTAGTGATTCAGGTCAGAGAGACTGAGGATTTGAATTCTGCTGAGTGCTAGAAGGAGGAAGTAGACCCCCCACAAGAATCTAATGCACATGCAAATCGGCTGGGTTTAGAGAATACTTGAATATGGAAGTGAAACATTTTAAGTTATCTCTCTGTGAAACATGGAGAAATACAGAAAATTTGTTATTTTCTTTTGTAGTAGCACAAATACATCTGCTTGCTTGCCCAGCTGCTTGGAGCTGGAAGAAGCTAAATCCACATGGAGAGGAACGTGGCTATTTTCTGCTGCTAAGTCATTCACAGGTGTGTGGGAGTGTTGAAGGAATTTAATTGTGCCATCTCCTAAACCTTTTGGTGTTTATTGAGAGATCCGTGACTTATCAGGAGAGTTGAATAATTTAGTAGATTCCACCTCATTTTACAGATTAAAAAACTGAACTCAGAAACTGGTTGTGACCTAAGAATCAGAGAGTATGCAAAGTGTTAGAGCGGACTCAAATCCAGTTTCTTCATTCTTAGACCATTACACTCTTTTTGCTTCTTTGATATAAGTTTCAGAGAATGCAAGCAGACATCATTAGTAAATAGTCCAGGGGTGAGCATTAATTTTGTTTACTTTCACCTACACAGAAATGAGGTGAATTGTTTAGCTTTCCTTTTAAAGCTTAAATGCCAGTTGAAGGTCAATCAAATGGAGCTAAAACATTCTTAGTTTATATGTAAATTAACACTAAAAATTAGATTACTTAAGAAAAAATATCAAATTTATAGGGGCATATTGTTGAAGTAAAGTCAAACAAAATAATTTTTGGTTTTCTTAGTTTTGATTACAAATTCAAGGGGACTTGTTTACCAAATGATTAACTACAGTCTGCTAATCAGAATTAGCCCAAGCATCATTTTCCATGAATAGAAAATATTAATTTCCCCAAATTTGAGATATACTTTCAAGAGAACTATTATTAAAACACCTTAAAGGTTAACATCCTCTGCCCTTTACAGTAACTTATCTTTTTTTTAAAGATTTTTTAAAATTGATTTTTAGAGAGAAAGGGAAAGAGAGGGAGAGAGAGATCGAAGTGAAAGTGAAACATGATCAGCTGCCTCCTATACAGCCCTTACCAAAGATTAAACCCACAACTCGGGCATGAACCTTGACTGAAAATCAAACTAGCAACCTTTCAGTGCACAGAACAATGCCCAACCAATTGAGCCACGCAGGCCAGGGCTCATCATTTTTCTTTCTTTTTTTTTTCTTTTTTAACACAACATTGCATAGAACATAATTCTAAATTATTAATACTTATCTTTTTAATGGTCATTTAAAAATTATTTTGGATATAGATCATTTTACCTACGCCCCTGCTATTTTAAACAATATTATTTGGGAACCATTCCAGAATAACTGGGTTGGAATCATCATCCTATCTAATAAAGAGGGAATATCCAAATTGACTGCCACACCCTCATAAGATGGTGGCGCCCACAGCGGGGGCGGGGCCGGCTGCTCAGCACACCTGCACAGGCAATGGCCAGCCAGCCCCGCCAGGGGCCTGGGGTCCTCCTGAACCCCCCACTGACTGAGGCTCAGGCAAGCCTCGGATGGCGGCTGCAGCTGCCCAGGACCAGCCTGAGAGTCAGGTAACCAGGGCCGGCCGAGGCTTGCACAGCTGGCAGTGGCAGCAGCAGAGGTGTGATGGGGCCATTGCCTTCCCCTGATCACCGGGTTGCCTCCCACCCCTGAAGGCTCCTGGACTGTGAGAGGGTGCAGGCTGGGCTGAGGGACCCCTCCCTCCAATGCATGAATTTTCATGCACCAGGCCTCTAGTTATGACTATAAAAAATCACAGAGCTTTTGACCTGGAAGAGTCCTCAATATGATTTACTATTTGTGATCCCCTGTGTGGTGAAATATATGTAATGTGTTCATGAAACCTTCCATTAAGATAGGTAGAATGAATGCAAATCTACTGGGGGTCTCCAGCTTAAAGGTGAAGGTATATGTCTTATCCTCAGGGAGTGACAGTACTTAATGTAGAAGAAAGTTTTAATAATGGGCCAAATGCCCTACCCAGTTTGGCTCAGTGGATAGAGAGTTGGCCCATGGACTGAAGGGTACAGGATTTGATTTTGGTCAAGGGCATGTACCTTGGTTTTAGACTTGATGCCTGACCCTGGCCACGGTGCATGCGGGAGGCAACCAATCCCTGTGTTTCTCTCACATCATTGCTTTTTTTTTTTTTTGTCTCCCCCCCTTCCTTTCACACTCTCTAAAAATCAATGGAGAAAAACAATACCCTCAGATGAGGATTAAATATGGGTCAAATGCCTGGGGAAGAATGAATCATGGAAGGAGTGAATGGGGAGAGAAGTGGAACATTTGTAAAACTTTCACCAGTGAAGATAAATTAAAAAAAAAAATGAGCTAAATGCAAACTGCAATAGAAATTGCTGTCTGGGGCAGGGAAGAAGGTGATGGACTGGGGAGAAAGAGATCTGGGTTCAAATTGTAGTCTATCGCTGCCCTAGGTTATGTCCCTCTGTCCAGTTTTGGCAGTGGTGCTATTTGTTTGCTTCTTGCCTCATTTGTAATCAGGTGATCACAATAAACGTCCCTTTCAGGTATGACCTGTGATTGTATGATTCTTCCACTGAGGGTGGGTTACTTTAAGCAGAGTTCAAGATAGACCAAGTGGTGAATGACCCAATTTAAGGCAGAATATCAAAAATTCAAATTTATTCTCATTTCAACCTACTTTTTATTTCAAAGTGACATTTAATGTGCCCTTACTAAGTGCCGGCGTGTTTGCAGAGCACATTAAATTTGTTCGCACATTAAATCTTTCAACTCTATGAAGTAGGAACTATTTGGTCTTAGCAACTTCACATCATGGGATATTTTTGTCATGTATCTAATAGGAAATTTAAGCAGCCTTGCTAGTGTTACTGTAAGCAGGATGTGAATCCAAGACAGCTATCTGAAAGCATTACCAGAGCATCTCTCTTGACTAAAGAGAGCTCATTGGCCACCCCTGTTCCTGCCCTGACCAATGATATAAGCTCCTGCCCAAAGTTACCAGTATCACTAGGTTGGCCACAGGTCTCTGGGAGTTTACATCATCTCTATATTTTTGAAGTTACTAAATGTGAAAAACATTATGACCTCAGTGTTTCCTTGCTGAGCCAGATTCGTAGCATTACACCACCTGCTCTTCCAAAGGTTTCCATTTAATGCAGGCTTAAAAATAAGGACTCTGAGCTCTCACTTGCTTTCTTTAGAGAAAAGGTGTAAGTCTGGTTGGAGAGGTTAAGAAATTCCAGGGTGACGCAGTGGAAAGAACTTGCCTCAGCTCTGCCACACGACCTTGGGTAAGTCCACTGTCCAGGTCCTCAATTTCTCCATCTCTAAAACAGAGCGATTGAAGAAGACAATTTGTTGGAGGAGAAGGGCCCTGGATTGCATTATACATCAGTTTATTGATTCTTTAAAAAAAATTGTTTTAATTCACTTCAGAGAGTGGAAGGGAGAGGGAGAGAGACAGAAACATCAGTGATGAGAGAACCATTGATGGGCTGCCTCCTGCACATCCGCCTTGGGGATCGAGCTCAACACCACTGAGCAACACCAGCCAGGATGGTTTATTGATTTTTAAAATTCACGCAAAACATTTAAAAATTAAAATGCACAATACTTGATAAAACATGCACTGGCTAATGAAATGTTTAAAGCAGGTAGCTTAAAACCTTTTCACACCCCTTTGTATCTTTTCCCCTTCATCCCTCATTCTATTCCCTTCCTTCCTCCCTATTTCCCTCTCTCCCTTCCCTTCCTTATTCCCCCTCCTCCCTTCCCCCCCTTTTCCCCCTCCCTTCCAGGCATTTCTTTAGGTGCTAGGGATGTAGTTGTATTGAATAGAATGGACAAGGCTTCTGTCATGAGCTCACATTCGGTGCTGGAAAAAAATGATAGTAACAAAAAGCCTGATAAGCAAAGTAATTTAAAGCGGTAATGGGCACCATGAAGAAAATACAATGAGAAAGTGTCTTCAGAAACTTTTCATACTTATTTGTTTATTTATTTATTAAGTATTTTGCATGACATCAATCTGTCTGATAAATCAGGAGAGGGCAGTGTTAAGGGAACTAAATGAGGAATGAGATTTTGGGGTGGAAAACTTGACAGGAAAATGCTGTGGAGGAAGAAAATAATTTAAGTCTGAATATTTTTTTACATTGAGTATATTGATAGGTGATCATCTGTGACCTTCCAAAGAACAGTGAGAAAGAAGGAACGATAATACAGGAGGCCAACAAAGGAACCAAGGATCAAGGCCTTGCAGGAAGGCTTTGCAGAAGACTGCATGATATATGATATATATATATATATATATATATATATATATATATATATATATATATATATTAGAGGCCCAGTGCACAAAAATTTGTGCAATGGCAGGGAGGGTATGTCCCTCAGCCCCACTTGTGCCCTTTCACAGTCTGGGACCCCTCGGGAGATAACGACCTGCTAGCTTAGGACGGCTTCCGGGTGGCAGAGGGCAGGCCCAATCCCTAAGTGCCTGCTCTGCAGCCCCTGGTCGGGCTCAGAGCAGGGCCGATTGGGGAGTTGGGGCTCGCACCCTGTAACCCACAGAGCAGGGCCGATCTTGGGTTGTGGTGCCGCCCCCAGTCATGCTGCTCCAGGGGCCAGGAGGCCTCACGGCTGGGATGATCCCAGTGCCGGGAGGCCTCGCTGCTCCATTGATCCCAGGGTGTGAGGCCACGCGGCTCCGCTGATCCCAGGGCTGGGAGGACTCTCAGCTCCGCTGATCCCGGGGTGGTGAGGCCTCGCTGCTTGGCGGCTTTGGGGCTGTTTGGCTTCGCTCCATGGCTTGGACCCTGTGTATGCAAATTAACCACCATCTTAATTTGCATATCACCCTGATTAGCCAATGGGAAGCGTAGCGGAGGTATGGTTAATTACCCTTTTTGCCTTTTATTAAATAGGATATATGTGCATAATATGCTAATTAGACTGGACAGCTGAACAACCTTCTGGATGTCCTTCCAGATGAAGCCATGGCTGGGAGGCCTGAGCCCCTTGCACAAATTTTGTGCATCGGGCCTTCAATATATATAAGGGATTACAAATAGCAGGACAGCAGCCCTAAAGGGAGGTGTGTGTCTGTTGTTTTCAGATAGAAAAGGGATCTCCTTTGTGAGCCCAGGAAAGAATTCAGTCCCTCCAAGGCATTGCTTCCCAGTCTTAGCTGTGTGTTAGAATCACTTGGAGAGATTCAAAAAGCAAAAAGCAAATGCCCAGCTTTACCCCAGCTCCTCTTGTAATCTCTCAGTCTGGCGGTCAGTCTGTTTCTAAAGCTCCGCAGGTGGATTCCAATATGTAGCCCAGGGTGATGATCCTGCTGAAAAGTATTGAAAGGGGAAATGATCAAAAAATACCAAATATTTATGAGCATAACTAATAATTATCTTATATTTATCAGAAATTTCATATATACCAAAAACACCTACATAACCCCCCAAAACTTGTGTTTATTCGTTTTTCAGTAGGTCTTTCTGATCCCAAAAATTGTTTAAAAGAGAATGTGACAAAATAACAGATGTCTTCGGATAACTGTATATAGGTGGGTTTTTTTCTGTTCCTTTATAATTTTTGGTTCTTCAAAGACATATTTAGAATGTGCTAATTTTGTAATCAGAAGATATAAATAAGACTCAAAGCAAAAATCTACATAATGAACCACTTTATCTACATTATGTAGAAATATACCTACAATTACATGATAATCTGAGAAATATTCATATAAGAAAAAATCGTTCAAATATAATAGCAATTTAAACTTTAAAAAAATGTCACCACTGACTTTAAATATTTGCCTTTGTTAATAAGAAATCTGTTCACATAGTTACCATATGCTATTGACCACTGGGTATTTTGTATTAATCTTTTTCACTCATTATACATCCTAGAGTTTGGTACTTTTATTAGCCCATCTTACAAGTGATGAAATAAAGGCACAGGTGGGCTAATGAGTTTGTCCAATATCAAGAGATTATAAAATGGCAGAGGTAGGATTTTCTCTCTGTCTTGCTCTGGTGCTGATGTGCCCATGTGATTTTTGGAAGCCTTCAGAAATCACATACATCTGGGAGGTCAGTTCTCATTTCATCAGGAAGGCTTGCCAATTTATTTTAATGTCCAGAGAGGCTCACAGAAGCTATGCTTGTTACCAGGTACACAGCAAAACTTCTCCTCCGATACAATCCTAAAAATAACTTCAAATCTACAATAGTTAATGAATCTTAAACCAATCACACATTGGATATTCAATGTAGAGAGTTAAGGGCTATTTTCCACTTAAATAAACAACAATCCCAGAAGGTGGTGTTTATCGGTACTCATTAGTCCTCACTTTAGTTTAATAGCCATTAGTGACACCAGAGATAAGTTTTATAGGTGCTAATTGACCTCACAGGAAGCCTTTGAAGTTCTCCCACTAGCTTAGGACTTCTTTGAAGTTTCTTTCAGCTAAATACCTGGTCAAAGACCTGGGAAAAATGCACATTAGAGAAATAAATGCAGGTACCAAACCTTTGCACTACCTGAGTAATTTCAGAACTGTGATTTAGTGACTATGACCAAAACAAACCTGAACAGTACTTGACAGTAAAAGGCTCCCCAAATTGCTCTATTTTTTTCCTGAGGAGGTATTTTAGAAGATTCTGTATGCGTTACTAAATTCTGTTCTCAAAACATTAGAAAGAAGGAGAAAGCAGCCTACTAGTTATACAGTTTTCACAACTCACTTGATACACATAAAAACCCCATGAGTAAATGAGGAGCTCAGAGAGGTAAAGCAACTTGCCCAACTGTTACCTGGAAACCCTCCGTTGGGCTTGGGCTGCCTGTCACTGTGTCCAATAACAAAGGAAGGATGAATCATATTACGTGTTTATTGAGAAGGCTAGCCAACCAAGAAGACAGAGTGCTTACAAGCATCAAATCCTGCCTTCCAGCAAGGTGCAGAGAACAGGATTATAAAGGGGAAGGGGCTGGGGTAAGGAATGCAGTTATGTACGTGCAGGCCTGGGGGTCCGCAAACATCAGCTATTGTAATTAGTCATCAGGGATGAGATGATGTTGATGAGATGATGTGTTGACTCCTGGTGGGTTTGCCTGACCATGCTTATCGATTCTACTTGCTGGATTCACAGCGGAGTCACCTCCCCAATCGCTTCACACAGGCCTTGAAAAGGAAACTTAAAACAAAACAAAACAAAAAAAAAAAACACACAAAAAAGCCAACTTAACTCCTTATTCATACATAAGACAATTTACCCCTTATTCACATAAATATATGTGTTCTAAGATTTAAAATAATTTGATTACTTTTCAGATTAATACAGGTGCTCTAGCTATTAGATTATAGATCCCCCCCATCACAACATCTCTGCTAATAGAGAAATTGAAACTCATTCAGACAAGGAATGCAGAATATCTTTCTATATACCATAGCTGCCTTGATTCTTGAGTTGCCAAAGTTGAGTTAAAACAAGTAGGAAAAGGACACCCAAGTCTAATCATGAAAGATATAAAGAAGTTGAATAATTTAAAAAAAAAATCACACTGGCCGTAGAGTTAACATGCTAGGCAAGCTCCACATTGACTAACATGCATCAAAAGGCCAGACACAATGAGAACAAAGTGAAAGCATATGCAAGAATCTTCAATTTGACTCCAAAATTATTCCAGTCTTGTTCCCTTCCACCCATCCAGTTCCTCTCTCTATGATCACCAGTTCTATAAGGCATTGAGAAGGCATTGAAATTGGGAGATGACAAAAGAAGACAGAATTCTAGAGAGGTTGGTATGCTAAGCAAGTTACAAATAGTGTAAATCAGGCACAAGCTCTCTGACAGGGACTTAAGTTATGGTGGTGACTGACTGTCAAAGACCAGACAAAAAGCGAGTTCTTAGTACAAGGCCACACAATGTCAGGGTTAAGCTGTCATTGGGTGTCCCTTGAGGTAAAATTCTAGGGGATTGAACTAGACTTAAATCAACCACATGGCTAGGGGCCAGACTGATGCCAGAGCTTGGGCAGGGCTGATTATGTACACTGCAGGTAGAGGTGAGCATTGCAGAAGCTGGTGACAAGAGAGGCAAACATATGAGTGAGAAACTATCCAAACAACCTTCTCATTGAGGAGATCTTGGCTTTTTAATGCCCTTCGCTTTTAAACAACAAACTAATCCTTCATTATATGGAAAAGTGGGATTCTTTTCTAAAACTTTTCTTGTAAGTATTCTGAATGTAATTTTACATTTCAATTTAGCATTCTTAAAACTCAAAAAAGTGGAACTGCCTGAAGAAAAGAAGGGGGAAGAATTAATATCTTCTAGCTCAGGAGAGTGAGCAGCTCTCTGCATTTCAATAGATGACAGAATGGGTTATGTGGCCTTCAACACTATGGTCAGAAATACCGTATAGTTATAGGTAAATATCATGGTTTTCTGAATACTGCCAGATTTCTAGGAGAAGAAAGATATTATTCCCCAAAGTCAAAAGAGTTCTCTCTTTAGTGGGAAAATGGACATTCTTGGTTAAAATAAAAAAAAAGAACCCAAATAGGTGGGAAGAATGGAGAGAATTGGCCAGCTTAAGAGTGGTTAACCTGCCTCAAGTAGCGCACTGGCATTTGAATGTTTTGATAGGAGAGATTGCTTGAAAAATCACGTCCCAGCAGAATGAGCTCTGGTAGAAAGCCCCCTAGAGATAAATAGAGTGGATGGAAGGTGATCCTCTGGAATGGTGTAGAATTTACTTTTTCAGGAAAGGAAAGAAATGGCTTGGTTTCATTATAACTGTGCCTGAAACCAGAAGAATGGAGTAGGTAGCCCCTCAGAGCTACTTCCACTTATCTGATTTTATATGCAGAATCCCTCCTCCATTATCCCTCAGAACACTGGAAAACTTTCAAAAGACAAACAATCTTAGCACATTCCATGTCTTTTGAGAACTGGATGAAAGGGACATATAAATTTTGGTTATTATTACTTATGCGCAGTAATTTTAGTTGGATTTCCCTGACACACCTCTCCTTTGTACTGTATTTCAGGGAGTATGTGTGTGTGTGAGTGTGTATGTATGTGTGTGTTTGTGTGTGTCTAAGTGGCTTTGACCCTAGGGCTCTCTTTGATTTATAGGCAGCTCTATAAGTTATGCTGGGGTGGTTTCAGAGCCTGTTTGTTCTGGCATCCCAATAAAGCCTAGCTTCCCATGGCAACTCCTGCCTACGAAGCAAGGCCTAAGGGAACACACAGTCTTGTTGCCAGAATGAGGCAATGGCACTTTTCGGGTGCTATTTTGCTGGGTGGTATTTCTTAAGCAACCCCACTAATGGAAAAATAAAATAGTTCATGGTCTGAATATTTCCACGAAAAGCAGCAATCTCGTCTCTCCCCAAACAAGTTGAATAATCTTACCAGATTTTATTTAGTTTTTGCGTTTCTTATTTTGCCATTTGCTCAAAGGCAAGGTTGTGGGGCATGGCCCCAATGAGTAGGACCAACATAATGCATGTCCCCTTTCAAATATACTTTCCTTTTATATTCTAGAGTTTAAAGTTTAACACAAGGTCCCCAAGGTTGGTACTTGCCTGTGATTGATGCTCACCCCTGCTTGCGATCAGAAAGAACCTGTGTTTCTCAGTGTTAGCTGCAGAGCAGAATGTCATGGGGAGCTTTCAATAAATACCAATGCCTAGATCTCCCAAACCAGGGATTCTGACTTACTGGTGGTGTCAGGGCAGGGGTTAGGCATCAATAGCTTTCAAAAGTCCACAGGGGATTCTAATGTGTGGCCAATGTGCAGCTCCACTGATCCGGTTCAATCCATTTGAGACCCTGAGAGGGGAATGACCTCTAGAAGTCATTACATAAATACACACATGTTGACTTGTGGTTGAGTGAAATGCCTATGTGTAGTTAATTGTGCTCTATTATTATCTAAATAATTTCCAGGCTAGTCACATAGTAAACCAGGTAATCTATGGCAGTCAGGTCCTGAAATGCAGAGTGCTGACTTCCATTGCTCTCTGCAACACATTGGAATGTGCCACTTTGTCATAAGGAGTGTGACTATGGCTGGGGGAGGAGGAACAACAGTGCAGAAGTATACCATACCGCCATACCCTCTGCCTAAAGAACATCTCCTGACCATATGTGTTTTCCTTTCTGGAAAGTGACTTATTCCAGTGGTGAAGAGCATTCCTGGATATTTTAATCAATTGATCTTTAGTATGGCTTGGTGGCGAAAATTCCTTCTTCAGGGCTCTGTACTCACTTTCTGGTGGCTCAGGTAGGTGTGTATGTGTCACAAAATGTGAGACTTGCGGCAATTTTCTAAGCAAACTAGTTTATGCCAATGCTGACCCTGTGCCGAAGAGCTCTCAGCTTTTAGGTGTGCATTTGTATTTGAAGAAACCAGGACACTTTTTTTATATTGCTGCTTCTATTAGTATATGATGTTCACTAAGAAAGAGAGTCATTTTTGGCAATGACTTCTTCTACCTTTTTAATATATTTTAAAATTTCTTTCAACTCTGAATAGCTATAACTCAGTGTCTAGATGTAAGTTATATACCAGCCTTTGAATTTTCTTCTTTATATAAAATCAATAAATTATTTAGATAGTTATTATTAACATAATGTAAATGCATTTTTTTTAAATTAAGAGTTTGTAAGGTTTAAATTAAGAGTTTGTAAGTTATTGCTAGACCTAATAACAATATGGGTGTCTAGGACAATAATTTTGTTCATATGAGGAACAACGATGATTGTCTAGGGCATTGTTGGCAAACTGGCTCCTTGAGTGTGGCTCTTCCACAAAATACCACGTGTGGGCGCGCACATACAGTACGATTGAAACTTCGTGGCCCATGCCACAGGGCCAAAGAGCCGCATGTGGCTCACGAGCCGGGGTTTGCCGATCACTGGTCTAGGGGCTCTTTGCTTCTAGATGGAACCATATTAAAAGTATAGGAAGGGTGAAGGTGAAGGCTCAAAAAGAGAAGATTCACATTAACACTTGGCTTCTTTTCTTATTTTACTTTTTTCCTTCATCACTTATCCCCTCTTCCACCTCCTCCCGTCCCTCTGCAATTACCATACGATTGTCCATGTCCATGAATTCTCTTTCTATTATTTTTTTTACCTCTATCCTTGCTGCCCTCTGCTTCCCCAAAACATAGAACTTTACCAACAAAGGAGAGAACTCCCTGGAACGTCTATGGTTAGTGCCATTGTCTCTAAGACCTTTTACCCCATCCTTTGCTTTTTATGTCCAAATACTCTAGACATTTCCAAATATGAAGATATGCATATTTAGAGAGTTATGTCAGATTCCTAGATCACTGAATAGTAGAACTAGAATAACTCTTAGAGAAATGTAGTATGACATTTGTCCTCTTTCCCTACCCTACTATGTGTTCCCATTTCACAGATGGAGTCATTGATGCTCATTGAAGTTAAATGCCCACAGTCATACAGTAAAATTATATAGTAAAGCTGAGGTGATAAACCAGGACTTAAAATTCCAAATCTAGGATATCTACACATTTGAGCCTACATAGTGGAATAAATCATAATATAAAAATAATTAAAGATTAAGGCATTAGTTCCAGTATGCTCTTAGGGGTCATTTTATGTATTTAATACATGTATACAAATTATGTGTGCATAAATATACTTGTTTAACTTGTTTGACTCTAGAAGATGAGATCCTATCTAGTTTAACGTTTTAACTTTTGTTTACCATACTACTAGATGCAACAATCAGTTTGATAATTGTCAGTCATTGAGAATACAACAGAGAACATTAAACCTTGAAGGCACATTCAATATCTCTACTGTAACACTTCTATTAGCAGGGACACATAGAACTAGAGAAGGCAAGTGACTTCTCAAGATCACCCACATAGTAAGGAAGATTTGCATAGTACTGTGAGCAATTAATCCTGCTTTATTTTGGACTTAGTATTTTTAGAATTCATGATCAATATAATTAATATTTTAAATACCAATATAACACAAGAGAAAAAGGGAAAACTTCTAACAAAAAATTGAAGGAATGTGATATGAACTTTCTTACTGATATCAGACAAATCTCTTTCTCTCTCTGATCAACTCTACCCATGGTCAAATGGATCATTAGAGCAGAAGACCTTCTTTTATGTGGAACTAGTAGCTTGACGATCAAGCAGTTGACTGTGATTACAAAATGGTTGGAAGGGGAAATTCTTATTAAGCCATACTCAGCCTCAGAGGTTTTGTGTTTTTTTTTTTTTTCCAGGTTGAAAGGACTGTAAAAAAAAGGCAATTGGAAAACAGAAATGTAAGACAAGTCCATGGAAATGTGTGGGTTTTTCCCCTTTGCTTCTCTAGGTAGAAGATATATGAGTCTCAAAAGTGCAGTTAAGCAAAATAAAGAACAAGGGAAGCTGTTGAGGTTTAAAAAAAATTATGCACACATTAATTTTATGGTGAATATGTTGTTTTCTTAAAAGGAGTGTCCTAGGTAAGGCCTCTGTATAAAGAGCCTCTTTGGAAGAAAAGGCTGACATGAATGCACAAAGTTTCAAGTGGTAAATAACCTAGACACTGTGTTCTCCCAAACTCACCTTGCCAAGGGTATTGAGGAAATATTTCCTAATTTTCATCTTATGGGTGACGTGGAACCAGTGCTCTTGAGAACGGAAGGTAGGTGTAACCAGGTAACTGGTTTTTTATGGGATTTTAAGTGGCTCCAGGGAAGAAAGTGCAGATGGCAGTGGCCCCACCCATAGTGGCTGGGCTCACTCAGAGCTTGCACTTCCCAGTGAATTCTCTGGAAGACAGGGCCCTCCAGGTGACATGCAGAACAGGCTTGAGTGTCAAAATGTCCCTACCATGCTGCTGGCTACTTTTTCTGGCACAGATGAAAATGCATTTGTAACACTGAATACAAATCAGATACCCCTGCATCAGGTCCTCAGTCATCCTATCAATTCCGAGGAATGGCATTTTGATGTCCTGAGTACTGAGGATAGGAAAAATCATTGTTCTTTTCTCCCAAGTGTTGGAAGAGTTTTTGATTGAGAAAGACAAATTTGTCTCCCCACTGTAGATGAGAGGCTGAGTATAGGTGTTTGCTTTACATTAAGATGACAAGCTGTGCATACCTTTCTGAGGCGAGGCCTGGGTGTACTGGGGTGTGTCCCAGAGGAAGTCAGTGTTCAGAGCTTTATTTTTTGTGTGTGAGCTATCCAGTTTAATTATACCCATGCTGCTAGCTCACTTTTTATTATTACTCTTATTCATTTTAATATCCACTTCCCTTGGCTAAACATAGAGAAAAAATTCATTTATTATTTGAACAGCTTCACATTTACGATGTCCTATTAGTTTGCCAAACTGAAGACTACGCTATAAACGTGCTGTAATAATACACAGAGAAGATGAGCTTGAGGCAAAGGAGCCTCATAATTGCTCATTGCTCAGAATTTGAAAGCACTTCAATGACATGAGATAGGGAAAGAATAAAACAAGGCAAGAGGGGGGATCTGGGGACCAGGAGCAAGATCAGAGGAATGAGACTGACAGTGCATATGTCTCTGTTCAGTTTTAAGTTGGGAAGGAGAATAACAGATTATACATTGACATCCCGAGAACAGCAACTGTCAAAACTGTCAGTCAGTGGGGGATTGATTCCTTTCAACTACTTGTTGAACCAAGAAGTTAAGAGACAAAAAGAGAGGGCATCCAACTTATTTCAAGTCCTTCTGTTTTAGCAAATTTACTTGATAAAATCAGCATCTGAGGGAAAAATAAAAGTTTATTATTTTGTGTTGACATAATGCTAAAGATGGGGAAGAACAACATCTATCCATTCATTCCATTATTTAATTCATTTACTCAAAAATCTATCTTCCATCCCACCCTGACCCCTAGCACTTACTCTGTGCCAGGCCAGGTGCTCAGTTACATACAAAGATATGTTAAATGCTAAATGCTGGTCATTAAAAATTGGTATGATTCAATCCCTGTCTTCAAGGAGCTCAACATGTTCTATGAGTGTCAGATAGAAGAGCCAATGACTCAAATGCATTGTGATGTCTGCACACAGGGGTAGGGTGTGTGCCAAGTACTAATGTGAAATAAAAGAGAGTACAGTGATCATACCTCCTTACGGTATTCAGAGGATCCACCCTTTCTTAAGGTAGAGCTGCTGAACTGGATCTTGGATGACAAGGAGGAGCAAGCTTCCTGTTCCTTTCTCAGGAGGGTCAAAGTCGTCTCCTTACCTTCAGGCCAAAAGGCACAGAATAAGCAACATCTCATGTCCTCATAATTTCAGATTAGGAAGCATCTTGGAGAAACAATCCAACTTCATCGTAATCACCTAAGAAAATGGAGGAAATATACATTGCAGGGCTCTCATCTTTCAGGTTCTATAGTAGATCCAGAGGGAATTTCAAAGATCTATACTTTTATGCAGTTCAGGAAGTCGTTTTGATGTGTGGTCACATTTGGGAATTTGTCAAGCAATTATTCTCAAAATGGGGCCCTGGAACAACATCACTATACCCTGGAAACTTGTTAGAAATGAAAATCCTTGGGCTGAATTTCAGACCCTCTAAATCAGAGATCCTGGGGTAAGGGTCAGTAATCTGAGGTTCAGCAAGCCCTCAGATGATGCTGACACAAGTTAAAGGTTCAGAACTCCTGCTCTGGGGCAACAGACCAGCCCATCAAATGGCACTTTCACATAGTGACTGAAGAGAGTTTACTGAACAGACTGTTTGTATAGGTGTGGCCAATTTTAGGAGGACTGATGAGGGATGAAGCAGTCTGGGATTAGCAACTTTTGAAGTGGTTGCCACCTCAGGCGCAGAAGACACAGGGGAGAAATGATGTTATAGGAATCTGAAAAGAGTTGGAGAATGCAAGAAGGTTCATGTAACAGAACTTGGCCTGTCTGACCCTCACAGATGTAAAAATGTAGTGGCAGGAATGGAATAAATACACAACGGGTTCTCTTCTCTCAGCCCCCAAACTTTGACCTGCATCTGCCATTTTGAAAACCCAACCTGAAGTTGAAGGGCAATTATAACCAGTTAATGGAGAGAGTTTTACAAGGGAGACAATTTTACAAGGCACAAAATAGGGTAGAAACTGCAGAGAATGAATTAGGCATGGCAGTAGAAAACAAAGTGAAACCAGCATATAACCAACCCCCTAGATTTTCCTGTCCTCCAACTCAACTTCCAGCATTATCTTCTCAACATTTTATGTCACCTTTTTTGTGTCTACCTCCTGAATCATCTTAGTGTATGCAAATATTGGTGACAGGAAACTCACTTTTGCAGGAGAGAAGTAAAAGGTCTTTCTTCTTGTTACTAGTTTTTATTGTTCCACATTCGTCTAAATATAAGAACCTCAGCTCTTCAGCTATTTGAAGATGCACATCTTGCTCCACCAATGTCATTTATTCTTTGGATTAAGCACCTACTATTTCTTTTAGTGTTCCCCTTTGGACGGGTTTGGGGTATCTTGGCATCTGGTGACCCTATTCACAGTCTAATTTGTCATGCTCCTCCTGTTAGAACAGACAACTGTATTGCTTTATATCTTCCACAGAAATCTGCACAGACCACTCTGATTCAATAAGCATTTACCCATCACCTACTATGTATCAGGCTGTATGATTAAGCAAATGAGGGAGCTTCAAGGGCCCTGATTTTAGTCTGCTCCCTGTAAGACCTGTACATGGGAAATGTTTCTAAACTGCATCTTGCTACTCAGGAACTACACAAACCTTGATTTGCGTTATTTATGTATCTTTGTAATAATATTCTAGGGAAGAAGAAACCAGTAACTAATATTATGCCATGTTTTACCTGGGTGCTGCCAGGTACTATCTTGCCAAGGTCATTAAGTAAAGGATAGAATAGCCCAGAGTTCCAGATCTGCTGAGTCCCTGTTTTGCTCAACTGCAGTTCTATAACTTAAGTTACAGAAAGAAAGGATGAGCACGTACTAGTTTGTGCAAAGAAATATTACATGATGCTCCCTCACCTATCACTTCCAATAGTTTCTGGAAGCTTGTACCTCGATACCAAAATAGAAAAAATTAACACATACTTTCCTCACAGAACTTGAAAATTAACTCATATGTATTTTGAAGAGCTCAAAATATCCTTAAAATTATTTGAAGAGATACATTCATCATGCCAATAACATGATAGATTCAGAATCTTAAGGCTGAAAGGCCTTAAGAGAAGTTTGACCCAGTTATCCTCAATTTTTAGCATTCATCAGCGTCTCCTGAGGGCTTACACAACTAGATTTCAGGTCTCATTCCCAGCATTTCTGATTCAGTAGGTAAAGGGCGGGGCCTGAGAACCATACTTTGAGAACCAATGTAGAATATTGGTAACAAGAATACCTTACATATGGATAGCACTTTACAAAGAGTTTTTAGTTTCATTATTTCATTTGTTCTTTATAATAGACCAATCAGTAAGCAAGCTAGATGCCATTAACCCATTTAAACATGAATAAACTGAAACTCACATTCCTATTGAATATTATATTCAAGGTAATACAGCCAGAACTAAAATCTAGCTAATCACAGAAAGAATTCTATATAATTTTAAGCATATTATTTTTAAAAAGTCACTGTGGTCCTGATAATTATCTATATCTATAACTATATCCATATTTATATCCATGTCTATTTTAAAGGTGCAATCACTGAATCTCAGAGTAATAGAGAACTTTCAAAAGGAGACAGGGCCATATCCAAAAGCTCAGTCTTTCCTCTCTTATTCAAGATTTCCTCCATTATAAAACTGCTTCCCTCTTCGGAACGGCCATTTCCTTAAGCTTATTCATATCAGTTTTATTTTTATTTATTTTTTATAAGGTTTGATTATTTTTTTAAAAATACATTTTATTAATTTTTTACAGAGAGGAAGGGAGAGAGATAGAGAGTCAGAAACATCGATGAGAGAGAAACATCGATCAGCCGCCTCCTGCACACTCCCCACTGGGGATGTGCCCGCAACCAAGGTACATGTCCCTGACCGGAATCGAACCTGGGACCTTTCATTCCGCAGGCCGATGCTCTATCCACTGAGCCAAACCGGTTTCAGCGAGCTTATTCCTATCAGTTTTATATTATACAGTACCAAGGCACTGCCTTCCCCCACACCTAACCCAAATAAACAGTCTATTGAAGACTGGTTTTGCTACACAAAAATGGCTTCAGGATAAGTCTCCTGCCTGCCTTTTAATGAGATCTCAGCCAACAAGCACCTCCTAAAGAGCAAAACTGGAGCCAATACCCTTTCCTTCCTCCAGCTTTAACAAAGGACTAGAGTGCCTCAGTTCACTCCTATCTAGTGACAGAAGTCTGAAAGCTGAGTGGAAACTTTGAGAAATTCATTTACTCTCTCTATTGTTTCTATTCTCTCTGTCTGTAAAACGGGGTCAGCTGTATTGTGCCTCATGTGCAAATCTGTGTGCTGCGAGGTTTAGCGGGTAAGTGACTGCACAACGTGTTACAGATGGATGTGTTATGGAGGAATGCTTAATATCAAAGTGAGATGTCATTTTCTTTCATTCTGCATCTGTAGTTTGTAAAACAAATGCTTCTAAATTCACAGTGTTTTTCTCACATGTACTATTTTTTTCCAGAGTGATATTTTCCCAAAGACTCACACTGACTTAAGCTTCTGGAACCTTGTGGGTGGATCTGCTAAATTAAAGACTCATATTTAAATTTTCTGCATAACACTCGTGGGTTGAATGCATCACAGTAACTATGGAAAGTAGAAAAGATTTCTAGTCCTAAGGGGAGTGGGTAGAACTCTGGGGTGAGGGATCTGTGAATCTAAACAGACAAGAAACCATTTCTCTACCAAAATCACTGGTACCTAAAATGTAGTAAAATATAAAGCTAACTAGAAATATGATAGAGGAATAGAAGGATAAATAGATAGAAGGATAGATAGATGATAGATAGATATAGATAATATATAATGATACAGATATAGATGATGTAGACATAGACATAGACATGGATATAAATATGGATATAGTTATAGATATAGATAATTATCAGGACCACAGTGACTTTTTAAAAATAATATGCTTAAAATTATATAGAATTCTTTCTGTGATTAGCTGGATTTTAGTTCTGGCTGTATTACCTTGAATATAATATTCAATAGGAATGTGAGTTTCAGTTTATTCATGTTTAAATGGGTTAATGGCATCTAGCTTGCTTACTGATTGGTCTATTATAAAGAACAAATAAAATAATGAAACTAAAAACTCTTTGTAAAGTGTTATCCATATGTAAGGTATTCTTGTTACCAATATTCTGCATTCTTTAACCTACCTCCATTTTTCATACTGAGACAAAACTTAACATTTTCATATTTTGAATATTTTATGTTCACATACTTAAACTATTTTTAAAGTAATAAAGGTGATCAAAACTCAGGAGTGAACTAAAATATTAATAAATATATATACATATATCTGTGTACATATATGTGGGTGTACACATGTGCGCATGTGTTTGTGATTGCATATGGGTAGTTTTAATTCAAAAGTTATTTCCAGTCATAGAAATATTTGTGGAGATCTTATCTAAAGAAATAAAGAAAACAAAACAAAACAAAACAAAACAATGGCCTATTCAGGGAGAAATACCTGCTAGGTATATCCAGAGAGATGCTGCCTCTCTCTATAACACATGTCTGAGTTACTCTAATTCCTGCCCTTTGTTTATTTTCTATAGTTCAGGACTACAAGTTTAAAGGTTAACGTTTTAAGTAAAGGGCATCTTTTTTTGTTGATTCCTATTAAAAAAAACAACATGAACTTTCAATTCATTACTTCAAGGCAGCCTCAGTCATTTGTATAACCCCGTTTGACTCTGCGTTATCTACCATTGAGTTATATATAGTTTAATCCAGAAATTTCACTGTCATTCTGAAATAAATACTTACACAGAAATATACAACCCTTTACGAGATCTGAATTACATTAAAACAACCAAAACAATGTGACAATACTGAGCTCCAGTAGTTGAAAAACTGCTAGTGATCTTGTATGCATTTATATTAATTTACAACTGACCGTAATCCCTCACCTCAAATCCAGGAACAGCAGATAAAGACCTGAGAAATGCAATGGTCTAGCAGTGAGAACAGACATCCCTTGATCTGATAAATTCTCTTAGACTCAAATTCCTCATCTAAAACCTGAGGATAATAATACCCATCTCAAGTGTTATCAAGAGAGTGAAATGACCAAAACACATTTAAGGAACCTGAAAAAAAACACACACAAAAAAACAAAAAATCGTGGTCAAGGATAGCATTTCTTCTCCCTTTGATGAGTTTGTTCAGAAGTATTCCATTTAGAACTGTGAGATTGTTCTCTCTCAGAACAATGAGATATATGGGAGTTTAGATAGAAAACAAGGAATTCATCCCATAGATAATTGAAGTGGTCGACCAGTAGATGGTGAAAATGAAGCTGCAGAAAAAGAAAGACTTCATTTTCTGCTAAGAGGATAGTGGTAATGTAGGGTTGTTGTTTTTTTCCCCTATTTGTTTTTATTCCCAGGAACATCTAGGTGACAAGAAAGAAAGGTACACTTTTTTATCAATGACCTTAGTACTCAAAACTATTAAACCTGCCTCTTTGGAGCCTGAAACTCTTCTGTAGAGAATCATTTACAAGTCAATTCTTACATAGTGTAAGAATTTCCAAGCACACTGGCTGAGTAATAAGCAAATACAATAAGGAACTTTTCTCTACTCATTACTATAATTTTCTCTGGTAAACAACTAAACCTTAGAAAGGCCAAATAATTATGTAACACATTTTTCAAAATCAAATTCTTTGTATAGATAGGGACTCATAAAATTATTTGACTGAGCTCTGCACACCCAAGGGGTTTCTGGTAAGAATTGCCACCCAAAGTACCAACTGTGTGCCAAGCCTGGAGCATAATATGGTGATGATTACTATTAGTAGAAGTAATAATGTAGTAGTAGCATTATTAATTACTAGAGGCCTGGTGCATAAAATTCGTGCACAGGGTCTGTCCCTCAGCCCGGCATGCACCTTCTCCAATCTGGGACCCCTTGGGGGATGTCCAACTCCCGGTTTAGACCTGATCCCATAGGATCGGGTCTAAACTGGCAGTCAGACATCCCTTTCACAATCTGGGACTGCTGGCTCCTAACTGCTCACCTGCCTGTCAGCCTGGTCACCCCCTAACCCAGTGGTTCTCAACCTTCTGGCCCTTTAAATACAGTTCTTCATGTTGTGACCCAACCATAAAATTATTTTTGTTGCTACTTCATAACTGTAATGTTGCTAGTGTTATAAATCATAATGTAAATATCTGATATGCAGGATGGTCTTAGGCGACCCCTGTGAAAGGGTCATTCAACCGCCAAAGGGGTCACGACCCACAGGTTGAGAACCGCTGCCCTAACCACTCTCCTGCCAGCCTGATCATTTGACAAGGCACAACTGCCCTCCCCTGCAGGCCTGGTCACCCCCAACTGCCTTCCCCTGCTGGCCACTTTGTGGTGGCCATCTTGTGGTAACCATCTTGTGGCAGCCATCTTGTGATGAGGTGAGTGTGGCCATCTTGTGATGATGTTGTGTGAGGGCGTCGTGCCACCTAGGCTTTTATTATATAGGGTGGCTCATGAAATCACAAAGGCTTAGTAGCACTGCATTAAAAAAGTATAACACTGGTTTCATTCAGAATACCTATAGCTCACCTTAGTACTATCATTGATCTCAGAGGCCTATACTTGGAACTCAGTCTAACAGAAAAGAAGAAAGTTGAGCCCTAACCAGTTTGGTTCAGTGGATAGAGCATCAGCCTGTGGACTCAAGGGTCCCAGGTTCGATTCCAGTCAAGGGCATGTACCTTGGTTGTGGGCACATCCCCAGTAGGGGGTGTGCAGGCGGCAGCTGATGGATGTTTCTCTCTCATCGATGTTTCTAACTCTCTATCCCTCTCCCTTCCTCTCTGTAAAAAATCAATAAAATATATATATAAAAAAAGAAGAAAGTTGAGCCAGCCTTCTTAACCTAACTCTCTAGCCTGCTTAATTATATATCTTCCTTCTATATCTTCCTTCTAAGTCAGAAAATCAATTTGCCTTAGGTAACATATTAGAATGGAGTACTAATAATTTTTAGGGTACAGAATCTTTTTTACAAAATGAATCTTTAGAGAACTTCCAATATATCAAAGGTTAAAATGGTTTGCTTGTGTGTGTGTTGGGGTGAGGGGGTAGTGGGGAGTGATGTGTCATAAAATAGGACCAGGTTCTTCAGAGCAGAAGGAAATCAGGCTCTGAGTATTCTCAAGGGAAACCCACAGATGAAGGCAATGGTTTTGCAGTGTAGCTAAAAATACTGTAAGAAAATACAGGACTCTGAAGATTCTCAAGACATTTCATCTCTTTTTCTTTTTGAATTAGTTGCAGAAGAATTAGTGCTTGAACTAGTGTTTTAGTTCCTAAGAACAGCAATACATCTCTCTATTTCCAGTGGTAGTTTACTGTCTTATATGTACAGTAAATTTTTAAATCCTGCCCTGACCAGTTTGGCTCAGTGGATAGAGTGTCAGCCTGCGGACTCAAGGGTCCCGGGTTTGATTCCGGTCAAGGGCATGTACTTTGGTTGCGGGCACATCCCCAGTGGGGAGTGTGTAGGAGGCAGCTGGTCGATGTTTCTGACTCTCTATCCCTCTCCCTCCTTCTCTGTAAAAGATCAATAAAATATATTTAAAAAATATTTTTTTTAGATCCATTTCATTAAAAAAAATTATACCTGTCTATCTATCTGCCTGTAATATAAAACATGGTTAAGAGGAAATCCCATGATTTCCATTCCAGGGGTCTAGATAAATTATCTTAGAATTTGTTTTTTGTAGGAGTTACCATCTTTCTATACCTATTGAATGAGAAACTCAAACTTGGAGACTGAAAGTTAATTTCTTGTCATAATTTTTGCCATCATAAGAGCCATTCACTGACTATTCTAGGTATCTGTAATAATAAAAGTATAATATGCTAATTAGACCAGACAGCCAGACCACCTTCCGGACATCCTTCCAGACAAAGCTGCGGCAGCGGGTGCCGAGGCAGAGGTGGTTAGGGGCGATCAGGCAGGCAGGCGAGTGGTTAGGGGGAAATCCGGCAGGCAGACAGTGGTTAGGGGTGATCAGTCAGGCAGACAGAGGGGTTAGGGGCAATCAGGCAGGCATGCGAGCAGTTAGGGGTGATCAGGCAGGCAGGCAAGTGGTTAGGGGTGATCAGGCAGGCAGGCAGAGGGGTTAGGGGTGATCAGGCAGGCAGGCAGGTGAGTGGTTAGGAGCCAGCAGTCCTGGATTGCGAGAGGAATGTCCGACTGCCAGTTTAGGTCCGATCCCTGCAGGATTGGGCCTAAACTGGCAGTCGGACATCCCCCGAGGGGTCCCAGTTTGCAAGAGCTTGCAGGCTGGGCTGAAGGGACCCCATCACGAATTTCGTGCACCAGACCTCTAGTGTAATGTAATCATATATCCTTATCTTCTTAAAATAAGGCATATTTTTACTTGCTTTGGCCAATGGAATATGATCATATTGATGTATGGTATATGTCACTTCCAGGAAGATGCCTTTCCTAATTGGCACCTGACTCATCATGTTTCTTTCTGCTTACCATGGTAACTAAGGATACTCCAGACAACAAAGGCTCTGTCAGTTTGCACACCTGAGTCAGAATGATATATCCACAGTGGACTTGCATTATGAATGAGAAATAATCTTTTGCTGTTTTAAGTCACTGAATTTTGGAATTATTTGACTATCAGCACAATCTAGCCTATCCTGGTCATGTAACCAGTAGAGTTATTCACACTATGGCATCAGGATTGTTATTCACATTACCAAATTTGTTGAACTTCTGTGGGGTCCTTTTTAGTCATAATTGTTATTGAGTGGGTAAAAACAAATAAGACAGACCCTGAGTCCTCCTAGTCTTATAGAGAAGGCAGGGGCTATCAAACAAGACAGTGTATATTATGGGCCCTGGGGGTGGGGGGGGGAGGGAAGAGGGAATTTTGAATATATGATGATTACTTCCTGTTAAAATGTCATAGAAACTTCTAAAAGAATGTGACAATGGAGCAAGACTTAAAGGATAAGTAGGATTTTGATGGTAGTGTTGGAGCCCCCACAGTGTAATGTAGGGTCAAGTAATATACCCATTGACACCTTGAGACTGGATTCTCAAGATGTTAGGAGACAATCTCACTTTTGGGATAAGGAGAGCTGCTTCTTGAAACAAATCAAGTTCTTCTAGTTTCTGAGAGACAGAATCACCCACATGTCTTCCTCTTATAGGAGGGTGAGACATTTAATCCAGTGACACAAAGCCAAGGCATTTTGTTTCAAACAAGTTGGCTGAAAACACATTTTTTTAAAGAAACTCAGCTCAGTTAGTTTCCTTTTCATCTGTTTAAGGTATCAAACAAAGTATTTTTTTTTTTATTTCTTATTATAAATTCCCTGACACTTTTCCTTCCAAAG
This sequence comes from Myotis nattereri, assembly GCF_964212035.1. Lineage (NCBI taxonomy): Eukaryota > Metazoa > Chordata > Mammalia > Chiroptera > Vespertilionidae > Myotis > Myotis nattereri. Next base: position 47,690,034 of record NC_138077.1, read on the forward strand.
CCAGAACTAAGCACATTTATTTGCTTTCTTTTTGTTCCTTCCTTCTTTCTCTTACATTTACTAATAGTGCACTAGCACCAGGTATTACACTTTATTAATAAGTTGTTTTTTTTTTCTATTTCTTACTGCATTTAGTAGTTTCTACATTGTGTCATGCCTAGCCTAGAGAATGACATTCATATATTATTCATCTTTGTATTTCTTTTCCTTTTTCGATCCCCACCCAACATAGAAATTTCCGGTGTGTACTAGGTATTTGCTGAATGAAAGTTTTTTCCTCTTGTTTTCTTTGGCTATTCTTCGCTCAGGCACAGGCTCTCCCCACCCCACCCCGGGTTTGCCTAAAGGTATATTTGACCACTTTTGACCACAGTGAGCACCCAATCATTACGGATTTTTGCTTCCCATTTCAGCTGTGTAAACTAAGAGTCAGATCACAGGCCACTAGGATATTTGTGGTTAAACCACTCAACCACCTTGGGATTGTGTTAACTCACTGTTATGGTTTTCCGGAGTTTGTGTGGGTTGAGATTGATTTACTTAGCCTTTTTATTTATTTATTTTTTTTGTAAGAGCTGTAACAGGATAGCGTGCTTCAAGTTCACTTTGTTAAAATGAAGCCAGAAGCTCTGAGAAATCATTTTGTTTGCTTTCTACCACTGTTTGATATAAAACTGGTGCCTAAACAAGGTGAAGGGCCATGGAGGTATTCTACTTGAAGAGGCAACTTCCTTTCTGGCATCGAATTGAATGTAATCTGAAGAGTCCTTGAAATAATCAATGGTAAGGAGAGGGAGGAGCTGACTTCTCTTAGATTTCATATTTGCCCCAGGATATGAATGTTTCCTGTTAGAAGAAACTCTAGTGGAAAGAGTATAGTGGCCACATAAAAAATTTATCTGCAATCTAGCTGCAGTCAATAGGTTCTAAATTCTCAACAGCTCCTTTAGTCTCAGGTTTAACTTTACTGACTCAGTCTTGTTATGAAACTGAATTCTGTCTCTTTTTGCCTATGACATTGCCTTCTTTTAATTGAGAAAAAAGATATGCTATCCTTTACATGGGAAGCTGCTGATTGACCAGTAAGGGTATCTTCTGGCAATGTAATAGATGCACATTTAACAATTCGCAAGCTCTTAGTTTGTAAGACAAATGACTACATTTACGCATAGTGGAACAGAGTAAGCAAATGACAAATCCTAGAAATTTTAAGGCTAGAAAGGGCTTTGTAGGTCCCAGTGTTCAACCCCTTTACAATTGACATTCTAGATGAAAAATTTACCCTTCCAAGACACACAACTATTTAATGGCAAATCCAAAAGACATAGATGAAAACTTTGCTTATTTTCAAAAGTGTCAAGTGTAGCCAAGTCAAAGAAAGACTGAGGAACTGTTCAAGATGGAAAAAAAAACTAAAGAAAAATGATGACTAAAGGCACCATATAATTCTCAATTGGATTTTTGGCAATAAAAGAATTTGTTGGAGCAATTGGGTGAAAGGTAAATGGGGCCTCAGCATTAGATGGTCATAATGAATCAATGTTGATTTCTCAATTTTAATGACTGCATTATGGTTATGCAAGAATGTCTTTGTCAGAGATACATGCCAAAGTACTCAGAGGTGGTATGGCCTCATGTAAGCAATTTTCCTTCTATGTTTAAGGGAAACATTTGCACTATTCTTGCAACTTTTCTTTAAGATGAAAATTATTTTCAAAACATAACTAAAAGGGAAAGAAAAAAATAAAAGAATTTTTAAAGATTAGTTATTGTTTCTTTAAACAATTAAAAAAGATTTTCCAAAAGACACCTGGGGTGGTTACCATATCTGGGCCCTTTGCAGTACCCTACTTGCAACTTTCCATCAATGGCAGTTACAGTATCAAAGTGTCTTTCTTCAAAATAATAAGCTCAGCCTGGGCCCATTCCCTCTTTCTTCTCTTTGGCATCTCTCATCCACAATGGAATAACAGCTCATCAAAATATACCTTTGTACTCTGGGGTAAAAAGCTACTTTATAACAGTGAGCCAATGCTTTCATTTCTATGTCTCTTATATCTCCTCCAATCTAGTGTTGTCCTTCCTTTCCACCTTCTGTTTTTATGCAATTTGTTTGAAATAAATCCAGGTCAATTTTCTTTCAGAATGTCCCTCATTCTGGACTTGATTATCTGGTTCCACATAGTATCACTTAACGTTTTCCTCTATCTGCCTTGTTGCCTGTGATGCATTAGTGATAGGATACCCATTTGCTAAGGTACAAAATTAATTCGGTACCTCTAGCTTGGTTTTGTACTCCAGGGCTCAGGCATTTTCAAGTTCCATCCTACTTTTAGCCCAGGACAGGTAGTTGCCTACCACAGTATAATTTGAGGGAAGGGAAAAGAATATTTCTTCAGAATTCTTTAAATCCCTTAAACTTAAAATGAATGCCTTGGTGGGAAGATAATGATGGCAGCATAGTTTTTCAATGTTGTTACTCCTCCACACAAAAACAGAACAACTAGAGAGAAAATGCAGAAGAGTTAAAACATAAAAATCTATGAACAACATAAAAAATTAATTCAGGTGACAAAGAAACTCTACAAATGCCAAAATATAGCAGAGGGACAGATGTAAAAAATAAAATAAAATTCCAAAATAAACCATGGGTATTCACTCTAAATTACAGCAGGCCATTTTGAGAATAGCACTAAAACTGGTTTTGTTAGTTCAGTATCGCCTAGTTCAGGGGTGGGCAACCTTTTTGTGAGTGCGTGCCAAAACCATCAAAATCTCTGACTCAAAATTCTTCGGCGTGCCAACCCTAATTTTTTGAGAACATGTTACGCCTACTTGATATCTCTTAAGGTGTACGTATGTGAAGAACCTTGAAGAAATAATACAATTCATTCAAGCGACAAAAACACAGTATATGATGATGAAAAATACATTTATTTTTTAATGTATACATGTACACTGATAGTCCGACAGAAAACTTTATGACTCCGTTTGATATTATCAGTGTGACTTTTGCTGCTGCATCACTGATGACAGAGATTTTACATTAGGTTTATATTTTGTGACCTTCAGAGATATGAACGAACTACTACTTTCATCCGTCAGGCTACTCCTATTAGGAGACTTAACAAAATTCATCACTGAGAACAAAGATTCACAAGCGTATGTGGATGAAACCAAAACACTGGTTGGATCTAGGAAGGCAGGGAGAGGTAAGGCAGAGGCATAGAAATTGCTCTTCCCCTCTCTTGTCAATCCATGTCTATGATCTTTAAGATAACTTGTTATGTAAAATTATTTATTTATCTAAGATGAACCTACACTGAATTTATCTGAAAAATAAAAAAGTGGATATTAAGAAAAAAATTGTAAATGGAAGATTATAAGAGAGGGTTTGGCGTGCCAGCAAAAGTTACTGGGGTGCCATGTTTGGCATGCATGCCAGGAGTTGCCCACCCCTGGCCTAGTTGAAGTGAATGCAGGGTAACTGTGGTAAGTAAGGTCATAAGGGGCTGGAGAGGTCCAGTCCCTCTGAATTTCTGATCCAGCCAGTATTCCTTTCCAGGATAGTCTTACACAGAAGAGCAATGACAATAAAAAATAAGCAAGATAGGGACAGTAGAGGCAAAGCAATGAGAAGAGGCAGATGAATATGGGGAGGGAATCTGGACCATAAAGTCTCAGAAAACAAGCCAATAATATTTTTGGACACTACAAGAAAAAAAAACAAAAAAAAAAACAACAACACAGAAAATCTGACCAACATCAAACATTTTGACAACAATGCTTTTATTTAAAAAGAAAAAAAAAAGGGATAGCTTGCTAGCCAGTTTTGCTCAGTAGAGAGGGCATTGGCCTGTGGAGTGAAGGGTCCTGGGTTTGATTGTAGTCAAGTGCACATGCCTGGGTTGTGGGTTCAATCTCCAGCAGGGGGCATGCAAGAGGCAGCCAATCAATGATTCTTATCATTGATGATTCCATCTCTCTCCCTCTCCCTTCCTCTCTAAAATCAATAAAATCATAATTTTAAAAATGGAGTAGCTTATTTATGTTACCAAAGAAAATATAAGCTGAGGATATTATATTTAGCATAACCAATTTTTATGTAGAAAAGGCAAACACAAAGTTGTCGATATTTAAGAACTCAGGGAATTTTTTTTTTTTTTTATGAACACATTTTGCAGAATTGCTAGAGAATAAGCTTCAGAAAGTCAAAATTATTAAAAAGACATCGTCATAGGTCTGGAGTTGACTATTAAATAAGTAATTACTAGGATAACTAAGACTAAAGGAAAATTAAAAGGGAGAGAATATAGTAGATAATGGTCATATGTTCAGACAGAGTAGAAATGGCACAACCCCCAAAAAATAGCAAACAAATGAGAAGCATGTAGGCAAAACATGTTTATCTGTCCTCAGTAATTATATTTGTGGTGGTAGCATTAGTATTCTTATTCTGAGACTGTTATGTGTATACTAGAGGTCCGATGCACAAAATTATGCAAGGGTAGGCCTTTGCAGCCCCAGCTGCCGGGACCCTAGCAGCCCCAGTTGTCTCACAGCCCTGCCTCCCTCCCACACCCACCTTTGCCTGGCGCTGCCCACATCTGCCGCCACACATCCCTGGTTCCCTGGTTCTGCAGAGCCCTCTCATGATTGCTCCATAGAGGATGACCTGGTTCTCCCTCTGCAAGACAATCATGGGGTGATGGCAGGCCCCTAACCAATTGCATCTCACCCACTTTGGCTGGCCTAGCACCAGTGCATGTCATAGCATGGTCGTTTGGACGGTTGTTCTGCTGTTCGGTCATTCAGTCAATTTGCATATTATGCTTTTATTATTATAGATGAGGGAAAAGGAGATGAATAATTGAAGTATTTTCTATTTCTATCAGCTCTTATGTTATTGAGAACCAGGATTCTCCTATTGAAAGAAAGGTGGTACCAACATAATACAGAAGAGGATAAATAAAAACTCTGTAATCCTGAATTTGAATTGCAAGGGTCAGTATGATCTCATGAAGTAATTACTTTAAGTATATGTGTATTTCCCAGTTCTTTCCATTGAAGAGGACTAGAAACAAAGCCCAGTGAAGTAGCATTGAAAATTTCTAGTACCCAGATGATGATACTGAATTATTTCCCACTGGAAAAAAAAAAAAAAACAAGGGTTTTTGGAGGAAAGGGTAATTCAGGTCTGGGGCAGGAAATGTAGAAGATAAGCCTGGAACATTCTGTCATTACAAAAAAGCCATATCATGCCAAAATTGGAGATAGAATTTGGGTCTAATAACTCAGTTCTCTAAGCATCTTCCATGCACCATGTTTAGCCACTACATTGGAACCATAAACTTTGTCCATAAGACTTGCCTAGATTACACCCAAGTTTTGTTTAGATGCTTTTTCAGCTTCTAACTGCTCTGGTTCATAGCTATGGCTGTTTTATGGCAAGGACACCTGTTCCTTGGGATCTAAGCTCTAATCCATTATAAGCTCCCTTCATATTGGCAGCAGTAATGTCCAGCCTCTATCTACTTGGGATGGATCCAAGCAGGTGTCTTAGAGGCAAAAGTCCCCTTATCACATTACAAAATGCTTTGCTATGTGGTAATGTCCATTAATGAAATCCTTTTGAATTGGTGCATAATAGATATCAAGAAATATATTTTAAAATAGAAGACTTGAAAAATCATTTCTGTTTCTTTTAGCTTCATGCATTAATCACTCAATGAATTAATTTAATAAGCTTGGTTTGTTAAATTACCATGAACCAGGCACTGTGTTAGACTCTAAAAAGAGAGCAAAAATCAAAACATATTGGAGCCCTATTCTTAGAAGTTGAACATCTCTTTTTCCTGAGCATACCTTTCTCCTGAACATCCCAGGGAAACTCATAAGGTGAGAAAAGTTTATCCATGGCTGATGATATGCTTTGTAGGACAGGATCTATTATGAGTTTGGAACTGCAGGCCAACACTTATCTCCTTGAAAGGATCTAAAAGATATTCTTTTCTAAAGGAATGTTACCCTCACTTCCCCCTCACACACTAAGGCATGGAGTAAACAATATGGGAGAGAACCAGTTGCTCATTGAACACATTATTAATTCTTTCATTGTATTTAAAGATACACTAGACAAAATCAATATATTTAGCACCATGTGTGTCAAATTTCTATAAATCAAGTTGTATTTTAATAGGCTTTGAACAACTGCTATGCTCATTCCACATCGATGCCTTCACTGTGGCTGAATCCCTCATGTGTGGTCATTTGATGTCCTCTCTGTCTCTCCTAATGCCAGTATCCTCATAGAGTGAGCTCTAGCAGTTTGAACCCTCCACATAGATCTGATGTTCCCTATATTTTAATTTTATCTCTTCAATTAAAAGTGAGAACATAAAGCATGTATGTGTTGATGGAGCTGGACAGATCATAAGTGAGAAAAATTATTTAAGTAATGCTCTATACTTTAAAAAAGGCTTTTTAGACATAATCTTACTTTAAGTCTTTCTATAACATAACTTTTTAAAGTATAAATATCTCTTTCATTAGTTAATATTTAATTTTATGCCATGCTTGCTTAAAATGAGGGGCACCAATTCCTTTATTAAAATTGTAAACACAAAACTTATTATCCACCTATGGCCCAGAAGTATCACTCCTTTCTGCCTCCCTTTGTTTGCTTATTTTCATGATAAAATAAAGGCCTTGCTTGTTTGTTTTTCTTCAGCATACAGCAATAAATTTTAAAATTAATCTGAGGACTGTATCTTTTCTTATATTTACCTGGCTCCATATCTTTGCACAAAGAAAGATTATCTATTATTCTTTAGAAATTGATGACTGGGTGTCTCAATTTTTGTTGTCTCAAGAGATTACTGATTATTTTAACATCTTTTCAAAAAATCAGTCTTTATTTCAATATCCAGTATAATACTTTGTATAATTTTTTTTTTTAAATGGAACATATTTGTTGAATAAGAAGTATGACTGTATCAGTGAGAGTCTATAATAGCTTAAAGCCAGGAAAGAAAAAGTCACCCATTCCCTATCTATGCTGTATTTAAGAAGTCATATAGCTTGTAGAAAGAAAATAAATGAGAACTAAAATATAGTGGACATCCAGTGTTTGACCGACATTCCTCCCACCACTTCTGAAAATGTTTCCAGATTTTTAAAAATATTTTTTATTATTTTAGAGAGAGAGAAAGGAAGAGAGAGGGAAAGAGAAAAACATGGATGAGAGAGAAACATAAATTGGTTGCCTCTTACACACCCCCTACTGGGGATTGAGCCCAAAATCTGGGCATATGCCCTGACCAGGAATCAAACCTGTGAATGCTGAGTGCATGGGATGACACTCAACCAACTGAGCTTTACCGACTAGGGCCAGATTTTTTTTTTTTAAGAGATATAATTATACTAGAGGCTCAATGCGCAAAATTTGTGCACTACGGGGGGGTGGGGGGGGGGGTTGTGTCCTTCAGCCCAGCCTGCACCATCTTCAATCTGGGACCTGTTGGGGGATGTCCAACTGCTGGTTTAGGCCCGATCCCATGGGATCGGGCCTAAACCGGCAAACGGACATCCCTCTCACAATCTGAGACCCCTGGCTCCCAACCGCTTGCTTGCCTGTCTGCTCAATTGCCCCTAACCACTTCTGCCTGCCAGCCTGATCACCCCCTAACCATTCTTCTGCCAGCCTGATTAATGCCTAACTGCTCCCCTGCTGGCCCAATTGCTCCCAACTGCCCTCCCCTGTCGGTCTGATCGCCACCAACTCCCCTCCCCTGCCAGCCCAGTTGCCCCCAACTGCCCTTTCCTGCCAGCCCGGTCACCCCTAACTACCTTCCCCTGAAGGCCTGGTCCCCCCCAACTGCCCTCCCTCCCCTACAGGCCATCTTGTGGTGGCAATCTTGAGACCACATGAGGGTGGCCATCTTTGACCACACAGGGGTGACCATCTTGTGTGAAGGTGTGGTGGTCAATTTGCATATTACCTCTTTATTATATAGGATTTCCTTCTTTCCCTTCAGTGTTTCTTTGAGAGTTTGGTTTAATTAAAAAATATTGTTAGTTTCTTCAGATGCCTTTCTCTCCCTCTCCCTTCTATCTCTCTCTTTTTCCTTCCTTTATTCTACTCTTCTTTTTAACTAAAACTTTATAGATACATTTAAATTCCTCCTTCCTTCATCTTCCTCCTTATCTTTCTTCCCAGAGGAAATCACTGTCTGAATTTGGTGTGTGTCATTCCCACACATATTTTGTACTTTTACTACATTTATCTGTCCTTAAATAATAGGAAAATGATAGGGAAGCATTATTTGGGGTATTTAGATAATTGGAGTAACATTTTCTGTGTCTGTTTGCAACTTGCTCTTTCACTGAACATTATGTTTAGTTGTGTTTTTATAGAAGGTGATTCAATATGACCCAAGTCTTTTTCTCAAGATTTGGGAAGGGAGCACACTACCCAAGTAATAACAGAATTCTTCTTTCCTTATCTCAGCAGATTAGTTGAGGAGTAGAGTGACTAATGGAAATCATATGTTTCCATTTGAGACCAGGGAAATAGGTGCCTCCATGGTGGAAGATGTCACCTAGGATTTTCCATCAGTCATAATTCTAACAAAGTGGAAGGATGATGTGACCTGAATGAGCATGGCAGCAACCAGAAAGAAGCAGCGAGTAAAGATGGAGAGAGTTCTGATAGTCCCCAAGCCCTTGGTTCCAGTCATCTCTGACTCCGCCTTCTTCTTGCACAGCTTATATGAGCAATAGATACTTCCTATTATGCTACCGAATTTGTGTTGGGTTTCTGTCACTAGCAATCAAGTGTCTTGAATAATGAACAATATTTGCTATATTTTACTAGAGCATAAGAGAACTAGTATTCGTTGAGGTTCTATTATGTGCTAGTCATTGCACAAAGCACTATATGCATTATTGCAATCCTTACAGCAGTGCCAAGAGGTAAATTTATTATTTAAAACCTAAATGGTATAGCTGAAAAACCAAGAAACAGAGAATGTAAATAATTGCTTACGTCAGATAGCTAATACATGCCAGAATTCACATCCAGGTTTTGCTGACTTTGGAATCTATACTGCTTCACTGTTCTCAATTATATCACGCTAATCAGAAGGTAAGACAATATCAAATGTTGATCACTGATTAAGCAATGTAATTTAGTGGAAATATTTCGTGTGGTCAGGAAGTTGAGTCTCAGCTCCCTCTTTTACTCTATGTGAGCCTGGACAAGTAAAACTTTTCTTTGATGTTCTTCCTTCACCAATAGAAATTTATCTAATGCAAAGAATGTGTTACATATCTACCATCTGATTAATATAAACTTTTTATTTTCCAAGTATGGTGTGGTTTCCAGAGAGATTTCCATAAACCCTGGCTCATCATCCAGAGCCATGTTTTTATAAGACAATGGGGAAGGGTCAATATTTTTACTTATGTGTAGCCAAGAACAAAGATAAACTAAATGGCCTGATCAGGGATTCAGACCCCAAAATCAAACTCACAATTGATTTTAATTGTGAGGACATAATTTTAATCAATGAATAGCTACCCAAAACATTAGCAGTTAATGTTTAATAGTGGGTTTTCAATGCTGATTGTTTTCAAAGGTTATTTTGGTATCAATGGAATAAATATCAATAATCCTTTATTTAATATACATAAATTAATATGGCACTGCTCTATTACGAAAGTATATGATACTGTTTTGTTCACATGTTGTGGGTTAAAGTAGACTTTTCAAGATACCATAACCTCCTATAGGAGATTCTGAGGTAAAAATAACCTTCAGATAAGGTTTGGACCCATTCAACAACATAAGAAATGTCTCAAAGTATTTTTTTAACTCTTAAAAAAAAATGTAGTAACTTAAAAGAAACTTTTTTTTCCAGAAAAAAAGTGCTATTAATCTGAGTACTTTGTAGGTGTAGTCAGATTTTTCACACATCCCATATTCACCTAGAATTTAAGAGTAAATATTAATATTTCTTCTTTTTTCCTACCATAAATACTATGCTTTGATATTTTGGATTGGTTGAGCTTTTACAGTTTTGTTTTTTTTAAATCCTATTGAATATTTTGATCATGTCAGATTTTCTCCAACTGACATAATTATGTTGACACATGCAAGCTGGTATGAAGAATAAAAGCATGAAGGTGGTTAAATTCAAACAACTGGCTACTTACTTATTATGAAGTAATATGCATCAATTGAACTTTAAAATTTAAATTTTCTCCCTTTCAAGATTTGTGACAAAAAGCAGACTATGTTCTTAAATACCTATAACTTTGTACAGGAAACCAATGTTTTAGGTCAGAATTGTTACTGTCCATCTCTTATATGTAAAAAATCAATGAAATCACGTACACTGTGACGGACACATCACTCTCATGCTCGAGAGCCACACAGAACAATAAAACCACGGCATTTAAATTTATGAGACATTTTCTTCCATATCCATGTGAATTCTCAAAGGTTTTCACTGGAGAGTCTTATGCTTTCCCAGGTTCCTACTGCCTGGTTAGAGATGCTCACCAATGCTATAAATAAAATGGCTCAGGGCCTTTTTATCTTCTGATTTTCTATGGTAAACATTTGACAAAAGAGAAAATCCAGAAGCAATGATATAAGAATGGCTATGACTGACTAAAATCTGAGGAAATAGATAAAATTAAAACCTGGGTTTTCTATCATCTTTTAATCTGTACCCCTAAGATTAAGTTTTAGATACAATTTCCTGGAACCTAGACAGTGATTTTTTTCAACTGAAACATTTCTTTTACTATAAGACTTCAAAGGAAGGATACCTTTCTAGAATGGAGGGATTTCTGGGTCCCTGTTGCATTTCTACAAGCGCTCCAGCTCTCACATGGCCCTTGTTCTTTAGCTTTCACACTTTTGTTAGTTTCCTTGAACATCTTCCTTGTCCTCCACTTGCTTTCTAAAACGTTCTCAAAGGCTCTGTCTGCAGCCCTTTTCTTAGTCTGCATGCAAATTCAAACTTCCACGTGATTCCTATATGCCATTGACTTCAATCTCTATTATTGGCTCTAATTTTCCGGACTCATATAACCAAATTTCCCTAAAGATCTCTCCTATAGGGACTTCAAACTTTAAAAACTTTAATCTTTTTAATTATATTTTGTATTGATTTCAGAGAGGAAGGGGAGAGAGAAAGAGATAGAGAGAGAGAGACATCAATGATGAGAGAGAATCATTGAATGGCTGCTTCCTGCATGCCCCACCCTGGGGATTGAGCCTGCAAACCGGCATGTGCCCTGACTGGGAACCAAACTGTTCTCCTGGTTCATAGATCAACACTCTATTCAAAGCCACACTGGCTGGGTTTAAAATTTTACATTTTAATCAGAGCTTACATTTAAAATTATTTTGTATTTGTTTCAGTTGTATAGCGTAATGGTTAGACAATCATACACTTTACAAAGTGGTCCCCCTGGTATTCTCAGTACCCACCTGGGCCCATACATAGTTATCACAATATTATTATCTATATATCATATGCTGTAATCTACATCTCTGTGATTATTTTTGTAACTACTAATTTTTACTTCTTAAACCTTTCTCACCCAGCCCTCCAGCCCCCTCCACTCTGGCAACCATCAGTCTGTTCTCTCTATCTATGAGTCTGTTTTTATTTTGTTTGTTTTTTATTCTTTAGATTCTACATATAAATGAAATCATATGGTAATTATATTTCTCTTCCTGACTTATTTAGCGTAACACCCTTTAGGCAGGCACCTCAAATTTAATATTTCTGAAAACTGAATTATCCTTTCTGCTGAAGTAGATGTACTAGTAAATTGGAGTGACACCTGGCCCATGATACTTCTTCCTGCCAGAGTAGATGAAGTTGAAAGGTTTAGGTTGGGCCAATCACATTCTGCTTGCCGAAGACTTGAAACCTGAATGGAGAAACTAAAAATATGAGTGGTTAGAGCTTAGTCACTTTGTTGGGAGTTCAAGGAAATTCCTGTTGCCAGGCAGAGAATGCAAAGGTACCTGTTACTGTTTTTTATTAATATGTTATTAAAACCTTCCCCTCTTCACATGATATCCCTTATGTTTAACTAGAGGCCTGGTGCATGAAATGTGTGCACTTGGGGGGGGGGTGTCCCTCAACCCAGCCTGAACCCTCTCCATCTGGGACCCCTTGAGGGTGTCCAACTGCCCGTTTAGGCCCAATCCTGCTGGGATCCCACTGGGGTCAGGCCTAAACGGGCAGTCAGACATCCTTCTCACAATCCAGGACTGCTGGCTCCAAACGCTCGCCTGCCTGACTGCCTAATTGCCCCTAACCGCTTCTGCCTGCCAGCCTGATCACCCCCTACCCGCTTCCCTGCCAGCCTGGTCAATGCCTGATTTCTCCCCTGCCAGCCCGATTTCCCACACCTGCCCTCCCTGCCAGCCTGGTCATGCCTAACTGTCCTCCCCTGCAGGCCTGGTTCCCCCCAACTGCCCTTCCCTGCAGACCTGGTCCCTTCCAACTGCCCTCCCCTGCTGGCCATCTTGTGTCCACATGGGGCGGCCATCTTGTGCATTGGAGTGGTGGTCAATTTGCGTATTAACTGTTTATTATATAGGGTACCTGTACCACCATCTAACCAGCTACCCAAGCTGGAAATTGGAAATCTCAAGTCCCATTGTTCTCTGCACATCCAGTCATTCACTCAGGACAGAGATAGGGCATTTGAAGGCAATTTATTCTAATGTCTGAAATCATCCATAGTCAAAACTTATCTTTTAAAGTCCCAAAAGACTAGAAACTAACTTTGTCTTTCAATAGATCCAGTACATCCGGCTTTTCATACAGGGCTAGAAAAGATTGATGTTCCTTTAATGGAATAGCTGATGAAGTCGCTAATCTGCACTTAGGCACTAAGTATCTGCAAACTTTAAAACCTAAGGCAGTGATCCGCAAACCGCGGCTCGCGAGCCACATGCGGCACTTTGGCCCCTTGAGTGTGGCTCTTCCCAAGCCTTAGGAGTACCCTAATTAAGTTAATAACAATGTACCTACCTATATAGTTTAAGTTTAAAAAATTTGGCTCTCAAAAGAAATTTCAATCACTTTACTATTGATATTTGGCTCTGTTGACTAATGAGTTTGCCGACCACTGACCTAAGATATACTTACAGTCCAGTGAGATGATCATGGAATCCAGAGCACTCAAAACTGAAGCTGAACAAAGAAATAGGAGGGGCATGTCTCTCACTTCATGGCCATCATACGAACATTTTGTGTGTCTTTTCAAATTAAATGAGCATATTATGGGACTTCGTTAGGTCTCCTACTTGCCTCAAACTCTCCATCCCATATTATTTTGATCTAATATAACACTATGTGATTAGAAATTATTTTCCCCATACTGAAGATAGTTGATCCCAAAGTTAGCTGCTTTTTTAATATTACAGGATAGTTAGAGCCAGAGCTGAGCATCAAATCCAGGAATACTATGCTATTTACACTCTATGGCTGAGATAATCCAAGTGGACTTGATGGAGTAAATGACATGAGAACTGGCCCTTGCATAATGGAGAAAGCATGCACAAACAGACATGGAGAGAGAATTATAAGGTAAGGTAAGCAGGAACTGGATATACCAGTGTAGAGCATCTTTGGGGAAAGGTACGACTAGTCCAGGAATCTGTAATATAGTACACATGCAGGAAAGTAAAAAAACAAAAACAAAAAAGTCTGCTTATGTAAACTGAGAGTGAAAATTGGATTTAATTAATCAGGGATGGGGAACATCCAACCTGCTTGCCATATAAAGCCTGTGAAATCATTTGGTCTGGCCCTGCCAAGGGATGAGTTAATTTGTTTGACCAAATATAGCAGGCTAATTTTTAAGTTGATAATTTTGTATGGCCCACTAATGATGTTATAAATATCCAAATGGCCCTTGGCAGAAAAAAGGTTCCCACCCCTGGATAGATGGAGAGATTAAAGGGATGGATGAAAGAAGGTGATTAAAATTTAAAAAAAAAAAAAAAAAAGAAGAAAAGGGGGGAGGAAGTAAAGAAGACAGAGAGAGAGGAAAGAATGAAATGAATTCATTGCATAATAATATACAAAATAATTAACTACTATATCTTGGAGATTTTGCTAGGACATAGAACAACCTACATTTGACTGGTGTCAATGAGAGAGTGGTTACTAGCCATTCTAATTAGATGAAAAAATGAATAAAACTACAAAGTGACCAAGATATTGGCAGTATGATAAAAGATTATAGAGTTTTTAAAATAAAATACCTAAATGTAAAAGCATCAATATGAATAGATTTCTAAAATGAAAACTTGGTGTCAAAAGCTAGTTAGAAAATGATCAATATAATAGGATACCATTTATACACATTTTTAAACACATAAAATACACTAAAATGGGGATGCACATCCTATATAATAAAAAGCTAATATGCAAATAGACCCAACAGTGGAACAACCAGAACAACCGAACAACCAAACAACTGGTTGGAATGATGTACACTGACTACCAGGGGGCATGCGTGGAACATGGCAGGCGTCGGCCACGGCAGGATGATGGAGCAGGTGAGCAGGGGCGCCAGACCAAGTTGGATACCAGTTGCTGTCATTGGGATGAGCCCTGGTGGTTACTGAAAATTCTTTGCTCCCGCATGCTGCAGTCCCTCCTGGTGCTCGCACCTGCTGCCAGCACCGGCCCCACTCGCATCCACTGCCGGCACCTGGCACCAGACCCAATCACCCCTCAGGGCTTTTTCATCTCCCCCTGCTCCTGAGGGGATATCAGAGCTGGCAGCTACCTCTTGCACCCGCTGCTGGTGACAGTCCTGCTTGTACCCGCAGCTGGCACCGGAGCTGCCGCTCACACCTGCTGCCAGTGTCTGGGGCGGTCCAACTCATTCGGTGCTACCAGTGGGTGTGAGCGGCAGCTGCTGGCCCTGATTACCCCTAGGGACTTCTCCACCTCCCCCTGCTGCTGAAGGGCAATTGGGGCAGCAGCTGCTGCTTGCACCCGCTTACAGTGCCGGCCCCACTTGCACCCGCTGCTGGCACCAGCACAAATCGTTCCACACCTTCATCAGGTGTGAGCAGTGCAGGTGCCAACATGGTGTGGGAGCTGCAGTGACAGGAGTGGGGCTGCTGGCAGATAGTGGACTGGGGGCCATGGTGGGGGTAGGGGGCGGGCAGGGAAGCAGAGGATGGGCTAAGACCTGTCCCTGTGCCTACCACAGCCTCATGGCCCACAGTTCCTTTCAAGGTGCATGAATTCATGCACCTTGAAAAGATACATACTAACATTAGGGCAGTGTTATTCTATGCAGATGAAAGTAAGAAATGACTGGTTTTAAATAGATCCATGCTCTTTATTTCTAAATAAAAATGAGAGAGAAAAGAGAACTGAGACAAATATAGAAAATCTTAACGTCTATAGAGCCTGAATAAAAGGTACATGTGTATTATACCCCTACTGTTCTGTGCACTTGAAATATTTACTAATAATAATAGAAAGGAACTAAACCAACATCGTCATTACATTGCAAAAAAATAAAAAGAAAGGGTAAGAAAATTTTAAAATGGCATTAAAATTAATATTCCCAGCTTTTGCCTTTGGTCAAAATAGAATAATAGAGTCTAAATTTCCCATTCCATATGAAGCAACAATACAACAGACAAAATATATAAAACGGTGACATTTGAGGCATTGGTCATCAGGAAAGGAAGAGCAGTGATCCCTGAGAGATAGGAAGTAGATGAGGTGAGCCCTATAATTACCCCAGCTTACTGCCTTGAGAATTTCCAAGCTGGATTTCAGTAAAGGAAATCCAAGCAGAGCTCAGACCTCTCTCTGAGTTGAGCAGATGGAGTCTGAGAAAGCCAAGGAAGCTAGAGTTCACAGGGCAGGATGCCAGAGAGGAGAGGGCTGCGTGGAAAGAACTTTGGAGCTGTGCAGATGGTTCCCCTCAAGCCTTCAATGGAGCACTGATTAGCATATGCATTGAAAGTTTTCGCAGCTACTATGGGGAAAACATCTGAAAGTATTAAGGGAAAAGTAATTAGAACTTATAGAGAGGGATAGTGTCTGTTCCTGGTAGGCAGAATTGAAATCTTCATAATTCAGAGGCTATAAGACTATTAAGAAGGGTCTTGCCTCAGTAAGAAGAGGTGGAAAGAATTAACCTTAGACTAAATGCTGCATTGGTCTCACCTAACAAAGCTTAAGAGTAAGACCCCAAAAGGTGAAATTATTTCCCAGTAATTTAACTGCACCAGAACAAAGCCAAGTACATTTTTATGAATAAAAACATATCTAGTACCCACCAAGGTAATATTTACAATAAAAAAATATGAAGCAAGCTAAGAAGCAAGAAAATACAACCATAAACAAAAGAGTATCAATCAATTAAAACTGACCAAGAAGTGGTAGAGATGATAGAATTATCACACAAAAAATATTAAAATAGTTATTATCAATGCATTTCTCAATAATTAATAGAATAGGTAGATAGACAATCAATAAAGATATGAATATTTAAATAACAATTTGAACCAAACTAACCTAAATAACATTTCTAGAATACTCCACACAATAGCAGAACACATTCTTTTCATGTGTGAAAGGAGCACTTACAAAGTAGAACATATTCTGAGACATAAAACAAGAATCAATATGCTTAAAAGATTCAAGTAAAAAAGTATGCTTGCTAATCACATGGAATTACATAATAATTCAATAACAAAAGATTTCTGAAAAATCTAAAAATATAACACACTTCTAAATAGCCAAGATCAAAGCAGACATAAAAAAGAAAATTAGAAATTTTGAACTGAATAAAATCACAACATATAAAAATTTGGAGACATCACTAAACTATACTTGGTGGTGGTGACATATAGCACAAATGCCTATAATATGAAAGAAGAAAGCTCTCAAAACAATGACCTCAGCATTACTTTAAGAAACTAGAAACAGAAGAATGAATTATGCTCAAAGTGAGAAGAAAGGAGATAAAAATCAGAACAGAAATCAATAAAACAGAAATAAAAAATCAATAGAAAAATGAGTGAAACTAAAAGTTGATTCTTAGAAAAGATTAATGAAATGTATAAACCAGACTGATTAGGAAAAAGAGAGAGAAAACTCAAATTATCAGTATCAGTGATGAGAGGTTTCTGGAAGATATTGGAAGGATAATAAGGATATATTATAAATAATTTATGGCAATAAATTCAATAGCTTAGATAAATTGAACTAATTCTTTGAAAAATACTAACTGTCAAAGCTTACTCAAGGACAAATATATAATCTGAATATACTATATAACATATATATATATATATATATATATATATATATATTCAATAAAAATTGAATTTCTATTGAAAAACAGGTCCAGAAGGAAAACAAACAAACATGCTAGGCCTAGATGCTTTCACCGGTAAACTTTATCAAACATGTTTGAAATAAATAACATGAGTTCTACACAAACTCAGAAATTTAAAAAACAGAAAATGCTTTTGAGCTTATTCAATGAGACAGGCATTATCCTAATACAAAAACAAGACAAAGACATTACAAGAAAAAATAAACAAACTACAGATCCATATTTTCCATGAGGATACATGCTGAAATCCTAAGCAATATTTTAGGGAATCAAATTCAATACTACATAAAAAAGAAAATGCATTGTGACCAAGTGGGATTTATATTCCAGCAATGTAAGTCTTGTTTATTATGCATATATCAACTAGAGGCCCAATGCACAAAATTCGTGCAAGAGGTTCAGCCCTCACAGCCCCAGCTTCATCCGGAAAGTTGTTTGGCTGTCTGGTCTACTTAGCATATTATGCGTTTGTTAGTATAGATTAACATAATTTGTTATATTAACTAATTTTTAAAAAATTAAAAAGCAAATGACCATTTTAATAGCTGCAAGGGAAGCAATGACTAAAGCCCAAATCAATTTCTGTTTAGAAATAGAAGAAAACTTGATAAGGGCAAGTAGGAAAAATCTATAGGGGATATACTTAGTGGTGAAGTACTAAATTAGTTCCCTCTAAGATTAGAAAAAAGACAAGGATCTCTGCTGTCACCATTTCTATTCAACATTGTCCAAAGGTTCTGGCCAGAGCAGTCAGACAAGACAAAACAATAAAAGTATGTCTTTAATCACAGAAAACGTGGTGATCTATTTATAATATTTGATTGCATCTACAAAAGTTATCAGAATTAATATATTAGTTTAGCAATATTGCAGGATACATAATCAACCTACAGAAATTATATATATAACATGAGCTACCTAAAGATGAATCTGACAAAAGATGTGCAAGACCTATATACTGGAAACTACAAAACCTTACAGAAATTAAGAAGACAAAATATGTGGAGAGATATCTTATGTTCATAGGTGAGAAGCCTCTATACTGTTAAAATCTCAATTCTTGCCAAATTAATCTATAAATTTCAATCAAAATTCCAGCAGGATTTGTTGGTAGAAACTGGAAAGTGGATTCTAAAATTTATATGGAAATGTATGGAACCTATAACATCCAAAGAGATTTTGCAAAAGAAAAAAAATTAGAGGATGAATATTACCTGATCTCAAGAGTTATCAGGATGCTGCAGCAATGAAAAGCATGTGGCATTGGCATAAAAATAGATAATAGATTGTCAAGCTGCCAGGCACCAAGGTGGTCACTTAGGGCAATGAGCCAAACTGAAAGTAATAATCACATTTTTATTCATGTGCTGTGACAGTGCAGTCAAATGATAAAAGAGCAAAGTGCTAGCTCCCCGGTGTCTATTTTTCCCTGGGGAATGGCACTAGGCAAGGGGTCAGATGATATGTGACACAATGGAGAGACGTTATATCTCTGCTAAAAGGCTCTAACAGGAGGCACTTGCCTCTTCATGGACCTGAAGTGCTTGGTTTGGGGAGGCAGGAAAGGTAGGGTATAGAAAAGTAAGGAGTCAGAGTGAAGAAAAGCCCCTCAGCCAAGCTGGGAATTATAAAGATATTTATTATATTGATTATGTTGAAGTTTATGTTAATGCTTAACAAACTGTACAGTTTAAACATGTATAGTTCATTGTATGTCAATTATACTGCAATAAAGATGTTTGAAAATTATTGATTTCTGTTCATGCAAATACATATTTCTTTCTTGCAGACAATTATCAGAGATGAGTCCAGAACTTCACGTGCTGTTGCATGTCAGGGAAATCAAGCTAATAATAGATTATTCAGGGAATTCCATGGGAAAGATGACTTGATCATACATTTGACCTTCACCCCTCACAGCTACTACTACAGTTTGAGTTAACAGTATTATTCTCTTCTTCCGTAGTTCACCTCTTGATGTTTTAAAACCAGAAATGTTAGGCAATTATTGCTTACACTCTACCAGTTAATTCCAAATTTGATCACATAAATGTCCCTTAACTTCCTTTGGTAACAATAAGACTTTATTGTTACTTGAAGACTTCAAGGTAATTAGCATAAATTGTGAAACAAAAAAAAATCTAGAAAATTAATCTAAAATCACTGATGGTGATTACCATCAGTGGAGTGCAAAGCTGGTTTCCACTGTCCTATGAAAGCCAATTGTTAAATAGTCAATATTTTTATAAGCTCGTGGCTAAACATAGCGATCATTAAAATTTAAATTATATGCTTTAACAATTAATTATATTAAAAACAAAGATAATGAATATTCAAGACTCACCACTTCCTACTTTACAACATTTACTATTTATTATCTGTGGTCCTGAGATTTACATCTCTTCCCAACTGTCCATATTAAATGACATCATGTTTATAGCTTGAAATTGGTCAAAGTGGGAATATTTACACCAAGAAAACAGAAAATACTACAAATTAGTGTTTGATTTATTGTTTTGTTGGTGGTTAAAAAATTTATTTTAAAAATGCCAGTGATGCAGATTAAATTAAAGTTGTATCATGTCTGTAGTTATTGTATTTTAGCTACCACAAAAAATGAGGAAATATTATTCCAATGTTTGAAAACTATTTCTGATTCAGCTAATAAATTGCATTAGTCATTAACAAAACCAAATTGTGGGGTATATTTTTGTTGTTAAATTTTTTACCTACACATTAAAGAACAAGCAAAAATATCAACAACATTCATATTGAAACTATATTTATCAATTGTAAATATGAGTTGGCTATACAGGAGTTCAGCAAAAAACAGTGGAAATATTTTCATTGTGTACTTATTATTATTTGTAAATTTTGTGTTACATAAACATTTCATTAAAATTATAATAAACCTAAGTACACAGAAATATGCATCCATTTGCCCTAGCTGGTTTAGCTCAGTGCATAGAGCATCAGCCTAGGGACTGAAGGGCCCTCGGTTTGATTCTAGTTAAGGGCATATACCTTGGTTGCAGGCTGGATCCCCAGTAGGGGGCATGCAGAAGGCAGCCAATTAATGATTCTCTCTCATCATTGATGTTTCTATCTCTTCCTCTCCCTTCCTCTCTGAAATCAATAAAAATGTATTAAATAAAAAGAAAAGATAAAATGGCAGTTTTCCTAGTGTTATTTTTTTCATCTTCAACAGGTATCCTGTTAAATAAGTTTAAAAAGTATGGCACAAACAATTATGTGCAGTACATAATACTTGATATTGATAATCATTGACTAAATTACTGGTTTATGTATTTACTATACTAAACTTTTTGTTGATATTTTTCTACTTATTAAAATAGAAATTTGTGCACAGGGTGGGCGGGATTTCCCTCAGCCCTGCCTGCACCCTCTCCAATCTGGGACCCCATGGGGGATGTCCAACTGCCGGTTTAGGCCTGATCCTGGGATTGGGCCTAAACCGGCAGTTGGACATCGCTCTAACAATCCGGGACTGCTGGCTCCTAAATGCTTGTCTGCCTGCCTGCCTGATCACCCCCTAACTGCTCCCCTGCTGGTCTGATTAACACCTCACTGCTCCCCTGCTGGCCCGATCGCCCCCAACTGCCTGCCCTGCAGGCCTGGTCACCCACAACTGCCGCCCCTGCTGGCCTGACCTCACCCACAAGTGCTTTTCCCTGCAGTCCTGATCGTGCCCCCACCTGCCCTCCCCTGCCGACCTGATCGTTCCCAGTTGCCCTGCCCTGCAGGCCTGGTCACCCTCAACTACCCTCCCCTGCTGGCCTGTCCACTCCCAACTGCCCTTCCCTGCTGACCTGATCACCCACAACTGCCCTCCCCTGCCAGCCATCTTGTGGTGACCATCTTGTGCCAGCCATCTTGTGGTGGCCATGTTGTGATGACATGGAGGTGGCCATCTTGCGATGACATGGGGTGGCCGTCTCGTGACGGCCATCTTGTGACAACATTGCACGATACCACCTAGGCTTTTATTATATAGGATTTGCTAAAAAAAATAAGTTAAACACGAAAGGCAAAAAATATATGAATCGATGGATAAATTTGCCACATGAAGAAGCAATGCTTTTGTAGTGCAAGAAACATCACTCAAAAAGTTTAAAAGCTAATGATGAATTAAGAAAATATATGCAAGA
The DNA here is from genome assembly GCF_964212035.1 of Myotis nattereri. Classification (NCBI taxonomy): domain Eukaryota; kingdom Metazoa; phylum Chordata; class Mammalia; order Chiroptera; family Vespertilionidae; genus Myotis; species Myotis nattereri. The sequence continues at coordinate 47,711,621 of NC_138077.1, forward strand.
AATATTTGCTGAATTAGTAGCTTTAATCTAGAAAAAATTTTTACATCTCTATAAGTAAAAGATGATACCCTGGTTTGGAAAAAAAAAATGACAAAAGTCATTGACAGAAATTTCACACAAAAAATTCAAGCAGCCAATAAAATACAACAATTATCTCACCAATAAAAACAATTAAATTTAAAATAGAATAGTTTCTGCCCTAACCAGTTTAGCTCAATGGATAGAGTGTTGGCCTGCGGACTAAAGGGTCCCAGGTTCGATTGTGGTCAAGGGCATGTACCTTGGTTGTGGGCACATCCCCAGCAGGGGGTGTGCAGGAGGCAGCTGACCGATGTTTCTCCCCCATAGATGATTCTAGCTCTCTATTCCTTTCCCTTCCTCTCTGTAAAAAATCAATAAAATATATTAAAACAATAAATAAAATAGTTTCAGCTTTAAATATGAAGATTTTAAAAAGGTAATCTTGGAGAAGGTGATATCAGAAAATATGGGACTCTCAAATACTCTGGATGGGCATAAAATGATACACTTTCTGGAGGGCTCTTTGTCAGTGTTCCTCATATTTCTTGACCTCATAGTTCCACTTCTAGTAATTCATGCTAAGGTATTACTTAAGGATATGTGGAAAGATGAAGCTAAGAGAATATTTGTCACAACTTATAATGATGTTTGCATATATGTACATTGTATAAATACTTGTGGCCCAGTGCATGAAATTCATGCACATTAAAAGGGAATTAATTAGAGAAAATAATTTAATATTGCTATTTGCCCTTTCTCTACAATAGAATTGTCAGAGATGAAAGAAAATTAGTAAAATGTATATGAAAATCTCCCTCCTGTCAGAGTCTTGGGCACACCGCAGGACCCAGAGTCAAATCCCTGCCCACCCACACGTGCCTTGAAATTGCGCGAGACCCAGACCCGGCCAGTCCCAACACTTTCAAGCCCCGCAGGGCAGAGGGTGCAGCCTTAGGTCCCCTGGCCCGGCACTGGGTGGGGGTGTGTGGCCGCAGGTCCCAAGCCCCGGTCTGGAGCGAGGGGTGCGGCTGCAGGTCCCCAAGCCGGGACTCAAGTTTTCTGGCCCCGACTCCAGGAGGGGAGCACAGCCTCAGGTGCCCCATCAATCCCCACTGGATGAGGGGCGCAGCCTCAGGTCCCCTGGCCCGGCCTCAGGTCTCCCGGCCCTGGCACGAGGGCGCGAGGGTGCAAGAGCGCTAGGATGTGATGACCATTTGCATATTAGCTCTTTATTATATAGGATACATACATAATACTTATTAACTAAATATAAACTTTGTTTACAGTACTTTAAGTAACTTATATGTTTATCAAGAATGAATGAGTTAAACTATTTATACACCTACAGAATATTAAGCAACCATAAAAATTATGTAGTGGAATATTTACTGTAACAGAATGACTTTAATGATACATACTTTTGGCTGAAAAAGTATCAGACTTCAAAACTATACACAGTATTATCTCACTTTTGACAAAAATGGATATTATGCACACATATACATACACAATAAGATATTGAAGGATATACCAAAAAATGTTAACTGAGCTTTTATTTCAGGTGGTTTTATTGTATTTTTATTTTAAATTTTTGCCTATTTGGATTTAATTGTTCTGCATCAAGAATGCATTACCTGTATAATAGACTTTTAAAAGCCATCTCAACACTACTTCAGCACTTCATGAGTTTCATAACCAGATGATTCAAGGACTTGTTAGCACTCAGATTCTTTGGAATTGCAGCTGTTTGCTTAGAGGTGCATTTGGAAGCAAGTCAGTGTGGTCAGTGTGACCTAAGAGGGCACTCCTGGAAGGAGGAGAATTCCCTGTGTTTGCACTTTTTCTGGCTATGCAAATGCTGTGCTGACTTGAGCAGCCCACTGGTGGCAGCTCTCTTCTGGGCTTGGTGTGGAAAAGGGAGGAGATGCTGACTCATTTTACTGAATCATTTTACTGGGGATGTGACTCTGGGTTTGGTTACCCACAGGCATTTCTCCTGTGACTGGGTATCCTAGGGGAGGTTTTATTTTAACATGTTTAATAGAGGTGTTTTCCAGGCCAAGTGAAAGGTTGTGAATGACACAGAGGGAGACCACACCCTCCCACTTATATCCCTTTTCAAGGATTGGGGCAGCCTGGCCTCAGGCTTCTGACCTCAAAGTTGGAATCTAAACACTGAACAACACCTCATATTTAAACTATCTCTATACTTCTATTCCTTAAGAGTATCCTAGAGAGGCCTCTAAACTTCCCCCATGGAAGGCCCAACATAAAGATTACTCTGGGAATTAAGGCTGTGGGGTATGCTGCCTAACACATTGGGAAGGCTTGTTCTGCATCTAAATGTGAAGTGACATTTGGTAGGGTCTGTGTCCTATACTATGAACAGTCTCCCCATCATTTCTTTAGTTGAATCTATTGACAAATGCATTATTAAGAGCAATAAATTTGACAATCTATATGGAACTTCAATTTGACAACCTATATGGAACTTCAAATAAGGCCAGGGGCTGTGCTAGATACTGAGAATAGAAAATGAAATAGACAAAGCCTAGAGGTCAACTCTGTAACATACAGTCCACAAAAGACTTTGTGTGAATAAATATGTGGTGTCCATAAAGTTTGGAGACATAGGCATATAAGTATAATAATTATATATATATATATATATATATATATATATATATATATATATAGCCAGGGGCTGTCACAACCAAAACAACTGAATAGATGACTGGACAGGCTGTGTGGGGCAACGAGGCCAGCAGGAGGGTTAGTGAGGGACGACCAAACAGCAGGCTGCATGGGGCAACCAGGCTAGCAGTGGGGACAGTGAGGGGAGACTAGGCCAGCGGTGGGGGCAGTTGGGGGTGACCAGGCTGTCAGGGGGGCAGTAAGTGGTGACCAGGCCAGTGAGGGGGGGCAGTTAGGGGCGACCAGGCCAGTGATGGGGGCAGTTAAGGGCGACCAGGCTGGCCTGGGGGAGGGGGGGCAGTTGGGAGTAACCAGGCTGGAAGGCAGAGGCGGTTAGGGGTGATCGGGCTGGCAGGGGGCCCAGCAGGGGTGATCAGGCAGGAAGGCAGGTGAGCAGTTAGAAGCCAGTGGTCCCGGATTGTGAGAGGGATATCTAACAACTGCCCTCCCTGGCCAGCCTGGTTGCCCCTCAGGATCGGGCCTAAACTGGCAGTTGGACATCCCCTGAGGGGTTCCAGATTGGAGAGGGTGCAGGCTGGGATGAGGGGACCCCCCTACCCCCGTGCATGAATTTCATGCACCGGCCCTCTTGTCTAATTATAATATCAAGGACTAAGACTTCTCCAATATATAAAATCAATAATGTACTTTCATCTATGTCTCCAGACTTAATAGACACCTTGTTGAATATAAAATCATAAGCACTGTGGTAACAATATAGAGTTAAACCATACATTCCAGTGAATGATTAATTCTGCCTGGTAAATTCAGGGAAAGACAATGAGAGAAAGCCATATTAAATAGGTCTTTAAAGGATGAGTAGATGTTCATAAGGAAGCATATTCCATGAAAAGAAAATAACACTTGAAGGGAATCATACCCTGGTCCTGTTTAAGGATAGAGGTCACAAGAACTTAAGAAGTGAAAATGAAAAGTATAATTTATTAGGGTTGGGAGGCTGGGATATTGAAAACTAACTGGATAAGATCTCCCGTTTTCTTTCATTTCTGACCCTTCTACTGGTAACCAGAGGTATGATAATCATCAAACTGATACCCAACAAATGTTCAGAGAGTGGGCTGGGCAATCAACATAGGTGGCAGCTTGTAATTAGGAAGAATTAAGGGCAGATCAGAGGTATGCATACTTGGTAACATGCAGTTGACTTTCAATAAACCTCTTCACCTGTAGAGTCTCACACAGTGCCTGGAATTATCCTCTGCAGGCTTGTGTCAGATGGGAGGATTTTTATAGCCAAAATTCTTGAACCTGAGACCTAGAGGCTTGGTTTTGTCAAAGTCTATGAGTAACAGTGAGGTTGAATAGAATCAAAATCCAAGTAGTGGGTTCAGAAGTAGAAACTGAAGGAGCCTCAGAGACTTGCTTGGCATCACGTGGTTGTTTGTTAGAAAGGCAGACTCATTGCCCATCCCAGGCTTAATGAATCCAAATCTGAATTTTAAAAAGATTCTCAGATGATTTGTATGCTATGGGTCTGAAGATCATATTTTGAGTAGGAACGGTTTAAACTGTTGTTTCTCTAATTTAGATGCATATTGAAATTAGCTGGGATGTTTTAAGAAGAACTGGTCTCTGGGACATATCTGAAGATATTCTAATTTAATTGGTGGGGTCAGAACATCAAAATTCAGAAGAATAGGAGAAGCAATCAGGAAAAATGTCACCAAGAAACAGGTTCTAGTTATCAGAAAAAGTAAATGAAATGTGTGTTAGATGGATGGATAGATGGACAGACTGATGGATGAATGGAGGGAGGAATGGGTGGATGGATGTATGGATGTATGCATGGATGTATGTATGTATGGATGGATGAATGGATGGATAACAGGATATTAGAGAACTGTGAGATAAAAGTCTACTATTTTGATCATAACCTTTGGTGTGTGATCCCCCTCAACACATTGGGCCAGTGTTTCACACAGCATTATTTGTAGACTAACTAAGGGAGTACCCATTTTAAAATGTATATTCTGGTCATACCTTTATATTGAATTGGCATCTTTAGAGGTGTGCTCAAGTAATCTACATTTTCCATACATGCTTCAGGAGAATGTTATGTACAGTAAAGTTTAATAACGTAGTAACTGCTTGTCTCAATAAAGTCCTAGCTAACTGTGGAGGGGCAATCTACATTGAAGAATAGAGAAGGATTTTGGTATTTATTTGGACAGAATAAGTTTTCATTGTGCAATAACTGATGCAGGTATTGGAACATGGTTGGTTTCCCTGGTTATGACTACTAAATGCTAGTAGCATGCCCTAGTCATTGTGACAACCCAAATATCTTTTCTCACATTTCTGAATGGTGCCTTCAGTTTGACTTCTTCCTTACCCATTTAGATGCCTTTTATTTCTTTCTCTTGACTTATTGCTCTGGCTAGTACTCCCAGGACTATGTTGAATAAGAGTGGTGAGAGTGGACATCCTTGTCTTGTTCCTGATCTTAGGGGAAAGCTTTCAGTTTTTCATCATTGAGTATGATATTGGCTGAAGGTTTATCATATATGGCCTTTATTATGTTGAAGCACTTTCCTTCTATTCCTATTTTATTGAGCATTTTAATCATAAATGGATGTTGTATCTTATCAAATACTTTTTCTGCTTCTATTAACAAGATCATATTATTTTTATCCTTTCTTTTGTTAATGTGCTGTATAACATTAATTGATTTGCAAATATTGAACCATCCTTGTGCCCCTGGAATGAATCACACTTGATTGTGATGTATTATTTTTTGGTTGTACTGTTGTACTCAATTAGCTAGTATTTTGCTTAGGATTTTTATGTCTGTATTCATCAGGGATATTGATCTGTAGTTTTCTTTTTTGTGTTATCTTTACCAGGTTTTGGTATCAGGATTATATTGGCCTCATGAAATATATTAGGAAGTATTACCTCTTCTTCAATTTTTTGGAAGAGTTTGAAAGTAATAGGTGTTAATTCTTCCTTGAGCATTTGATAGAATTCACTGGTGAAGCCATCTAGTCCTAGACTTTTGTTTTTTGGGAGGTTTTTGATGGTTGTTTCAATTTCCTCACTGCTGATTGGTCTATTTAGTTTTTCAAGTTCTTTATGATTTAGTTTAGGAAGGTTATATATTTCTAGGAACTTATCCATTCCTAGGTTATTGAATTTGGTGGCATAAAAGCTTTCATAATATTCTAGGATGATCCTTTGTATATCTGTGATGTCTGTAGTGATTTCTCCTCTCTATATGGGTCTTTTCCCTTTTTTTCACTTTTTGTGGATGCCATGATGCTGTATATAGAAAACCCTAAAGAATCTACCAAAAAATTACTGGAAACACTAAACAAATACAGTCAAGTTGCAGGATACAAAATCAATGTGCAAAAATCCATTGCTTTCCTATATACCAACAACAAAACTTCAGAAAAGGAAATGGAGAAAACAATTTATTTTGCAATCACAACCAAAAGAATAAAATATCTAGGAATAAGCAAAGAATGTGAAAGACCTATATACTGAAAATTACAAAACATTATTAAAAGAGGTTGAAAAAAACACAACAAAATGGAAAAATGTCCCATGTTCATGGATTTGAAGAATCACCATAGTTGAAATGGCCATTTTACCTAAAGCAATATGCAGATTTAATGAAATCCCCAACAAAATCCCAATGTCAAGTTTTAAAGAAATAGAAAGATAAATCATCAGATTTGTATGGAACCACAAAAGACCCAGAATAGCCAAAGCAATCCTTAAAAAAAAAAAAAAAAGGATAATGCTGGAGGTATCATGCTACCTGACTTCAAAATATACTACAGAGATACTATAATCAAAACAGCATGGTATTGCCCTGACCGGTTTGGCTCAGTGGATAGAGCATTGGCCTGCAGACTCAAGGGTCCTGGGTTCAATTCCAGTCAAGGGCATGTACCTTAGTTGCAGGCACATCCCCATTGGGGAGTGTGCAGGAGGCAGCTGATCAATGTTTCTCTCTCATCGATGTTTCTAACTCTCTATCCCTCTCCCTTCCTCTCTGTAAAAAAATCAATAAAATATATTAAAAAAAAAAAACAACGCAGCATGGTATTGTCAGATAAACAATACACAGATCAGTGGAACAGAATAGACAGCCCAGCTATAAAACCACATGTATATGGACAGATAATTTTTGACGAAGGATCCAGAAATGCACATTGAAGTAAAGACAGTCTCTTCAATAAATGGTGTTAGGAAAACTGGAAAGCCATGTGCAAACGCATGATACTGGATTGCAGTTTGTCCCCATGTACAAAAATTAATTCAAAATTAATTTTGGATCAAAGACTTAAACATAAGACCCAAAACTATAAGTCACATAGAAAAAATATATAGGTACCAAACTTATGGACCTGGGTGGTAGAGAACATTTTATGGACTTGCCCCAAAGGCAAGGGAGATAAAGGCAAAAATAAATGAATGGGATTATATAAAACTGAAGAGCTTCTGCACAGCAAAAGAAATGGGCAACAAAACAAACAGGCAGCCAACCAGATGGGAGATGATATTTGCAAACAGTAGTTCTGACAAAGGTTTAATTTTCAAAATATATAAAGAATTCATAAATCTCAACACCAAACAAATAAACAATCCAATCAAAAAGTGGGCAGAGGGATCCAAAATACACCTCTCCCAAGAAGATATACAAACAGCCAATAGATATATGAAAAGATGGTCAACCTCACTGGCAATCAGGGAAATGCAAATTAAAACTACAGTGTGATACCACCTTACACCAGTTAGAGTGGCCATTACCAACAAGACAAGCAACAACAGGTGTTGGAGAGGTTGTGGAAAAAAGGGATTTCCTCTTCCACTGCTGGTGGGAATGTAGACTAATACAACCACTATGGAAAGGAGTCTGGTGATTCCTCAAAAAATTAAAAGTAGAGCTATCATACAACTCAACAACCCTACTCCTGTGTATATACCTAGAAATAATTTATACGCAAAACACTAGAAATAATTTATACGCAAAGTTATATGCACCCCTATGTTCATTTCAGCATTATTCATGGTGGCCACGAGTTGGAAACAGCCAAAGTGCCCTATGATACAGGACTGGATAAAGAAGATGTGGTATATATACACAATTCAGTACTACATGGCCATAAGAAAGGATGAAATAGTGTAATTTACAACAACATGGATAGACCTTGAGAACATTATGCAAAGTGAAATAAGTCAAACAGAAAAAGCTAAGGACTATATGATTTCACTCCTATGTGGGATATAAAACTGAAACTTATGAACACAAACAGCAGTGTGGTGGTTGCCAGAGGGAGGTGGGTAGGGGAAGAAAGATGTCCTAATATGAGGTGACAGGAGATGATTTGACTTTGGGGGGTAGGCACATAGTCCTACATACAGATTTTGTAAATTAGTAATCCACACATGAAACCTACTAGGTGTATCGGATAATAATGCAGATTTTGTGATCAAAGAAAACACAATAATTTCAAGAGAAACATCAAACGTGCTTTATTCAAAGTAATGTCCCTCGCTAACTACACATTTCCCCCATCTTTCAGGTAATTTGTGGCTACCTTCCCAATAGAACTCTTCTTATTTTGAAGCAAACCATTCAGAGACCCAATTTTCCACTTCTTCGTATCTTTTGAAGTGCTGAGCAGAAAGTGCATGTGCCATCGATCAGAACAAATGGTCATCTGAAGGAGCAAGGTCTGGTGAATACGGCGGGTGGGTTAATACTTCCCAGGAAAGATCTTTTAACATGTCTTTAACTGGTTTTGAAGTGTGTGATAGTGCGTCATCATGAAGCAAAATTACTTTGCCGTGTATTCTGGCACATTCTGGTCATTTCATGATCAAAGCATGGTTCAAATTGATTATTTGTTGTTGGTAGCAATCAGTATTAATGGTTTCACCTGATTTTAGAAGCTCATAATACACCACACCTTCCTGAGCCCACCAAATGTAGAGCATTGTCTTCTTTCCGAAGTGATTTGGCCTTGCAACCATGTTGATGGTTGACATGGGTCAACCCATGATTCTGTGCATTTGGGATTCTCAAAATAAACCCACTTTTCATCGCCAGTCACAATTTCATGCAAAAAAGACTTTCTTTCGTGCCGTTGAAACAACATTTTACTAATGACTTTTCATTTTTCCATTTGTCTTTCATTCAGTTGATTTGGCACCCATTTTCCTTCCTTTAAAATCTTTCCCATTGTTTGTAAATGATCGAAAATTGTTTGCTGAGCAACGTTTAATCTTCAGTAAGTTGTTTTTGTGTTTGACAAACATCTTCATCCAATAATGATTGTAATTGTTGGTCTTCAAACTTTTTCAGTTGACCTGGACGTTCTTTGTCTTTCAAATCAAAATCACCACTTTTAAAGCTTTTAAACCGGCATTCACAAGTATCTTGAGATGGAGCATGTTCACCATAAGCTTCCCAAAGTATTCAGCAGCACTTTTCTTCAAAATAATGAATTAAAACTTCCCACAAATGCTCTTTTTCTGGCACAAAATTCGACATTTTTAAGTGTAAAAATATCTATGCTATTAACACCTTCAGAAAATTTGACATATGAAGTTTTGAAGCTTGTTGTCAATACAACAAAATAGCATACATATCAAATCACATATATATCAACATATGTGTAACTCCATCTATTGAAAAAAATCCTCATTATTAACCGGTAAACCTAGTATATTTTTATCTTGACTAAAGTTTTGAACAGACTTAGTTTTTGCACATAACCTTGTACAATCTTGCAACAGAGGCCAGCCACGTAAGATATATATCTGGACTCTCCTGTATTACAGAATTTTTCTCGTTCTGAATATCCTTGACTTACAGTTGACAAACAAAAACTGGTATTTCAGATCTGTTTTCTGAAATCTTTTAAGCTAAAACCACACATAAGAATTGACTTTGCAGCTACTAATTTTGAAAAGTTTTAAGATCTGTATGAAACTGTGTTGTGTTGAAGCAGCAAACCAATGAGTGCTGCATTTTGCATATTTAGTTTTATCTTTAGTTAAACACCACCTGGTGTAATCATTTATACCATTTAATATCTGACACACTGTTGTAGTATGTATAATTTTGTGATCTTTATTTCCCTTTGTATGCATTTTAAGCATCTAAATAAATTGCTGTATTGTGCTTAATGTAAAATAAATAAATAAATAAATAAATAAATAAATAAATCCTATCTAATAAAAGAGAAACATGGAAATTAGCGTACGACCGCTACCCTTCCCATTGGCTAATCAGGGCGATATGCAAATTAACTGCCAGCCAAGATGGCGGCCGACAGCCAAGCAGCTTAAAGTGAACATGAGGCTTGCTTGCTTCAGTGACGGAGGACTCCAACGCTCCCCGCCTGCCGCTGCAGGCTTCTGAGCTGCAACTCTAAGCAACTATGTTACAAATATAGAAGCTAAACAAAACCCCAGAAACCTGCTTTAGTCTGCCAGGCTTCAGCCAGCAGGATCGCAACATTGTTTCAAATACAGAAGGTAAACAAAGGCCAGAAACCTGCTTTCAGCAGTGGAGGCATAAGAGCTGGAGCCAAGCCTCAAAGCTAAAGCTGGCCCAGAATAAAAAAAAAGAAAAAAAGAGCAGTTGGGAGCTTCAGTCACCCCCAGCCTGAAAACACCCCTCAGCCCCTCACCCAGACTGGCCAGGCACCCCAGGGGGGACCCCCACCCTGAAGGGTGTGTCACCAGCTGCAAACAGCCATCATCCCCTCACCCAGGCTGGCCAGGCACCCCAGTGGGGACCCCCACCCTGATCCAGGACACCCTTCAGGGCAAACCAGCCAGCCCCCACCCATGCACCAGGCCTCTATACTACATAATAAAAGGGTAATTTGCCTCCCAGCACCGGGATCAGCGGAGCCGCGAGGCCTCCCGGCAGCGGGATCAGCATGACAGGGGACAGTGCCCAAACCCCCTGATCGGCTCTGTGTGTGACATGGGGTGGGGCCACAACCTCCCTAACCACCCTGGTCTGTTCGTGACAGGGAAGGGGCCCCAACCGCCCTGATCAGCCCTGCTCTGTGCCTGATATGGGAGAGCTCCCCAACCCCCTGATCGCCCTGTGGCTCTGTGTGTGACGGGGTGCGGTGCCCCAACCCCCTGATTGGCCCTGCTCTGTGCGTGACAGGGGGTGGCGCCGCAACCTCCCCATTGACCCTGCCTTGAGTGTGACAGGGGGCAGTGCCCCAACCGCCCAATTGGCCCTATCCTAAGCGTGACTGAGGGTGGCATAGCAACCTCCCAATCTGCCCTGCTCTGTGCATGACAGGGAGCGGCGCCCCAACTCCCCAATCGGCCCTGCTCTGAGCCCGACCAGGGGGTGCACCTAGGGATTGGGCCTGCCCTCTGCCACCCGGGCCCAGGCCTATGCCAGCAGGTTGTTATCTCCTGAGGGGTCCCAGACTGCGAGAGGGCACTGGCTGGGCTGAGGGGTCCCTCCCCTCCCCCCCAATTGCACAAATTTTTGTGCACCGGGCCTCTAGTAAATAAATAAATAAATAAATAAATAAATAAATAAATAAATAAAATTTAAATAAATAAGTAAATAAATGGTGCCTCCAAGCTGCAAATTGCCAGCTCAAAATCCCAATTTCCCTGCCAGGATCATGGGAGAGATTGATAAAGTGTGCAGAGCATTGCCTATGTTTAACACTTGACTATGTCAGAGATTGAGCTTGCAAAAGTCTAATCCTTCTTCCTGTAGCTGTGAGTATGTAGCGCTGAATCTGTAATCAGAAGGCTTGAGTTTGAGGTCACTCACTTGTATGCCATCAAGTTACCACTTCTTTTGCCTGGCATGTCTCACTGTATCAAATGGGAATAAAAGTACCGGGTTCAGTTGTCTTACCAGATAGTTGGGAGGTGAAACCTGTTAGAAACTATAAAATTTTATTTAAATAAAACTTTGCTTTATTCTAAATAATTACTTTTTCTCTTTGTTATGGGAAGTCTCTAAGGTGGATATCAACTTATACCACAATATTGTGTGTTTTAAGTTCTCTGCAACCCTGTCTGTTCCAGCTAGCAAGCCCTCCCGTGGGTTGAAATATGTGTATCAAGTTGCTCAAATAAAAATAAACTGCAGCTGCAATTTTAAAGGTTGTTTTTTACTCTAGCCCTTGCACCCTAAAGCCTCTTAGAATTTCCCCCATACACAGTATAGAGCAGGTGGTCAATGGGAAATTCCCATCAGTACCCCACACAGCATTTTTTAGCCTGCCTTCAATAGTTCTGCTCTATAATTTCTTTTTAGTGATCCCTTCCTGTGTCTTTTTCTTGCTCTCATATGTAGTAAAATGCATGCCTTTGTGCCAGATAGCATCCATTTTCCTTTCTACATGTGCTCCCCATCTACTCTTTGCCTCAAGAGCCTGACACCATGAACTCTATCAACATGACGCCTACCTTCCTAATGGGTTCAGTCAGTAGGTAGCCCCATAAGAACAGAAGTGAGGAGAAAAATGACTATTTATTTCTCTGGTTACCACATTCTGGGTGATTTTACTTAGGCTGCTGCATCCCTCACAGAAGGTCGCCCGCTCTTTTTAAGGCAGCTACTCTGCAGACCCTTCTTTATCCAGGTGAATTTCTCACACGCCTCGATTCTTTGGGTCTTGGAATGGGACACTGCCACTGCTGCTACTGGTAGTTTCAACACTGTCTCCTGCATTTCCCCTAAACTCTGCCTTTGTATTCATTCTTCTTGAGGACGAACCCACTCCTAATTATCTTACTTTGAGTGGGACATCTGTGTCCTGTTGGGACCCTTTTTGATATAGTGACTCAACAAAAGAGCACTGGACTTTGAAAAGAGGGACACAAATTAACTGTGCTTCTGCCAATAATTTGCCAAGGGACCTTCCCTGTTAAGGCTTCAGTCTTCTCCATATATAATAAAATAAAATTTTGGATTGTGTAATCTTAAAGGTACATTCACCAGTCACCAATTATAGTGTTTACAGTAGGATAAAGTAAGAGAAATTATTGTACGGGTGTGAAATTTTGCTGTGATTGTCATTAGATAGAATTTATATACCTATGTTCTCTTTAGTGTCATTCATCCACTGTGACTTGTGGCACCTGTGCAGGTGGAACAGGAGCTGTCTGATGTTTGAATTGCTTTGACACTTGTTAATATATGTGGTTCCTGGTGGGCGTTGGTTTTGATCGTTGTTTGCATATTTGGAAACGGTATGCATATTAAATTTAGAAATGCCTGATTGTTTGCCCATGTCATCCAAATGTGAATGGCTTGAAAAAAACAACATGGCTTTCTGTTCTTCCCGACAATATTCATCACTGTCCATCAATCAATCAATGAACTGTCTTGAAACACTTATTGTCACTCATACTGATGCCAGCATCTCAGTTACCATTGTTTTGACTTTTGAGAAGCAAAAATAAAGCACCCTGAGAAAAAGAAATAAAAAGGAGACCTTGGCAAGGCCAGCCTTTTATTTGGAGCCATCAGTGAAACTGTCAGCTTCCTTCAAAGCAGTGTTACTATTTTGTCACGTTGTAAGTGTTAGTAACTACCTCCCATAAAGTAACCTAAATTAGAAAATTTGTACTTTACTGTTTTTAGCTATATAGGACCTATTGAGGGGGTAGGATGACCTGTCAAGACTTATTCAAGAATAAAAACGCTCTTTCATCTCAATCATTCCTAGTGAATTCTAACCTAGGGTTATATTGTTCATTTTTTCTTGTTCTGACAAAGAATTTATATTGCCTTCTAAATAAAAAGAAAACCTAAATACACAATAAGAGCTCTAAAGATTAGTGATATTTGTTTAATACATGACATCTGCAATAGTTTTATTTTTCATTATTTTATTTTACCCTCACCATTATCTTCTGAACTTTGGTTGTGATGACATTTGGTAAACAGCATTGTCACGACAAAAAGCCGAGTTTTCTGATACAAGGCCTATGCTGCATTACACTGTGCTGTGGACATGTTCTCATCCTGTGATGAGTGTTACAAGCTTAGAATATATGTAAGCTTTTGCTATTCTTCCCATCATACCAAATCAGGAGGAGCACACAAAGTTGCCAGAGTGAGACAGAAATGAGCAGAGTCACTTGAAATGGCAAATGTGAGAATAGCTCCTCAATTGTCTGACAAGAAGTAAACTCCTCAGGTCAAGAAGGCAACTTTAAGTATAATTCAAACTTTCATTTAATTAAATTATCTTTACACATCATCCACATGGGGCTAACCCACCTGCTTTTGGTAAACAAAGTCTGTGCATTCTAACTGCACATTGCCATCTGTAATCAGTTCCTTCTTCCCACATCTGCAGTACCTTCTACTATCTAGGCCTTTATCATATCTCTCCTTGACTTTTTTCAATAATCTCAATCTTGAATGGCTCCTCACACATGCCCATACTCACACTCCCATTAGTTTGGTCTTCTTATAAGCATAGTAGATGCTCACTAAGATTTGCTTGAAGGAGAAGCTGATGTTTGCAGAAGCTGATTATAAAACATAATAAAGGCAACAAAGAAAAATTGCAGAAGTATAAGTTGTCCCAATAATAAACTTTTTATATAAGATCTAAGGTAGCTATTAGAAATTTCGAATTGTAATGGATTGTATTAATGCAGTGCTCTCACTCCATAGTCAATGTTTAAATTAAAATGTTGCCTCAGTCCGCTAGAGATGCCATAACAACATTCCACAAGCTGGGTGGTTTAAACAAGAGAAATTTATTTTCTCACAGTTCTAGAGACTCAAAGTGTGTGCCCAGATAGATAGGTTTAGAAAGACATAGAAAGAGAGACAGAAAGAGGAAGAGATTAAACTCTCTGTTGCCTCTCCTCATAAGGGCACTAACACCTTCATGAAGTCCCCACACTCATGACCTCATCTACCCCTAATTACCTCCAAGGGCTCCATCTACAAATACCATCACATTTAGGATTACTACTTCAACATATGAATTTGGGGGGGTGGGGAAATTAAAATAACATTCAGTCCTTAACATTCAGTCTTGCTTTATTTGGGGGCAGGCGTAGGGGATATTATTTCTTCTACCTCATGTGCTTTTACTCTCAGCCCTTACCTAGAAATATCTAAATTATGGTACCCCTGTTTTACATAGCATTCTTTATTGGTAGCTTTCCCCTATAGATTTAAAATTATATTTTATAATAATTTATTTGATATATATCCCACCAGAATGAAAGTTCCACAGAGAAGGAAAAGTATGTTATGTGCAGAACTATAACTCCAGTGTACAGCCAGGTTCTAGATAAACATCTCTTCAGTAAATGATTAGGAAGCCATTAAAAAATTTTAAGAATGCATTCTAAGAATCCCAAAACACCAATCAGAAGGAATTATATGCACCCCTATGTTCATAGCAATGCTATTTACAATAGCTAGGATCTGGAAACAACCCAAGTGCTTACCAGTAGTGGATAAAAAAGATGTGGTGCATTTACACAATGGAATACTATGCAACTGTAACAAAGAAATATTTCTTACCCTTTGAGACATAGAGGACCTGGAGGGTATTATGCTAAGCAAAATAAGCTAGTCAGAAAAAAGACCAGTATCACATGATGTTACTTATAAGTGGAACCTAATAAACAAAATAGGTCCAAAGACTTGGAAGCACGCAACAGACTGATGAATCTCAGAGGGAGGGGAGGTAGGGTAAAAAGATTAACCAAAGAACTTAGATGCGTATATGCATAAGTCATGGACACAAACAATAGTGTGGTTAAGACCTAGGGAAGGGGCAAGAGCAAGGTGGAAAGGGTCAATGGGGGTGGGGGGTGGGGAGCGGGACATCTGTGATACTTTCAACAGTAAAGATATATTTTTAAAAAGAGTTTTAAATAGAAAAGTGGCTTGAGCAACCTTTTAAAAAGGTTGCTTTGAATGTTAGTATTGCCAATATAAAATGAGGATTAGATGATATATAAGGTCCTAACTATTCTTAGATTCTATGATTTTGTTTTCCTAAATATTTAGCAGAATTCTTAAAATTCATCTAATGTTTCATTTTTTTCATGCCTTATTGTGACATGGGTACAAGATTAGTGCTAGAACCTTCTTTTTACAAAAGAGAGAAATAAATGGAGGTGGATGTGCTTATTAGTTCATGCAAAGAAGCTAAAGTCTATTTCACCAAATAAAGGATTGTAGATGCAAAATCAAGGGCTGCATAAGTATAATCTTGTTGATCTCCAATATGCACTTTTCCCCCCCTTTGACATTCCTTTCAGTCAGAATAATTGGCAAGTTTAAGAAGATATTTCAAACTCTTCAACGATGCCCTTGAATGTTGGCCCACACATACTTGATTCAGATGACTAGAACCCTTTGCATTTTTGTTTAATGCAAAATGATTATATGATAAATTCATGATTTGTAAAGGTATAGAGATAAATTCACCTAACTAAATTAGATGACATTTTCAGAAGATACTAGATTTGAAAGAAAAGTAGAAGCCATCCAGCCAAAGTCTATCATGTACGTATGTATTTGTTGACTCAGCAAACTTTATTATTTACCATACATCAGACACTGTGCTAGGTGCTGTGGACACTGGAATATGTTACATATGGGAAAAGTGAGGAAGAAAATAATCTTTTAAAGGTGACATTTGGTTGACTACAAGAGATGAGACCAGAAAGGGTGAGCCTCAATATTTGGTTCCTTTCCAGGATAGCAAGGATGGGAAAACTACGGCCCATGGCCCAAATCTGTTCAGCCTCCTGTTTTTGTAAAGTTTTATTGGAACACAGCCATGCCCATGTGGTTGTATATTGTCTATAGCTGTTTTAATGCTACAGTGGCAGAATTGTAACAGAGAATGTATGGCCAGCAAACTGAAAATATTCATTATCTGACCCTCTGTAGAATGTTTGCTAGCTCTTGTACTAGGATACAAAAAATGTCCATGGGCTGCTTCTGGAAATGATAAATTTGGATGTAATGAGAAGTACTACCTTTCCTGTTTAGATGGACATTTTCATAAGGTATTTCCTTTACTTGTCTTCCAATAATGATAAAAACTGATGGTGTTGAGTAAGGCATCTAGGGGTTATTTGGAATAAGCCAAGGGAATCTTGGAGATTTCCTCTACAAATAGAGGAACAATTCCTGCTTAAAGAGTTACTTGCAGTCATAGTGTGCTAATGTGCTTAGTACCTGTTTCTGGATTCAATTTGGATCACTGTAATAATAAGAGACATTTTTGTTTCTGAATTATCAATGTCAGCCGGAGAGACAAACACTGATTCCTTAAAATGGCACTATTCCTCCAGAGACTAGTTGGCCATTGGTGGCAGGTTGACTACACTGGGCCTCTTCCACACTAGAAGGGCCAGATGTTTGTCCTAGGGAGAAAGATACCTACTACAGGCATGGATTTACTTTTTCTGTATGCCAAACCTCAGCTAGCTCCACTTCCCTGACACCATGAAGTCACATGCCCTCCCAATTACATACACAGTGTGTTGAAATTATTTACTTAAATTATTATGTATAGTTAATAATTTTATATACTTATCTAATTTAATTCTCAAAATAAATCTCTAAGACAGTTTCTGATAATTTCTCTATCTCATAGTTGAGGAAACTGAGGTTCTTAGAGGTTGAAAATTTCCCTGAGATCATTTGCTAGAAACTGCTGCAGCAATACCTTCATTCCCACTACTCTGTCTCCAGAGTTCGTGTACTTAACCAATGTCGCAATTATTTCTATTGTAATTACTAATTTATACATTTTCGTATCACAGGAGGCTTTAAGCTCATTGTTACTAGCTAGTACAGAGTCTTGCTCATGGTATCCCAACAGATTTATTGAATTTATAAAGACAAAGAAAGAAAAGAGGGAGGGGCTTGACTTGACAGTGGTAATTGATAAGTAGTAGTTAAGGTGCCATGACTTTTAAATCTTTGCTTCTAATTTAACTGAAGAAACAAACAACACATTACATGGTATTATAGTTATCCCTTCTCTATTTCTTTATAATTTGGTGTTCTAGTGATCTATTGCTGAGTAACAAATTACCCCAGAGCTAAATGACTTAAAACAACAACTTTTTATTATATTCCATGATTTTGTGAATTCTGAAACAGGCTCATTTGAGCAATATTTCTAACCCACATGACATTAACTGAAGTCATTTGATAGTCTTTAACTGGCCAATGACTAGTCTAGAGCCCCTTAGTCAGCTTCATTTGCATGCCTTGTGCCTTGGTGGTGATGGCTAGCAGGCTGGAATTGGCTGGGTTGGAGATATTAGCAAGTGCACCTATACGTGGCCTTACCAGCATGGCAACTTCAGGATAGATGGTCTCCATGACAAGCAAGGGCTCCCAGAGAAAATGTTCCAGGAGGCCCAGTTGCAAGAATTCTTATGACCTAGTCTTACGAGTCCCAGAACATCACTTCTTCCAAGTTTATTGGCTAGGTAAACCACCAAGTCCAGCCCAGGCTCAAGGAGAGAAGAATTAGTTTCCGTCTTTCTGGGGATGAAGTAGTAAGTGGCCATTTTTAATCAACTATACTTGACTGTACATCCGGAAAAAAAGGTGTTTAACTTCTTACTGGCTGTTTCTTTCAGGTCTCACCACTAGAGAGTTGTAGATTACTTGTGTGGAAAGACAACAGGGAAAATCTTCCTTACAGAGTAGTGTTTAGAGGCAGTCAAGCAGAGGGGTGGCAGGGAGGCTAGATCTGTGAAACTGGGAAAACCACTTAAACTCCCTGATATTCTATCTTCTTATCTGAAAAAAAAAAAAAAAGGAACAATAATACCTTCACAGAGTTCAAAAGTGTTTTTTTTTAATTCTTTATTGTTGAAAGTATTACATATGTCCCCTCCCCCCTTGTCCTCTTCCAGCTTGTCCTTGCCCCCCAGTCCCAGACTTCACCCCCCAACCCCCATTGTCTGTGTCCATTGGTTATGCTCATATGCATACAAGTTCTTTGGTTGATCTCTTCCCCCCAACTCTTCCCACCCATCCTCCCCTGCCTTCCCGCTGAGGTCTTCTTACTTACTAGGTTCTGAAAGTGTTAATGCATGGAATAATCGTACATATAATAAATACTTTTTTAAAAGCAGGCTTTTGAAATGTGGCTATTAACTCAGGAAAATAAAACACAAGATGGGATGCAATACAATTTACACACAAATAATTTAATGTGGGATGTAGTGGCTGCCTTAAACTAGCATGAACCAAAGTCATATTGTTTCAAAGGGGAGAAAGACTGTATCTGATTACAACAGCAGAGAAACCTTTATTATTACTATTGTTCAATGATTTCACTATCTCAACTATGCAGGAACCTATGGGTGATATTGTAAAAAGTTCAGGGAAGTAAATACGTCTCTTTAGTCTAGCCATAATTGTAATTTTCTGGAACGTTGCTGCACTGGGCAAAATAATTTGGCTTCTGAAAATGCATCTGGGCAATTCAGCACTGTTAATAGATTTGGTCTGTGTCTTTAGTGTTAATAATAAGACCTGCAACATAATCAGATGAAGAAAGCTAAGGTATGCAAGATTTCATCAGAATGGGCTGCACCCATGGCCTCTGGGAGTTTTCATCCTGTGGTTCAAGGCCCTGTGTGCCTATCTGGTAATCAAGACCCCCAGCGCCTCAGTCATCAACCAGTTCCATATGGCAAAGGAGCACTAAACACACCTTGCTGCAGTGAATTGACTCAGATGTGGTATTTTAATTGGCATTAAACAGAATTATTATTTAATTAAAGAAGAGGCTAATTAATTTTCTGAGTCATTGTTTGTGCAAAAGGTGCTATATGCCAGTCCTAACCAATTTAGCTAAGTAACATCAAATACTCAATTTGGTGCCTTCAGGAGGTCTATTTTTATCCAAATGGATACCTTTATTAGAAATAATTTAAGATAGGGAATTCAGATTCACAGTGGGAGGGGAATTTACAGACTTCCTTCAGCTTAGACATTTTATAGATGAGAAAACTGAAACTCAAAGAGTTATCCAAGATCACAGACCTACTTAGGGCCAGGTCAGCCCCGGGACCCATGGCTCCTGACTCTCATTCCAGTGCTCATTCCACTCTGTTGCAAAACCTGAGCATTCTGGGAGAGGACCTATGGCATACCAACACTAGAAGCAACCTCAAAAACTATTTATCCAGTAGCCCAATTATATTGTTGGAAAAACTAGGACCAGTGAAGGAAAAGATTTACCATGGTCACAAACTGAGCCATGACGAGGGCCCAAATTTATATTCTAATAAGTTGTCTACTATAACATGGTCTCTAAGGGTAATGCTCTTCAACCAACAGAGTGGATAGCCCTGTTGTGTTGAAGAGCATTGATGTGCCCTGCAGAAACATTTTTGTGATTGCTGTACATTCCAAAATCAAGCCTTTGGAAAAACCTCTCTTTTCTGTGGAAAAATTAAAAGTTAAGTGATGCATAAGGAAGACCTATCTAGCATTCTGCCTAAGATAAGCCTCCCTCTTTCAAAGATCAGTTTTTCCATGAAGACTTCCTAGGGCCTGTGATCATTCTTCCCTCATTGAGTGTTCTCTTGTGTTTAGGTCTAGCTTGCATCTCATCACACAATTCTGAACCTGCTTATAAATCTCTTGCATGTAATTCTCAGTAATTAGTTTTGAAATTTCTGAAGGAGAGGGAGAGGGTCTCCACTGCCCTTTATTTTTAGTATATCCTCTCAAGAATAGGGTATGTGAATGGCACTCAGTACACACTCAGTATGAGCTCACAATGACTCCTGAACGACTTGCAAAGCAATAGATTAGCAAAGACTAGAGATCTAGAATATAATGGCTACTTATTAAGCATGGGTTAGTCAAAAAAACTCTAAAGTCAGAGGGAGAAGAATTTGAATCCATACTCTTGTAATTACTGATTTTCTGGCATTCTGAGTTGCAATTTCCTCATTTGAAAATAGTCATTATAATACTGACCTCACACGTTGTAAAGATGAAATGAGGTAAATGTGTAAACCACTTGCATAATGCCTGGCAAGTAGTAGGTACCCAAGCAATAAATTCTAGTTTCCACATTGCTTCAGAGCATCCAGGAAAAGATGCTTCTCAACCTCCTTGTTGTTAGAGGGCAAGGGCCCTAAGACTCCTGGTGCGAGTTTAGTTCTCCCCAGGTAGAAAGAGCCATGCTTCTGTGTAGCCCCACTCTTTGTCTAAAATTTCCTCATCAATATGCAGTTTTCTGAGGGTTTTTTTTGTTTGTTTTTGTTTTTGTTTTTATAAAGACTGGCTCCTTAAAAGCCCATGTATATGTCTCAATTCTAAGTTAGATTGTCATTTTTTTTCTGACTATATTAAGACACAGAAGTTAATGTTGACCTACTGTTGAAAACTCCTAGGCATATTTCTACCTTTCACACAGAAGAATGCAGACCAGTGTACTCATGTGATGGCCAGAGTGAAGCCAGCAGTTTGTTCTTTTGTCTGAGTGCAGCTGGAGTGAAGAAAACTGCCCCTGACTGAAATGGTTGCCTTCATGTGGTACACACTTGGTGGTGAGTTATCAGCTATGCACAATCTCCAGCCATGCCCTTGGGAACAAAAGGCTGCTGCCAAGTTATTTCTTCAGAAGCACGTGAGTGACTCTTCTGCACTGCATATGAGGGTGAGATGTGGGTGGTTGGGTGTGTGGTAAAGAGAGGTAGGTGAAATCTGTCAGCAACTGTTGCATCAAGAATTTTATGGGTTTTCCTATACCCAGATCTCCCAAGTTTGGGACTGCTGAATTGCCTGGGCTTATTTAAAAGATCAGTTTGAATCTGTAGGTCTCAGCCAAGGGCTTAGGGGACATCATAACAGCTGTGCCAGGGGAAACAGCCCTTAATGAACTTCAGGGATAACCCCATGAGGAAACATGACTCTTCCTCAAAAGGCCTGAGGGTGATTACAAAATCCAGGAATGGGTGAGGGGGGCAATAAGAGTGAGCTGTGGATTGATCTAGAGACAAGTAAGGGCAAGGCTGGAACAAATAAATAACACCCCTGGGGAAGAGTTTAACTCCTCTGGCACAGGCTTTGAGAAACAGGCAGGAAAATGGTTATTACCATGGGATGGGGATGTAAATTTTTATGTCTCAGAGCAGCTCTACCAGGAAGAGTTCCCATAGATGAGGCAAGGCCAGGACACACACTGTTTCCTGTAAGGTGAGGCAGTCCTCTCTGATCTAGAGTGAGATCTCTCTTCCTCTTCTTCAGCACCCACATTAAACGGATGCATCAAGTCTTTCCCAAGGGCAGAAACCAAGAAAGGTTCACTAAAGCAGCAAAATAAAGTAGAAAAGGTGTGGAATTTGGGAATAAGAAAGGATGCATTTTGAATCTCAGTTCCGCTCTAATGAGTGAGTGACTTTAAGGGAGTCCCTTGATCCTTAGCCTCCATTTTCTCAGTTGTAAATGAGAGAGTAATACCTACCACAGTGTGTTGTTGTGAGGGTCAAATTAGATAATCATATTTATTTATTTATTTTTTTTTTTTAAATATATTTTATTGATTTTTTACAGAGAGGAAGGGAGAGAGATAGAGAGTTAGAAACATCGATGAGAGAGAAACATCGATCAGCTGCCTCCTGCACATCTCCCACTGGGGATATGCCCGCAACCCAGGTACATGCCCTTGACCGGAATCGAACCTGGGACCCCTCAGTCCGCAGGCCGACGCTCTATCCACTGAGCCAAACCGGTTTTGGCAAGATAATCATATTTAATAAAAGCCTAATATGCTAAATGCCCAGTCGTCCAGTCATCTGTTCAACCAATCAAAGCGTAATATGCTAATGATATGCTAAGACCACTCAACCACTCGCTATGATATGCACTGACCACCAGGGGGCAGACAGTTAACCGGTCTACCAGTCGCTGTGACGTGCAGTGACCACCAGGGGGCAGATGCTCCAACTGGTAGGTTAGCTTGCTGCTGGGGTCTGGCTGATTGGGACTGAGCAAGATGGGCCAGACACCCCCTGGAGCCCTCCTGTGGTCCCTCCCTGGCTGACCAACCTCCTGCATTCCTCCCCAGCCCCAATTGTGCACCAGTGGGGCCCCTTGGCCTGGCCTGCACCCTCTTGCAATCCGGGCTGAGGGACTCCCCCACCACCACCACCAGTGAACAAAAATTTCGTGCACCAGACCTCTAATTATATATATATATATATACAGGCACTCTAGAAAGCACTGATAATGAAAGAGATTAGTCTCTCCTCCTTACTGAGCCAATTTCTTTTTTAGTTTTGTCAGTGTTTATAAATATTGAATGATGACTGAGTCAAAGGAAAAGGGGGAGTAGAGATATCTAAGTTACAAATAAATGAAAAGAATTTTCCAAGAAATGCTTAAATTTCCTTCCCTCTGGAGCAAAGGAATGTTGGATGGAATTAACAACTTGTCAACTTATTCCTTTATGTCAGGTGTTTGTATGTATTATCTCATTTGATACTCACAAAAAACCCTTTCGAGTATATGCACACATTTCCATTTTACAGATGAGGAAACTGAACTTCAAAGAACTTCAAAGAAGTTCAATCATTTACCCATAGCAAGTGGAGAAGCTATGACTCCTAACCCCAATCACTTTTTGCTATGCTGCCTTAAGCAGTTTACGGATCCTTTGGGATGACAAAGCAAACATATATAATGTAGTGGCCTAAGAAATTGCAAAGGAATGGGTAGTGGGGGTCTGATTCAAGAAGTCTTTCTGGAGGAAATTTAAGGTGGGTTTTGAAGAGTGTAAAGGATTTGGGCCAGTACAAAAAGATCAGGGATATATTCCCAATCTGGGACTAAAAATAGACAAAGGCTCAGAAATAGTAAGACACCAAGAATGTTCAGGTGATTGTGTCTGAATGCCTATTAAATATCTCAATTCCTGAAGTAATTTTACTGATAGCTTTAAAAGTCTTTAGTCCTTTTTCTGGTTTTCTAAGAAAGGAAATATTGGATTACATGTAGAACAACAAACCTGAAGTTCTCAGAGATCAGTGGGGAGATGGCTTACAATCCATGCTGCTTGAACAATCTAAGGAATCGTGAGGAGCTCCTATGGAGGATGCCTTGAGAAGCCTTGAGGGAAAGAGAGATCCCATACTTACTGCATTTCAATACAGTTTTAAAGCTAATTTATTTTAATTATTTATTACTTCTGGGTAATATTTAGATTTTGAAACTACTGATCTAAATATAAACTATCTTTTGTAGAAGAAAAAACAAGCCCAGAGGGGAAGTAATTTGCTTAAATTCATAAAACTGTTCATGGAAAGCACAAACTAAAACTCTAGGCAGGACACTTCCTACTACTTAATCAACTTTGTCTTAAGACTACAGAAAAGTAATATCTCAAGGAATCATCTTGTTTCAAGGTCAATTTTTATATTTAAAGGACCTACTGAGCTGGATGTTCATCAGATGCCAGAATCCCCAGCTATGGACTCTCATCTTCAATTTTTCTGCTGTCTGTGGTGTCTTATTATATTGTTAGATGGCTCATATTGTTTATAAAGTGCTTCCTCATGTTGAACCTTATTTTGCCTAGTAACAAAGAGAATCAAAGGAGATGGTTGTAAAAAGGAGAAACATGAAATTGAGATTTTCAAAATAGAAATCTGGTCAACTGCTTTTTGGTTCTTAACTGTTTTTGATGAATCAAACTGATTCATCAACTCCTTTAAGATATCAGAACTTGAAGATCTTATTTCTTCCCTACTATCTAATTTTCACCCCATCTACACTAATTATAATAATACTAACACTGTGACCACCTGACAATTATTTTATGTCCCATGAGTATTATTTCCTCTCTAAATCGACTTTGTGACTCAAATTCTTTCTCTGAGAGAAAATTTCAAGAAACCTCATTTCAGGAAATTTCCTTGCTGTCTTAAAATAGTTTAAGGGTTATCAAGGGTAAGAATTAAAATGTGGCCCCAAGAGATAGGATTAATAATTTTATTAGGTAGAAGTAGCATCAGTGCATATTCTACTTTAATGTAAAGAGAAGAACTTGATTAGACTCAGTGATATGTGTAAATAGAGCTGGTTGCCTTGTGAAGAGCTGAGTATTGTTTATATTTCAAGATGAAATATTATCAAAGAAATATGTGGTCTTTTGATTCAGAACCATAACATCAGCGAATTTACATTTTCTATTCTCCCAACTCTCAGAGATGGGAGAAAGATAATTTTCTCCATATGTTTTCAGTTATGGATTTTGAATCCTAGAAGGTTAGATCTGGAAGGGTCTTTATAAGGTCATCAATCCTCTAGTTTCGTAAGTGGAAACTGAGACTCAGCAATAAGACCGCTGAAGATCATGAGAATCAGCAATTATGCCTTCTGAGATATAGATCATGCAATGTTCTTCCCAGTGCTCTTTCTAACTTGTCACCCCTGTCCTGCACCATTGGCAGGTGTGGTTATAGAATGCATATTACCTAGTGCATAAATGTAAGAAGTAAACATGATCAGTCAGGCAAGCCACAAATTTGAATAGTTATACACCAGGCTTTCTTTTAGGGTTGGGATAAGTAGCTAAAAAACAGAAGGACATCAGGCACTTGAGTGGAAAGGAGATATGACCATTAAATGTAGAAGAGATCCAAAAATAAAGTCAAGGAGAAAGGAGAGGCTTACAAAACCACAGGAAAACTGGGATCAGTTATATTGACTGTGTGTGTCAATGTTAACTGTGCACAACAGTATTTTGCCATGTGCATACATACAGTTTAATTGGAACATTGTCACAGAGCTGAATGACACATGGTAGCATGCTTTGCATGTTTATGAGCTATTGTCAATGCTGCCAACTTGATTATAAAGGAGCTTTGTTCCAAAGGCTTTGTTAATTGAGGTATCACTGCAGTGTTACAGATGGCTTATAAAAGATGCCGATGAAATTGGAAAGTAGAGTACTGAGATGACTGGTTCATCACCCACCAAGCTCTCCAAATCTCACAGCTGGGGTCATTAAACTCCATCTGTGAAGTAAGCACTGTCCTAAAGATTGGAGCCAAAATCCATTCACTTATATATTTATTTATTTATTCATTCATCCATCTATTCATCCATTCATACAACAAGCACAAGCATACTTATGTTAGAAACTCAGCTGCATCTACTAGCGGTAAGGACAGTCTTATGAAGGTATGTAATAAGTTTGACCCAACCCCTTCCATATAATCTTCCTGTTAGCAATACATTGATATCTTAATGCCAGTCTATCTATATATTTTATCAGATTAGTGCACATATATATGGTGAAATATCCTCAATGTCTTTAGATATTATTATTAATGATTAAATGCATAAAGTAAATATGGATTTTCATCCATTATTTATACTTTATTGATATTTCTAAAGGTATAAGAAGGAAAATCTAATAAAAGAAAAGGATAGCAGAGGCTTATATTATCCTTCAGATTTTAAAAAATGTTTGCCTATTGTCATCTGATTTCAATGCAAATAGTATATATTTATTCTGCTTTATGTAATGACACCACCTTGGCTTTTAATGTAGGTTGTAATAAACTTCTTCAGCCCTTTAGATTAAAAAAATCCTTTATAAAATATTTCACATACATATCTTATTTAAAATATTTATATTATGCAAAGTTATATTTTTGTGTAAGTAGCATATATGTTCTCTTTTTTTGATAATGAGGTTTACGTATTGCATAATGTTTTCTTTTTTGTGTAGACTGCCTGGAAACCCAGATCCAAATATGATGCTTATTCAAAGAACCACATCAACCCTTCTGGTTTATAGGTTTGCTTACTTGATTTTTGCTTGATACTAATTTTTTTCTATTTAGTAAACACATTTTGCAGGTGGCCTTTTTTTTCTTAAGCCATCTCAAAACATAATTAAATTGAAATTAAGTTAAATAATATATGGGTTATAATATAAACATTTGTTTGCATATTTAAAGTTGTCTAATAAACTTTAGATTTCAGCCATGATAGAATAGTTTGTAATGTATCAAAGATCAATACAACTATTAAAATATGTATATTTTATATTTATAGATAAAACACATATTTGAAGGCATTTAAAAGAAATAATGCAGGCAAGATCTGAGGGCTATAAACCCTAAAAGATAAAAGCACAAATGTGAAGCTTCACATGCACCTGGCATTTTCCCTGGAAGAACTTTTCAATTTGCATGGCAGGGCAGCAAGGCATGGGTGGTGATGAGTCCAAGCAGGAAGCAGTAGCCCAGGTAGAGCATCCAGAGGTTAGAGTTTGTGGTTACCAATATGTCTAGGGCTTAAGGTAAAAAATCATAGAGAAGTGAATACCCTACAAGTCAGCTTTAACATGTAATATACATATTTTGTTGGAGTTATTGACCAACTCCAGAGCTGAGTATGTAAAGAATTAGAAATCCAGAAAAAAGCAATAGCTTGGAGACTAAAGACATGTTCAAAAAACTAAATAATCATGAACTATTGAAAACAGATATTACATCTCAAATCCTACCAAGGTAGAAGAACCTTGGTAAATATTCTGATTTTTAGTTAAGACTCCAGAAAGGACTATGGCTAAGAGAAAAGACTGTGTATTAAGAGTAAGGGCTATGTTTTCAAAGTACGGGCAAAGATGAAACACCTGATCTAACAAAGTTCAAAACCAGTCCTT
Source organism: Myotis nattereri (assembly GCF_964212035.1). NCBI lineage: Eukaryota > Metazoa > Chordata > Mammalia > Chiroptera > Vespertilionidae > Myotis > Myotis nattereri. The sequence continues at coordinate 47,739,031 of NC_138077.1, forward strand.
AACAGGATCAATATGATGTGCACATGCTTTATCGTCCTGATTAAGAAAATCATTATCCTCTATGAAGGAATATAACATTAATTAGAATCTCTAATTGTTTCACCAAAAATATGACATAAAACTAAAAATTAGAGAATATGGTAAAAACAGAATCAAATGACCAAAATGTTAGGGGAAAAAAGTATATAATTAAAGCAGGGCCAAAATGTACTTCTCAGACAGGGAATTATAAATAACTGGAATTAATATAAAGGCAACATAGAAAAAGATAAATCATTTTACCAGTAACTTAAAATTTATAAAAAGTTAAATGGAAATTGTAGGCCTATAAATACTAAACTGAACTTACAAACTCAATAGATGGGATTAGTAGTAGATTAAAGGCAAAACAACAGAAGGTAGTGAACTAAATGGCAGGTCAGTGTAAGTTATCCAGATAGAAGCATCAAAAGAAAAAAATATATATAAAATAAAGAAAAGTATATAAGAAATACATGAGACACAATTTTAAAAAATAACACATAATTGGAATGAAGAAGAGAAAAGGGATGATGAGGGTTGGAGTGGGGGTGGGGGAGAGAAAGAGAAGAAAACATAAGCAGTATTGGAAGAAATACTGGCTATTTTTCAAAACAAGTGAAAGATATGAAACTACAGATGTAATGAATTCTATGAACCTCAATCTGAATGAAGCAAAAAATAATAATATCTAATGTACACATGAGTAAGCACAGGGCTCATTGTATATAAACTTATTTCTACACTATGAAACATTAGGCACCTTGAGACCAGGATATGAGCCTGGCTAATAAATAGCTGTGGCAATACCACTAGTAAATCACCATGTCCACTAAAATGTTGTCTATTGAAAACCAGAATGTTTAATCTAAAACAGAATTCCAGACCCTACGGAAAATGCTGGTCTGTGATCTGAGATGTATAAAGAAAATGAAACCTAAAAGACCATATTCAGGATAAAGCATCCATCTGAATAGTCTAGACAGAGATAGAAATGAGACTCATAGAGTTACTGCATCTAAGGGATGGAACTTGGAAGTACCAGACTGAGCCATCCGTCTCTTGGGAGCCACCAATAGAAGGCAGATCCTTTAGGGTTTTCTAAGGTCCTGAGGTGTAACTGCTATGGCTTCGTATGGGGTACCATGACCTAGATCACAACAAAGTGGAAACTGAAGAGCTTAAACAGGTTTGGATAATACCCAATTTTTTCTTTGAGTCCCTCTAGCTCCCTGACCTTCTTTCATCTGTTAAGTCTTCAAATTTGGAACATGCTTCACCATAATATTCACCCTTCCATATCTCAGTCTTTCTCTCCCTACCTTTATGTCAATCTTTGCATGCATAATTGTCTTCTTATTCTAATTCCGTTTCCGTAGTCTTTGTTCTTAGAATTTGACTACTTATTTAACTTTTGACCAATTTCCTGCTGTACCAGCCATTTCACAGCATCAATCTTATATTTGTATCCATCTGGGCCTTGAACGGTAATTGATAATCTAGAATTTAAGTCTATATGTACTCTCTGGACACATCAGTTCCCATAATTTACTAGGGCATTGAATTTACAATCACAGTCTGACTTTTCAAAGGTTCTCCGTTCTTCCTAACCTCATTCTGAAAGTGAAGTATTCCGAGAAAATAATGAGATAATAGTTTTCCTTTAGAAGTGAAAAAGAAACCTAAACTGAATAATAATAGTAATAGATAAGCAGCAGTAACAGCAGAAGTGAGAGCAATGTTCAATGAGTTCTGGCAGCTTCTTTCTTATGAGCTTTTTTGGGGTTTGCATATTAAGGAGTTTGCCAAAGCCAAACCATTCCTAGGTTCCATGGTGCTAATTCCTATTTTATAGTTTTGTGTGTTTTATTCAGGAAAGTTTCCTCTCTCTAGAGACACAGGTCAGTCCATTATCCATCACTTTGGTAGCTGGCTTTGTCATTGTCTGGGTAAAATATTGAATTTGAAAAGTATTTAACAATCTTTGTACTTCATTTGTTCTTTCCTCTTTGTCTTTTGAACAGATTTATTTTCCTCTACAATGACTCAAACACTTTTATATCATGTATGCACATAATCTTTTGGGGATCTTTTTTGCCTCTATTGTTGACATGGGACTTTTTCCTATTTCCCATACAAACGGATAAGATACCATTCTAAAAACACATAATTGAGAAGTTGTAGCATGTCCAAAAGATGAAAACAATTCATTTGGGTTATAAAACCTTGTTTTATAAGAATTAAATTTGTCATTTCCTCTTATATTGGATGTTTAGGAAACTCTAAAACTCTAAATCCCAGAAGAGTTTGGTAATACTTGTTTAATTGAATAAATACAAATAACCTACTTAGTACTGTTGGAGAAAGTGGTAGAAAAAATGAAAGATGATATCATGGTTTCTAATCCCATTTCTACCTCTAATTTTCCATGCAACTTGAAATAATCCATTTATCCTTCACAAGCTTCAGATTGTTTGTTTGTTTGTTTATTTGTTTGTTTGTTTTGATAAAATGAGAAGGTGGCCTGGGTTAAAAGTTAATATTTATTGGAAACTTGCTATATGTCAGATACCATTCTACATATATAATTCTTTATTGTACTAATCCTAAATGAATACAGCTCTGTTATTGTACTTATTTAACAGCCAAGGCATCAAGGCACATAAAGTGTAAGTAATTTTCCCAAGATCTGACTGCCAGTAAGTAGCAGAGGTGCGGGACAAATCAGGCAGTCCAGCTCCCAAGTCCATTCTCTCAGTTATTACACTCTATCACCTCTTTATACTGTTTCTCCTGCTTTAGATGTTCTCTAAGGCCTTTATTCTAATTAATGTCAGACTTAGGACTACTAAAACTACTGTCAAGATGCTACTCTCTTAACTGAATAAACTTGCCTTTTGGGGACTTTCCAATGATATGTCCAATTGCAGGATCTGGCAATACATGTTAGTACTTAATCTGTCTATCGGCTTTGACTAAATACTTTTGAGGTCAACACAAATACATTTTTTTTATATCAGCACATATATAAATTCAAGTGCCCATTAGGAAACATAGTATATACCAACTGATGCAGCTGTCTTTGGTATATGGAGAACCTAATTGAATCTCTAATTACCATAACATGTGCTGAATTTTAATGTTGTGCTTCTATTTGTGACTTGAGGTTTGCACTAGATGTTCAGTAAAAAGCTTGCACTTCGTTTTCTGCCTGGAAAGTCAGTACTTATTTCTGATCTCTTACTTGATGTTTTAAACCTTCTTTCTTTTTAATGACTTTGCTCTTGGATTTGATATTCAATCTTGACAATAGCTGGATTTTATGTTTTTTTTGAAAGTCCAGAAACTTTTTAAGAGGGATAAAGGGAATTTCTAAATTGTTTCTCTTTTAGTGCCCTAGGAAAAGGCACATGCACTCATTTATTTTTTATTTATTTATTTTAAGAAATGCCCAAATACGGTTTCCAGAGAGTATTCCCTCATGTGCCTCACATGTCTGGTTGGGGTGAACTTAGACGCCAGGGACCAGTGGTTTCCATGGAGCCTCCTGTGCCGGGATGGCACTGTTATGTATCACCTTGAGCCTCCTGGATGCTTAAGCTCCTAATTTGCTGATTGCTTTTAAAACCATGAAAATGTCTAAAGCCAAAGGATTTATTCAAAAATCCTGAATTGTACCACCTTGAGTAAGAGCCCTCATTCTATTAGATGACTATCCTATCTTTAGAATATTGAGCAACTAGTGAGAGGAATTTTGGTTGAATAGCTTCTTTTTTCTTCATTCATGAGTAGGTTTCATAGATGAAGAGGGCATTGTGGTCCAAATTATATTCTTTTTTTTGAGAATGCAAAGATCTATTTCCCACATTCAGCAGCATTCTGGTAAATGATTAAAACCTGGCTCTCAGAGAAGCAGGAGGGTCTCTGATTTGCTGTGTGTGTCATGCTCCTATCATGGTCAACTTCAAGCTACCACATGAATCACTGAGCAGGAGGTTAGGAAGAGTTGCCTACAATTTGCTTTTGTGTGGCAGTGTGAGCCGGCTCCAGCACACCTCATCTACTCCAATGGGAATTTAAATATCACTTTTAAATGATGCATGCTGGTAATGCATATGAAACAGTGGGAACTTATATCTACAGATGTGGTATTAAGCCTTATTCTGCCGCTGACCAACACTGTCACCTCAGAGAAAAACTTTGAACTCTCTAAATTTCTCCTCTCCACTGAAAACATGTGGACAATACACAGCTTTCTTGGAAGGTTCTCAGAAGGAGTCCAGGGATTGCTAAAATGATAGCACTGAAAGTCAATAAAGTAAAGAAAAATAATATAAAGATAAAAAATGAAATGGCTAAATTTTAAATTATTTTTAAGGGGAGCAGAGTAGATACAGAAAAAGACATGTGGACAGGAAGTCACATATTAGCATGGCATACAAAAACCTGGCCAAAGAGCACATAATAACAGTAGAAGGAAATTACTAATGGCAGGAACAAGCTCAGGCACCCAGACCTGGTGAAGTGAACAGTGGAGCACAGACATCTTTCTGGTCTATTCGAATGTACCGTTGGAGGGAGAGTCCACAGGCCAAGAAAAAAAGGGAGGCGCTCAGAGCAAGCCTGCCATGAAATCCCTCAGATCTTTTTATTTTTATGGGTGGGAGTTGTGAAATGCTTTTTGCATCTATAATTAGGGAATGAAATGGAGCAGATGGCTACAGCGCAGTTATAATTAAAGTATAATGCACAGTAAAATCACCTTGTGCAGCCAGCGATGCATCCGTGCCAAAAAATATTTATTCTCTTTCACTGTGCTTTTCAACCTCTACTTTGGGCTGCGGGGAATGGCTGTTTCAGCATGACACTGATTTCACATACTCTCTTTATGTACCAGAAGTTCCAGTCACCAATTCTGGAATTGTATTCAATTACATTACTTATAGAGTCTTCTATTTAATAATGAACATTTTATTGTTAGAATACAGGCACATGCTTCTCTTTAATAGCACAGTGCTATTGTGTTGAATAGATACCCTCTTGGGTTAAGAATTCATTTATACACTTTCAGCTGCACTAGTAATAAGCTCAGAAGAATAAACATCTGATGAAGATAGATAGAGAGAGAGAGAGAGAGAGAGAGAGAGAGAGAGAGAGAGAGAGAGTCTTTATCCATGTCTCAGTTGGTAGGAATATAAGGAAGTTGAAATCAGTTATATAGAAGGACAGGCCCATATGCTGACTTCTAAAATGCTACCTGTGTATTTCTCTTCCCTTCTACATGAGCAATAAAGCAACAGTGGAACCAGCACTGGGCTAGAAGCAGATGGCTGTAGTGCTAAGTCCAGCTTAACTTCTGACTGCCTGTGTATTGCCTGGACAGTCACAACTTCTCTTGGCCTCTCTTTTCTCACCTATAAGGTATAGAAGGTGAACTACATAATCAATGTGGGCCTTTCAGTTTATGCTTTCTTTTGTTTTCCGCTTAAGTTTATCATAAGAACTATTTTTTCTATGGTAAATATTCCATTTCTAATTCTAATTTTTCTTGAGAGAAGCATGGCAAGGCAAGGGGTCTTCCTTTCAGAGTTTTTTGTTTTTGTTGTTTGTTTGACAAAGGAGGCAAGAGCTTGGTGGCTGGTTCAAACTAACTTCTGCTTTTCTTTTGCCAGGAACCCTTGGACTCCCCATGTAAGCCACAGACAGTACCTTGGGGGGTTTATTCTACTATAGTTGTTACTGCCTTCATGGACAAAAGATCACACCCCTGAAGTCCCAGAACTTTTACCTCCTGTCTTCTGGTTTATTTAGGCATTTTACCTACATATTTTCCCTTTAAACAGTAAATTATTCTTCCTTACTGTAACAAAAGTGTAACATCACTCAATGACCCCAGGCTCCAGCCCTCATCTGGAAAAGATGATTTCATTTTCATTTTCCCATCAGAAAAATGAGACGAAAAGAAACAAGAGACAAAACAAACAGAAATCTATCTTTCTCTTTCTAAGATCAGCCCCAACTGTTAACTTTCCAACCAAGACCCTACGAATATCATATCTTAAACTAAACAGTCAGCTACTGAATAAATAGATTAATAGAGCACTTGAAGAAACAAATGTATTTTTCTTAACATGGAATTAGTAGAAAAGACATAATCATTTTACTATCATAGGGAAGCATTGTGCAAATGCTTTGGAGCCAGAGTCCTAGGTCTGAATTTCAAATATGCCACTTTACTGTGACGTGATCTTGAACAAATTCTTTCCCTACTTTGACTTTTATGTTTTTCATCTATAAACAGAAAAAAAGATAAAAGCTAGGTTGCAAGATGAAGGAAAGAATAAGAAGTGGTAAATATAATGTTTGGCAGACAGCTACTCATCAAATTCTATCTACTGTTTAGCTCTCATCTGCCTGATAAGCCCCCCTGCCCTTACCCATGTAGTCAAATTGTGAGACTTCTTGGTAAAAATTTAAAAGTAGAATGAAGGATGATAATTTTCCACACAAATTTGAATGGGTAAAGGAGAAACCTAGGCCTCTGCAAATTTCCTTTCTTGGATGTTTAGCTGAAGATAATCTCTAGGGAAATACAAACAAGGTCTTGGCTAAAAGCATGGTGGAATAGGATTTCTAGTTTACCAAGGATCCCAAATTTACCAGGCGTTAGCAAGGTTTAGATTGCTTATGAAGGAAAAACATTGGCATTAAGTTTAGGAAATGAGTCATTTAATTCACCTATATTTTATTATGTTATTTCCAACACCAAAAACGGAAAAAGGTGAGAAAACCTTACCTTGGTAGTCTGTAAACCTATTTGTAAAGCTTTCACATTAAGCATCTTATTTGAGCCTCTAAAAATCTTAGGTTATAGATAGATCAGAAGTTCATTTTAGGTATTTTATTTATCTGAGAAACAAAGAGAATAAGTCATTTTTCTAAGCTACCCAAGAAATAAGCAGAAGGGCTTTTCCTGACATCCTATTTCCCTCTCTACTGCACCACACAGGTGAACAGGATCTAATGTTGCATTCCTCCCCAAGAGACACCCATGCAGGATCCCAGAGTTCTAGAAGCTTGTTTCTCTTCTATTGGTATCACTTGTTTTCACTGAAACAACACGGGGTGGAAAGCCCCTCCTGGGGGTTCAATTTCCTCTGACTAAAATGAAAACAAAGATGTCTGCCTTGCCTCCTGATATTAAAGCTAAAAAGGAAGCTCAGGCTCCTAATGTTAGGCCACTGCTCATTCCAAGTCAATAGTCTTTTATTCAAATTTGACAAGAAATTTTATATCATTAGCAAATATTTTTATCAGAAGTATGTTTCTGTCAAAAATGTGTCAATGCCATGTGGGAAAAATGCGAGAGTATCTGAGTTATTCTTCAAAACATGAAAGCCAGATCTACACCATGGAGTCCTGTGTTCTTGAGCTATGTGTGCCCCTGTAGTAATATGTCTGCCTTAACTAAAGAATTTACTTGTATTATGTCATAATTTGCATAATTGTCTCCATGCTAAATTGAGACAGGGAACAGTGCCTGATCTTCAGAAATCCAGTATAGATACTGGTACCTAATATCTGATCAATAAATATCTGTTCAATAAAATAAACATTAAAAACCCTCAAAGCTTTATCCTTTATTATGATGGGCTAGGAAACTAGATAAAATCTCATTAAAAACAACTAAGTGCATTAGAAAAAAAGATCTTACACACATCATTGAGTTAGAGAAAGAGCCAAAAAAACAGAACAAAAACAAAAACAAAAAACCTCCTCTAGACAAAGCAGTAAGTGAAGGTAGGAACCCAGAAGTGTGATGGAGTATTAAAGGCAAATTTCACTCTGAGGTGTTTATTGACCAGGTTGAACTTGAGCTTTGGTTTTCATAGTTTCAAAGGACATAAAGAAGAGGAGATAAAATAGCAATCCACTGTAAGGAGTCTACAAAGATATCCTGAAATTCACTGAGAGTACCAAAGACTATACACAAGTACAAAATATTAAAACAAAAATAAACATATTCCCTCTCACCCAGATGACATTAAGGAAAATCAAAGGTCACAAACCTCAGTACAGAGTTGAGGAAGAAAGCATCGGTAATCATAATTTAAAATCTTAGGCTATTCCTAGCAAGTTTTCAGCCTAAATTCATACCACCTTATCGATCCTAACATGTCAAGATAAAAACTTAATTATGTGTTGACTGGTATTTCCTAGAGGAATTCACCATCATTCAACACCTCAGAAAATTTCATAAATGATACTCATTAAAATGAACAATTCACATAAATATATAGAACAGAGTGATGGTTGCCAGAGGGGTGGGGGCTTGGTGGGGGTTGGGTGAGAAAAATGTAGAGATTAAGAAGTACAAATTGGTACTTACAAAATAGTTATGGGTATGCAAAACACAGCATAGGGAATACAGTAAATAATATTGTAATAACTACATATGGTTTCAGGTGGGAACTTGAAATATTGGGAGGATCACTTTGTAAAGTATATGATTGTCTTATTACTATTCTGTACAGCTGAAACTAATACAAAATAATGTTGAATGTAAATTAAAATTGAGAAATAAAATTTCTTAAAAATCTTAGTATTCACACACTTATATAATAGTCTCCCCTTGAGTGAAAGGGCCGGATGTGGTAATGTTCTGATAAATAGAATACATCAAAAGTGACAAAATGTTATTGCCATGATTATGTATGCCTATGACTCTGTCTGGCCAGCATTTTCTCACTCATGTGTCCTGGACTTACTTGCTTTGATGAAGCAAGATGTGATGTTTAAGAGGCTCATGTGGCAAGGAACTGAGTGTGACCTACAGCCAACCATCAGTAAGAAACTGAGGCCCTTGAGCCTATAGCCTTTAAGGAACTCATCCAGAAAACAGCCACAGCAATCAAGTCTTGAGCTATAGATACAGCCTGACTGATAGTTTGATGCAGCCTTATTGAGTCTCTAAAGCAGGGAACCCAGTGATGTTGTGCCTGGATTTCCAATGCACAGAAATTGTGAATTAATAAACATGTGTTATTTAAAGTTACTAAATTTTTTTGTGATAATAACAAATATATTACTAAGAAATAAAAGCCAACCATGAAAAATACATGTGAGTATAAAAAAACCCTATATAGAACAACCACATATTTTTAGAAAAATGCCAAACAAATATTTCTACAAATTAAAAAAATACAATAATGAAAACATAAAATAACTCAGGGAGTGGGCTTTGCAGTAGATTGATACAGCAGATGAGAGAATTAAAAAATTAGAAGGGAAGCTTGAAGAAATGACCCAAAATGCAACTTAGAGGGACAGAAGTGAAAAAGGAGGTATTGAAAGGAGGAATTAAAAAACACACTAGGTGATAATTTTCCAGAAATGATGAAAGACACCAACCAAAGTTTCAAAAAGAACATTAGTGGAAAAACTGGTGAATCTGTCTAGAGTCTGTAGTTTAATGTTATTTTTTTAATCTTGACAAATGCACAATAGATATGTATGATGTTAACATTTGGAGAAACTAGGTAAAGGGTATAGGGGACTTCTCTACTGTCTGTGCAACATTTCTGTAAATCAAAAATGTTTCAAAATAAAAACTTTGTTTTTTAAAAAAGTTCACTCAATAACAAAATGGTTATTTATGTGAAGCTATTCATCTGATTTTACAGATAATTTTTCCAATTGTGAAAATTGACATAAATGTTCAAAACTTTATCATAGTAAAATGGCTAAGTAGGAGCATTTATTTCAAGTAAGTAGACATGAAGTACTAGTTTAAAATGATAATTATGACCATTGTGAATATATTAAAAGTTCAGAATATATAATAATTCTGTGCCTCATTATGAATATCTAGATATTCAAGAAGCCTTATACATATATAAATTTGTATACCTTTAAACAAAGTTTAGAAGGAAATGCCAAAACAAAAAAGTAGATAGCAGGTTTATAATTTTTTCACTTTAATGTATTTATAGAGTTTTTCAGATTAATATAAAATATTTTTGGATACATATCAAGTCTCTCTAACTCTTGATTCTCATACTTTATTACAGGTATTTGGTGGTAAAATTTAATGAAAGGCTAGCAAACATAACTCAAAACATCATTTGACATCAAGAAAGTACAGTGGATTTTGGAGAATTAGCCCTTATAAAAAGAGGAAAAGGGTCTTAAATTGCTTAAAATATAAAGAGCTCTACTCACACAAATTCTTGGGTTATGATTTCATTCATTAACTACCATAAAGTTGGCTTTCTAGACGAAATAACTTATGAAGGTAATAACATTTCAGTTTCTAATTAAAGCAGAGAAAGGGAGGTTTGTATGTGCGTGTGTGCGCATGTGTGTGTGTGTGTGTGTGTGTGCGCGCGCGTGTTAGGAGTAGATAGTGTGAATACTTTTTAAAAACCCTGAGCCCTAGCCGGTTTGGCCCAGTGGATAGAGCATTGGCCTGCGAAATGAAAGGTCCCAGGTTCGATTCCAGTCAAGGGCACATGCACGGGTTGTGGGCTTGATCCCCAGAGGGGAATTGCAGGAGGCAGCCAATCCATAATTCTCCCTCATCATGGATGTTTCTATCTCTCTCTCCCTCTTCTTCCTCTCTGAAATCAATTTTAAAAAAAACACCCTGAAAAATCTTGGGGAGAGACATTTACCAGGCACAACATCGAACAGTGTGAGTAGGATTTGCAAGAAATTAGAACAGTGAGCAGAGTACATTGCAAGAAGTTCAGTTCATTAATGCTCCTCCCAGCTCATCCTCTATCAGAATACTAGAAATGAGTTTCCTTTTGATTCGCCCATCAGCTCTGGGGCCTGGATTCTTGAGATGTGATAAACCAGTGTTATTGAGGCAATGAAGACTCTCATAGTCAGAAACTTGAGGAGACACAGCAATGATTAAGGCGTTGGACCATGACATCAAAATCTGAGTGCAGGTGATGTAAAAATATTACGTCTTTTACTTTTTTGGGCTGTTTACATAACTTGACTTGCTTCATTTTGTATTTCATTTCCAAACAAACTTGAGGCAGAATCTGGTTTAAATACATTATCATTTATTTACATAAGTAGCCCTTGAAGGTATTTTACTCTGTTTATTTTTTTCTTCTTGAAGCTAGAACTCCAATCAGCTATATCACAATTTATTACCCAAACACAAAGCCCCAATTATTCTGTCAGGATTATAGTTAAGAATATTTTAATATCTTTAAAAAATTCACATTCTCAGCACTTCAATATTAGAATCAAAAGAATACATTTTTAAAATTTCTCAAACTCCCTGCCTCTTAGTAACATACAATAGACTTCCCCCCCAAAATTTGAAACATCAAGTATGGATATGATGAATGAGTACAATTATTTTCAATCTTAGAATTCAAGGGGAAAATTACTGTAGCTTCATATGATTTTCTTTCCTTTGCTCTTCTCCTATTATCTAGTTTCAATACAGTCAGCTTGATCATACCACTGCATTCTTCTATTTTCTGAGTTCATGACCATTAAGTGCAGATTCCTAATGAAAAACACAAACGACAAAGAAGAAATGTTAGTATACATTTTAATCACCTCTTTAATACTCCCTTTAGAGTGCTTTCTACACATGATGAGAAGTGAGTTTCATATAGCGTAAAACAAATCACGAGCCTAGTTTAGCCAAGGGAAGACTTCTCTTTTCTCTTGGAAAATAGTAATAGTCAGTGACTTGACACCATTAGTAGAAAGTAAATAAGAATCAAATTATAATACTTTCATTGGAGTGCGAGTGGATACATAATAATCTCTTCGTGGTGTTTTTTAAAGGAGTAATTCGATTAACTAAACCTGCGGTAAGCAAATGTTCTTGAGGATTCTGTGTTCCTTTGGGAAGTGTTGCCCTGTATGGCTAGCACCCTAAACAACCTCACTGGCTCAACAAAGCTAAGTGGAAACTTTTTTTTTTTTTTGCATTGTATGTAGACCTAATTTTAAATGCAAATTCTATGTATACATATATACACATAGCGATTTAATTTCCTTTATTACTTTATTTTCTTTTATTTCATTATGGGACTGGGGCAGAGGCTCATGTGGAGTACATGTAAGTTGAAATTAACTGCAGGAACTGGCTTTCAAAAGATAAGATATTGAGGGTGACATTTAGAATATGGCACAGATGGTAAACTCTTAATATTACACCTGTGCTGATTCCGCTGATCTGTATGTATAAAATACTACATATATTTTGGGAACTGAGTTAGAACTTCAGACACTGGAATGTCAGCTGTAAGAGAGAGGCTGTGCCATCTACCTACACAGCTACTTCCCACTCAAAGACAGACAATGTAAACCATTCACAAAGTAGGGTGATGGCCTGTCTCAGTCTGGATTGTTATTAATCCGCATGATTGCAATAATTCCCTAACAAATCTTCCTGGTCCTCTGTTGCCCCATCTCCAGTCTGTTCTCCATAGACAAGACAGAGTCATGTTTATAAATCATTAATTAAATCAGTCACATCTCTGTGTAAACCTTTAAAATATTTTTATAACTCTTGGAATAAAACCCAAACTCCTTTTCTGCCTTTTGTTATCTGGGTTCTGAATTTGTCACTCTCCTCTTGTTCATTTTCCCCTTCCTCACTCTGGCCCACAGGCACTGTCTTCTTTCAATCTTTTTTTGTTTGTTTGTTTGTTTTGTTTTTCCAGCTTTATTGAGATATAACTGACATATAACACCTTGTAAGTTTAAGGTATATAACACGTTGTTTAGATATACATACATTGCGAAATGATTACCACCATAGAGTTAGCAAACACCTTTATCTCATTACATAATTACTTTTTGTTGTTTTGAGAACATTTAAAATCTACTCTCTTAGACACTTTTAAGTAAATAATACAGTAGTATTAGTTAAAATATCCATGCAGCATTTTAAATCTCCAAAACTTGTTTATCTTATAACTGTAAGTTTATACATTTTGACCAACATCTTCCCCTTTCCCTCACCCTCACCCCTGCTAACCACCACACTTTCTGTTTCTATGAGTCTTTCTCGGTTTGACTTAATTCACTCAGCATAATGCCTTCAAGTGTCAACCAAGTTAATGCAAATGACAGGGTTTCTGTCTTATCTTGGTTGAATAATATTCTACAGTAGAATATTATATATATTCTTTCACCCATTCATTCATTGAGGGACACTCAGGTTGTTTCCATAGATTTACTTTTGTGTATAATGGTTCAATGAACATGGAAGTACACATATCTCTCTTTTTATTTTTTTTCTTTATTGATTAAGGTATCACATTCTTTCAATCTTTTAAATCCTCAAAGTTCTTCTCTACCTCAAAGCCATACATATGCTGTTCCCTCTACCTGGCATACTCTTCCCCCACGTCACATGACTCACTCCTTGTCTCCTAGACCTCAGCTCAAACATCACTTCTTCAGTGCCGGAAGCCGGTCCATCCTTGCCGACTAAGGAAGAGAATAAATCAGTGAAACCCCCCAGGGATTTTTCTTTTACTTTGGAAAGCAATTCCAACAAACTCCTGACCACTGGATCCCTGAAGACTTTGCTGAAGTATCAGGACTCTAAAATCTTATAGGATTTTTACCCCCTCCTCTGGAGCACATGTGTCTTACCAAGGCCTCCAGTAAGGCTGTCTCTTATTTGTCCTGCTTAATCAGTATACTATTGATCTAATGCTTCACTGTGATGCTCTGTAGGTTTACCAGGCAGCCCAGATGTCTTTAGTCTATAAAATGACAAAGAGCAGGAGAGTTAACATAGTTCTGAGGCAAAATTGTAAATAGATATGTTTGCATATCCCATGCAAATATAAACTGTTTATGACCCTCCTTTATAATCAGAATAGACAAGGATGCATTTACCAAGTCAACAAATACAAACCATGTATCTACCTGAAATCTTGTTAATCTGTCCTAGCAAAGATATCACTTCTGGCATAGCAGTTGCAAACAGGGATATGATTGAGCTTTCCAGAGTCTACACTTGTCTCTAGCATTCATCTGAGTTCTGCAGTGGTCATATTGAGAATTTAAACAGAGATAGAATAGGATGTCTTCCCTCTCCCACAGGTCCCATATTCTTTAGCTATTAAATGATGGCACTAATTACCATGCTTCCTGAAATGTGATATTTTTATTTACTCACTTGGCCAAGTGAGTTGAGAGCAGTTTCAGAGGCTTATACTTGACCTTTCCCACTCTGATAGCACTTACTCCACCAGCCAAGAACCAAACTGCCAAGTACAGGTTTTCCCAGCGATTCTAAAGTAGAGTGTTCCTATGAAGCCCTTTCTAAATTAAAATAGCTCAAATCAAAGAAGCAATTATTATTAATTTATCTGGAAGCATTTGTTAATGTTCTTAGACCCAAAAAATAACCTATCATATCACACAAATATGCTTAATTTATGCTAAGTGTTATGCTGTTATGAGCTCTCTTAGGCTTTTCTGATACCTTAGGACACATCTTGCTAATGATGCACAGAATAAATGGAGATAAAGCACAGATGTTCAAAGCCAAGGGGCTTGATGCTGAGATGCTAAGTGTAGTCCCCAGGGAAGAAGCTTGGTGGGGCCACTCCCACTGCTTGGTGGGCACTGCCCTTTAATGGCTCTCTGCGAAACAAATGTTGAACTCTATTTTTGTTTTGTTTTTTGTAGTGAAAATTCTCTTTGGATTTCTTTCAGTTAGTGAAACAGGTACTAATGTGGGACTTTTGTAAAAATAAACTGGGTAATGCAAACTTCTGAAAAAGTTGGGATACCTTTATATTAATTTCAATTTAATGTTTGACTATTGAGAAAATGACCACTGAGCGGGTCTCCAGACTCAGTAGAGCCACTATGATCTGGATTTTAACCTCAATTCTATTTATTACCTGATCAGGTGAGCTTCCACTCTAACGGGAAGGTCCCTGAGTATCAATGTCAACTCAAATCCTCTGTATCTAGTATACAGTGACCAGGTCAAGAGCTGTAGGGAAGGCTGGTTCTATAATGTGTTGGGTCCAGTATAAATAAAAACGTGGGGACACTTGCGTAAAATTATTAAAAATTTCAAGATGGCTACAACACAACACTAAACTAAGTGAGGAGGCCTCTAAGTTCAGAACTCAGTGCATGACCTTGAAGTTAGCCCTGGCTGTTGATCTCTTTAGGGAAAGCCTGAAGAAATTTCTATGAGATATTCTTGCCATAGTGTTACAGGTTTCTTAACCCTAGGCATCCTGCTACCTCTTCAGTCAATGGATTCTAAATCTAAAAAATGACTCAGATTAAAAAATCAAGCAAGGGATCGTGTCTTTGTGTTGGTGTTGACTACCACCTTCAACCTCCCACTCCCTCAATGTTGCTTTTTCTTCTTGTAGATTTAAGTAGAATCCTTGTTGGCTGCTCCTTTATCCTTATCCTTGGTTTATCATGTTCATTTGACCAACTTCCTGTGGGTCAAGGCTCTTGGTTGTACCTCTGAGCTTCCTGGTCACGATGGTAATTAGGAATTCCTGGTATCTGGCAGGTAAGTGCCGCCTGGCCTCTATTACATTAAGGGTAGATGAGCATTAGCACCATGGATGTTAATGAGCCCAACTCTGTGGCCTCTCCCCTACCTCCTGCTCTGGGCTGCAGAGGAGAGCCAGCACTGAACTTCTTCGTGATGTTGCTACCCTTTTCCCAGTACATTTCGGATAGCCTTGGAGAATCATATGTTTTCTTTGCCTGCCCATCTAACGTACTCCTCTGGCTTCATATCATATATCCATTCTTGCATTCCCATTTCCCTTACCCTCTTCATAACTTAGCAGCCATCTGCCTTGAAAAACTCATGCAATTCTTCTTCAATCAGCACTATGCCTCACTTCTTCAAGATTCTAAGAGCTATCCTACAAGTGAGCTTGCCCCATCCATGTTGGTTCTTACCAGGGTAACAAATCCTATGTCATGAGAAAGCACACTCAACTCAATGAACTGTTTCTTATGTAGTCTTATATCCATCCCATCTCCCTCAAATAGTAACCACAAAATACAGTCCCAGGGATATTTCCTTGACTTTTGCCCAGATCTGCTAGCTAGTTTATTAATTGGTATATTACTTAAGCTAATTTATTAATTGGTATGTTATTTATATGTTATATAATTTATTTCTTCCCTATCAATTGAGTTCTGCTGGGATTTAGCCCTATGTAGGGGGCTTGCAGCCAAAAGAGGTAAAGGCACTTCTGAGGTAAGATACCTATTGCTTTTCCAGTAAAGGCCTCTATAGAATCTTCCAGTATAAAGAAAATACTAACTCTTACTAGGAAAGATTGGTCCATTTCTACAAGTTCTGAGAGTTTAGGGGAGTTCTATGGTCTGAATGGTTGTGTCCTCCCAAATTTATATGTTGACATACTAATACCCCATATGATTATATCAGGAGGTGGAGCCTTAGTAAGTTGATCAGGTCATGAGGCTGGAGAGCTCAAGAATGGGATTAGTGCTCTTATAAAAGAGACCATATTGAGCCCCCTACTTTATTTCAGCATGTGTGTACACACTGGGAAATTTGCAATCTGAAAGAGGGCCACCCCCAACCATGCTTGGACCCTGATCTCAGACTTGCAACTTCTAATATTATGAGAAATGAATTTCTGTTATTTATAAGCCACCCAGTCTATGGTACTTTGTTATAACAATCCCAACTGATTAAGACAGACAGTCTGTAAAATCAACTTATGGGAGGCATCTACTTAATGTTCCTATGCCACATTTTAGGATTTCAGATATTTCCAAGCAACCTCTGCTGAGCATTCAAATATCTCCTGAGCACTTGACTCAATCAGGTTCTTGGTTTGCTGCTTAGCTTTGTTTGTTTTTGCAAATAGGCCCTTATCTCTTTGTAAGCTACTAAAGAGGCCATCTGGCTCTCACACTTAGCCTTTAACTGCTTGTTAAGACTTCTCAGTTTCTCAATAACCCTCTGCAGAGTGTCAATACAACATAGCAGTAACCATATAACTTTAATTCCTTGTAGTCACTGTTCCCTCTCTATCTTCCTAAAAGCTTGAATCTTAGAACCTGCAAGAATCTACCCTGATAGTGGATGTTTTTTCATGCCAACAACAGTGGAATCCATAGCAATTGGTCCCTACCTTGAGCCACAAACCATCCATAATCTACATAGTTTTGAATGTCATCCTATTTGCTTGACCAGTGGACAATTAGCCAATCCTGGATCTTCATTTTTGGATAACTCTCAGAACCACTTGTATTACTTTGTGTCCTCTGAGAAGCAGACCATACAATGTGCAAAAGAAGTACTAGGAAGAATGCTTTTGGAGGATGAAGAAGGGAGCAGCAGAAGAGCTGGGTACATCAGAGGGTAATAAATACTTTCTCTCTGAAAATCAAGAGAAAACAGGGGAAAGAAAGAGGATTCAGCAGAAAGAGTTTTAGACTGAAGTAAAGTTTCAAGAAAGATTTGGCCAGGCCAATGTGTCATTTTCGAGTCAAAATCACCTATTGGAAGTGTCTCATGTGTTGCCAGAATGGGCCTGATTTAGTAGCCCCACCAGGTCCTGTTCTTAGCTGGGAGGAGCATAGAGGTGAGAAAGCAATGTGGATGGAAGGAGCACTGGCTGTAGTTGTCAATCAGCCATGTGTTTCACTTCAGGAGAGCTGAGATGTGTATTTCCATTGCTGCCACACTCTGTACCACAAATGTCTCATAAGAGCCATTTTTTCCCCCTTAGGCCAATATTTGTTAATTGAGAGAAATCAAGGTGAGCACCTTGATCCTGGTTCACACAATTCCACCCTCAGCCAACCAATCCATGTAAACTCTCTGAATTCTATTCATTCTCTAACAATGCACTTCTGGGCATATTTCAAATAAGGGTGAGCATAAGTAATTCCCATCTCTTAGTAGGAATTCCTAATGTAGATCCATATCCATTAGGGAACTGAGACACGTTCTTTTAGATCTACTCATCTGGGCACAATATGCAATCCCTATATTATAAATAGCTTCCAGAGATAAATTCGATTAAAAATATTTTTAATGGTTGTTTCTTATGGGTTATTTCTGAGTATAAAAATGATACATATTCAGTGCATAAAATTTGAAAACTACAGAAAAGTATTATCAAGAACATACTTTCTGCACTCCAACCACCCCCCCAAGAAATAATTACTATTAAGAGTTTCAGAGCTTCCTTTTCTTTGTTTTGCCTTTATGATAATGCCCAGAAAAGTTTTCCACACTATGAGCATACACTGCCTAGCCTAGATTGTTTTATTTCTGCCATTGAATAAATTTTTTTATTTAATTTTTAAATAAGTTTGCCTTTGTTGTTACAGAAGAAGCAAATTGGAGGAGAAAATTGACTAATAATTATTTACTTTATATAGATTGTATATGTATTAATATATACTTATTTAAAATTTATTACATATGTATAGAAGTATACATATATGTAAGTATATTCACATATTATATGTAATATAGATATATGCACACATGCACATGCACTTGTGTACATATATACATTCATACATATATACATCACTAAATAATGTATCACATACATATGTGTGTATACATATATATATATATATATATATATATATGTATACACACACACACACATATGTATGTATATATACATACTATTCTCTCTTTTTCTCTCCCTCTCCCTCTCATTCTTCTCCCTTATCTCTCTCCACACATTTTCCTTACAGGACGCATAGTCAGGGTCTCATGATCTGACAAATAAAGATGACTTTTACTTTGAAAATATATTTCTTGCACTCATTACTATAATATAAATGGTCCTTTAGGTCCATGGGGAAAATTATTTATTCTGTTCAGAAGTCTAACATAGGAGATAGTGACTAGGAACCAGATGGTTTAAATGGATGAGTGGCTGAGTGACAGAATAGTTGTTACCTACCCAAATGCAGCTAAAAAAGTAGTTGTGTTTACAGCGTTATGTTATTGCTCCAATGTTGTAGTTTAAATTCACTTCTTAGAATCTTGGCACAGAAATGTTGCTGTAAACAAGACTCATTCAAGGCCATCCCATGTGGATCCACTGTAAGGATGTCCTGAGAATCACTTCCATCCCACAGAAGCTTTTTTATCGTGCGTCCACTCCCACATGCTTAAACCATGTGCACAACCCAAATTTCAAAACAAGCAGAGTTAACATTCTTGACTCCTGGCCCAAATGTGGGTGCTTGCCATGAGCTCATGCCTTCCTTTGGGGGCTGGCATTTGCGGTGTTATGTTGTGACAGGCTAACTGGATTCTGAGATATAAAATGTGCAATGTATTCTGAATCTTTTGGGGGGGGTTAAAAGTTTGGTAATAATTTCAGGAAAACAGGTTTACCTGAGTTCAGATCATGGCTCTACCACTGTCTGGCGAAGTAATTAGCACAGAGCTAACAACTGTCTTTTTCCCTATAAAATGGAGATAAAAACACCCAACTTGACTAATTCTTTGGTCTTTAGTAGTTATCTACATAGATCATAGACATAAAATATTTAGTAAAACATCTAGGTTTGCAGATATACTGTAAGGAGGAAAGGGACTGTGTCTTATTTACCTTTCTTTTCTGAGAGCCCTACACAACACCAGGCATACCATAGGCATTTAATAATTAATGTTATTTTATTGAGTGACTAGAGGCCTGGTGCCTGAATTCGTGCACAGGTGGGGTTCCTTGGCCTGGCTGGTGATCAGTGTTGATGGGTTCGCCTTGACTAGTCCTGATTGAGCCAATGGGGGTCGACTGGCCAGGGAGGGACCATGGAAGGTTGGCTGGCCATGGAGGAACCACAGGAGGGCTCCAGGGCATGTCCAGCCCATCTCGCCCAGTTCCCATTGGCCGGACCCCAGAAGCAAGCTAACCTACCAGTTGGAGCATCTGCCCCCTGCTGGTCAATGCACGTCAGAGCAACTGCTTGAGCGATCAGCTAAACAGTAGACCTAACAGTCAGGCACTTAGCATATTAGGCTTTTACATATATAGATAGACTGGGGTCTGGGAGTAGGAATTGGGTGTAGTTCAGGCCACGGCCACTCATGCTCTTGCAAAGGTGAGTTTGAAGGCTGCCTGTCTTAGCTTCCTCCCACACATACAGTGGAGATAATGATACCACTTGCCCTAGTTGCCTATGTGGCAGTTGGGAGGCTTCTATGAGAGAAGAATGTCTGTGAAAGTGTTCTGTAAAACCTAAACCATTGTACACCAGATTGTTATTTTTAAGTCATTAATTTTGCTGGTAACTTTTTCTAAGTAAATGAGTTCTCCCTGCCACCCCCCCTCCCTTTTTAACATGATTTTTTTAAATTCTCACCCCAGGATATTTTTCTATTGATTTTTAAAGCGAGGGACAGACAGAAAGAAACATAGATGTGAGAGAAACACATGGATTAGTTGCCTCCTACAGGCACCCTGACCAGACCAGAGCCCAAGCCTGGGAGGAGACTGTAGCCACAGTATATGCCCTTGACCAGAATCAAACCTGGGAGCAAAACGGGCTAGGGCTACATGAATTCTTTTGTAACTCTGAGTGTTGCTAACTACAAGAAAGGTATTTATCAGTGCCTCAGCCTCACTTTTGGAAGCTGTACTCCATAGGTAAACAGTATATCTCAGGAAGATACACACAAGAAAAGCACCCGGTGGCATAAAAAATGATTATGCTTGTATATTCAGTACATAGAGATAGGGGCTGGTTTTCTTGGCTCACACCCATCTCCCTTCCTTCTGCAAATGATGGCTTTATGACTTCCTGATGATCATCTCAAACAGACACACAATTTGCAAATGTGTGTCTGAGGGAGAGGTTCAGCCACAGCTGTCTCTCTTGAGCTCAATCCACAGGGGTTTTGAGGATCCAACCAAGGGCAAATCGAATGGGGGATACTTTCAGTTTGCGCTGGGGGAAGATACCTGTATGTGGCCTCTAGTTATATTTGTGTAGAGTTGAATGACTGCTCCTCATCCTCGGGTAGGAATGGCATCCATGAATACTCCTTCTGCCCATGGAGCATGGTGTCATTGAGATTCAGGCTGGAGGTCATATCTCAATATGGATTCGCTCACAATAACTGCTGTGGGAAATTGTGAATATTGGAGGAGAAATTGAGTTTGAAATGCACGGAGCCAGAATCTAATCCGTGGAAACTTTCCCTCCCTTTATCAGGCGTGTAAAATTGTGAGTAGAGGATGCAGTATCATCAGTGTTTAATAAAAACCCAAGTTCTCTGCTATTATTTGAGTATATACAATTATAAATGCACCATATATCATTTGTTTGTTTATGATGGGTGGTACTTTAAATAGAGTTTATCCTTTTAATGTTTGTAGAAACACAAATAGGTAGCAGTGCTGCAAACAGCAATTGTGTCTGCCAAGCGTCAGACTGGTGCTGCAGAAGATAGGGCTGTATATGATATTAGGATTTGGTCTCACCCTAAGGTCCATGATTCTATGACTGTAAATTCATAGGCTACATTTATGTATGATCCATCTATTGTCCTATTTACATGAAATTGCTTTGTTCCAGAATGATTTGAGGTAGCTTATAAAAGAAGCTATACCTATAAGCATATACCTATAAGAAAATTAAAGACTACATATGCAGGGTCATCAGGAACTCAGAGAAGGGGAAAATATGTTTGTTTATTTTTAATGGGCATAGAATTTCAGTATTGCAAGATGAAAAAGTTCAGAAGATTTATTGTACAACAATGTGAACATACCTAGCTCTACCAAATGTACACTTAAAAATGGTTATGATGGTAAATTTTATGTTATGTGTTTTTTCCCACAATTAAATACTTCTAAAACAATTAAAACTAAATATAGATAAATGAGGCAATCAGTAATCAGTAGAAACATCAAAGGTAAGAAAAATAGAAGGAAACCAAGAACAATATTTGTTCACAAAATGTATTACATGAAATTCTACACTGTGGTAAAAGGCCATGAATTATTCTCTGAACATCTAAGTAGCCAGTGTAAGGAGGATATACATGTAATTTTAAAAATCCACAATAATATTTATTTATTTACTTATTTATTTTGTTAATCTTCACCGGAGAATATTTTCCCATTGATTTTTAGGGAAAGTGGGAGAGAGAGGGAAAGACAGAGAGAAACATCGATGTGAGAGAAACAAATCAATTGGTTGCCTCCTGCACTAGTCCCACCCAGGGGGAGCCTGCAACCAAGGTACCTGCCCTTGATCAGTATCGAATCCGGGACCTTTTGGTCCAAAGGCTGACACTCTATCCACTGAGGCAAACTGGCTGGGGCCACAGCAATAGTTCAGACTCTTGTTATACATAGCACATTTTAGGCACAAAATATAAACCTGAAAGAATAAGGGGGAAAAGATAACATATATTGAGTCTTCCTAATAAATTGACCAGTCTCTGAACCTAAGGAATTTAATTGCTTGTCACAAATACATAACAATGAATTGATGTTGTAATGACATCTGCATTTCTAGTGGTTTCCAGTCTAGAAACTTTCTCCCAAGACCCTATAGTACTCACTGATTTGATATTTGACTAATAGATTCAATATGCATATCCTGGAGGGTTTCTTCTGTGTATCTATCAGCATGTTGAGTGCTGTGAGTGGCAAGTGAATCAATAAGATCTAGTCCCTGCACTAGGATAGCCCCAAAGAGACTTGCAAATGATTTTTTTTTCCTTTTTCATCCTAGGTTTCATAGAATAAAGAATGACCATGACATAGCTGTGCCCCTAAGTTACTGATGACCAATGTGTCTGCTGGACTTTTGGTTTGGGTTATCCGAAGTCTGATTAATACTGATGAGATAAGAATATGTTCACTAGAAATAATGAAAATGTGTGCAGGTGAGATAGAAGAAAATGTAACATTCTTATTTACTTTCCTGTGGATTGAGCTCAAGAGAGACAGCTGTGGCTGAACCTCTCCCTCAGACATACATTTGCAAATTTGTGCCTTATTGTTTGAGATGATCATCAGGAAGTCATAAAGCCATCATTTGCAGAAGGAAGGGAGATGGGTGTGAGCCAAGAAAACCAGCCCCTATCTCTATGTACTGAGTATACAAGCATAATGATTTTTATGCCCCTGGATGCTTTTCTTGTGTGTATCTTCCTGAGACATACTGTTTACCTATGGAGCACAGCTTCCAAAAGTGAGGCTGAGACACTGATAAATACCTTCCTTGTAGTTAGCAACACTCAAAGTTACAAAAGAATTCATGTAGCCCTAGCGGTTTTGCTCCCAGGTTTGATTCTGGTCATGGGCATATACTGTGGCTGCAGGCTCCTCCCAGGCTTGGGCTCTGGTCTGGTCAGGGTGCCTGTAGGAGGCAACCAATCCATGTGTTTCTCTCACATCTATGTTTCTTTCTGTCTGTCCCTCACTTTAAAATTCAATAGAAAAATATCCTCGGGTGAGGTTTAAAAAAAAATCATGTAGAAAAAAGGGGGCGGAGGGCCGGGGGCGGGGGGATTCATTTACTTAGAAAAAGTTACCAGCAAAATTAATGACTTAAAAATAACAATCTGGTGTACATGGTTTAGGTTTTACAGAACACTTTCACAGACATTCTTCTCTCATAGAAGCCTCCCAACTGCCACATAGGCAACTAGGGCAAGTGGTATCATTATCTCCACTGTATGTGGGAGGAAGCTAAGACAGGCAGCTTAAGAAACAAACTCCCCTTTGCAAGAGCATGAGTGGCAGTGGCCTGAACTACACCCAATTCCTACACCCAGACCCAAGTCCATCACTCAATAAAATAACATTAATTGTTAAATGCCTATGGTATGCCTGGTGTTGTGTAGGGCTCTGGAAAAATAAAGGTAAGTAAGACACAGTCCCTTTCCTCCTTACAGTACATCTGCAAACCCAGATGTTTTACTAAATATTTTATGTCCATCACCTATGTAGATAACCGCTAAAGACCTAGGAATTAGTCAAGTTGGGTGTTATTATCTCCATTTTATAGAGAAAGAGACAGTTGGTAGCTCTGTGTTTATCACTTAGCCAGCTAGTGTTAAATCTGCTACTGAGACAAGGCCTGGGAAAAACACCTTTGGTGAGTTTCACAACTGAGCGATTCCTGATATAATACACTGGGATGGATACAGAATCGTTTTGGTGACGTTTCTGCTCAAAGTATATGACTACTGTAAATTTAATTATGAGAAAAAATCAGTCAAACCTAAACTGAATGAAATCTAAAAATTTTACAAAATAACTGTCCTGCAGTTTAACCTCTAAAATAGCTGTCATGAACCCCAAAAACTGAGAAACTGTTTTGAGTAAAGAGATTAAATAAACAGGACAACTAAATGCAATGTAAGATCCAGGATTTTCTCTTGGTATAAAGAACATTATTGGGCCTTAGCTGGTTTTGCTCAGTGGATAGAGCTTTGGTCTGTGGACTGAAGGGTCTGAGGTTTGATTGCAAGCAAGGGCACTTGCCCAGGTTGTAGGCTTGATCCCCAGTAGGGGGTGTGCAGGAGGCAGCCAATCAATGATTCTCTCTCATCATTGATGTTTCTCTCTCTCTCCCTCCCCCTTCTTCTCTAAAATCAATAAAAATATATATATTAAAAAATAGTTTTGTTTTTTTCTGTTTTGTTTTTTGTTTTTGTTTTTATTGCTTAAAGTACTACAAAGTGTATTAGATATGTGTCCTTTTTTTTTTTTTCCTGCGCCCTTGACAATCCCCTGGCCTCCCCTACCCCCAGTGTCTTATGTCCATTGGTTATGCTTATATGCATGCATACAAGTCCTTCAGTTGATCTCTTACAAAAAATAGTTTTTTTTTTTTAAGAAAGAACATTATTGGGACATTTGGAAAACCTGAAAAAGGTATTGAGAGAAGGTAATGTTTTATCCATGTTTATTTCTTCATTTCAGTTATTAAACTGTGATTATGTAAGAGATTTCCTCATTTTAGAAAATACACACCAAAACATTAGAGTAAAGAGGCATCAGATCTGCAACTGTTAAGTGGTTCAGGAAAAGAAAAAAATCTGGAAAGTACCAAATAAGGACTTCCTGTGTCTCCTTATTTATCTCTCATCCACGTGGGCATTGAGCAAAGGAGGGATGGGAGTGAGCAGTGGCCCACACACAGCTGTTCAGGGATGTCTGGAAAAGAAGCCCACCCACATTGCTTTCAGACACTGGGTGTGACTTGGAGGGTATCAGGTTTGTCTGTTAGGGAAACTGCCAACCTCCTGCCTCTCCAAGTGGACTCTGTGTTTCCTTGCATGCCCTCTGAATAGCAGAGTATCCCTTTCCTCAGATAGCCCCCTGAAACATTTTCTTTCTTCTCAGTAGACTCTGAGATATTAGCTCAACTATAATTTATTTTTTCAATTTGATGAGTTTCAGTGACCTTTAAGGAGGTAGAAGTCAAATCAGAATAAGCACGTGCCTGAGTTTGCAATGCATTTATTTCATTGATGTAAAAAACAAACAAAAAAAATACATAAACATTTTATCATAAGCCAGCACACTTAATTCTAGGCCCAGCTATACTATATGAGAGGCCCGACTCTGGCAAATATTAGATCTGCAGAATAAAAAAAAAACTAGAAGGTTAGTATGATCCCCCCCAAACAGAACTTGGTTTCCAGTTCTATAAAATAGAGACTGTGTGGTTGAACTAAAGTTTTATACAGGAAAAGTGTCTTAAAACTAAAAATCACCAAACTACTCAGTCCCTCCATTTGAGTGATACTTGGTGAATTTATTCCACCACCTCCAATGCTAAAAGGTTTTCTCATTATCTCCAAATTATTAAAAAGGGCATGATAGTATAACTTATAGAGGGTAAGGCCTGAGGTGCAGTTGCCCTGAAATGGAGTCATTAGGCTTCTCTACTCACAAAGCCACGACAGCCAGAGCTCTAAGGAATTCACTTAAACCCCTAATGGTGGCATCTGTTTTTATCAGTTGCCCTATACCTACTGCTCTTTCTTGGTTACTAGAACCTCTTCTTTTCTTTTTTCTTTTCTTTTCTTTTCTTTTCTTTTCTTTTCTTTTCTTTTCTTTTCTTTTCTTTTTTCTTCTCTTCTATTCTCTCCTTCCTTCCTTTTTTCCTTCCTTCCTTCCTTCCTTCCTTCCTTCCTTCCTTCCTTCCTTCCTTCCTTTTTTCCTTCCTTCCTTCCTTCCTTCCTTCCTTCCTTCCTTCCTTCCTCCCTCCCTTCTTCCTTCCTTCCTTCCTTCCTTCTTTCCTTCCTTCCTTCCTTCCTTCCTTCCTTCCTTCCTTCCTTCCTTCCTTCCTTTCTTTCTTTCTTTCTTTCTTTCTTTCTTCCTTTCTTTTCATGTGTATGTGTGTGTGTGTGTGTAAATAGTTTTTGCCCCAGTCTGGTGGGACTATCAATCAAGTTGTTCAGTGTTCTCCTAGCCAAACAAGGCAGCTTTCTTCTGAGAATTTGAATCTTAAGCCAAATGACTCAAATTAAAAAAACACACCCATTGAGTCTGGCATTTCTTCTGTGGCACTGGAAGTGTCTTTATTCATTTCTTACTTAGATTCCTGACATTATCCTGGTTCTAGTCCTTTCTCTACATTTGTTTTTTAATTTTCTCTTCCATCATGAATTTTCTTTTCCCCCTCCCCCCACACACATATTTTCATATATTTAGTTTGTGTGAGCCAGAGTTAGTTTCTATTGCTTATAACAAGCTAATCATCATTGTTCCAGCCTTCTTCTTAAAGGTCGAGAATCTAAGGCTCAAAGAGAATAGGCTACTTGCCTAAGCTCAGGAAGTATTGGGGGACCAGAACCCATACTAAACTCAGGTTAGCCAGTTTCTTCACACTACATGTGTTGTCCCATTTAGAACTGCAGCAATCTGGAAAGTAATGAACTGCTCCTCATTGTTAAGGGACCCTATAAGATATGTTGTTATTAAACTCTAAAAAGTCTATTGGCCATAAATGAGTATCTGAGAACAGAATGTGTTCTTTTTTAAAAAATATATATATATTATTGATTTTTTACAGAGAGGAAGGGAGAGAGATAGAGAGTTAGAAACATCGATGAGAGAGAAACATTGATCAGCTGCCTCCTGCACACTCCCCACTGGGGATGTGCCCACAACCAAGGTACATGCCCTTGACTGGAATTGAACCCGGGGCCCTTGAATCTGCAGGCCGATGCTCTATCCACTGAGCCAAACCGGTTAGGGCCAGAATTTGTTCTTAATAACAAAGTAAAAGAAATAATTCACATGTTCAGCAGCCATAAAAATAAAGAACCAGTTACTAAATTACTGATATAAGTAACAACATAGATATCTCAAAAACAATATGTTGAGTGAAAGAACCAAGACAAAATACACTTTGTGCCTCCATTTATGCTATATTCCAGTATTGTGTCATCCAACATGGTAGCCACTGGCCACAAGTTGCTATTTAAACATGAATAGCATGTTATTTCTTTGCAAAAATCAACCACTAATAAGTATTTCAAGTGATTAAAACATAATTTCCATCAAACACCTGGCCTTTTATAATCAACTTTATTGAGGTATAATTTACATACAATGAAATTCACTAATTCTAAGTGTTCAGTTTGAGGACTCTTAACACATTATATGCCAGGTAGCCTTCACCACAACCAAAATAAAGGATATTCTATTATTCCCCAAAGTTCCCTTATACCTCTTTACAGTTAATCTCTCCTCACTGAAGACCCTATTGCTCTCTTGCTTTCATCAATTTTTAGATGTATATATTCTAGAACAGCATTGTCCAATAGAACTTTCTGTGATGAAGGAACTATTTTATATTTGCACTCTCAGTGCCCAATGCCATTGAGAAAATATGTTCTTATTAAATTTATGCAAAAAAAACCTCAAATAAAGGAAGAAAATAGCAGCTACCCTTGTACAAGTGCAGACATAATGCTTCAAGGCATCAGAAGGAGTAGAGCTTCCTTTTACCTGGAGGGGTGAGAAAGGCTTCTTGTTTTTTTCAAAGGACTTGGAGGAAGTGGATATATGCTGATGGAGTTTAAAAATATTCTGGATGAAGGACAAAAATATGACCCAAGGCAGGAGAGCAACCTGCAGAAAATGTAACCTAGTAGATAGAGTGCATGAAAGAGAGCAGTGCGAAATAATTTACATGGATAGAAATGAGCCAGGTTTGTGATTTGAATACTTGTGTGTGGCAGAGTGCACATCATCATCTGTGAGGAGCAGGGAAGGAGAAAGTGTTCCAGACCCTAATGCTGCTGTTCCTAAGCCCTTCACTTTCTCCTCTTCATACAAATCAAAAGTCTTCACAAACAACATCATTCAAAGATGCAGGTCATAGTCAGAAAGACAATTGCCTTCTCCTAGGCTTCTGTGTACCTCATTCTATTACAATCTCTTGTCTAAGAGACTTACTATATTGGAAAAATATCTAACTTGCACACCAAATCATAATAATTATGTATGGGTTATCTGAGTCCCCTGGGAAAATACAAATGAAATATACATATAAGTGGCAATTATGATAATCTATATATATAAAACCCTAATATGCAAATAGACTGAACAGTGGAACGACCGAACAACTGAACAACCGGTCGCTATGACATGCGCTGACCACCAGGGGTGTGTAAAAAACATGGTGAGTGAGGAACACGGTGGGCATCAGCAGCAGATGGCAGGGTGCAGAACATGGTAGACATCAGCTGCGGTGGGATGGTGGAGCAAGTGAGCAGGTGCACCAGACCAAGATGGGGCACAGGTTGCTGCCAACAGGGTGAGCCTCTGGTGGTTACTGAAAATTCTTTGCTCCTAAGCGTTGCAGTCTCGCCCAGTGCTCGCACCTGCTGCTGGAGCCACCACTTGCACCCACTGCCGGCACCTGGCGCCAGACCTGATTGCTTGGCGTCAGCAAGTGTGAGTGGTAGCTGCCGGCCCCAATCACCCCTCAGGGCTTCTCCACCTCCTCCTGCTCCTGAGGGGCAATCAGGGTCAGCAGCTGCCATTCGCACCCACTGCTGATGCTGGCCCCAATCGCTCCACACTGTCAGCAGATGTGAGCGGAGGGCTGGTGCAGTCAGCATGTGGGAGTGGCAGTGGAAGTGGGGCTGCTGGCAGTCAGGGGGTTGGGGGCCGTGGCGGGGGCACAAAGAATGGGCCGAGACCCGCCCTTGTGCCCACCACAGCCTCGAGGCCCACAATTCCTTAGTGGGCCCCTAGTGATAGTATAATTGTCACTTATTTTCCCAGGTTGTGGATGGTTGTGTGCTATAGGTATGCTGTTGAATCCTAGAGAGATTGCCTTTTTGCTCTAAGTAACTCGCTGCATTTATTTTCATAACACAATAGGAACCAATATTTTTCATTTTTATTTATATAAAATTGTTTGCCGTTTAGTATCTGTCTCTATTTGCTAAGTAACTTTAGGATGTTTTTAATAACAACTATTCATGTCAGGACATACATTTTTTTTATTTATTTTAATCTTTATTTTTGAAAGTATTACAATGTCCCTCTTTTCCCCCATTGACCCCTTCTAGCCTGCCCCTGCCTGCCCCCTGTCCCAGGCCTTTACCACATTATTGTCTGTGTCCATGGGTTGTACATATATACATACAGTTCTTTGGTTGATCTCTTCTGATCCACTTCTGCCTTCCCTCTGAGATTTGACAGTCTGTCCCATGCTTTTATGTTTTTGGACTATTTTGTCCATCAGTTTATTTTGTCCATTAGATTTTAAATGCTTTTTAAAATATAAATTAGACTATAAACTTTTTAAAATTAAAAACATTTTACAAATTGATAATTTATTTGGAAGTCTGGAGCCTCTACTGGTATTTTAAAATATTTAGAACAGTTCTGCTTATGTCCAGGACGTCAATAAATATCAGGCCCAAGAAGAGCACTAGGTCTTGCTACTCAAAGGGCAACACAAGAACCAGCAACACTAGCCTCACCTGGGAGCTCATTAGAAATGCAGACTCTCAGGCCCCGCCCAGACCAGCTGAATCAGAGTCTGCATTAGCCAGATTTCCAGGTGACTCTTAGGGGCATTAACATTTGAATAGCCTGGTGCTAGAGATCATTATTTTACTTTGTCTCACAAATGGGAAAGGCAAGGCCTTGTGTGATGGAACAATTTAGCCAAGGTCAGAGGATGTTGAGTATTTTCAGTTTAAACTTGGTATGTATGTTATGGTCATCTGCATTTGACAATAGCAAGGAATAAAGCCAAACACTTTAACTCCAATTAACAAATCTATAATTAATTAGTAAAATTATCTTCCCTTCAAGTTTCATATTTTGTAGAACAGGCTGCCTGATTTGGCTGCGACTCAGGCCTGCATGCTTGTGAATTTCACAATTCACAGATGTTAGACACTCTCAGGCTAAGTAAGGGAAGAGAATGTCAAGTTTTAAATAGCTTCTCCCTTCTATTCTGGCTGAAGCAACAAATAAAATATTTTTTTTACAAAATATATTTTGAATTTGAGTTTCTTCTAAGGAAATGTTAAATTCTCTGAAAATAACTGGATTATTTCCCAACTTTGACAACTACTGATGTCACCAGTTTACAGGTAACCTGTGAATAGACAGTGAATGGAAGATGTGAACTTGTCATGTTAGTGATACTGGGCACACACTGTGGTGTTTTTTTTTTTTTTTTTTTTCTGTTGGAGTCTATTTTAATTTAGCTTCTGAATCATATTTCATTCAATTCCAAATCCACAAAACCAGGATAGGTTTACAGCCTATCCTGAAAGGTAGTAAATTATTCGATATGTAGACTTTTTTAGTATTACATAAATTTTTGGATATGTGAATAATTTAATGGTTTTATTCCCATGTGGGTCCAGCCAAAGCAAAATCAAAAACCAGCAAAAAACAGTAAGGCATAAATAGTGATTGAGACAGACTAATAGAGACTAAAATTAACTACAGTGTGTTTCATTAACAGGTGATTTGAAATAATTTTGCAAAATAAACTCAACAAAGTTTATTTTCTTTTATTTGGGGCAGGCAACACTTCTTAGGGGGATGGATATCTCTTTGTCTTAGTTAAGAGGAAGAGTGAGTTCTAGGTTAAATATAATCAAGGAATTTCCCTGTCTTTGCTATTTGAGATTGTGACCACAACAGGCGGTTGGCTGAAAGGGAGAATGAAGACGGGTGGAGATTGGGGGGAGGTGGAGATGAGAAAAACAAAACCAAACCACAAAACCTTTCTAAGCTCTGTGAAAAATTTAGCTCCAGAGCAGCCACAGAAGTCCTCAAATCAAATCAGTATGCAGATACAAGGAAACCTTAATTAGTTGGTGCAGGGTAGACACTCCTCAGCTCAGTTCTGTTACAAAAGTCCAGGCTGCTGAAATTAAACTCTGATGCCATTCATGCCAGCATCCAATCACTAGAGAGACCAGAAGTTCAGAGATGCCTTCGAGTTGCCAACAAGTGTGGCCACTATACATCAAGGACTCTAAAGCCGTGGTAGAGGGGGAAGAACATCTTTAGAGAGGATGCCCAGCTGGTAAGATTTAACTGTTTCTGAGGTTTTAGTTACTTGATGAATCTCATTGGCTAAAATCAAGAAACGCTCCGCCTCTTTGCAAATGTGTGAAGGGGGAAAGTGTCTAAACTTCTATGTCTCATAGCAGTTGACACTCTTGCTTTTAGCCTCCTGGCTTCCTATCTCTATATACACAGGTATATGTGTATATGTGATATAATTGTTCTCCATTTGTTGATATCAAAGAGAATTGAAGGAAATGGATTTTGAAACTTCACGGTGTGCCACCCTACAGTATTGTCCCGACCCTTACATCCAGCGGTGAGTTTAAACATGACATAACTTCTATCAAAAACTTAATTCGAGTGCCTTGTATATTTTGAGTGTTATTGCCGTGTACAAAGAGCCATCCCTCCTTGTTTATGAGCAACCGATTTTATTTCAGACTTTCTGTTGACTTAAAGTGGTCTTTATTATTTTCTTGTTTTGGTTTATGTCTGACTGGACAAAGTGACTAAGTTTGAAGACAATCTTCCCATGGTTTCTTAAAAAGATATCACCCGATTTTAAGATGTTTAAATCTGTTATTTGCCTTACTCAGCACTCACCCACCCAAGAAGAAGAAATTTCATTGGCTAGGAATCATCTATGGATGATCTTCAAGTCAAAATAAACACAGAATAATTTTGATTTATTAAAAACAGATAAAAAGCTATTGTTATTGTCATGGAGTTTATGGCTTATTATTTTGGCTCTAATGAATATTTTCTCTTAATTTGTTTCATAACAAACATGTTCTTTTGAAAAATCTGACTTTTAAAACATACGATTATACTGAATTTTACTTATGTTTGTAGGAAGAAACATTTGCCAAGCACTAAGAAGGAATATTCGTGAGCATGCACGATGTGTTGTGTGTGTGTATGTGTTTCAATTTAGAGTTTGCTATTTTTAAACTGGTAAATGAAATCTGAACAGTGTTTTTCCAGTCATAAAGCTACAGGAGATATGCAAGTTGTATGTAGCAGTGTGATGTTGTTAATTCAACAGCATGAGATTTGATGTAGGAATTTCATACTTTATTTTATAAGACTAATGAGAGAGGACCTCTGAGTGTTGAAAACAGTAGGGTTATAAAGGGGTTAACTTGTAACTCACCACCAGTGCCTATTGGAGCCTCATACCAGAAGCAAGCAGGCTTTCTGGGCAGAGCTCAGCTACTGTCACATTGCCCAGGCAATTATGGAGGATGTGTGATCTTTTATCATTAATATCATTTGTCACCATGTAGAACACTGATGTGTACTATCTAGGTTTTGCTTTTCTCATTGTGAGGTTTCTGGTAAGCTGTGTGAAAAAGCAGAAGAGGAAAAGTAAGGCAGAAAGGTAAATGGAATGGTTGAGAGAGAAAGGGAAAAAAGGGAGAAGAGGAAAGAAAGAAAGAGGAAACGCATTTGTGATCTTCCAGGATGAAATGGGAAATGTGAATGGTGTTTGATTTCTGTCTTGCTTCCTCTGGAGTTTATATTCTTGGGTAACTTGAAAATTAGATTTAATTGGAGTTGGGGATTTGATGGAAAGCAGAAAACACCAAAGATTTTCTAGTTCTCAATATTTTTCTTCAGCCTCAAAGTTTTCTATTCCACTAAAAATCTTTTAAAATAATATTTTTAAGCACATAATGCTGATGAAACAGTTGTATAATGCTTCCCTTGAGGGCATTTTCTTAAAGGTAGGTACTTGGGTCTATCTAAGCCAGTGGTTCTCAACCTTCCTAATGCTGCGACCCTTTAATACAGTTCCTCATGTTGTGGTGACCCCCAATTTCATTGTTACAAATTGAACATAATTAAAGTATAGTGATTAATCACAAAAACAATATGTAATTATATATGTGTTTTCCGATGGTCTTAGGCGACCCCTGTGAAAGGGTCATTTGACCCCTAAGCTCTAGAAGAAACTCTTTCTATTGATTAGCAACCCCACACTAATTATTATTAGTTAATAATCCTGCACACCTCTATCTAAAGCAGCGATTTTCAACAGGTGTGCCACAAGAATTTTTAATATGCACAATGACTATTTAATCAGGAGCACTGACCTCTTTTCACTTCGATTGTCAAATAAACAGATGACAACAGTCAACACAACAATTGCTGTTCAGTGTGAATGCATCAAGATCATACCTATTTTTTTGTCAGATCGGCAGAAATATATTTGTGTGTGTGTGTGTGTGTGTGCGCACGCGTGCCATAGAATTTTAGTAATTAGCTTATGTGCGCCATGAGATGAAAAAGATTGGAAATCACTAGTCTAGAGGCATTTCCAGTGATTGATGAGAGAGGCCTGTCAATATAAATAAGAGGAAATTGCTTTTTATGTTGTTTCAGCAAACTGTTAATTTATGGAGAAAATATCATCTCAGTTTTTGACAGAGAAATTCAAAATAATAATAGTATTTTAAAATAATTCAAATTTTTCTAAATTCCCTGAGCTTTAGTCATGGTGAGTGTCACTTTTGGGGAGAGGAGGCAGGTATTTTGGGTACCTGTGAGATTGCAGTGAAGAGTGGTCAGGGAATGTCTATTGGCCTAATAAATTGTTTTAGGCAAGATTATGTACTTCCCATTTGTAATGAAACTTACCTGGCAAATAAAGAGCAGAAAACTATTTGCTGCTGGTCATTTACTCTGTAGAAGCACTGGAAATACAAAAATGAATAAGGTGTGGCTGTGATGTTTATTTAACTCTACAGTACTTATATATTTAATAACATATATTTTCTCAAATATTTAACTGTTTTGCCACATAACTTAGGGACTGAATTATTGCTACTTTCCTATCTATACCACTTAGTGAGTAAATGAGTAAGTGAAAAATCACTAAGTAATATATGATACCATATATTGTCAAAGCAAAAATCACACAATATTTTCTTTGATGCTTAATGAGTGAATAGGTTTGACTTGGTTTTCTAAACAGGAACCCTTATAGTTCTTAGTTTACAAAATCTATTTTAAGATAGACCAAATTTAATCATTCTAGTATATTCATAGTCATCTACATAGTTAAATTTGTCTTTTTCTTGACCTTGTCTTTAGAAAGAAGTCACAAGAGAGAACTTTCAAAAAAAGAAAGAAAAATACCATGTTATTTTTAACTCCAGGCTACCTTAATGCATGAATTTCCTGTTATCACAGGACAGAATAAATGAGAGATGTCATTATCATTTATTACTGAATGTTAATGGCAGACCCAAAAAGCCAATTTTAGTATATATTTCAAAATATGAAATGATAATCATTCTCTCAGTTAAAAGTGAGATTTAACCCCCTGTTTTGTCTTTGTGTCTGAATATAATTAAGCATTTAATTGTTCTCTGATGTTGATCCCAATTTACTTCAGTCTTTGCAAAAACTTATCTGAAAATCAATAAAGCAGTTCAACTACAGAGCTTAGCCCTTTGATGGCATTGACCATTGCAAAGAAGAGAAGCTGACAAAATTACATCTTATCATTTTATTGCTCACTTAATTCTAACAAAAATATTGAAGCATAGATGAAATTATGCAAGATCAATAAACAAGAGCCAATGAGTAAGTTACCATTTCTTTATAATAAAAACTTTATAAAATAAATTATGTTTATTTAATTTTTATTAGGTAAATATTAAAATAAATAGAAAATTTATTATTTTAGAAGCTAAATCTTGTTAATTTATTTTTGGGGTTATAATTTTGATGTCCTTGAATCTCGTTAAGTTTTTAGAATTGCCATCTATTTTTTAAAATAGGATTTTTAACCAAGTAATACTTAAAGATTAAATTCTTTCAAAAGAAGCTAAAACTGTCAACGTACTGTGCAGATGAGTAAGAAGTATTTCCTGTGCAAATTATATATTGATTGTGAATGTTACGCTTTTCTAGTTTAAAGGTCAACTTTATTAACTGTTCTTTCTAAATATATCCCAAAAGGAAGGGTGGTGACAGTTAACTTATAGTGGAAAATCAATACATTAAAATAACATAAAGGCATATAGAGTTCTGTGTTGGGTGTCCTCCACTTGCCTCTTTTAAATCTGCCTTCCATCCTTCTCCTTCTTGTTCTATACTCCAGAAAGTTAACTTCTAAATATCCCGTTGACAGTTCCTTTCACCTCTGGTTTCCTCTTCTGTCAACCACTGGGAACCTCTAACAGGAGATCAAAGGATACAAGGAGAGTGAATTTGGGATATATGTTTCCCTGGCCATCTCTCTGTTTGGGTTTTCTATAAAAGGCTATAGGTCATGTCAGAGACATCTGCCACAGGCCCAGGTGTCTTGAGTTCAAGTAACTTCTCCCCACTCTTCCTCTCCTTCAAGCTTAGGGGTGATAACCATTCCTAGCTACTGTTAACTCCAAAAAAACCATACCAAATCTCTTATCCCTTGATAAATAGTCTCTTTATTTACTCTTTGTTCAGTGTTCTTTTACTGCCAGAACCATGGCAAGTGCAAAAACAAATATATGTTCATAGTGTTATCTGCATAAGCAGACTTCCAAAATGGACATAACATATAATAATACAATATAATTTCTGATATGAGATAAAAGATGTATCTACCCCTTGCAGTAAGCAAACCAGTGTTTAGTAAGGCCAATTTTAGCCATCTCCATAATCACTACGTTTCTCTCTCTGACCAAACTAATTGAGTCTATATGCTGCAGTCTGCGTATGTTGTTTATATCAGTCCTTCAAATGAAACAAGTCTGAGGGTGGAAAGAATTATTTCATAAAAAATATGAAGGTACAATTTATCAACAGCAACTAATGTATCCACCAGTTGTGATCAAGAAAGAGCTGCTTCAAACCTTTACAATTTTTACAAGACTACGTTTTTTGTTTTTTTTTTAATATATTTTATTGATTTTTTACAGAGTGGAAGGGAGAGAGAGATAGAGAGTTAGAAACATCGATGAGAGAGAAACATCGATCAGCTGCCTCCTGCACATCTCCTACTGGGGATATGCCCGCAACCCAGGTACACGCCCTTGACCGGAATCGAACCTGGGACCCCTCAGTCCGCAGGCCGACGCTCTATCCACTGAGCCAAACCGGGTTCAGCTACAAGACTAAGTTTTAACAGACTTTTAAGGCCAACTGTAGCTAGTCTAGAAGCATGATATGTTATAATTATGTATGCTGCTCATGAGCTGTGAGTGCATTTAAATGGCAGAGAATAGGGAAGCATGTTAGCTTGGTGCACAGAGGACTTGTTAAAAGATCTGGACAATAATTTTAACTCTACCACTAATGATGTGACCCTCATGAAATCACTTAATCTGTCTAAATCAAAGATTTATCATAAGGTAAGTAGGGCTAACAAACTCTGATCTACTATTCACAAATAAGACTTTGAGAATTAAATATGAACCCAACTAAACTGTGAAATCCATTCCCTTAGTGTATTTCTTCAGCCCTGCTATTGTGTGGATAGCACACTGGCAGGCTGGGGATTCTTTCC
This sequence comes from Myotis nattereri, assembly GCF_964212035.1. NCBI lineage: Eukaryota > Metazoa > Chordata > Mammalia > Chiroptera > Vespertilionidae > Myotis > Myotis nattereri. The sequence goes on from NC_138077.1 coordinate 47,776,090, forward strand.
CAGCAACAATTGTGTCTTCATTTAGGCATGCCTTATGTTCCATTTTGCTCTATATCATCCTTAAATTAAGAACATTTTGACCTTAAATTAAGATCATTATGGGTCTTGGACATGATCTTGGCTTGTCTTCCTCAATTATTATCCTTTAGAGTTTAGGGGTTAAGTGATTTGCCCAAATTCAGACAACAAAATAGTAGCAGAACAAGGTCTGGAATTCAAGTCTCTTGACTCCCAGTTCAGTGCTATTTCTTCCAGAGTACATAACCTTCTATTAGATCTCCATAACAGTGGTTCTCAGCCTTCGCTGCACATTAGAATCACCTGGGAATCTTTTTAAAATCCTGATTTCTGGGCCTCATCCTCCAGAAATTCTATTTCTTTGTTATGGGGTGGGGCCACAACATTAGTAACAAAGAAACAGAATTTCCGGAGGATGAGGCCCTGAAATCAGGATTTTAAAAAGATTCCCAGGTGACTCTAATGTGCAGCCAAGGTTGAGAACCACTGGCATAGGACTTTACAGTTAAGAGTTTCCCCAGTTTCTGATCCACCTGGGAGGTGGGGAGGTGTGGAGGCAGATAGCCATAGCCTAATCCCAAGAACCTGCAAATACGCTATATTACACAGCGCAGGGGAATTAAGATTGTTGATGGAATTAACACTGCTAATCATCTGGTCTTAAAATAGGTAGATTATATTGGATTATCCAAGTGAACCCAATGTAATCACAAGAGTCCTTCAAAGTGGAAGTGGGAAGTAGAAATCAAGTCAGAGTGGTGTGATGTGAGGAAAGACAACAGATTTTGATGATGGAAGGGGATCGTGAGCCAAGGAAGGCTGGCAGACCCTAGAAGCCTGAAGAGGTTTGACCTACAGAACTGTAAAATAACATGTTTGTATAGGTGTAGGCTGTAAATTTGTGGTAACTTGTTATAGCAGCATTAGGAAACTAATTCACTAGGTAAATAATTTTTATCTCCAAATTGTAGCTATGGAAACTAAAACTATTTTTGTCGTGATTTGTTTGTTTGTTTAAAGTAGTCCATGATATTAACCCCTTATCAAATGTATCATTGGTAAATATGTTCTCCCATGCAGTGGGCTTCCTTTTCATTTTGTTGATGGCTTCTTTTGCTGTGAAGAAGCTTTTTACTTCGATGTAGTCCCATTTGTTTATTTTCTCCTTTGTTTCCCTTGCCCTAGGAGATGTATCAGCAAAATAATGCTATGAGAGATGTCTGAAATTTTGCTGCCTATGTTTTCTTCTAGCATTTTTATGATTTCAGGACTTACATTTAAGTCTTTATAGAGACTAAAGTTTACTCTTGAGTTTTGAGTTTATTCTTGTGTATGGTGTAAGTTGATGATCTAGTTTCTTTCTTTCTTTCTTTCTTTCTTTCTTTCTTTCTTTCTTTCTTTCTTTCTTTCTTTCTTTTTTTTTTTTTCATGTACCTGTCCAGTTTGTCCAGCACCATTTATTGAAGGGACTGTCTTGACTCCATTGTATACTCTTGCCTCCTTTGTTAAGTATTAATTGAGCATAATGGCTTGGGTCAATTTCTAGGTCCTCTGTTCTGTTCCATTGATCTATATGTCTGTTCTTATGCCAGTACCACGCTGTTTTGAGCACAGTGACTTTGTAGTATAACTTGATTTCTGGTATTGTGATCCCTCTAACTTTGTTATTCTTTCTCAAGATTGCTGCAGCTATTTGGGGTCTTTTTTGGTTCCATATAAATTTTAGAGTATTTGTTCTAAATTTGTGAAATATGCCATTGGTTAGTTTAATAAGGATTGCATTGAATCTATAGATGACTTTGGGTAGTATGGATGTTTTTTGTGTGTGGATATTTTAATGATGTTAATTCTACCAATCCATGAACACGGTTCCATTAATACAGTATATTCTTCCACTTGCTTATATCTTCTTCTATTTCTTTTTTCAATGTCTTATAGTTTTCTGAATACAGGTCTTTTACCTCTTTGGTTAAGTTTATTCCTAAGTCCCTAATTTTTTTGTTGCAATGGTAAATGGTATTTTTTTTTTTTTTACTCTCTGAGAATTCATCATTCGTGTATAAAAATGCCATTAATTTCTGGGTGTTAATTTTGTATCCTGCTATGTTGGCAAATTCATTTATTAAATCTAGTAGATTTTTGGTGGAGCTCATGCAACTTAACTAAACAATCCAATTAAAAGTGGGGGAAGGACCTAAATAGAACTTCTCCAAAGTAGACAGGCAGATGGTGAAGAGACAGATGGCCAAGACATATATGAAAAAATTCTCAAAATCACTAATCGTAAGAAAGATGCAAATTAAAATGACAATGAGGTATCACCTCACACCTGTCAGAATGACAATCATTATCAAGTGCTGGCAAGAATGTGGAGAAAAGGGAACCCTGGTACACTGCTAGTAGGAATAAAGACTGGTGCAACTACTGTGGAAAACAGTATGAAGTTTCCTCAAAAAATTATATATGGAACTGTCATTTGACCCAGTGCTCCCATTGCTAGGAATATATCCTAAGAAACTCGTAGCAACAATCAGAAAGAATATATGCATCCCTATATTCATAGAAGTGCAATTTACAAAAGCTAAGATCTGGAAGCAGCCCAAGTGCCATCAGTAGATGAGTGGATAAAACTGGTATGTACATTTACGTCATGGAATATTATGAAGCTGTAAAAAAACAAACAAACAAAAAGGATCTCTTACCCTTTGAAACAGCATGGAGGGACCTGGAGAGCATTATGCTAAGAGAAATAAACCAGTCAGAGAAAGACAAGTATTACATGATCTCACTCATAAGTGGAATCTAAAGGACAAAACAAACTGATGAATAAAATAGATCCAGAGACATAAAAGCATGGACCAGACTGATGAATCTCAGAGGGAAGGCTAGGGTGGGTAGGTGGATGGGAAGAGATTAATCAAAGAATTTATATGCATATATGCATAAGCCATGGACACAGACAATAGTGTGGTGAAGGCCTAGGGTGGAGGGCAGGTACGTGCTAGAAGGGGTCAGTGTGGGGGGGTTGGGAGGGGACATCTGTAATACTTTCAAAAATAAAGATAAATTTTAAAAAATAAAGTAGTCCATGAACATATTTATTTATTTATTTGATGCTGAGTTGGGAAGGTACAAACTATCAGGAAATCCAAAGTAGAAACACAATGAATAGACATAACACAAAGAGGTACAAGGAAGGATAGAAAGACCCAGGCATGCTGGCTGGAGACTGTAATTGCAAAGCACCCATCTTGGAGGTAGGAAATTGGAAGGGTGATTTTTGTTAGTAGCTTCAGTTAAAGTTTCTCACAATGCTTTACATGGAGGTATATTTGACTCTTAGTTGGTAACTGAAAGTGTAAGGCCCAAATTCAAATTCAGGAAAACAGTAATATACTTGTTCACTTCTGATGCCAGGAATTTAGAGAGATGTGACTTCAACACCCTAAGACTGTGATTTGATAAGTCTAGGTGAAGCTTTGGAATTGCATTGTAAACAAAAGCAAACAACTTTTATTCATGTATTTCCGGGACCACTCTTGGAAAAACAGCTCCAGTCCTTCTGGTGCTATAAGGTCCCCAGTTATTTTTAGGCTTACAAAGATATTGGTGTCTCCCTTTGAGAAAGTGGCCATGAGCAGTGGAAGGGATGCAAAATCAGCGTTTTTGTTCAGCACCTTAGATGATTTGTTTGTTCGCAAACCCAAATTTGAGACCTGCTACCTACAGTGAGCAAATTTGGACCTAATGTCCCAATAGAAGCTCATAAAACAGTATCCGGTGGTATGAACAACAAATACATGCCTTCCCAAAGACAGACTTCATGTACTCGCTTTACTTAAAAGCCAAATGGATTCTGAGATTAAAGTGGCAATTTTCAATCTGTTTCAAGTTAAGAGAGCCAAGTTTCTGATTAGCTGTTTTGCAGCTCAAATTTGTCCTGACAGGGTTTCTATCTTCTTTAAAGAACTCAGCAAAGAATAGTCCTCAAGCAACAAGTGATGGATGGATGAAACACTATAATTATGATCAAAGTCTAAAGACTCTGGTCTATATAATTATGCACTTCCCAACCTCTGAAAGTCACTTTGTTCCATTTAAAATAGGGTGAGAAGTGGACAGGGGGTGACGTGTATTTATTGGTTAGTCAAGGTTTTGGAAATGACAGTTATTAACATTTCCGTTTTACCTTAAGCCATAATATTTGTGAATAATTTAGATGAAGAGAATTAATTGTCTATTTTCATTCTTATTGTTTGCCTTTCATTCTCCATTTATACCTACTCTTTTTATTATGAATTAGACTCTTAGGAGTTCAAAATAAAAGCATTAAGTTTAAGAAAAATGTAAGGGCTCAAAACCTCCTTACCACTTTCAAATTTTCAGTACTTTTTTCTTTTGTTTCAAACGAGCAAACTTAATTTGCCAACTTTAACAGCCACCACCCATTCTTACTTTCAAAATGGAGGGCAAAACCAGAATCATAATTATGTTAAGACTGAGGAAGCATTTTAAGGCAGAAAGTACAACATTGGAAGCTGTTGTGATAATTTCATCAGCCATTTAAAGTAGATTTTTAATGTAACTTTTATTAGAGATTTGATGTTAATTGAAGTAAATAACATATGATACACACCTATGACAGGGGCAAGCTGCAATAGAGACCTTTGCTTTTAACATTCAGTATTCTATGCCTGAAATTGTTGATTGCATTTAATTTATTCACCTGTGATATTCTGACATTTCTTCAAGGTGGTCAGTTTTTAGAGCTTCTTTAAAAATACCAAGCTTTATATATCTTATTGAAAATATGAATTAATGACTTATCTTCAGCTTAGTACTGGTGTAGATGTAGGCCCTCTTAGATTTTATGTTTTCACTGATTTGTTTTCATACAGATTTCCATGTGAAATCATGTCTTCTCACTGAGCCAAAGCCTTCAGTGTTGCCCTATGAATCCACTACTGGCCTTTCTATCTGGCATTTGAGGTCTGACCTTATCATCCTACATAAAATCGACATACAGCTTTACCTTTACATCGTTGACTCCTTCAAAGCTGTAAAATGGAAATCTCAGTTTTCCTCTACTTTTCTTCTCTTCCTTTTAGTTTTTATCTCCTTCACTGCAGCTCTGTATTTCTTTGCTTCTTGAAAAGACACCATACACCTGAAAAAGCTAAAAATATCACAGAGCATTTTCCTTAACCAGCCCATGCTTTGCTCTGCCAAAGTAAAATTGGTACATTTTGTCAGCAAAAGTGAAAAAATGTGACAGCAACATCCCAAAAATAAAAGCATAAAACTGACAAAATATATGACTTTTGGATTTTACAGAAAAAAATTGTTTTTAAGTATTAGTTTTTCTGAGTTGCTAAGCACATTTTAGAAGAAATTTTTAAATTAGCTACTATTTAAGTAAATTTTAAAAATGTTTCAGGCAACAAGGAAGAATAAAAAAAAGAAAAATGATAATGCCTGAAATAGTCCAACCTCATTGTAAAATACAAAACTATTCAATAGGTGCAGTAAACATTTACTAAATGCTAGATGTTGGATATATGGTCAATTTTAAAACTCTAAGTCTATAAGTATTTGTTTCTACTGTAGAAAATCTGGTTCTATAATAATCTGAATTACATAAAAGATAAAAGAAGATCTTTGAAGGTAAATACATAAATGTCAGAGCATTTTAGGTATCTCAGGTGAAACATGTAGGAAAGAATAATTGTGACTTGATATTAATAATATAAAAAAACTATTTATTAAACAAATAACATATTCTTAACAATCATGGAAAACAGCAAAGAAAAATCTAGTTAAAATCATTGTTTTCCATGGCATCTTCTAGGCCAATAATTCTTTATACATAGAAATTATAATTACAAAATAATTTCAGTGTTTTATTTATCATATAAATTACATAAGAAATTTCCATCTGTCATGTATTTTTTACATTTATTATATAAGTAACTGCATAATGATCTCATATCAATGTAACTCAATACATTTATCCTTTTCTGTATTGAATATTTAGGTTGGTTGTAATTTTTGTTATAAATTAAGAATTACATATAGTCATCTTTGTTTTTTGAATTATTTCATTGGGATTTTTCCAGGGAACAAATATTAAAAGAAAGTAAAATAATATCTGTTCAAGTCATCAAAACTGCAATGCATTTATCTGCGTTATGTCATAAAATACAATTTTTTAGCTAAGTAATATCCCAGTTTGCAGATAAGAAAAATGATACTCAGAGAGATAATCAATTAAATCAGGGTGACTTAACCAGTAAGTGAAAGGATCTTATTGTATTTTCACTCTCATCCGAGTTAGAATTTGAACCCAAAACTATCTTATCTAAAGATTTTGCTTCTTTTCCTCTATAGTATGCTTCCCCTTCAGAAGTGAGAGTGTGGCACAAAAAAAAAAAAAAAAAAAAAAAGTATATGAACTTTTTACAGTTTCCGGAAAACATGACTATTTATTTAAATAAATAAATAAATAAATAAATAGTCATGTTTTCCAGAAACTGTAAAAAGTTCATATACTTTTTATTTGGTGCCACACTCTCACTTCTTAAGGGGAAGCATACTATAGAGGAAAAGAAGCAAATTTTATTAATTTTTTACAGAGAGGAAGGGAGAGAGAGAGCTAGAAACATCAATGTGAGAAAAACATCGATCAGCTGCCTCCTGCACACCTCCTGGGGATGTGTCCGCAACCAAGGTACATGCCCTTGACCAGAATTGAACCTGGGACCTTTCATTCCGCAGGCCGATGCCCCACTGAGCCAAACCGATTACGGCAACATGACTATTTAAAAGGGAGTGCAGTATATTTTTCCAGACTTCCAGCTTTTGATATTATTATTTTTCAGTTTTGCTAATTTAATAGATGTAAAATGACATGTGGTTTTAATTAGCACTTTTATATTAACTACAATTATAATTATAGAAACTACAATTACTAATTTTAAAAAATCTCAACTTTTGATCCTGCATTTTTAGAAAGTGAGGATGAGACATAAACAAGCTAAATATCTACTATTTATGGAATTCTTTCTATGTGCCAGAAACTATTCTAAGCACTTGACATATTTAATTTTAATCTTTAATCTTCAAACCACTTTAGGAGGTATTTGCTGGTATTACTTTTTGCTAACCAAGAGATAGCAGTACAGTGCTTAAGAAAACTGAATTGGGGGCCAGTGTTCCTTGGCAATTCTCTCTCTGTCAATTGTTAGATCTGCTAACTTCATCTCTCTGTGTCTGTTTTCTCATGTAAAAATGAGTATAACAGTAGTACCCAACTGACTGGGTTGTCTTAACTGAAAGCTGTTCTTTCTCTGAAAAAAAAACAATATTTCCTGTTGTTCTCAATAGAAGCAGAGTCTTTTACACATACCCCTTTTCATTCAGAGAACCAAGAAAAGAAACTAACATATTTCTTGCACAACATTTGTGTTTTCAGATCATTGTTTACCTACTTTCAGTCAACAATCTCATGTCTTCTGAAATCTCTTCCTTCAAATGGATTTACTGACAATGCACTGACCTACAGGAGATTTTCCTCTTTACTTCTGCCAATTAATTGAAAATTCCATTATGCCTTCAATAGCCTTCCTACAATGTAGTCTCACAATTCCTAGACTTTCTCAACTCAAGGAGCTCCAATTTCCACCCCATTCCATCTACCAACCCATACAACTAGGTACTACACTTCATTACCAGAGCTTATCCCTGTCCTAAATCATACTATCTTTACTTCCCTTTCTGGTCACAATCCATTATTGGTCCCTCATCTCTCTCACAGCCCAGCCTGCACTAAGTCTGTTCCCTCTGCTCACCCTAACAATGTCCCCTGTGGAAATTCAATCCCTTCTTCAAAGGTTGTCTTTATTTCTATTTATTTGATAATGTCTTTTATGCATGTTTATTTATAAGTTTCTTTTTACCTACTACCAGCCGTGGGCAAACTACGGCCCGCGGGCCAGATCCGGCCCATTTGAAATGAATAAAACTATTGAAAAAAAAGGACCATACCCTTTTATGTAATGATGTTTACTTTGAATTTATATTAGTTCACACAAACACTCCATCCATGCTTTTGTTCCGGCCCTATGGTCCAGTTTAAGAACCCATTGTGGCCCTCAAGTCAAAAAGTTTGCCCACCCCTGTTAACTAGACCCTCACTACTCAAAGTAAAGTGCATAGAATAATACAGAATCTGGGGATCCACATCAGTCCCCCTAAATGAGAATTTGTATTTTAACAAGAACTCAAGGGGCCTTATGAAGACATTAAATTTGAAAGCATTGTTCTAACCTAGTAGTACTCCAGATGCGGTTCTGAGAACACAGCAATAGAAACACAAAATTGCAAGGCCCATATAAACCCTACTGAATCAGAAGTCCCGGACTGTGGCCCAGCACACAGTTTTATAGTAACACATTCTTAGGGGGTTCTGATGCACACTGAAATTTGAGGTCCTGCCTATTCAACTGTCAAAGGGGAGGGGCTGCCTTATTTATTTTGATATTCCCTGTAAGTAGCACATATTTTTCAATCCCCACTTTCTCACTATGCTATATTGTCTATATAACATACTGAGGGTCCAGTGCATGAATCCATGCACCTTGAAAGGAACTGTGTTCTTCAAGACTGCGGTAGGCACAGGGACAGGTCTCAGCCTATTCTCCACGCCCTCATCCAGCCCCTCCCACTGCAGCCCCCAGTCCCCTGTCTGCTGGCAGCCCCGCTCCTGCCACCTCTGCATGGGTCCCGCTCGCACCCGCTGATTGCACAGAGTGATTGGGGACAGTTCCAGCAGCGGGTGCGAGCTGGCAGTGGGTGCAAGCAGCGGATCCAGCGTTGGCAGCGGGTGCAAGTGAGGCCATTGCCGGCAGTGGGTGTGAGAGGCAGCTGCCAGCCCCGATTGCCCCTCAGGAGCAGGGGGAGGTGGAGAAACCCTGAGGGGCGATTGAAGCCGGCAGCAGGTGCAAGAGCCAAGTGGGACCATGGTGCGTGGAAGCAAAGAATTTTCAGTAACCACTAGAGGCTCGCTCTGATGACAGTGACTGGCACCCCGCCTTGTTCTGGTGCCCCCGCTCACCTGCTCCACCATCCCACCACAGCCGACGACCGCCATGTTCCACGCTCTGCCACCTGCTGCTGAAGCCCACCATATTCTGTGTGCACCTCCTGGTGGTCAGCACACACCATACTGGTAGCAACTGGTTGTCGGTTGTTTGGTTGTTCAGATGTTCGGTCTATTTGCATGTTAGGGTTTTATATATATAGATACCACCTATGAAAATTCTATTTCATTTAATTATTTATTGTTTATTTTTTCTTATCTCTCTCCACACTGGAAAGTAAGCAACATGAAGGCATTTTTTTCCTTGACTTATTCCAAACAGGTAGAACAGAGCTTGTCACATGTAGGTGCTCTATAAATAACTATTGACTGAATGAATTATGAAAAAAGTTAATAAAAGTCCTTAGTCACTTATGCTGCTTTTCCTGATGACCAAGACACAATTTCTTTAAAAAGAGTGAAACATTTTTGAGAAATGTATGTGAAGTATTTGTTGTTTGTTTGTTTTTAAGAAGGAAAATGAGGCTTAAAAGCATTGAGTAACTGAAAGTAACAGAGCTAGTCATTTGGAGAATCAGGACTAATAGCATTTCACATTCAGAATTCAGTGTTCTCACTAAATTTCTCATCTATCCTGTTTATAAGCCTGCACATCTTGTTTGTTCAAATCCCTCATCATTGTTCAAGTGAAACAATGTAAAATCTTATAAAATCTTTTCACATATAGTGTTTGAGCCACAGATATATTATTATTTGCATTTTAGAGATAAAGAACCCAAAGGCAGAGAGCTAGTGACCTGCTGAAAGTCAGTCACGGTGATGCTTAATTGAGGACAAAAGAAGGATTCAACTCCTGGGATCTAATCAAATAAGCCTTTTGTTATTATATGCTATTTCTCTCTTGCAACTATTCATTTTTAAAGTATATTGAGTGCCATCTATGACCTATGGTTTCTGCATAAAAATGAGGCAAAATAAGTTCTATCTAGAGAAAATGACAGGTTTGGAAGGAATGCTACATCAAATGGGATGGTCATCTTATAAAATCTCTTAGGTGAGATGACTTTTGAGTAGAGATCTGAAAAGAAGAAGAAAGGAATTTGGGCAAGAAAGATAGTTTCAGGCAGGTAATGCAAGGAGATCAGAGAGGCTGGGACAGAATGAGTAAGAACAGGAAAATAGGAGATAAGATCAATTGTTAAGGAGTAGAACTCTAAAGAATTTTTTTTTTCTTTTCTCTCATAATGATTTTATTTTTTTCTTATATTTTAAAGAATCACTTTGGCTGTGTGCTATGTGAGGAACACACTGCAGAGACCAAGTCCAGAGGCTACTGTTCTATTTGAGGGCTGAGGGTGCTTTGTACGAGGTGGAAAAGAGGAGTAGTGTCAAGGACATGTTTCGAAAGACGATCAGTAGAAGTGTTGATGCTTATAAAGATGGACCTTATTTCAGGCTTATGTCATCTTTCAAAGGGCATCTTTTCCCCACAGCATGGCATTACTTGAGTAGCAATAACCCTTGAAAAGTTAGAAGCCTAATGTGTCAGCACATGACCAATTTCTTGGTTAACCAAACACTCAGAGGTCAATACATGAAAATATGAAAGCCAATGTATTAACTCTTACAATGAGAAATACAACTATCTCGAATAAGCTTTTGTTGGCTGATAAGCATTTTTTTCCCCCTGTAGACATATTGTTGGGGGATACCAATAAGATTCAGCATGTTATGCTAGGTAAACATGGAATAGTGGAAAAATGGGAGGTAGATGGATAACTTGATAGCTTGATACATTCATCTCCTTATAGTTAGCTCCATAAAGATATACCCATATGCCCACTGAAACACCATATGGAGAGTCATCTTCTTGGGCCAGAATATTCATGTGCTGAGACATAGCTAAAAACCTAGGTGTCAGAAGGTACCTCTCCATTATTCTGATCAGTGAACAACAAATTCTCCCCACTCTAGACTAGTACATTCTTCTTTCAGACGTGTTAATATATTTGATTTGTTTCACTCTGGTTTTGGCAGAAATAATTTCATTTCTTGGGTGTTCTTGCCAAAAAGATCCACTATATTTTTGTTTTATTTAGACGACAATCAGTTTTATTTCTCAGTTTCTGAATTGTCTGAATTATATGACACTGCTATAAACTATCTAATTTTCCTAACATTGCGCCAAATAGAGTTAGCTACTAAATTTAGACCTATTGAATCAACTCAGGTACAGTTTTCTTTTTAAATCATGGTGCCTGCTGGACATTTTTGTTGTAGTTGTCATTTTTATCATAATAACTCAACCTAATTTTCCAGATGTCCCAGTTCAATCTACCTAAAATAGACCTTTTTAGATGTATGGCAGGCAAGCTTTCAGGAGCTATAATTGTTAAGCAAAAATTCCTTAAGTGTTTAATTTTCTTAAAGCTTTTGCCCTAAAGTATGTTTAATTTATAATAAGGTGCTTGTCTAGTTTTCTATAACCTTTATATTTTTAAGGGATTAAACCTAAACGTATTCTTAGTCTTTGTTATTTTAGCACCAAAAGAGTATGTTGGGAAGAAGGATCTCAAGCCTTTCATGTGATCCTTTGTGCTTGGGGGGAGAAATGGTTGAATTTTAGCCCACCCTCCACTAAGACTGAAGAGATTAAAGACTCAAATAATCATTAAGTTCTCTTTTTATGTGTGTTTATATTATTTATAGTAAATGCTATATACCTAATCTCCCATTTATTTGTGAGACAACTTTGTGCTTATTAACTAAAGCTGGAAAAGCATAAGATTGATTTGCCAGCAAGATGTCTTAAACACAAAACCAGTTGAAGCATCTCACTAAACATATAAAATAAATATTTAATTAAGTAAAAGAATGATAACGCCAAGTTTTTAATTAAAAAATTAACCATTTCAAATAAACAAATGACAGACATAATTCATGACAACATAAAAATATAGATAATTAAACTGAAATATATATGGAAGAAAAGTTACTATTTAGGAAGTTTACTAAGGGGTATAAAGTGCACACAGTTTTGGTGTATATACAGGATGTCGCCAAAAAATGTATACACACTTTAACAGCTAATTCTGTTACATTTTGAAAAAAATGAAATGTATCATAATAAACACTGCCTTTATAATTATTCCAAATGTATACATATTTTGGGGAGTACTCTATATTTTTATTTTTGTATAAACTAACTTTAGGAAGTATTTTTCAGCTGAATATTTTTAGGAAAAGAATATTGTTATCAATGTTTTTCTTTTTCTTGCAAAATACTGAAGTTCTCAGATATGCCAATGGTGTGATGGCTTTTTACAAATATATCTTTAAAAAAACTTAAAGAAATAATAAAATAAAGAAGTTGAAATTCTAGAAATTATGAAGTCCTTTTATGCTTGTGTTAATGACCTCATTATTTAGAAATATTTTATAGACAAAAATAGCTAATACTCAAATTTCAACATAAAATTTCCTGCCTCTGATCTTTCATGCCCTGTCCTCCTATTTTCCATTGTCACATGCCCTCAATATAATTTGTGATCACCTTGATGAGCTGGATGTTATCTTAATTGAGTTACTGGAGAGAAGCCAAATTTTAGCATTTGCATTCCACTGAGAACACCTGAGTGGGAAGATCATGGGCCAGCTCTTGAACAATACACTCAGCAATGAATTCTGTAGTGATGTCAAGCCTTATCATTTAGGAAGCAATGGCATACCTGAACTATTCATGGACTCACAGAATTTGTGGGAGGGAAAGAAACATTAGTGATTTTTTTAAAGCTACTTTTCATTTATGGGAACACAAATAATAGGAATTGAGACATCTGCTTCTATAAAATCTTTAAAAATATGTTAGAGAGACTTTTGGTTTAACTCTAATATATAAAGTGCTCAGGTGTTTGTAACTCTCTTACAACAATGAAAAGCTGAAAAAAACTGAAACATCAAACACTTCTTTTATATTTCTCAGAAAAATAAGCACTAATCAGTAAACGAAGGAAAGGAAAGAGAAGCTGGAACATTTATATTCATCAGAGACAAGGCAGACTTCCAAAAAAAAAAGTCTAGGTCATTATATAATAACCAGAAGCCCGATGCAGAAAAATTTGTGCAATGGTGGGGGCGGGGGGGGCGGGATTCCCTCAGCCCCACTTGATCCCTCTCACAGTCTGGGACCCCTCATGAGATAATGCCCTGCTGGCTTAGGCCTGCTCCCGGGTGGCAGAGGGCATGCCCAATCTCTAGGTGCAGCCCCTGGTCAGGCTCAGAGCATGGCTGATTGGGGAGTTGGGGCACCGCCCCCTGTCATGCACAGAGCAGGGCAGATCTGAAGGTTGCGATGCCACCCCTAGTCACGCTCAGGGTAGGGCCCATTGGGGGGTTGGGGCGCCGCCCCCTGTCACACTCAAGGCAGGGTCAATGGGGAGGTTGTGGCGCCACCCCCAGTCACGCAGAGAGCAGTGCTGATCAGGGGGATGGGGAGCTCCCCCCTATCAGGCAGAGAGCAGGGCCGATCAGGGCATTGGGGCGCCTTCCCCTGTCACGAACAGAGCAGGGCCAATAGGGAGGTTGTGGCCCCTCCCCCTGTCACACACAGAGCCTCAGGGCAATCAGGGGGTTTGGGCGCTGCCCCCTGTCAGGCTGCTCCAGGGGCCAGGAGGCCTTGCGGTTCCACTTGACACTAGGGCAGTGAGGCCTCCCTGCTTCGCTGATCCTGGTGCTGGGAGGCTTTGCAGCTCTGCTTGACACAGGGACAGTGAGGCCTCACTGCTCCACTGATCCCAGTGCTGGGAGGCCTCGTGGCTCCGCTGATCCCGGGGCATGAGGCCTCGCAGCTCTGCTGATCCAGGTGCTGGGAGGCATATTACCCTTTTACTATATAGGATAGAGGCCTGGTGCACGGGTGGGGGCCGGCTGGTTTGCCCTGAAGGGTGTCCTGGATCAGGGTGGGGGTCCCGCTTGGGTGCCTGGCCAGCCTGGATGGGGTGATGATGGCTGTTTGCAGCTGGTCACACCCCCTTCACGGTGGGAGTCCCCACTGGAGTGCCTGGCCAGTCTGGGTGAGGGGCTGAGGGCAGTTTCCAGGATGGTGGGTGATTGAAGCTCCCAACCTCTTCTTTTTTTCTTTTTTCTTTTTCTTATTCTGGGATTTATTTACCTTCTATGGCTGTCACTGGAACTGAGAGCTGGCTCCAGCTCTGAGACCTCAGCTGCTGAAAGCAGGTATCTGGTTTGTTTGGGTTCTATAATTGAAACACTCTTGCAACTCCAGCTTGGCCGGCTGGCTGAAAGCATGGGCTTTGTTTAGCTTCTATAATTGCAACATAGTTTCTTAGAGTGCAAGCTCAGAGCCCAGCTGCGGTAGGTGGGGAACCTTGGCTTCCTCCTTCACTGGAGCAAGCAAGCCTCCTGTTCGCTTCAGCTGCCTGGCTGCTGGGTACCATCTTGGTTGGCAGTTAATTTGCATACCATCCTGATTTGCCAATGGGAAGCATGTCGGAGGTATGGTTAATTACCATGTTTGTCTATTATTAGATAGGATAATGGGATTGACTTTCTAAGAAGAAATAATAGTACTAAATGTGTATGCACCTAGCAATAGATCCTCAAAATACATGGGACAAAACTAATATAATTAAAAGGAGAAATAGATACCCTGTTATAGTTATACTAGAGGCCTGGAGCATGAATTCATGCACAGGTGGGGTCCCTCGGCCTGGCAGGGGATCGAGGCCAATCGGGGTCTGGCTGGCTAGGGGAAGGGACCTCAGGAGGTTGGCTGGCTGGAGGGAGGGGCCACAGGAGGTTGGCCAGATTGGGGCTGATCAGGGGTACGGCTAGCTGCAAGAGGTTGGCCAGCAGCAGGAGTGTACTGACTACCAGGGGGCAGCTCCTGCATTGAGCATCTGCCCCCTGGTGGTCAGTGTATGTCATAGCAACTGATCTACTGGCCATTCGGTCGCTTAGGCTTTTATATATAGACTAGAGGCCTGGTGCACAAAAATTTGTGCACTCAGAGGGGGTCCCTCAGCCAAGCCTGTGCCCTCTTGCAGTCTGGGACCCATCGGGGGATGTCCACCTGCTGGTTTAGGCCTTCTTCCCAGGGGATCTGGCCTAAACTGGCAATCAGACATCCCTCTGACAGCCTAGGAGCCCTAAAGGGATGTCCACTTGCCAGCGGGGACCAGGCCTAAGTGCAGTCTGACATCCTTAGCACTGCTGAGGAGGCAGGAGAGCTCCCTGTGGGGGCGCACTGACCACCAGGGGGGCAGCTCCTGCATTGAGCGTCTGCCCCCTGGTAGTCAGTGTGTGTCATAGTGACCAGTCATTCCCAGTTGTTCTGCAGTTAGGGTTAATTTGTATATTACCCTTTTATTATATGCCTGTGCATGGGTGGGGCTGGCTGGTTTTCCCTGAAGGGTGTCCTGGATCAGGGTGGGTGTTGCTGGGTGCCTGGCCAGCCTAGGTGAGGGACTGAGGGCCATTTTCAGACTGGCCACACTCCCTTCAGGGTGGGGGTCCCTGCTGGGGTGCCTGGCCAGTCTGGGTGAGGGGCTTATGGCTGTTTGCAGGCTGGCCACAGCCCCCAGCCACCCAAGCTCCCTGTAGAGACTGGCTGGAAGCAGGTATCTGGGATTTATTTATCTTCTATAATTGAAACTTTGTTGCCTTTAGCAGAGGCCACAGCCGGCCAGGGCAGGTGGGAAGCTTGGCTTCCTCCATTGCTGGGGCAACCAAGCCTCCTATTTGCTCCAACTCGGTGGCCTCCGGCCGCCATCTTGGTTGGGTTAATTTGCATATAGTCACTCTTATTGGCTGGTGGGCGTGGCTTGAGGCGTAGCGAAGGTATGGTCAATTTGCATGTTTCTCTTTTATTAGATTAGACTAGTGACCCAGCGCGCAAAATCACGTGAAATCCAGGCCCGTGGGAAATCACGCGAGGCCTGGGAACCCAGACCCCGCCGCTCCACGAGACTCCCACGAGTCCCATCTCACTGTGAGACCCCAAGTCAAGTCCATGCCCACCCTTGCATGCCTCACCTCGCACACAGCCCACCTACTCCTGTGCACATTGACGCACATGCAGCCCCACCCACCTAGGCGTGCCTCACCACACACACAACCTCCTGGTGACTGTTCTTTGGTCGTTACAGTTTTAGAGCCACAGGGTTTTTATAATATAGACTAGAGGCCTGGTGCACAAAAATTTGTGCACTCAGGGGGGAGAGGGGGGTCCCTCAGCCAGGCCTGTGCCCTCTCGCAGTCTGGGACCCCTTGGGAGATAATGACCTGCTGGCTTAGGCCTACTCCCGGGTGGCAGAGGGCAGGCCCAATCCCTAGGTGCAGCCCCAGGTTGGGCTCAGAGCAGGGCTGATTGGGGAGTTGGGGAGCCGCCCCCTGTCATGCACAGAGCAGGGCGGATAAGGAGGTTGCGATGCCACCCCTAGTCAGGCTCAGGGTAGGGCTGATTGGGGGCTTGGGGCACCGCCCCCTGTCATACTCAAGGCAGGGTCGATGGGGAGGTTGCGGCGCGACCCCCTGTCACACACAGAGCAGGGCCAATCAGGGGGTTGGGGCTCCGTACCCTGTCATGCACAGAGCAGGGTTGATCAGGGGGTTGGGGAGCTCCCTCCTGTCACTCACAGAGTAGGGCTGATAGGGGAGTTGGGGCACCGCCCCCTGTCACACACAGAGCAGGGCAGATCAAGGGGTTGGGGCACCGCACCCTGTCACATTCAAGGCGGGGCCGATGGGGAGGTTATGGCTCTACCCTGTCACACACAGAGCAGGGCCCGTGGGGGGCAGTTGGGGTGTCACCCTCTATCATCCACAGAGCAGGGCTGACCAGGGGGTTGGGGTTCCGCCACTGTCACACTCAGGGCAGGGCCGATGGGGAGGATATGGCTCTACCTTGTCAAACACAGAGCAGGGCCCATGGGCGGGGGTGGTTGGGGCACCGCACCCTGTTACACACAGAGCAGGGCGAATCAGGAGGTTGGGGCACCACAGTCTGTCACACACAGAGCCGCAGGGCAATCAGGAGGTTGGGGAGCTCCCCCATCTCAGGCACAGAGCAAGGCTGATCAGGGGGTTGGGGCGCCTTCCCCTGTCACAAACAGAGCAGGGCCGATAGGGAGGTTGTGGCCCCGCCCCCTGTCACACACAGAGCCACAGGGCAATCAGGGGGTTTGGGCGCTGCCCCCTGTCACGCTAATCCCGGTGCCGGGAGGCCTCGCGGCTCCGCTGATCCTGGTGCTGGGAGGCCTCGCGGCTCTGCTGATCCCGGTGCTGGGAGGCATATTACCCTTTTATTATATAATATAGAGGCCTGGTGCATGGGTGGGGGCCGGCTGGTTTGCCCCGAAGGGTGTCCTGGATCAGGGTGGGGGTCCCCACTGGGGTGCCTGGCCAGCCTGGATGAGGGGATGATGGCTGTTTGTAGCTGGTCACACATCCTTCACGGTGGGGGTCCCCACTGGGGTGCCTGGCCAGTCTGGGTGAGGGGCTGAGGGCTGTTTTCAGGCTGGTGGGTGACTGAAGCTCCAAACCACTCCTTTTTTTCTTTTTCTTTTTTATTCTGGGCAAGCTTTAGCCCTGAGGCTCCAGCTCTTAAGCCTCTGCTGCTGAAAGTAGGTTTCTGGCCTTTGTTTACCTTCTGTATTTGAAACAATGTTGCAATCCTGCTGGCTGAAGCCCGGCGACAAAAGAAGGTTTCTGGGGTTTTGTTTAGCTTCTATATTTGTAACATAGTTGCTTAGAGTTGCAGCTCAGAGACCAGCAGAGGCAGGCAGGGATCTTTGGAGTCCTCCATCACTGAAGCAAGCAAGCCTCATGTTAGCTTCCAGCTGCCTGGCTGCCAGCTGCCATCTTGGCTGGCAGTTAATTTGCATATCGCCCTCATTAGCCAATGGGAAGGGTAGCAGTCCTACGCTAATTACCATGTTTCCCTTTTATTAGATAGGATATTCCAGTTCCAACACTTTAAGCAACCAAGATTTTGTTCAAGGTGATTGGATAAATAAGCTTCAGTATATCCATATAATGGAATGTGATCCAGCCAAAAACAAGGAATTATAAAAGCACATAAAATACAAATTGATTAATCTTAAATTCATATTACTATGTAAAAGAAGTCTATCAAAAGGCTAGATACTATATAATTACATTGTAAGACATTCTGGGAAAGGCAAAATTACAGCAACAGAAAAATATCTGGCTCCAGGAATTTGGAGTAAGGAGGCAATTATTGAATAAGTGAACTATAGGGTATTCTTGAGCACAATAAAAGCTTTTCTCAATGATAGTGGTGAATCCATAATATTATGCATTTGCTAAAAGCCATGGAACTTAGAGCACCAACAATGAAATTTAAAGGTATGCACATTGAAAAAAATAATTTAAATGACAAGGTGTTTTCCAATGAAATGCAGATGTGACAAAAAAATCTCACTATATAAAAATGTATGAAACTCCTCACTGAAGTAGATGAGAACAGGTGCTGACCTAAGGACCTTTGGAAGCAAATGAAGTCTGAAAGGTGAAAAGCAAGACACTGAACCTAGAAATTGTACTATAGATGATAAAGTTTCCTCCGAAGATAAAATTTAACAATTCTGAAACCACTATATATGTGTATTGAAATTAAATAATTAAGTTAATTAATGGTGGATGATAGAACCAGACTTCCCAACATGGAAATGGGAGGTTATGGCTAAACAGTGCGAGGAAACTAGAATGAACCTGATAAGAGCTGGAGACATCAGTACAAATTCGATCCCAGAGCAGGAAAGTTCCCCACAGGCAGCACCCAGCAGGGCCTGCCCCAGGTCTCTGAAGTGATCCAGTGATCCATGAGCAGGAAAGCACAGCCTGCAGGCAGCACCCCACCCTGGCCACAGCTCAAGGGAGAGGAAAACATGCGGTGGAGGCCAGGAGCCTGAGAGATCAACACAGAGGGGCACCTGCTCCAAGCCTCCATGGTGTGGCTGGTGGCAGGCGCCCAGCAGACACACACACACACTCACACACACACACACACACACACACACACAGGACGCCTGCTCCAAGCCTCTGCTGCCAGACTGTGGCCATCAGTAGGACATCCACTGAGGGCTCCCGAACTGTAAGTAGGGCAGGCTGGGCTGAGGGAACCCCACCCCCCAGTGCACAAATTTCGTGCACTGGGCCTCTAGTCTATATATATAAAATGCCAGGGTCCACAATGTCCAAAATGACCAAATGGACGACCAAACACCAGATGTCAGTCCTGCAGTCAGTGCTGGGTTACCATGGTGACCCAGCACTGACTGCTGTGCTGTGGGTGCCACGGCTACCCAGCACTGACTGCGAAGTGGGCTGCAGATCAGGCCCAGAGAGAGAAGCAAGGTCTGATCTGCAGCCTCTGTGGCAGCTGTTGATCAGACCTTGCCTCTCTTTCTCTCCGGGCCTCGCCAGCAGCCACAGGGGCTGCTGATCAGCCCCGCCTCTCTTATTAGGCCTGGAGATAGGCTGACTGGCATAGAAACTGACCAATCAGAACCTAATCTGGGTGAACTTTGAAGGCAGAACCTAAAGTGGGAGATGAGGAGGGGTTTTAAGGGCAATAGCTGTTTGGTGTAAGGTGTAAGAAAGCGGTTCAAATTTGTAATGACCGGTTTGGCAGTATAGTGCATATGGCTGGCTATCAGTCCAGCTATAGGGATTATGTATTTTTTTCTGCCAAGAGCATCTCCTCCTGCTTAAAAAGGCCCCTCACCCCATTTAAGCATTCCTACCCTATATAATCTATCCATACTAATAAAAGGGTAATTTGCTAAATATACCAGGTCGATGGGCCATCTTTTGGATGTCCGACCTCCTTCTCAACAAAGCCATGGTGATGGGGGCCAAGGCAGAGGCAGTTAGGGGTGATCAGGCTGGCAAGGAGGGAAGATGGGGGCAAGATCAGGCCAGCAGAAGAGGGCCGTTGGGAGCGGATTCAGGCCGACAGGGGAGGGCAGTTGAGGGTGAGATCAGGCCCACAGGGGAGGGCAGTTGGGGGCGAGATCAGGCCAGCAGGGGAGGGCGGTTGAGGGCGAGGTCAGGCCAGCAGGAGAAGGCAGTTAGGGGCGACCCAGCAGGCAGGTAGGTGAACACTTAGGAGCCAGATCCCAGATTGCGAGAAGGATGTCTGATCCCTATGGGATCGGGCCTAAACCAGCAGTCGGACATTCCCCAAGGGGTCCCCGATTGGAGAGGGTGCAGGCTGGGCTGTGGGAACCAGCCCCCCATGGACAAATTTTGTGCACTGGGCCACTAGTATTATAAATAAGTGATTGAGTAAATAAAAAGTTTTATTCTGTACCCCCTTTCTAAAATTAAAGTCATTGAACAAAAGGAAAATATTTTTAAAACATATATTACTTCCTATCTGCCTTTTCAGATAGGAAGTTTATTTGTTTTGTTATGTTTTTGTTTTGCAGGGAGAGTGGTTTGTTACTTCAGATTCTTAAACATGTAAAGAGAATGTTAGTGAAGATGAGGAAACCTAATTGGAATCCAAATTTGACCACTAAGAGATTTTCTTGGACCCATATTTTTTCTGTGTAAAATGAGTACTCTGTGGCTTATATAAGGCCCTGAAATTATTTGTAACATCCACTTTTGCAAAATGGGTATTTTGATAGGGTACAAGTTAATGATCTTGGCCAAGTTTTGAAAAGCATCTATTACTTATAAAATGGTTAAGATCCTCTTGCCCTGCTGATTTTTGTAGTTTGGATAGTCATTCTGTGGAGACCTTCACTAATGTTTACAAATATCAGTAAAATACACAAATGGTTTTTAAAGCACTATTTGAGTTCTATAGAAGAGAGATCATAGTTAAAATATAGGATAGAATCTGAAAGGACTTCAAAATTGGCAAAAAACATGAAGTCCATGTAATTTCATCAGTGGAGGAAACTGAGACTCACAGGAATAAATTTACAGAAAGACCAAACTGTCTCAACTTATATCTTTTGTACTATTCCTCACTGTCCACAAGGATGAGCTGCTATAGATCTAAAAGACTGTCAGTGTCAGTTCTAAGCAAGAAAAACTAAAATATCTAATTCATAAGTTGAATGTCTCATTCATTCTTTCCTTTTCATTCTTTAATTCACTTATGCATTTAACAAACAATAGGTCTCTAATATGTGCCAAGCACAATGTTAGAAGCTAATTGTACCACTTATTAAATGCATACTAAATGATTTAGCTCATTTAATTCTCAAAATATTTTAAAGACCTAACAACATGGAGACTAGGAGAGACTACATTACTTGTCCAAGCCTATACATAGAGTGAGCCATGTATTTGGCCTTTAAACTTAGGTCTGACTGTTCCCCAAAACTATATTCTTTTACATTCTTTATCTACTCTCCATAAGATCTTCCTTTAAAGAACTTGGAGTTTGGGGGAGAGGGTAATAGAAAAGTAAAACAATAATAAACATGCCAACAGCAACAATAAAATACCCAGCAATATTAGTCAACATAAATTCAACAAATCATTTACTAAGGATCTATTTCATTACTCACATCATTTTGTTTTTTATAAATGGGAAACATAAAGGTTAGAAGAGTTATACTCAAAGTTTTTTTAAACAAACATAATGACAAACTTTAAAGCCAGAGTAGACCATCAAGATGATCTGATCTTGATTTTCTATTACCTGAGAAAAATAATGCCCTGTGATACATTATGCCTTGACCAGCATCACATAGGAACCAGAGCTAGGTTGAGGAGCTAGGTTAAGGAACATTGACTCAGAATTCAAGACCTCTGGTCCTGTAGTTTATTCAAGTTACTATATTTTAAGCTTTCTCTTGATCAAATATCAGCAAAATGGTATAATAAGACTTTATAATTTACTAGAGGATCGGTTCATGAAATTTGTGCACAGAGAGGGGGTCCTTCAGCCCAGCCTGCACCCTCTTGCAATCCAGGACCCCTCAGGGGATGTCCAACTGCGAGTTTAGGCTCGATCCCCTGTGGGATCGGGCTTAAACTGGCAGTTGGACAGCCCTCTCGCAATCCAGGACCACTGGCTCCTAACCGCTCACCTGCCTGCCTGTATGATTGTCCCTAACCACTTGCCTGCCTGCCTGATCGCTCCTAACTACTCACTTGCCTGCCTGATTGCCCCTAATTGTCTCTGCCTTGGCCCCCATCATGGCTTCATCTGGAAGGTCATCCAGAAAGATGTCTGGAAGGTCATTTGGCTGCCCGGTCAAATTAGCATATTACACTTTTATTATTATAGATACTGTTTTTTTTCTATTTTAGTTTATAAAATATTTTAGTGATCTCAGGCTATTGCTCAATTTTCTGCCTTGGTTATTAAATATAATAAAGTTACACTTACTTTTATAATGAATGCAATAGTAACATTTCTTTTTGCAAGATGTTTAATAAAATCTTTAACTTTTTATGTGTGCACGTGGTATAAGGCTATAATTTTATTAAAGGCAGATGGGAAATGGCTGGTGGAGAAACAGTGGTGTGCTGCACTGCAGCTAGTTCATAACTGCTAAGAGCAGCAAGTTATTAAATTTTAAAAAATATTGTTTCAATTGTTCAACAAAACCAATATTAAAAATAAAGTTTAAAAACTGAAAACTAAATACATAACATTACAGATGAAGAAAACAATAATCACATTTATCAACTTAATTGTTTTACTGCTGCTTCTGCTCTTTAGGTTTATACTAATTGCATTTGTCAGGTGAAACTATTCCTTATAAGAGAGTGCTGCTACTCATCTCTTCTCAATTCTGCATTCAATGGCACTATTTTTATAGCTTAAACTTGGTCATGGTTATAGTAGTTACACAATGGGAATTGACATATGCTACAACTCAGGGATTTTCCCCCCTTAAGAAATCCAGTTCTTAAACATGTATTAACATATCGTTGGGAAATAAGAATTTCACAAAAAAATTGATCCCTTCCAGCCATACAATTAAGGCTTGTTTGATATTATAATCTTGTATTTATGATAAAATGTTTTTGCATAAGATCACACCCCAGTCTGGTACGTTCTATATAAAAATCTCAAATAGATTTGAGTCTAAGCAACTTTGGCATGATGTAGATGTGATACCTGCATCCATTATATCTTGCTTGAAACTACCAGTATAAGGGGACATGTCTGAGGGCAGAAGCCAACATGCTTAGGATGACAGAGAAGGAAGAAGAGAATTTCAGTCCTTAATCATGTAACTGAACCACTGAAAATAATTTTTGAATCATACTTTATACATCATGTTATGTAAAAAATACAGTATTTTAAAGCCAACTTTAATTGGGATGTCTATTATTTGCAACAGAAAGTAACCTAACTAATATATATATATATATATATATACCAATTACCCTTTTATAGGTAAAAGTCAGCTAATTTCTACAGCCAAGACAGGAAAGTTCACTTAAGGTCTTATTAGCACTTCTATTTTAAAAGCTTGTCTTTTTTATTTTAAGTACAACTTTGACTTAATTATAGCCTCCAGTATATGAAAGTGTTATTTGAACCTAAGTTCTTTATGTGAAACATAACCAGAGAGAAACTTTTTAAAAAGTATGAAACTGCAAATATATATTCCTATAATTGTGCCTACGAATGAAGAATATCTGATATCTAACGGAAAATAAGTATATTTTCTTTAACAAAGCAAATGACATGAGAATTCTGTTATTTAAATATTTACTAGACCATTCTTACTTTTGGAGACTGTTTATTGTCATAACATACATATCAACTATATTATAAGTAAGCATATATCCAATTATAAACTAATGAGTAGCATTTAATTTAACATCATTCTTCCAATTCCTTGGACATTCTAATAGTTATAGAAATAACACATGATCTGGTTTTATACCATTATATTATGACTTTTTAAAAGAGAAACTCCATTTTAGTTAATAAGGAAGAAGTAAACACTCTACATTAACTCAAAAATGCCTAAAAAGTGTCACACAAAAATAATAACAACTAGTACCAAGAATGATTACCAATTTGTGGTGGGGTAATGATTTCTTCTATGCAACAGAGAGACAGAATAGTAAATAGATTTCTATGGTAAGAATAATGTTGCATATTCTAACAAAAACAATAAAATTGGAAGTGTTTAAAGGCAACCTGTAGTTCGAATTCCAATATTCTAGTGAAAGGAAAGAGAAAAATGTGATAATGAATATTAATAAGTGATTTAGAACAGGTAAACAGAGTAAAATAATAGGTAATGCAATATTTTTTTTTATCCTTTGCTTTATTTTATCTTTTGAGATATCAGGGAAGGCAGGTAAAGAAATTCTTTGTAGCTTATGAGAAAAATAGATTTATGCATTATCCTAAATTTAAGCTTATTTTATATGGACGGTTCTCTAGTTTCATAATCTGAGTATAATCCTATAATTATCTCAATATCTATTAAAAGGTAAATGTCTTTATGGATTTACTCAGTCATAAGTATTGGCAAAAAATGGATTTGGTATTTTAAAGTGACGATAGTAAAATTTACGTTTGTGACCATATACAAACACATGTGGACAAAACATATGAGAAAACTTTTTGAAGTATTGTACAACAAATAATGCAAGTTTGCAATACTTGAAAGAAAGAAAACTCATGAAGCGTGTTCCATGATTGTCCAGGCTCCCTGCCTGGGAACCATTTCCTAAACAGTGACAGAGGAAGCCGAGACCTAAGCAGATCACTGAGGTCCCACAGAAGTCAGAGTGCAGAGCAGAACTGAGAGTTGCTGCAGCAGCTGGAATCTGTAGTAAAGAAGGCACCCTGGAGGAGTAAATTTTGCTGAGTGGAGTTTTAAAAAATTGCACAGGTGCTTCTCTCAAGTCCTTGGCTAAGTGCTGAGCTTCCCGAGCACAAGATGAGAGAGACTATTGTGAGACTTAGAAGCAAGAAAGTGCTCCACAAAAGAGAGCAGGACAGAGAGCCTGCAGGCTGTGTACTTTTGGAAAACATTGATGCCCTAAAACTAGACAGAGTGGAGAGATGTTGTTATTATCCTGAGTATTCAGCTGAGATATCAGAAAGACCATGCCTTCAGAAGATGTCATGATGTCCTAGAACAGACATCAGCACACTTTTTATGCAAAGGGCCAGAGAATAAATGTTTAAGGTCTCTGTTCCACGTGGTCTCTGTTATAACAACTCAACTCTGCTTCTGTGGTATGAAAGCACCATATAAATCAATAGGTGCAACTGTGCTCCAATAAAACGAATTACAAAATAACCTAATGTTGGTCAGGTTGACCCACAGGCCATAGTTTGTTGACTCCTGTCCTAGAGTGAAGTCTACTCTATACTATTTTTAAAGCCTAAAATTAAGCATTGATAATATCCACAGAAGATGCAGAGTTTATAGGTTAAGTCTAACCAAGTTAGAAGAACTTGAGAAATACTTTAGGCACTATGCAATGTATTCCTAACAAAGTATCAAACTATGCTAATATAAGTTCAAGATAAATATTCAGTAATTGAGCAGCTTGAACCCCACAATGTTCAGAGAAAAATAAGAAAATCCATATATCTAAATTATATCACCCCTAATTACCAGTATAAAATCACCTTATAGAATTAGAAGACAAAAAAAAAAAAGAAAAGTATCAACAGACTTTGAGATTGCCCTAAGGTTTTTGTATTTTTTTTTAAATATATTTTATTGATTTTTTACAGAGAGGAAGGGAGAGAGATAGAGAGTTAGAAACATCGATGAGAGAGAAACATCGATCAGCTGCCTCCTGTACATCTCCCACTGGGGATGCACCCGCAACCCAGGTACATGCCCTTGACCGGAATCTAACCTGGGACCTTTCAGTCCACAGACCGACGCTCTATCCACTGAGCCAAACCGGTTTCGGCAATTGCCCTAAGGTTTGATTTCACAAACAAACAAACAAAAATTTAGGGAGCTATAATGAGTGATATCGAGGGATAAAAGAAAATATAGACTTAATGATAGACATGTGAGTGAATCTAAGCAGAAAAATAAAAAAAAATATATAAAAGGAAACAAAATAAAAAATCTAAAATTAAAATACGTAATAATTGAAATTTTTAAAATCCACCATATGAGCTTTACAGAAGACTGGAGATGGGAGAAGAAAGTATCAATAGACTTGAAGCAAATAAATAGAGATTATCCAATATGAAAAAAAAAAAAAAGATTGAAGAGAAACTAGCAGTATGTCAATGGCATATGGGATGATATCAAAGGATATTATAAATATTTGATTAAAATTCCTGAAGAAAAAGAAACTGAGAATGGATGAGAAAAGTATTTAAATAAGTAACGGCTAAAATGTCCCCAAATTTTAAGAAAAATGTACGTATGAATCCTTAAAAAAAACTCAAAAAGTGCCAAGCAGAAAAATACAAAGAAAACCACACTTAAATACATTTAGAAAAGCCCAAAATAAAGAGAAATCATAAAAGACACCAGAGAAAGTGGAAGAACTTTATTCAGGGAACAATATAAAATATAACTGAATTTGAATTAGAAAAATGGGAGCCATAAGACAATAAAATGGCAACTTTTTTTTTTTATAGCAAAGGTGGAAATTTTATTGAAGAACAGGTACAGACTCCCACATGGAAAGGGGAAAGAATCTCACAGCACAGATTCCCACATGGGGAAGGGAAAAGAGTCCCACAGAACAGACTCCCACATGGGGAGGGTAAAGAGTCCCCTAAAATGGCAACTTTTAAACAGCAACAGAAAAAACAAAATTAACTAAAAATGAAACAAAACAAAAATATATCCTGCTAAACCAGAATTCTATACTAAGTGAAAATATTTTGAAAAACAATGGTGATATAAAGGCATTTTCAGAAGAAAAAAATGTGGAGAATTTGTTGTTAGCAAGCCTATACTAACAACAAAAATGTTAATGGAAATTCTTCAAGCTAAAAAGAAATTATACAAGATAGGAATGCAAATATAGATGAAATAATTAAGAGCACCAGACATGATAAATAATTGGGATAAAATCAACATAGTATATAGGAAAATTTATAGTTTTAAGTATCTACATTTTTTAATAAATGTTTAAAGTAAATAATATGTTTCTACATTAAATGATAGAAAGTGTAGAGCAAATTGAAGCCTTAAAAAAAGGAAAGAGAAAATTAAGATGCAAGCAAAAATCAACATTAGCAACATTAAACAAGCCAACACATTTTTATATAATTAATAAAACATTCAATCTCTAGTATGACTAATCAAGAAAAAAAGAAAAAATATCAAAAAAGCCAATATCAGGAGTAAAAGAAGGGATATTACAAGAGATCCTAAAGACAGCGAAACAATAATATGGGAAAGTTATGAACACCTTTATGCCAATAATTTCAATAACTTAGATGAAATGACATATTTTTAGAAAAATGTAAAAGACTATAATTGACTCACAGAGAAATATAAAGTTTTAAAGAGCTTAAATTTATTAAATAAATTGAACTTGTGTTATCAAAGACAGTCCCATGGAGAAAACTCTAGACCCAGATAGTTTCATTGATGAATCTAACAATAAATTAAGCAAGAAGTAATAATGATCTTATATAAATTTTTTCAGAATATAGAGGATAAATAAACTATCCCTAAAGCATTGCATGAAAAAGCATATTCCTGATGCCAAATTATGGTAAAAACATTACCAAAAAAGATACATTATATCTCATGAACATGAAGGCAACATCCTAATAAAAAATACTAACATATCAAATCTAGCAGCACATAAACTAACATTTAATGACTAAGTTGTTTTACCCCAGAAATTCAAGGTTTATTAAAAATTTGAAAATCAATCAATTTCATTTACCATATTATCAAATTAAAAGGGAAATATCATTATCATCTGAGCAGCTGCAGAAAACGTGTTTGACAGAATTAAACATTCTTTTGTGATAAGTCTAGGGAGGAAGAGATTCCCTCAGTATAACAAAAGGCGTCTACAAAAAAACCTTCAACTAACACCCTACTTAAATAAACATTATATTGTTTCCTCTTAAGAGGGGAAAAAGAAAAGTGTGGTCTTGCCAATTATATTCAACATTATTCTTGAGGTTCTAGTCAGGAAAATAAATCAAAATAAATTAATCAATGAAATAAATCGTAATGATTGGAAACATAAAAAGTAAACCAAAGAAATTCCTAAGGAATTTATAAAAACAGCCCATTAGAATAAACAAGTTTAGCAAGGTCACATAGTATAAACTTTTCTAAAATCCATTTTCTTTCAGTATATACTTAATAAATAATTAAAAATGAATAATATTACACTAGTATAAAAATAAAATCACAAAATTCTTAGGAGTAAATTTAACAAAATAAACAAGTATATTCAAACACTGATGAGAGAAATTTACGTGTTTTAGTGTCTAACATTCTGGGGTAAAAACAAAAACAAACCCACAATTCCATCATCTAATGCTCTTCTGCAGTTTACTTAGCTTAAACTGTTTCATTACTAGAATCCATTTGCAGATGTGTTGTTAATAGAAGTAGAAAGCCGAAACCGGTTTGGCTCAGTGGATAGAGCGTCGGCCTGCGGACTGAAAGGTCCCAGGTTCGATTCCGGTCAAGGGCATGTACCTGGGTTGCGGGCATATCCCCAGGAGGAGATGTGCAGGAGGCAGCTGATCGATATTTCTCTCTCATCGATGTTTCTAACTCTCTATCTCTCTCCCTTCCTCTCTGTAAAAAATCAATAAAATATATTTAAAAAAAATAGAAGTAGAAATATAATATATAAAGTAATTGGCATAGAGCCGGTACGTGACAGCTCAGCAAATGGAAGTAATTTTGTTATCGTAATTATGAGTAATAAGATACAGAAATGCTTGTGCTAATATTTAAGTAACAAAGAAATCACAGGCAAGGCTTTGAAGAAAGCCAACAAAATATAATTGATGTCATGAATAAAGATTAATTTTTATAATGGTTAGAAAACCAGCCTTCTTTAGTCTTGTATTTACCAATAAATTCTGAAGATAAGAAGTGGAAAACATTGTATGGATACTAAAATACACCAGTGTGCCTATTTATTGTATCCCAGATCTCTACAAAAGTGGCAAATGATCCCAGAGTATGTTAAAGTGAAAGATTCTTTTTCGAAGAAAAGGAATTAGCATGATCCAGGTCTTCTAACCAGGGCCCACTGGCTCCTGGACCATCCACCTAAATTTGCGTAACTCTAAAAATCATACTTGCCATTATTGTTTGGAATGAGGATCTCAAGTGTCTTAATTAAGGTTCCCTGAAAAGCATAGTCTGGGACAAGGACTTGATTGTTGGTAGTTTACTTGGGTGATGATTCCAGGGAGGAAGTACATAGGAAAAAAGTTAGGGAAGCAGTGAGAGTCAATATAAAGTGATTTATTAAGGTTACTGCTGTGGGCACTGGGGGCTTGTTTTCACCAGGATCTCCTGAGGGACATACAGAATGTGTCCAAGAATCTTCTGCTAACAGATTGAAGACTAGAGCATGAAGTCCTCTAACACTCTTTGCTTATCTAGGCTGAGCAGATTCTTGTAGCATCATAGAAAGCCTTGAAGCAGAATGTAGGTAGACACACAGAGCTTCAGATGAGTCTCCATAATGTGTGGTGGATCAGAACTGGCATGTAACTGCTCTGTATAGATGTGACTGAAATCAGAGATGAGCTGAGGTGATAATGACCTCAAATTAAAGAACCTATCTGTCGAACAAATTTGAAAACACAGGTTAGGTTTTGTTTACTAATTCTGCAAATAGTATAGTCTTGAAAGATTTTCATCAAGAACAATTATTAAATTAAAATATTAAATGTCATTCTATTTGAGAAAATTGCTATGCCTGTAAGTCATTTTTAAAAAGTTGATAAAATATAAGTAACTCAAAAGAAATTTAGAAATCAGAAATATATTATAATCTCATATCCTTCTAAAGCCCAGATTGCCAGTGCTATATGGCCCAAAGACTGCAAATGACCAATGCATATATAGAAAATGCTCAACTTTGCCAGAGACTAAAAAGAAGGCAAATTAAGAATTTGAGATGCCATTTTCTGCAGAATAAATTGGCACTTTTATTTTATTTTTTAAAATTTAATACCAAGTGTAGCGGTTTCTAGAAAGTGGGTACCTTCTTATACTGCTGGTTTAAAATTGTTACACAATCCTGGATGAAAACAGGACAGACAATATTTTGCAAAAGCCTTTTGGACCTTTACCATTTGACCTGGTAGTTTCATTTCTGGGAATTTAGCCTAAGGGGGGGAAACATATGTAGACTGTGTACAAAATGGTTTGTTGAAGTAATATTTCTAATAGCAAATAACAACCCAAAGAAAGTCAAAAATCAATTGTCTCTATGGCTTTCAACAAATTGAGTTTGTCTCGGAAGCCTTTCACCTTGGTACTGCTCTGAAAATTCCTACTCACAAGTAACACAGGCATCACCCCTACCTGTGATTTTACAGTCCTCTCTTCATATTTCTAGTGTTCCCCTGACTCCACTGCACCCAAACTATCCTTTCACTTTCTACACTAGACTGAGATTCTTAGAGAAGATGAATCTGGATCTCCAGAGCCACAGTTATGGAATGACCCAAAGACTACTTATTATAAATAGAACTGATTAGTACTTCAATAGAGCAAGCTAGGCACTTTCCACATATTTCATTTAATGTTCACAAAAATCTTATGACTTAGATGCTTTAATCAGTTCATTGTAAAAGTGAAAAAACGTTGGATTAGCAGTGAAGCTGAGATACAAGCCTAGGGTTATTTTATTCTAAGGCTCAAACTTTTAATGCTTATAAAAACCTAAAAAGAACAAAATAATATCTAATTCATATTGGATAGCTGTGTGCCAAACATTGTACTAAGTGCTTTATATGTATCTACTCATTTAAGCTTAACAACCACTCCATGAAATAGATACCATTATTACCTCCATTGTATTCATGAGAAAATAGAACAATTATGAAAGTTGCCCAATGCGTTAATGGCTAGTCAGTAGCAGAGCCAGAACAAAGCCACATTTACTACCTTCTGCTGTCTTGGGAAGCTCCTACCATCTGTGCAATGCTTTGATAATTCATAACACATGCTAAACTTATTTGGTTCACTTAGAGAAAATCTTCCTTTGGAAACTCAGTTGATGAAATACAAGATGCCAGAACAGCAGACAGAGTAGGATACAGGAGAAATGCCATTTCTAACACATGAAGGGCTATATTTTTTTCTCAGCATCCAGTGAACCAGTTCCATCCCCTATCATATGTAGCATATTGAATATCTTATCATATAGTTGGACAACTTCTGTTCCCAAACACTACCCAGAGGATGACTTCATCCTCTGTTGCTTCATTGGGAACATGCTCTCCTCTTTATACTTGAACATGAAGTCATCACAGTAGCCTGCCAGTCGTACCCCTGCTCACTGCTTCTGAATTTCTAGAATCTCTGTCTTGCATGACCAGGAATAATAACTCAGCACCTGCTCTCAAAGTGTTAAAGCGCCCGATGTTCTCACCAGAAGGAAATCTGTAGAATTCAGACATGTCACCCAGGATCAGTAAGGTTGTATATTCGAAATTTTGGAGACTAACAAGATTTGATTTCACTCTAGACATTTGCAGTTTCAATAGCAGGAAAGCAGTTGATGAAATATCATTAGGACTATAAATATACAGTGTGAGTGGGTGAAAGAGAACTCATAGTGTGATGTGGTGTTCCTCTATAATTGTGACAATACCTCATGACTACAGGGCAACAATTTTCAACCTTTTTCATCTCATGGTACACATAAACTAATTATTAAAATTCTTCAGTATACCAAAAATATATTTTTTTGCATATCAGACCCAAAAAATCCCCACAATAAAAACAGGTATAATTTTGATTGATTTACAAAAAATAATATAATTACCTACCCTTTTTGCTCCAAAATGACTTTTCAAAAAATCAGGTGCCTATACTTGTATATGAGGATTGGTACCAAGATTTAACCAATCAGATGCAGCCTTATTATGTGACATGACTAATAAGGTGCAACTCTATTATATGACCTATATATTTAAAGTTTAAAACAGGCATTTACACCTAACAGCTATTTTGTATTGGCTGTTATCATTTTTTTTATTTGACAATCTAAGGGGAAAGAGGCCAGAGCCCCAGCTAAATGGTCAGGTATTGCATGTTTCAAAAATTCTTGGAGGCCCTAACCAGTTTGGCTCAGTTGATAGAGCGTCAGTTTGTGGACTGAAAGATCCCAGGTTCGATTCCTGTCAAGGGCATTTACCTTGGTTGTGGGCACGTCCCCAGTAGGAGGTGTGCAGGAGGCAGCTGATCGATGTTTCTCTCTCATCAATGTTTCTGGCTCTCTATCCCTCTCCCTTCCTCTCTGTAAAAAATCAATAAAAAAAATCAATAAAATATATTTAAAAAAATTCTTGCAGCACACCAGTTGAAAGTCACTGTTATAGGGCCATCTTGTCCAAAATAAATGCTTTCCTTTTATTTTTAATTCTTCCATTCAGTAACTCAACATTTATTTGACACCTATAGTGTGCCAGGTATTTTGATAGGTGCCAGGAATACACAGCTGAGCAAGATATGTTCTTTGTCTTCAAAAAGCTAACATCCTATAAGGAAGAGAGATAGTTAATCAAACAATTGTCATCCTATCTAATAAAAGAGAAACATGGTAATTGGCGTACGACCACTACCCTTCCCATTGGGTAATCAGGGTGATATGCAAATTAACTGCCAGCCAAGATGGCAGCCGGCAGCCAGGCAGCTTGAAACTAACATGAGGCTTGCTTGCTTCAGTGACGGAGGACTCCAACGTTCCCCGCCTGCCACTGCAGGCCTCTGAGCTGGCAGTTTGAAACATAGTTACAAAAATAGAAGCTAAGCAAAACCCCAGAAACCAGCTTTCAGCTAGCTGGGATCTCAGACCTGGAGTTGATACAGAGTTTCGATTGTAGAACCTAAACAAACCAGATACCTGCTTTCAGGAGCGGAGGCCTAAGAGCTGGAGCCTCAGAGCTAAAGCTGGCTCAGAATAAAAAAGAAAAAAAAGAAAAAAAGGAGCAGTTGGGAGCTTCAGTCCCAGCCTGAAAACAGCCCTCAGCCCCTCACTCAGACTGGCCAGGCACCCCAGTGGGGACCCCCACCCTGATCAGGGACACCCTTCAGGGCAAACCAGCTGGCCCCCACCCATGCACCAGGCCTCTATCCTATATAGTAAAAGGGTAATATGCCTCCCAGCACCGGGATCAGCGGAGTCGCGAGGTCTCCCGGCACCGGGATCAGCATGACAGGGGGCAGCGCCCAAACCCCCTGATTGCCCTGTGGCTCTGTGTGTGACAGGGGGCGGGGCCACAACCTCCCTATCTGCCCTGCTCTGTTCGTGACAGGGGAAGGCACCCCAACCCCCTGATAGGCCCTGCTCTGTGCCTGATAGGGGGGAGCTCCCCAACCTCCTGATCGTCCTGCGGCTCAGTGTGTGACAGGGTGCGGCACCCCAATCCCCCCCACCCCACGGGCCCTGCTCTGTGTGTGATGGGGTACAGCCATAACCTCCCCATCGGCCCTGCCCTGAGTGTGACAGTGGCGGCGCCCCAACCCCCTGATCGGCCCTGCTCTGTGGGTGATAGAGGGCGGCGCCCAACCCCCTGATCCGCCCTGCTCTATTCATGACAGGGGGGAGCTCCCCAATCCCCTGATGGGCCCTGCTCTGTGCGTGACAGTGGGGAGCTCCCCAAACACCTGATGGGCCCTGCTTCTGTGCGTGACAGGGGGTGGCGCCGCAACCTCCCCATCAGCCCTGCCTTGAGTGTGACAGGGGGCGGTGCCCCAAGCCCCCATTCGGCCCTTCCCTGAGCATGGCTGAGGATGGCATTGCAACCTCCCAATCCGCCCTTCTCTGTGCATGACAGGGGGCGGCGCCCCAATTCCCCAATCGGCCTTGCTCTGAGCCCTACCAGGGGTTGCACCTAGGGATTAGGCCTTCCCTCTGCCACCCGCGAGCAGGCCTAAGCCAGCAGGTCATTATCTCCCGAGGGGTCCCAGACTGCTAGAGGGCACAGGCTGGGCTGAGGGACCCTTCCCCACCCCCCCCCCACCCCCGAGTGCACAAATTTTTGTGCACCGGGCCTCTAGTACACATTATAAATGCTGTGGTAAACAGTAAGACAGGAAAATTTGAATGTAATGCAGACAATATGACCAACTCCACTATAGGAAGTCAAAAATGGTGGGAAGGGAATTTCAGAAAGCAGGAACTACATGTAAGTAGGCACATAAGTATGAATAGGGCTGTGTTTTGTGAATTAGGGGTAATTTTGCATGTCTGAGGACGATGGCAAAATGTGAGAGTAGATTAGGTAAGAGGAAAATGTGTCTCCCTGTGGGTGATGATAAGGACTATAGACTTAATCTTCAGGATATTATACAACTATTTACTCTCAGGAAATGGGAGTTTAAAGAAATATGGATATAGACATAAAAATAGAAAAGTATTTGTTTATAATGATAACTGTGAGGAGGAGTGAGAGTGGGAAATGGGCATCCCTGATGTCTTGCTCTATAATCTGCTGTATTATTTGAATTTCTATGATGAGAATGTACTAATGTATTATACAGAGTATAATATTTGTTTAAAAAGAAGAAAAGAATAAAGACTATGAAGTATGACAGACCCAGGCACACTAGAAATGAAGACAGCCTAATAGAATGTTAAGAAAATGATAAGCAGTTCCTAAAAATATGAGATTACCTATACTAATAAAAGAGTAATATGTTAATTAGACCAGGAGACCTTCCGAACAAAGCCAGGGGCTGGGACAGCCTGCAAACCACCCCAAAATGGCCTTTAGTCCCTCGCCCAGGCCAGCCACGCCCCCCAACAGGAACCCTCACCTCAATGGGGCATGGCCAGCCTGCAAAAGGCCATCAGCCCCCTGACCAGGCCAGCCACATCCTCCAGCGGGGATCCCCACCCAAATGAGGGTGTGGCCAGCCTGAAAACAGCCCTCAGCACCTCATCCAAGCTGGCCACCCCCCCAGCGGGTACCCCCACCCCACTGGGGGTGAGGCTGGCCTGCAAGCCACCCCAGGCTCCTCACCCAGGCTGGCCCCACACCCCCCCAGAGGAGCTCCCATCCTGATTTGGGACCCCTTTCAGGGAAGATCAGCCAGCCCCCACCTGTGCACCAGCCTCTATACTAATAAAAGGGTAATATGCTAATTAGACCAGGAGACCTTCCGGACATCCTTCCAGACAAAGCCATGGTGGTGGGGCCGAGGCAGAGGTGGTTAAGTGAAATCAGGCTGGCCGGGGGGGGGTGGGAGGGGAAGTTGGGGGCAAGCAGGCCAGCAAGGGGGGCACAGTTGGGAGTGAGAAGGTCAGTGGAGGGGCAGTTGGGAGAGAGCAGGTCGGCAGGCAGAGTGGTTAAGGTCAATCAGGCAGGCAGGCAGGTGAGTGGTTAGGAGCCAGGGGTCCTGGATTGTGAGAGGGATGTCCGACTGCCGGTTTAGGCCTGAGCCTAAACCGGCAGTCAGACATCCCCTGAGGGGTCCCAGATTGGAGAGGGTGCAGGCCAGGCTAAGGGACACCCCCGCCTCCCCATGCACGAATTTCGTGCACCAGGCCACCAGTTTTAATATAACCAAAGATAGGGACCAGTGACTAGATTATCATAGCACAGAATGGACCCCCAGAAAGAGGAGGAGATTGCATGGGGGTGGCAAGAGTGAAGAAAAGGATGTGAAGAGGATTTTCAGGGGCTTGGATGAGTTAGAGTTTGTAAAAAGACCAAGAGCCAAATAGACTAGAGATATTGTCTCTTTTTCATTTCTCTTCCTGCTTTTGTCCCCTGCATGTGTTTCTTGCTTGGCCTCATTTTGTTTTGAATATTTCCAACAGTTTTTTGTTTGTTTGTTTGTTTGTTTTCTGTTTATTATATCCAGTATTGCCTTCTTTCCCCTCCTACTTTTATTTTTGTTATCCAGCTTCCTCTATTTTCTAAGACCCAGTCAGATGAAACTTTTCAGATCCCACCTGCCACTTTCAGGTCTCTCTCTGAATTCCTGTAGTGTTTATTTTGAACCTCTCTTGTAGGACATGGTCTTCTGTGTATTCCATAAATGTTATAACAACTTCCCTGGAGCCTATTTCCAGGACTGGTTCATAGTTTGTCTTCAGTAAGTATGTGTTCAATGAAAGAAAGAGGGAAGGATGGGAAAGAGGACAGAAGAAAAAAAATTTAAAAAGTCATCCTTTCTTAGTTGTTTTTTATATAAAATTGGAAATTTAGGAACAATATTTATTCAATGCATTTGTGTCTTTTCAGGGGTCTTAACCTTTAAAAGGTTAAGGGGTAAACCAGAGGTAATATATTTCTCCTTTCATGAAAAGCAACTTCCTGGAGACAATATGAACACACACACACACACACACACACACACACACACACACACACGCACCCTATGAGACTATCATACTAAAACATAAATGGGCAGGGAAGAGGAGAAAGGAGCAGTGAGAAGAGCACAGCTTTAGAAACCAGAGACTCCATAGTCTAGCCTTGATTTGCATCAAGTAAATCAGCAGCCTTGAATGTTGCACTTCACATTTCTGAGTCACAGTTTTCCCCCTAAAAATGAGGAGTTTGGTTGTAGAGTTTCTAAATTTTTTGGTAGAAAGACAGGGAAAGAGGGTGCAAAGCTGTGATTAGTGCAGTGATGGCGAACCTTTTGAACTCAGCGTGTCAGCATTTTGAAAAACCCTTACTTAACTCTGGTTCTCTGTCACATATAGAAATTTTTTGATATTTGCAACCATAGTAAAACAAAGACTTATATTTTTGATATTTATTTTATATATTTAAATGCCATTTAACAAAGAAAAATCAACCAAAAAAATGAGTTCGCGTGTCACCTTTGACACGCGTGTCATAGGTTCGCCATCATTGGACTAGTGCTTCCAGGAGAGGAAAGAAAGCCAGGTAAGAATGTGCTCTGAGTGTCCAGGCCCAGGTCCATCCCAGGCACTTATTTCTAAGTTTGTCTCCTGAATTCTTACTTGTTTCTTTTATGAGACAAAAAAAAAAAATATTTTAGAACCAATCTTTTCATTGTCTCCTCCTCCTCCAAGAGAATGAGTAATCTTAGCAAGAGAGGCTGGGAGCAGGACTCACTCAAGGGCAATGTGGAAATTCCATTCAAAGAAACTGAGACACGAGAAAGCAGAATGTCCTTGATTTTTTGG
Source organism: Myotis nattereri (assembly GCF_964212035.1). Classification (NCBI taxonomy): domain Eukaryota; kingdom Metazoa; phylum Chordata; class Mammalia; order Chiroptera; family Vespertilionidae; genus Myotis; species Myotis nattereri. The sequence goes on from NC_138077.1 coordinate 47,813,522, forward strand.
GAACATAGACCTTCACATTCTGGCTTTCAAAGAGTGAATTGCAGGTGGCCTTGACTGTGGCTCCTTCAGAAATAAAAATTCATGAACAGCTACAACTATATAGAATTTTAGAGCCTACCTAATTGAAAAAAAAAATAATTTAAAAAAACCTCAAAAGCTAAAAATAATTACAAAATTCACTATCTTTTTAGGTAAGGGAACACACTACCAGTAAAATAATTCACTGACAGGTTTACTGACGGAAAAGTCAGGGTTTTTAAGTGCTAAAAATAGGAGATTTGTGTTAATTGAGCTAATGAAAGACTGAAAATTCACTATCTGAATAAGGGAGAAGTAATCTATAGGTCTATCTACAGTTGGGAAAAATAAGTCTCATCATTCATTGGTCAGAAAAGAGTCTTCAGTTAGGTTTAATAGAGTGTGAAAAAGTAGGATCACTCCAAGTTCATGGTCCCTTATTGGCTCACTTGATTCCCCATAGTTGTGATGAAACAGAACTGTTCCAATATTTCCTAGGCTAGTGTTCATGCAAATGTGAAGCTTTCCATTTACACAATCTAACCCTTTCATTTTAGATATGGAAAAACCAAGACAAAAAATGAAAAAAACAAAAAACAAACAAACACTTGACTATTTTGAAGGACTTCATCTCTGTATCAGATATCAGTCTTTTACCCTTGATGCCAGCCTGTGGCATGACTTTGATGGCCTCTTCCAAGCTCTGCTCTTCCTTGACATCTAGACTTCTTTGTAAATTGGAAACCTAAACTGTGCCATTGTATAATTTCAAAGGAATTTGAAATTAGAAATGAAAATGAAGCGGGCTGCTACAAGAAATAGTGAGATTCACAATTATCTGAGTTGACCAATGAATATCAAGACAACCACACGGCAGGGCTACTATAAAGAAATATCAAGCTTCAAATTGGGGGTGGGTAGGGGTTACACTAAATGCCCTTTAAGGTGCCTTCAAATTCTAAAACTCTGTGATAGATTGTGTGCTTGTGTTGTCATTATTTCAGGAGCTTCTCCTCTACCATAGGTGTATTGAGAGCAGAAATGGTGTCTTATACACAATGCTCTGGGACCTAGTAGGTGTCCACAAAATGCCTGTTAACTGAGTAAACTTACAAAGTGTGAAGCAAATTGGAGATCTCTTTGGAAGGATATCTGTAAAGATTAGAGTGTGTTATTGCTTTTTATTTTATTTTCATTACAAAGAAACTTTCAGTTCACTGTGGTCTGAAAGGTTGCAACTTGCCTAATCTATTATACCTTTTTATTATAGGCAAAGTGAAGCAATGGCTATATCAAAAAGTTCAGAAATAAGATTCAATGACTGTTTTGTGTGTTTTTTTGTTGTTGTCTTTTTTTAGAAAGAATTGCGTGTTAGAGGATTGCATTTAAAGAAATATTTTGGGTTTTGAAAAAAATACATTGAAAATCTTGAATCTGTAAAATGCCTTAAAGGTAACCTCCCCTCACCCTCCACCAACTGTAGAAATGAATAACTTCAGACCTAGAAAGGGATATAATTAAACTCAAGTATCCAGATCTCCAGGTCTCAAAAATGTAGAAATGTTATCAGTGAATGTAACCACAGGGTGTGATTTTTTCTTAAGATAAGAAAGATTTATTCCAGTTCTTTTGTGCCTGGGGAAACCTCCTTAATTGCAGATAGACACTTGGGATGCTGTTTACACACACTCTGACACTAAAAGTATTGGCCATAACACCCCTCTATCCAAGAACAGCTGTTTAGTTTCCTCTAGTTCTGAAATTACTTCCTGATTCATCCTCTCCTAAAATGCAATTGAGTCCTTATCACTGTGCTCCATAGCAAGTGAAGATGTGGCTGCTGATAGGATTCAGTCCTCCAGGGGTTTATGGCCACAAAGCTTGGTAAGGGAGCTGGTCAAAACACTGTGATCCACTGCTACCGCATTCCTACTCACCTGTCACACCTAGCCAGGAGCAAGTAGATGCCTTGCCTATGTAATTGGTAGCTTGAGAGGTCATGGCAGGATTTCTGTTTAGAGCGGGTGATTTCAGCTCTATGTGCTTATTAGGAAGATAAAGCTGTTTCCTGCCCCACATTACTCTTCCCTAAATTAAGAATCTCAAAACATTAGAGATAAAAGATATATTACATGTCATCTTGTATTAATTTCTCACTCTACAATTTCAGAAACAAAGCCCCAGAGAGAGGAAGTAACCTCCCTGAGTCACACATCTCCAAAGGCAAATGGAGTTTCCTGAGTCCTGGAATACTTTCCACCAGACTCTGCTGTATCTGTCAGCAGCAGAATGACAGACTAGCCAACATAAAAATCTATCAGTTATAGTAGTCTTCAATTGTAGGCCTTACCTTATAAGGGTTGCCATTGACTAGGGCAGACAGAGTCAACCTGGGAATTTTGCCAGATCTAGTTTTGGGTAACTGATAAACACTGCATTTCGAAAAGTAGCCACAGGGCCAGTGCCTTGACTAACCTGTTTCACAATTCCTTCTAAAACTTGTCCCTCTGTTATATTTAAACCTTTTCTCAATACACAGAGGGCTAAAGGGACATGACCTTTCAAAGGATATTCCTTGTCAACAACAGCACAGTCAGCCACAGTGCCATGGGAAAGGACTGACTCTTCAATGACACCTGCAGAAATCCTGTGACCAGCAACATTTATCATATAATCAATTTGAAACATAACATTCAACTACCCTTTTTCATCCATGTAGCCAGCATGTATGGTGTCATAGTATCTAGGAAATTTTTCAAAGTATAAATGCTTGAATGCTTCCTGATTCTTCCAGTCTTGAAAAAGCCCCCAGGGGTAATAGACTTACCACAATATTTCCTAAACACTGAGCCTTTATTTTTTGCATGTTGTCATCCAAAATCATAATTTTTCATGCCGGGAGATGTCATTGACTTAATAGAAAATCTATTTCTGCCCTTTAATAGAATGTGTATTTTAATAAATATATCTGCTATGCTAAACCAAGCAGGGATCAAAACTGCAACGTAGGTATGTGCCCTGACCAGGAATCAAACTCAACCTTTTGGTATATGGGATGATGCTCCAATCAATTGAGCAACCATGCTAGGCAAAGACCCCAGTATTTTTAGGCATATCGTTTATTTTGTGAACTTGGTAAAACTGGCATAATAACTTTTTTTTAAGTCAATTTGAGTCAGTATTCTAATTGAAGTCAAGTTTTTAAATTATTTCCCCAAAATAAATATTTAAATAGATTAGAAAATAACTTGCTGTGATTTTTTATTGATTTGTTGAATGTATAGATCAAATTGAAAAAAAAAATTGACCTCTTGACAATATTGAGTTTTCCAGACTATGAACCCAGACTATATCTCCAACTTTTCAGATCTTTCTTGATTTTTCATCAGTTTCATAATATACTTTACATAGATCCTATGTTAATTTTGTTAGATTTATAGTTAAATATTTCTCTTTGGGGTACTATTGTAATCTCTTGCATTTTAATTTCTAGTTGTTCATGCCTAATTTATAATAAATCATCTTTTATATAGTAACCTTATATTTTGTGAACTTGTTTTGTACTCATTAGTTCAAGAGATTTCTATAGACTCTGGGATTTTCTACATAAACAACCATGTCATTTGTGAATAAAGCCAGTTTCATTTCTTTCTTTCTATGCATATACATTTCATATGCTATTCTTTTTCTAAAATATGTTTTTATTGATTTCAGAGAGGAAGAGAGAGAGAGAGGAAGAGAGAGAGGGAGAGAGAGAGAGACATCAATGATGAGAGAGAATCATTTATCAGCTGCCTACTGCACTCCCCCCACTGGGGATCAAGCCTGCAACCCTGGCATGTGCCCTGGCCTGGAATCCAAACATGACCTCCTGGTTCATAGGTCAAAGCTAAACCACTGAACCATGCTGGCTGGGCTCAAATGTTATCTTGTCTCATTCTACAAGTTAGGCCTTCCAGTACAATTCTGAATAAAACACATGAGAGAGATCATCCTTGCCTTCTTCCCAGTCTTAGAAAGTATCTGTTTTTTTTGCCATTACATATGATATAAGTAGTAATTTTTTTTAAACATTCTTGATGAACTTTAGATTGCCTTGATTTTTAGTTTCCTAGATGGATATTGGGTATTGTCAAGTACTTTTTTGTGTGTCAAGTATGTGATCACATGATTTTTCTTCTTTAGTCTGTTTATAGGGTTAAATAATTTTTTAAAGTTTAAATTGAAATGTCTCTTAAACTTCAATAATTAGTTTTTTCTTGCTTTTTTATATTTTTCTTTCCCTATTTTCTCCTCAGTTACTGGAGCTAGCGATTATTTCTTCATTTAAAAGAGGAGCTGTGGGTTACACTTCATAGAAGGGAGATAGAGAGAACAGTTAGTGATACATTTCTAAAATCAGAATGTCTAAGCTACCATATATGATCCAGCAATCCCTCTTCACCAGTATCTACCCCAAAATTTGAAAACACTAATCCATAAAGATATATGTACCCCTATGTTTATTGCAACATTATTCACAATAGCCAATATATAGAAACAATCCAGTGTTTGTTAATTGGATAAAGAAGAGGTTGTGCATATACACAATGGAGTAATACTTAGCCATAAATATTAATATTTCCATTTGTGACAACATGGATGGATCTTGCAAATATCATGTTAAGTGAAACAAGTCAGATGGAAAAGGACAAGAACCATATGGTTTCACTCATTTGTGAGATATAAAACAAAAGCCAACAAATAAACTCATGGAAATAGAAAACAGAATGATGGCTACCAGAGGGGTGGAGGGAGAATAAAAAGGGTAAAGGGGGTCAAATATATGGTGATGGAAAGAGACTAGACTTTGAGTGGTGAGCACACAATGGAATATACAGATGTTGTATTATAAAGCTGTATGCTTGAAATTTATATGTTGTTATTAACCAACTAGAATCCTGGTGCACTCAGGGTTGGGGGGTGGGGAGGTCCCTTAGCCTGGCCTGTGCCCTCTCACAGTTCAGGAGCCCTCTGATCCATTGCCCCAAAGAGGTAGGCCCCACCCACCTGGCTGGCGCTCCACGATGGATTGCCCCCACAGAGGGAAGCCCAAGCTACCTGCCACAGTGCTGCAGTGGGGTAGCCTGGCCCTCCTTCTTTGAGGCAATCGTGGAGCCCCCTGATTGATCAATTGCCCCTCTGGCCGGTGGCCTGGGCCTCCCTCTGCAGGGCGATTATGGGGCTATGGCCAGGCTGACCAATCACATCACACCTGCCTTGGCTGGCCTGGCAGAAGGTGTCATAGCATGGTTGTCCTTGTCCGGAAGGTCATCCAAATGGTGGTTCATGCTGCTCCATTGTTCAGTCAATTTGCATATTATACTTTTATTATTATAGATGCCACCTCAATAAATTTAATTGAAATTTAAAAAAAAAACACATACTTTTATCTTAATGATGAAGAAACTAAGGCAGGAGAGGTTGAGATTTGTCTTGGATCACAAAACCAAGAAGTGATTTAAGCTCACTCACTTCTTCCAACTCAAAGTCACTTCTCCTTGTGTAAAAGTCTCTACATTCTCAGGCTACCTTGATGTCTGGAAAATATTTTGTTAACTTTATGCTTGTGAAATTTTAACAATAAAAAATTCAAAGTATGGACATATATATTGGATTAGGAGATAAACTGGAGACTTTATGCCAATGAGTCTAAAACATTGAGTTTGAGTACAAATACCATCAATTAATCATCCAGTTATCAATTATTTTGTCTACAACAGTGATGTAAAAAATTCAGGGTAACTGAATTAGGAAAGTAGGACCTAGTTATGTTTCATCAACATCGTTTTGATATCTTTACTATATATGTGAAAAAAATTCTAGAGCTTGTCAAACTATAAATCCAAATATTTTTGAAATAGCTTTATGCAAACCTGTATTAATATTATTGAAAGTCACCTCTTATTATATAAAGAATTTAAATTTCAGTTCTTAACCTGAAAAAGGGAAAAAACCTAATTTTATATTTTATGTTCTAATATTCTGTAGTTAATTAAGCTTGAGTTATGATACTTTACACAAATGTTTACCAACTTGGATTTTAGGTACTAAGGAAATGTTTTTTAAGTCATCTCAGTTTTGGAGGTATCTTGTTTTAGAAACAGAAAAGTTGTATGCGCTGATGCTGTTTGATGACAAGGAAACACTTATCTGATTGCAGTACTGAGTGAATAAGTCCCCTTGTACCTTTTACAAGTCTTAGTAGCTTAATCTGCAAGGAATTTGAAGTGTCTGGCAAGCCTTGATAAATGGTGATGGAAGGAGATGTGACTTGGCATGGTGAACACACAATACAGTATAGAAATAATGACTTATAGAATTGTACATCTGAAGCCTTTATCAGTTTATTAACTAATGTCACCCCAATTTATTCAATAAAATTTTTTAAAATAAAATAAAAGGTGGATCAACAGGTTGTGCACTAACTTGAGGTTTAATGCCTGCCCAAAGGCTACTAAGATGATCCTTTTTATTTTTCTAGTTGATGTTGTTAAACAGGAACTGTAGGAACAGTACTGTGGTGAGCAGCAAAAATAAAAATAAAAAAAAATAAAAATAAAAAAAATTGCAGATGGTGTTCTGATATGTCTCCATTTTAAGTAATAAGGTTTTTATGAAAAAGTGGTGTCATTAGTGGCTGGGGAGAGGTCAATGGGGGAAAAAGGAGACATATGTAATACTTTCAATAATTAAGAATTTAAATTTTTTAATAAAGTGGTGTCATCCTTCACAAATTCGTTCAATGAGCATTTACTGAATACCTTACTTTGGGTTGAGCACCGTGGTTGATGTTGTCCAGTACTCTGCCTCATTTGGTTCTCACCATAAAACTATTATGTAAATATTATTATCCACAAATTCCAGATGAGAAATGAAAGCCCCACATGGTGCAGACCAATAAATAACATGACACTTTTCTAATTGCAAATGCAGAAACTGCAGTATGGGCTAGGTAGATAGATCGGTATCATGGCTCAAATGTGGCATCACCACATAGGATCAAAGATTCTTGAGAATTATTGACATGATAACATGTCTTATGCACCTTGATGTGGTCAGAGTAAGCCTTCCATTTCCATCTTAATACTGATGCACTGTAATGAAAGAATGGAAACACAGAGAACTGGAATCAGGATGGGCTAGTAGCACTGATTTCTCCACATTTTGAATTTAAGGTAGTGGGTTGTTTCATATGCTCTAAATATTCCAGGGATAATTTTGGGAATGATTATGGTGATGGTAATAATGACAATATCTCATTTTACAAATATATATAAAAAAAACAAATTAGGTCATATTAATAATATGTTCCAAGTTTTTTAGACTGTTAATACAGCACAGAAGTGATGTTAATGAATTGTGGTTAAACGGATTACCCAGGTCCACCCAAATCAGAAAATCAGTAATTTGTGATTCTATAAAGGGTAGTGAAGAATGGTTTTCAAGTTTTCAAATGAGAGAGATGACTTTGAAACTAGAGATCAGAGCTGTGTTACATACAATGGCAAGATGAAGTTTAGGACTAGTATCTTTCCATAGTTTATAATAAAGAAGATTAAATAGCAAAGACTCTAAAGATTAACAAATTGAAACTGCGTGGTCACTCCTGATGACAGCTCTTTAATTGCTTAGAGTAAGTTATTTAACCTCTCCAGGATTCATTTTTTTCTCAATGTAAAAAAGGGTAAAATAAATTGTATCTGTCTCACATAGTGAGTGCAAAGATTAAATGGGTGAATGTATATAAAAGTAGTTAGAATCTAGCACAGAATAAATCTCAGTAAATGTTAATGATTGTTATTGCTATTGTAATCATTACATATATTACTAGTATACTTCACAAAAGCCTTTGTATTACCGGAAATGACTCCAGTAACTGCCCCTAAAGAGTTTCATGTGACAAAAGGGCATTAAGAATTTGTTGTTTTCTGTGAGAATATAAAGACTATGAAAATTTCTCTCTTGGTATTTCTAAAATCACAATAAATGAATGAGTGAGACTTTTAAGAAAAAGGATAGACAGAAAATTAGTGAAATATGCCCAATATAAGTAATATCAGGGGGAAGTACAAGGGAGTATTGGAAACCATCTTTCAGGAAACCAGAGGTAAGAACGTAGAAGAACATAAAGTTAGTTTCCCCACCCTGTATATGTTTGCATATACAGGGTGGGAAAAGTAGGTTTACAGGTGTGAGTCCATGAAACCCAGTTTATTCTCGTATTATTTATTTATTTTAAAATATGTTTTTATTGATTTTTAGAGAGAGAGTAAGGGAGAGGGATAGAGAGACAGAAACATCAATTAGAGATGAACATCATCCATCAGCTGCCTCCTGCATGCCCTCTACTGAGGATCGAGCCCACATCTAAAAAATGTGCCCTGACTGGGAATCAAACCAGTGACCTCTTGGTTCCTGGGTCAACACTCAACTGCTGAGCCACACCAGCTGGGCTCTTGTATTATTTATCAATTATTGTACCATTTTCCATAAGAGCAACTATAAATCTACTTTTGCTCACTGTTTAAGCTGACTAGGGAAAGTATAAAACAGTAATTATTTGAATAATATTTTTTTCTATGGAGAATAAAAATGTAAAAGTAAAAATGATTCCCAAGTTCACCACAAGGTCCATTCAAAGGAAGCCTAGACTTGAACTTGGAAACATGGAGCCGAACCACTTTTCTGCCATTTTTGAGACAACTGATTCCAGATGGATTGCTCATTGTCTCTATACTAATTTTTCTCTTTTTCCAGAGGGGTGATAATGCCCAGCACACAGTCATGTTCAGTAACATTAGTTTAATGCATATTTGAATCTAAACTTCTGATTTGATGCTAGTTTTTTTCTTTCTTTTTCTTCTTGTTTCCCCATGTAGATTATCAACACATGCATGACTTACTCTTAATAAGTTGAGTAATAACTTTTCTGTAGGTTTGAAATTCCTGAGTGTGAGTACATTATTTTATGGGGCCTTAGAAATTCCTGACAGTATAGGGTTAGCCAAAGCACTCGCTTTAAATTAGCAGTGAGAGCCTGTGTTTGAAGATTAGTCCTGCCCACTTGGCCTTTCTGGGAAACCTTGGTTCTGGAACTGCATTAGAGTGTTGGCTACTAAGCTTCCAATGGGTCCCCTGATGTTTTAGAAGCTTCCCTGGGAGAATTAAAGGTTTTAAGTGAATGTGAAACATCAGACAGAAACTGTAGGGAAGATTTATTGACAATGAATCTCAACTTTCCAAAAGTTCATTTGAAACCAACTTCCTTCTCAGCCAAAATGATTCAGATTTAAAACCCTCCAGGGGCCTCTCTGGGACTTTAGAGCATTAGAGAGCTTTTTCCTTGCTGTCATAGATTATCTCTCCATTGTTTCTTGACTTGTTGAGGGGGAGATTTGATTGGTAAATCACCTCTCCCCTAAGGCCTTAAATTCTTTACTCATTCAAAGATAAGTAGAACTCTGACAATGCATTCCACAAAGCTTTCTCTTTTGCACAGATCCCCAAGTCAATCAGCCTGTGCCATGCCAAGGGTGTAATGAGCAGGGCAGATGCTAAAGGGAAAGAGCCAAAGGATAAAGCCCAGGTTGAGTGGTACTGGGGGATGTCATGTCTACTACTGTTTTTCACTAGATAAAGAATCAAGGTTGAACAAGAAGCACAGACTTGAATTTGAGTCTTACCTCTGTAATTTGAAATGTGATCTTGGGAAACAATGAACTCTCATGTGTATTCTCCTCTTCTGTAAGTACACTAAATAGTTTCTCAAAGTGTTATTGATAATATTGAATATAATGGAATATAATGCATATTTAAAGAACAGCAGAAAATTAATAAATGACATCTTTAACAATAGGTGTTGAACATTGACTCAGGCAATATGCTATGCATTTCATAGTAATTTCACATTTCATCCTCTTGCAATCTACAAAGTGGGTACCATTGTCATTTCTATTTTTCAGATGAGAAACACTAGACTTGGTACCTTTCTTCCAGCTAGCTGGTGAGTGGTGTAGCCAGAATTAAAACCAGGTCTGACTCCAAAGCCTATCTCACATCCATAAACTCCTTTCACTGCCGCTTTTTCATGGGGTCCCATTCAAAGCTTTGACTATGTTAAAAGGTCTGCCTGAGTTGAATTTGCATATGATGGATTGATAGAGAGGCAGCCTGGCCCACGTGGTTCAGTGGTTGAGTGCCTACCTATGAACCAGGAGGTCATGGTTAGATTCTCACTCTGGGCACATGCCCAGGTTGCAGGCTCAATCCCCAGTAGGGGTCATGCAGGAGGCAGCCGATCAATGATTCTCCTCTCATCATTGATGATTCTATCTCTCTCTCTTCCTCTCTCTTCCACCCTAAGATCAATAAAAAGCCCTGGTTGGTGTGGCTCAGTGGATAGAGCATCTGCCTGCGGACTGAAGGGTCCCTCCCGGGTTCTATTCCTGGTCAAGGGCACATGCCAGGGTTGTGGGCTCCATCCCCAGTAGGGGGCGTGCAGGAGGCAACCGATCCATGATTCTCTCTCATCATGGATATTATTTCTCTCTCTCTCTCTCTCTCTCTCTCTCTCTCTCCCTTCCTCTCCGAGATCAATAAAAATATATTTAAAGCCTTATCTTGTTTGGCTCATAGAGCGTCGGCCTGGGGACTGAAGGGTCCCAGGTTTCATTCCAGTCAAGGGCATGTACCTTCGTTGCAGGCTCATCCCCAGGAAGGGATGTGCAGGAGGCAGCTGATTGATGCTTCTCTCTTATCGAGGTTTCTAACTCTCTATCCCTCTCCCTTCCTCTCTGTAAAAAATCAATAAATATATTTAAAAATATATATATTTAAAAAAATAAAATCAATAAAAAATATATTTAAATAAATAAATAAATAAATAAATAAATAAATAAATAAATAAAATAAAATAAAAGTATCTAAGAAGCCAAAAGGGGGAAATTGGGGGACATTTGTAATACTGTCAACAATAAAAATAAATAAGTAAAATAAATAAAATTATCCCAGTTTCTAAAATAATGTGCTTATAATAACAATATTTTTATTATTTAAAAATTTAAGTAACAATTTTTTTAGGACTTTGAGGCAGGAAACTAGGGGGATTGTGAAATCAAGCAGGTATAAGTCACCTGCCTCAACAAAAGTTAAGAATATTTGTTATAGTTATTGTGCAATATATATGTCTTCAAATAATATTACCTCAACTAATGAACCATTTCATAACATGATTCTATATGGTGACATCGTAATTTATCATAGGAACATCAATACCATAAGACTAGTATCATCATTGTGAGGTAGTTAAAACCCTTCAGGGGTCATGCCTCTAACCCTCAAGTTAAATCCAAACTACTAGTGGGCTGGAGAGCAAGTAGAGTTCATTAAACAAATTTGCTAGAAGATAAAATGTTATATTTGGAAAACTGAAAAGAAGCCTATTGGTTTTTTTTTTTTTTTTTTTTACTATATTGGATTTGGTATATTGGATTCTCCAAATGTGTGAAAGATTTTTTTTTTTTTAAATGTCAAATGGTAGAAAAGAAGACTGATTTAGACCTGGAGGAAGATAATTTGCTCATATTGGGAAGAAAATAGCTAACAATGTCAGCAGTCCTATTACAGTAACTGTGACACTTCGGGGCCTGGAATATTCAAAAAGAAGACCAAGATTGTCCTGGCTTGCAGAACTAAGGAAGAATTTATTAATTCCATATTGCCAGTCTACCAAAGCATAGGCTTTTCTCACCTTGCTCTGAAAAGTGCTTTTTAAATATGGAGAAAATCTCAATATCAATTGTAACATATTACGATGATTCCCTGGTTTCAGCTCCACCCTTTCCCAATATAAACAATTGGCAAACAGAATGACAATTATGGCAAACATTATTTTGACATCAACTTGCCATTGTGACCTTAGTCCTTAATTCTCTTTTATGCCTAGTACTTCCTATCGCCTATCTATGGGCATTCAGCATCTTGTGACTTTCAGACATACATGGGATGGCGTATTTCTCCTCCATCCAACCCCTATAAATCAGACCCAGAATTAACTAGATCCTACATATCAGCCAGGAAAAAGGTGAAGGTATCTAATACCAAGAAATATAGGTTATCACCAACTTTGTTTAACAGACAAGCTAGTACCAGAGAGAGGCCTTGAAACATTGCCTAAAACAGGAATACGGACTTCACACCGCTGCTGCTTCAATGGAAAACCAAAAGGACCCCGAAACTCAGGAGAAACAATTCTCTACATCTTGCATAATATTTTCTAACCGCAAAAAGATCCACAAACAGTATATACCAGGTCTCATCTCATCTCATTTAGTTTCATTGTGATTGCTAGAAAGCACTCTCTTGCTAGCTCACTAACCTAAGATTTTAGTGATACATATGTAGATGAAGCATTTCAACTTTGTCAATAATTGTTGTCAACACTGAACAATTTTAGAACATTACAAAGGTACAATTTTTAATAGCATAGTTTTATGACAACATTACCTAAAAACAGAATTTTTAAAAAGCAGGTACTGTTTTATCACTTCAATGAATTAAATATTCATATTTTCCTGTTCCCTTCCAATATCTAGATAGATGTTGGCATAATATTTGAATACCTATAATCACAGCACAGATAAAATTATATTAAATGTATCATATCTGTATTTTTCTGAATTTGCCATAGAGTAATAATTTTAAAATGCTAGGGGTGCAGTGTGTGAAGGAAATGAAAAGGCACAAACTTTCAGTTATAAAATAAATAAATCATGGGGATATAATATATAACATGGCAACTATAGTTAATAATACTTTAATATATTTGGAAGTTATTTAATAATACTATATTGTATATTTGAAAGTTGATAAGAAAGTAAATCTTAAAAGTTCTCATCCTAAGAATAAAATTCTGTAACTATGTATGGTGGCAGATATTAACTAAACTGATTCAGCAATCATTTCACAATATAGAAAAATATCAAATCATTGCATTGTACACCTAAACTACTATAATAGTGTATGTCAATTATACCTCAATAAAAGTAATAAAAGTTTTAAAAATAAGTTAGGCAAATCTAAAGCTTACATTTAAATTTTTATTTTTAAATATTATACTTCTACCCTGGCCAGTGTGGCTCAATTGGTTGGATCATTGTTTTGTACACCAAAAGATGGCAGGCTCGATTCCTGGTCAGGGTACATACCTAGGTTGAGAGTTCCATTCATGATGGGGGTGAATAAGTGAGGCAACCAATCAATGTTTCTCACATTAAAAAAACACAAAACCAAACATATCTTCAGGTGAGAATTTTTTTAAAGTATACTTTTATAAGTAGAAACTTACTTATTAAAAAATGGATCTTAACTATTCTTTAAAGTGGCTTTTCAATATTTTTGATCACTGGCCAGAATAAAAACATGTTGTTTATGTAACACACACACACACACACACACACACACAGACAGACGTATAAACCTCTACAAGTTGGACCACAACATTTCATAAAACAATACTTACCCATACTATATGCAATGGAATCTGATATATCCCATTTGTTCATTGTAATTTATTCCATTCAAGAGCCATCTACTGCTCTTTCTCTCCCTCCTCACTTCTCTCTCTCTCTTGTTCTTTTCTAAAGCTATCTGTAGCCCATGACATTGATTTGATGATCTTGATCAGTAGATTGATAAATACTCTTTAAAATCATCTTTGATAATATGTGGAACTTAAAAATGACTTACTAACATTTAATTCAAATAGAGATATGTACTTTTTTTTAAAATTTCAAATGTAGGGCTAGTTTCAGCAAATAATTTCTCTGCCAGTGACAGTAGTCATGCAAAATATATTCACTTAAGGAAACTAACTTGTTGCTTTGTGAACAAAAGTCTGAAAGAAACAACAGTCTATTTCTGTTTCCTCTTTTGTTCATTGGCTAAAATCTAATTCTTTTCTATCACTTGCACATTTTTTATTAAAATCTGAACTCTGACTAATGCCATATAACAGCATTCAGCTTGGTTACTTAATCTGGCCTGAATAAATGGCTAATTTCTGAGGATTCACTCAAATGTCATATGTTTACAATGCCAAAGTGGCTAATGTATAGTAGTCCCTTTGCTCATGCTTGCTGACTACAAATAAATGGATTATAGAGAGAGCGCATGCAAGTGCAGTTAGAGCGGACTGGTCAGGGCTTTAATCCCCAAGACCACCTGGCACTCAGAAATGTGGAATCATTCATTTATTCTTTTGTTATTCACTCTTTTACTAGCCTATAATTAACATTGCTTAAATTGCTAGAAAATAACAGAATATGCAAGGGAATGAAAACTTTTTACCTTTTAAAGTACTTAAAATTATGATTATTGCTCATGGACTTCGTATACCCACAATTTGGACTATGGCTCAGACTGATAAAAAAAAAAGTAGAATTATGAGCCTTTCCAGTGTTGAATAAATTTTAGGGTGTCAACTTATTTTTTTCATATGTTCCTATAAAAAGCAATCATCTCACAGATGTAGAATGTAAGTTATTAGGGTACATGTTATTACATACCCCAGATATGACCCCATGGGGATATTTAATTTTCAGCCCTGTTTTATCTTTCTTCTTTCATATTACTTTTGATCCATTATGATATGGTATATCACTTATATTATATGTAATTTAAATTTAAAATTCAACTGAAATATGGCTTTTGTTCACATAATTAAATCAATAATTAATATTTGGGTTTATTGAAAATAAGGAGGATACAATTGTAAATAAACCACTACTCTTTCCTCTTTTGGTAAGGTTTTAAATTTGCTTTCATAATAAATAACTGTTATGTTTTTCAACTTATAATCTAAATACCTTTGTTTCTCAAAAGAATTGAATTCATGAATTGCTTATAGCTTTATTTCACAAACTTTTGGCAAACATCAATATATTGTTTTGTCTGACATTCATTATTTATTTGTTTTCTTTTTTCTTTTTCCATTATGGATACAAACTTTAAAACTGAAATATAACGTAAACCTTCCATTTCTCCTTCTTTTCAATTTGTCTTTACTTAATAGAGATTTTTATGTTATTTGTTCTTTATTTTATTTATTTACTAGAGGCCCAGTGCATGAAAATTCGTGCACTCGAGGTGGTCCCTCAGCCTGGCCTGTGCCCTTTCACAGTCTGGGATCTCTTGGGGAATGTCCACCTGCCAGCTTCTGCTCCCTGGGGGGATTGGGCCTAAGCTGGCAGTCAGACATCCCTCTGGCAGCCGAGGAGCCCTCTGGGGATGTCTGACTGACAGCTTTAGTGCCACCAAGGAGGCGGGAGAGGCTCCCACCACCACCACTGTGCTTGCAGCAGTCAGCCTGTCTTGCGGATGAGCGGAGCTCCCCCTGTGGGAGTGCACTGACCACCAGGGGGCAGCTCCTGCATTGGGTGTCCGCCCTATGTGGTCAGTGTATGTCATAGCAACCGGTCGTTCCACTGTTAGGGTCAATTTACATATCACCCATTTATTATAAAGGATTTTTAAATCTTTATTGTTGAGAGTGTTGCAGATATCCCCCTTTTTCCTCTATTGCCCCTTGCCAACAGGTTCCTGCCCCAATCCAAACCTTTACCACCCTATTATCTGTATCTATGGGTTATGCATATATGCATAAAAGTTCTTTGGTTAATCTCTTCCCCACTCCTCCCCTATTCCCTCCAATATTCATCAGTCTGTTCCATGTTTCCATGCCTCTGGTTCTATTTTATTCATCAGTTTATTTTGTTCATCAAATTCCTTGTTTGTTTATTTTGATTTTTATATTCAATTATTGATAGTGTATTCATTGCCATTTTATTGTTCATATTTTTATCTTTTTTATTTCTCTTTCTTCTTCCCCTTAAAGAATACCTTTCAACATTTCTTGTAATACCGGTTTGGTGGTGCTGAACTCCTTTAACTCTTTCTTGTCTAGGAAGCTCTTTATCTGATCTTCAAGTCTAAATGATAGCTTTGCTGAGTAGAGTAATCTTGGTTGTAGGTCCTTGCTTTCCATCACTTATGGCCCGCAAAGTTTCTGTTGAGAAATCAGCTAACAGTCATATGGGTGCTCCCTTGTAGTTAACTAACTGCTTTTCTCTTGATGCTTTTAACATTCTTTCTTTGTCTTTAACCTTTGACATTTTAATTATGATGTGTCTTGGTGTGGGCCTCTTTAGGTTCATCTTGTTTAGGACTCTTTGTGCTTCCTAGACTTGTATATCTATTTCTTTTACCAGGTAAGGGAAGTTTTCTGTCATTATTTCTTCAAATAATTTTTCAATACTTGCTCTCTCTCTTCTTCTTCGGGTACCCCCATGATGCAAACATTGGTGCACTTGAAGTCCGAGAGGCTTCTTACACTATCTTTATATTTTTGGATTCTTTTTTTTTCTTTTTGTTCTTCTGATTGGGTGTTTTTTGTTTGTTTGTTTGTTTTTTGCTACCTCATGTTCTAAATCATTCATTTGATTCTTAGCATCTTCTACTCTATTGTTGATTCCCTGTAAGTTATTCTTCATTTCAATTGGTGTATCCTTCATTTCTGACTGGTCCTTTCTCATGTATTTGATGTTCTCACTAGTTTCCTTGAAATTCTCACTAAGATCCTTGAAATTCTCACTAAGTCTCTTTCAGCTCTCATTAACATCTTTAAGCATTCTCATAACCATTGTTTTGAATTCTGTATCTAGTGGTTTGCTTGCTTTCATTTCATTTAGTTCTTTTTCTGGAGATTTCTTCTATTCTTTCATTTGTGACATGTTTCTTTGTCTCTGCATTTTGGCTGCTTCCCTTTGTTTGTTTCTATGTATTAAGTAGAGCTGCTGTGTCTCATGTAATTAGTAGAATGGCCTTGTATATTAGGTGTCCTGTAGGGCCCAGTGGCTCAGTCCCCACAGTTACCTGAATCTGGAACTCTAAGTGTGCCCCTGTGTGAGCTATGTACTGTCTTGTTGTAGTTGACCCTTGATTACTGTTGGCATCACTGGGAGGAACTGACCCTCAGGCCAATTGGCTGTGAGGACCAGCAGTGACTACAGCAGAAGAGAGCTGCTGTGCAGGAGACACCCCTATGGAGCAGGGTTTGCTTCAGGGGAGCTTTGATGCTCATTAAGTCTACCCCTTGAGAGTGTCACTTGTGAATGTGTAAAGCTGTAATCTGGCATTGTCTGAAGTTGTCCACTGGGTGCACTGACTCTGGGCCCCCTCTGGAGATGCAGAGTCAGCCACTGCCTGTGCCATGCCAGGAGCTACAGAGCCGTCTGTAGATGGCTGCTACATGTGTTTGGCTTGACAATGCCCAGGAGCAGTGAAGCTGTGAAGCAAGACAGGCTGCTATTAGTGCCAGGCCTGGGGACTCTTACTGAGGGCTTTGGGGCATGGCACACTGATGCCAGCTGCTGCTTGTTTGAGAGATTTTGGGAAAGTATGAAGCCTGAACCAGGACAGTCCATTAATATGGAAAAGCCATTGCAAACTGCTTGGGTGGGGCTACAAATTAGGTGGGGTTCGGGTCTCAGAGAATCACCAGGGTGGAGCAAACAGTGTGAGCCAGGTTGATGGAGATGCAGATATGTCTCCTGCTAGTCAGTTCTGTGATGGGAGAAGTCTCAGCATGGAAACAATGACCCCTCTGAGCACTTTTGTCTAGGAGAAAGCTGCCCCCAAGTTCTTGCCCTGATGCCAGACAATTTAGTTCCTCCCCATATGTCCCTGGATTCCCACCAAGTCACTGCCCCAGCACTGGAGCTCAGAGGGAGTGAGAACCAGTAAATCTGTTTGCTGGCCCTTTAAGAGGAACTGACTGGGTCTCTAGCAGCCTCCTTGTCACTCAACCACAATCCCTGCTGGTTTTTACAGCCCAAAGTTATTGGGACTTCTCTTCAGAGCACTGGAAGCCTGGCATGAGGAGTCTGGTGTGGGGCTGGGACCCCTTTCTCCTTATGGGAGGTCTCCACAGCCTAGATATCCCTCCCAATGACAAGAAAACAACAACAAAGAAACAAACAAAAAGCAATGGGTGTCAGACCAGGCTGTTCCGCCCCTCCACCTCTCCTACCAGTCTCAATGTGCTTTCTTCTTTAATTCTCTAGTTGTAGGACTTCCATTCAACCACATTTAAGGAAGTTCTGAATGATGGTTGTCCTGTATTATAGTTGTAATTTTGATGTGGTTGTGGGATGCAGTGAGTACAGGCATTGACCTACACTGCTATTTTGGTTCTAGCCTATGTTACCCATTCTTAATGGAAAATCTAGTGAAAGAAAATTGATTTTTTTGCTTCATTTAAGAATTTTAGTTGCTTTTTTATTTATGATGTCTTTAGTAAATATTTATGCAAATCATTTCTCTTATCTTTGATTTATAACTCCAATTCAAAGAATTTGAGGCAATAGTATGGGTAAAACCACCATAAGGAAGTATATAACTCAAGGATTGTAGTTCTCCTTTAAAGATTTGGGTCATACAATCTAATCTTTGTTACCATTTTCTCTACCTTTAAGATAGATATCTGTGACCTTGCTTTACTTTATTAGGAATATTTTGAAAATAGATAAGAATATGTATCAATAAATGCTTGGGCTCTTCAGTTAAAGACACTGTTATCATATAATATACTTAGAATGTGTTGTGAGAAATATGCATCAGAGAAAGAAGTACAGATATCAAATATTTAAAATCAGTTATGCTTGAAAAAGCATTCCATTTTTCGTTGAATTATACTATTAATCCATGGAGCTCTATGTATGTGTTAGCGGAAAGAGGTGAGGAAGAAAAGGAAAAGAGGAAACATACACTAACTGAATGTCCCTAGATGCCCTTTATAAATGTGCATTTTCAGTTAACCCTCCTAACATCTTCATTGGATATATCCTATTGTCCCCGTGCTGTGGAAGACAATATAACTCAAGCAGGCCAAATGACTTGCCCATGTCTCACAACTGATAAATTACTGAGTTAGAATTTAAACCCAACTGCAAAACTTTGCTGTACAGGACACTACAAGGTTTTTCTAATTGCTGCTTTGGAAACTTCTGTTTACAGCTAAAATCGGAAAGGGCAAGGCTAATTTAATTAAAAGAAATAATTTATATTACCCAAAGAGATTTCTTTTTTTAGCTTCCTTCAATGTCTCCATTACAGTTTTAGCTAAAGATGTGGATTATGTCTTATTTTATCTTGCTTGTTTGCCGAACTCTATTTTCTGAACTTACAAAAATATACTTGCTAAAGATGAGTTAAAGGGCAGGACTTATACTTCAATTTCTCTTCTCAGTTATTTATGTAATTAAAACGGTGTTTCTGAAAGTGACTGGAGGTTGAGCTAGAGAAGGATATTAGAAGGAGGGGCAGCTTGTGAGTTAGGGAAATTCCAGATGACAGGACTGCCAGATTTCCCGCTGGCCCTGTATTGCCAAACTCCGCCTCCTGCTCTTCTTGCACAGCTGTGTGCTTCATTAAATTGTGATGTCTACAAATCACAGCAGTGTTAAAATGTGAAGCAGGGGGAATTCCTGTATGCTTGGTTGCTGCCAAGTTCCTAGAGTGTTAATAGCACACTCACCAAACTGCCTCTTGTCCCTCCAAAAACTATAAATATGTTCAATATCAAGAGTGTATTCATCAATCATAGTGCCTCTCTGTTCTCCTGGAGAGTTTGAAATGGCATGTAGACACATTGGTACGAGTGCCTGTGTCTAAGGCAACGTAGTGTGGGTCTTGTTTTGGCAGATAAAGCTTCTGACCTCGATGTTGTCATTAGTTTTCTTGTTGAGTCAGGGAGTGTTACCTAATCATTTGAAACATATGATTTTTTTCCCATTCATAATGCAGATGTGGTGCTTTTTAGAAACCTGCCTTATGGAATTTAGGGCTAAGAACCCCATTGCTACTGCTCAGAGAAGGAATAAAAGGGACATGGGTTTAATTCAACAATATATGTGGAAAATTTATGTGCAAGACAATGTGCTGAGTGAAGTAGAGGATGATAATAAAAGTAAGAAAAGGCTAATTAATATATGCTAATAGGACTAGTGTGGCATAAGCTTTGATGTGTGGTATTCTAAGGTACAATGGGAATATGGGGGTCTGGGGGGAAAATACTAATTCAACCTGAAGGGATTGGAGAAGTTTCAAGGGGAAAGTAACATTGGCTCCAGGCCTTGAAGGATAGATAAATGGAGGCAATTCTGGTGGAGAGAAAAATATAAACAAAGATACATTAAATGAAGTTTAGTAGATTATCAGAATGATGTGTTGCCTTGTGTTGAAGTGGTAGCATTATAACTCTATTATAAACAAACAGTATTATTTGTCTGGAAGTTAAAAAAAAAATAACCTGGTTGACTTCATGTGGGCATATTGTCTCCAGTTGGGCCATCTCCATCTTATTACAACAGCTGGACTCTTGCATTTACATTATGGTCTTTGTACTTACATGCATTTGAATTTTTGAACCCCAAACTTCAATAAAGAATAGGAGGGGGGCAGGTGGATTGAGAGAGCTTCTGTAATAGGAGGCTGTTGGTCTGGGTGTTGGTGGGTAGACAGAGAAATACTGAGAATATGAAGGATCAAAGTGGAGGTGTCTGTGGGCCCCTCAGGAAGAAAGTAGTAGATAGATCATGGGCAGAACTTGAGTCTGCTTTCTTCTAGAGAGTTGCAGTGCCCAATACAGACAAGGAAAACACAGAGCAATTCAAGTTAATGTGCATTTATTGAGCATATACTTGTACAAGTACTATAGTAGGCACAGTGGTGTATATTGAGATACAGTAATACATTAGCCCTATCTCTAGTGACAAGGAATGGAGGCAGACAGACATGTGAGTAACTAACTGTTAAACAAGGTAGAATTCAGAAAGAGCTAGCAATTTGCCATGAGAGATTTATTTTGAATCAGAATGGATAAGAAACATTTCTGGAGAATTATATTTGAGGTCAGATTTAAAGATTAGCTAAGTTGTTGATTAGTAAACAATTGTAAAAAGGTATTTTTGATTTATAGACTGAGCAGAGAGGACATAAAATGCAAGATTTATTTTAGAAATTAAGACTAAGATATGAATTATATTTTATTTTGAGGTGAGATTAAGGAGAGATCGTCACACATCTTCAAAGCCATGGCATTGAGTTTGGACTTCAAACTTGATTGGGAGCCATTGAAGATATCTGAGCTGTGAAGTGATAGCAGCCAAGTCTATGTATGAACTCTGGAATACCAGGGGCTCCTTCATTGCCACATATTATAGTTCTAAGAAAGAGCTATGTTTATCTGAGTATTCATCAGATCACCATATCATAAGGACATAGGTCAGGATTAGAGTTCTTAATTATTTGGCTTAAGAGTCAGATATATACTGAAATGCACAGACCCAGCTCTTAATATGGGTTTGATGGCCACTTCATTTCCACTCCTTCTGTGGGCTCTCACTTGACTTATTCTCTGTAATTCTGGCACTTAACGCACTGCCTGGCAAGTAATAGGTACTCAGTAAATGTTTGCTGAATGAACACACTACAACCTTGTTTCAACAAGTGGGGAAGAGCTTGGCTTTCAGCACTTGAATAAACAATGTACACATGAGCATAGGTTTTGAGCAGGACAGAAGACTAGCCTTTGATAACTTCATTTGGTATTTGAGTAGTTGGATAAATAGCTCATTGCCTGAGGTGAGTCTCCTTCATTTGAAACAAGATTATCTTGCCCAGTCGTCATGGCTCAGTGGTTGAGCATCGACCTATGAATCAGGAGGTCACAATTCCACTCCTGGTCAGGGCACATGACCCAGGTTGCGGGCTCAATCCCCAGTGTGGAGCATGCAGGAGGCAGCCGATCAATGATTCTTTTTCATCATTGATGTTTCTATCTCTTTCTCTCTCCAATCCTCTCTGATATCAATAAAAATATATTTTAAAAAAGAAAACAAGAAACAGGATTATCTTATCCCAAACCGGTAGGGCACAGTCCTAAATGTGTTCCACTCCCAATGGACTAATCAGAGCAAAGTTTCACATATTCCTTATTTATTCCTTCCTTGAATTAAAAAAAAAAAAAAAAAAAAAAAAAAAAAAAAAACTGGAATAAATAACAAAAACATCCTTGGTCAGCGTTGCTCAATAATTAGAGCATTGAACCACATCCCAAATGGTCTTGGGTTCAATTCCCAGTTAAGGGCACATACCTGTTTTGCAGATTCCATCCAGAGCCCCAGTTGGGGCACCTTCAGGAGGCAATAAATCGATGTGTCTCTCTGACATCCATGTCTCTCTCTCTCTCTCTCTCTCTCTCTCTCTCTCTCTCTCTATCTCTCTCTCTCTCTCTCTTTCTTCTCTTTCTCCCCCACTCTCCCTTACTTCCACTCTCTCTAAAAATCAATGGGAAAATATCCTCAGGTGAGGATTAACAAAAACAGTACAATTTTTTTTTCCAAAAAAAAATGCTCTCTTATAAATACCACAGTTGAAAAATTAAATTAAAAATTCACAACTAGAAATAATTTGCTGAGCCAATTAATACATTTCTAGTATATTAGATGTATGTTTCCTGGAAAAATTGTATCCCTTTTCGTAATTGCAGTTGATCATTTCATAACATTTATAATTGCATATTATATGAATAAAAAAGTCAATATAATATATTAAGTACAAATCAATTTCTAAGTCTTTTAAGAGACATTCAAAATCACCAACTAGGAAATATTTGATCCGGTGGAAAGTTTTTGTCGACTATGGAAAGAGTGGTTAAAGCCTGGTCTTCATAATTTTCTAAGTATGTTTTTAATAGTTCCCATTTTTACTTAACACATCTGAAACCTAAATGCAATTGAGTAAACTTGGATGTCTAACTCTACAGTTTATATATACTTTTCATGGATAATAGTACTATATTGTTGTTACCCATAAGCAAACTAAAGATACCATGTAAATTGAATTTTGTGTGTGTGAGTGTGTGATATAGGAGAGCACAAGACCCTCAAACATTAGAATGTGGAAAAGCCTTATTAAATTCCTAAGTGTTCTCCCTTCAAGTTCTAGAGTCATCCCTCTCCTACTATGGCATTTTGAAAGGTGATCATGTTCCCAGTGTTCTCTCCTAACCATGGTGCTCTGCTTGTCCTGAAAGTTTGCAGAGACATATGCAGAGAGATTAGGTCTCAGCTCTGGTCCCTTTTGATAGTACAGATTTATTGCCAATCCTCAGATTTTATCAGAAAAGAATGCAGAGATATCAACATTCAAAGGATAAGTACAGGAAAAAAAAATCCTGCCGTGGCCAACGTTTGATAAGATATGCATTTGTAGTCAAGTGCCTGGAAATCCTGAAAAGTTTCCTTTCCACTTTAGTTCCAGTAATTTCTTCTGGGTCTCAAAGACCTCTCTTTTAAGATTTTCTCTCCCATTGGTGTTTACCATGGACTTTGATAGATTTCCTTACATTGGGGATCATCCCCACATCATTTGAAGGTACTCAACTCTCAAAAGCGAGAGCTCCTGGTCCTGGCTGGGTTGTTTACCTGGTTGGAGGCAACCAGTCAATCTCTCTCTCTCTCTCTCTCTCTCTCTCTCTCTCTCTCTCTCTCTCTCTCTCTCTCTCTCTTTCTCTTTCTCTTTCTCTCCCCAAAATTCAATAAAACCGTATCCACGATTGAGAATTATAAAAACAGAGAGAGAGAATTCTCTGATTTCTTAGGAGGGAATATGAAGGGGTAAAAAACACCAAAGATTTCATTCAGCATGCTTCTCAGAATTAAAGAGTCAATTTTATACACATACACCTGTGCATGCAAACACATTTGTATAAAGGGCATTTTTAAATTTATTTGTTTTAGAGGAAGAAGAGAGAGAGAGAGAGAGAGAGAGAGAGAGAGAGAGAGAGAGAGAGAGAGAGGTCAATTTGTTGTTAAATTTATTTATGCATTCAGTGGTTGATTCTTGTGTGTGCTCTGAGTGGGGATAGAACCCGAAACCTTGCATATCAGGACAACACTAACCTAACCAACTGAACTACAAGAACAGGGCCTAAAAGACATTAAAAAAAAAAGTGCTGTCTGCAAACCCAAACGCAAACCAAAATAGGAAAAATAATTCTGAAAGGAATTTTTGGTGTGTATTCAGCAAACCATTTTATTTTTCTTCTAGGCACAGTTCACTGAATTTTTCAACTTCTCTTTAAGTTTGATGTGACCATGTAGCTTGGTTCTAAGCATTGCACTACAGACAGGATATGCTACTTCCAGACTTCTTAAGATTACCATACATTCTTTCCTCTCCATCTCTTTGTCTCCCCTCCTATCTCCTCCTCTCTTTCCTTATAGCAGTGGTTCTCAACCTTCTGGCCCTTTAAATACAGTTCCTCATGTTGTGACCCAACCGTAAAATTATTTTCATTGCAACTTCATAACTGTAATGTTGCTACTGTTATGAATCATAATGTAAATATCTCATATGCAGGATGGTCTTAGGTGACCCCTGTGAAAGGGTCATTTGACTGCCAAAGGGGTCACGACCCACAGGTTGAAAACCACTGTCTTATAGGCTGGAGAGAGAAGACACAGAGGCAGTTTTTGAGCCCTAGAGGATAACCTGGCCAACAGGAGGAAGAATTCTAGATCTCTGAGTCAGCACTTGTAGAAAAGCTGCTCAGGAGAGCTGCCTGAAAGGAAATATCCTTGTAAGACTTTGTGGGAATAAAAAATAAAGTTTGATTGTAGCATTTTTTTTTTTGAGATTGTGGTATTTGTTTTTCACTGTATAACTTTTACTCTAAAACATGGATTAGGTAAGGTATGATCTGGTCAGCTAGAAGTTTTCAGGAAGGATATTGTGTCTCTCTATGAATGAGCTACTTTCCTTCTTCTAGGGGATTTGCCTTGAGCAACATGAAGACCTAATAGATGTGTACATGTCAGCAACAGTTACTGCAATTTCATACTACCACTGATGGTAAATGACGTTCTACCCTTAATACAGTTAAAGTACTGGGTCTGAGACCAACCCTGTGGTGGTTTTGGGTCTAGCCACCAAGGTACATAAATCTGATGATGAAAATGAGAGCAGCTAGCCATGCGAAGAATTTGGGTACTATACATAAGCCACAATGAATCTTAGTGTGGAATAGTAAAGATTTATCACTGTATAGATTTCTGAGCAGTGATTTGGTTCATTTGTTTTTCTTTTGTTAAAAAAAAATCAACAGACCATGAAATTGTCTGAGAATTGACTCTAAGGCTCCCTAAATACTGAGGCTCCCAGGAACTGAACCATGCTCCTCCCATTGTAACTCTGTGCCTCATCATTCCCAGAGGTCTGAGGATTTAACTCTAGATCACAATTTATAATGGTTACAACCATTTCCTACCTCTTATTGTAGGAAATTAGGTACTATACTAGACACTTTACTTTTACAGAAACATAATGCATTAGATATCTGTTCTCTAAATGAAGAAACTGAGGTTTAGAAGGCTTGCTCAAGTCAAATAGCTATAGTGTGGCAAAACCAGTATTCCAAAATGTATGTTCTTAATTAGTGCTCAATGCTCCTGTTATGGACCTTTTTATTCTTTTATTGTATTAAATACTTCTCTTTTATGACTAATGCTACCTCTCATGAAATATATATTTTATCTTTTCTTTTCTTGAATAAGGTCAAACCCCAAGGGATAGCATATTTGTTCATGAACATTATGTTGTAATGAGGTTACATCATAACATTGTTCTCATATTCTCAGTCACTGGACTTTGGATACATAGTGGAAACAATGTGATAATTTGCACATGTTATTATTCTTACTTAATTTGAATTTTGAAAGATCAGGGAGGTGTTATTCCAAGCATTATTCCAATGTACACTTCCCCTTTAAAGAGGTAGGATTTGCCCAGCTGGTGTGACACAGTGGTTGAGTGTCAATCTATGAACCAGGAGGTCATGGTTTGATTCCCAGTCAGGGCACATGCCTCGGTTGTGGGCTTGATCCCCAGTAGGAGGAGTGCTGAAGGCAGCCAGTCAATGATCCTCTCTCATCACTGATGTTTCTATCTTTCTCTCCCTCTCCCTTCCTCTCTGAAAGAGAGAACGGTTGCCTCCCATATGTGCCACAACCAGGAATTGAACCTGCCACTTTTATAGAAACATAATGCATTAGATATCTGTTCTCTAAATATCAGGACAACACTCTAACCTAACCAACTGAGCTAGGTTTAGAAGGAAACTTAGGTTTAGAAGGCTTGCTCAAGGTCAAATAGCTATAGTGTGGCAAAACCAGGATTCCAAAATGTATGTTCTCAATCAGTGCCCAATGCTCCTGTTATGGACCTTTTTATTCTTTTATTGTATTAAATACCTCTCTTTTATGACTAATGCTCCCTCTCATGAAATATACATTTTATCTTTGGACAATGCTCCAACTAACTGAGCCACACTAGCCAGGACTGTGGAAAAGTCCCATTTGTTCTGTTGTCTCTAAAGGATATTACAGAAGACCCAATGCATAACCTTGAGTAACATGTTTTTCTTTTTTACTCTTCTCTCCTATTTTCACACACATTAAACTCTATTGATCTCTTCTCCACCAAATCCCCTTCCCCCAGCAAATTCAACCAAAAAAGTTTTATTTTTCCTTTTCACCTCTGACTTAAAACAGTTTATTGGGTATATTTGACAAAAATAGGCTTGCTAGTATTTCTTTTTGTTCTTTTATTTCCTTCTTCCTCCATTCTCAGGTTCGAAATTAGAAGAACGAGGGCAAAAAGGAAGAATCTAGGCCACCAGAAAAAGATAAAACCCATGATTTTAATTTTTCATCCTATCAAAATTGCCTTTATTATTTTTATTATCATTATTAGCTTAACTATATTTTAATTATGTTTAAAATACACACATACATTTACACACAGTACCTAGAAAAAATCATAAATGGTCTGAGAGGCCATTTTCTCTCTAACACCTTTAGATATTGCATCTCCTAAGTTAAAGGGCTAGAAGCTGGCAGAGAAGGGCTACCACTGCACTTCTACACAGCCATCAAGTAGCACTTGCTGACATACTCAGCCATCTCACACTATGATAAAGCAAGCAAGCAAAAAAAGAGTCCTAGGGCCATGCTGCAACCACACTATAACCACCTCCTGAGCATCCCTGGACTGCTGGAGTGGTGAGAGCAGAGGGCCTGTCTATAAACACGGTTCAGTTCTCTGAGCTGTGTTCAGAAAGGCAGCCTTCCTTCCGGAAGTGGGAAGCTCAGAAATGCAGGTGTTTGCTATCAGATGGAGTTGTTATAAGAGGGCACTAACAGAGAAGTACTTTGCGGAGATTCAGTGGCCTAAACCGAAGTTTGGGCTGCAATAGATCTTGGTATAGTGAAAAAGTTTGATATAGTCTTTGCAGCCCTGGTATTGGCTTGCAATAGGCAATCTTCACCAGGGGTCGGAAAGAGGTACGCCTAGATGCATTATTTGGTGGCAGCTGAATGCAGAAAGATCTGGGCCTGGTTGTGTAATAGTTGAGGAACAATACATTCAAAGCCTTAAAATAGTAGAATAATAAATTAGGAAGGAAGCTTAGTGATTATCTCATAATCCGATAACCTTTTTTTACACATAGGGGAAAGTGAAGCCTTGAAACAGGGATTCCCCAAAGTCTTCCAGCCAGTTAGTTCAGACAGAAAAAAGAACATGAACCTTACTATCAAGTGCCTTCCCTCTGCATTGCTCTTCGTGATTAGAAATAAGAACTTGGTGCAGGATGCCATGAGAAGTCTTAGGTTATGCTGCTAATGAGTGATAGGAGGATGTAGTCATCCATCTTGCTTTAGAGCAGCGGTTCTCAACCTGTGGGTCGAGACCCCTTTGGCGGTCGAATGACCCTTTCACAGAGGTCGCCTAAGACCATCCTGCATATCAGATATTTACATTATGATTCATAACAGTAGAAACATTACAGTTATGAAGTAGCAACAAAAATAATTTTATGGTTGGGTCACAACATGAGGAACTGTATTTAAAGGGCCAGAAGATTGAGAACCACTGCTTTAGAGGTTTGGCTAGAACTTTGCTTCATAAAGAGGTTTCTCCAAATCACTTGGAAGGTATCTCTTTGTTTCATATGCCCAAACTCCCCTCCCTGAGAGTAAGTAGTAACCAGCTACCCAGGTGATTCTGATTTGCTTATTCTTCCCACTTGAGAATCATAGAGCTAGACAACAATAATTTTAATTATGTCACATGTTAGAATCTCTCACAAAACTTCTACTTTTTGAAATAATACTCCTGCCCACATTCCAGTCTTCAAAATTCTTACTTCATTGGTTTGGGGAAGTGCCTAGGCCTCTGTATTTTAAACATCCCAGGTATTCTAATGTATAGCCAGGTTTGAGAAATAGGAAGCTACAGGAAACCTGGAATGGGACAGTAACAGGCACGGGAAGAGGTAAGAACACTTTGGAGAGATGTTCTTGAGGATGAATTAGGTCAGATGAGTGCCACTGCTCAAGAGCAGTGCAGGAAAGGAGAGGCTAGAAGCTGTGGGCTTTTGGGGAGACTAATGAGGTTAGTCTAATTAAACAAAGACAGCAGGAAATCTGTGAAGACTCAATCTCAGTCTCTAGGCTGAAGTACAGTTGGTTTCCTCAGCAAGAAGAAATGGCAAAGGACAGATAACTCAGAAGGAAGTTTTTTGAACTGGCAGGTAAAGAAAAAATAATAATGGGGCAGTTCTGGAAGAGGGAGTATAGTGTGTCTTATGCCAGCAATTCTAGGGCTTTAGTCCATCGGGTAGCAAGGCCAAAAGTCTGTAAAATGAGTGATAGACTCTTTGGGCCAGAGAGACTTAGAGATCATCATAGTCAGCCCCCTGAGAGGAATGAACTTGAATCCTAAAGAGGGGCAGGGACTTGCCCAAGATTACCTGCAAGCCAGGGCTCTGACCTCTGTTCTTGAATGAGAACACAGGCTCTGAAGCCAGCCTGCTAGGTTTGCTCTCCTCACTTTGTGGAAATTACTTAACACTCTCTGTGTCTAACTTTATCATGGGTTGTGGGGTAGATAAAATGAGTTAATATCCATAAAGTGTTTAAAACAATGCCTACCATGTGCTGTGTATTATATCATATTAAGTGTAATTAATTACACCATACTGTTTTACTCAGGTAATAAAAACAAATATTAGTGAACAAGACTGTGATGATACCTTGCCTATTTGAAGATGCATATTTGGAAAAACTCAGATTTATCAAGGTGTTCTATTTTTGATAAAAACTCTAAAGGTAGTAAAGTTAGGTGAATCCCAACACCATGTGTTTTCAAATGCATTTCTTTAAAGTGACGATTCCTGGGGCTCACTCCAGATCATTTGAAATAGAACCTCTTGGAGGCAGCAACAGGGACTGTCTTTTCCAAATGTGGTCCAGGTGATCCTATTGAACTTTAAAGCATGACAACTCCTATCCCTTGCCAGGGAAGTGGAGTAACCTTCTTTGTTAAGGATGCAAGGTCTTCCCTCTTCATGTGAGATAGGTACTATTCTCTTTTTCACTGTGACAGAACTGGAAATTGAGGCTTACAGAGGCTGAGTAACTTGCCCAAAGGAATTAATCCTATCTAATAAAGAGGGAATATGCTAAGTGAACCTCATGCCACTGCAAAGATGGCAGTGCCCACAGCCAATAACAAGGAAATATGCTAATTGACTGCCATGCCCTCAAAGATGGCAGCGCCCACAGCCAAAAGATAGTGCGCCTAGTTCCCTCAGCCCCGCCGGGGCAGCAGGGCCCGGCTGCTCCACGCACCTGCCTCTAGGGTTCCCCAGTCCCTGAAGCCCCGCAGCCACGAGGGCCGGCCTGAGGCACAGGCAAGCCTCAGATGATGGCTGCCGAGCTGACGCCTGAGGTGCAGGCAAGCTTTGGATGTTGGCTGCTCAGCCACCCAGGGCCACCCAAGGCTCAGATAACCAGGGCCGGCCAAGGTTGTACTGCCAGCAGTGGCAGCAGCAGAGGTGTGATGGGGCATTGCCTTCCCCTAATCACTGGGTCGCCTCCCGCCCCTGAGGGCTCCCAGGCTGTTAGAGGAGGCAGGCCAGGCTGAGGGACACTCCCTCCAGTGCATGAATTTTCATGCACCAGGCCTCTAGTTTTTTAAATAACAAACAAGAAACTCTGAAGCTTAATCCTAAAAACCCCAGAGTCACCATCCATCCAATTGCCATGTGATATTGAGGAAGTAAATTTCCACTAGGCTTCGTTTTCTTATCTGTAAAATGAGATCATATTGGTATGGACATTATAGGAACTTATGAAAATTAGGCATGTGGAGAGTACCTTGTTCACAGAAGCAATGGAATATTAACTTGTTTCTGCTATAGATGTTGGCATTATTATTTCTACTCTATTTTTCACACATTTCCACCATTTGGTGCCAGGAACCATGCTGTGCTAGACTATGAAGCGACAAAGGCCAGAAACTGAAAAAAATGAGGTTCTTATCTTTAAGAACCAACTACTTCAGTAGAAACTATAAATAAGAAACTGTATTATAAGATAAGAAGTGATCCTGGTCAAAACAGAATAAAATTGTCTTAATCTATAATAATAAAAGCATAATATGCTAATTAGGTCATATGTCCTTCCAGATATCCTTCTGAATGACCTTCCAGATGAAGCCAGGGCTGCAAGGGAAGCCTGGGTCCCGGGTGCCAGAGGGAAGCTGGTGCCAGCAGCTGGGGGAAGGAAGGCCTACTCTTGTACCAATTATGTGCATCAGGCCTCTAGGATTTAATAGAAACAAAACTTATCTACCAAAAGACTATAGGAAATATGTCATTTGAGTCATATATATATATGACTCAAATGACATATAGTGTATATATATATATATATATATATATATATATATATATATATATATATACTAGAGACCCGGTGCACAAAAATTTGTGCACTGGCGGGGGGCGGGGCGGTGTCCCTGAGACCCACTTGTGCCCTCTCACAGTCTGGGACCCCTCGGGAGATAACGACCTGCTGGCTTAGGCCCACTCCCGGGTGGCAGAGGGCAAGCCCAATCCCTAGGTGCCTGCCCTGCAGGCCCTGGTCGGGCTCAGAGCAGGGTGGATTGGGGAGTTGGGGCGCCGCTCCCTGTCATGCACAGAGCAGGGCGAATTGGGAGGTTGTGATGCCACCCTCAGTCACGCTCAGGGTAGGGCCGATTGGGGGGTTGGGGCACCGCCCCCTGTCACACTCAAGGCAGGGTCGATGGGGAGGTTGTGGCACCACCCCCTGTCATGCACAGAGCAGGGTGGATCAGGGGGTTGTGGTGCCACCCCTGTCACATACAGAGCTGGCAGATCAGGGGGTTGGGGCGCTGCCCCCTCTCACTCACAGAGCAGGGCCCATCGGGGCATTGGGGCTCCGCACCCTGTCATACACAGAGCAGGGCCAATCAGGGGGTTGGGGAGCTCCCCCCTGTCATGCACAGAGCAGAGCTGATCAGGAGGTTGTGATGCCACCCTCAGTCATACTCAGGGTAGGGCCAATTGGGGGGTTGGGGCGCTGACCCCTGTCACACTCAAGGCATGGTTGATGGGGAGGTTGGGGCACCACCCCGTCACCCACAGAGCAGGGCTGATCAGGGTGTTGGGGCACTCCCCGCTGACACACTCAGGGCAGGGCCGATGGGGCGGCTGTGGCTCCACCCTGTCACACACAGAGCAGGGCCCATGGGGGGTTGGGGGGCCGCACCATGTCACACACAGAGCAGGGCCGATCAGGGGGTTGGGACACTGCACCCTGTCACACACAGAGCCTCAGGGTGATCAGGGGGT
Source organism: Myotis nattereri (assembly GCF_964212035.1). Classification (NCBI taxonomy): domain Eukaryota; kingdom Metazoa; phylum Chordata; class Mammalia; order Chiroptera; family Vespertilionidae; genus Myotis; species Myotis nattereri. The sequence continues at coordinate 47,845,419 of NC_138077.1, forward strand.
TGAGGAGCTCCCCCCCATCAGGCACAGAGCAGGGCTGATCAGGGGGTTGGGGCACCTTCCCCTGTCATGAACAGAGCAGGGCGGATAGGGAGGTTGTGGCCCCGCCCCCTGTCACACACAGAGCCTCAGGGCGATCAGGGGGTTTGGGTGCTGCCCTCTGTCACGCTGCTCCAGGGGCCAGAAGGCGTCGCGGCTCTGCTGATCCAGGTGCTGGGAGGCATATTACCCTTTTACTATATAGGATAGAGGCCTGGTGCATGGGTGGGGGCTGGCTGGTTTGCCCTGAAGGGTGTCCTGAATCAGTGTGGGGGTCCCCACTGGGGTGCCTGGCCAGTCCGGGTGAGGGGCTGAGGACCGTTTTCAGGCTGGCGGGTGACTGAAGCTCCCAACCACTCCATTTTTCCTTTTTTTTTTTTTTTTATTCTTGGGTTTATGGCTGTCACTGGAGCTGAGAGCCGGCTTTAGCTGTGAGACCTCGCTGCTAAAAGCAGGTTTCTGGCTTTGTTTACTTTCTGTATTTGTAACTTTGTTGCGACTCCAGCTCTGAGATCCCGGCTGACTGAAAACAGGTTTCTGGGGTTTTGTTTAGCTTCTCTATTTGTAATGTTTCTTAGCAGCTCAGAGCCCAGCAGCGGCAGGGAGGGAACATTGGAGTCCTCCATCACTGAAGCAAGCAAGCCTCCTGTTCATGTCAGTAGCCTGGCTGCTGGCCACCATCTTGGCTGGAAGTTAATTTGCATATTGCCCTGATTAGCCAGTGGGAAGGGTAGTGGATGTACAGCTAATTACCATGTTTCTCTTTTATTAGATAGGATATAATCTTTAAATAGCATTATATGTTTGTTTTTATTGGAATGTAGATACTTCTGAAAATAGGCATACTTTGCTGTCTTTTTTAAGCCAGGAATATTGTGTGCTATGTAAACTTCTCATAATAACTCAGGATCGCCACTGGGAACCTCTTTATTTATTGGTTTGTATCATTGCATCCTAGTCCTCAGGAATTTCTGTTTCTTTGTTTCTGTGTTTGGTTTTTAAAAATTTTCTCTTTCATGGTTGCAAAGTATCCACTTTCCTCTTCACAAATTCATTGTGATCTATCTGGAAATGTAAATATTTGGGATCAATACAACCTGTATATTCTTCGTGATCTAAGGCCATTTATTCCTTCAGTCAACAAGTTTATGAATACCCCATTAATAGGTCAAGAATTTTGTTATTTATAGGGATTTGAAGATATGTTCATATAAATTTTGTCTTTAAGTGGCTAAAGGTGGAATTTTCTTAATCATCCATAGCTATAATTTCCTCACATCTCTTAAGTATAACTGACATTAACGTGCTAGGAATAACTAACATTGAAGTGCTAGGAATTATTTTGGAGGGTAGGAGAGGGATACAGTTAAATACACATAGGAGGATTTCAGCCAACGAAATCTCACATGCTCTTATTCTTTCTTTCTTTCTTTCTTTCTTTCTTTCTTTCTTTCTTTCTTTCTTAATATATTTGTATTGATTTCAGAGAGGAAGGGAGAGGGAGATAGAAACATCAATGATGAGAGAAATTCATTGATCAGCTGCCTCCTGTATGCCCCCTTCTGGGGATCCAGCCTGAAACACTGGGCATGTGCCCTGATCTGGAATTGCACCTTGATCTCCTGGTTCATAAGTCAGCACTCAACCACTGAGCCACACCAGCTGAGCCATGCTCTCATTCTTTATTCACAAGCATTATGGAGTAAGTCCAGGTGGTACTCTAGGTCTTAAAAATGCAGCAATGAACAAGGCAGTCTGCTCACATTGAGTTTACATTCTGATGGCAGAAACTGCTAATAGATAAGTAAACATACAATACATTTTCAGGTAAGTGATCTAATCCTATATAATAAAAACCTAATATGCTAAGTGCCTGGTTGTCTGTTCAACCAATAAAAGCATAATATGCTAATGATATGCTAAGGCCGCTCAACCGCTCGCTATGACGTGCACTGACCACCAGGGGGCAGACGCTCCCACCAGTAGGTTAGCTTGCTGCTGGGGTCCTGATTGGGACTGAGCAAGACAGGCTGGACATGCCCTGGAGCCCTCCCATGGTCCCTCCTTGGCTGGCCAACCTCCCGTGTCTCTCCTAGGCCCCGATCGTGCACTGGTGGGGTCCCTTGGCCTGGCCTGCACCCTCTCACAATCTGGGACCCCTCCAGGGATGTTGGAGACCTGGTTTCGGCTCGATCCCACGGGTTAGGCAGAGGAACCCCATTGGTGTACAAATTTGTGCACCGGGCCTCTAGTAAATATATAGAAGAAATACATAGAAGATGAATTGGAGGTGGAAAGGTCTCTTTTTTTCCCTGGTACTATTCACAATGATGTCTACAAATGTGTTGCCTAATAAATATTATTATGCTCTATTGATTAAATATAAGACATCATTGCTAGGTACTATCCTTTAACATGTGTCAGATCTCACTCTGAAAAAAAATAACTCTAAAAGTTGCGATTTCTTATTATATGTACTATATTTCCTCCCTTTAGTCAATTTCTGTTTAATCTACTAAGGCAGTAATTGGTTAGAATAAAGGGTGGGGCACAAAATATAAGACGGAAGATTTGATATGTAGGAGAGAAAAAGGTCACTCCCTCAGAATTAACAACTGATGAGTTGATACTAGATGTACAGAACCTTGATGAGAGAAATTTGGATTTGATTTGCACAGTAAAGGATTATGGAAGAAGTAAGCTGTGGGCAATGAGATCTTAAGACAGGTGGTAGTGGGAAGAGAAAAGGCAACTGAAAATGAAAGGCAAGTCAACTAATATGCTACAATGGAAGAGAAATGGATGTTGAAAGATACCAAAGATATTTTCTTAACAATTCAGTTTATCAGTTCAATAAAATTATACAAAAAATTATTTGGTTATGAAACTTTGTTGTCCAAATTATGGCAATTGAAAATGATAAGGCATAAGTTATCCCCTAAGTGTATTGTACCATTTTTAAGTTTTGTTTGCCAAGAAGCTGGCATATGGGTTAGACTTTGGGGTGAACAAACTTGTCATTTTCATCATGAAGTTGAAAAGAAAAGTATTCCATCTAAGAAAAGAAAGTTGTTAATGGGCCTGATTTGGATTATATGAGTGTCTTTCTGGAGGGAGGTTTATCTCAAGCATATGAATAAATGTTCTCCTCTAGGACTCTTGGGCACTGTTGGGTGCAATAAGGAGGCAATTTACTAAAAGGCATCAAGGTGCTCTTTGGCATCCTTAAGACTAAGCATGCTAGTTAATAATGATAATGGTTATAATAATTGCAGAGAAAACTGAAAGTGTGGAAATGTTTCTGAACTAAAAATATAGAAGGATTTATGGTTTAGACTGCTCCTTAGGCCAACAAGAAGACTTGTTCTGGGAAGATTCAGAGAGGTTGCTCATACAGGCTTAAGCAGTAATGTGATGGGTTGATAGATTGGAGGGAGGGAAGGAAGGGAGGGAGGAAGGGAGGGAGGGAGGGAGGAAGGGAGGGAGGCAGGGAGGGAGGGAGGAAGGGAGGGAGGGAGGAAGGGAGGGAGGGAGGGAGGAAGGGAGAGAGGGAGGAAAAGAAAGGAAGGAAGGGAGGAAAGGAAGAAAGGAGAAAGGAAGGAAAGAAGGATTGGTGAACAGACAGAATAAGGAGAAGCCATGTTAAGAGTTTTTGAACCACTTTTATCTGAGAATTGAGAACATTCCCAAAGTGTTTGATTGCTCTAATCTCTTTGGAGAGTAATAGTGATTTCAGCTGTTTTGTCTAAAACTACATTTGAAAGTCAGCTACTTATGGCAACATCGAGAACTTACAGGCAGCTCAGATATTCTGTAATATCATTACTAGCTTTCTCATACTATTTTTCCCTGCTTATATTGAGAGGAAAGGATAACTATTGCAATAATTAGTGAGATATTTTGTCTTTTTACAGAAAAAAGAATGTATTCCAATTGTGAGAACTTCATATTGCTCAACTTTTATGATGCATGAAAATTAGCAGTCATATGTATAATAAAGTATAAGTTTTGAAGTCATACAGTCTTAACTTTAAATCACAGCTCTATCATTTACTGGCTGAGTGACACTGAACAACTTTCTTATTCTCTCTGACCCTAAAAATTGTCATATGTAACCTGGAAAAGCAGGCCCTGTGGAGTGAAATCATGTCACAGTCAATGGCAGTACTTTCCTGCCACTCACCAGGCAAATTGAGCACACACGAAAATGAATGACCTATGCTGGCTTTCTTGACCTTAAGGAAGTCACAGTCCATTGAGAAATTAAGAGTTGGAATGCAAAGCGTTATGACTAAAGGTAAAAATCAGACAAATATTGAAGGCGTTTTGTGGCTAGGACTAAATTTGAAAAAATTTCAGAAAAGCAACATGTTTCATTCATCACTAAATTCCCCAGATATTCTTTCACATAATAAATACTAATATATTGTTGAATCCTTTGCACATAAACCTTACATTGAAAAAAATTTACAGACAGAAGATTAATATATTTTAATCCGAGCAATTTTACTCTATTTTTTAAATGGCTTTCAAAAACAGATAATAGAAAAATAACTAGGAAGTGATCAGTTTTAAGTATTTATTTTCTCTTTTGAATATAATTTAAGTTTAATATTTTATAATAACAAATTATAATAATGATTATGTTTAACTAATGGATTGGAAAATTCCAGAAAATTTTAGTCTGCTTTCATTATCCAGTACTCAGCACAACAATGGATCTAGGGTACGTTTTTCAGGTCTGGGTCTCTTTTTCCTATGAAATAAGGAAATAAGACTAGACAGTCTCTAAAGGCACAGCTAACTTTGACATTCTATAGGGTCTTCAAAGCTTTAAACTCATGTGTGAGCCTTTCTTCCCAACTGTGAGTGTGGTTGCTGAGGGGCCCCACCAGGTCTTCTCTCATGGAGATCCCTGGTGACCTATTCTGTCTCTAGCAGAACAACCGACACTGTCAAGGGGGTCTTTGAGTAATTAAATCGAAGAGCAGCCAATGAGCTTCTGGTCTACATCACTACTAACTGCTGTTTTATTTTATTAAGTGCATTAGGGAGTTTTGTATAGAATTAAGTATATTTCTAGTTTTATAACTTTGAGTTTGGATATTCTAAAGGGAAGTAAGGAGACTTTAAATATCCAGAAAATAATAAGTATAAAAACTGATAAATGAGACCACAACTTGGGTAGTTCTTAATGAAAATTAGTGTCTGATGCATAAATCTATTCATATTGGACTATCAATAAAGACCTATCTTTTATACAGTATAGCTAGAGTGAACCAGTTGTTTTTATATTTCAGCATTTTCATCTTTTAAATAAGAAAAACTAAGTCGAATGATCTCTGAGATATATTAGTTCTAAAATCCAACTATAAAACTAAGGTTTTTCGAACTCTGAAATTTTAGAGATTTGGGGATTTTTTAGGAGTGCTGAAAGAAATGACTTGTAAGACAAACCTGAGTGATGACTTTTAGGGCAGAGCAGGAAAAGGAAGGGGAATGCAAACTATTAACAGATAACCCTTTCTGCTTTCAGGTCATTTCTACAAAGAATAGTTTTTTGTGTTGTGTGTGTGTGTGTGTGTGTGTGTGTGTGTGTGTGTGTGTGTGTGTGTTTTCTTTTCTGAGTTAATACAAATAATGTTGGATAGTTATTCTGGGAAAAACAAGCAGAAAAATTTGACTTCAGGCTTTCTATTATATTGAGTATGACTGGTTTGACAAAACCATTTGAACAGAGTGATTGTACTCTGAGTAAATTGATACTGAGATTCACCCAAAGGCAGATCCTGGGAAGGTCGGTAGGATTTATCTTGTTCTTCCTGCCCTGTGGCACAGTTTTCCTCCCTTTCTTCCAAAGATGTTTTACATATTTATTCAGAAAACAGGAATAGAAGCTGAGTTTGCAAAGGAGGGACTTTGAAGATCCCCTAACCCAGACCATTGATTTTTTTTTTCTTTTTAACGAAACCCTTTCTCAAATGAAATCTAGCTCAGAACCCTAAGACAAGCAAAAGCCAAACTTCATGGTATTGAGAAGGAAGGTGTCTGGAGTCCTATCAATATTGCCTTTTGTTTACATCTGGTTAAAAAAAAAAAAGCAACAGGACCCTTAGGGTTTCATGAAACACAATATGAAAACCATGGATCTGTACCAAACCCCACTTCCACATTTCATAATAAAACCCCCCTTGAAATTGAATCCCTGAGAGGGGAAGTTCTAGATGATCTAGAAAAAAGTGAGAGATAATGGGGATATTGTTTTAGTCCAGGAACATAGATTAGAAAGAATGATCTGAACTTGAGAGAAATGAAGGCTAATTCAAGTTTAATGTAATTCCTTTATCTTTGTGACATGTTTACATCTTTTAATGGACCTTTCAGATATGCTATTTAATTAGTTCAATAGTATTTTCTGGATACAAATTATGTAGTACTTGACACAAATAGGACCAATGTATTGACTACCAGTTACATTATTTCAAGTAAACCTATCAACCACCCCACAAAGGAGGAAGCATAGTTGAAAAAGACTATGGTGGCCCAGTCTGTGTAGCTCAGTGGTTGAGCATTGACTCATGAGCCAAGAAGTTCAATTCCCTATCAAGGCACATGCCTAGGTTGTGGGTGTGATCCCCAGTAGGGTGCATGCAGGAGGCAGCCAAATAATGATGTTTCTTGTCTATGTTTCCTTCTATATATCCCTTTTCCTTTGTCTCTCTCTAAAATAGATAAAAACATTTTTAAAAAATAAAAAAGACTAATGTACAAAAAGAATAAGTAATTGGACCATGGCCTCACAGTAGAGCTAGAATTTGAACCCAAGTCTGTCTCACTCCAAAACCAATGTTCCTTCTACTCTAACTTGAAGGAACTATCAAACTGCAAGAAATGTAAATATGTGAGCTTTGCCCTGAAGTTAGTTAAAATCCTCTACAGTAGATCAGTTGTTATACAACCAAAATAGGATATACTAGAATTGATTAAATGTAACTAAAGATGCAGAGAGTTTAAAGAAAAAAAGATCATATTTCAAATAAGAGACCAAGATATACTTTGTGGGGAGGAGAGTTCTGAGGACTACGTAGGCTTTTGAGAGTTTACAGAGCAGAGGTCATAGTCAAGCAGCTAAAGTTCCTGGAGTTGGCAGTAGGCTTGTCCAAAGTTTTCCAGCTAGTTAGTGGTGTCATCCAAAATACAGGGAAGCTTTTTTTAGGAGTCAGAGAGAAACTAGAGAGAAAATGTAGAACAAATGAATGCCAGAGTAAGCACAGAGAGAAACCAGAGCTTCCATGTGGAAATAGTAGAAGAAATAGAAATAGTTGATGGCTGTACAGTCAATGATAATTTTTGTCTTTGCATTAGAGTTTGTGTCTTTTTCCACTAACCTTCAGTTTTTGAATCAGTCGCATAGTTTGTTATTTAAATCCAGGTTACATTAACCATCAATTTATTTAGAAACTATGAATGCATACATTTCTGCCAACTTAAAACCTTGTGCTTTTTTGGTATTGATTCTCAAGTTATGCGTATCATCATTGGTGATAATCTACTTTGTGTTGTGTGTTTACATTCTAGTGCTCACCTGGTTGTCAGACTACCAATCATAGTGTTTAGGTCTTTGGGTGTGCTTATAGGTTCCATTTACATTACAATTCATAGAGAGTTTATTTGCACCTAGGGGTTGGCTAATTCATGTCTTCACCTCCATATTTGTAAACACATTTATATCCACCCTTAATGTTGTCTTCTTTATTTCATCCGAGAATGAAGGGCTTATGGCTTAAGTTCAAGGCTATTATCTCAACCTATTCTCTTAACCCTTTCCTGCCTGCTCCTTCCAGAACCATCTTCCGGGACATTCCATTCCTTTCCAATATCTTAAATTTCTCTCTCTCTACTAGCTTCTTTCTTTCTGCTTTACCTTTTTAAGTATAATTCAAGTTCTTTTCATTCAAATATATCAAAAGAACATTTTGTTTTCACCCCTATTTACTCCCCAAATCACTAAAATTTATTTTGTGGTTTCATTCATCTATGGTGTTAGTGTCAAGGGTTCTAATCACCTACAGGGATCAAACCTAGTAGATGTTTTTGGGGGTCTGATCTTCTCTCTCTGCCACATTCAATAGTGTTGATCCTTCTTAAAATTGCTTTTCCATTGGCTTCTAAGATCCATGAACTTCTCAGGGTCTTTTCATAAACTTGGTTCTTAGATTTCTAGATAGGGGCCCTCCTCTCCTCACTGTCCCTGTTGTGCATAGGTCATTGTATCCACTCTCATAGCTTCATTTTACCTTATAATAAGGATTTCTACTTCTAAACTTATGATCCACTCATCTTCCTAGAATTTAGGCTTATTCAGCTATCTGCTTAACTTTTTATATATTCTGTATGTACCTCAAATACAGTATGCTAAGGTAAAACTCATCATCTCTCCTTTTCTCTTTAAACCAGATCTTCCCACTGCATTTACTAATTTAGTTAGTGGAGTCATCAGCCACTCAGTCCAAGAAAACTGGAAACTTGAAGTCATCATTAACTCATCCTTTTCCCTGCATTAGTAACATAAAAAATATTTCATTTAGCCTTTTCACTAATAATTGAATTTGCACCCATCTTCTGCATCCCTACTTTTGCTGTCATCCTACTGTCTTACCTGGACAGGTATATCAACTTCCTATAACCATTCTGCCTATAAACAGCTTCACTCTAAATTCTTTCACACAACTTTCAGATGTATCAATATAAAACATAATCTAACTATATCAATCTCATACTTCAAATCATTTAATACTGTAGAGGTGGATACAGTAACCTACATATGTGATAAAAAAATTTATAAAACTAAATGCACTCAAAAGTACACACTCATTTGTGTGTATATAGTTCTATAATATAAAATTAGAATTTCTGAATAAGATCCATGTAAATGGATCAATGTAAATATCCTGGCTTTTTGATATTACATGATAGTTTTACAAGATGTTACCATTGTGGGGAACTATATAAAGGGTACTCGGACTCACTGTATTATTTATTATAACTACATATAAATCTATAGTAATTGCAAAATTAAAATATTATTTAAAAATACCTTGCAGCCTTCGTCAGTTTGGCTAAGTGGATAGAGGGTTGGCCTGCAAACTGAAGGGTCGCCGGTTTGATTCTGGTGAAGGGCATTTACCTTGGTTGCTGGCTTAATCACCAGCCCCAGTAGGGGTGCATTCGGGAGGCAACAAATTGATGTGTCTCTCTCACATCGATTTTTCTGTCTCCCCCCCTCCCTTCCACTCTCTCTAAAAATCAATGGAAAAATGTCCTCAGGTGAGGATTAACAACAACAACAAAACAGACCTTGCAAAAGTACTCTTCAATACTCACTAGAAGTATTGAAGTATTTAAGTTTTTATTTTATTTTTATTTTTTTAAATATATATTTTATTGATTTTTTTACAGAGAGGAAGGCAGAGGGATAGAGAGATAGAAACAACAATGAGAAAAACATTGATCAGCTGCCTCCTGCACACCTCCTACTGGGTATGTGCCCACAACTAAGGTACATGCCCTTGACCAGAATCGAACCTGGGACCTTTCAGTCCACAGGCCAATGCTCTATCCACTGAGCCAAACCGGTGTTAGGGCTTAAGCTTTTATTTTAACACCAGAGGCCCAGTGCATGAAATTCATGCATGAGGGGGAGGGTCCCCTCAGCCCAGCCTGCACTCTCTCCAATCCAGGACCCCTTGGGGGATGTCCAATCCCTAGGATCGGGCCTAAACCAGCAGTTGGACATCCCTCTCACAAACCGGGACTGCTTGCTCCTAAACACTCACGGGCTTGCCTGCCTGATTGCCCCTAATGGCCTCTGCCTGCCTTCCTGATCGCTCGTAACTGCCCCCCCCCACCTGATCACCCCTAACGGCCTCTGCCTGCCAGCCTGATCACCTGTAACTGCCCCCCCCCTTGCCAGCCTGGTCACCCCCACTGCCCCCCTGCCAGCCTGGTCACCCCTCACTGCCTCCCGCCACCGGCCTGGTCACACTTCCCTGCCCCCCCACAGGCCTAGTCACCCCCAACTCCACCCCCCCTCCAGCCTGCCTGGTCGCCCCTCACTGCCCCCGCTGCTGTCCTGGTCACCCCAAGCAGCTTGCTGTTTGGTCATTGTGTGACAGTGTCCTGGATAATTTGCATATTTCTCTATTATTAGTATAAATATCATACAAGTTTCTACTCCCTTCTTCTACTTTTTCTCCCAGCATTCTCTCACTCAATTTTTTTTTCACTGTACTAACATTGAGTTACATGTAATCATCTTACATACATCAGGTTATTTTCATTTTAGTATTTTGTTTATGCTTTTGCCATAGACTGCTCACTCATACCTTAATCCTTACGTGGCCTGGCTAATTTCTCTTCATCATTTAAGGCTCTTTCGTTGACCACTCAGGTGACAATATATATTTCTTCTTTGTGGTTTTATAGTGTTTTACACGCTTTTACTACATTTATTAGAAGTTTGTTTTCCTGTCTTACCTTCTACACCATGACCTTCTAGAGCAGTGGTTCTCAACCTTCCTAATGCCGTGACCCTTTAATACAGTTCCTCATGTTGTGGTGACCCCCAATTTCATTGTTATAAATTGAACATAATTAAAGCATAGTGATTAATCACAAAACAATATGTAATTATATATGTGTTTTCTGATGGTCTTAGCCAATCCCTGTGAAAGGGTCGTTCGACCCCCCAAAGGGGTTGCGACCCACAGGTTGAGAACTGCTGTTCTAGAGGGTAAGAGCATCTTATGCACTTTTATTTCCAGTGACCATTACATTTCCTAGCAAATAAAGATGCTCTCTGTATATGTGTGACCTGAGTAAATGAAAGTGCTTCTCCATATAGCTTTGAAATCACCAACAATAAATTCAGTGCTGTTATTTTCTATTATGTAACTATGCCAGAGCATCCATTTACAATTTTGAAATTATTGACTATTCTAGTATACTATTTAATTCTTTGTAACAATAAAAGTAATGATTAGCAACTTAGCTAATTCCATCCTGGGATATAATTAGTCTACTGAAAATGACAATGAACTACATACTAAGATGATCTGCACAGATAACTTTCAGATTTGGAAAAAGCATCACCTGAGAAATCTTGTGTTTTCCTTCACATATATAGAGATCAAGGTTTTTTGTTGTTTTTTTTTAATGTAAAGGCAAACTTGAGGATCCAGCAACCAAATAAAACAAACAGAAATAGGATTCATTTATAACATATTCAGATGTTTGCTTATTCTTTAGACTAACTAGAATTCCACAGTCCAATTACAAACCACCCACCCACACACACACACATCGAAGTAGGTAAGTAGTGATTAAGAAAAAAATCTAGGTCCAGAAACTTGAGTTTATTGTCCTTGGGCATGATGCTAAGATGGTAGTTATGAGAGGGGTGATTATGCTGAGGGTGAAATTTAAGTTTCTGAACTTGCTTCTGTTTTCTGATTCTACTTTTTACTTGCTGGAGGCTGAATGAGCAGATAATCAGTTAAGATGTTTATAAAATGGGTTTAATAATAGGTCAGTCTTGCTGTCAAACTTAATGAGGGAATGTTTATTTTCTTTTTGAAATATGCAGAACATAGATGTTGGATAGGAAAAGTGGAAGGTGTAAACATTTTCAGTTAAAAAGAAGAGCTTTGCCAGGCCGGTGTGGCTTAGTGGTTGAGCATCGACCTATGAACAAGGAGGTCATGGTTTGATTCCTGGTCAGGGTACATGCCCGGGTTGCAAACTCAATCTACAGTGTGAGGTGTGCAAGAGGCAGCTGATCAATGATTCTCTGTTATCATTGATGTTTCTGTCTCTTTCTCTCCTTCTCCCTTCCTCTCTGAAATAAAAAATATATTTTTTTTAAAAAAGAAGAGTTTTAATAGAAGACATTATTGTCCAACTTTATTGCAAAATGAGACCTGTGACACTACCTGAAGAAACACAATTGTGAAACTTGTAAAACTTATAAACCTGCATGATTTTAAAGATTCACTTGACTTTTCTTCTTAATCAAGTATGATTTAATTTAAATATTTTGTATTCATAAAGACAGAAACTATAATCCTGGTTTCATTTTTGTACTTTTAAGGTTCGTAGAAACCCCTGCTCATTTCTCTTGGAAAGAAAGTTATTATCGATCCACTATGTCCCAGAGTACACAGACAAGTGAATTCCTCAGTCCAGAGGTGTTCCAGCATATCTGGGATTTTCTGGAACAGTAAGTATGAAATCAACAGCATATATATATATATATATATATATATATATATATATATATATAAAATCCTTGAACTAGTATAAATAAGTATGAATGAACAAAATATTGCATTCATAGGACATATTTTTAGAACCAAAAAAAATCTGTTAATATTGTTGGAAAAATTTATTTCTCCAGTAGTATCTCTGTGTTCAAAATGCAATGGAGATTCATTCATTTTTCAATACTGGAAGATCATTATTATTCTAATGTGGTGTAGTTTTGGAAGATCAGAAGGGATCTCCTGCTCCTAATACCTTTCCAAATAATTCCCTGATATTCAAAGTCTGTTTGTCTTAAAGATTCTTATTTCTCTTATAATGCAAATACCCCCCTGAGAAAGTAAAACACTAAATTTTGTTGGTCAACTATGCCTTGCTAGGAGAAGGGTTATTATATCCTTTCTGAAGATCTGGATTTGGTAAATGAATAAATTAAAGGGAAGTTGAAAGGCCAGAGCACTGGGGACGATATGGAATAGAGTAATACAATATTCTATCTCTGATATGTTTGTTCTTCCCTGTGTTTCACCCAACAATTCTTTGATGGGGACAGGGTTTATAATTCCTGTTTTACAAACAGGGCTTAGATCTGAACTGCTTGTGTTTATATATCTGGTAAGTGATTAAGCCAGGATTCAAACCTAGGGTTTCTGATTCCAACCACTGAGCTTTCCAGTTTTGAGGCAGAGAGATCTCATGGTTACCAATTGGGTGAGTGTGCTTTAGCTCCTTCCCATTCCTAACACACGTTGTTTATTTGTTTTTTGTTTTTGTTTTTGTTTTTTATGATAGGCCCATATGTTCGGTTCAGCCCATTGACTTGAACTTTGTAGATGAACCATCAGAAAATGGAGCAACAAACAAGATTGAGATTAGCATGGACTGTATCCGCATGCAGGACTCGGACCTGAGTGACCCCATGTGGGTGAGTGGCATGGGCCTCTCCTTCAGTATGTGAGCCATGCTATCCACACCTCTGTTACACCTGAGTTTTCCATGGCATGTGAAAAGGCAGATGGCTCTGAATGGGCAAGGCCATTGGAAAGTGAGTCCATGTGACAGGAGAGAAATGTATGAGCTGGTGGATTCTGGGTCTGCCTTAACTTTCCATAATGCATATGTTTACACTGATGTGGGGGTAGGGGGCTTGAAAATATCTTTTTTACATCCTTTGTCTGAGTTGCTCTTCATGTCTATTTGATTTACTATAGAGAGGTGGTACTTGCCCAAGGTTTTGTTGTTGGAGACAGAACCAGAATCTAGATCTGAATTCTATTCCGAGCACTTTCTACTGTGGCAGACTGCCTCTCTCATGGAACTATCTTCTTTAATGGAGGATAAAGTAAATTCTTTCAGAATACACATTTAGTTACCTAATTATAGAATAGGACAAGAGAAAATAACAATACAAATAACAGGCTTCCTTTTGGCTTTACCGCTGAGTCACTTATGACCTTAGGCCTCAGTTTCTCATCTATAAAATGGTGAGACCTTACATGCCACATACCTCCCAGACAGCTAAGGGCCATAATGGGTTCATGATAGTAAATCACTTTTCTGAGATATTTAGATAAAATGTCCTCTATTTGTGCAGTTCATAATGCTGGTGAGTTTCCTTCCTTCCTCCCTTCCTTCTTCCCTCCCTCCCTCCCTCCCTTCCTCCCTCCCTCCCTCCCTCCCTCCCTCCCTCCCTCCCTCCCTCCCTTCCTTCCTTCCTTCCTTCCTTCCTTCCTTCCTTCCTCCCTTCCTTCCTTCCTTCCATTCTTTCTCTCAACTTTAAAAAAATTACCACACAAGTCATGATGTTTTTTCTATAAAAATTATAAACAAAACAGACAAAAGCAACAACAACAAAAAAGACTTCTAGAAAAACAGAAAGGAAAAAAAAAGAGCTAAAAGAGTGTGGAGTATCTGCTGATGTGATTAAAGAGAGAACTTTATGAAATGCCTTGACTTTTTGATGGGGGTCAAATTACTTTAGTTTAAGGAATGGTATGAATGATACTAGTAGAGCCTAAGTAGATGTTTTGGTATACCTTGCCTTTCCTGTCTAATATAAGATTTTACAGAAGTTTTCACAGTGTACTTTTCGATATGAATTGTACTTTTTATTATTGGGAGAAGCTGAGGTAGAGAAATAGGACAGAGATTAACCAAAGAATATATATGCATACGTGTATAGCCCATGGGCATAGACAAAAGGGTGGAGAAGGTCTGGTTGGGATGGGGGCTGGGTGGCATGGGCACAGGGTGGGGGAAAAGGGGACCATCTATAATACTAATCTAATACTGTCAACAAGAAGAAAATAGAAAGTTGTAACTTTGCAAATATACTGATGCTTACTATATTGATAAGGAAAAAAGATTATTCTTCACTGGCTCCTTACATTCTAATATCAATATAGTTCTCAATTATCCTTGAGATACTGAAAAGAAACTGACAGATAAGTTCAAGGCCTTGAAATGTATTATTATTGAATATAAATGTGTATAAATTCTAATTTGACAGCGATTTAGAAATATCCCACATTCACTAAATAATGTTGCCTCCTAAATTGATAGGTAGTACCTTCCTGGGCAAACCTATCTTTTTCTATTCTCACCAGAGATGTTCTGTTCTGACTGTTGGATTCATAAAAGCAAGCAGAAGTTGTAAAGTTTAACATTGAGAATCAAACCTTTTCATTTACAGCAAGCATGTCAAACTCGCGGCCTGTGGGCTGCATGTGGCCCACAACGAATATTTTTGCAGCCCAGCCAATATAATGGTATGTAAGAAACGTTTTTAATAAAAATTTTGTAACTTAATTTTTACAATATCCTGTTATACATAATTATTAATAACGAACTACAATATTCGCTGATTTATTACTATAATTGTGTTGCATTCATTTCCCTTACGCGCCTTACGCGCAGGCGCACCATTTCTCTCCACTGATACTAGCAGCGAATATTTTAGCAGCCGATTGCCACGTCATTAGTCTTGGACTGACTTGTTTGGTGTGCACAACAGGAAATATTTCGCTTTTGAAGAACAAGAAAAATAGGTTTATTTGCGTTATACTTATTAATTTGTGCAGTTATTCAGTGTCTGGTAAGTTAATGTTCAAGAAAAAATATTAATTTTTATTAAAATGTTCTATTATTTTATGTTAACGATTACTCATTTATTTCAGCCCTTTGTATTTAGCATGTCTCTATTGAAATAAACCTATGTTTCTATGAAAAATTGAAGCTTTTGTTTTTTTGTGGCCCATGTAAACTTAAGCCTTATTTATTTGGCCCGTGTTAGCCTTTGAGTTTGACATGCTTGATTTATAGTGCCTATTATTTTATTTTTAGATACTGAAGTATTTTTTCACATGCCATGCTATTTCTGCTTCTTTGTTTTATTAGAGATTTTTTTCCTTGAGAACACCCCTTTTTATTTTCCTCTCTGTCCAATTTCTACCCATCCCCCAAACCAGTTTGTCTTGTTAGCATATTTTTCACTTTTCTGTGTGTAGGATACTAGCTATATACTTGCATTTATTACATGCTATGTTGTTTTTTTTATGATACAGATGAACAAATCATGATCTCTAGCCTTGAGGACACCAAAGTATAGCACAAGGTGTGTAGGTGAATAGCTATGTAGTTGCAAAACTCTGCACATAAATTCCTTTCCTCTTGAATATAATATTTAAAAAATGGGATCTCAGCCAAGCATTCTTTTACTATGCAAGAAATCTGAATCTGTAGGCATGAAACAACAAGTCATATTAACGACAGAAATCTCAACATTGAGAATGTTATTCCATTTGTATTGGTTTTTGATATGCCCTTCACCTTAAAGTCTAGTCATGACATGAGATCATAATGTGTTGTTCTGATTACTAACAAAGGGAATTTGAATTGTAGAGAATGTGTGTGCCTTCCTCACCAGAATGATTGTAATGTCACTGAAGAATGTGCTGCCTTTGACTAGAAAGGTCTTTGTTGGCTCTTGATTCCGTTGTCTGATATATGACTTTATATCTCAGCATTGCATTATTTGTAAGCTGGCTAAGCATGTCTATCATGTTTTCAAGAGGTGGATAATGATGTTAACACTTGAAATGTTCTCCTGAGATGATTGCTAAAAACTACATAATTCTTAATTTTGCATTTGTTTATTCTGTTTGCTTTGATAGAATCCCTGTTTAGCTGAATTAAATGTTTTCCTAGGGATTGGAATGGTAGTAATCTAACACTATCCAATTTTGTAAATTCTTACTGTAGCAGCAAGATATACATGAAGACTCTTTAGCTCTGTACATCAAAAGAGCAAGTAGTGTGTTTGTATTTGGAAAGACTTACACCTAGCATTATGCCCTACATCTTATATGACTCAAGATTTACGTAAGATTTCATTTTTATATACTAGGTCTAGCAAAAGCTTTTTGTTAGCATTTATTATATGCTATTTTTTATGATACAGATGAGCAAATCATGATTTCTAGCCTTGAGGAGACCATAATACAGCATAAATGCAAGGGTGTATAAAAGTACTTATGAAAAGTATCTATGCAAATATATGTACTAGTATTTCTGAAGGCACATAAAAAAGGAATGATTTATTGTGTGTGCAAAAGACTTAATATGTTGCAGAGGAGGTGATTTTTTTTTAGACCTTGGAATATGAGTCAAATTGATCAAAACAGTAGAAAAAGTAGTCCAAGCTTGTATAATCGTTATGAAAATAATTTATTTTAAAGTCATAATGTAAAGCTCAGACTGAAAATTTTAACTAAGAAGAAATTTATATTTTAAAAAGTCAAATTAAAAAAATTCAAACCATGACGAAGGTTTAATAATCTTAATAAGATAATACCTAAAAATTAATAAGAAAGATAGTAAGTCCTTCCCACTTTGGCAAAGAGTATAGGCAATTCACAGGCATTTAAAAATGGAGTGTGCAATGTAATATATATTTCAAGTACAACATCATGGGGGGCGGTTATAAAACTAATATATGTTGAAGCTCTGTTTTTAGGTGTATCATACTACTTAAGGTTGGTCCAATTCTTATTGATATGATATACAATGTTCAACCTCTCTAATAAAATATTTGTAAATTGAAACAATGAGATTATCAGCTATCTGTTCAGCAAAGATTGACATGGTTAATAATATTTAGTGCTGGTGAAATTGTTGGGGGAAAAATATTTTCCCTTCTAGTGGTAGTATAAATTAATATAATATATTTAGAGGACAATTTACTCATTCTAATTTATTTAATTTTAAGGCACTTCCCCTTTGGTCCATAAGTGCCACTACTAGAAACCTTTTCTGCAGAACAATTCAGATGTAAAGAATGCATACAGACACACACAGATGCATAAAGATACACATGCATACATATATATAAATGCAGAAAAGAAGGCTTCATTAAAGCACTGTTCATAATAACTGATAAGACTAAGTAGAATTCTATAGACTAAAGCTTTGGACTCAGATAGGAAAAAATATTATAGTTTAAAGCAAATGAGGATTAAGCCCTTATACCATTTTGAGATGGTTTTAGTAGTTACGGTGTGTGGTCATTTTCATCTAGAAATCCTATTGTTAGTTATTCAGTGTGGCTTCTATATTTATGCTTTGTGTGTGGTGTCTTTTATATCCGGAGAAAAATTATGTATAATTGCCACTGTTTCTTATTAAATGTTTGGTAAAATTTGCTAGTGAAACCATCTGGGCCTGGATATTTCTTCTTTTGGAGCTCTTTAATTATAAATTTCATTTCTTTAATAGTTATTGGATTATTAAGATGATCCATTTTATCTTGGGTAAGTTTTTGAAAATGGTGTTTTTTTAGTAATTGGCTAATTTCATCAACATTTTTGAATTTATATAAGTAGAATTGTTTGGAGTATTCCCTTATTATCCTTTCAATATCTCTGAGATCCATAATCTCCTCAGTTTCATTTTTAATATCAGTAACTGTGTCTTCTCTGTTTTTCTCTGTCAGTCTTGCTAGAGATTTATCAATTTTGTTAATGTTTCAAAGAACCAGCTCAACTTTTTGGTTTCAGTGTTTTTCTCTATTGTCGTTCTGTTTTCAACTTCATTATTTCTGGTCTCATTTTAGTTACTCTCTTCTGCTTCTTCGGGTTTATTTTGCTCTTCTTTTTCAAGTTTCATGAATTAAGAGTTTATATTATTGAGTTGAGATCTTTCTTCTCTTCTAACATTAGTATTTGTTTTTATAAGTTTTCCACTAAACACTGCTTTAGTTGTATCTTATAAATTTCCATATGTAGTATTTTCATTTTCAGTTTAAAATCTTTTCTATCATTTGAGACTTCCTCTTTGACAAATGTGCATTTACAAGCATGTTGTTTAGTTCCCAAGTGTTTGAATATTTCCTGTTACTTTTCTATTACTGACTCCTAGTTTAATTCCATCATGGTCTGAAAACATATTTTGTATGATTTCAAATGTTTTACATTTGCTAAAGTTTGTTTCATGAGTCAGAATATGGTTTATCTTGCTGAATGTTCCATGGGCACTTGAAAAGGCTGTATTTTGTTTTGTTGGGTGGGATATTCTAAAATGTCAGTTAGATCTAATTGATATATGGTATTATGAAATTCTTCTATACCCTTGCTTATTTTCTGTCTACTAGTTCTATTGACTACTGAGAGAAGAATCTTAAAGTGTTCAACCCTAATTATGAAGGTATCTTTTCTTTCAAATCTGTCAGTTTTCATTTTGTGTATGTTGATGCTCTGTTTTTAAATGTATCATACTACTTAAGATTGTTAAATCTTCTTGTTGAATTGATCCTTTTATCCTATACTAGAGGCCCGGTGCACAAATTCATGCACCACTGGGGTCCCTTGGCCTGACCTGGCTTTCCGACATCCCCCAAGGGATCCTGGATTGTGAGAGGGTGCAGGCCAGGCCGAGGGACCCCACCAGTGCATGATTGAGACTGGGGAGGGATGCAGGAGGTTGGCCAGCTGGGGAGGGACCATAGGAGGGCTCCAGGGCATGTCCGGCCCAATTCTCTTAGTCCCAATCTGCTGGACCTCAGCAGCAAGCTAACCTACCAGTCGGAGCATCTTCCCCCTGGTGGTTAGTGCACGTCATAGTGACTGGTCAACCAGTCAACTGTCTGCCCCCTGGTGGTCAGTGCATGTCATAGTGAGCGGTTGAGTGGCCTTAGCATATCATTAGCATATTACGTTTTGATTGGTTGAACAGCTGACCAGATGACCAAACACTTAGCATATTGTTTCTATTGATTACCGAGAGAAGAGTGTTAAAGTGTTCAAACCTAATTATGAATGTTTCTTTTCTTTCAAATCTGTCAGTTTTTGTTTCATGTACGTCAGTGCACTGTTTTTAGATGTATTATTCTATTTAAGATTATTCCATCTTCTTGTTGAATTGATCCTTTTATCCTATCTAATAAAAGCCTAATATGCTAAGTGTCCAAATCATCTGTTCAACCAATCAGTCATTATGATGTGCACTAATACTCTGACTGTTAGGATAGCTTGCTGCTGAGGTCCAGCAGATCGGGACTGAAGGAGGTGGGCCAGACATGCTCTGGAGCCCTCCAAAGGTCTCTTCCCAGCTAGCCAACCTCCCGTGTCCCTCTCTGGCTCCGATCGTGCACTGGTGGGCTCCCTCAGCCTGGCCTGCACTCTTTCACAATGTGGGACCCCTTGCAGGATGTCAGAGAGCCAGTTTTGGCCTTATCCCGCGGGCCAGGCCAAGGGACCCCACTGTTGCATGAATTTGTGCACTGGGCCTTTAGTTATTGTATATTTCTCTTTATCCCTGGCTATGTAGTTTGCTCTGGAGATAATTGTCTTTGTTTATCTTAGGATAACCAATCTAACTTTCTTTTGATTAATGTTTGCACAGTAAATACTTATTCTATCCTTTTACTTTAACCTATATTTATTATTATACTTGAAGTGGGTATCTTCCAGATAACATACAGTTGGATTGATTTATTTCCTTTTGGCAATCTCTGTCTATTCATATATTTGCATCATTTATATTTAATATAATTATTGATATTTTTTCAATCATTTATTTTTTGTTTGTTTCCTTCATTGTTTTTCTGTTTCCTTTTTATGCTGCTATATAAATTATTTTACCTATTTTTAATATTGGATTTGTATTGTTCTGTCTTGGTTTTGACTATATCTCTGCATATTTTTAGTGGTTGCTCTGGGGATTGCAATATTCACAATTTTTCAGTCTATTGAGAGTCAGTGTTTTACCACTTCAAATGGAATGTAGAAACCTTACCACAATATTGGCTTTATAACCCTTCCCCAATATTTTAGAGAACCCCAGGTAATAGGCTATTTATTCAATAGAATATTTATCATTGACATTGCCCTTCTTTTGTACCAAAGTCACAGTTCTCACTAGGTATTATCAGGAAGAATACAAAATTCCATGCATTTTTAATTGATCAAAACTTTATAAACATTCTCTTCATAACTCTTTTATCTTTTCTACCTTTCCTTCTTCTACACACACACACACACACACACACACAAACAAACAATAAATACCACATACAAGACCACATCTATAGCTATTTTCAAATATTGTAGAATAGTATCATAGTAGGTTTGGGTATGCCAGGTGTTTTAAGCTTTCATTTGATAAATTTCATTAGCTAAATACATATATTAAGCTCACAGGCTTACTCCATGGCTAGGACCATTAAAATAGTCATTCCACCATTATTTATGCCAATTAAGATTTTATGAATTAGTTCTATGAATACAAATGAAACAAACATACAAAAAACATATTCCACATAGCAAAAACCCTCTAATATTTGGAAAATGGATTGCTAGTTACTTATGTTGTTAATGAGGTGTCTCAATATCCATTCAGTTGAGACTGAGTTCAGGTGTCCCCAGAAGAGCAAATTGTTTTTCTATTCTGTTCTTTGTACAGCATAGCCAATCAGAAGGCTCCACTTTGTTCAAGAGTGCCAAGCCAGGGACTTTACCTTAAACACAAGTATGCATTACAAACCTTGAACAAACAGTCTGCTTAATAAAATAAGGGAAAGGGTTTCCTTTTTTTCTCTTCTCTAGAAATTCACAAACATCACTTGATAGGTGACAGCTCCTCCCTTACAAAAGGGGCTGTTTGCTTTCTGCTTTGGTGTTTGGGTAAACTGCAGCATGCACTGGCCAAGAATTTATTGCCTAGGGGAAGGTGTTTGCAGTCTCTGTGTTTAATCTGAAAAGAAACCCTTTCCTTCTATCCTCTCCCTCTTTTTTTGAGGAGGGAGAGTTGGAAATGATAGCCCAAGGGAAATAGCTCCCCTATCACCTGTCTCTGGTGTAACCTCAACAATGTTACTCAAGACACTGCTCAGTGTGTATTCATTCAGAGTGACGAAGTTGAAGGGGGCAGATAAACAGAAAGGGATTTTAGCAGAAACAGGGGAGCTGATTCTGACTTTGCATCTTCTTCAAAACTGATGAGTTTTAATATCCACATATACATTTTGTTTTAATTCATAACAAAAGCAAACAATGAAGTCGATATGAATATTTTAGTCTCATAAGTAACTCAAATAAATTTTTATCAAACTGGCAGATATTTGTTCCAAAAACATCTTGTCAGTACTCATATGCACACACTTTATTACACACACACACACACACACACACACACATCCCTGATTAAGATACATGCCATCAAATTCCTTGCAAGTGTTGATCCAGATAGAAAAGGGGGTGGCCTTTCAGATTCTCTGCCTTATTTATGTGTCTCAGATTTCCCATTTAAATCTCAGCAAATCAAGTAAGAAATCTTGGAGGCTGAAGAAATTAAATATTCCAAATGGCTATCTCACATCCTACTTGGAATTGGAGGGGGAGATGTATTAGCAAGTAATTAAGCAGTCCCAAATTGGAAGGCTTCCACAATAATACAGAAAATATTTAGTTTCATACTCATTCAGATTTTTATTTATCAAATACAGGGGTTAGAACTCAAAGGCTTAAAAATTCCATAAAAGTAATATAGAGGTGTCAATTAGTCTAGCTGCATAATGTTTCATTGCAAATAGCGAAGAGAAAAGTAAACTCTGTGAACTGGACAGTACATGTCTTGCCTGAACTCATTGACATAAAATAAAATGCTCAGGCATGCACAAATGCACGTACACATACATACACATACAAACATGCACAGCTTGTGTAGGCTAAATAACACTTTGCTATAACCAAGATAATTTGATAAAAATAAAAAAAACTAATCAGGTTGAAATCCTTGCATGCTTACTTGATTTGTTTGAAGTAATACCCATGTTACTCTGACAACCAATTTATTTAATATAATTTTAATCTACAAAAATTAAAAACTTCTAGAATATTAGCCTTAGGAATTTTAGAAAATCTAGTTCTAATTTAGTTCTAGTTCTAATAGAAAGGAAGACAAGGATTCAAGTTGATTACTGTTGAATTCAATATTTTCAATAGTTTGTGGTTAAATTAGGATTAAATCCAACTTTCTAAATTTCTCAATCTACCTTTCCATCTACTATCAGAGATAATAGTAAAGAGTTCAGGCTCTGGAGGTTGATGACTGCCTATATTTGAATCCAGTTCTGTCATTCAGTATTTGGATGATCTTGGCTAAATTGTGGTATCTTTCTGAGCCTCAGTTTCTCCATCTGTAAAGTGGGCATAATGGTGTTGGTGACACAGCATATAAAAGTTGTTTTGAGAATTGAGATATGACATGTAAAGCAGTTAGCATGGTACCAATCATGTGGTTATTTCTCAGTGGTGATGGTTGTTGCTGTTGCCCATTAAAGCATGATAAATCTGAAAAATGGCAATCATCAATCCCAATTAGATTAATTACTAATGCAGGAAAGAAATATAACTTGTATAAATTTGTATTTTGGTATCTCCAAGAAGGAAGGGAGCATTTGATGACATTCTAGCATGCTATAAGTTGAGTTTTCTGCAAACTAAGATCAAATTTTGAAGCAGACTTATTTTAAAAGCTAATAGTCTCTTGTGTTATTAGGTCTATTAGTGCCAATTAATTACTAAATATTATTTTATGTTAGTTATTTAAGTATTATTCGGTAATTTTAACATAATTAAATATTCCCTTTTCCAGAATAATACTTAAAAGCACAAACTTTGGAATTGGATATACTACTGATATTCATGGGTTTGAATCTTAACACAATAATAAAGTCAGAGCTGTGTGGACTCCTCGGTAGTTTAACTCATAGAGCCAACAGCATCAATATTACTTAATAGCTTTTTAAGTGCAATTTTTGGGTTCTACTCCAGATCTACTGAGTTGAAAATTGGAGAGGGCAGCAACAATTTTTCAATAAGGCCTCCAGCTGATTCTGACATTTAAGAATTATGGAGACAATCCAGTTAGTTAACATACATGTTTTTGTAGGCAGGGAAGCTCCAGCTTTGAATGGGGAGTGACTTGCTCAAGGGTACACAGCAAAATGTCAGAGAAGAGACTGTTAGGCCAGTCTCCACTTTCAAATAAACATTTATAATTGTGACTCATCTTCAAACATGTGAAATGGTCTGTTGTGTTATGCCATGTAGGAAATAAAAAGTTAGAATATAATACTTTAGAAGAAATCATGAAATATATTTATTAAATGGTTCGGCTACATGTGTCTTTATCAGTAAGAAAAAGAAGTTCGCATATCAGTATTTCTTTATTGTGGAGATGATTCATAATCTTTTTCCTGCAAAAATGCTTAAATTCCACATTTTTGTTCTTGCCAATTCAAGATATTTACTGATGGTTTACTAAGTTCAAGATACCCTGATAGGCGCTCAAAGTTTTCATAAAACAGCTGAGTCATTCACTACCTATAACTTAGAGTTAGTGGGGGAGAAAGATATAAAGCTCGTGAACTAGATTATAAATAATTTAAATGACCATACCAATAAAATATGTGTTGCTTATCTTTTGGGGATAAATAAAAAGATAATAAATAGGTACCTACCATGAACAACAGACCAGAGTTCAATCATTGGCAATGACTGCTGGGCTGCATAACTTCAGGGACAGTACTCATATCATGCTCTATGGAAACAATAGCTCTTAGGCATTACACAGGTCAGTGGTCTTGCATCTAACTACCATTTATGCTTGCTATACTTGAGAAAATTTGGGGAATTTATGAATAAACAAAGAGCGCATTCTACTTCCAAGGATCTCCTAGTTTATATATAGACACTTGTATGTAGACACATACAAACTACTCTTATCTTGATAGTAAGTGGTAAGCACCAAAGGAGGGTATAGACAAACTTCAGCAGGATTTCGGATGATCATTTCTATTTAAAAGTTCAGGAAATACATTGGCCACATGAAGGCAAAGGGAGAAGTCCTTTTAGACAGAGAGAAACATGCACATGACTAAAGGAACACACTCTTTCCCCTTTTTTATTGAATTTATTGGGATGACACTGGTTAACAAAATTATACAGGTTTCAGGTGCACAATTCCACAACACATCATCTTTATACTGCATTGTGTGTTCACCAACCCAAGTCAAGTCTCCTTTTGTCACCATTTATCCCCCCACATCCTCCTCTACCACCCACTCTTCCCCAGCAATCAACACACTATTATCTGTGTCCATGAGTTTGTTTTTCTCTTTTTTGCTCAGTCCCTTCAGCCCATTCCCCCAACAACTATCTTCCTATTCTCGGTTAGTCTGTCTCTGTTTTGCTTGTTACTTCATTTTGTTCATTAGATTCCACATATGAGTGAAATCATATGGTACTTGTCTTTCTCTGAGTGGCTTATTTCACTAGCATAATGCTCTCCTGGGCCAGCCATGCTGACACAAAGGGTAAGATTTCCTTCTTTTTATGGCCAAGTAGTATTCTATTATGTAAATGTACCACAATTTTTTTATCCACTCATTTACTGATGGGCTCTTGGGCTGCTTCCAAATCTTGGCTATTAGAAATAATGCTGCAATGAGCATAGGGGTTCATATCTTCTTCTGAGTTATTGTTTCTAGTTTCTTCAGAAAAATTCCCACAAGTGGAATCGCTGAATCATAAGGCAGTTTCATTTTTAATTTTTTAAGGTAACTTCATACTGCTTTCCACAGTGACTGCACCAATCTATATTCCCACCAAGAGTTCATGATGATTCCCTTTCCTCCACATCTCGCCAACACTGGTTGTTTGTTGACTGATTGATAATAGCCATTCTGACAGGTGTGAGGTGATATCTCATTGTAGTTTTAAAACTGGCTTAAATGTGTGAGGCAGTCAGTGAAAGGGAACAGAAATGGTGACACTTAAAGAAAACTGGAGAATTCTTGCCTCACCTACTAACAACAGCGTGTGGGCTATCAAATTGAAACTATTTGACATAAATATAGACAAGAATGTGGTAAACTGTGTAATGGGCAGAGGGTCAATTTGATGTGGCTAGAACTCAACAGGCAAGAAAAGGAGTGTAGGAATAGACTAATAGTTGAGTTGGAGTCAGTTCAAGGAAAATAGCGAGACACTTTAACCTGATGGCCTTGCTGACTGGTTAGGATACAGAATGTAGGTAACCAGAGGATGGGGGTCTGGAGATGTGGAGGTGCCTGCAGTGCATATGATCTCAAACTCAGCCATATCATGTGCTTATTGCCAAGAGAAATGTTGAAATTATGATTAAGTCTCTGTGGAGGACTATACTTTTCAGATAGTGACCTATTCATTGTCTATTTTGACCTCTACATTTATTCAGAATATACTGTGTCAGTTCTTGGAGTAAGACAAGATGAAAATGAGAGTACCTTTACTTTAAAACCTAATGTGGGATAAAGGTGCAAATATCACTAACTAGACAACAAGGGCCATGTTCATAAAATGCTGAAATGTAGATATAAAACAAGGCTGATAAAACCAGTAAGTGAGTTCATTATTTCTGATTAGAGAGATTATGAGAGTCTCCAGCTAGTGAAAGGTAAAATGCAAAGTGTGTGTGTGTGTGTCTGTCTGTCTGTCTGTCTTAGTTTGTGCAGTATGAGCCTCTCACTTTGTGGATATGAGTTAGTTGAGTGGAGTGTCTCCTAAGTAGATTGTCTGCAGTGATGTGAGCTTAATTTTGGTCTCTTTTGTCTAGCAAAGTTATTCTTTGTGTTGAGGAAAGACATATAATTTACCTGTAGATTAAAAAAACAGTTCTTACTTCACTGTGTTTACTTACCATCCTTCCAAGAAGCTGAAAGCTCTTAAAGGATATTATTCAAGCTGTTTCTCACCACACCCTCTTAAAGAGGTAGAAAGAGAGCAAGTACTCTAACATCTCAGTTTTGTACCTCTGTGGCACAGAAGAGTGAATCAGAAATTAAATTAGGAATAAAACCCACATACATGATTTGTTTTGGAATTAAGTACTCTTTCTTCCAATGGATGTCACTGCCTCCTTTATTCCAAATTTGAACTAGATGACTTTATAAAATACAGCTTTTAAAAATAGCCCTGTCTTTTAGATGTCTGGGTTAGATACCAAGATAATTTTTCTAGAAACTGAACTCAAGTGGATTATCATGGATTTAGTGATTTTGGCTGCCCTAGATGAAAGGAATCAGCACAAACTATCTCTGCTATGGAATTAAGTAGATACAGCCCCCTTCCCATTTAACCAGGGTATTTTATTCTTCTTTTATTAACAGCCTGTTTAGAAATAGACACAACTCAGCTGCTGAAATTGATTGGATAGGAGGAAAACTAAGAAGGATATGGAGGAGGGGGAATCTATTTTGTGAATAATTGATACTGGGAAACAAGTAACTTCCCCCACTGGCCACTAGTTTTTTTTATGTCTAAAAACATGAAATCTGAGTAGGTGATTACTCTATTCTCTCATCCTCTGTGATAGATAAATCACCAACCCCTTGCTTCTGAATGCAGTCTTGCTATGACTCCTCTTGTGTCTTAGTGTGGTCTGATAGAACATAAGCAGGCATGCATTTTCCAGGACCACTAGTGAAAACCCATATACACCCATGTGTCCTGTTTAAAATGTATAAAAAAACTTGTTCGAAATAATAGCTATGTGGCATGGAACCTAAAGAGTTTGCCACTATCTTTCTTTTCTTTCTATTCTCTAGGGCAAGGACGCTGGCGAGATTTGCAAAAATTAGAACACAAAAGCAACATTTTTATATCTGAGAAAATGAATGCTTCCCAATCAGTGCTTTTTGTGGAGGCGAGGTGGGCGGTGAGGGATTGCACTCATAAAGATTAGTCATAAATGTGAATACTGTCTGGAGCTGGTGAAAGGAGTAACTAACTCCTTCTGTTACTCTCCCACTCCCTCCTCTAATGCGCTGCCTCTCTATCTTCTTTGCAAGTCCCGGAGGCAGTGTTCCTTCCAAACAACTACTTGCCTAACCAGTTCATTGGAATGTCTTTCTACAGACGGTCTCCTCATTCAGATTTCTTCTGAAAATGAACCTCTCTGAAAGCATAAATCACTTAAACACACACACACACACACACACACACACACACACACACACTGCTAAATGTTGCACACACAGATCTGTTCTTTCGCTTAAAAATTACACAAGCAAACTTACATATCCCACCTTGAGATAACAACAACAAAGTAATTAAGACAACAGTTACCTTGGTCCTTTTAAAGAAAAGACTTTTTTCTTGGTTACATTTGTCCTTTAGGGTGATAGGAATTAAACTCTCTTGATGTAATCTTTCCTGCTTATCACACGCACACCTCCTTGATCCCTTATCCCACAGCCTAAGGGTGATTTTATGAAGATATTACATTTATGTTGTCTTGGCATATTTTGAAATTAACAAATAATAAAATATGAAGCCAAAGATATAAACTACAAATTGACACAAATCTTGTCAAATAACAAATCTTGCCTTCATAAAAACATCTATAAAGGTCTTAATCTAGGAGAGAAATTTAATAGTTATGGAATAATGTACTTAACTTTTTTTTCATTATATAATAGTGTCTCAATAGGCAACAACCATAGTGTCTATAAGATGTTTTTTGTTGTTTTTTTTTCTGATCCAGTTGCCTATTTAGTCCTACCAAAAACCCAGAGTGGTAATGATTCACATAAGGTTTTCTTATTCTGATTGTGCACTGTTCCTACCTAAATAGGAATAATTTGTGACTTGAATTCAGTGGGGAAAACAAAAGAAAAGAGTAAAAGAGCCAATCTCTGAGTTCATGCAAGAGAAATGAGATACCTGGTGTAGAAGTTGAATTTCTTGCTTTATCTGGTGAAAGTCTAAATGGTGAAGAATAAAATATGCACTTTCTTGGCTGGTTTTGTTTTTGAGGGAATTCCCAGAATCATTTGAGGTTTGGCAAAATTGAAATTTGGTTTTAATTTCTATGGTCTCTTCTGTAACAATATGATGAAACTAACCTTATCTAGGAGTTAGCTAAAGAGTAGCTCATGGTTGGAAGACCATGGGCCTTAATTTTTACCACGTAGAGTCTAGGGAATTATCTCATAGGCAATAGAAAGAATCCATTAACTTATGACTGAGTTACAAGAGAAAAAATGTATCGGTTCGAACCTCCCTATAAACTGTAAAGTCTGTACACAAACAGATTGTTGCACAGGGAGGAGGGTCCAAACTCCTAACGTAGAAGTTTGGGAACTTAATTTCTGGTCCTGAATTCTATACCATTTATCTAAGTGACCTGACATGCGTTACAACCCTCTGTAGTGTCAGTTTCCTCACTTATAGAATAATCTAGACAACTAATATGAAAACTACATATATATATATATATATATATATATATATATATATATATATATATATTTAGACTTAGGTATCAAGAGTTTTCTAGAACAACCCATAAGAGTGAATTCTTATGTAGTATGCCAAACACATAAAACAAATCAAGTAGTATTTTATTAGAAATTTATTTGTGTATTTTTAAAATGTTTAATTTTGAAGGTACTACAATTTCTATCAGCCTCACACACTGATTCTTTGCAATGATCAAGTTACAGCAATTTATTGTGGCTAAAAAAAGTAAAATTGTATTTTCTTAAACTAGAGGCCTGGTGCACAAAATTCATGCATGGGTTGGGTCCCTAAGCCTGGCTGGAGATCAGGGCCAATCGGGGCCTTCCTTCCTCCATCTGCTGGCTGCCAGCCAGGTCCTTACTTCATTCCACACTTTCCCCTGGTGGTCAGCGCATGTCATAGCAGGCAGTCAAACTCTTGGTTGGTCAACTCCTCCTGGTTGGTCAAACTCTTGAGGGGACAATTTGCATATTAGCCTTTTATTATATAGGATGTTATTCCTAGTCAATTCCCTTGCATATGTGATGGATTTTGTTATCTATGTGTGTATGTGTGTGTTTGTTGTGATTTATGCCTAAAAAACCAGACCTATTAGCTATTTAGATTAGAGATTGTATCTTAAGTTGATGTAAGACCTATGTTGGTCCTTCCTTGGTATTCTTACACTTAGTTGATAATAATTTAAAGTATAATATTTAGTTTAGAATTAATAAAATAGAATAATATGGTCTCTGAATAAATACCTAATCTAATAAAAGAGAAACATGCAAATTGATGGTACCTTTGCTATGCCCCAAGCCACGCCCACCAGCCAATCAGAGTGACTGTATGCAAATTAACCCAACCAAGATGGCAGCCAGCTGCCATGGAGCTGGAGCAAGCAGGAAGCTTGGTTGCCCTGGCGATGGAGGAAGCCAAGCTTCCCTCAGGCCCTGGCCAGCTCTGAGCTCCACTCAAGGCAACAGTTTCAATTATAGAAGACAAACACACCCCAGAAACCTGCTTCCAGCCAGCCTACACTGGGAGCTTGGGTGGCTGGGGGCCGTGGCCAGCCTGAAAACAGCCATCAGCCCCTCACCTAGGCTGGTTAGGAACCCCAGCGGGACCCCCACCCGGATCTGGGACACCCTTCAGGGCAAACCAGCCAGCCCCCACCCATACACTAGGCCTCTGTCCTATATAATAAAAGGGTAATATGCAAATTGACCCTAATAGCAGAACGACTGGGAATGACTGGTCACTATGACACACACTGACCACCAGGGGGCAGACGCTCAATGCAGGAGCTGGCCCCTGGTGGTCAGTGTGCTTCCACAGGGGGAGCTCTGCTCAGCCACAAGCTAGGCTGACGGCTGCCAGTGCAGCAGTGCCTCTTCCACCTCCTCAGCAGTGCTAAGGATGTCCGACTGCTGCTTAGGCCTGCTCCCCACTGACAAGTGGGCATCCCTCGAGGGCTCCTGGGCTGCCAGAAGGATGTCTGACTGCCAGCGTAGGCCCAATCCCCCGGGGAGCGGGCCTAAGCCAGCAGGTGGTTATCCCCTGAGGGGTCCCAGACTTCAAGAGGGCAGAGGCCAAGCTGAGAAACCCCCCAAATGAGTGCACAAATTTTGTGCACCGGGCCTCTAGTGTGATTATAATAAACTAGAGGCCTGGTGAACAAAAATTTGTGCACTGGCAGAGGGGGGTGTCCCTCAGCCCTATTTGTGCCCTCTCACAGTCTGGGACCCCTCGGGAGATAACGACCTGCTAGCTTAGGCCTGCTCTTGGGTGGCAGAGGGCAGGCCGAATCCCTAGGTGCAGCCCCTGGTCGGGCTCAGAGCAGGGCTGATTGGGGAGTTGGGGCGCCACCCCCTGTCATGCACAGAGCAGGGTGGATAGGGAGGTTGCAATGCCACCCCCAGTCAGGCTCAGGGTAGGGCCGAGTGGGGGGTTGGGGCACTGCCCTCTGTCACACTCAAGGCAGGGTCAATGGGGAGGTTGTGGCGCCACCCCTTGTCACACACAGAGCAGGGCCGATCAGAGGGTTGGGGTGCTGCCCCCTGTCACAAACAGAGCAGGGCCAATCGGGGGTTGGGGAGCTCCCCCCTGTCACACACACAGCAGGGCCGATCAGGGGGTTGTGGAGTTCCCCCCTGTCATGCACAGAGTAGGGCTGATAGGGGAATTGGGGCACTGCCCCCTGTCACAGACAGAGCAGGGCAGATCAGGGGATTGGGGCACTCCCCCCGTCACACTCAGGGAAGGGCCAATGGGGAGGTTGCGGCTCTACCCTGTCACACACAGAGCAGGGCCCATGAGGGGGTTGGGGTGCCGCACCCTGTCACACACAGAACAGGGCTGATCAGGGGGTTGGGGCGCCTTCCCCTGTCACGAACAGAGCAGGGTGGATAGGGAGGTTGTGGCCCCTCCCCCTGTCACACACAGAGCCTCAGGGCGATCAGGGGGTTTGGGCGCTGCCCCCTGTCACGCTGCTCCAGGGGCCAGGAGGCCTCGCTACTCTGCTGATACCAGTGCTGGGAGGCATATTACCCTTTTACTATATAGGATAGAGGCCTGGTGCACAGGTGGTGGCCAGCTGGTTTGCCCTGAAGGGTGTCCCAGGTCAGGCTGGGGGGGGGGGGGGGCAGCCTGAATGAGGGGATGATGGCTGTTTGCAGCTGGTCACACCCCCTTCAGGGTGGGGGTCCCCACTGGGATGTCTGACCAGTCTGGGTGAGGGGCTGAGGGCCGTTTCCAGGCTGGAGGGTGACTGAGGCTCCCAACCTCTCCTTTTTTTCTTTTTTTTTATTCTTGGATTTATTTACCTTCTATGGCTGTCACTGGAGCTGAGAGCCGGCTTTAGCTCTGAGGCTCGGCTCCAGCTCTGAGACCTCGGCTGCTGAAAGGAGGTATCTGGGCTTTGTTTAGCTTCTATAATTGAAACACTGTTTCAGCTCCATCTCCAAGGCCAGCTGTCTGAAAGCAGGTTTCTGGGGATTGTTTAGCTTCTGTAATTGCAACATAGTTGCTTGGACTGCAGCTCAGAGGCCGGCAGCAGCAGGCGGGGAACCTTGTCTTCCTCCGTCACTGGAGCAAGCAAGCCTCCTGTTCGCTTCAGTTGCCTGGCTGCCGGCCACCATCTTGGTTGGCAGTTAATTCGCATATATTGCTGATTAGCCAATGGGGAGGGTAGCGAACTTACAGTTAATTACCATGTTTCTCTATTATTAGATAGGACTAGAGGCCCAGTGCACAAAATGTGTGCACTTGGTGGGGGGGTCCCTCAGCCCAGCCTACACCCTGTCATAGTCCAGGAACCCTTGGGGGATGTCTGACTGACGGCTCAGGCCCCCATAGGGAGCCATAGGGAGGGGGCCTGAGCCGTCAGTCAGATATCCTTAGTGTTGCCACAGTGGCGGGAGAGGCTCCCGCCCCTCCTGCTGCACTTGCCAGCCATGAGCCTGGGTCAGAGCTTCTGGCTAAGCAGCACTCCTGCTGTGGAAGCGCACTGACCACCAGAGGCAGCTCCTGCATTGAGTGTCTGCCCCATGGTTGTCAGTGCATGTCATAGAGACTGGTTGTTCCTTTGTTTGGTCAATTTGCATATTAGCTTTTTATTATATAGGATAAGAATGCACTAGAGATGATTTATTTGCCCTGTCAAAGATGCATCAAAAGAGAAATAAATTTTTTTCAAATGACTAAACCCACTTAGATATTCAAGCATGCTATCCTTCAAAGGCCAGCTTGGGCAATTTAGTTGCTGGACCTTCTCCCCATCACTCTTCTTCAATGAACGCTTATCAAGAGTATAAGGAAATGTGTCCTTATTATAATATTAATTTTTTTCTAAATTAGAATTATCCAATTTGATCACTCATTTTATACAATAATTGTGGTAGTGCTGAATACATTTTTTGGTTAATTTTTTTAAAGGCTGAAAATTTGTCACCAAAAATTATATTCCAATAATGAGTCACAAACTGATTTGTAAATTACAACAGATTGTTCACCAAGCTTGAAGCTCCATGAAAGGAGGGATCATGTTTTTTCCCCTGTAAAACACATTGCAAAGCTGGGTGTCAGTGCTCAGCAAATGTATTCTAAATGGTTTAGAGGTACAGCAGGCTCATCTCTTTAAATTGTTAACTCCTTAAGGAATCTGAGTCTTCTGAGTGCCTACCGAATCTAAAAGAGACTACATAATAAGTGCTCCTTAATATTATATTAATTTAAAATCAGGTCAGTTCTAAATTTGGGGGTATCATGCCACCTAATATCAAACTATACTATAAGGTTATAGTAATCAAAACAGACACATAAGTCAATGAAACAGAATAAAGCTTCGAAATAGGCCTACACCAATATGGTAAATTATTCTATGACAAAGGAGGCAAGAATATACAATGGGGTAAAGACCATCTCTTCAATAAATGATTTTTGGGAAAGTATTGAGATACATGCAAAAAACAAACAAACAAAAAACTAGACCATTTTCTTATACCATATACAGGAATAAATGCAAATAGATTAAATACTTAAATGTTAATTTAAGGCATAAAACTACCAAATCATAAAACTCCTAGAAAAACACATAGGCAGTAAACCCTTTGACATTGCTCTTAGTAATATTTTTTGAATACATCTCCTTGGGCAAGGGAAACAAAAGGAAAAATATACAAACGGGACTACATCAAACTAAAATGTTTTTTCACAGCAAAGGAACCTATAAACAAAACAAAAAGACAACCTGCCAAATAGGTGAAGGTATTTACCAATGATACTCAAAATATATAAACATTCCATACAACTTAACATCAAAAAAACAACAACACAGTCTAATTAAAAATGGGCAGAAGACCTGAAATAGACACTTCTCAAAAAAACAAAAGGCATACAGATAGTTAATAGACATATGCAAAGATACTCTATGTTACTAATCATCAGAGAAATGCAAATTAAAACCACAATGAAATCACCTTTCAGAATGACTATCATCAATAAATCGGCAAACAACAAGTGTTGATGAAGATGTGGAGAAATGGGAACCCTCACACACTGTTGGTGGGATTACAAATTGGTGTGGCCACAATGGAAAACAGTATGGATGTTCCTAAAAATGTTAAAAATAGAATTACCTTATGGCCCAGCAATTCCACTTCTGGGTATTTACCCAAAGAAATCCAAAAAGACTAATTTGAAAAGATATATGCATCCCTATGTTTGTTGCAATATTATTTCTAATAGCAAAGATATGAAAGCAACCTAAGTGTCTATCAATAGATCATTAAATAAAGAAGATGAGGTACCTATATACAATGAAATATTACTTGGCCATGAACAAGACCAAAAATTTACCATTTGCAACAGCATGGATGTACCTAGAGGTTACATGCTAAGTGAAATAAGTCAGACAGAGAAAGACAAAAACCATATGATTTCATTTATATGGGGAATCTAGAAAAAATAAACAAACAAATAAAATAGAAACAGAACCAGAGATACCAAGAACAAACTGGTCATTGCCAGATGTGAGCCGTGTGGGGGACTGGTCGAAAAGGGTAAAGGGATTAAGAATTACAAATGGCTGTTACAAAATTGTCAGGGATATAAAGTACAGTTAGGGAATATAGTCAATAATATTGTAACAACTATATATGGTGCCAAGTGGATGCTCAACTTACTGAGGGGGATCACTTCATACATTCTATAAATGTGTAACCACTGTGCTGCACATTTAAATCTAACATAATATTTAATGTTAACTATAATTGAAGAAAAAAGAA
The DNA here is from genome assembly GCF_964212035.1 of Myotis nattereri. Lineage (NCBI taxonomy): Eukaryota > Metazoa > Chordata > Mammalia > Chiroptera > Vespertilionidae > Myotis > Myotis nattereri. Next base: position 47,880,376 of record NC_138077.1, read on the forward strand.
AATAATCTTAGCCTTATGGCTACTATTTTTCAGCTTTATACCCCTTCCATCCATGTTGATTCCTAGACTACTCTTGTCTCCAGCCAATATTTCCGTAATATAACCTTTTTATTTTTAATACTGTTTTCCCTGCCTGGAATTACTTTCCTTTTCTTCCTTCACCTAGCAGGTTTTAAAGACATTTTTTTTTTTTTTTTTGCTTAGACTACTTGAAGTTTATTATATAAATTAATTTTTATTTTGTATAAGCTTTTGGGGGGAAAGTTTTATATCAGCTTATTTTCAGAGTCAAAAGTATGGACTTAAAATTTCAGAGCTGACAAAAATCATTTATAAGTTCAATAATAATGGAGACAGAGAAATCTATTTCCTAATATTTTTCCCTGAAAAAAAAAAAAAAAAAACTAGATACTTCCATCTTCATTTAGTCCGCAGAGGAAATACAAAGAGCTCCAATATTTATTTTTCTTATTAGAACACAGAAGACTATGACCCAAAAGAAGAAAATATTACTCCTATGACTAAAAATTAATTGATGTTGTCTGTGATTCAGAATAAATAAAAATAAAGATTACGTGTTAAATGTTTTTAAAAAATAAAATTGGCTCAGTTCTATTTTGCCATTGTTTTTACGTAAATTTTGAAAACTAGACACAATCCCTCCACCAATTTCTTGGCCGTTCTTGTTGGATTTTTGCTATTTCTTTATGTTAATTGCTTTTTTTGGTTCATCTGGAATGTGTAAATATTCCGTAAAAATGCTTCTTTGACTTCTATTAAGCAATTTGCAATAGAATTAAGCAACAGAAGTTTGGTCATTTGGGGAATTATCAAAAAGGATTGTGCCTAGAAGGCTGTTCTTTTTTTCTTTGAAGAACATTTTCCTCTGAGTTTACGCAGACTTGGAGAGGCGAATCCAAGTGCTCTCTAAAGATTATTGGGCGGGACAAAGCATTTAGAGAGGACAATGTGACACGTTTGCTCTGGAAATTGATCAGTCACTTCCAGTGTACAAATCAGGTTCTATGTCAAAGGCTTTCATTTGAATCAAAGTAAATTGCAGTAAGGGTTTAGAAAATGGTGCCTATTCATCAAAAAACGAACAAATAAATAAAATATCTTATGTTTGAATAGTGTTCTGCAGTTGAAAGTTTTTTCACATCTATTATCAGCCTTGATCTTCACAACCACATGCAATATATATTTCATGCCATTCTAAGTACATTGACTCTTTGGACTTTTTAGTGTAATTAAATATTATTAAAAGCCATTTAACTTCATTAGTGTACAAGTTAGTATGTATGACTAAATAAAAGACTCACATACTATTTTGTACTGTTAAACAATTGAAAATATGGTTCTTGTTATGGAGCTCTAAGTTAAAATAATAGTATCTCAAAGATGCATGTTCTTTAATATTGTTTCATATGCTACCTACAGGTGACATTTTTAATAAAACTACCATGAAAGGTATTTTCAGCATTGCTTACCTGAATGGTCCTGAAGGAAACCTTACATTATTTTTAATAATATTACAAACCCATTTTTAGTCCTCCTGAGTTGAATATTTGGGCATACTCAATAGATCAATACTGCTTAGGATTGAATAGGGTTTGTTTGGTTATTTGCTTGGTTATCAGAGAGTGAGAACTTGATTCTCATTCAACTAAAGCAGAAAATGTCTGGGCAGTGTCTGTCAGCGTTGATCAATAGGTCATTTCTCCTCAACATTCAACAAATTCATTGATTGATTCACTTCTTAAAATATGTTGAAACAGTTCTCTGTACAAGACCCTCTTTTAATATTTGTATGGCCATCCTAAAGGTTTTACTTGGGATGTTATCCTTGGTAGTATTTTGTAGTGTATTAGAAACTTTGTTTGTCGAGCATGGTGGAATGATAAATTGTACTTCTGTTTACCTGGCTAATTGTAAGGGTTTGGAAACATTCCTTTGATGTACTCAGAGCAGCTAATGAAGACAGTTAAATAAACAACCTTAATAATGAATCTAGGAGTTCATACAGACATAGTCTGCTAATTTGCTTCTTGTCCCTGGCCCAAACTTTTATGTCTCTCTTCCCAAGTGGAACACCTATTTTGAAATTAATGGAAAGCCAGCTTTTTATTCATAACGCAACACTATACTCCCTCACTTAGTATGACAGTGCTTTGTTTTGTTTTGCCAATATGGAAACTGAAGCTCAGAGAAGTGAAGTGATAAGCCCTAAATTACCCAGCCAGTTGGTCAAAGAGTCAGTCTAGAATCCAGGTTTCCTGATGGTATCCACAATGCTATGATGCTTCCTTTAAAAAATTAAGTACGTAGATAAATATCTCTTGAGATGCACTCTATATTTCATCAATTAATATACATCAACTTGAGACTATTAAACTTGCCTTTGGCAGGTTTGTTAAATAGTTGTCTCACATTGTCATTTTGCCTTAATGCAGCTCTTATTAACTTGGAGAAAGTATCAAAATTTTCCCTCTAATGTGTTTGGTGCTTACTCAATGCCAAGTTTAGTGCTTAGCCCTAGACTATCATGTTTGATGGGAAGGTAGATTGAATTTCTGTTTCATTTTCAAAAATTGTGCTCTAAGAGCAGGGCATCCTAACCCCCAGACAAGCTTGTCCTGCAGACGTGGTGGTGTAATGAATTAGTCTTGCACGAGTCTGTGGCTTCTGGAAGGCTAAGCAGGGAATCAAATCCTCCCTTTGTAGTGAGACAAGCTGCCAGAGAAGTGATTGATATTGCTACAGAAGTGGGACTTCAAGGAAGAAATAAGCAGATAAGTGGGGTAATAAGCAGATAATACTACTACTTTTCGCTTAGTGTCTTTTATCTGAGCATCTGAAGGCAGCTGTATCCTCACACATCAAGGCCTCACAGTGTAAAGAGACAATGGGGGCTCTACTTTTACTCAGTGGCCTCTTCCACAATCAATAAATCAGTGAAAAGATTTCTAAAGAAAAAGCAGTGTTAAATAAATGGATTAAAAAGCAGTTTTTAATCCATTCTCTGGGAAGCTAAACCACCAGGTATGAAGCAATCCCTCTAAAAGTTATCTTGATCTTGATGCAATGTTCTATAATGCACTTCCCCTATAATATTTGGATCTGATAAAAAGAAACTCCTACTGTACCAACTAAGGCATTTACTGTATTTTTAAAACCCTTCTGATCGTGTCAGGCTCACTCACTCCCTGTGAGTAATTCTCATTCTTGCATTTATTTTACTCCTTAAAAATGTCCCTTGTAAATCTTATTTTAGGTCGAAGTCCTTAGACAGTAAATCTTTCAGCTTCAGGGCCATTATGACTTCAAGGAACTATTGTGAAGTGAAGCTGTTATTTAATAAAGTTGATGGATCAAGTTAGAGATCTCTTTAGTATGCCTTCATTAATTTTGTACAAATCTTTTTAATTCAGACAAAGAGGCTAAGTTGCCAAGTGAAATTTTTTTCCTTTTAGCAGACCATGACTCAAAATTCAGAAGCCAATTCCTAAGAGAGTTAGAGAACAATATGGGCTGCCACATGATTTTGGGGTAACTTTGTTCCTTATTTAAAAAAAATAGCTATAATAATAGTTCTAGACATTAAACCACTAAATATAAATACTAAGGAACATTAAAAAATATTGTTGAATCATCCTCTTCATCTCTGCCCTTTTGTTGTTGTTGTCACTTTAACTATGTTGTGTGTGTATATGGGTTTGGGAGCATGTGCTATTTATTTTTTTCTTTAATTATAGAAACATTAAGGCTAGGAGAGATTTTAAAGGTCAGATGAGTCTGGCCTTTAGTTCCATCATTATAATATGTAAGCAACTAGCATACCTTAGGGAAAAAGAATACAGATTCACCCAATATGTATTCCCCTGAAGGTCATAAAAATATCACTGGATACATAAAATAAAAATAAAAATCACCACTGATTCATGGCTAGATGTTTCAGGTTTTATTGTTTGACTAAAGACAGATTTGTTTTCTTTTAACAAACAGCATTTCCTTTAAAACACATTTCATACTTGGCAGAAGATGAAAAAGAACTGTGTATACTTAATAGTGCCTCTGCAGCCATCTTTCAATGTGACCAAATTCTTTTGTGAGTGGATGGTTTTCTAGTTGAGATAATGGAAGAAAGAAATTGTGTGTGTTCAGGGGGAAGTGATTTGATAAAGAGAACGCAGAGATCCTTCAGTATACTAATTTTCAGTATATACTAAATTTCAGTATACTAGTGGTTATTCTAATCACCTCTATTTTCACCTTCCTCTTTATAGTTTATAAAGCACTTTATATCATTTAACAATTCTTAATTACCTTGGACACGAGGTGATATAGTTGGTGCTATCCACATGTAATAAAAGTAGAAAACACAGTTTTAGTTTTGCCCCAGCCCACAGACTTAGCAACTATCAGAATCAAGACTTTAAGGCAGCCCAATTAACTTAATGCCATTGCTCTCCAAGCCAAGTTCAAAGTGCGTTCAAAATATGGCATTAGATATAGCACATCAGCCTGTTATTATCAAGTGCTGTACAAAATGTTAGTAAATCTTGTCATCAAATATATCTCAAGACCCAGGTACAAGCCAACACCCTGTAGAAAATAAATGGAGTTAAAAACTACATATAAATAAGTCATTGGCCATGAACTGAGTCCACTCAATTTAACTTAATAGGTAGGTAAGTTTTTCAGGCTCTGAACTCTATCCCCCAAGTCAGTCTCACTGCCTTTTTTCCACTCCAAACCTAGAGGGTGCTGCTCCTCTTGCTGGATTCTAAGTTCTGTCCTTCAGTATAAGGTAAGAACTACCTTCTACACAATTGCCTAGATCCTAATGTCACTTCTTCCTCTGTTTCCACTTAGTTTTACCATGTTATTTGCTTAATTGTGCTTTGCTTCCAGGCTTTTGTGAAGTGCCCTCCAAGGTATTTGTCTACTTATTATACTTGTTTGAGTGTCTAAAGCATCTGGTCATCATTTTTTTAAAATATATTTTTTAATTGATTTTTTACAGAGAGGAAGGGAGATGGATAGAGAGTTAGAAACATCGTTGAGAGAGAAACATTGACCAGCTGCCTCCTGCACACTCCCTACTGGGTATGTGCCCGCAACCAAGGTATATGCCTTTGACCGGAATCGAACCTGGGACCCTTGAGTCTGCAGGCCGATGCTCTAGCCACTGAGCTAAACTGGTTAGGGCTAGTCATCATTTTTTACTGATATATAACTTTCCCTTTCTCATTTAACTCACTTTTTTTTTTTTTTTTACCTTTTAGGATCCCTAAATTTATAATGGAAAAACTTCCACCAGAGAGAAATAGAGATTAGCATTTATTAATACCATAATGTGTTTATTAGAAAACCCATCCTAGCAGCCAAAATTTAACAGATTTTAAGCAGAAATTGAGCTGGCTCATGAGATGCAGTTCTGGCACCCTTGGAAACAAGCCATGGTGACATGTATAAATGTGTATTTTTTTTCTTAGTTAAATACAATGGATAATGCAATTCTTTCAAATAGAGATGCAATACTGAGAATGAGAAAAGATGTTTCATATTCATAAAATAGTAGCAAAGCATCAGGACACTTATGTTCTACTTTTGGGTTTTATATTGTCTGTCTCTGAAATGAAAGTGTTTGATTACATGATTTATAAAGCTTCTTAATGGTGTAATATTCTTTAGTTCTACTTTTATTAGTGCTTAGAATTATTTCTCACATTATCATCACTATAAGCCAGGCATTCTCTTCCATCCCTTATCTTTGCAAGACCACATTTTTTTTTTCTCAAAAAAAGAGTGACAGAGCCCTTTCTCCTGTCCCTGCTATTCTTGTTGGGGCATAAGAAGAGAAAGCTACACTATCATTATGGGTTTGTCTACTTACAGTCCTAGAAAATAATGGGAAAAATATTTATGAGCCAATGCTTAATTAATTGCTAACTGCTGAGACTCATAGAGCTGCAATGATGAAGAAATGGGACCTTGTCTTTGAGTTTTTAAATTATCCCGAGAATAGGGGCCAGCCCCTTCTGGGGTAGAGTTCTCCAAGGCTCTGAATCTAAATGTAAATGTCAGCCCCAGGTGGACAGAACATTGACTTTTCTAATTAACCTTGCAGGTCAGTCTTTAAGGAAACAATGATATAGCATCCAGCCATTTACAAAGGCGTTCTGTGCAATATTTGCTGAAGGTCAGAGGTCAAACAGTGTTGTGACAGTCAGGTGGACTTGGAAGGCACACTTCTCCGGGGAGGATGAGACAGAGAAGAGCAGCTGACGTTGATCTTTGGTGATAGCAATGACAGAAGACAGTCCTTCGAATTCTAGGGTATTTTCTATCTTCTTTCAGTTCACAGGAAGATTTTCTATTTTTAATCCGAGGAGTTAGAAAAATGGAACCATGGGAGATAAGAGATGATCTACCTCACTTCACTATCTTCAGGGAAGTTAAATAGTAAATTATAAAAGCTTAATTACCTTAACTATAAAAAAAATAAAAAGAATTCAACTCCACCACATTCTAGTCTTATTCCACTATATCTTTCCTACTTTATCTTCCATCGCCCATGTCCTTCCATGCTCACCAAAATCCATCTTCTTCTTCCGAATACATAATTTAATGTCTCTGTCTTTTGGTCCTTTTGTTTTATTTTAGAAATGTCTTCTTTCTCTTCCTCTTTTTCCAAAATCCTTAAGACTCAACTCCTGTCCTCACAGGAGATAAATCACTCTTTCTTTTATGTTTCCATAACTTAACACTTAATTAGCATTTATTTTTTATATATTTAATCTTAATGGTAAATGTATTAATTTTTTTAAATATATCTGTTCCGGAGAAACTAAGATGGCGGCATAGATAAACACCGGGAAATAGTCGCCTCCCACAACAATTGAAAATTAGCCCAAAGGACGGAGCAAACATTGTCCAAAACAACAGGAAGGCTGGCTGAGTGTAATTTCTACAACTAGAAGAAAAGAAAAGCACGCTGAGAGCCAGAGGAGCTGCGGAGGCTGAGTGCAGAGGTACGGCGGCGGCTCGGGCGCGCGGAAAGGGGGTGGCACCTGAGGACGCGGCTGTCTTTTTGAATCACAAGCTCCCGACTGCTCTGAACTCCGGTTCCGGGAAGTCTCTGGGGACCCAGGTCTCATACGGGGAGAGGCGGCTCTCTCAGGCGGCAGCGGGCGAACTTGAGGGCCGCTTTCCCTCAGAGGTGCTTGCAGCCGTTACCGGGACACTGAGACGCGCGACTCCGGGCGCGGAGAATCAGCCATTGCTTCTTTCTACGCCCTTTGACTCCCTGAGACCCCGCCCCACCCGGGCTGCAGCAGAGGCTTTTGCATGTGAATGCCCCAGAACTTTGCAACCTGATAATTACCTAACTGCAGCCAGGCCAGCCAGACCCGGAACTTCCAAGAGAAGGCCCAAGGCCCCGCAGTGGCTTGCATTGCTTCACAGCTGAGCCTCTTCGTGGCTCCTCCGGCTGTGAGGCCTCAGGCAGAGGCTGAATTAGCACCTCCTTAGATCCAGGAGCCACTGTACCCAGTGGTCAGAGGGGGTCCATTCTCCCACTTCAGACACAGCTGCTTCCCACAGCCAATTGGCCTGGAGGTCAAATCCTCCCAGTGATCCTAAAACAACCAAGGCACCAAGAGTGCACCAAGAGTGTCCACCCCAGGTAACTGGGGAGGCTGAGCCACTGGGCCCTACAGGACACCTGGCGCGCAGGCCACTCTATCAACACAGGGAAGCAGCCAAAATGCGGAGACAAAGAAACAGGTCACAATTGGCAGAAACGGAGGAGGACAGACGACTGGATATAGAGTTCAAGGCCACGTTTATAAGGTTTGTCAAGAATTTTATGGAAACCGCCGATAAATTTAATGAATCCCTCAAGGAGTATGGTGAGACCATGGAGGTCATGAAAAAGGGCCAACTAGAAATTATGCATACACTGACTGAAATAAAGAATACTTTACAGAGATCCAACAGCAGACAAGAGGATCCCAAGAATCAAGTCAAAGATTTGAAATGCAAAGAAACAAAAAATACCCAACCGAAAAAGAAAAAAGAAAAGAGATTCAAAAAAATATGAAGATAGTGTAAGGAACCTCTGGGACAACTTCAAGCGTACCAACATCAGAATTATAGGGGTACCAGAAGGAGAGAGAGGGCAAGATATTGAAAACCTTCTTGAAGAAATAATGACAGAAAACTTCCCCCACCTGGTGAAAGAAATGGACTTACAAGTCCAGGAAGCGCAGAGAACCCCAAACAAAAGGAATCCAAAGAGGACCACACCAAGACACATCATAATTAAAATGCCAAGAGCAAAAGATAAAGAGAGAATCTTAAAAGCAGCAAGAGAAAGACAGTCAGTTACCTACAAGGGAGTACCCATCCGACTGTCAGCTGATTTCTCAACAGAAACCATGCAGGCCAGAAGAGAGTGGCAAGAAATATTCAAAGAGATGAATAGCAAGAACCTGCAACCAAGATTACTTTATCCAGCAAAGCTATCATTCAGAATGGAAGGTCAGATAAAGAGCTTCACGGATAAGAAAAAGCTAAAGGAGTTCATCACCACCAAACCAGCATTATATGAAATGCTGAAAGGTATTCTTTAAGAAGAGGAAGAAGAATAAGGAACTCTTACCATTTGCCACAGCATGATGGAACTGGAGAGCGGATAAATACCACAAGATCTCACTTATTTGGGGAATATAATGAACAACATAAACTGATGAACAAGGACTGATCCAGAGACGGAGAGGCATTGATTGGACTGTCGGGCCTTGGAGGGAAGGTAGGGGAGGGTGGGGGCAAGGGGGAAAGATCAACCAAAGGACTTATATGCAAGCATATAGGCCTAACCAATGGACACGGACAACGGGGTGGGGTGAGGGGGTGAGCGGGGAGAGGGGGGGTAGAGGGTACACATATGTAATATCTTAATCAATAAAAAATAAAAAAATAAATAAAAAAATATATCTGTTCCACTAGATCAAGAAGTCTGAGAACAGATACTGAGTCTTATCCTTCATTGTATCTTACTGCAAGACCACATACAATAATATATGAAGTTAATATTTAAAATGAAATGTGTATGTGTGCAGGTGTGTGAATGAAAAGAAATAAAATGGCCCAACCAATGGTTTCTAATATCCCTTCTAGCATTAACATATCCCAAATGGATCTATGATTTGACCTCAGAATAAAATGAAAATAACTAATTTTAAATCAATTACTATTTATGTCAGCCTTGACTTAATTTTTCTGTCTAAAGATTCCTCAGGAAGTCAGAGGAGGTAAAACTCAAATTTGAAAATTTGCCCAATGAGGTGAACCAATGAAATATTTTTTGACCTGCTCCTCTTTAGAGTAACAGTGGCAATCAAAGAGAATGTTTGATGTTCATGCTTACCTAGTCTTCTAGGTATCGACCATGACTAAGATTTTATAATGGCTGCTAAATAAAAATTATAAGAATGTGGACCATTGGAGGAATGAGTTTAGAGAGAAGCTAAATATATCTTTTAAAGAGATGCTCAGACTGAAGCACCTGTGCTCTGGTTTGGTCATAATCTTACTCATACATTCAAGACACACCACTCACACTCACACTGTCATTGACTCAGCCCTTTGTCACTGTAGCTTAAACACCTTACCCTGCAAAGAATCTGTTTGTAATCTGTTTGCATTACAAAACCTAGTGAATGAAAAGGAATAATTGAAGGAGACTGCATATTTGATTAAGATGAAAGTAGTAAACCCATTTCATTCACATAGCAACCGAGTTGGCAAATAATTTCTCAGTTTTATTTTTCCTTTTGTTGGGGCCAGCTACACCACTGTGTATATGTGTGTATGCTTGTGTTCAGATTATTTATAATGTGTTCAGATTATTTTTCACATGTTCTTTCTGTAATTTGAACACAACTGTACTTGTGTCCACCCAAAGAAATTATTTCTTTATTGTTATTAAGCTATCATATTTAGTTTTTCTTTACTTTTAAGCAACATGTATTTTAATCCTAAATCACATTTCAGTCATTACTGAAAATGATCTATTGTTTTCAGAAGTAGCACTCATCTTGAGTCATTTCTTAAATCTCTTTGTGATAACTGTTACAGGGTAGTCCAGTTAAAGATCCATGGAGATAAGGTTGGTTTTTTTTTTTTTTTTTTTTTTTTTTTTCACAAAATCAAACCATGCCCTCCTTAGGCCAGAAGACCTGGCTTAACCATTCAGGTCACAGAGGCACACCTACTTGATTGCACCACTTTTTAAATCAAGTTGTGAATCAGGCTTGGGAAGCTGGAACTAAGTCAGTTTATTGTGTCTGTAGAAAAAGGAAGCTCAGGAGATCAACATTAAGAGGAAAAAGCTACTAAAGGGGAGAGAATATCTTTGGGAGTCATTTGTGGCCGCAAGATCTCTTATTTCCCCTGCCGAGCATGCAAACAAATTGATTTTCTCCAGACAGAATTCCTCCCCATTGTTGGGGCATGCATGGGAGAGGGTTATGTCTTCTGTGATAGGGCAACTTGTGTGACACAGGAGAGCATGCAGCCTTAAGCGTAGTTTATGTGTGAACTTTAATATAACATTTAACTCCGCTATAACCTGATTTCCTTATCTGAGAATTGGGGGTAATGAGGCCATGCCTGTCTGCTTTACAGGTGGATCTCATGGATCAAAACAGAGTAGTCACCTGGCAAACAGAATTTGAGTGCTGATTCTGCAAACTTCCTAAGCTGCAGGAAGCACAGAACTAAATTGAGCATCACCCTTGCTCTCGAGCTCATACTTTAGTGTGGGGTTCATGAGAACAAACTTAAAAAGTAATGACATGAATCTATAATAATTTAGGTATTCCAGAATTGGGTAAAAATTTAAAGGCAAAAGCAACTGGCTGCCTAGGGAATATAAGAATAGGACCACAGATGCTAGCACAATACTGGGTACATAGCAAAAACTCAAATGTTGACTCAAATGGAGATAACAAGTTATATGAGTTTTAAAGAACATATTTGAGTTTGCCTGTAGAGAGAATAGAGGAACTAGGGTTCACAAAGCTGCAAAATTATAAAATATATGTACTCTTAAATTGCAATGCATGATACATTTCTAATGTTCTTATTATTAGCTTTAATCCACTGCAGCACTCTGCTCATTAATAGGACATTTTCAATTAAGTAATTGATTAAGACTTTCCTAGATAGAAATACAGAATATTTTTATTTATTGTTTCAATATATATTTTATTGAGTTCAGACAGGAATGGAGAGGGAGAGAGAGAGAAAGAAACATCAGTGATGAGAGAGAATCATTGATTAGCTATCTCCTGCATGCCCCCTACTGGGGGTAAAGCCTGCAGCCCAGGCATGTGCCCTGACCGGGAATTGAACCCGGGCCCCGTCAGTCCCCAGGCTGATGCTCTATCCACTGAGCCAAACCGGCTAAGGCCAGAATATTTTTAAACCAGAACTGTTCATGGGGTTCTTACCAGGATATTGGCATGTGCACTTTGGGTTGGATTTGGTTTTCCATTTTGAAATAATACCCAGGTTTCACTTCCAAACCTTTCTTTGTAGGTCCTGCTTTCTAATCCCAGGGATGCTACGCTTTTCTCCCTACTTAGTACAAAAAATGACACCAGGGCCCTAGCTGGTTTTGCTCAGTGGATAGCACGTTGGACTTCGGACTGAAGGGTCCTGGGTTTGATTCCAGTCAAGGACATATGCCCAGGTTGCGGGCTCGATCCCCAGTTGGTGGCGTGCAGGAGGCAGCTGATCAATGGTTCTCTCTCATCGTTGATGTTTCTATCTCTCTCTCCCTCTCCCTTCCTCTCTGAAATCAATAAAAATATAAAAAAAAATATGACACCAGGAAGCTACTTATTTTGATGTATTGTTATTATTATTGTTATTATTATTATTAATTTATATTTATTTTATTTTTAAATTTCAAGTATACAGCAAAGTGGTTATACAATCATATACTTTACAAAGTGATCGCCCTGATATTTTCAGTACCCAACTGGTACCATACATATTTATTACAATATTATTGACTATATTTCCTGCATGTGCTGTACTTCACATCCCTGTGACTACTCTATAACTGCCAATCTTTTCTTGTCAATCCCTTCACCTTTTCACCCAGTCCTCAAACGTCCTTCCCCTTTGGCAATCATCAGTGTGTTCTCCGTATCTATCAGTCTATTTCTGTTTTGCTTGTTTGTTTATATTATTCTTTAGATTCCATGTATAAGTGAAATCATAAGGTATTTTCTTTCTCTGAGTTATTTCACTTAGCATATGCCCTGTAGGTTCATCCATGCTGTTGCAAATGGTAAGATTTATTTTTTTATGGCTGAGTAATATTCCTGTGAGTGTATATAGCAGAGCTTTTTTATCCACTTGTCTATTGATGACCACTTTGGTTGCTTCCATAGCTTGCGTGTTGTAAATACACTGTAATAATATAGGGATGCATGGTGTTTTATGATTTTTGTGAGCCAAGGTCCCCTACACTCCACCCTAAGAAAGAGTAGAAATGGTTTCCAGGGACAAAACTTCTTTTTCCCCCATGGCCTATTGTAACAGGAAGACACTGGAACTCTCAGCCTCTGCATTAAGAGAGGCAAAATGTGATTTTTCCTCTTGGGGTTCATCCATGACTCCAAAGTAAATACATCTCCTTTTTATTTTTCCTAGGATTTTTTTTTTCCCTAGAAAGGGCAAAGGGGATTGATGCAAGAAAAAATGCTGAGTTACCTCAAAGTACAGCCTCCAGAAAGAATAAGGCACCCTCAGTCCAACCTATTATTTATGCTGAGGAGAGAAAAGTTGAGGAACTAATAGTAAAGCCTAAAAGTCCCAGGGATACAAACTTGGTCTATATAATCAACTGCCTGACCAGCTCTCTAGGAAGAAAATACTGCAAGGAAAAGATGTGAGATATAAAGTCGATAGGGACACTGTGTGTCATCATCAATAGTGACATTCTGATCTTGGTAAAATAGACACACATAAAGTACACACATAGATACACAGTAGTAGAGGATGCCAAACATATAATAAAACTAAGTCCAATGAACAGATTGGAAAACTGCAAGATGGAAGGGAAATGTCCTTCTTCAGATAATAAAATCATTGATGGCAGAACCAGAACTTAACCCAAAGTCCATGACTATTGGGAGATGCATGACACTTAAAGGCAAGATAGGTTGTCTTTCCTATGGTTTGCAATAGGGTAAATCATGTAAAAGCTGGTATTGTAGGGGAATGTATCACATTGTGAAACAAGAAGGAAAGTTTCTGTGTTCTGCAATTAGCTTGAGTGAATATTTGTTCATTAACTGTCCATTCAACAAAAGAGACTAACTCAAAATCCTGGAGCTGAGTACTGGACCCCAGGGTTCTGCTGTGGATTCCAGTGCTTTTCCCACTGCTCCTGCTCCACGCTGGCTACTGACAGCATAGTCTGTGACCATCTACTGTGGCAGCAACCATTTGGAGGATAGACAGTAAGTAGATAGGAAAGTAATCACATATAGTTTTAATCAGACTATTTATTGAAGCACTAGAAGATCTTGTGTTTTAAAAAATAAGAACTTGTAGAAGATATTTAGTAGCCATGTCCAGAACTACAGATATGAATATGCAAAATGATAAAAGGGTACTAAAATCTATTTTTAAACTATCATAAACTAATTACTGCTATATGGTTGGTTAGGAAGTTAAATGTTGTAATATGGGGTGAAATTTTGATTTTACAGATAAAAATGTGAAGAAGCTAAGTAAACACACCAGTTTTCAAACAAACACAAGTTGATTTGACTTCAAGACCTGCTCTTTCACAAGTAGCCCAATCAATGGTCTTGGACATGAGTATGTTTAATGAATGATACATACTAGCAATAGGGAGAAATTATTTTTTTGTGAGTTTTTACTCTAAAATATAAAAAAAAAATAATAGTAGCTGCTAATGATGTTCTGTTTTTACATTGTTGGTCTAAACATATCTGGTATAATATCTGGAAATCAATGTAGTAATATCTATTGGGCTTTAAAACACTCTTATTTTTAACTGAATGAGTTAATTTCTGATAGTGTAGTACTTTTTTTGCTTTAAGGTTATAGTGTTAAAGAAAAACAGAAGCAAATTGAATGGTCAATTAATGGAAAACAGCTAAATTCATTCGATAAGACTGTAGCAGTTTTAAAACATTGTATTTTAAAAACAAATAAATAAACAAAACATGTAATTACTTGAATATGCACTCATTAACAGGTTAATTTTTAAAATTAGGCAAATGCATATATTTATAAGTATGTAGGTAGACACGCATATACATACTTACCAAAATATATTTTAATATATACTACCATATGTACAGCTTATAAAACATACAAAAGTGCATGGAATATGTATCTATGGAAGAGAATATAGCAAAATTTTAGTAGTAATTACCTCTTGATTCTGAAATAAAAGGCTCAAAATGTTATTTTTATGTAATAAAGTTATCAGAATTTTTCTATATATATAATATTAAAAAGCAATAAGCTTGGGAATATGTTAAAGGGTTAATATCTTTATTAATAAGGAAAATACTGCTATTCTTATGGAATAAGGTTGGATGGGGGGTACATGGGACATTAATAGATCACGTAAAGAAAAAAATGCAAAGGGCTAATAAACATTGAAATACATGTAATCAAATCTCACATTAAAATAAGAAAATATTTTTCAATCATTAAATTGGGAAAGATAATCCTTCATATGTGGCCCTTGGCCTCATAAAAATGCAATTTGGTGCAGTCCTTTTGGAAAATAACTTAATTCTGTACCTAACAAGTGACAAGTATATAACCTTTGACCCGGTATTTTTAATTGTAAGAATATTTAAATGCTCATAATAACTTTAAAAATTATTTCTTCTTACAGAATACTTACATAAACACAGGAGAAGAAATAACACATTTTTATTTTGAGTTTTTGTGTTTTGCCTACAAATGTAACATTTTTGCAATCTAAAATTTTTCAAATGCAAAATGAAAGAAAACGTGAGCAGAGATGGTATTATCTCTGTACATTTGTTTCTACATAGACTGTTTTTTTATATTTCTTTATTGATTTCAGAGAGGAAGAGAGAAGGAGAGAGAGATAGGAACATCAATGATGAGAGAGAATCACTGATCGTCTGCCTCCTGCACACCCCCTACTCTGGGGGTCGAGCCGCAACCCAGGCATGGCCAGAATCGAACCTGGGACCCTTCAGTCTGCAGGCTGATGCTCTATCCACTGAGCCAAGCTGGCCAGGGCTCTACATAGACTGTTTTGGAGCCCTTCAAATGTAACAGACTGTTTAAAGCTGGAGAAGTGACTAAATTACAGTTGTTATTATAAACATAGAGTGAGGTATCTCTGGTCAATGAGCTGTAACACTGTTATGGACGTGACACTGAAGGAGGGATAAATACAGTTATGTACAGCACAATGTGTGAATGCATTTGGGGGCCAAAATATACAAGTTCTATTGATTCTACATTTAGTTTTTGCATCTCACTATCTTTATCCTCACCTGATATAGAGATAAGAACAATACCTAAATCATATTTATTTTGACAACTACATTAGTTTGATGTACAAAGTGATTTCAAGAGTCCCTGACCCATAAAAAATACAAAGAGAGAGAATTTAACCCTGTCCACCATTATACCTTCTATTGGAAGATCTACAAAAATAAATTATAGCTCCGGTATAACTGTAAAATTTAGGACAAAACTCATCTCCTCTCCTGTGCCCATAAGTCTTATATGTTTTTCAGAACCTAGCTAAAGACCCTCAAATGAATTTGATTTTCCTGGTATATCTTGCTTTGGAATTTAGCCTTGAACAAAAGAGAAAAATTAATCCATAGTTGAATTAATTTTGTGGTCTTCAATAGTTTCCATAAATGCCAATTTTCTTACCTATTTGAAGCAGGAGGGGGAAAGAAATCACTTAACTTGGGAAAGATTAGAGCTTTGAAAGTGACTCTAGATCACTTTCCTTTAACTTTGTGGTAGCTGACATTAAATATTCTAATTGATTTAGTTCTGCAGCAGGTGGAAAGTCCCAACATTTCTTAGCTTTCACACATGCACTATAAAAGTCAAATCTTTCTCTCTCTCTCTTTTTTTTTTTTTTTTACTAATGGCATGTTTGTCATGCTGAAAATTTTCCTTTTTGACAAATAATTATTGAGGGTTTGAGGTACTGTGTTGGATTGGAAGCATCATTTTTTCCTCTTACTTCAATTAGATACTGTGCTTTGATTCCTATAGAAAAGGCTTCTGTGTCACAACAGAAACTTTGAGTAAGGAATCTACTGCTCAACTTTCTAGTTCTTTCTTATAGTATTAAACTGCTCAATTGAACTCTTCAAGCTTTTAGACACAAAATGAGATATCTTGAATAGAAATGCAGTCTGACCTTCAAAGTTCATAGACTAGTGGGGAAGACAGAGAAGTATACCAGTTTTTGCATTGTAAGATAGTATTAATTATTTCTTAAATAATTCATAAAAGAGAAGATTGAACTTCAACTATAGTATTGGAGAACTCCTCATGAAGGTGGCATTTAGAAAATGTTTTCAATTTATCAGGCAAAAAGAGTGAAAGCATTTTAAACTAAGGGACCAGATTGAGCAGAGGGGCAGAAGTGGTCATCAGGGGGCAGAATGTGGCAAGCAGAGTGGAATATACGTGAGGCTGAGAGGATAGCTTAGGAACAGACTCTAAAGGGTCTTGAGTATGTGTTGAAATACTTGGTTTTCTTCCATAGGCATTGAGGTAGCCTGAGCAAGGACGCCATTAGAGCCATTTAGGAAAGATAAATTGATGGTAAGGGGCCTCTAACTGGGAAGGGAAAAAGTGGAGGCAGTGCTGGATAGCTCTAGTTCTTTCTCACTCAGGTAAATTTAAAAGGATTGATATGTTTAGAACTAGGTACAAATTCTTTCTTGGCCCTAACCTGTTTGACTCAGTGGATGGAGTGTCAGCCTGCAGACTAAGTGGTCCTGGGTTCAATTCCAGTTAAGGGCACATGCCTGGGGTGCGTGCTAGGTCCCTAATAGGGGGCGTGCAGAAGGCGGCCAATTCTCTCTCATCATTGATGTTTCTGTCTCTCTCTCTTTCTCTCCCTTCCTCTCTGAAATCAACAAATATATATATATATATATATATATATATATATATATATATATATATATATATATATTTTTTTTTTTTTAAAAAAGCTTTCTTGGAATCTCAACTGCTGCTGTAAAAATAACCTTTGCTTACTTAAATAAATGACCATCCAATCCTAGCCAAATTTACCCAAACTTCTGCTAACTTCTTTTTTCTCTTAATATAATATAATTAAGGTCTTCCTGAGGGAACCCACTAAAACATGTACTGCATTCTGTGACTTCATAAAACCTGAGCATTTCCCTACTCTCTACATCTACCCCCAAACATTGAATACAGATATACACCCAGAAGCACAAAATGCTTCCAGGTTTTACTTTCCAGAGTTCTATAGGGACCAGGTTATTTATTACTGAACCTGACAAAAAATACCTGCAGTACTTATGATAAGGGGTTAATATATTTAATGTACAAAAAGCTCTCCCACAAATAAATTTTAAGAAGGACATTCAACAAAATGTTAACAGTATTATTTCAGGAAAGCATATATTATCCCCACATCTTAGAAGACTTCTGCCAACACACTGGATTTATAACAATGGCATCTTCATCCGGCAGGCATGAAGCTTTAAAAAATCTGAGGGAAATGGCTGAGAATATAAATTTGTGAGCTCTAGGTAGAGTTGTTCTGACTCCTGAGAGCTTGGGAAACCCACTTAAAGTTTTTGAGTTTAATTACCTGAAAAATGGGGATAATAATACTTACTACATAACTAGGTTGTTAACAAAATTAATACACATTACTAAATCTTTGAGATCCCAGGATAAGCATTGCTTTATGGCAAGTGCAGTAAATAACCTCCTGCTTAAATAAATGTATGGTATTTACATCAGGTATTCACACTAATTCTGAAATTAAATGTTATCAGATAGACTTTAATGAGCTCTTTTATGGAAATGTTTGTGCTAAATTCAAATGCATTATTAGCTAATGTTTTTGTTGTGAGGCAAAACACACTAATTTCTCCCAAATACATTTTAACTGTTCCTTTATGTCATTTAAATATTTCAGTGTCTGTTCAGCTAACTTGACTGCTTCCATTATACAGTTCAGAGATGAGCAAATCAAGATACAAATATTCAAGTAAAATAGGAAAAAAATATGAAGAATCCTCTCAAATCATTTCTGTGAAATCTGCATAGAGACTCTATCTTTGTAATGCTCTTTAGAAATCATTTAGTTCTGCCCCTTATTTCACAAACAAGGAACCTGAATCCAGAGTGGTTAAGTAACCTGCCCCAAGGGCACGGAGCTAACTAAAAGCTGGGAACAGAGCCTGTGTTTCCTAGTTACTCCTGTAATCCCAGGCTATTCCCTCAACTACCCAAAGCAGTCATGAGAGATATATCTTTTACATAAGATATGTAGGTCTTAGATTTTGTCCAGAATCTTGGTAGATATATTAGGTAGAGACCATAGTCAGACTTGATAGCACTGAAGACTGAGATGGTAGATAGATGAAATTTGACTCTTCAGTACATCAAATCCTGATGGAAGCCTGACCAGTTTTGCTCAGTGGTTAAGCATCGGCCCAGGAACCAAGAGGAGGCCAGTTCGATTCCCACTCAGGGCACATGCCTGGGTTGCTGGCTGGATCCTTGTTGGGGGGTCATGCAGGAGGCAGCAGATTAATGAGTTCCTCTCTCATCAATGTTTTTTATCTTTCTATCCCTCTTCCTCTCTCTCTTAAAATATCAATAAAAACATATTTTTTAAAAATCCTGATGGAAATCTTTTGAGTTTGTGAAAGATTAAATTTGTTTACATTTTGATAAAACACCACCAAAAATTGAAACTCTGAACCCTAGATTTAGGGGCTCAAATGGTGACAATATCCCACTCGTGTAAAAAAGAATCCAATAATGACTTTCTAGGCAATTGTACTAACCAATGGTGTTTACTTTAGAGCACTGATTCCCAAGCCTGATTCCTTTAGGACTGCCTAGAGTGTGTATAAAATATAGACATAAGGGCCACATTCCTGGAAAGACGGATCTGAGAATTTTGGGGCCAGATCCAGAAATCTGTTTTTAAAAAGCACCTTTGATGGCTCTCTAGGTCACCCAAGTTTTTGAACCACTGGAATTCAGCACAGGTCTAAGGAAGCAACCATCTGCTTTCTACTATTGACCCTGAAGCTGTCAGTAGTTGTAGAAGTTAAATACATGGTACAAATAATTATACTGCATTTTGTAAGTAATTTCTTTCTTTTTTTCCCCTGTAGTCAGTGCTTATTTCGTTAATTACAGGTAGTAAGAGGTCATCGTCCCAATACTTCAGTGAGAAAACAAACATTATCTCCAATATAAACTTGTAGTGTTACAGAATGTTGTCCTAGTCTTGAATACTTGAGATCAAATGATATTACTGAATTCTTTTTGGAAAAAAAAGGAACATTCTTACTAGGAATTCAGAGACTTTAAAATAACTATCACCCCAAAGATCATATAATTCTTTATATGCATCCTTTATATTGAAAGGAAAAGTAGAGAGAAGGCAAATCCAAGTTCATAAATATATTGGAAAATTTTATTCCTAAAGTTTATATACCAATCAATTATGATTTTTTTCTAATCTTCTTATATTGCAATTTTTAGAAGAAATCTAAATATTCACTTAAAGATACATTGGCCAGATTTAACTTTTCAGCAGGACACGGGAACTTGGCTTCCCCAGTTGGGGTGGAGAATGATGATTAGATATAAATCTAACTGAATTATGTAGAATACTCAGCAGTACTGAGAGTATTTTAGTGATTCACACTATAACCATCAGGGTGCATTTCATCCCCACTAAACCATGGTTAACCAAAGCCAGATTCTACATGAATGTTCTTATGTATTTATAGAAATATGTTTTAAGGCAAAAGCTAATTTGTCCCTCACACTATAATAGTCTTTCTACTAGTAATTTATTTCCTGTTTATAAAAAAGGTATTCTCTTTGAACATTAATAAAAACTAAATATAATAGAGAGAATAAATATTCAAATACATAAGCTATTGTATTGATTCATGTCTTCAGAAAGAATGATAGAAAGAAGCAGGTGTTTTGTTTTTTTTAAGGACTTTCAAAAAAATGGGCACGTTTCCCAGGATTTCTATTTCCTGCATATAATATGGATGTTTGTTTGTTTTTACAAGTTAACGGAACCATGGTCTGAAAAATCAAGTGGCTTGTGTTGGCATAGTTTTGTATGAAACCACTGGCATCTCTCTGGGGAGAAAGAGTTTACAAATTTTTAGCTATCAGGCAGTGGATTTTAATCTTTGTGCTGAGGAAATATGACTATGGCTTTGAGAATTTTTCACTCATTGCTAACTTTGTGTAATCATTTTTGAAACTCCACATCTATGTCTAAAACAACAACAACAACGAAAAAGAAACAGGAAACAAAACAAAACAAAACAAAAACCCCTTCGAAAAGCTTTCCCTGAAGTTTGACTTTTCAGTTGCAAAGTGTAAAATAACTTTCTGAAATGCTTCTGTAAGCCCTGGTGGTGGGACGCTTTGTGGTTTGTTTGGGGAGATTTGGTTTTGTTTTAAGGAGAGGGTGCACTTTCTGGTGAAAGAGACAGGGGAAAGTTTTACCTGTCTGTCTCTCCTGTTGTGTGTGTGTTTTTTTTCCTCTTTCTTTCTTTTTCTTTAAAGATTGGTGATAAGGAATTCTAACTACTTAATGAGATGGGAGAGGCCTCACTCCATTGGAGTGGAGGAGTCCAGGTGGAAGTTGATGGATTGGACAGGTAAAGAGAAGAGTCCCGCCTCCTCATGCCTATAGTTGAGTATATATTAGAGAACCTAAAATTATGTACAGAGAGACAAGGAGAGAGAGGGACTTGAGTTCTGTTATCTTCTTAGTAGATTCCTATTGTAAGGGTCCTAGAGGGGGTGGGGGGGTTGGCAAAATCCTGGAGCCAGAAGAGAGGACAGCGGCATTGATCAATCTTACAGCTAACATGTTGTACCTGGAAAACAATGCCCAGACTCAATTTAGTGAGGTAAGGATTTTAGATTTCAGTTCTTCATCTAGAGATGCTTTTTCATTTTTATTTTTTAAATACAAGCTTATATATTTGTGGTTCTCATTTACCGAATAGAATGTTTTTATAAATTGTATATAGGAATCTCCTTTTCTTGGTTAATGTTTTCTGTGGTGACTGTAAGATTTTTATTCTTTAAGTAGAATATGAAAAAGTAGGAGAAAGGGGGAAAGAATAATTTCTGGGTGGTGTTATAGTTGAAAAACCTAATATTCAGGAGTTTGTAAAATCACTCTTTATAGGAACAGACTACGGGAACAGGTCACATTCTGCTAGATACATTGAAATGACTCCTCTGTTGGGTGTTCACATATCAATAAGACGTATTAGATGATTGTGTCTCAACTCAGTTAAGTTCTCAGTTTTATCTCCAGACTTCATCCTAAAAGCAAATGAAACTTTTTTTTTCAAAGTAAACAGGTGAGATTTTTAAAGCCATCTTTGTTTTGAATGTTATCAATCCAGAGACCCACCTAAACCCTGAGGAGACTTCAATCATTACGCTATTGTCTGGTGATGGACTTAGACTTTCACTGTGTAATGACAAAGTTATTTTGGAGTGATGTGTTATTAAATATGTACATGTGCAGACAAATAAATGTGTATTATAGTGTATAGGATTTTATTTAATGAATTAATGATCTGCCTCTCTGATCTCTCGTCAACGTTTGTCTCAGGGATTTAAATCACTGGGCGAAGGTATAAGAAAAAAACTCCTGAAGAGGCTGTAAGGCTTTGAGGAAGTTTTCTAAGGTTGAGGGAGGTCTAACAACAATATTAGTTTACATTCCTCAGAATAGAGCAGCTGTGTTGACACTAATCACATTGGTAGGGGGTGTGCAGTGTGGAGAGAGCGAGTTCAGTGTTTCGGATGAAAATGCTTGCAGGCGAATGCTTGGAAAAGTAGACTGGGGTACTCAAATTGAGCTCCTTAAAATTGAAAACAAAATGCATAGTTTTCTGGTGTAGACGGCAACAGGAAAGGGGAGAATCTAGCAAAGGACAGCAAAGCAGAGCCGGTGCTGTCATATTGACCCTGCTATTGTCTAGACACCTGAACTGTGTAAATATAACAGGGGAAATATCAAGTTATCTAATGAAGGAAAAGGAAGTGCCTATTTTCCTTTAAAACATTCAGCGGGCTTGCTTGTCTTCAGTGGAGAAACTTGAGTTTCTTGTTTTACTTTAATATTGGAAGTTAGCTGGAAATGTTACCAAACAATTAAAAAAAAATAGAAGTACCTTTTAAGATTATCTTGTTTCTATTTGATCCATTGTGGTTCAGCTTTAACCATTAAAAAACAAATCTGTCGGTCATATCATATCTGACTTTGTGCTTGTTCACGAGCTATTTCATGACCAGTGTGTAAAAGCAGGCTGGAATTTGACTATGTGTGTCTGAGTATAATGGTGTAGAAGCAAATTTGGCTTAAAGATAGCTATAAAAAAAGTATAAAGTTGATGTGAAAGAAATTATTATTTCTCCTGAAAGGATAAAACTGTGTAAATGCTGTGATTAGATGCTATCTGAAGGAATTACTGCCTTTTATGGAGGCAAAGAGTCATGTTGTATGTGAGAGTATTACATCCTTATGATGGAAGAAAATACATTTACATGGGTTTGAGTTTTTAAAAACTTGAGGTAAATGTGTCGTCAGCTGCTCAAAAGGTAGCTGTCATTTGTTTTCTGTTGGAATGCTACTAGTGTACATAGAAAACATCTATGGAAAATATGGCTGAATTTCTCTCTTTCCTGCACCTTTTTGTATATTGCCACTATGGATGTCATATCCTTCTGCCAATCTCTGTACTACTCATTATTTAGGCATACCCTTCTGCAGTCTGTGTACTATGTATTATCTTTGTGGCTCAATTTCCATTCCATTCTTTTCTGTGTAAGGTTATGTTTAGTCCTCTGTAAAAATGCAGTTTTACATTTTAGTGTATGAAATGCCTGGGAGCTCATGGCCCTGAGAAACCTGAAACTTAATACAAAGTTATAATGTTTTGGGACTCACCTTAAAGTAATGTTTCTTAGTAATTGTCAATACGGCAAACAACCACCATCTACTATTATCACAGAAGAATTACTAAAAATTGGGCAAATTAAGAAGGAAAAGGCATGCATTAATTGTAGAGGACATGGACATGTGATGGATGTCTGGAAGCAGGTTGGTATACTTAAGAAAATAATAAACCTTGAGTAATGGAGCCACCTGTGATAGGAAAGACAAATGATGTTGTTACCTTACTGAAATAATAACAGAATGTCAGAGAAAAAAATAATAAAAAGGAATGTGACTAACCATGAGAGTCAAAATTGTTTTAAAACTATAACCCATTCTCAGACTTCAAATATTTTTAAATGTTATTTGCAAGTAACGTCTATGTGTTGATAACTCAAAAATAATATAAGAACATTATTCTTCTGTACACCATTTTCCACAAATTTCCAGTTCCTTCTCCCCAAGCAGAGCTGGATTTTGGGAAGCTGTTAATGAACAGGGAAGGGTCTGGACGGGAAGAGAACATGGGCAGGATGTAACAGGCAGGGCTTAAGGTTCCACCCTTGGGTTACAATGGAGAGGCCTCAAGCAATCACCATGCCATTGTGCCAGGCTTGGAATGACACAGCCTCTGGGACTGGTATCAGACTTGGAGAGAAGCTCAGAAGAAAGGAAATGCTTAATAGATTAAGTTTTAGCTCAACTTGCTTGCCAAAAACTGAGGGGGGAGAGAGAGAGAGAGAGAGAGACTCAAACTCCTCATTAGAAGGGAACTTTTATTTTTAAAAATCCCCATCTTGGGTCCTAGATGATGAGGGAGTGGTACTTGGGTAAATGGGTAATTGTATTCTATAATTAAACTGGACTTCAAGGCCCATATATTGAAATACCTCTCTTTACAAGTTAAGGTTAATAATTTTTCTTTCTGTATTTGAGCTGTAGGCATAGCAATATGGCCCATTTACCTAACCTTTTATCTATAATACCAAGGAAAGAGAGATCTAAAAATGACTGTTGTGAAAGTAGATGCTCCAAAAATGTTTTCATAAAAAACTGATGTGCAAATCTAGTTGAGAGCAAAAAGAAAATGCTGAGGCAGGAGAATAAGCTCTCAGATTCCAGGTTTTTGCCATAATTGTCCTCTGGGCTTTCATGCTCAAGGGAGATAGTCTCTCCTGTCCCAATACTGTTTCCAAGGGCTGAATCATATTTTACATTTGCGGGTGGTTTTTCTCTTAATAGTTAACAAATGTATTATCTTAAATTTTTCCATGTTGTGCTCCCGAGATGTTTAACACCTGAGGTACAAGCACAGTCGGTCAAAAACAGAGGCTGCAGATTTAATTCAGGTGTCAGTTGGGCTGTTCCTCACTCCATGCTGCGGTCTTAGATTGCACTTCTTGTTTTACAATTGGTTGCCCTCAAGCCCAGAGGGGACTGGGAGAAAGAGATCTTAGATCACAGATCATAGCTCATGCCTCCCTTCACTACTACTGGAAAAATGAGTGGTAGTAATAAATCACTTATCCTTTACCTAGATAAGGAAAAAGCATGTTTGGTTTGTTTTGTTTTTTAGAAGAGCAGTGATCCTCAACAGGGGTGTGGAGAGTACAGTAGGAAGCATGAATGAATGCCTGGGTTAACTAGAGCAACCAAAAATATATTGGTTGGTTTTTCCATCATATCACATACATTTTTGAATGCAAGGTTGCTAAAAATTTTCTTAGGCAATGAGATTATTCAAAATTTAGATCCTATATTTTGCTATTAAAAGCATACACATCTAAGGTGATGGTATTTATGTTTATCAAGGAAGTGTATGGGTCAAACTGTTGAGAAATATATTACTGCAAATATGCTCAAGCTTTCTTTGAGCTAGTATGATCCCTTTGGGTGGGAACTGAGCTGATGGGATAGAGGGGGTTAAGTAAAAAGCCCTTCCTTCATAATATTATGGAGTTAAACTTTTTCCCTTGTTGCATACATTTTTAACTTCTAATTGTTGTATGTCAATAAATAAAGAAGAACAAACACAGATGCCATAAAGACATCTCAGTGAAAAATAACGTGGCGATTTCCATAAAAGCCTTACTATTTTGAAGATAAAAATGTATCAAGCATAAGGGACTCATAATTTTCTTTCAAATGTATGATGAGAAAAAATTCAGAAGGCTGATATATCGCTATTGTCCAATGCCAATTTAGTGGACTGAGTTGCCAGTAAAGGATATCTGGTAAGGTAGTAAATTTTGGTTCTGGAAAAGAATGGATTGGTGTATCAGGATAAAACAGTTGACCCAAAAGTTAAGATATAAATTACATTCCTTACCTTCTCTTAAGAACACATTTTGGAGGCACAAGAAAATAGTAAGCATTGGTTTATTCATGTGCTACTTTTGTAAACATTTTATAATTTTCATTTATGCCTTTTAATTAAGTTGTAATATTCATAAACAGTATTATGGAGGAGAAACTTAGAAGAAAGAGCAACTTACCCTTTTTAAATAAATGTTTAGTTACATGTGAGATGGCACATGGCTATAAAAATGAGTAAGAAACAGATCCTATACCAAGAAGTTAACAGTTTAGAGGTAATATATATGTTCATACATAACAGAGGACATATCTTCAGTGTCATATGAGAAGTCTGAACAAAATAATTTAAAGGCAAGAGAAAGAGAATACCTCAGAGGAAAAGGATCAAGAAAGTCAACATATATATGCAGGATGCAGCTTTACTTGGGAGGACAGGTAGAGCTTTCTAAGTCCTAGAAATATAGGAGGGTACAAGGATTTCAGGTGAATAAACAAGCATCAGCAGAGGAACAGA
Organism: Myotis nattereri; assembly: GCF_964212035.1. NCBI lineage: Eukaryota > Metazoa > Chordata > Mammalia > Chiroptera > Vespertilionidae > Myotis > Myotis nattereri. Next base: position 47,906,511 of record NC_138077.1, read on the forward strand.
GGTGGAGTGAACGCTGGTGCACTCAGAAATCTCAAATGGTTCAGACAAAATTGAAAGTATGAAAAAATTAGGAAATGAAGTTAGAAATGTAAGATAGAATGGCTCATGGAGGGCCATTACACATTTAATCTAGTGACAATGATAAGCCATGGAAGGATTTTGAATAGAGGAGTGGTGTAATGGGATCTGTACCCTGGCGCACTTGGGGAGGATAAATGGCTTTGCTTAAGACTGCCTAGAAGTATAAACCATTTCCCTGCATTGCACATCGGCTGCCTGTTTTGCAAGAACATCCATCACTTCTTTTGGACCTTTGGAAGGATAGAAATGGATTGTTGCTAAAGTCTCATGTGACATGTGTGTTCTCTACCCATAACTCTCTTTAATAATTGCGGGCCCTGCCATGGATAAGTTGGGAACGGTTAGCCTTGGTTTGTCCTTATGTAATTACGTTCTATTCAAATATAATTATTAATAGCACCACTTGCACTTTCAAAAGTATATGGTCATCCTATAAACAAAGACATCACTTTTCATTATTTTTCCCAATCCCTAACTCCAAAATGATAAAGTAATATAAGTTTGGCTGGAAACCACATAGAGTGATTTTGAAATCCAAGACACAAACTATTTAGATTATTTCCCCCATAAAAAAATAAGCATTTTCTTACAATCCAGCCTTTACAGAGCTAATTAAGCACAGTCACCGTGCTAGGCACCATAAGGAAATCAGAGATTACTAAATTGCCGTCAGTGGCTCTGAGAATTCACATTCCTAGAGTGTACATAAGTGGTTTGCAAATGACTCCAGTATAAAGCAGGATGTAGTAAGACACACCAAAAGGTCTCAAGGACAGTGAAATGGCTTCAAACTGTTCATGACGGAGATCATATTTCACATAGTTTGAGGATCAGAATTTAGCCCTGGGGGGGGGGGGCAGTGAGGGAGAAAGGTCATTCTGTGTAGAGGGTAGAAAATGAATAAAAATTCAAGGAGAACTATACAGGACCAGATAAAAGAGAATGATATATTGACTTGCAAAGAGAATGTTGATGTAAACACTGATCTGTATTCATTACGTATGTCAAGATTTTGTAGAAACAGCATCAAAAGATGGTACGGGCTTTTATCTCACTAGAAGCTAGAACCTCTGCATATTTCGAAAGCATGGACAGTGTTCAGAATTTGAGATTCAAAACTTTGTCTGTGTGCTCCAGGGATGGTAAGTGGCATGATGCAGGGAGGGAGAAGATAACCCAAAGGATCCTTGGGCAGGTGAAGTGGAGGGTTTCCTGTTCTCATTCTTTAGGCTTCTACTACGACAGGTAAGATGTCTTACCCACATAGGGATTCAGTAATTACATTTTTACAAATTTAATCTAACCTGGGAACAAAATCCAGACTGATTCTCTATGTCAATTAGGATCAAGTTTATTTATCAAATATTCATCCTAGAATCAGGACAAGAAAACCTTGTTCTTTGGTCACTGCTCTGAATGCAAATAGTAACCCTGGAGCTAAATGTGAGACAATATATCAAGTATGACATTTGTCCAAGAATGAGAATTCCCAATTCTAATGGGGGAAATGATAGAGCAGAAGCAGAAGTTAATGTCCCATTTAAGAAACAAACAAACCCTGGAATTAAACAAGAAATAAAAAAATAAAAATCGAGATCTTGGTATTTCAAATTTTAAAATATTTGCCATAAATTTTTACAAATTTCATTTCATGTAAGGATACACATTTGCATTTTAGATTTGAACAGAAATATTGGGCAAAGACATGTGTTTATCCATTTTAATATCCTCTCCTTACACAATCTCCTTCATTACTTCCATTCCACCCAGGAAGAAAACGTAGGCAATTAAAGAGATAATAGTGGCGTAGGCCAGGATAGGTTGATGGGGGAGGAAATTCAGTGACTTGATTTAAAGGCAGAGGAAATAGTCATGAGGAAGAACTGGGCCCTCGGATAAATGAGGGATGTCCAAGCTTGTAACTCATTCCTTTCTCTTCCTCACCCACCAAATCCTCCACTTGCACAAAGCAGATTTAGAAAAGTATCCAATATTGGCATGTGATTGTCCTACTTTTAACTCTGTGAAGACATTAGGGGAAACAATGAATTTCCACTAACTACCACATTGTTATACAACCTCCTTTGCAGAAATAAGTAGTTTAATGAAGTGTCTGTAAAGTCTTTTCAGAAATAGTATTGTATTCTTACCCAGATTTTTTTTTAAAATTTGGACTTATAGTATAGCACCCCTATGCTATTCAAAAAGCATTCCTTCCCATCTTTTGCAAAAAAACAAACAAACAAAAAAACCCACAAAAAAACTATGTCAGAAACTTCCTTATTCCATGTTTGATAATGACTAACTTTATAGATGCTAACTTTCTTTTCCAAAGACAAGCTAAGATAGGACTGTCCTGTAGGTTCAAGCTAAGATGGCTTCACAGGAAAATATTCACTTGTCAAGTTAAAATTCAGTCAGTGGTGTCAAGGTAAGGCCCATGTTGGTTCTAGGTGAGGGAATAACTGGCAAGACTAACATGTTTGGAATGTTAGTGGATGTGTATAGAATGTAAAGTGGTATCTTGTGCAAAACGTGTGATCTGAATTGCATCCCCCCTGTGTTTCTTAAATAAAATTAAAAAAAAAACACTCATGAAAGCTGAAAGAGGGAATTTTGAGTCAAACTTATGGTGTGTTGCCAGAGACGGAAATTTATGAAACACTCGCGTCAGCTCTTCTGGAAACACTACAAAAGAAATTGCTCTACTTTCTTATTGGTGCTAAAGCCACTAATAGGTGCAGTTTAGTATAATACCCCCATGAGAATTACCACCCCCATAGTGAGCTTGCCTTGGAAAGAACTCTGTGCAGGCATTTTCTTTTTCCTTTTAAGCTTGCGCAAAACACCCAAAGGGGCCATTTCCAATCCAGGCAGTGATCTTTCTCAAGTTTATTCTTTCTCAGATCACAGAGACAATGAGGAATATGTCCTGTTTACTCAAATCAGTCTGGATTAGTGTCACTCTATTGATGGAGCCCGAATTAAAAGGAAAACCATTACCCTCTCAAAGGGCAGCATCAGATGTTTGGGGAATGGCTTGATTACTTTTAAATAGACCATGTGAGACTCTGTCACTGGACTAAGGCTGAGGACTCTACAAGACGGACACGGAAAATGGTTACACTGGGTGGAGTAACCATTTCTAAGCCTTAGGCCTGCGAAATTATTTCAATAGAAGATCCCAATGAGCTTGAAAGGCTGAACATCAGAACAGTGAGATTTCAGAAAAGATATTTTTTCCTGACTTCTTTCTGCAGCCCAACACCACCAACCAAATATTTATCTCCAGGACAAATCCTTTCCAGTTTATAACGCTCTGCTGGGGGCTACTTCGCCCTCCTAAACATTTATCAATCCTCCCCTGGTTCAGAATAACCCCCCCTGTCCTCTGAACTCTTGTGCTTCTCTGCTCCTCCCTCATTACTGGCCATGATGAACTGATCCCTTCTTCCCATCTCTAGATTGGAGGCCCTTGGAGGGCAGAGGATGTGTGGTATGCTGGAAGGGGTGTCTTCAGATAACACCTAGCATGTTTATACTTTCAGAAATGGCTCTTTGTGACTGACCTGTGCAAAGAGCTATGCATTCGCACACATTGTACAAACCCTGTCTCTGCCTGTATGCCATGATTCATATGCTTTTCCTTGACATCTCTTACGTGTGTGTGTGTGTGTGTGTGTGTGTGTGTGTGTGTGTGTGTGGTGCGTGGTGTGTGTGGTGCGTGAAATGAGCCCTGGTAGGTATTTATTTCCATTATGCTTCAAGTGGCAAGAACATTTTTAAAAGACAGGGCAGTTTCCTGAGTAAGGAATGGCTTGTACTCTAGCAGAGGTAAACAGTGTAAAGTGTGTGCTGCTTTCACTTAATTAATTACTCATGGGGACAGAGAGTGCGCTTGATTTAAAAAAAAAATAAACTGAACAGATCAGATTTTTATCTGACTTTGCAGTCTCTTTTTAAAAGTGTTTACTTGTTTCCACACTGTTCCCTTGATTCGTTTTGTCCCCTGTATGTCTCTCCATCATCGCCAGAGACAAGGGTGGTTTGCACTGGCTGAATAAGCTTGATGATTTGCAAACACTTTCCCTTTTTTATTTTCAATGGTGTTATTACTAAAGGATGTCTGAGAAATCTTTGTCATGTTGCTCTTAAGATTGGTGTCCCAGTTTTTTCTTTTTTGTCTGTTCAAATCAGACACTAATGAGCTGTTGTAATTATTAAACGATTGATTGATAGTTACTTTCATAATGGGGTAAATAGAATGAAATGAATAGATGAGTGTCTTAAAGTAAGGCATGTCTTCTGCATGGCTGGTGACTCCGTTTTTATTTTGCAGTTAAAAGTGACAGCTTAAAGGAACAGTCCAATGTTACATAAGTCACCATGTGTAATTACAAAACATAGTAAAAAACTAAAAACTTTAATTACCTCAATTATGATGGAAAATGTATCAATCAGCAAAGAACTTGACAAGCAGAAGCAAAGTGGAACTCATGAAACTGTTCCTCATTTGAATATGTATAGAGTAATAAGACTGAGACACACATTCCTTGTTTCATGCTTCAGTTTTCCACTTGTAAATAATGGCTAGTGTTTTCAACCTCTGAGTGTGAACTTTGGAGTATGCGGAATGAAGTCATGAATTTAAACCATTTCCAAGAAATGATCTGTAAGTCTGATAAACTACAATCTAAGTTCCTCAAAACATGTGTTTGTAAGTGCCCTTAATTATGGCATTCTTCTAAAATGCATTCTGGCTAACTGGGCAGAAAATTATGGAATGTAAAGAAGGAAGGACTGATATGGTGGCCTGTCTTACCATAAGCATTTTCCTGGGAGGTTTCTTTCCTAGGCAAACGTGCTTTGGCCACAAGCACCATCATCAGAAGGACATGAATAATTATGGGATCAAAAAGATTCAGATTCTTGTTGCTGACCTAGATGCATTATAAACAAAATGTAGACCACTAGGTAAACACACACATACACACACACAAAAAAAAAAAATAAAAAAATTAAAAAAAAATACTGCATTGGCACAAAAATGTGTATGTTTTGTTTTAAGGAAGTAGAAGCTCATTAATAAACTTCCCAGCTAGGTGTGAGCTATCAAGTATTACTCATTGCCTTGTGAGTGACAGGACTGGCTAGTCTGCTACTAGTTCCCATAAAAGCTGAAGCTAAAAGCACAATTCCCACCTACCAAAACAAAGCAAAACACAAAGTGAAGGTCACAGAGATTACCTGGAGATGTGCTATAAGGTTCACCTGGCAGTAGTTTATAAAGAGGTGAACCCAGTCTGGAGACAGACTTCAGCATAAAAACCAATACTTCGTTGTGTGAGAATAGCAGAGACTTTCTGATAGTGGTTTTTATTTTGAAAGGTGCTGCATGTATTTTTTTAATAAATATTTCCTGAGCATCTACTGTGTCACAGACACTGTTCCAGATATGAGACTCAGCACTAAGCCTGCCAGATAAGTGTATTCTCATAAATGTATGGTCTACCAGAGAAATCCAACATTAAAATTATTAATGCAAATAATTATAATTACATGACGCAAATGGAAAATTAGAGTGTTACGACAATGTAAAACAAAGGAGAATACCTGTCCGGTTAAAGAAGGCTTTCCCTGAGGGATGACAGTGAAGCTAAGGATTCTAGGTGAGTGGGAAAGAGCATCCACAAACAAAAGGCTTGAGGACTGAAGGAGTTTTTCGCTTCTGAAAATTTGAAGAAATGCCTTTTTGGTCTTCCTTTAGTGAGCAAAAGGGTGTTTCCAATAGTGAAATATAGGCCATGTTAGAGACCTGGGACTTTATTTTAAGAGAATCGGAGCTCTCTCAAGTTATTCAAGCTTGGGAGTGATGTGATCAGATCTGCAGTGCATTTCAGGGGCCAGCTCCAAGGAGCTCGGTCTCTGACTCTTGGCAATTACACACATTCTAAGAATGGTTAAAGCTTTATATTCTCTTTAATAAATAGAAAATATTTTCTTTAGATATAAAAGAGGGAGGCTTGCTTTGAGTGTAACTTTTAGATAAAAATTCCAGTCAGACATTTGAGTGACTCCGATTTACTTAAGAAAGCGGCTTCTCTAACCAGACTGACTGGTTTCACATTTGGGTTCTGCCACTTACAACCTTGAGCAAGTTACTTAAGCTAGTGGAGCTTCAGTTTCCTCATCTATGAAATATGTATACAACCTGGAATAATAATGCCACCTTGCTCGTGAGGATTAACTGAGTAAATACATGCAAACGCTGAACACCATAAGGAACTTAGTAAGGAATCAGAGTATGCATCATAATAGTAGTAATAACACCTACTATTATTTTGCTATAGAGGATTGAATATGGATGTTTCAGATTTTTAAGTAATTTTCATGGTCAGGATTATTTTACTGAAATTGAGATGTCTTCCTTTTCAGATCATGGGAGCAAAGCTATCCCCTGTGAGAAAATGTTCATCACATTAAATCACACCATTGTTTTAAGTCATAATTTCTGATATGGACTAGACAGATACATTATCAAAATTCTTTTTAAATATTTTAGACTCACTTGAGAAACCAACATAGCATTAGTGATGAACTTGTAAAGTCACCACGGTATCATTTCCATATAAATGGCCTAAAATTCATTGAAAATTTTCATGATTGTACTTTCTCTACTTAGTGTTATCATGTCTGCTAAATAAATCTATCAAAACAGTGATTTTATAGATTGAAAATGTCCTCAAATGTACTTTTGTTCCAACTTTAATATCTCCTGGTTTACTTTAAAGAAACTAAAACTGTATTTTTTTCCTATTACTTGGATTAAGAATTTCTGAATATTGAAATTATACCTTTCTGTTTTCTGCTAAGCCCAGTGCTTCCCTGGTATGTAAAATGATGTAGGTTTATTTCTGAATTGAGATGCTCATGATTTTAATTTTGTTCATTATTACTAGAAGGGAGTACTTATTGAAATCATAGAATTTTAGTTTATTTTTCCTTAATTGAGCTCTACACAGTATAATTTAGCTATCTTTGGATCAAGTTTTAACTTTAATACATTTCAGCTTCTTGGCTTTTCAAATACTATGTCTTCTGTTGGTTGACATTGTGGCCACCTCATCAGCCAACTTTGTTTTTATTTATCTCATCTACCTTGTCTGGTGTTGGTTGGGGCTTTTAGAAAACTCTCTCCTAGGTTATGGAAACTTGGTCCTCAAAGGAATCTTGACACTTTGTATCAGAACATAAAACATTCTGGTAAACAATCTGCCTACTGTCTTTCTAGGTTTGTATGTGTGTTAATTGCTTTACTCTTACATATGGTTTATTACAAGGATAAATGTATTTTATCCCCAACATTCACTCTTTTAGGATCATTTGAACTACAAAAGAAGTGAAATATTTTACATATAACAAAATCTGGTTTTGAGAAAAATGTGATGCTAAATAAATTCTTAAGATGGAAAGAAGGTACTTTAACTTGACACTATAACACAAATATATTCTTGACCTTGAAAGGAGCACTTTAAGTCAATTGTGTTTAATTCTAGCATAAAACAAACTATCATTCTCAGAGGTGAGGCAGGTGGTAGGAGACGAAAAAATGACAAGTATTTCTCCCTAAGGCAGTGCTTGTTGAAAAGTCACTATCCTGCTCATATTTGTGGATGAAAATGTAGTACTGTCTGCCAGAGGATACTCCAAATGAATGTTTTGTAAAGCCGGTGTCATGGAGAACACTGTTTTCTTTTCCCAGAAAGGGCTTTAGAATGTTCACAAAAGCTCCTCCATGAAACCTAAGGTGAAAGGTTATATCAGCCCAGGAAACTATATATGCTGCCTGAAACATTTGAAATGTCTACATTTGGCTGGGCCAATCTGTATAAAGAAAAAAGTTATCTTCTTTAAAATCATCTCATGGCATTTTGAAATAGCTTTGCAGATGAGCATGTGCATTTCTACAAGCATATTAGAATTGGCTCACTGTTGTACTTGATATCAGAATCAGTCTCCTGATCGCTAAGACTCCGGTTGCTCCAGGACCTGGCCCAGGGGTCCACAGCACAGCCGTGGCAGTTGAGACTTAGACCCCATCACCCAGTCTTTTTCATAGCTAGGATTATTCAGAAAAGTAAGGAGTGCTGAAGGATGTACAAACCCCTAGCCTCATATAACAGTCAGTGAATGCTTTTAAATATAATTTCTACCAAATGAAATTTGGGCAAGTAATTATTTCCTGTGACAAGGGAACATCTCAACTGAGGTAAATAAAGTGTGATGATATATCCCAACAGTAACCTCTCCTATCCCTGATTTGGCTCTCATTCCCATTTTTTAACATCTGACCATGTATTATTGGCTATTATTGCCATGTGGCCATAGTTAGTTATTATAGACAGTACTATCTGGGAAAGAGAACTTATAATATTCCTCTTATACAGATAAATCAGAGGAGTGATATTTTCAGAAACAAATTATTTCTAAGTCCCTGTTTCCATTGTACTGATCAAATGATTTGATTGGAATCCTTTCCTGATGTTAAATCTCTTTATAGGAGTGTAAGTGCATCAAGTGCATCATCAACTTTAAATAAGTAGAAATCCAGGTATTCAATATTGAGTTTTATTTACAGCAGTATATACTTATACAGTATTTCGGAGTTGCTGAGAAGAGAATTTGGGATTGTGCTATATTCAGAATTTAAGATTATTAAACAGTGTAATCCACAGGGGGGAGGGAGACATAAAATGAAACTGAAGAAACTGAATTTATAGGGCACTTTTAAAGCAGTGAGCAGTCAGGAAAAAAATCTAATCTTTTATAGTGTTATTTTAATTTTAAGCATCCAGATTGAATTTTATTGAAGAAATAAGTCAGTCTTTAGATGGCTATGAGAATGAAAATGGCTTGGGGAGGGAGAATGGGGAATAAAACCAAATAAGAAAATACTCTTCCTAGATGTGGCAATAGTAGTTTTACTCATTTTTTGTTTTAATGATGAGATTCAGTCTTTGGGTGTACCTACACTTATCATACCAGCTTCATATTTCAGAATATCCCCAGGCAGTTCTGTAAGTACGTGAAATATGCTAAGTCTCTGTGACCAAAATGTGTTTCATCCTTTCTGTGGTCAGATTAGCCAGTCTGTGATGAACTGAATATATTCCAGCTACAGACGTTGGTAATTTTCCTGGGTCAAGGAAGTATGTCTCCTATTTCAAAATTATTTCCTAGGCAGTTGATTGTTTTACTTTATCAGGCTTACCACAATATCAGACAATTTGTAGTCATTTTCACCTTTTATATTTTGTGGAAATAAGACTACTACCTTTTTCAAATGTGATGGGAGAAATAGAAAACATTTTTCATTCATCCCAGTCATTCATTTATTCATTCATTGACTGTAAAGTACATTAACGTTATTCTGAGATCAAGATACCTAGTGGTTAGAAATGAACAATCTACTTCCTATCTTATTTCAAATATTCTAACAGTTTTTGTTACACGAGAAATACATGGGACATCGGGGACCCTCATAGAGTTCTTCCAAGGGCATTTTTTTGACTGATATGGAAGTGTCCTGTTCTGACTTCTGAGCCTCTTTTATTTGTCATTGTAAATAGGCATTAAATTAGCATCCCAGCTCCGTGTTTATGGAATTACTTACAGTAAAGAAGGGGCACAAGGACTGCTCCTTTCCCCCCAGCAGCTTCCCTTTGATGGGAAATAAAGGACAAACATTGTGCACATTCACCTGGCACAGAGCTAGCTCCTCAGGCAGGCAGAGTGCCACCACCAAGAGCCCTGCGCTTGGTTTCATGCTCTGCTGTCACCATTTTGGCACGCTTCATAATTTATGAACCAGAGGCCCTGTGTTTTAATTTTGCAATGAGCTCTGCAAATTATTTTGTAGGTCCTGCCCATATAACACTTGTTCTTTTTGGCTGTGTTGGTTTGTCGTCGCCTCCAATCACACGCCGTCAATATGTCCACTCTCTCTTCAAATAAAAAATATAAGCTAATAAACTTTTATTGATGCTAAAACTAAATGCTTTTTAAAATTATCTTCAAAAGTACTGTTTCCTATGGTACGTTCATGACATTGATTTTTAATAAAGCTGTGAAAAGTATCCAAGTAGATTTCTAATATTACGATTTTTTCTTTGGTGGGTTTGTTGTTATTTATGTTTGGGGTCATATAATTCATAGTTAGTAGTTTGGGTTTTATGCTTTTTTTATTTTTTAAGATTGTTGAGTATACTACTTGGCTTATGTTTTTTTAAAGGAAAAATCTGCCCTGACCAGTTTGGTTCAATGGATAGAGTGTCAGCCTGCAGACTGAAGGGTCCTGGGTTCGATTCCGGTCAAGGGCATATGCCTGGGTGACATGCTCGATCCCTACTAGGGGGCATGCAGGAGGCGGCCAATCCATGATTCTCTCTCATCGATGATGTTTCTATCTCTCTCCCTTCCTCTCTGAAATCAATAAAAATATATTTTAAAATAAATAAATAAATAAGGTAAAAATTTGAGAAAAAATTTAATTGAAATATGTTTTTCAATTTTTTACCTTGGATAGTAAGCAGCTGTTTTGCCCAAGCCTGAGTAATCGAGCTTTAAGTTACAAATGGAGGCATTTGCTTTGGAAGCTTATCCTGTTGTGGTTATGCAAAATATTTCACCTGGAACTGTGTGGAATTAAAAATGATGGCACTCAAAATCATATTATTAATCCCTTTTAGAAGACAGTTTCTGCTGTTTTTGCGCCACCCAACGTGTTCAGTCCAGGGGTCTCCTTTGTGCCTCCGGGGTAAATGGAGTTTTCATTTTTCTTAAGAGAAGCACTGAGTGTTTGCTCATTGGCTTTTAAAGCTGGGTCCCAATACTTTACTCTTTACACATATTGAAAAAAAAAATTCAAAGGGCCATGCTTCTTTGTTCTCATCCAAGCCCACAATTAGCTGAAGTTCCATTCTGTGTAGCTGGAAGGAAGAGGAAAGGGGTGGCCCAACAAGCACTTTACTGCCTGTGAGAAAGCGCTCCTCCAAGTTTTTGTCCTTTTTGTCAGGGACGGCTGCCTCCCTAATTGTACTGCTGTAGGGAAGCGCGTGCCTCTGGGAGCATGATCTGATTCCCACAGGCCATCAGAAGCACTGTGTATACTGACCCTTCACTTGAACACAAATAATAACTTTTCAACCCCCTTCCCCGGCTCTTGCCAAGGCCTTGGAAACCTAACAGCTTTCCTTTAGCCAGGGGTTTGGATGCTTTGTATGGGTCTCAGGTTGTGGTTTTTTTTTTTTCTCCTCTAGTTGTCTTACCTCCAGTTTTGCTGCCCTTGTCAATTGAGGAAACAAGGTGGAGGAGAGGGGAGGAATCGATGTAGAAGGCAGAGGGGAGAGAAGGCGCGACAAACAGCTGCTCTTGTCAGCATGGGGATAAGTGTAAAGAGATTAATAGTCATTTGAGAGCAAATGGGGACGTGGCATTCGGCAGTGGAATGCGAATGTATAAATGTACTGGAATGAGCAGGCGACCGTTAACATTTAGACAGATGCTCTCTGGACTGAATGGAATGGCAGAGTCCGTTTGTCCTCCCACGTGAAGTGAAATGCAGAAGGCTTAGTAAAATACTTTTACTCAACGTTAATTTAACTCAATTTTTTTAAGCACCTATTTCTTTGTGAGTTTGTCTGACTTTGTCTGGAACTCTCAGAGTTATACAGGGTAGGGCAAAAGTTGTGAGAACACGAAACAGAGTTTATTCTTGCATTCTTATTTATTAATTGCTGAATTTTCCATATGAACAACTGTACACCTCCTTTTGCCCCACCCTGTATATCAACTGAAGAGCCAGGCAACTCTTTTACTTTATAAAATAGGAACCACAGTACCACAGAACTGCCTTCTTCTTCTTGCCTTCCGTTTGTCTTCCCTTAAGTTACGTGGTGGTAACAGTGAGATTTCCGTGTTTCAGAAGGTCTCACAAAGAGAAAACGGTACACTAGGCCATTCTGGAAATGTGTCCACTTTGACTCAGGTTTAGGAGTGACTTGAATTGCTGACAGTTGTGATGTTGTGGGCAAGGCCCTAGACATGGAGTCAGAAGATTTGGTTTCAGAATCCCCATTCTTCGCTTATTAGCCAATGCTTGAGCAAATTACTCCCCTTCTCTCACAGTCATACAGCAGGGGTCCTCAAACTTTTTAAACAGGGGGCCAGTTCACTGTCCCTCAGACCGTTGGAGGGCCGGACTATAGTTTAAAAAAAAAAAAATAAAACTATGAACAAATTCCTATGCACACTGCACATATCTTATTTTGAAGTGAAAAAAACAAAACGGGAACAAATACAGTATTTGTATTTGCATGTGGCCCGCGGGCTATAGTTTGAGGACCCCTGGTCATACAGTAAAGTTGTCTTGCAGGTTAAATTAGAAGAAATTCATTCTTTCCATTAACATCTTATTGAGTCCCTCCTCTGTACTCAGCTCTGTTTGCATCAACATCTCTGGCAGAAGAGCTGCATGAGCGAAAGGAGTTCTAAATTACATCCAACATAGAATTTTAATCATCACTATATGGTATTTATCTTACACATATTCTATTCTATAGAGAATAAACTGCTAGGAAATGAAAGGACAGATAAAAAATTAGGTTGTGTTTGGATGACATAGAGCCATGTTACCTTTTAAAATATCTGGGTGCTCTCTCTAACCCTACTACCCATGCCCTCCAGGCTTTGTGAAACTAGCCTTTGGGGGAGCACTGGATACCCTGGGACAAATTTAGAATTATAAAATGATATAATGTATATGCCCCATATACAATAATTTGATGCTTAAATCCCCTCAAGAATATGTCTACCCAGTGGTCTTTCTCATTCTGAACAACATACAGAAGGAAAGAAAGGAAAGGGAGAACAGGCCGTATTCATTTGTTTTAAAGAATTCCTAAGCAGCTACTCAGTACTGGGTACTTTTGGCCTCATTGTGAATAAGCATATTCTACTTTTTTAAAATTAAATATATCGGTGTGACATTGGTTAATAGGATCATATAGATTTCAATTGTGGATTTCTATGTTATAAGATCTGTATATTGCACTGTATGTCCAACCCCTAAAGTCAAATCATCTTCAGTCGCCATAGATTGTACTTTCAAATGCTCTTGGGAAGACCACAGTCTCCAAAGCCACATGCTAAGAGCCATTGATCTGTTCAGATCAGTACCACACAATCACACATACGCATGCCGAAGACGTTTCTTATTTCTGATTGTGTACACCAATTGGACATTTTACCTTGAACATTAGGGACCTGAGGTGGAACTCTGTAGAATGCATGCACCGAATGATGCCTTTTTTGAAGCAATGATCTGCAGCTTAAATGGCTAACATTGAGGTTTCTGGGTGTCCTGCAGCCACAGTACACGAACCTGGGGCTCCTGAACAGCATGGACCAGCAGATTCAGAACGGCTCCTCATCCACCAGCCCCTACAACACAGACCACGCGCAAAATAGTGTGACGGCACCCTCGCCCTACGCGCAGCCCAGCTCCACCTTTGACGCCCTCTCGCCATCACCTGCCATCCCCTCGAACACTGACTACCCGGGACCGCACAGCTTCGACGTGTCCTTCCAACAGTCCAGCACCGCCAAGTCAGCCACCTGGACGGTAAGAACACCCAGAGCTAATAGATGGGCCATTAAACCTGACCCCCAAGTACCAGCGTCATCTTCAACACCCCCAGGGATTCCTCCCCATCCAAAGCTGAGTGATCCATATTGGCATGATGGAAAATTTCTCCCCGTCCTCTAAGGACATTTTGTTCTTGAATATTTAATAGTGAACCAGACACAGAAAATGTGCCATTGAGTAGGAGAAGCCCCGATCTGGGAACCAGAGGCTGGCTCCTAGCAATTTCAGCCGATGTGTTCTTGCCTGGCTCATGCTGTTGGGAGGCCTTTTGTGTGAAATTTTTTTTGAAAAGTGTAAAGCATTATGCCAACAAGAATGATCATAATCATAGGATATGTGTCTGCAGTCCCCTGAATGGAGGATGGTTGCCAGGTTTATTATTTCAAAAAAAGTAAACATTAAGGTGTGATTTTTTTTAATGAATAAAATCACAAACACAGCATCTATAACAAGAAATTAAAATTTCATTTACTAAGGAAGGGATAAATCTGTTTATACATGTAGGTTCTATAACATGGATTATAATTTATTCATACATGTATATTTATTACTTAGAAGCGTTTTTCCCAAAAGGCAACCTCTAAAAGTATCAGAGCCCGGAACTAGTCCAAAAATATTCTGATTTAAAACGTTGAAAAAAAACCCACACACCTTTTCATATATAGCTTTTCTAAGAAAATATAGAAATATTTTTAAAAATTCAAAAGGTACACCGAAACCGGTTTGGCTCAGTGGATAGAGCGTCGGCCTGCAGACTGAGAGGTCCCAGGTTCGATTCCGGTCAAGGGCATGTACCTGGGTTGCGGGCATATCCCCAGTAGGAGATGTGCAGGAGGCAGCTGATCGATGTTTCTCTCTCATCGATGTTTCTAACTCTCTATCTCTCTCCCTTCCTCTCTGTAAAAAATCAATAAAATATATTTTAAAAAAAATTCAAAAGGTACAAGAATGTTCAAAGTTTATTTTGTAATGGATTATAATATGAATAGAGCTCAAATAAAAGGGAGGGGACTGATAAGACTGGTTTTAACCGATTGATCAAAGACTGGCCAATCCCAAAGTGGTGTGCATGTTTGTTAAAAAATTTAATGTTTGCATGGATTATAGAAATGCTTCCAAATATCATCATCTTGTTGAGAAGTAGCTTTAGAATTGTCTTAACAGTTTTTTCCTCCTAATTGGAAAACAGGTTTCTTGGGGAAGCCGTCTCTTTTTGTGTTATAGTCTCCTGCTCACTGCAGGTGTTAATCCAGTGAACAGAGTTTATGTAATAATCTACACTCATAACATTGCGTTCCAACATAGTTTCACATGTGTTCTCATTTTGACCTCACTTCTGTGTGAGCCAGGTGGGACATGTTGGATAACTTCCATTTTACTAGTGAGGAAAGCTAAAGAATGTGGAGGTTAGATGACATCCCTAAGTTACAGAGGCTTTTGTGTAGCCGGACCTATTTCTGATTCTGCACCCCCCCCACTAGATTGATGTGCTTTCTTTCCTCGTCATTTCACATCAGGATGTCCAAAAACCATTTAAAAATTTGTTGTAGGGCTTTTCTTTCATGGTTTGAGAAGCGGTTCTGTCGATATTTCAACCATAATGTCTACTAGCTTAACACTTGATCTCCCCTCCATGTATTATTCATCAACTGTGTCATAATCTTTAATCTCTTTTATAGTAATAATCCTGGTGTTGGACACTAAAGGTGAGTAAACATAGAGTCCATAGACCTCAAATAAGCATCGGTTGGTCAATGGAAGTGATCTTTTGCTAAAGAACCAATCAAATAACCATTTTATAAATAGAGTACTAATGTGTTTTAGAAGAAGTGTCAGCAATTGGACAGTTACAATCACTGTTGTTCAAGGCTAACTGTATCTTGTTTGGCATACTCAGGCAGAGTTCTACTATATTAAGTGTGGGCACATCTGAAGGGATAGTGGGCATATTGGGCCCCTAAGTCATTAATCACTTCTCTTGTAAAATGGTTTAAGAACTTTGGGGATGGAGCTTGATACAGGTACAACATTATATCAATCTTCTTCCCTCTTCCCTTCCTCAGTACCTCCTCATACAGAAATCTGAAGATTTCTTTTTTCAGATTTAGCATAACCCTCAACTATCTTTAATCATAGCCTGTCTTTCATAGAAGTAAATTATATCACAAAGAAATGTTGAAGATTTCTACCAACATGGTCAGTTAAAAAGAAAATAAAACATTTGCAGAACACCCTAGTAGAATTTCCTGATGTGGCAACAGTGAGATCAGTACCCCAAGAAAGAGGGTAGGAACTGTGGTAATGGGAGCAGAGCACAGGGCAGAGGCCAGAAAGCCAGGATTCTTATTTGGATCATCTTTGTGACCTTAACCAAGTCACTTCATCTCTCTAGAATTCAGTCTGTGTCCCAATAAGGAGTATTGTGAATGTATTTTATGCAGTAAAATATTCAGCTAAAAATTTTTAAATTTATAAATTTAATGTTTATGTATTTTCCCACAATTAAAAAAAAACAAAAAAACATGAACCTAAAACAGCTGGGAACCAACTTCTTGGTTACATGGCCCATAAATTCCTTTTTGGTTAAAAAAATGATTATGGTGAAACCTACTCTCTTTCCTTAAGGTGAGATAGTATTAATAATGAAAACACACACACACACACACACACACACACAGTTTTTAGAAGGACTTAGGTTCTAATGAGATATTTGGCCTGCCATTAATGAATGACCTTGGTTGAGCTATTTTGTCTTCCCTTGGTTCAGTTGTGTATAATATACTCTATAGATTTTACAGAATAAGGTGATTGAATTAGAGGTCTTTTTCTTCCTATGACTGTATCACATGGTGTTTATGTTTTTATTAGTTTTTTCTTGTTCACAATCAAATTTACTTTAGGCCCAGATACATACATTTCTTCTGAATCTAAGGCTCATTAATCTTTATCTGAGTAGCTGCTGAAATCACCTAAAAAGATATAAGTTCTCAACCTTGCACACCAGTGTCTCATATATAGCAGCATTTGACCCTTTGAGTCAAATTATGTATCCTCACATTTATACATAGACCTCACATTCTTAAAGTGTTTTCTTATAGGTTTATCTTATTTAAACCTCATAACCAAGGCTATTATCCCCAGTCTTACTAATGAGGAAACATCTAGAAGTAATGGTTCACGTCTAATACTCAGCCAAGGAGGGAGAGGAACCCAGGCCATCTCACTCCCAGGCCCTCTCTCTCTGCTGTCCTATCTAGACTGTCTTCCCTCTTGATTAATAGAAGGGAGGGATGTACAGGGACTAGTGGGCCCCATGGAGTATGGAGCAAATGTTGGAGGACACTGTAATGCCATGTTACACAACATCTATTTTTTAGGTATCTGTGCACTTTAAAACAATTTTTCAAAATAAAATACTATATTTTAAAACTCCCACAAACTGGAAACAGCGGAAGCCACTGTCACTAGGAAGAGGCCACACTAATTGCACAGTATTCTGCTGATACTTTAATAACAATCTTTTTAGTATCATTTTATCACTTGTCATCCTTCTGTGTTGAGTTTTCTCATTTACTTTCTGGTTTACTTAGAATTACTGCCAAAATATAATTAATATATTTAAAGCATATATGCATATTTTATTTGCTCTCTTTGTGTTTCGAGTAACAAATGTGGTTGTGTTTCCAGTTGCAGAAAAATATGGTATTTTATTTTAAACTTCTTCCAATGAAATAAAGCATGATAATATTCCATTTTCTCTATTTCACATACACACACACACACACGCACACACACACACATCAACACTGAGTTTATGATTTAGTTTCAGACTTTCTTATTATGTCTACAGTGTAATTGCCACTAGTTAGCAAAGCCTACCATTTAATTTAATGGAGTGCCGGTCCAGCATTGTAGCCAGGAGTCATCAGTCAGAGGACAGTTAACAGAATGATAATTTGGAAATGGCAAGGAACTTGGGTGAAAATTTTAACCTTGAAATTTACTAACAGCACATTGGGACATGCCCAAAGAATTCAATCTATTTAAACCTCCCTTTCCTCACCTACAAATGGAGATGTTAATACTTTTCTTATCATGAGGATTATATGACATGTATAAGGATACCTACCAGTACCTAGCTAGTCATGGGCACACAAGTGTTTAAAGAGTCTGAGTTTGAATCCCTTTGTTTCATGAGTTTGTTATAGTTTTGTTGAGGGTTCATTTGTACAAGTAATAATCTGAAATAATGCAAAGCAAAATTTTGTCTACTTTTTTTTTCTTAGTGCTTTTGGGTTATTAACATGCATACGGCAGTCTCCAGGGACTGTGATAATGTCCACTATTCAAATATATGAATAGATGACAGGATGAGAACAGGCTCTTCCATGGATAGACTTCAGGCTGGCTGTGCTCCTGTCCTAAGCCTGCCCAAGCAGCTCAAGGATGGACCCTTTACAGATTTCAGGATCTGTCAACTTTGGCATTTATTTCTCATTTTTATTTTGCTTTTTATTATTTTTACTTTTTTTTTATTGATTTCAGAGAGGAAGCGAGAGGGAAAAAGATAGATAGAAACATCAATGATGAGAATCATTGATCAGCTACCTCCTGCACGCCCCCTACTGGGGATCGAGCCTGCAACCAGGGCATGTGCCCTTGACCAGAATTGAACCTGAAACCCTTCCGTCTGCAGGCCAGCACTCTATTCACTGAGCCAAACCACCTAGGGCTTATCTCTCATTTTTTACCTTCCCCTTAATGTATGGGGATACCTTTTTTATTCCCCAAGTTAAATAAAAGATAACAGTGAGCCACTGTTTTTGAAGAGTCAGCATATTCATTTGTGGTAGCAAAGTACTGTAGGCAGCCTAAACACTCACCAGGGGAAAACTGGTTCAATGAACTATGGCGTATCCACATCGCAAAATACTCTATGTCCATTTAAAAGAATCTCAAGTGCTGATCTGCAATGCTTTCGGCATCGCTAGTGAGAAAAAGAGAAGCTTTCCCTGGCACCTGCTTGAGAACTGAGAGTATTGGAAAGGACACTACTTCTGGGGCAGAGTGTTTTCCTTTGCTCTAGTGGAGAGGCCTGTTTGTGAATATAGGTCAATCTGTCTTGATTATTGGACTCACCGTGCACTTTTGTCAGTTTGAGAGCTGTTTTTTCACAACATGCGACGCACAGTATTATCTGTGTGCAGATACTGAAAATCCTCAGGTTGGTGTCTTTTTGTTACACTAACTTTAAGACAATGACCTGGCCTTGGGATGTATGATCACTTTTTGCTATTGCGTCTTTCTTCCTTCATAGACTTCAAGATCTTAAAGAGCAGGCATTCGGTGCCAAGCACAAATTCCAACATACGCTAGGCCCTTAATAAATATTAAGAAACTTTATTTTCCCCTAACGGTTAAAGGAAACAATTCTAGTTCCAAGGAGTGTTCCTCAGTTCTGATCGTGATTATTAACACCAAAGTCCATGACTTTGGTCCCTTTGGCCTCTACCCAAGACTTATAGAGAGCATTCTTCCTTTGCCTTTGCTAATCATGTTAGCCTCGTGTGGCGTTCAGAGCCTTGAAGAATCTGGCTTGAGCACGTGGAGAGTTTAGGGAGGTGGCACTTGAAAGGGGGACAGCCAGTTCCCTGGAGAGTTTCATTGATCCCAGTGTGTTGGTCCTGCATACTTGCTCCTCTTTACTCCACAGCAGGCTGAGATGTGTGCCTGTGGCCCACCCTCCCAGTCATCAGGTTACCTGTAATGTAAGACTTCCAGAATAAGGCTGCCAGCTCTGCAGAAACCCAGTGAAAGACAGCCCATTGCGTGGCTTTCTGGAATCTTGGGACTCTTAAGGACTGCTCATCAAAGAACAGGATGTACACAGACTTTTTAATGGTGAATGTGATTTATCAGCTTCCTTTCACAAAGGAAATACTTCTCCAAGTTGGAGACTTTACTTGGAGCTTAAGCTGATCTTGCAATTGAGTGGCTGTTAGATGTCATTGGTAAAGGAGAGGAGAGAAGTCAGTTGACTTGGCTCCTGCCAATGATACTTTTGTTAATTCTGATCAGGTTATTTTCACTTTTTGCCAGAGCTGTCCTGTAAATCTCCCAACATCCATATAAAAATGCCTTTTTGTGCCCTTCCCATGATGATGAAAATAATAATTTTGAGCATATTCACCTGTTATCTAAACTATTTTTTAGTTCAGAATATTAAGGAAGAATGTTGTAAATAAAGTACTTAGAGACTCCTCATGTTGGTTCATGTTACTCACTTAACTCTAGGCTTTGGACTCACAAATGAATTTCCATTGTAAGATATGCTGCAGAGATTTTGTTCCTGGGCCAGTGCAGGCTAACTTAATCAGCATACTTGCCCTAATTTATTTAAATTGATCCTAGATCGATGCATTTGTAATAATTCAGTTTCATCTCATCTATTGTTTATGGTCAACTCACACTATACTGATTGATGTCTTGAGGTCACTATAGAGTTTCTAAAAAATAATATTGATTTATTGCATCTAATATTAGGAGAATAGACTACTGATTACTAGTAAACAGAAAATTAGCAAATTTAAATAAAATTGGCTTTCCTTTTTCTTATTGCAAAACAGCAAAAACCCTTTTCTTTTTTCTTGTCCTTTCTCTTGCACTTCCTCCTCTTCCTCCATCCTTCCTTCTCTCCCCTCCCTCCTCTTCTTTTGCTGTCTCCTCCTTCACCTTGGCCTCCTTCTCCTTCTCCTTATTTGTCACTATTATCATTAGTAGTGGCCAACTTGGTTTTGTAGATATTACCAGCCACTCAGTATCTTGTTTTTTCACTGTAGCTCCATTTTCCCAGAATGGTGGGTTAAAACGGGGAAGATTAATTTTCAAGACCAGCTAGAAACCTGGATTTGCACATAATATCTCTAAATGATATATATATATATATATATATATATATATATATATATATATTTAAACTCTTTTTTCTTTTTAAATATATTTTATTGCTTTTTTACAGAGAGGAAGGGAGAGGGAGAGTTAGAAACATCGATGAGAGAGAAACATCGATCAGCTGCCTCCCGCACACCCCCTACTGGGAATGTGTCTGCAACCAAGGCATATGCCCTTGACCGGAATCGAACCTGGGACCCTTCAGTCTCCAGGCCGACGCTCTATCCAGTGAGCCAAAGTGGCTAGGGCGATAGTAATATATTTTTTAAGTTGTAAAACACAATAAACCAAAGAAAACAATAGGCAGACTGAATGCCATTCTTATAATATATTAATGGTGACAAAGGATGATTACATAAAGTTTAAATAAGTAACTGGTAACTAGAGTAAACATCTAAGAGATAGGTTATTATAAATATACTAGAGGCCTGATGCGCAAAATTCGTGCAAGGGCTTGGCCCTCGCAGCCCCAGCTGCCATCGCAGCCCAGGCTTCATCCAGGAGGTCGATCGGAAGGACGTCCAGAAGGTTGTTTGGCTGTTCAGTCTAATTAGCATATTAGCTCTTTATTATATAGGATTCCATTCAGAAAAAAAAAAAAGTTTTATAGATTAATCTCTTCCTACAAAATCCTAAGCAATACATTGACAAAATAGATTTTTATCAATTTGTTTTCATGTAGTAAATGACCTTTCTACCTTCACATTTTTCTATTACATTGATATCTGTCTCTATCTCCAACCCTCCCCCCCACCCCCCACGCTCTAAACATATCTTCAGGTGAGGATTTAAAAAAAAATAAATAAATAAAATTTTATTTTATATAAAAGATAATGGTATACAGTGCTGTATCCTTTGCATAAAGGATCTTATATGTTTGTTTTTATCACTAGAAAATGTATGTCTCTAACTTAAACTCTAAAATTGGCCAAAGCTGTAATTGGAAAAGGGCAGTGAGATTTAAAGGGCTTCAAATCAATTTTCTCAGCCCAGTAACTGACGGCTTATTTTTAATTGGTACATCAAGAGTATTCAGAAACAAAAACCACCTGAAAATTGAGCTATAAACAGAGAATAATATCATAAGAATTTTTTAATGACTCAAGAAAAGCACAGTATATCATTATGCTCGACAAGAGATCCCTTAAAGTCAGCCCTGAATGATGTGTGCCATTTACTGTGGGATTGTTGCTCTGGGTGCATTCCCATCTCTGAGCTTTGCACCTTCTGTTTGCCACCTCCAGTATTAGCCATGTCTGTAGTGTGACCAAGGCTTGCAGAAGTTCTCACCTTCTGGTAAAAGGGGCAGATGTATTTTTCTCATGAAAGGTATCTATCTACCAATTAGCTCTCATGTCATGAGCAAAAGCAACTTCATATAAAATAAATCCTCATAGTTTTCTATCAACAGCAACTCGTATAGCTACTCAGGTCACTGGGACCAGAAGGAGACTTGAGATAACATAGCTTTCTGCTCAACAACTTCCAATTCTTTGAGATTAAAGGAGAGTTTATTATAAAATAGAAAGGGAAATCTTAGACTCTTTTTAAAGTACTGCAGATGTTTTATGTGGAATGGTTTTTAGACCAGGGGGTCCTGTAATTAGGCTGACAGAGGCCTAAAGGTAATGATCTTAGTACCTGTCTCTCCTGTGGCTTTTAATAATGATTATGGCTGCATCATCTGGTTCCTCTCAGCTGAAATTTAAAAGAAAATTGATAGTAGCCAGAGACCCTGAATCTAATTTATTGTGAGGTAAATTATAGAGGGATTCTCACTTTACAAATAGAATGAGCCTTCTTATTTTAGTTTGGATCTAATAATGAAGACTCATGATTTCTCAGTGGAAAAAAAAACACAACACACACATACCTATGATTTACCACCATGATATTATATTAGAAAGGTCTGAAGAATTGGAACAGAATTTCTAATTGTGTTTACATGACGTTAATAATGAATTTTCAAGTTCATCAATCAGGTATTCCTTTGTGGGTTACTCATTTCATTTTTTTTTTTTTTTTACTTTAGTCTTATGCTGTTTAGCCTGTATCACTAAATCTCATGAAAATTATAAAGAATAAGATGAGAACACCATTTCAAAAGACTTTCTTTGAGTGGTTTCAAGTTGTATAAATAGGAAGACTGATGATTACTTAACAAGAATCCTAATTTGAATTTGAGAAGTCATCTGACAGACTGGGAGGAGTGTGGCTCAGGAAACAGAACACAGGACTCACAAGGACAGCTTCCAGATTGTGTGATCTGGGGCAAGTCCTTGGGCTCTGTCCATTTGTTAAACGGTACTGTAATACAGCAGGGCCTTGAACAATGCTATTTCCTTCAAAGTCCTTTTGTTTTAACGATGATGAGATGCTGTAGGAACGTAACTCTTGTTTATATCAATTAGCCTATAGTAAAACTGGTTTCGTTATAAGTCGTTCTGTTGCTGTTCCAAAAATCTATTAATGGTGTTAAGGGAGGACTTACTGTATTTACCTGGCAGGATTGCTGTGAGGCTTCAAGTTTATGAAGCAGTTTGGGAACCTGGGAGATGAAACTCTAAAAAAATAATGTGTTATTATCTTATCCTGGATTTTTATTTTTAGATTTACTTGCATGAATACATGAATACTGCATCATATCCAGGCTTACAATTCAGGCAGTTTTATGAACTTTTTCACTTATAAGCAGACATAAAATGAAAAAAGAAAAAGACATATAAATCCCAAGAAATAAATGAGATGAAAATATATTATATATGTGTGTATATATGTATTTTAATATAAAATAATTTTTTGTTAAAACATGTTTAATTGGGTCCTGTAACTGTTAATCAGTTACTTTTTTTTCTTAGAATATCACTGTTTTATTGATAACATTTTAGAAAAACAATAACACAGTTGAAATTATGATCATTTTGACTTGGTCGTTAGAAGAAAATTTACTTTTTTTCTTAAAAATGCAAAAATATGCATATTTATATAAATTCAAATATGTCACTCTAGTTGAGTAACAAAGAAGTTAATTTACAATAATTATAATTTGGGCCAGAAAGATATTCCTTCCTTCTCTCCCCCCTTACTTACTTTTTCCTTCTACCCTATGTTTTGAGATTTTCATATTTATGATTGTGGAGCCCTGATGTTAAACAATATAAATTACTTCTACTTTTTTGTTATTACTTTGTATTCTTAGAAAAGCAAATTTCATTTCCCCATAAGAACAATGTTATAATTATGTATTACATTTCTGATCAAGTGATTGTTATCAAGTAAGTCATAGATCTGATTAACTCTGTTTTATAAAAGCAAAGTTCTGATTGCTGTAAGTCATTGTAATCATATAAAACAGCAGAATGATTCCCATAGTCCTATAAAATTGTTTGTCTATCTTGTGTGCTTTGACATATGTGTATTAAGTTTACTTAATCATAAAACGTTAACAGTGTGCTTATAAACTTGACTTGCCAAAAATTGATATGCTATTATAACTAACATTTTAATTAACATTTTGACATGCCAGAATTTTGAAGCATTTGATATGTAATAAATTTTATGTTCCTCAAATTTTTCTCTAGAGGAATTAGAATGAATACTTACTCAACATTACTCAGAATGGTACTAAAAGAAAAATTCTGTAGTACAGATCATTCCTCAAAAGATTTAATCAATTTTTGAAGATATTACTAAGCATTTTAGTTATTAAAAAAGGAAAAATTGGATTTTATTAAATTTGAAAATAATAGTTTTAGTGTGTGCCTGCCACTGTGCTCTCTACTTTAGGAGTCTTGAGAGAGTAAAGTGTCCCAAAGGCAGCTGGTTAAGAGAAGGGCTGGGACTGCTAATGGGGAGAGTTCTGTTCCTTTGCTTTCGTAATAGGGAGGTATTTAAGGGCACATCTTTTGTATTAGATGCAGGGTTGGTGCTTGCCTTTAAGTAATATCTATTCAATTTTATCACCTGCACTCACTCTTCTACCCTTTCTGTACAAAACCATAGAAGAAATTGGTAAAGCCCTTTGGAAATGATCTTTAGTTGATAATTAGATAAAGCAGATTGATAAACAGGTAAAATAGAAAGTATTTCATAATAAAAATTTGGAATACTGTTTTCCATATTTCACAGTTAGAATGAATCCATAGAAAATGTATCCTGTTGTGATATCTTCTTGAACTAACCCATGTAAATGTCTCCTTTGCTTATTCTCATGCCTAGAATGTGTTGAAGTTATGCAAGTGTAAATAAGTGCACATTGTTTTAAGAAGCTTTAGCCTAATGTTATACCCTTTGAGTTTAGGAAGACATTTGGCAAATAACAATTAAAGCAGTCTTTAACAATAAAATCATCAACCTGTAGGAGTTACCATGGATAACTCATTCATAGGCTTATACTGTTCTTTCATAGTACTCCCTGGTAACAGATTATATTTTATATTTATCTTCAAAGATGATGTTTAAGAATCATCATATAATTTAACAACATCAGCTCATCTGTGTACTTCTGTGGTGTAAGAGCTGGAATGGCAGGTGATGGGGAACGTCAGGTGATGGGGAACTTGAGGTCTAGAGGAAGGAAAATGTTCTGCTCAGTAGCAGAACCAGAAGGACTAGACTTCTTTTGTCTGGTTTCTTACTCAAGAAGCAATTAAATACATAGTGATGTGCATACATTTTTATAATGTATTCATATTTCGGAATCAATTTTTTGCCTAGTGTTCCATGGTTTTCAGTTATAATGTAGACATATGTATTTAAAGGTATAAGAATTGGAAACAGGTTTTTTAATAAGTTTTTATAGATTCTCCCCTCAATCCCCACCCAAGTGGACAAGGAAGAATATGGGAGAGAGGAAGTGAAATGGTTTGTTAGAAAACAGTGACTGGGTCTTTCCATAAAAATATGGCATGCACACTCCAAACGTGTTACTTGGATGTTATCTAAGATACTTTTGCAGCTTTGACAGTATATTTTCATAATATGGACTTCGATTCAGAGGAAAAGAGCCAAACCAACTCAAACAGAATATTCAAATTCAATCTAGAATCTTCACTTCCTTGATGACTGCATTCTATAGTCTACTGGATGTGTTTGTTTCAAAGTATAAGAACATACTCATTTTCTTCAGTTGTCTTTTTAGGCAAATTGAGCTATTTCCAGAAAATAAAAGGGAGGGGGTACTTCTTACTTTCTTTTGTTTATAAGTTTTGTTCCTTTTTGAGAATTGTGTTTTTTTGTTGTTATTTTATTTTGTTTTTTCAAAATAAACTCAGTACTAGATGGTCTTAGTCAATGAATATGATAAATATGTCATTCTATATATTTTTCTAAAATGATTTAAAATTTCCAAGAAAGAAGGTCTCTGTATTTATCTGTCAGTATTTTAGTGAAATAAAGATAAGAGATTAAAATTTAAGCGTTTTTTTTTTTTCACGTGTAGGAGTGATGATTTTATTTTGGTAAGTGTGGGGCTTACTCTTTACTTAGTTCCATAATGTAATTAAAGCAGTATTTTCATGTAGAAGCACTTTTTACAGTTTAAATGTCATTTCTACCTTTGAGAAGAATTATTTTATTATAAATACTTTTGAATCTAAGCTTTCTTTTCCATTGACTCAGAATACAACCTAACTCACCGAGCTTAGATTTGCCTCTGACATCGTCTGCCTTTGTACAGTGAGTATCCACATATACTACAAAGAAACGACCAGAGCTATTTGGATATCTTTTATCTCTGGTCTCAAAGGAAGGTCAACCATGGTCACCACGTGGAAAACAAATACTTCAGGATAAAGTAAATTAGAAGGGGAGGAATTAGAATGGATATATTTTGCCTGTGTGCAGCTCACTGTATTAAATGAACAATGAGAGGTTACATACTCCTAAGACTTGCTTATAAGCATTTTCAAGCTAACAGATTTTTCTTTTACTAAATGGTTTGAAGTCTGTTTTGAAGTTGTTATTTGGGCATATGGTTTTAGGGCATAGATTAGCTCCTAATTTATTGCTTTCTTCATTTGCTTGACATTGGAATTTAGACTTCAGAAACAGATAATTCAGTACTTTGAAACATTTATACAGAATAAGAAGTGATCTTTTTAAAATAAATTTCTGATTTAAAAGGAAAATGTTCTTTCAACTGCTAAATTATAATGAGATGTGATATAAAGCACATAATCCTATAAAATATGAGAGATATGTGCAGCACATCTTTTTTAGTTATCTTGCAGGAATCAGGTTACAAATATTGTGACTCTTAGCCCTTAGCTCTCCAGCATGTCCTTGCTCTTCCTGAAAGTGGGGACTATGGCTCTTTTACTAAAGGACAAACAAAAATGCCTAAGGAGGAAGGGTGGTGAGTGGAAAGAATTCAAGTTTTGTGGTCAGATAGACCTGGGGACGAATTCCACCTCTCTCTGTGTGGCCTTAGGCAAGACACTGTCTCTCTCTAGGCCAGCTTCTAAATGGGATAATACATCTTAGGTAACAGTGGGGTTTTTTTGTGTGTTTTTTAAAAATCTTTATTGTTGAAAGTACTACATATGTCCCCTTTTATTCCCCATTGACCTCTTCTAGTCCGCCTCCACCCACCATTCCTTCACCATCCTATTGTTTCTGTCCACGGGTTATGCATATATGCATACAAGTTCTTTGGTTGACCTCTTCCTATCCACCCATCCTCCCCTGCCTTCCTTCCAAGATTTGACAGTCTGTTTGATGCTTCTATGTCTCTGGATGTATTGTGTTCAGTGTTATTGGTAGAATGAGATATAATAAATATAAAGTGCCTTAAACCATGCCTGGTAGATAGTAATTTGTATTAGGATGGATCATAACTTAAGGATTAGAATTTCGACTAAACCTGCTCCCACTCACAGATTCAATCAGTACTGAATAGGATACCCTCTTTATGGAATAACTCTAACTTCCAGTACATAGCCTTCCACTAGGTAGAGGAGATGGTATATTAGAATAGTTCTTTAAATATTTTATCCCAGTGAGGAGCAGAGGGAAATTAATGTCTACCTTATCCTGAGGGTGAAATCTGTAGTGTTCAATAGGGTAAAATCTGTAGTGTCAATAGAAGACATATGATTTCTGATTTTTTTCCTGTAGCATTTATGTCAAATTTTCTTTTTATTATAAATATATTATTTAAATATGTGTCACTTCCCCTTATCTAAAACACATGTCTTTTGAATTGAAGTCCCAGCGAGATGAGTAATACTTATTTTGTGGCTTTGAATTATACCCAGGCACACCACCATGTATACTTCTGATGTACAGGTACCTTAAACAACTTTTTAAGAAGCGCAATTTTAGATAAATCAATATGCTCTGGAAGAATCACAGTAGGTATTTAATGATTACAGCCACAGACCCCAAAAGACTAGGACCCATGCTGTGAAATGATGATATTGTCAATAAGTTGTGCAGAGCTTCCTTGAAACTAGCCAAGTTCAAATCTTGTTTGGAAAACCCCAGAGAGTACAATGACCACAAAAGAGGGAGACCCATTCAAGCTCAAGTGAAGAAGGGTCAGTGTTCTCTAGGGATGGAATGTACTGCCTCTAGTGGTAGGGAGCCTTTAGCTACTGGAGAATGTGAACATAGAGGCAGGAAAGACCCTGACTCAAGTTTTAGGGAGAGAAAGAATTCTGAAGTTCCCTTTGAATTGGAAACTCTATGCATCCAGAAGAGAAATGTTTTGTAGCTACAAGGAAAGAAGGGGACGCCAATGACCTACTCTGTGCCAGACGATCGGTTGTGTGGGGAAGAGGGTAGGCTTTCCAGACTGCTAGTGGGAGCCGATGAAGTGAAAACACGAAGTCAAGCCTGACCTGCTCTCCCTGAGACACCGACTATACCATTCTGCCTGGAACGGTAGTCTTGTCTAGGAAACTGCAGGAAGTAAGACTCTAAAGGTAGGTAGGATGGGGCCAGCCTATGTAGGTTAAGGCATTTGGACTATATCCCATGTACTGTGTGCTGACACTGAAGACTTTTTGAGCATACAGATATGAGCATGACTGAGAAATAATCATGCTCATATCTGTATATAAAGTCAATTAATCGAGGAGTGTTTGAGGTTAGCTGGAGAGGGACTGGAGTCAGAGAGGCTGTGTGGAAGATGCCATAGTGGTGCAGACACATGCAATAGGGCTGAACCCTCACTCAGTTATATAGTACACTCGGCGTGCAAGGGCAGAGATGGGAGATGTCGAGTGTCAATTGCTGAAGTCCCTGCTTCCAGGGGCTGCCTAGGAAGGTAGGGAGGCGGAATGGAGGCCAGGGAAAGAGCTGAAATGATTAACTGTCTTATTAGAGGAGATCTGTTAGTAAAGTGTGGGCAGCCATCTCCTAGATGGGACCTTTGTAAATCACTTTACCTTCCTGGTGCCTCGGTTTTCTCATCTTTAAGGAGGATAGTGCCCAAGCCGGTTTTCTCAGAGATGAGAGTGTCCACCCATGAACTGAAGGGTCATGTTCAATTCTGGTCAAGGACACATACCCCGATTGCAGGCTCAATCCTTGGCCCTGGTTAGGGTGCATGTAGGAGGCAACCAATTGATGTGTCTCTCTCACATCAATGTTTCTCTCTGTCTCTCACCCTTACTTTCATTTTCTCTAAAATAATCAATAGAAAACATATCCTTGGGTGAGGATTAAAAAAATGGGGGGGGGGGCGTGATAGTGATGCCTACCCTCTGGGGATGTTATGAGGATCAAATGAGATGAATGGAAATGGTTTATACATTCAGAAATCTGCCTGCATGCCAACTGCCACTGCTGCTTTTGGATAGACACAGCAGGAAGGCTCAGACACCCCTAGCTTGTAAAATTATATCCCATTCTTCCACCTGGGGTCCAAGCTGAAGGTTCTGATTGAATGAGATGATTCATATCCAATCTATTTCAAAACTTCCTACCATGTTCTCTCTCACCCCAATAATAAAATCAGGAAGCCTACTGGCACACACAAACTTGACCCTGATGCCTTTCCTCTCTCGCTAAGAAGGAACACAGTGGTCTCTGGAATAGAATCCACACTTTTCTCCTGGGCTGATGGGGATGGCTGGCTGGGGGAGATAAGGTCCTGTTTGTAAGGCTCATCTAACTAGGCTGTACTACAGATGCTTCTCTATGGAGTCAGTAATTCTATCTTTAGAGGGGCTGCTATTACACCTTTTTTAACAGTATTTGATCAGAGACATTAACATTTGTCATAAGCCATACCTCCCAGGGAATGATTTCCCCTTGAAGCACTATGAGGGGAGAGGCCCTTGTCACAATTCTCATGACTGAGTCACTGCCATGAGCTAACGTCTCCGGCCTCATGAGTCAGTGCTGGCCCAGGCATCAGTGTTGTAGGCAAGAAAAATGAAGCCACAGGTTAGACTCCCCTGTCGTCATCAGTCTGCGCAGAAGGAAAGCCAACCAAGCCATCCTCAGATAGTGTCATTTTGGTAATCAGACATTTGGTTCTTCTCCTCTGGAAGGATGTAGAATGAGCGTAAGAGTTTTTGTTGAGTTAATAATAACACTTTAAAACGCTGTGATTTTTGTGTGTGTTGTTTTCCTTCAGGCACAGTAGGTGAAATGATGTGTTTGAGAGAGGATTGTTCTTGTAAGAGGCAAGATGGAGCTTGCAGGAAAACATCTGTAACCAACCCATTCTGCCTAAGAGAGAGCCAAGACTTGTTTGTTTTTAGTGCTTGTTAAAACATGTCTAATTTCTAAGATTTATAAAGTTTTAGAGGATTCCTCATAAAATGTTATGTCTTCATATAATAACTATATGTATTTTCAGCCTGATGGTTAATATGTATATCCTTATGGTGAGTGGGCAATGCCAATGTTAGCCTAAGTGGTGAAGAATGCTTGTCAACCTAAAGTGGATATAAAAATATTAAGAATGTCAGGAATAGGTCATGAATATACATATTAATCCAGCAAAATACAAGAAGAGATTGTACTTTCCAAAGTTTTAAATGATCGTGATAGACATGTTGTGCAAAGAATAACAAGAGAAGTA
This sequence comes from Myotis nattereri, assembly GCF_964212035.1. Taxonomy (NCBI): domain Eukaryota; kingdom Metazoa; phylum Chordata; class Mammalia; order Chiroptera; family Vespertilionidae; genus Myotis; species Myotis nattereri. Next base: position 47,937,284 of record NC_138077.1, read on the forward strand.
CCTGGATATTTGCTCCCAAGTACTCAGAGGTCTTGCTCAAATCCTGACCAAACAGGAAATAACAGATGGGGAGACAGAAGTCAGTGAGGAAGATAAGCTTGAATATTGTCAATATAAATTAAACAACAGGAATGTTAATGTATGTATATATATTTATATTTATATTTATATATAAATATTTTGTGGGAGAGACAATGAGAAGCCACTGGTGTTTTTGTTTATTGGTTTGTTTGTTGATTTTGTAGATATTACTTATGTACCTTCTTAAATTTATGTGCTTTAAATAGTACTGATATTTTATGGTAGTAATTACATCTTGACACACCATTGGGAATGTGCTATAATGTACAACAAACATTCAGAGTTTACAAGAAAGACAGATGTTCCTCACTACTCCTGGAGACCCCCTGTCTTCTCCTCTTTCCTTTTCTTGCTCCTTTTTTGTTCTGTCTGTAACATGAGCCACCTGGAGTAAAGGCAGAGAAAGGACGAAAAGGATAGGCAATGATAAGAAAAACAATAAGGGAACTTCCAAACTTAAAGTCTAGGTTCATTTTAGTAAAATGAATCTTTGGAGCTTCAAAAAGGGACATTACTGTAATTAAAGTTTTCTTGCCCATAAAAACCAAATCTCTTTATGCTTTCTGAGGCATCTGTAAGTATTGGATGCAGCAAGAGTAGCATTGTCCTTTGCCTTGGACATTCAGGAGCATTTTGTCACTGAAATAAATCTGGGTTGATTATATTGTATCTGTTTTTTTTTGGAAAAGGCATTAGTTCACCTTCAGAAAGTTAATTTCCCTGTGTTCAGTCAGACTTTATTTTATTTTTTAAATTTATCTTTATTGTTGAAAGTATTACAAATACCACCACTACCCCATGTTTTATTGTTCATTCAGATTTTAGAAATGATTTTATGGACACAAAAATGTTAACTATGGCTCTCTCTAGGAAGTGAGATATGTATATTTTTTGTTTTAGCTATTTTCATTTTTATGTTTTTAACTTTTCTTGGCATTTCAAGACACATGAAATTTTTATTTGTGGAAGTGTTGATAAAACACAGTATGAATTAAATTAATGAAGTACCATATGAAGTACAGAAGTAAATATCTCAGTGAAACACCCCAATAAAAAGATAAAGAGGACCTCTCAGTAATGTTAAGAAATACAGCTATGTGGGAGAGCTCAGTAGTTACACGAAAAAGTTTATATTGAAATGTTTTACATTTTATCTTCTCAGAAGTTTCAGAAGACTACCCACCCAAACTAGGATAACACAGTGTGCATGTATCATGATTCTCCTAGGATTTCTCCAACTGCTGCTTCGTATGTTTCATATCATATGCATGTACACACATGTCCCTAGGTGCCTTTGTTGAAGCTAAGTTGAAGACCCCATATCATTAGGCCTCAGTTGTTATAATTCACTAAATCACACCTTTGCTTTTAAAGTGCATCTCTTGAGCACCAGAGGTGCATTTTGAATGAAAACAGATATAACAGTTTACTAGAAGTGACCAGACCCCTCTGAGACTCCAATTCCCCCGCTTTCAGGTGTAGTCACCCTTGCAAATTGTTGAGAGTGCAATATGTGAAGCCTGTAGTCCAGTGCCTGCCATTTAGCAGTCCCTTGATAAATCATGCTAGTCCGTATCAGAGCTAGAGACTGTAGAGCAATCATATTAATAGGTAAGTTAGCCCTTCTTCAAAGAGCTCGAAGTCTCTCAGGGGCAAACTGATAAACCCAGCTGTGATTCAATGTGACAGGTGCGATAATCTGTCTGGAATGTCCCCCTACCTACCACCCTCCTTGTCTGCCAGACAGAGTCCTGCTCATCCTTTAAAAGTCACTGAAAGACTTAATTGTAGATGAAATCTTCCCCCTACCCCAACACACACATTCTTGCTCAGGAGTTTCTTCTATCTTCATTATGATTTGTTCGTATATTCAGAGTGACAGTCCCACCTTTATCCTGTGGACTTAGAGGCAGTGGCTTTGTCTTTTCATCTCTGTATCTTAGTGTTGGCACATAGAATGGGTCTTAGCAAATATTTGTCAAGGAAGATTCCTTGTGTGAAGAAAATGTGATAAAGCACAGAAAACAGACTGATTGACCTTAGCTTCACAGAGGATTAGACACCTCAAGTTGGCTCTCCAAAGACGACCAGGGCCATGCAATGATAAAAAGAGAAAGCATTCCAGATAGAGGGCCCAGGTGAGTAAAGGCAAGAAGACATGGGCATGGTATGTAAGTGTGGGAGCAGGAAATAGTCCGATATAGCTGGGCCATCCAACATTAAGAAGAATGGGAGAGAAGCAGAAATGAGGCTGGAGAGAAGTCCACAGAGCCAGATTGAGAAGGGCTCTGACTCATGCTGAGTGGTTTGGCTCTAATCTCGCAGGCATTGAGGAGACATGGAAGGGCTCTGAGTAGGGGGAATGACATCACATTCTACTGGGGGAAGAAAACTGGCAGCAGTGTGGAGCTAAGGAGGGGAGAATGATTGGGAGGCTGTTGCAATAATTCAGTAAGAGATGAGGGCCAGGGGAAATGGAAGTGAGTGTGGGGTTGGAAATCACTATATATATCAGAGATATAAACCCACCTCCTGTAATGAGGGTTGTTTTGTGTCATCCTAATATAGTGTCATTTCCTACACGGTTGTTTTAGAGCCACATCTTATCACACTGCAGTAACCAACAAGTCAAATGGTATCCCTCCAGTGTTTGGGAAGTTTAGGGTTTTATGTTTTGCTTTCTTCTCTTAGGATTAATCTTGGCTATTTCTCCTATTGCTCTGAGAAGTCCCACATGTGTATAGTTGGCCAGATAAAGAAACACTTTTTCTTCCCTCTGGCTCTACTTTGTCCTGGAAATGTCTGGGAGAAAGTTTTATTGATTAAAGAAGGAAGATCTCTGGCCAGAAAGGCAGTGACTGACTTGGTGGCTTTGGCCAGGCCACTCTCTGCTCTGGCTTTATCTATGAAAGAAATGTATTACACTAAATTCTTAAGTCTTCTTTCTGTTGCTTTTCCTAAAAATAAGAATACACTAAATTCTTAAGCCTTCTTCCTGTTTCTTATCCTAAAAGTAAGAATGAACACTTTGGCATTTTACCAGGTAAAAATAATGTATCTAACAGAAGCTCAAAGAAATTAAAAACATCTTTTACTTTGGTAATACAAAAAATCGTGCTCATAAGAAATAGCAATGCTATTTTATAAAGTCAGTTAACTAGAAAAATGTATTTGTGCTTTGACCCATGGTTGGTCCTTAATGAGTGGTTAGCGAATTCAATCATAAAATGTTTTTATGCCTTTTTGAACATTAGAGATTGTGAATTTATTACAAACGATATGTACTGTTAATCAACTTCTTTTTTAAAATATATTTTATTGACTTTTTGCAGAGAGGAGGGGAGAGGGATAGAGAGTTAGAAACATCGTTGAGAGAGAAACATCCATCAGCTGCCTCTTGCATGCCCCCTATTGGGGATGTGCCCGAAACCAAGGTACATGCCCTTGACTGGAATCGAACCTGGGCCCCTTGAGTCCGCAGGCTGATGCTCTATCTGCTGAGCCAAACCGGTTAGGGCAAAACTTCTTTTTTTTTTATTTTTACTGGTACCCAAAGAAGGATTCAAAATTATTGACAGATACCGTATTTCTAAATCTAGCTATAGAACTAGACTAAGAGAAAAGACTTTGTAAACACCTGCCTAAAAATTCATATGAAAAAAGGAATCAGGAGATCATCTCTTCCTGCTTTAGTGCCTGGCACATGCTGTTTCTGAGAAATATACTACAGGGATTTCTCTAACTGATACTAAATATAATATGGTTAAGAGCTGTAAACATTTGTTCTGAAGCTAGATCCATGAAAACAACTTGGAATCATCAGTTTTTAGAGAATTTGCCTCCCCCACTTCCCCGCCTACTTACCTACCTAAATATTAAGGGTGGGAATGGAAGAGCTAGAGAAGCGTGTGTGCATTATTTTTAAGTTATAACCAAACGGTGTTTAGAACAACTTCCCTGATAATTAGTTCATTTCACTTCTAACTACATTTTAGTGCCAATTATTTCTATACTGCTCTGATGGTTTTCAAATAGTTGTCCTTTTAATCGTTTAATTAGCAACCCAAAATGTAACTTTCACTTTTTTCAACCAAGACAAACTATTTTTCTGGGGTATGTTTGTATTTATTCACAGGCACATCACACCTGATATACAATAATCTCTCTTTATACAATTTTGGAGTTACTAATACAGATTTAAATATTAGCTATACCATCAACCTTCACTTTCTCGACCAGAAAGCAAGGCAGGTGGCCATTTACTAGGATTAGAGTACGCTGAAGGAGGGGGATTCAGAGAGAGACTATGAAACTATTGTTGACACAGAGACCTTTCAGCCTATCTGGAGTTCAGGTTTAGATCTGACAAAGAGATTCTGGGTGGTGAATAAAGCTCGACCTTTATAAATTGGACTTAAGAGCTACCCTTTGAACAGTCTGTCAGAGTTCCTAATACAGAGGATTGATAACTTGTGGATTTGAAAAAAAAAAAATCTTCCTTTCAGTTTGATTGACTGTAACTCCCATTTTCATGGTAAGGGTTAGGGATAAAGTTCATTTCATCAAATTAAAAAAATTCTGAAACAACCTGGAAGTTGGATATCAGCATTAATTTTACTGCAGTGAAAAACTTGTAGTTTAATAATAGGAGTTGAAAACTTTAACACCTTTTCATAATACTGTTTTTGTATCACAGACCTCAGTGATATATTTATTAATCTTTTAAATATATTCCTTTTACTGGTTTGTTTTATATGTATCATTGTCCTTTGCATACTATGCAATTTTGTTGTTCTTATTTTCATAAGTCTTCTATTTGAGTGAAAAAAATGGATAAAGGTAGGTTTCCATCTAGGAGTTCATAGTCCTTTGGCAGGGAAGACCAAAGGAGACCTATAATCATAATAAGAGACAAATTAATATGTATCACAGAAAAAAATAAAGATACATTTTTCTCTGGGGCTTTGAAGAATAAATGTTGTTGGCATAAAAGAATGAATGTGTAAATGTGGAATGAACATCACTTGTAAGGTCTGGGGCAGCTGAAACAAAAAACAATCATGCAGAATGCAGGTTGAAAACATGTGTCTAGTTGCCCCATTACAATACTAGGGAAATGGAAAAAACAAAAAGCTCCTGTGCCTGCTTTTTCTGAAGAAGATGGACTAGAAGTGCTAACTCAGACAAGCAGCCTGTCTCTGTAGTCCACATGGTTTCCCTGCCCAGTGCCCCTGCTGCTGACTTCCCAGGAAATGAAAACCAATAGGGGCTTCAGAGTCTAGTGAGCTGAGCACAGGCTCGTATCAGTGACAGAAACACGAATCCTTGTGATTGTGATGTGGAAGATTGGTATTTAAATCTGCTGGTTGAGGTTCTTTGGCTCCTGAGTTCTTTCTATGACTATGAAATATTTCCACTTGAATTGATTAGTTATCTTATTGTTAATTTCCCACCCAATTAATTGAGTTAAATATAAGTCCATTGAAGAGGATAGTGTAAATAGGCAGAAAGTTTCACAATTTTCTTTGAGGGTATTACTTAAATAATTGTTAAGTAATATTTGTATTTATACATTTATAATATATAGGTTACATTCATTTCCACGCTATCCTTTGAGCTTCACTACACTCCAAGTTTGGTGTTGTTATCCTCATCTCCCTATGAAGGATGAGAAAGCTCACAGGTGAAGTGAGGGGACTGAATCTCTAGGCTACTAGAAGGCGGAGTTAGGACTCTGTTTTTATAGTCAGCTGTTCATTTTACATTAACTTTGCAAGACTGTTCCTATCTGCATTATTTGAGCCCCTCCCCCTCTCGAATCTTATGCCTCTATTATGGAGTACTATAATTAAAGAATTGGGCATTTGGTTGATAAGTAGTAGGTTTTAATTTAATTTAGTAGGTTTTAATTTAAGAAGGCTTTCATGTTAATTTTTGTCCTGGAACTTGGTGTGCCATGAAAGCTACCATGCTCTCATTAGGAGATATGAATCTTCAGACGATGTATGCATTCAAATTTCTTCTCATTTGGGCTTTACTGATTGGCTAGTGGCAAACATGAATGTTAACTGAGCCTTCTCTGCACAGGGCTTGACTGTTCCTCTTATAGTCAACCTCAGGGACTGCCAGTCCTGCCAGATGGACAGTTGTTAGAGACAAAGTCCCAAATCCAAGGAGGTTTCTCAGGGTCCACTTTCTTGAGAAGGCCAGGTACAGTAGCTCTGATAAAACTTATGTAAAATAGCTGGAGCTAGAGACTGCTTAGCAGCCACAACCACAAGTTACACTAATGACACGGGAAGGAAGAGTAAACAAAAAGCTTTTGCCCCTTCCTTCATCATCTAACACAACATAATGTTCGACCTAAAATTTTTCCTCTCTTAGTACAGTCAATTATGTTTATTCTCCTTTGCATGGAATTATGGTGTCAGAAGTTGGCAACTGATGACCAACTCCAACATTTAGGTAATGGAGAAACCACTAGAATTACCATTTATTGCACATCAGGCAAAGAACTCCTTAAGGCACTTCACATTATGGTAGCTGATTCATACAACAGTTCTGGAAGGGAGGTGGTAAACATTCAGATTTTACAGATGCAGTGTTACTTACCTTTCTAGGACTAAAGTCATCTAGCAATAAATAGCAGAGCTATGCTCTAAGTTCAGGAATGAGTGACCCTTGAAAGGAAGGCCCTTCTTACTAGTATCTTGACCTTCGCTCTGTATCTGTTACTAGTTTATAGCTCTGTTTTTTGCTTGTCCAAATTTAAGTGCCCATGAGATAAAGACAGCAAGAGCAAAGGTGAGCTGCATATTTCCTTTTCTTGTCAGTGTACAGTAAATAGGATAGATTTGCTAAGGATTTCCCTCATCCTTGTTCCTTTACTTTGCCCCTGAGGTGGAGTAATACATGAGCTTCCACTTAGTATAAGTTCTGTATCACTCATTACTTATTATTATTTTTTTTTTTGCTTTTTTCTGCTCTACCTAAAACAAAGTTAGTATGGGCAGGGGGACAATAGTGATGATTGTGACAGCATCAAGAAGAAAATAGGGCAAATGAGTAGGAACAAGTAAGTACTGCAGACCCGTATGTAAATAAGTTTATCTCTAGTGTAAAAAAAAAAAAAAAAGATTGTGCCTTTGGCTTTAAAACTGCCTTCCCAATTTGTGAGCATGCTTAGGATTATGTAAGCCCAACACCTCTCACCTAAAGAATGCAGAGTGCTTTGCAAACAGTAGAACTCACAACACAGTACCCCTGTGATCTAGAGACATTTTTCCTTTTTAATGCTCTATTTTATAGACTGGGAAGTCAACTCAAGAAGATCTACTGATCTCTCCCTGTAGACAAGGTAGATTTAGGACTAAACACTAACTCCCATTTCCTGTCTCCTTAGAAATAGACCACAAGGAAAGGTTAATCTGATGTCAAAGAGAGCAATTTTACCTGGTTTCCTTTTTTTTTTTTTTTTTTTTTTTCAGAAAGAAGACACAAACTACTTAGTAGGTATATTTGCATAAAGGATAGATCTGGGAACATTTGTTTTACTAAGGCAAAAATTCCTGTTTCTCTAAAAAACAAACAAACAAAAAAACCCACAAAAAGTGAGATTTCTGCTGCACTATTTCAAAACTATAGTATTTTAACAATTAGAAAAGGCTATACTTTTGCACTCAAGAACCTGTGAATTCAGATTAAAAAAATATTTTATTTTGAAAGATGCACAAGAAAGGAAGAATTGTGATTAAAAAGAATGGTATAGAATATATATATATATATATATATATATATATATATATATATATATAATCTCACAGGTAAAAGGGAGAAAACAAGCAGGATGGGCGTGCGCATGTGTGTATGTGTGTTGCAGATAAAACAGATTTTGCAGGTTGAGAGACATGACGATACTTGTAAGGTATGAGAGAGACAAGACCGGAGGCGCCGGGAAGCTTGACTACTGTGGAGTGCTCAGTTGAGACTTGTCTCTGCCCCATGGCCTGCAGCGTTTATGTGGAAATTGGGGACGCTTTTACTCGTTCCAAAGCCTTACCTGATCAGACCTGCCCAGGTTTGAGTTTGGGAAAAAAAGTGTTTGAAGTAAACAGGAAAATTACTCACCTTAATGATGTGTTTTACTGGCACTGACAATGCTTTGATAGTCTGACAGATTCTTTTTTTTTTTTTTAAGTTTTGGAGAGGAGAGACTTGGGGGGAATTTAATAATCTGTTTAGAAAACGTAGACTCTTATGCTTACTCACTTGCTAGTAAGGAGGGACGGAAAACAGGCTTTGTGCCATCCAAGTTACAGGATTTCTCCTCCTCCTAATAAAGTCGAAATCAGAAATTTTCCAGTAGGGCTTTCTACTGAAAACCAACCAAAAAGCAAGTCCACTTATTCTGGTGCTTTTTGTTCACGTGTCTCCTAATTATCCCGCTGCTGTTCCCACAGGACAGTCTTCCTGTACTTGGCTGTGGGTTCCTGATTTTGTAGGCTGCTTTCATCTATGGTGGTGATTAAGACCATAATCCAACTGGTTTGATGAGAGAGTTTGGTGCACTGAACAGAGCAAGCACACCTTTTTTTCCCATCTGAAACACAATTCCTAAATCTCTGCACCTGAATCTCTGCTTATGCTGCATCGTTTTAGGTTGGGGTAGGGGGATCAGGTTTATGTTGATACTTAGTTTAAATATAATAAGTAGGTGTTGATTTCATAAATTTGTTTCTTACTTTTTTATTTTTTTTTGTAAACTGTTAAAATATACACATTTCCACTTTGAGGACTGAGAGATAGATCATGCATTTCTAAACATTTTAATCTTGATTGGAATAGAAATGGAGATCTGGGCCCATGAAATGAATCCTGTGAAAACAGAAAACCTGATGTGTCCCTGAGTCACTGTGACCTTTGTGGAGTCCATTCTTGTGTTCAGATTGGAATCCAACACAGGTAGAGCTATAGGGTTTGAGAATTAATTAAATTTTTTGAGCTTTATATTCTTTATGAAGTTATACATAGGGTGACTTCTATACTCTGAAAAAGATACACATGGATGGTTAAATTTGATAAACTTTAATTCCTAAGGTTAACAGACTAAAAGGGGGAGAATAAATTATAGATATGAAGGCCTTTGAAACAAGAGATCTTTACCAACTCTCTCCCCTTAGTCTCTGACTTGGAATACCTTGAGCATCATTTTATTTATTTTGGTCAAAGCCCTAACTGGAAATGCATCAGATGGCCAGTAAGATAAAATGAGTGGAAATATTGACTACAGTGTATGTGTACCAGCCTCTTGGTGTTTCAGGTATAATGAACTTGTATAATGAAAGCATTGCAATGCATTCTTACCTCCTGTGTTAGTCCTTGTTCTGTTAGCAGCCATTTGTTGGCAACCAGAGCACATCTGGGTTCAACTCATTATAAGATGTTCCACAGAAGTGGCTTGGAAAAGATTTGGCTTAATAGTCAGATGTTTCTGTCTTTGAAGCAAGTGCTCAGAATGAACATTCCCTTGGCCAAATAGATAATGGGTTATTTTCATGAATATTTGCTGTTTTCAGAGATTTCACTCTTGATTCTATGCCATTTCACCTTCAGGAAAATGGTAATTTTGAAAGAAGAAATATTTTTCACTTGGTTTCTCTGAGATAAATCAAATGTACTTGTGCAAATTAGAATGTCAAATAACTCTTCTTTTAGAAGTAAATTTTTCTACCCTGGCCAGTATGGCTCCGTTGGTTGAGCATCATCCCATACACCAAAAGGTAGAGGGTTCAATTTCCAGTCAGGGCACATACCCAGGTTGTGGGTTGGATCCCTAGTTAGGGTGCATACAGGAGGCAATCCATTGATGTTTCTCTCTCACATCGATGCTTTTCTCCCTTTCAAATCAATTTAAAAAAAAGAGTAAATTTTCCTGTTTCCAATGGCATATGATATGAGTTGAAAATGCCTAAAGTATTGAAGGTTTACAAGAATCACAGCATTTATTAATGGTAATTTCACCAAAGGAAAATGGAATTGTTTAGAAAATACCTTCTAAGATTGGGACTAGTAAGCAATTAGAAAGTATACCTCTTTAGAGATGGACAAACCAAAAAGGTTTTTCCTAGTGACCTGAAAATGAAATGATATCACTTAACCAAATTATGATGCTATCTCTCACTTCACTTCCCCCAGAATCTTAGAGTCAATGGCATATTGATTCAGTTTGGACAATATCTCTCATTTCTATTCTAAGTCTCCCTACCCCACAGCAAGCCCATATACTTCTGGTTCAGCTGGTACAATTGGTTCCATCCCTGCTCACCCCACTTTTCATCTCCAGTGTCACCCAGAGGGATCTTTTCAACCCACAGCTCAGTCCAAGGGCCGTTGATGAACCATTGCTGGTGACTGTATACTGACCTCTAAGCATGTCATGCTCAGATCAAAGCGTTCCTTTTGGCCCAGTCTCCCACTAATAACAATAATCCCTTTCTGTTTGTAAAATGCTTTATATTTTTCAAAACACACGTATATATTGTCACATTTAATCTGTATAACAAATCCGTCAAGTTGGCAGGTATTACCCTCACTTCTCAAATGAAGACTTACGTAACTTTAGAGATTACACACCAATTTGATGCATAAGGGAATGAACTTTCTGCCTTCGTGTTCCTCATGGTATGTTGTGATTCCAAAGATACACTCTGCCCCACCACCACATGTGATGTTTCAGTCATCAAAAGATCCTTTTGATTTTGTTTTTTCCATCCTCATGCCTGGCCTCCTGCTATTTTCTCTCTCTACAATAGCCCTCTTCCTCACCTTGTTCCTGGCTGTCAAAATTCCTTATGTGCCGAAACCGGTTTGGCTCAGTGGATAGAGCGTTGGCCTGCGGACTGAAAGGTCCCGGGTTCGATTCCGGTCAAGGGCATGTACCTGGGTTGCGGGCACATCCCCAGTAGGAGATGTGCTGGAGGCAACTGATCGATGTTTCTCTCTCATAGATGTTTCTAACTCTCTATCCCTCTCCCTTCCTCTCTGTAAAAAGTCAATAAAATATATTTTAAAAAATATTCCTTTTGTACTGCATTAATATTGGCAAAATGTACTAATTGTTGAAGATAGGTGATGTGTCTGTAGGATTCAATAGATTTGAAATTTTTAATAATAAAAATTTCTATATATCCTTCCCAGCTAAGGTTGCCAGATTTATGGTGGTGGTGGTGCGGGGGGGGGGGGGGGATTCCAAGATGTGAAGTCAAATATGAATTTCAGATAGTAAACAAAACCTTTTAGCATAAGTATAACCCATGTAATATTTGAGACATACTTCTGCTAAAAATGAGACATTGTTTCTGAAATGAAATTTTAACTAAGTATGCTGGATTTTATCTGGCCATCCTATTCCCAAATCCAACAACAACTCTTTAAGCAGACGTGAAATTTTTATCCCTTTTACTGAGCTGAGTTCAGCAGTAGTGTGGTGACAAAGAAGTTTGCACATGAGTTAAAATACAAGCTGAGCTATCACTCTTTTCTTCACCAGCCGCGTGTGTCTCCTTTTCTTCTTCCTTTCCCTCTTGCCTTCTCTCCTTCCTCTTACTTTTCTCCCTCTCTCCCTTCCTTCCTCTCTTCCTTCTTTGTACGTGCCATATCTGTTTCCTTCCTTTCTCATATTTCCTGAATGTTTCAAATTTGTTGGCACGACAAGCTGCTCTTAACAGGTTTGTTTTAATAGTTTTCTTATTATGGCTAAAAACATTTTAGTAGATATACTCTAACTCCACAGTCTAACTCAGATGGTCCTGTTGCATTCTTTTCCCCATTTGGGGCTAATTAGAATATTAAGTTTATAAAGAAGGAAGAAAAGTGAGCAAGATGAAGCATGTTCCCATCTTAAATGAACTGTAAAGAAATGGAAAGTACCATTATGATAAGCTTTTAAGAAGTGTTGTAAGTAGAGGAAAGGCTTGCTTAAATATCTCCCCATCTAATACCTCCTACTCCTTATCTCCCTCATCCCCAACACCTTCCCCCATCCCGCCCCCAGCAAACACAGACACATATTAATGGCCCACACAGTCTGGAACTACCATTCATGGAAAGAGATATCTCAAAATTATGTTAGTTCTTATGGGTTTATTTTTAAAGGGGGAGGTAAGAAGTTGAAGAATTGGCTTAAAAGTATTAAAAAGCAAATCTGATCTAATTTATTAAGTTACACCTTTCCTTTTTGGCAGGATCTTAACAACTTAACGGGAGTCTCAGTATTTCAGATGTTGACTAACTGTACTAACCTGTAATAAAGAAACTCAGCAATCTGCCAGTAAGATGGTATAGCTTTGAAAGAAATTCATCTTGTCATTGTTCACTTAGAACCTGAGGGACAGCTGTAGTTAAAGGAGACTTAACTAAGTCCCTTGAACTTTTCACAGATTCATTGCAGCACATGGAAAAGCACCTGGTATATTAAGTGTCCTAAAAATACAGTAAGTCAGAGGAGATCAGCATGCATGGCCTCTGTTTATGTTTTGAAATCCATTTGCTACTCATTTCCCTCATTTTTAAATCCTATTATACCTACACCTGGGCATCCATTTCTCTGAGGTGAAAGAAATGAAGCATATAAGATATCAGAGTAACAATGATTCTCAACAATTATTGCTGGTACTCCGATGGAGAGATTTACACTTCTTTGCTTTTCTGACTTATTTCCTGTCAGACGGAGAGTCCAGTAGAATTACAGTTTAAATATCATAGGTAGAAGCACCAACTGAACCCTGTACTGCTTCCCCACCTAGCAGAAACATAATAAAACACGTTGCCTTATGAGGAATGTCAGAAGTTGAATGAAGAACTCAGTTACATGGATTTCCGTTACAGTGCTAAAGCCAGCCTTTTGATTTGTTTTCTTTCTGTCTCTACTTTCTTGTCTTTGTTTCCTGATGGACCCCAGAAACATATCTTCCCATACAATAATATTAGCTAGTACTTAAGTCAAAGATTAATCTTTATAAGTTTGTATTGAAAATACTTTGTGTCATTAAAATAATTTTGCTGTTCACTGGTCTAGCAATTAAGCTCCCCCATGAAAATAACCACTGAGACTAAACACGGTGATGCAATGATGAGAGCTGTTGTTCACCAGTATTTATCTGCTTCAGGCCGATAAATGTAGTATAGTATGTGTGACTATACACAAACATAACCTGGTCTCCCCACCAGCTGTCCCTCACGACAAGTTTATGGTGGGCAGCGGTGTTATCTCTGTATTAGAGATGAGGGACCTGAGGTTTGGGCAGCTACACCACATGGCTAAAGTCACATAAGGGTTTGTAGCAGGTTTTCCATTCTCTTCTCTGGTGCCCTGAGCTATTGCCATGAAGGTTGAAGCAAGGGCACTGCCATTGGGGGACCTGGAGTTGAACCTGGCCCTGCCACTTAGCAGCTGGGAAAGACTGGGCAACTTGCTTAACTTTTGAGTCTCAGTTCACTTGTCTGGCAAATGAGAGTAATAACCTACTCCCAGGTTACTTTGAAGATTATATGACATAAGAACTAAGAGAGTGCCTAGACTAATTCATGTTCATTAAGTGTAAGCTTTTTAAAAAATATATACGTCCAATGTGGATCCCATTTCCTATAGTTGCATCAACCAACCCCTAGTATTGAGAATATTTGAGCATACGTTAAGCATGGCAGATGCTGTGGCTCATTAAAATGTGCAAATCCTAAATTCCCCCTTTCCATGCAGTAATCCTCAAAACTGTAGATGTCTATTCATAATTCAGATACTGTATGGAACCTTCAAGTGGAAGTTGTACAGTTCTTTCAGGAATGAATTGAGTTACTTTTACTTCTCATAAAAAAAGTGTTAAACTCTTGATTTTCTAAAACAGAGCTTATCTGTGTTGTGTGTGTGTGAGAGAGCGAGAGAGAGAGAGAGAGAGAGAGAGAGAGAGAGAGAGAGAGGAGGGAGCTACTGGGAGAAAGAAAGAGAGAAAGAGAGAGAGAAATAAATGGGGGATAGTCAGCCCACACAATTAGGGTTTGGAGGATATTTGCTACAAATTTATAAGCTTACATTCTTGTAAGGTGATAAAAAAAAATTAAGACCTCTTAATACCTTCTGGGTATTGAAAACCAGAAAACACATTGGTATTTGTTTCATTTTTCATGAGTCTTCATTTTATATTCTGTGGTATGCTACAAATATCTACACTAATAAAAGAGAAACATGCAAATTAGCCATCACTCCACCACTCTGCTACACCCACCAGCCAATCAGAGTGACTATGCAAATTAACCCAACAAAGATGGTGGTTATTTGCATAAGCAGTTGCGGAGCAAATACTGAAGATGGTGGTGGCCATGGAGCTGGGGAGCTGGAGCAAGCAGGGGGCTTGGGTTGCTCCCGGCAACAGAGAAAGCCAAGCTTCCAGCCTGCCCTGGGCTCCGCTCAAGGAGGAACTGGGGGCTTGGGTCGCCAAGGGCGACCCAGGCTTCCAGCAAGGCCTGGCCTCTGCTGGAAGAGCTGAAAAAAAAAAAAAAGGAGGGGCTGGGAGCAGCCGGAGTGGAGAAGCCAAGCCTTGCTACTACAGCTGGACCAAAGGCCTGGGTCCTGGGCACCAGAGGAAAACCGGTGCCGGCAGACAGGGGAAGGAAGGTCTATTGTGCGAATCTTTGTACAACAAGCCACTAGTGTATATATATTGGTCCTTCCCACATGGTAAGTTTCTGGAGGGTACAAACTCATGTGTCCTCACATGAATTTCTGTGACTTGAGCACATAAGGAGTCCACAAACACCCAGGGAGACATCCTACAATGTACCATATGATGGGCATGCAGGTAGATGGTACCCTGGATTTGAAGTTAAAACCTAGATTAGAGGCTTTACTTCAACTTCTCCCCTTATTCTGTGAACAAACTAGTTTACCTACTTGAGCCTCTGAAACTTCATTGACAAAAAAAAGAATATAGATGATTTTCTCATTGTGTTAGCTGATAATTAAATTAAAAATGTGCATGAAAATTCTCTATAAATTGTTAAGGACTGCCCAGATGGGTAAGTAATGGTGTCACTTATGGAAATCAATAGATTATTTTACCCTCCCTATTGTCTACACATATTTTCCCATCTCTTGTCATAAAATTGGCTCACCTAGTCTTCCCATAAGAGGAGTATCCCACAGATTTAAACAAATCACCTTGATTGGAAAAGAGGGCTCACTCTTAGGGTTTATGTATAAATGAAACTCCAAAACAAGCAATGGATCTGAAGAAAGAAAAACAACTATGATATTGTCTTGCAAAGGGTGTCTGGCACATTGCATAGCAATAGGGGTATAAGTGCCTCCAGCAAAGAACAGTTTCTAAATGTGTTTCAGTTCCCTGGAAAGACACAGCCCTCAGCTGGAACCAGAGGTCTGGAACCTGTACACTGTGATTCATTCTAAAAGAGAGCACAAGAATGTGTGTATAAGTATACACAATCATTTCAACTTTAGCATTGGGGTGGGTTGATCAAAGAAGGACAGCCACCAGGGGGGCCTCCTGATAGTTTGAGAGGAGAGGACATATTTCTTGTGGGCAGGGCTGGTGCCTATGTGTCCCAAGGTGCCTTCTTTATATGCCAAGGAAGAGGATAAGGAAATAGTCGGGGAGAGGGCATCAGGTTGGGGCCCCAAATGGAAAGAAAGGACAGGTCTAAAAGCCCAGGGCTTTGCAAGATATTGGGAACAGTGAGTTACTCTGAGCGGGGAGGAAGACACTTTCTTTCCATAAAGGGCCAATGATGGTTTAAACCCTGGAGTGTGGCCCAGTCAGTCAGATGCTACTTCTGTGGTTACAGGGAAGCAGATGGTTGGCATAGATTGTGTCCTGTCTAGAGCATGTGTGCCCAGGAATCTCTCCAATGTGTCCACCAAGCCTGCCCCGAGATAACACCTTCTTGGAGTGAAGGGCTATAGGAATGTTTTATATTGAGAAGATCGTGGGGTTGGAAGTTAGGAGTCTCAGGTTCTGACTCTGTCTTATTGCTGACTTCTGGTGTGACCTTTCCTCTGGGTCTGCTCTCCCATTCATACGTTGAGGAGTTAGTCTAGATATGTCTTGTGGGATGAGGGCCGAGTTCTCTGTCCACCAGGGTTCATGCTAGAAGAATTTTTACTCCACAGATAATTGTATCTTCCTGTATTGCTGGGGAATGTTGAAGTTTCTTTTTATTGAGGGCCATGGAGTACATGTATGTCAGGACAGTTGTTTGTGGGTGTTTAATCGGTCCTGAGAAGACAAACTCCCTAACATTCATTCTCATTTCTACCATATATTGGAATGTCACTTTAAACATTTGAGCCCTAGTCTCTGCACATGTAAAACAGGAAAGTTCTCTCATCCCAACTTTCCTTTCATTGTTGTTGTGACTTCAGGAAATATCAAAGGGGAGCTAACACTTACTGAGCACCTGCTGTATACCAGCCACTCTGACAAATGCTTCCCATTGTCTGTTTTGTGAAGATAACTAGGAATGCTATTACTGGTCAGGAAGGGTTGGCTGATGAAGGTACTGACAGAGGACACTGAGTAAAAGGTCATTTTACTCTCCAGGGGAGTTAAAGTTGCAAAATTACCGATCAGGCTTTGTCAAGTTTTTTTTTTAACTTGGCTTTCTAAACTCATACCCTCAGGCAGCTAGTTGAGGCTGGCGGGCTCCACCCCCACCCTCCCCAAGGTTGGTGATAACATACTGTCCCCCAGCAGGCAGGCTGCAGCTGCCTCGGGCTGGTGCCCAGTGCTGGCCGCAGAGCTGCCTGTGGCCTCCCAGAGAGGTTCCAGGGCACATTCCTCCCTGCCAAGGTTTTGCCGCTTTGTGCTGCAGTCTGAGTGTCCCCCATACACACACACCTGCCAGGCCCTGTGGGCTCTGGGCTGGTCTTCAGGGCAAGCGGGTAGCAGACAGCCCACCTGCTTGATGTCAACATCTGTGGGTGCGGCCCCAGGAAGAATGTGCCGCTCCCAGCCTCAGCTCAGGTAATTAATCCCCGCAACTGACAGGTGGCAACAGGCAGCCCTTTGGCTGGGGCCATCAGGAAAAGTGCTTGGAGGAAGGATTTTTTGTAAAACTATCAAGAGCACAATTCGTACATGTCTGGCAGCTAGACAACTGTGGCAGGAAGGGAGACTGGGAGGAGAAGTGAATACCTTGCCAGACGACTATGGGGCCAATTTTGGGATCTCTTCCTGCCAATAGTTATGATAGATCCAATAGGATATGGTGGCTCAGGACTTGTTTGCAAGCTCACTTTGCAGATTTCCCCTTCCTTTGAAGTAGATACAATCCTAAGTGGAATGCCTTGGTTGTAAACAAAGAAGTTGGAGCCCAAAGGGTGAAATTATTAGCCTAAGATGATGCAGGAAGTCAGTGGGCAGGTGGAAGACTGGAGTCTTGTCCTCTTGACTTCCTGTCCAAGATTCTTTGGGGAATATTTTCTGTTCCATTATGTAGATGCAGTATAGAAATTGAGTGATAAAGCTGTGGTCTAGTCCCAGGAAGGATCATTAGTTAGCTCTTGAATGATGCTTTAGTTTTCAATTTAATCTTTTAAAGTTGACTTCTCAAAAGAACACTCCCATCTCACCCCCAAACAATATAGATACATTCGCTTTCCCTTTTTGTTTCTGGTATTTTGGTACACCAGCCATCATAGCCATCATAATAATAACCTTATATTTGTTTAGAGTATATTTGCTTAACTAAAACCTTTGAAGTGATTATTTTCAATTATTTTTTAAAACTCTCTTCCAAAAAATAAAAAAAAATTAAAAATTAAAAATTAAAATTAAAATAATAAAATAAAACTCTCTTCCTAGAAGTAAAATTTATAATGCTTCTCAAGTGAGTTTATTTGTAGAGGACAAGTCTAGAATATAGCATATAATTAGATCATACAGTTATATGTGACTAGAGGCCCAGTGCACAAATTCATGCACCAGTGGGGTCCCTCGGCCTGGCCTGTGGGATCGGGCCGAAACCAGCTCTCTGCCATCCCCTGAGGGGTCCCAGATTGTGAGAGGCACAGGCCAGGCTGAGGGACCCCACCGGTGCATAATCAGGGCCAGGGAGGGATGCAGAAGGGCCTGGGAGGGACTGCTGGAGGGCTCTAGGGCATGTCCGGCCTGTCTTGCTCAGTCCCAATATGCCGGATCCCAGCAGCAAACTAACCTACCAGTCAGAGCATCTGCCCCCTGGTGGTCAGTGCACATAATAGTGAACGGTTGAGCGGCCTTAGCATATCATTAGCATATTACGTTTCGATTGGTTGAACGGACAACCGGACAACTGGACGACCAGACAGTTAGCATATTAGGCTTTTATTATATAGGATAAGGTTATTCAATATGTTTCAAGCAAATCACACTAAAGCTGTGTGTGTCTACCTCTTTCTAGCTAAGACTCTTTTTGCATTTTAGTGAATTGGATATTTATAGTTAATTTTCCAAAGCATATTGGTCAAAAGTTATGTTATGACCCTTTTATGTTTTATTTGCAAGTATCTTATTTCTTCCTCCATTATTCTCCCCCACCACCTAGTCAGTTTCCAGAAGTTTATTTTGTCTTCTCTAAATATTCCATCTGGTTTGTATGATTTTTTTCATACTAATTCTAATTACTGATTTCATTACCCTCTTGCCCTTATAAAAGGGCCTTTTTAACTTTCCAGTCCTCAAGAATACAGTTCAGAAAAGAAAAAAATATGAACGTTTTATGATAGCTCTATCTAAACAAAGACAGGCTTTCTACTTGATTGCTATACTGGAATGAATTAAGTCGTGAGAGCTTTGGGGCTTCCTTGCCCTTTTTTTTTTTTTCTTGTCAAATACTTTAGTTTATTTGAGGTAGCACAGACCCTACCTTCCACTTCCTGGATTCTTTGAACTGTCTGAAAATAAGAAACATCAATTAGAAGTGCGCCTAGCATTTTCTGTTAATGAATGGTGGCTCTCTTTTAGAGTATTTATAAATCTCATTATTTTTATTTTATTTTAATCAACCCAAATTCATGCAGAGGCCAAAAGTGTTATTGATGTGTTTATGCGTTAACTTAGTTTTACTCTCTGTTTAAGTGCCAGCCATCCTCAGTGTAGGTAATTTGCCCTAGTGTTAACGGACAACAACTGCATCTAGATGTATTATATGCTGAGGTTAATTCTGTGGGCTAATGGGCAATAGGTCATAATGCACATAGAATTACATTAGAAAAAAATTAAAACATTTTCTTCTAGCACAATAGCATGTCAGATGTGGCTCTATCTGGAAGCTGGCATTGTAGTATCAGGAATAGCTTCGACAGTGCTCTATATAGTTGCTTCCCTTGTCGATGGGTTAAGTGGAGAGATGGGTTTTATGATTATTGATTTATTTACTTCATGGAATTTTATTTCACCCATATCCTTGGAGATTGGTGGGTCAAGTCAGCCTTGTGACTTTGGATTAACATAAGGTATGGCATTTATTCTGGGAGAATATTAAAAGAGTAAAGGGTTTTGTTTGTTTATTTTGTTTTGTTTGTTTTGTCTTTTGATGGAGTGGAGAGGGAGGGTCTTTGTTGCACCTTTAGGAAAGGGAAAAGTTATACAGGTGTGTGCTGATATTAGCTGGCATCTCTCTGCATTGTGATACCGAATTACCAGTCTGGCAGCCAAGAGCATGTAATATAGTATGTCTACTGAGGCAGGTGGTGATGGTGAGGCTGTAGTTACTGGAATGCTCTCCCCCCTTCTATTTACAACATATTATTAGTAAAGGAGCTGAATTTACTCTTGTTTTCCAAAATCCCCTGGAATTATTTTATTTGAACATGATATTTGGCTTTGAGCATCTCACTCCTCAACATGCCAAACTCCCTCTCCCCCTCCTAAAACAAAACAAAACTTAGGCAAAGCTTGCTTTTCCATTTTGTCAGGGATATGGTATAGCAAGAGTTTAGTCCATGTGATATTTCTAAGGCATTTCAGTTCCATGCCACCGTGGAAATACTTTGTCCATGTGAATCTTCAAGACTGTGCAGAGCAAATTTGGTTAAAGATCAACAAAATATTGACTCTTCGTTCTTGCTCATAGGCTAGTACTTCCTAGAAATAAATGCACCATTGGATGTGCATACATATGCATGACTGCACAGATTGATTCCTATCCTTTTTACATGTTTCTGATCAGGAATCAGAATGAATATCAGCACTTTGTTTTCCACATTCTTTTTAAAGAGTTGACCTTGTCAACATGAACTTGGCAACTGGGTTCTCTAACAAATTTGTACCATTTCATAAAATTTTCAAAATAAAAGAATCATTAGAGATGATCTAATATAGCTCCCTTATTTTCTCCCTTTGGATGATTAACTTGAGTTTCCAGGAGATCACATGAGTGGCCTGAAATTCTTCAGTGGGTGATTTCCTCAGTGTCAGGAATCTGTGACTGTTTTTGAAAGGTCAGTTATTTCCATCTTTGAATTCACATGTCCTTCCCCACCCCACCCCCCATCACAGTACTTCATTTTCTAATTTCACTTTAAAACTTGCCTAATTTAGAGACACAACTTCATGGGCTGTCTTACCTATATATGTAAAAGGGTTCCTACAGTGCACTGCTAATTTATTCAGCCTAGGACCCGAAGTAGTAAAATTGGTTCTTCAAACAATGGGTGGGCATTACATGTTATTCCTATGTTGAAGACCCCATTCTGAGAATATAGTTACACTTTAGGAAAGAAAACCTTAATTCTTAGACAAAATTTTTTAACAAATTAAAAAGGATTTGATACTCACTCAAAGAACATGCAGTATCCTTGTAATCCTGTAAGAAATTGGTGATCATATGTTAGTTTTTTAGATGACCTCTGGACTTAATACTTGTATTTATAATCATATTGTGTATTTATGTAATTCACTCTGGTAGCTAACATACCAGTTCCACTTTGGTCCCGTATATGAGTATAAAGACTACAGGGTACATGGGGAAGGCCATGGGTCTGTGTATCAAGAGGGTCCTGTCACTGAGCATTTTTTAGCAAGTCTCCTCTCATTTCTGGGGCTTGGATTTCTCCTCTGTAACTGAAGTGGCTGAACTAAATGATCTCTAAGCTTTTCCTGGTCTAACTTTCTAAGAAAAACTTAGCAATGTTATCTTGAACTAAAATGCATTGAAACAGGTGACTCAATAATAGAAACATGAAATCTAGTCCTCGGTTCTCTATAGAAACTCAGACACTAGCGTATGATGTAGTTGTGAAAGAATTAGCTTTCCGGAAGAAAGGAAAGCTGACTTCAACTACACATTGCCTAGATTCAGTTGTGTAACCTTTAGAAATCATTTTTTTTTGTATGACCCTCCAAACTAAGTTGAATCCCACATTTAGGTGTGTCTTTCTCTAATTTTTCTTTAGAAAATATTTCACAATTTTAGAAATAATTGATTTACCATCAGTGTTTACTTTAAACCAATTCACTTAAGGTAAGGAGACTGCTAGTTCCTTGGGATCTAGGACAGAGCCTGGCATGAAGTAGGTGCTCACTAATTATTTGTTGCATTAATGAACCCATTTCACTTCTGTGAGCCTAAATTTTATAACTGAAAATTAAGGGGAGAAGAAGGTTTTGACAAGACATGCTATAATGTTCCTTCTGGGTTCTAACATCTTATTTCTATATTCTCTATCTTCTAAAATTTTAAATCTGCAACAATTTTACAGGTTAGTGCTGTTCATACTAAATTTATTCATTAAAAATTGAATTAGGAACTATTTCAAGTATACAAAAATAGTAAGTAAATTTAGACACCTAGAATCTACCAAAGTGTTAAAAATTTCCATATTGCCTTAAATATTTTGTTTAAGTAAAATATTACAGATAAAGCAGAAGGTCTTCCTCCATTCTATCTAATTCGCCTGTCTCTTTCTATTAAAATAAACAAAATACATCTAAGTATAAGAAAATGGATAAATCTTGAAAACATTAGAAGTGGAAATAGCAGATTACTAAGATGAAATAGCAGATTACTAAGTGGAAATAGCACATTACTAAGTTTTGAGCAATGTAATTAAAAAAATTTTAAGGACACATAAAATTATAGTACATGTACTTATGGAAATATGGACATGCATTTTTAAATGTACAGCAGCAGATAAACCAAATTCATTTTTTTAAACAAGTAAATCCAATAATTTAGCATGGTTTAGAATTTAGTGATTACTAGCAGATCAATATGAACTATGTGTTTCATTGTAAATGGTTAATATTCAAACTTCAGCAGACTATTGTTATCTGGCAACAACCACATCCTGATGAAGCTGCACTCATGTTTTCATAATAGTCCCAAAATTACTTAAGCTACATTAAACACTTTATGTGGAGAATCTTAGAAAGATGAGGCTTCAGTAATTATCCATAATATGTGGCTTTTATGTTGCTCTTTGGAATTGACTAAGGCTTCTGATACCTGTAATTTTTTCCTCTATTCTAAGAGCTGTATATTGTATATTATATTTTTTTTTCTATTTTAGGTTTGAGAGAGGTGAAGTGACTGCCTAAAAGCCTAGGGAATATATAGAAGAGGCAGAATTTAAATCTTGTTTTTTGACCCCTAGTCCAGTAAAGTTACTTACTGTTGTCAGTGTGGGGTAAGAGTCCTTTTCTAATGCTCTTGGCTTTGAGAACTAAGCCCTTTCCTCTTTCACAACAAAATTGGCTTATTAATTCCAGTGTTACCTCATGTTATTTTCTTTGTCCAGAATTAGAGCTAATTATTCTTTCTTTTTCTGTTTGCTGAATAGTCCATTAACTAAGACATGTCTCACTTAACTATTGACTATTGGAAGCCCTGTATTAAAACTAACTCTCATTCACTCTGCTTTGATTTAGAAAAGGGATAAGCAAATAACACATTTGTGCAAACATCTTTTTTTTTTTCCTAATGAATAACAGTGCTTGGCCCGTTTTGTTGCTTCCCTGCATACCTTTCATGATGAAAACGAGTAGACTGACTTTTAGTAAGTCTAAAACATTTCTTCCATCTCTCCACCTTTTCATTCATTTTGCTGCCCTAGTTTCGGCCCTCCTCATTCTTGTTCCTGATTAAGTTTATCTTCTTCCTACTTTGTTCCAGCATTGCTCCTACCAGCTTTGTTTTACTTAATACATAGAGCTGATTAGGTCTTCCCCCTGCTTTACAATCCTTAGTGACTCTTCTCTGCCTGCGGGTAGAGTCTACCTGTTTCTTGTAACATCTAAAGCTCCTCAGAATCTAGCTTGGACTCATTGCTTTCTGTTCTTCTCCTCCTTCTCCCAGACTATCTATATTTCCACCATAGTTAGCATCTCTTTGCTTATACTTATAATGTTCTCTCTTTATGAAAAGCCTGCTTTCTGCCTCTTGGTTCTCCCTTTTCCCCATTCTTGGATGGACCATCTAGTTGGCTGAACAACTTGTATTTTAACTCCTAGTTTAAATATCACAATTTCTATGAAGCCTTTCTTCTCTACTTTAGTAGGATACATTTACTTTTCTCTTTCTCTCTTATCTACAACCAATCCATCTGCAAATCTGGTAAAAATGTATCAAGAAATCAATTGCTTCTCACCAATTCCACTGATGGTCTAAGCCTCTCTCATTTTTTACTTGGGATATTTGCATGGCTTCCTTACTAGTCTCCCTGCTTCTATCTTTGAACCTTAAAGTTTGTTCTTCATATAACATCCAGAATCTTATTAAACACAATTAAACCATGTCACCTTCTCAAACTTCTCCAGTGGCTTTCCATCTCATATTAAGGAAAGCTGAAGTCCTTAACCCTGGCCAACAAGGCCTTGTGTGAGCTGGCCCACATACTGTCTCTGGTTTCTGATCTTATCCCCATCTCTGCAGCCTTTGCTCACTGCTCTCCAGTGACACTGGCCTCCATGACAGAACTATTCACCCCAGGATCTTAGTACTTGCTGTCTTTGATAACTGGAACATTATTTCCCTAGTTTATATATGAATTATTCCAGTGCTCCCTTGATAAGTTTTTTAAATATTAACTTATCAAAGAATACTTGACAGTCCTAGACAAAATAATATCCTCTTCAATTCCCCAACTCCTACCTTTTGATTCCCTCTTTTAAATTTACTCTGATTTTGTTTCTTTATAGCATTTATCACCATCTGACATAATATTTATTTGTTTATTCAAAATACCAGCACCTTTAGAGCATGGACTTTGCTTTTTGCTTTATTGCTAAATATCTTAACCTTGAATAAAGTCCTCGCTCAATTAATACCAAATTTATTAACTAGTACTTAATTGCTTTATCTTGTGGAATCCCATAACACTTTATACATACCTCTGCTATACCCAGTGAATTTGTGTCGTTTATATTTCACTCTGTCTCTAATTTACTTCAGACTTCTCTATAACACTAAAATATGCATTGACTCAAATACCTAGTTTTAAGGAATCCAGCTAAAACTAACTGGTGTACTAAAGATTTGTGCAATGTGGTCACAATACACCCTGAAATGTTATATTTAATATTTAAAACTGGAGAAGCCAAGCTCAGTGGTTGAGCATTGACCTGTGAACCAGGAGGTCACAGTTCAATTCCCGATCATGGCACATGCCTGAGTTGTGGGCTTGATCCCCAGGAGGCAGCCAATTAATACAGAGTAAAATTTATATTGTATGAGAAAGGCATGATTAAATGGCATATTTCCTTTTAATACTGTAATTGTAACTGCTTATAATTATATTTTAAAATCCAATCATGCTCTGATGTATTAAATAAAAAATGATGCCGAACATTTTATAGGCCCCAGTTTGCATAAGGGAGTGTGTGTGTGTGTGTGTGTGTGTGCGTGCGTGTGTGTGTGTGTGTGTGTTTGTACACATAGGAAAAAGTCTGAAATGTTAATGGTGTACAAGATTTGTACACTGAAAACTAAAAAAAATGAGAGAAAAAAATTACTGAAAGAAATTAAAGATGTCCTAATTAAATGGAAATCTATATCATGTTAATGGACTAGAGGCACAATATTGCTCAGATATTAATTCTACCCAAGATGACCTATAATTTGATACAATCTCATCCAAATTTCTACGAGGCAATTCTGTGGGAATTGACAAATTGCTTGTAAATTTTATATGGAAATTCAAAGAACATAGAATAGCCAAAATAATTTAGCAAAAGAGGAGCAAAATTGGAAAACATAGATTACCTAATTTTAAGACTGGCTATAATAAAGTTAGAGTAATCAAACAGTGTGATACCAATGTATTAGATGTATAGACCAATAAAATAAAAGGCAGTACCAGATAAAGACTTAAACACACATGGTCCCTTACTTTTCAAAAACGATGCAAAGACAGTTCAACAGGCATGAAAGATAAAAATAATCTTTACAACCAGTGGTGTTCAAACAATTGAGTATCCATAAAAAAAGAAAAAGAGAAAGTGGAGAGGCACGTGTTAGGGGGAAAACAGGATAAAGAAAAGACTGAAAATAGATACAAGACTAAACGCAAGAGCTATGATCATAAATCTCCTACAAGAAAACACGGAAAATCCTTCTAACATTGGGTTAGACCAATATTTCATAGGACCCCAAAAGCATGATTAAAACAAAACAAAGCACACACACACCCAGGAGAAGAAACTAGGCATTAGAATTAAAGAATCTCAAATCAATGTTGGGAGCATTTCAAAGGTGAATGTTAAAAGTCCCAGAGAGAAAGAGACATTACAAGAAACCAGGAGTGTTCCAATTTGAAGTCTCTGCTGACTCAAATCACCAGGGATTTAAAAATCTTGACCTACATCAGATTCCCACTTCTTTTGATCTTACAAAAGCCATGAAAATGGGTGAAGAAGATAGTGACCATTTGGTAGGGAATAAGGAAGCAGGCAGGTCTATGGAATTATGCATATACTGTAGACCAGGGAGACTGAATTTAGTATTAGAAAAATATTAAACATCATCGCAGAAACAGTTAGCAAACAGTGAAGCTAGTACAGTGGCAGAAGCTTGGCTTTGTCAAGAACCTGTCATGTCAGACCACTTCAGCCCCTCTAGTAAATGAGTGGCAGGCTGGGTAGTGAACCAGAAGCAGTAATACAAATGTTTCTTGGCCCTGACCAGCTATTTAGATGTAGTCAATATAAAACTCTCATCACTAAAATTAGGAAATATGGTCTACAGTGTTAGATCAATCCTAGCTGAGGACATAACTAAATTGGCCTGGCATGGTGTGGAGAATGGAAGGAAACCATGAATATTCCAGATAGGGAATAGTATGTTCAAATGGGGGGTGATGAATGGTGTGTTTGATGCATTCAGAGATTTGTATGGGTAGAACATGGGATGGGAAGTGTGAGGGTTTGAGGGTAAGGGGTAGGAATGAAAGAGATGGGGCCAATACACAAAGAACCATGTGAAAGAGTAGAACCTTACTGGTGAATTCCCCAGTGCCATGATGGAAGTCCTAACAGACAACTGGCCTTAGGGTTCAAGGCGACTTCCAGGTTTTTTTATTTCTATCACTTGCTACCTCTACCTGCAATTAAATGAGCAAGCTCTATACTGAAAAATAAAAAGAGGAATTATTGATGTTAAGTAGACTACTTTCAAGTTCTATTTTAATATTAAAGGAGATTATGTACTTTTAAGTTGATTTTTTTTAAAAGAAGCCATGTAATTATGAATTAGAAAAATGTGAAAGTACAAAAAGTTGACTTCTGAGCCTAGAGAATAGAAAGATGAGGGACTGTTACCAGAGGAGGACAGACTCTTATATTCTGGTTCCTAACCAGCTCTTCTTCTCTGTGACCTCAGAAAAGTCTTCTCTATGCCTTATTTTTTTAAGGCATAGAGATAAAATGGCATAAAAATACTGATCCATTATTTGTTATCTGTAATTCTGAAACTCAAAGAGCTCTAAAAACCAACTTGGTTCCGTTTTAATTTCATAAGTTTGTGCTAAACTCATTTGGTGTTGAAATACAGCCTGAATTTGAGGCTCTTATAGTCATTTCCCAGATGATATATATATTCATGAATTTTACAGAAATGTTCAGATTTGGTTATGGGACACTGCCCTAAATCCTGCTGGAGCTGTTTACAGTATTTGCTTTACTCCCTTTCTAAAATCTAAATGACTATGGATTCTGAAACATCTAGCCCCAGGGTTTTCAGATAAGAGATCATATACCTATAACACCTTCCTTATAGGGTTATGTGAGGATTGTATTTTTTACAAAATAATTCAGAAAATGGAGAAGCTGTTATTATTTATCATTATTTAAATTAGATTCTCTCTTCCCATCCCTGAGGACAAGTGAGGATTAACACCTGATGGGGCCTAAATTTATTCTTAGTAAAGTTTGTGTTATAGTATATTAATTATTAAAGCAGAATGTTTCTCTTAACTTTCCTCTTCTGAACACATACCATTCTTTTTTTTTTTCAATCTTTAAATACTTGGATGGATGCTTATTCATCAGGTGTTAGCTGACAGACTTACTTTTCAGTCATCTTTCCTATGGTGCATCTTATGAAACTCATGGTTAGATTAAAAATAAAAATACATCTTATTTTCTTGGAGTTATCAATAAAAGTGAGTTTTTAACATGTCCTAAGACAATTTCTTTGTTTTTAAAGTCATTGTTTAAAAAACTAGAGCAAAAATAACTATCTAGATTTCAATCAGTGCTTCCCAAGCAGGATTTTATTTTGTGATTGATTTTTGGGCATACTTCCCATTTCTTCAAGTCATCTAAAACTTTTTTGCTGCATTTAATCCTTGATCTTCTGGTGTGTGGAACTGATTATGCAATACACTACTAGTATTAGGAGTATTTTAACTGAAAATTGTATATAGTGAAATACTTGAGATATAAAAAAGATTATTAAAATACATATTATATTTCAAAAGGAAGAGAAAAGCACCTGCTTTTAAATGTGTTCTTTGGTAGGATATTTGCCTTTAGTCAGAGTGTATAACCAAATGGCCACTTCCAGATGTTTCATTCTCTTAGGCTATGACATTAGAAGATGAGTGTTGCAGTTTGGGGATGTTTTTGCTTTCTAGTTTTCTAGCAGGTTGACTTTGGGTAAAATATCCTCATATTCTTCCAGACATTTCATCTTTAAAAAACAAAATTCCGCCGAAACCGGTTTGGCTCAGTGGATAGAGCGTCGGCCTGCGGACGGAAAGGTCCCGGGTTCGATTCCGGTCAAGGGCATGTACCTGGGTTGCGGGCACATCCCCAGTGGGAGATGTGCAGGAGGCAGCTGATCGATGTTTCTCTCTCATCGATGTTTCTAACTTTCTATCTCTCTCCCTTCCTCTCTGTAAAAAATCAATAAAATATATTTAAAAAAAAAATTCCCAAAACCCTAATCCCTGCAACTCTCTTTAGATATTGTAAAGACAGGATTTATTATAATCTGTCTAATATCACTCAATTCATGTGAATATTGTTTTTCCACTTAGTTTCTAGTACTTTATAAAGCCGCTCATGGTATTAACCACTTAACTCCCCTTGAAACCCAGTTTCTTCATCCCAATGAAAGGACATAATGCTATCAATGTGTTTTGAAAAATGTGAAATCTTTTGTAAATATTGGTTTTATTTCAAGTAGGAAAAAAAAGTATTAGTTGGATTAATGAATATAACTCTATTAAGATTGCTCGCTGTCATTTTTGTAGTAGCCAATGGTAAACATGTAGCTATAAAGGCTTCAAAAGATGGACATAATTTCCTTGACTTTGGATGTAACATTATTTCCTGTTGGTTCTTTCCTTCCTCCACCATCGGCCCATCTCTGTGCAGTATTCCACTGAACTGAAGAAACTCTACTGCCAAATTGCCAAGACATGCCCCATCCAGATCAAAGTGATGACCCCACCTCCTCAGGGTGCTGTCATCCGTGCCATGCCTGTCTACAAGAAAGCTGAGCATGTCACCGAGGTGGTGAAACGATGCCCCAACCATGAGCTGAGTCGTGAATTCAATGAGGGTAAGGAGGAGAGGATCCTGTGGCTGTTCAACTAAGCTCCTTGAAAATAGAGGTTCTACAAAGATTTGTTTGGAGTCCATTTACCTGGTTCCACCCTCTGCAATCTGATGGCAGCTCAGTCTATCTTTTTTGGTTGGCTGAGTGCCTGAGAGTAATGATCAATATACTTGTGGCTTTCACAATGACTTAATAATGCTTGAACTATTTAATTTAATATTAGTAATTAGTGGATAACCTGGACTTGTCTCTCTACTCCCTATTGCTAATTTTTTTTTTCTTTTTTAATGAGAAGGTGTAAGAAGAACAATGTGGCATTTAGTCATTTGTTCTGCTCTGCCCAGGCAAGGTAATCTAGCTTTAGTGCCTACCCAGAGATGGTCAAGGCTGACCAATTGAGAGTTGAAAGGGTAAAAGGAAGGAGCATAAGAAGTGAGCAACATGAAGAAACAGAATACAAAAGTAGGAAAAAAGAAAAATGAATGAAGACAAATAATAGGCAAGAGAAGTAAATAGAAATATGCAAGATAAGCTGGGGAGGGGGATAGTGGAGTGAAGGACCAGGTATCAGGGAGCAGGTATGTTGGGGCCACCTTTAAGATCTGTATCCATGCCCATGATATGAGCCACAAACCAACAATTGCCTTACAGAAGAGCTCATTGCTTCCTAGGGTTCCCTGATATTTGATATTCTAAGGTTTTGTGAAGAGAGTCTAAGTAAAGTACACAGAAAAGTAGAAAGAAAGGATAGAAGAATGTACATAGATTCATCAGAGTGATGAGGGTGCAGGATGGGTAGACAATTTATGTAGAAAATGTATTTAAAATGGAAAGGTTGGTTGGTAGCTAGAATGTGTGAATGTAGAGAAAATAAGGGATGGTACAGAAAAAGTGGTGGAGAAAGAAAAAGAGTGAATAGAAATTTCAGATAAGAAAATAAAGTTTAAGTCCTCCCACCTTAATACAATTAAGTTCTACACATTGATTTCTAGTCCTTTTCTACATGACCTCCTTATCCATCCATACCTTTGCATCTTGCTTTTCACTT
Organism: Myotis nattereri; assembly: GCF_964212035.1. NCBI lineage: Eukaryota > Metazoa > Chordata > Mammalia > Chiroptera > Vespertilionidae > Myotis > Myotis nattereri. The sequence continues at coordinate 47,967,462 of NC_138077.1, forward strand.
AACAATACACCATAAAGATTATTTCTTATAGCTAAGCTTTATTATAGTTTTTTATAACTGCCCTTGATCCATCAAGATGACTTAACTGTTTTTTCCCCCAATGTTTGACATAATAGTTGTGTTTACTTTTGCAATAATAGATGATGTTTCAGAGGGCATCTTGATTCACTTAACTTTTCACTGTTATTAAATACTAGAGGCCCCATGCACAAAATTTGTGCAGGAGTAGGCCTTCCTTCTCCTGGCTGCCTGCACCGGCTTCCCTCTGGCACCAGGGACCCGGGCTTCCTTCTAGCCACTGGCAGGTATCCAGGACCCGGGTTTCCTTCGCAGCCCTGGCTTCGTCTGGAAGGACATCTGGAAGGTCGTTTGGAAGGGCGTCCAGAAGGATGTCTGGTCTAATTAGCATATTACACTTTTATTATTATTATTGATCAGTTTTTGTGGAACAATAATGCATGGTCAAAGGTTAAGAACACCTTTATGATTCCCAATTCTTCAATCAGCTTCTTTCTTTTGGAGCCCTTGTCCAATATCATAATTTTGTGAAACTTTGCCTACACGCTTTAAAAAATTTGCTTTCCCTTTCTTATTCTCCAACCTTGGGTTCTTTCAGCACAACAAAACCAGTAAGTTTCTCATCTTTATGACCAAAGCAAGGTCTAAAATTAGAGACTTTATGATGGAGAAAAGAATAGTCAAAGGGAAAGTGATGTCCTTGCCATCTATTGCCTTTTTAGGTTTTTTTTTTCCTTTCTGCTCAATTTTTGAATACTATTTCTCAAGCTTCTTTAAAAAATTAAATGTATTGGGGGACATTGGTTAATAGGAGAATATAGGTTTCAGGTGTGGATCTATATGTTGCATGATCTTTATATTTCACTGAGTGCTTATTTTTTTAGTTAGCTTGTTTCTTTTTCTTCTATTTCCCATAAACTAGCAAAATCTTCTCTAGTCAGAGATGTATTCATAGAGTTCTCTAAAATCTTGAATTATTAACTTTAAGCACTGCAAACATAGGATTTTTCTCTTAAATACATTTGAGTCTTCCAGTCCTTCCTTTCACCATAAAGGTTGTGACACCTTCATGTATTAGATATCTGGCAACAGGATCTTTTCCCTTTTTTTAAGGATATGTATTTCCTCTATTAAACCCTTTCTTTGGCAACCAATATCCTGTCTGTGTTGTTTCATTTTGTTTTCTTTGAGGGTGAAGAACTAACTATTTTGTCTTTCTCTGTTCTGCAGGACAGATTGCCCCTCCTAGTCATTTGATTCGAGTAGAAGGGAACAGCCACGCCCAGTATGTAGAAGACCCCATCACAGGCAGACAGAGTGTGCTGGTACCTTATGAGCCACCCCAGGTAAAAAGATAAGGACTGGGCTAAGTTGGGAGCTGATTTAATTCAGTGATAGAAGGTGTTTTGCACACCTGTTTATATCTTAGTCCTTGTTACCACATATGTAACCTGTTTAATCTCTTCTCTTCTTCGTTCTCTACACACTGCTCCTATACCTCCTTCAAAACTCGTAAATTTGCACTAAATTAGCTTGATAATATGGCTCTGTGCCCATGTTTCCATCTTAATGGTTCATAATAATTGAATTTGCTTATTGGGTTAAAGCACGACCTTATCTTATCCAAAGAATTTAACTGGCAATTGAGGTGGTAGTGAATGTGCAGCAATACTGGATACAAGGATTCTTACACTGCACATGGGGGACCTCGAGAGCGCTCTCTTAGCTGAAGGTGGAATGAATAGGTGGCAGATTAGAAATGCAGAACCCTGGCAGAGGGAGATGAGGGTGTTGGCTGGTGCTTGCTGTGTGAACCTTTAACTGTAATTCTTCCTCTCTGGACTTCAGCTGCCTCATCTATCAATGAGCACTTTGGACTAGATCCGTGGTCGGCAAACTGCGGCTCACGAGCCACATGCGGCTCTTTGGCCCCTTGAGTGTGGCTCTTCCTAAACCTTAGGAGTACCCTAATTAAGTTAATAACAATGTACCTACCTATATAGTTTAATTTTAAAAAATTTGGCTCTCAAATGAAATTTCAATCGTTGTACTGTTGATATTTGGCTCTGTTGACTAATGAGTTTTCCGACCACTGGACTAGATGATTTAATGCTGAGGACCTTTTAAGCTCCAGAGTGTTATTTATGGGAATATTTTCTCAAATCTATGTTATTGTGTTTATCCACATAGGGAATATATCCCTGATCATAGTTGCTACTGTTGGTGATGTTTTCAACTTTCCCTTTGCAGTGATATTCATATATGAGATGAACCCAGTTTAAATCAGGTGATATGTATCAGCTTGCAAATGAATTGGGTCAAAGATGATTATATTTGAAGGCCTATCTACCCTCATGTAGTGTCCAATGTTGCAAACATTAGCTTTCAGCTTACCAAGAGGCAAGCCAAAGAGGAATGACAATGGGTTTTATTCCTAGAAAAAAAAAGCATCATCACCTCATCAGAAATGAAGTTGTTTAAATAGAGGGAAGAGCTGAGGAGCATGAACATTTGATCAAATTATTGTTAACATACTCTTTTTCCCCTGTGTTCAGGTTGGCACTGAATTCACGACAGTCTTGTACAATTTCATGTGTAACAGCAGTTGTGTTGGAGGGATGAACCGCCGTCCAATTTTAATCATCGTTACTCTGGAAACCAGAGAGTAAGTGGCAATGCAGAATCGCCATCCTGCAGACACCATGGGCAGAGGGCAAAGTGAAACTGTGTTTGCTTTATCGTTACTAGTGCGTGTACAGCAGAGCTCCACCCTTGATTTTATCCTTTGTGCTTTAAATCCTTGCTGCAAATACTTACATGAAAGATCTAAGAAAGTGGAGACAAAGCAGGGTGGGTAAACACAGAGGGAAAGAAAGAGGGAAGGCATGCAAGTCGCTTCATACCTGAATTCTTGACATTTAGCTGGAATGGTTTCTGATTAGACACTGTTTGTTTTCATGTGGCCCCCGAGGCATTTAACAATTTCTTTGAGTAAGTCTGTGCTGCCTCGGGGAATTTTATCCAGCGACATCCACGGGCTTAATTCAAGCTTCCTTCAAAATATGTAGCTAAATACAGCTGTTCAGCTAATGGCTTGGAGGTTCTTTGCAGAACAAATGGAATGTTATTTACTAATATCACTGGTGGCATGTAAGCACTTTTGTGTTCTGCCAAGTGCTTTGGGGTGCACCCTCCGAACAGCCATGACTGGCAGGTGGTGATAGTGGTGATGAACAGCAATGGAAATGGGAGAACTCTAGGGAACTTTTACAATTCTTTCACTTTGACCCTTTGCTTCTCTCTTCTCTAATTCCTAGTGGGCAAGTCCTGGGCCGACGTTGCTTTGAGGCCCGGATCTGTGCTTGCCCAGGGAGAGACAGGAAGGCTGATGAAGACAGCATCAGAAAGCAGCAAGTCTCGGACAGCACAAAGAACGGTGATGGTACGAAGCGCCGTAAGTAGCTGTAGTGGCCAAATGGAGGAGGGTTAAGTCCTATCCAGATAGAGGAGCTGGGGCATGATAGTTGAGAAGCAGTATAATAGGACCAAAGGTCTCCAGAGGCAAAAGTGACTGGAGGCCCCAGAGCCAGTGGATGGAGGTGTTCAAATGGACCCGAGGTGTGCCCTCCAGCTTGACAAAAACAAATAGTCACTGTTAGGATTCCTTAGTTCAGCAATCCCCAAATGTGGCTCCCAGACCAGTAACATCAGCATCATCAGGAAACTGGGGAGAAATACAAGTTTTTAGTTCCCAGACGTGCTGAATCGGGAACCCTGGGAGGGAGGCCCAGCAATCTGTGTTTTTAATAAGAGCTCTAAGTGACTCTAATGCTCACTGAAGTTTGAGAATCTGTATTTTAGCCTACTGGTATCTTTCTGACTATCAGTCTTTCTGTTACTGAGCATGAGGGCTGAAAATACATCTGCCCACCTCATGAGTCTATGAGGACAGTGAGATTTTAGAACACACTTTGTTAAGCACCATCTGGAGAAGATACAGGTCTGGTTTTCACTGAGTCTTCAAATTGAGGCCTCCATCACCTTATCAGGAGTGAGGCTAATGATTCGGTTCAATTGTTTTATTAAGCAGAAAAATCTGTTTCATAAATGAAACCCACAATGAAAAATGGATGGAAGTAGAGGGGCTCTAGGTGAAAGGAACAGAAGCTGGGGGTGGTCTGGGGCCCCGTGCTCTACTCGCAGCCACCCCTGAGGTACACCCCACAGAGGCCTAGCCCCCCAGCTAACCAACAGTGAAAACCACAGATCCACAGTGCCTCTAACTTGTGAGATCTGATTCTAGAAGGCATCTCACATAAGTCTGCTATCACACTACAAGTATTTTAAAGTATGCCACACTGTAAGTTATTTCATGTGACACTCTTTTAATTTTATTACTAATTAGTGTCCAGAAGAAATGGAAAGTACACTGTATTTTACAGGAGAATCATAGCATGTTATGACAGCTAGTCACCATCAACATCTAACTGTGCAGTATGATTTGCCCTTCCTGCTAGGCTCTTCCTCTCTCTGATTATTCCTCAAAAGTCTGTCTCCCCCCTCCCCGCCCTCTCTCTCTCTCTCTCTCTCTCTCTCTCTCTCTCTATATATATATATATATATATATATATATATATATATATATATACATATATATGTATATGTATATGTATATATATGAACGATATAAATTATATATAATTTTTTGAAATATATTAATATAATATAAATAGAATTCTATTTCCACCTTAATTTTGCTCTTCAGTTTGCCTGGTGGTCTAATTCCTATATTCTTTCCTGAGCACCTCAATTGCCTACAAATTAATGAATATCAGTAAGAACGCATTATGTGAACTTTGGTAGAAGGATCACCTCTATATCCTGAATCCTGAATGTAGTTTTTAATTTTGGGAACCAGAGGGATTCATGAGCTTAATTCACCCATTTTACTGAAGAGAAAGCTGAGGTCCTGGAAAATGCGAGCGCTCGTCGGAAGTTACGTGATTTATGTATGAACGTGGGAGGGATGAGCGCACGGGCTGAAGACATTGGCAAGACAGCCTCTACAACATGCATCTACCACCTTGGAAATCAATGACCTGAAAAGTAAAACACAAAACCAATTTATCTTCCTTTCTTTAACAGCTCTTCAGACACAGACCAGTAAGATAGGGATTCCTGCAGCATGACTTAAGCCACAGGCCATTTCCCAGCTTCCCCAAACCCTGCCTTTCACTTGTTCTGCCTCACTTACCCCTGTCTCATTATTGTTAGGTTTGCGCTTAATGTAAAAGCAATCATCACAATTAAGTGTATGCTTAGAACTAGAAACTCTGATCTCACACGTGTTGCTGGTGCTATTGTCTGTTTAGTAAATGTATTATTGCTTCAGAAATGTTCCCAGGATGAAGCTTGCATTTCTTTTTCACCAGCTTTTCGTCAGAACACACATGGCATCCAGATGACATCCATCAAGAAACGAAGATCCCCTGATGATGAACTGTTATACCTACCAGTGAGTCTAGTCTCCTTTGGGTATTCATGCTTACTTCATTTTCACCTTCTTTGAATATGCTTTTGCATAATGTACAGATATTCTGATTATCTGTCACAATGAGAAAGGGGTATTGGGGAAAAGTGAGATAAAACAAAGAAATTATATATATATATAATCTCAGGAAATAATCCCTTCTGTCCATAGTTTTAGAATATATTCTGTGGGCTCCTCTACTTACTACTCCCACAATCAAAGCTACACTCCTAATAAAATTTTTCTTACCAAAATATTTAAAATCAATTTGTATTTCATTATTTAAGAACTAGAGGCCCAATGCACGAAATTCATGCAAGAGTAGGCCTTCCTTCCCCTGACTGCCAGCACTGGCTTCCCTCTGGCACCCTGGACCTGGGCTGGCTTCCCTCCAGCCCCCCACCAGCACCCAAGACTTGGGCTTCATTCCAGCCCCAGCTTCATCTGGAAGGACATCCAGAATGATGTCTGGAAGGACTTCCACTCGAATTAGTATATTACCCTTTTATTAATATAGATGACAAGATTATCCTAACAGCATAACAACCAATTTAGCACTAAAATTTCATCAGAAGGAGTTCACAAAATCTATCATGCAACATTCATAGAGAAATGACTGTGATTTCTTTTTTTTTTAATGTATTTTATTGATTTTTTACAGAGAGGAAGGGAGAGGGATAGAGAGTTAGAAACATCAATGAGAGAGAAACATCGACCAGCTGCCTCCTGCACACCTCCTACTGGGGATGTGCCCGCAACCAAGGTACATGCCCTTTACCGGAACCGAACCTGGGACCTTTCAGTCCGCAGGCCGACGCTCTATCCACTGAGCCAAACCAGTTTGGCGACTGTGATTTCTTTTAGGGGGTACTATAAAGAAAGCCAAGCAGGACAAAATCCTCAGTTATCTGTGAATGGCCAGAAGACTCAGCCCAATCACTGTCTAAGGGCACTGTTGATTCCTACAAGTAACCATTAGTCCTCTCACCATGCCTAAGGTGCCCTGTTTTAGTCTATGGTTGCCTTTTGTTGAAATCTTATTCCCTTAGGTCTTTGCCAGCTAGACTGGCAGCAAAGTTTTGGTAACCAGTATAGCCCTTGATGCCATCTAAAGTGACATGAAACAAAGATAAACAAGGCCAGGTTTGACTGGGAGCTGCCATCCTGGGTTGGAAGCTAAAGCAACTCAACAAGTTTGGGTGTGCCATACCTGTTCCCTACCTTCTTTGGGCCTTGCCCATTAGGGAAATAGACTTCTCGCTGGTAGCACAATCAGACAGTGAGTTAGCTAAGATTCTGTGTCATGTTTCTCAGGATACATATACAATCTGACCTGTGAACTTTAAGTTAAACATTATGCTGATATACTAAATACAGTCATCCTGCCCCTCAACTAAGGATACCAAAATCCACAGATTCTCATCTCTCTTATGTAAAATGGCAATGCATAGCGTCTGCCTTCCACATCCAGGTTTTCCCAACCACAGGTCAAAAATACTCCTTTCCATTAGCAGTGGTTCTCAACCTTCCTAATGCCACGACCCTTTAATACAGTTCCTCATGTTGTGGTGACCCCCAATTTCATTGTTACAAATTGAACACAATTAAAGAATAGTGATTAATCACAAAAACAATATGTAATTATATATGTGTTTTCCGATGGTCTTAGGCGACCCCTGTGAAAGGGTTGTTCCACCCCCAAAGGGGTCACGACCCACAGGTTGAGAACCGCTGCATTAGAGGTTGGTTGAACCCATGGATATGAAACCCAGGAATATAGAGGGCTGACTGTATATTTATTGAAAAAATAATCTGTGTATAAGTAGATGACTCATACAGTTCAAACCCATGTTGTTCAACAGTGAACTGTAAACCAAAAAAAAAACTAGTATGTTTTTAGCTGCATGTGACATAGGAATCACTTGAAAAGCTCTTTTTAAATTAAATTTCAGTTGTGAAGGCCATTGCTCCCAGGAGAAATACAGAGTCAGGCTTCTGTGAGACTCTGGTCATAGCACTTTTAGCAACTGATCAATATGTAACCCTGTTTTTTGCATGTTTCTGTTAATATACACTGTTGACTCATTAACATTGAATTCCCAGCCGATATCACTATAATCATGCTGAAATAAAACTTATCTAACCTGTATTTTCACATCATAGCCTTCTTATACCCGAAACACTAGACAGCACTTTAGCACTATACTCAGCAAATTCACCACCAAAACAGCAAATTCAAAAAAAAAAAAAATGTGGAAAAATGTGGCACTAAATAGACCCCAGAAAGGGTAGTTGTTCACAGCATGAGCACTGAAACCAAGAGTCAGAGCCTTGCCTATTCAAACTCAGCTGGAACACGCATGGGCACTTAAAGTTTTTGTCACTCTGCTCATGGCTGCAATTAACTGCTAACTGCTGAGGAATATTGATTTTCATGTTATAAATGCTTGCAAGTAGGAGAAATCATCAACACAGACTCCATGAAAAATGGGGATTGACTGTCCCGATGGTTCTAGAGTTCTTCATTTTTCCTTTTCTCCTTCTTCCTGTTCACCTAGGTGAGGGGCCGTGAGACATACGAAATGCTGCTGAAAATCAAGGAATCCCTGGAACTCATGCAGTACCTTCCCCAGCACACGATTGAAACATACAGGCAGCAGCAGCAGCAGCAGCACCAGCATTTACTTCAAAAACAGTGAGTGTGCCCATGTGTCATTTTAGAAGGCATTAACAAGAGTGACTATCACATTAACATGATCAGTGGGTGATGCAGAAGATGAGGTTGTGAGACAGCAGGACATGATAGGATTCAATGAGATAGTGTGGGGTACTAGTTTCAGCAATTTTCTATGCTTCTTATCATAACCTTCCCTTTGAGAAGTTCCACCTATATTCTGAAATTGAATTCAAATTATTTCAATTGAATTACAAAGAAACTCATACTACCAGAGTTAGTTTTCTTCTCTCTATCCCTATCCAAACACATTTGTCAATATAAGAATTTTGACTATGCACAATATTTGAGCAATAATGTGTATATTTAAAAACATGTAATCTTCCCGCACCCCAGTGAGTTATCTTGTACCTCTCCTGGGATGCACACAGCCCACATTTGGGAAAACCATCATAGAGTAGGGATAGCACATAGGTTTTACCGTAAGTGGCTTCCTTGAGTGCTGTGTTGGGAAGAGTTCTGAAACCCAGTGCATGTTCCTTGGGAAAATGTCTACATGCAGAAGAACAAAATCACATCATATTGCCATGTTTCAGTATCCCTGTTCTAGGTTACCTTCCAGCAATATATTATTGCATAAATTGGGCCAGTTTTGAATCCATATACACATACATATACATACATATATATATATACACATGTATATGTGTGTGCGTGTGTATATATGAATTTTTACCTTGACTCTTGGACCTTTGATGATGATAATTGTTTTATGACTAACAAGAATAGAATAGCTCTTATAAAAGGAAGGGAAGTTGGTGAATCAGGACTTTGCTAATATTTAGCCCTCTGTGGTTAAAAATAATTACTTGTTAACTTAATTAAAATACTGTGTCTGTACTGGAAGTATTGCCAGAGTCTCTGTAGATATATATGTAAAATATATACATTTGGCCCATTTGAGTAATTCAAACATTTGACTCTTACTCTTCAGGAAAAAAAGAAATGAAGCCAAAATAATCTTGCCAAAGGCAAATATTATCTTCTACAGTAGAAATGTACATGAACAATATATAATATTTTTTCTGATATATTATTAGCTAACCATAGAGAGATAGCTATGGAAAGTAGAATCAGAAGGGTTTGTTATTCTTTTTAATCAACATAATTGCAGTTGATGATGTTGGACTGCTTCTCTCATAGTCAGGAGGCATCCTCTAAGCCTTGTTGGCTGTGGGGCTTGGGGTTGGCAGTGGAAGAATAGAAAGATGTGCTCTTTCTTTAAAGGAATTTAGGCTCTGGAATGTTTAAGAAACTTTTTGCCTGGAAGGAGCTCACCATTTACTTGTAGTTTGAGAGTTTTGCAAATCATAATTCCAAGGCTTTCAATAAGGCTGAGTGGAAAGGCTAATCACGGGGTTTCTTGGGGACACAGAGTATTCCAAAGGAGAATTAGAATACAAAGTTGCAGACGAAATTCCCATCACCAATCCAATAGATTCTTTAGGATATATGTTAACAAATGCAATTTCTTATAAAATCATTCAACAGGAATGAAAGAAACAGAGCTGTAACATCCTTTAAAAATCTAGAGGGAATAAGAGCCTTCCCCATGTCATATTATGGTATTAAGAAACTCTCCCAAATCACCTCCAGTTCACTCTGGACATGTTTAGCTCAGTGAAAATAACTGCAGAATGACACAGTAGCATATCATGCTGACCTAGTTGCTCTACGATTCTCTTTTTGGTCTTTTCTATAGTCAACAGGAAGAGAATTGTCAGGCCAAATTGATACCTATTAAATGGTGTGGTTGAAGAGATCTGACCATCTAGCTCAGAGTTGGCAATTTTTTTTTTTTAATAATGCACCAATAGTAAATACTGTAGCCTCTCTGGTCTATATGGTCCTCTGCAGGTACCCAGTTCTGTCCTTGTAGTATAGACACCACAGCAGCCAATATGGAAAGAAGTGAGAGTCTGTTACAACAAAACTTTCCTTTAGGGCCACTGAAACTTGAAATTCATGTAATTTTCACATCATTAAATATTATTCTTCTTTGAATTTTTCCATCTTTTAAAAATGTAAAATACATTCTTTGCTCCTGGGCCAGATTTGGCCCATTCATTGTGTTTTACAGGTCTTGTTCTAAATGAGTGTCTCTTCCTTCTTGAGGCTCAGATGTTTTAATAGGAATATTTTGAAGCTAATATATGTATTCTGAAGTAGAAGGTATTAAAAGGTTTTAGGAAATTTTAAAGTGACTTTTAAGGTAACATTTCAATATCTAACAAAATGGCAGCCTTTACCAGAGGTTTCTTTTGTCCCAGAAGATTAGGCACACCCATCCAGACTCAAAATAATGCAACCCCATTATCAGCTAAGACTGGAATAGTTGACTTGATTCATGAAGCAAACTATCAGCGAAGATCTGTTGCATGAAAGCATTAAGAATGGACATGAGAAAGATGGGGTTTCTGCCTTCCCATAGCTTTACAATTTCGTGGTAAATTCATAACCAGAACACCTTTTGAATTTTAAGAAAGCTCTGGATATTTATTCTCAGCATCATGTAAATCAGAACAATTTTAAACAGCTTCTCTAGATCAAACGATAAGGGGAATTGTTTGGTATAATAGTTTTAGAGATTTAATAAGCCAGGGGGGGGTCTACTTTGTTCAGTCGAGGACAGGTGCTATGTGTGTTTGTATATGAGAATACATTGTCTGGTGTCCTCCATATGATCAGTTATCCAGTGCTTATTGTCTGACTGGCTGGCATTGGTCTAAAGGGAAATTATTTTCCAATTCCTACTTCATAAAACAATCTATTTCATCAAAGAAAAAAGGCATCTTAAAATTGTATTATTTTAAAAGCCCAAAAGATATTAGAGACACATAGTGACTTTTTTGCATGTGTGGCCACAGATACGTAGTGAGAACAAGTAGACTCATAATTACCTAGGTTGTCCATTTACAGTATCATTGCATGTATTTGAGTTGTTATCTCTCAGTTTTGTAAGAGCTATAACTTGTGCATGAAAATCTAACAGACTACAAAATGAAATCTTTGCAAAATATAGACATTTGGTCTATTTTTTCCTTAGTTACATTATACAGTATATATATAATATATATATGAGTTTCTACAGAATAAACTCATTTTAATACAAATATGTATTAAATATGAGGAGCACTTAGTATTTTATTTTCCTTTATGATCACTTGATGATTGTAGCTCATTAGATACATATATATATATATATATATATATATATATATATATGTGTGTGTGTGTGTGTGTGTGTATATATATGTATATTGCTTTCCAATGATTGATATCCATCTATATAAATTCTCCAGTTGCTGTACTCTTCGGCTGAGTTTTTTTCAGCTCTTTTATTTTCATGCAAATCTCCCAGAAAGAGCATGAATAACTAGACAAAGATAAATGGAAATCTAGTTCTCTGGTAATCATTTGAAAAATAACAAATCAGCTTGGAAATGCCTTCAATAGCCTGTGATTTTCTTTCCAAAAACATAGTACCAACTTTATCCTGGTAAAGAATCAATTTTGTGCTTTTCTTTATAGTAGAGAAAAAATTAGTGGGAAGGAAATACACCTTCTACAAGGTGGCAATAACATATTTTAAATTTAATTACTTCTATTAGATGCTCAGTACATGTTTTCTCTCTGCTTGATTTTCATTTGTGCATGGTTTCCCTTTTTCAAAAATTGCTTCCCAATTACCTTCATGATCATAGGCTTTATGAAGGATAAATTCACACTGAGTTTTTGTGAATCAAATTGTCACAGGTATAAGTAGGTTTTTACCATTTATAAATAAATATGATTTGGGTTAATTTGCTCACATTGAAATAAACATGGGTGTATGTTTATAGATGCCAGAATCTAGTGGGAGGACAAATTGGACCCATTTTTGAACTAGACACCTTGCCTTTATATTTTAAAAGGAGATTAACTCTTTGGTTTGCTCTACAGAAACCACTTAAGACATCTTAAGACATTTATAGCAATCTTTTTGTGTGTGTATTTTAGACCAATACTATTTTTTTCCCATTTTTTTCTGTAGTTTTTTCTCCTTGGCTTCCATTCTAATATCAGACAAACATCACTGTTAAAATTTTACTTAGCCTAACTCTTTATTTCCCAGGGCAAATTATTTTTGAGTTTCTGCAGAATGAACTCATTTTAATACAAATATGTATTAAATATGAGGAGCACTTAGTATTTTCTTTTCTTTTATGATCACTTGATGATTGTAGCTCATTAAATACAGGTCAGGGAATATTAGAGCAGAGCATGATCTTCAAGACCATATTTCTAATACCTTCATATCCAGCTTGGGAAACTGAGGCCCAATGAACTATGATTTTATGGCCCTGTGATTTTATGGCCAGATCATAATAAAGTTAAGATGAGAACCATATTTGGAAGATACAGCTTTCTGCAATGTTCTGGTCTGCTTCATTAGTTAAGAAAGTTGTAATAAAAAGACAAAAGCAAGCATCTATTTCCATTTGTCTGTCTCTGTATCAGTCAGTTGGAACTTATCCTTGTGGTTTCAGTTTAAAATCCTATCACTTAGAGCTCATTTGACTCTGATTTTCTATAATAATGTTTCTCAGATTCACATACCTGAGGATGAAGCAAGCTATATTTTCAGGATCATCAATGTAGAAGAGAGTAGAGGATACAAATCTCAATGCTAAATGTGATAAATATCATATTTCTACGTTTGATTTAGAAATCATTCAAATTTCCAGAATATTTGTTTGAAAATGCCAGTTTTTTAGATTAAAAACCAGATGAATATAGGTAATTCCATGTGTTTCAACCTTGTAGGTCATAGAACTGCACATGTTTTTTACAGTTAACACAGTTTTCCTTTTTGAACTTTGCCACTATGTTAGGAAGTTGTCAGAGCAGAGATTCATTAGCTCTGAATTGGTAATGAAGAAAAACACCTCAGATTAATTAAATTCAGATCTATTAGATCACTTTTCTAAGCTCCCACATCTCACTGCAGAAATGATCTCAATTCTAGGTCTGAAAGTCTGAACCACTGTGGTCTACTCACTCTTATCATAGCTAAGACATGATTTCTGCATGTTGTCTCATTTAGGCCTTGCTCCATGAGAAACCCCAAATGTAAGGTACAGGCAAGTAGTCAAAGCTATACTTCTTTAGTTGGCAGTAAATTACTTCCTTACTCATTGGTGCTCTGGAATAGTTTTCAAGATGATCACCGTTCTTGCTGGTGAGATGACTTTACTGAATCCTAAACCTAACCAAGTAAAAATGCCTTTATTCCTTTGCAAGGAGTAACCAAATATGACTTAAAAGCCAGTTGGGAAACAATTTCCAAACAGTCCATGGATTGCACAATTTTTAGCAAAATAAAGGGATTTGTTCCTGGCATCTTTATGGCATAATTGATTTCTTAATTCTGCAAAAGTTGCTTTCATGTATTTGATATGTGAATTAATAGGCCAAGTTTGTGACTGGAGGATTAAGATATTTATCCATCTCAATCTGGGCACATACAAATAAATGCTCATTAAGAGTCCTTTACAAATGCATGATGACGCAGCCCCCAGACTGATAAGATCATATTTCTTCATACTTCATAGTTAGGCTGGATGGTAACAGTAATGAGGTATATTAATTGGGTAGATGACATTTGTCTCTGAATCCCCTTTTTTAATTAATCAAGTCCAATATGCCAAGCACTGTGCTAAGCACCTTGACCTCCCTGATCTCAATAGTTCTCACCTGAATCCCTTGTGGAGTTTGTTAAATATATATATGCCTGGGTCCAGCCTGGTCTCAGAAGGCATCCAGGAAAATGCAATTAAAAAAAAATGTTATAAGTGATTTAGATCCTTCTGGTTAATTACCACCACATTATCTAATTTCTTCTTCATAAAAATCTTGAGAAATCATCTCTGAGTAATTTTAAAAGTGAGTAAAGAGGAAGGTGAAAAAAGAGCTTTACAGACATTCTGTTCTATCTATACTATGATCATGAACGTAGGAGGATGTGTTTCTGTATTCAGTTGGTTTGAATATATGAAGTCCTAAGCTTTCATCTTTTGTTTTCTCTGGTTCCTCTCTGCAGTCTCCTTTCAGCCTGCTTCAGAAATGAGCTTGTGGAGCCCCGGAAAGAAACTCCAAAACAATCTGACGTCTTCTTTAGACATTCCAACCTCCCAAACCGATCAGTGTACCCTTAGAGCCCCTTCTTTGTATTTTGAGTGTGTGTGTTTGTTGTGTTTCTGTGTGTGTTTGTGTGTGTATCCAGCCCTTGTAAGCAGGACTTGGAGACACTGGCTCAGAGACACAACTGCTCAAAGGCACACAGCCACTAGTGAGAAAATCTTTGAAGGGACTCAAAACTTTCCAAGAAAGGACATTTTCTGCAGATTCTGTATCCTTAGACCTAGCGTTGATCAGTCAGGAACACATGTGTTTGTGAGCTTTTGTGTTGTTTCTTGGGAGGGAGGAGCTCAGGTTGGGAAAGGGCATTAAGATGTTTATTGAACCCTTTTCTGTTACCTTCTGTTGTGTTTCTAAAACTCATAAAGAAGCTTTTGAGCAGGTCTCAAACTTAAGATGTCTTTTTAAGAAAAGGAGAAAAACGTTATTATTGTCTGTGCATAAGTAACTTGTCCATGACTGAGAGACTCCTTCACGCCCTTTTAATGCTGGTCATGCAGTAATATTGCAAATAGTAAACTAAGATGTAAAGTGTACTGCTGGGCAGTGAGGTGATAATTACCATAAGTAGCCAGTGTGGGGAATGTTCTTTCATTCTTTTTGAGAACTTGCATTATTAGTATCCTCCCCTCATATGTAGGTGGAAGGTCATTAATGCTGTGTCAAATCCCACCCTTGCTACCATATGTCAGTACCTATGATAGTCTTCCTTACTCATGGGAACCCTGGAGGCTTAGCCCCATGAAACTGTTGTTTAGACACCAAGGCAGGTAAACCTATTCTGTTATTTTAAGAGGAGGGTCAAACTGCCCCAGTAATATTGTTCTAGGCAATTGTATACCATTCTTTAATGCCCAAAATGGAGTACAAAGTGCTCTCACCAAAACTATGATTACTATGTTTGATTGGCATTCCTATCCCTCTACCCTACTATAACATTACCCATAGTGCTGACACTGCCCAAACTCCATTGCCCAGGAGCCTTATGTTTTGTTTATGTGATGTTTAAGCAGATGCATTTGAAACCAACACTCTTGGCCTAAAAATTAAAGGTAAAGCTGATGGCTTCCTTTTTTTTTTTTTTTTTTTTTTGGTTCAAAGAGTTTAGAGACTCTATTTCTCTCCCGTTTAAAAACACTTTTAAAAAATAGTATTAAGACTTTAGGAAGCTTCATTCTTCCTCATCTCCCCACACCAGATCACCAAATCTTACTTCTGTGTCACCACAAAAGAGATTTCTTGTTATTGAGGCTGTTGCTTTATGGATGTGTGATTTTAATTTTCAATAAACTTTTGCATCTTGGTTTACCTTGCAGTTTCTTTTTTCTTTTCTGTCTCTCTTGCTTTTTAAGAAATTCCTTATAAATACTAGAATATTTTTATTTAAGTGCTTGAAGTACTACCATGTGTAAGTCTAAAGTAAAAGAATAATAAAAGAGTTACTTTGGTTCTGCTTACACTGTCAATATTTCCTGTTTTTATTTAAGATATTCTGTATCAAGATTATCAATCCTAAAAACAAATTTCAATGCCAACACTAGCTTGAAGATATACCTTAGCACTGCATATTTAATTTCATCATAAAGAATCATGCACTACAGTACCATTTGTTCACATCTCTGAACAAGCCTCGAGTTACATATTAAGTTGCTAAATTTACTAAAATCAATTTAAGTCAAATCCAAAATTAGTAAATATTTTTACTTCTGTGACAGAGGCATTAGTAAATATTCATTCAGAATTTTTAGTTGAAGCTATTGTTTGATGCTTTTTTTAAAGAAATAACAATCTGTCCCCATCTTTGAATCTTAATTTTAAAAGCTTCAAAAACAATTGTTCTAAATAAAAATAATTAATTTAGTATTTAAAAAATACATAAGAAAAAAACATTTATGTTTGTGATACAAGTATATTAGTAAAATCCAATGATCTTGTTACATCTGTAAAGTGTTTTTAATCTAATAATTTTGATTTACAAATCCCATCAAGGATTAATTAATATGTTTAGTTCTTTAACATTTATTTTTTCTTTTGAAGCCTTTTTCTTTCACTCTATTTTTATGTAAGTTTTTGATGTGTTTATAGTTACCTGTATAAATGCATATATTTGAACTGATGGCAAATATTTTACAATTATAGTTGATCTGTCTAGAGATTAAATGCTACCCTTTGTATTTAGAAGATTACTAGCTAGAGAGAAAGGTTACAAGCAGAGCAGTACTGGGAAAAATTTAGAGGAGAAACAATTATTTCCTGATGGTTCATGTCTTCACTTTCTATGACCTTCCTCATACAGGGATATTTTTCTCTACTTCTCAATACCCCTACCCCCTCTCAGATTTGTACTCCAGAAATAGGTTTGGTGAAATAGGTTTATTCTGAGGTATCACCAGATTATACTAACAAGTTGATTTTTAATTGTCAATGGGAGATTTGAGGCAAAATCTTTTGGTGGAATTCTAGGCATCTCTAGCAAGGTGGTGAAGATGACAAACTTGTGCCTTCCAAAGAATTCTGACTCTCTACCACCTAGGTAGTCACTAGACTTGGAATCAGGAAACGTGCTTTCTAATCCTGGATGACTTAAATGTCACTCTGAGATACTGAATTTTACTAACAATGTATACAGAAGCCCAAGTTGTTAGAATTAAGAATTGGGACTTGACTTTACCAGGATTTCTCCACAAAACTAGAAATATAGAAATACATGAAGCATGCATTCTTATATTGCTGTTATATTAGATTACTAGAAAAATCTAGTATGCCTCTGGAGAAAACAGCCAGAGGCTTACACCTTGTTATTTTTCTGGAAAGAGCTATGTTCTTACTTTTTGGGGGTTTTTTGTTTTGTTTTGTTTTGCTTTGTTTTGTTTTGATTTCGTGTTGGGGAGAGGAAAGAAAACCATAATGCCACAGGTCCTGTTATCCTTCAATACTTTTTTTTTTTTAATCTCTTCAGATTCAAATCAAGTTTTGGAATTGTCTACTCAACGGTTGTGACAGTATATTTAAAAAAAAAATTAAAAAGGTTGTTCTTCAAGGGCTTTAAATTCACCACAAATTTATTCAGACTTATTTGCCTTCCACAGCCCATAGAGATAATCAGAATATTATTTGTATGTCAGAAATTAAAAACTTAATATTAAACAGATTACTCTGACCTTTTGCCTTGTGGATTTAATACTTCTACATTAAGAGAGAAGTATTCAGAATTTCTGACCTTTTCAGACTCCCTTGCTTCCATTCATCCACTCACCCTAATTTCTAGATTTGCTCAATTAAGAATCCTTTCACTTACTCCTATTAAATCTTAAACATGTACATCTTTATCTCCTAAACCAAACACTAGAGTATTAAACATTTGGAGCTTGAGGGGAAGAGTAAAGGTAACCAATGTATCTTGAGCACCTACAAATTATGGTGCAATGTCCAGGGCTCATATATAATGTAATCTCCACAGCAACTCTTCTAAAATGAGTATAATAGCTTTTCTACAGATTAAGAAAATGAGACTCAACAGACTTGTAAAATAAAAGTCAATTAATTTGTGTCAGATCTAGAAGGTGATGTTCACCTATGGTTTCTGACCAACCTTCCTCAAAAATAGTTTAGTCAGTTTTTAACAAATGAATTAATAAAATGGTCAAAAACAAAGACCACAAAGGGAAAAGAGAATTGTAATAGGATTTGGAAGAAGCCATTTACTGTAACTGAGGTTCCAGGGAAAATGCAAAGTTTTTAAATATATTTTAATTTTCCTAATGGTAAACATTAATGTTCAGGTATTGCTTCCATTAGCTCTTATTGTACATTTGAGGGGATGGGAGATATAACTACAGGTCTTTTTAGGTCACACAGGACCAACCTGCCTGTGGAGTCTAGCAAACAGGCATGTTGGGTACTTGGTAGTGGGCAAAGCTAGAAGAAGCACCTGGAAAAACATCTCTTGGCCACTTTGCCTATGCTTTCATGCTCTTGGATATGGACTTACAGGTGTTTCTAAGTATCTCCAAATGTGCTGACTCTTACACCAGGTGGAGTCAATTTGATGGTAGCTGGGGGTGGGGGTGGGGGGCATCCTTTACTACATCTCTTGCTCCCTGTGCTATCTCAGTTTCCCACATTTCTCTTATGACTTCACCAATTTCTTGATTCTGTAACTTTGCACACCACTATCTTATTTCTGGAAAGGTGCCACAGAATGAAAACAAACAAACAAACAAAAAGCTCTTGGACTAGGAGGAGCCAGGAGATCTCTCTACTCATCATTTGACAATTTATAACTAAGCACATTTTTTCTTAGAGATTTATATTTATCCATTCCTACCCTGCCCATTCCTACCCTCCCATACCATGTCCTCCTCTACAGAGAATATTTCAGAAAATGGGTAAAGGAGAGCTTGGTAACCTGAGGCATCTTACAATTGGAAGAGCTTATTATATAAACACCTATTTATACAACATGGATCTATCTATGTTCTTAAGAAGGACTATAGGGAAAAATCAATGTTCTCTTACCTTAAAGGCAGTGATGGTAATGTGGAGCTGAATTGTTAATTGTATAATTGTCATTCATATATATGCAAATGTGTATATAGCATATTGTTTGAATTCCACTAGCTGTGGCTCCTCAGCGCTATGGAATGGAGCCATTCCTGTTTTGTGTAATCATGGAGAGCAGTGTGGCAGCTTCAAAGACCAAGTGTCCTACTGTAACACTCCAGTACTAGAACCACTTTTTATTATGTTTTCAAACATTATTATACCATGTTTATTTGAAAACTGGGTTTATTTATAGAACCTTCAAAATTTGTATTTATATATGGTTGTGTGTATATGTATACACATATACCTATACATGTATATATTCAAATAAAACTGAAAGAAACATGCTTTCTCTTTCCTCTAATACCAGTATGGCTACAACAGGGAAGAGACAAACAGGAACACAATAATACATTTTGTTGAAAAGTCTGAAAGGGGAGCTTTTCCCATCAAAGTTTAGAAACATGCTCAAAGTCAAATCTTCATCCTATAATCCAATAATTACTCACTGTTGATACCACATGGTCTATAAAGTTCTTCATCTTATCTTTTCCAGTTCTCACTACAGCCCTACAAGGTAAGTTGGATTATTATCACCATATATCCATTATTCCATGAGCTTCTCAAAGATGCAACCACCTCTTATTAGTTCTCCTACCTCTAACATCTAATTCCTGTAGTAAGTGTATATGTATTTCATTTCTATTGTTTTCCTGTGAGGAAACAAAGGCAGGGATGCTTAGAGGCTTGCCTAGGAACCTAGAGCTTCCTAATATATGCTGGAAGAAAACTTAAACTTTCATTTTTTTTAACTTTGTATCCTACCCTGATTCTAGTAGACATCACTAGTTGTATATTCAAAGAAAAAGTCAGAAATGCTAGTTGTGTTAGTAATATCAAATGTAGTATATTACAATATGGCAAACCAAGTCTAGTAAATTTCCCAGTTGAAGTTACGCTGAATGGAAAACTTTTTTTTTTTCCTTTGTCTCCCAGGAGACTTATGGAAAGTCAATAAAACATTTGTTTGGCCTCCAGGGTTCTGCATACAGAGGCTATTGGCATTCCAAATGGTTATTTTATGGTCCGTGAACATCGAGGCTGACAAAGCCTGTTTCCATGTTGAGGCCCCTGCATGGAAGCAGGGTCTGCTGCTAAAGGCCTTGTTTGATTGGCTGTGCAGTTGTCTTCTGCATATCCCCAATGACCCAGGAAACTTCAAACGAAATGTCCCCACTGCCGTTTGAGCTTGGCATCTCCATATCTTTGAGTCTTAACTCAGTTCTTTTTCCTTATTGATTTCCAAACTTGTTTTAGTTGACAGGCAAGAGAGTGCAAAAGGTTAGAGAAAATTATAAAGGAACAAAGGAGGGTGCAATTGTTCTCCCTCTCACAAAGGAGATATTCACTTTGTACTCTACACATTCAGAAAGAATATGATTTCATGATAGCGTTGTAATCCCTCCCTAGTCAGGAAAAGTTCTCAGAAGGAAATGCAGATAACTTCTTGTCATTGATCCTGGAGGAATCATTTTGCAACTGCACAGTTTAAGGTCATGATTTAATCTGAGACCTGTTGGACATGACCATCCCCACTCTCCAGTGCCCCATGCTCACCATCATTCCAATGTTTGTGTTCCTAGGACCTCGATGCAGTCTCAGTCTTCGTACGGTAACAGCTCCCCACCTCTGAACAAAATGAACAGCATGAACAAGCTGCCTTCTGTGAGCCAGCTTATCAACCCTCAGCAGCGCAACGCCCTCACTCCCACCACCATTCCAGATGGCATGGGAGCCAACAGTAAGAGCATCTCCCTTAAGCCACAGCTAAAGAATTCACAGAGCTAGTTTTAGAGGAAGATTCTGCTCTGGGATGCAGGAAAGACTTGCTCTTAAGCTAAGTGAGAGGCTCAGTGGGACAGAACAGTTCCAAATTGAGTGCTTGAATTTCTCATAGTAAACAGTTTCTCACTTTTGAGGTGTGTGGTTCATTACAAAGTACATTGGTGGAAATGAAGAAGGCTATTTCTTTAGTAGAGATAAGGATCTCTGTGAAAAGGACAGTCTACTCCTGTCAACGTGGATGAAGACACTTTCTACATCCTTTGAGATAGTCCAAGGAAAATACATCCAACATGTGGGAAGTAGCGTGGTATGGTGGACTTAAAATCTAGAGAAATAAATTATAGTCTGGACTCTATTGCAGTATTGGCTATATAACTATGGAAAGGACACCTCTCTGCTCTAATGCTCAGCTTTCCATTCATAAAATCATCGCTCTGCACATTTCACATATTATGATTCTGTTCCCTGCAATCTTGGCCTTCTCAACTTGTCTACTCCATTCCATTCACAATCATTAATGACTGACATAAGGAAAGGAATTTCTCTTTTACTGATTTACACACAGATCCCTTATAGCAGCTAAGTATAACTATAAAAACAATGTGAAATTTGAGCCTTCGAGTGGATGATTGCTTTATAGTTTTGTGTGTAAATATAATTATCTTGTCCACCAGAACTAAGTCTAGCAAAGTGGATACCCAAACTCGAAAGAAAAAAAAAAAAGATGATAAAAATGCAGAAAGATGTATATCTTCAGGGATGCAGGAGCCTGAATATTTTACATATATCCTGTAATGCCCTCATAAAACAGTGCCTCAAATTGTCTTACAAAATCCTTCATCATTTTTACTACACTTTTAAACTTGTATTTTCAGTTTTTCCTTGAAGAGACTGGGTTTTCTTAATGAAGTTAAGGAGAGTAGAATTGGGACTCTCAGTGGTCTGATGGCACATATTCAGAATTCAATGAGATGAAGACATGTGTGATGTGATTGCCTGATATAGCAACAAAGACCAAAGACATTAGAGCTGGGCTGCTCTCTCACTAGGGATAAATTCAACCTAAGACTCAACCTGACCCCTTGACAACAAAAGGAAAAGTACCCATTCACTTTTTTGTTTTTCTTTCTTGTGAGCTCTTAGAGTCCTCAAGTTTTTCTTTGGATGACCAGAGAGTAGTAATGACAAGGCCTTCATATTTGTGTAACAGACTTTGCCTACTTTTTCTTATTTATACTTCACAGTGTTCCTTTGCTGTCATCAGGAAAGTCAGAGGGGAAACCGATGAGACATGATAGTCCTGTGCTCTTTAGATGGCTCATTAGTGGCACAAGTCTTTTCCCTTTGGCCCACTGCTATTCACTAAAGTAGAAATAAATTATATTCATCTTTTTGCATATATGTTGTTTTGCTCCTTTTTTTGACCTGAATACACTTTTTTCATAAATATTATTATATTAAGCTGTTCTTTATAGTGAATGTTTACAATTTATGGTTTAGTAAAAGAAAAAAAAAATCAGTGTGTGAATACAATCCTGAAATGGACCATAAGAAAGCTAGAATTTTAATTGTGTTCCTTCTTATTAGGTTTATGGTTTCTACAAATATTACAACAAATCTTCCTATTCCAAAATAAATATTTGTTCTCTCATTCATAGATTTCTTAATTTGCTCACTTAACCTAAGTTTACTGTGCATCTGCTCTGTGCCATGCTAGTATCTGTGGGGATCTAGACAGATACAGGTTTAATCTCCATGTCTGAGGAGATTAGACTAATGAAGGGGACAGAAATATAACCCATGAAGGCAAATACAACAAGGGAAATATTAACATCAGGAGCAATGAGTAATTGGACAGAGCATTAGAAGTACAGAAAGAAGTGGGAAGAGATTGTCCTAAGAGTCTGTACAAAGGTCAAGAGGCCTGTAGTTAGTCTTTAGTTTGGTGGCTATACTGATTGATGAGATGTAGAGTACTTGAAGGGATGAAGTGAGAGAAATGACTAAAAGGGAAGCCTGGTAAATCAGGTACATTAAACCAGACAAGATGGGCCACTAGGATGCTGGTACGTGATGATGGCAGTAACCCTCTCTGTTCCTCCTGCTTCTGTTCAGTTCCTATGATGGGCACCCACATGCCAGTGGCTGGAGACATGAATGGACTCAGCCCCACCCAGGCCCTCCCTCCCCCACTCTCCATGCCATCCACCTCCCACTGCACCCCCCCACCTCCGTACCCCACAGATTGCAGCCTTGTCAGGTGAGTCCACAGTATGTGCCACAGTATGGGAGCCTGTCCTAAACATTTCTGGGTGGTGGAGGGTGGACACTTGTCCAAAGTTAATAGCACAGTAGGAAAGAAAGAAAGCAGCCCCATGGTTGAAGTTCAGCTACCATTATCTCTGATCTATGGAGTGGTCATCAGTGTTTAATTAAGGAACATGACCCTAATCAACGTGGAGGAAAGTGAAAATGTGAGTTTATAGGCATATAATTTATCATGCCTGTTCCCCCATCTTCACTTGCTCCCTGCCTCTTCCCTCCCATTTTTACAAGGTCAGCTGTGGCCTTCAAATTGGTGCCCAGGGCTGGGGTTCCCAACAGGGCTGTACACTTGCTATCCTGCTCCCTTTCTTGCTCTCTAGGCCTCATAGCTCTCAGCCACCATGGGATGATTATTTTGAAGTTGCATGCCCATAGAAGAGTTTTCATGTTAGCAAAAATGACAGGGACTTTCAAGAACCTGATGGCCTCTGCTGCTTTGCTATATGGGAAATGGGAACACTCCAGGCAAAGGCTTTCAGATAGCATGACAAGAGAAGTGCATGAAGCCTGACAGATCTGTTTCCCACGATGGCAAGAATAGGCACCCAAATCTCACTCCCAGGACACATCATCTTCCTCTGCTTCATGTGCAGAATAATTCTTTCATTTGGCTGCTGGAATAATGCATTGAGCTCTTTGTGATTGGTGCTATGAAACTAGCAGCATCAGTCAGAGGGATGGCCAAATACATAGCTTATCCCACCCAGCATCTGGTTCTGTGGCAAACTGGTGGCATTATCAGTCTGAGACCAGCACCAAAACATAAGTCAAAAAGCATTAATGGCTTCATAGTATAGTGGCCTATAAATTTATCTTGGTCTCATGAACCTATCCTAAGGACAGGTTCCGTTCTCAGAACCATTCCCAGAACCCTCAAATACAAAACAATTAAAGTAGAGATGCTCTTTTTGAAGTGAAGAGCCAGGAGGCAAGAGGGCTGAGAAGCTGACCACTGGACTCCTTCCTTTCACCCCCTGCAATGGCTACTAAGGCACATTTATAGAACCCCTTACAATTCAATCACCATTTCAAAACTCCTGCTCTGCAGGAATCCTTACAGTTGATTTTAATTTTATAGACCTAAAATTCAATTCACTTATCATCCCCAAGACTCAAATCCAAGGACCACATACACTTTATCTACCCATAGTCTCTTCTGTAGGGCATCCCAGGGCAAAATGTTGGGTTTTTCTTTATCTGCCAATGCAGTTGGGGTGAACTTTCTTTTTCTGTTTCCTCCTTCCTCTTCCCTCCTCCCTCTGCAGTTTCTTAGCGAGGTTGGGCTGTTCATCATGTCTGGACTATTTCACGACCCAGGGGCTGACCACCATCTATCAGATTGAGCATTACTCCATGGATGTAAGTAACTGTTAGACTTTTCTCTTGAGTTTTATTTCTTCATTTCTTCCCTCTGGTGACAACCACCTTGTAGGACAATCCCCCTGGTTATAAAATTTGTTTTTGTCATACCCTCCAATACTCAATTTGGATGGAATCCATAACATGTTAAAAGATTCCTAGACCACAACCTACACATATGAGAAGCTTAGCAATCAATCTTCCTCAGCTTGTCTAATCAGTCAATTGTCTATTGCATACTATGTACAGAGTGGGAAAGAAGAGATCTAATTCTCACCTTCAAGAAATGAATAATTTCTAAATTTAGAGAACTTTTTGGATGTTCTCATTAATTGATATCAGATCCTACGGAGGATAGCAGAAAGCGTATGATAATATTCTCACTTTAAAACATGGAGAGACGACAATGTAGTCATTTGCTATGATGAGTTGATGTCAGAATCAGGAACAGAACCCTGAGGTGTAAACTTCTGGTCTTTAACTCTATGAATTGGCCTTTTCTGCCTTTCCTTAAAGTAGGACCTTAAAGGGATTCAGCTGCTCTTCTCAGTGAAAGCCATATGTTCATTCATTTTCAATTCTATCAGAATAGGGTTCAGAAATTCATGATTACTGGGAAAGATTACTTATTATGAGTTTAAATACCAACTCTGCTTTGTAGTAGCAATGCAAACTTGTGGTTATCGCTTTGCCTCTCTGGGCCGCAATTAATCCAGTTGGGTTCAAAATCACTCTCCTCTGGCTTTTATATTATTTGGTTTGTATTTTGGAGCAAGCTACACCATGTCTTGAACTGCTGCTCACATGGGAGCTTGTATTGTTCTGGTTTAGGCAATCTAATTTTCCATCCTGGCTGCCTTTCATGTTGCTCTTTTTGGGGTTTACTATCTGTCTACCAGCTTCCAGAAGTCCCTTTGGACTGGTGGAAGAAGATCCTCTCTGCCTCAGCTTCTGCCTCTGCTTCTGTAATTGGGACTATTTTTTCTCCTCTCCTTGAGCACCGATGCCAGAGATGCCCTTGCAGCATGAGAATGCCCAGCCCTGTGGTAAACAGTATATGCTGTGCTGCCCCTATTCCCACCCCTCTCCACCCCATAAATCAGCTCTGGATGCTGCTCCCTGAAGGTGAAACTATAGAGAAAGCTTTCATAGTTAGTTCTGACAGGTTTTAGATAACTACAATGATGTCCATCCTTTGAAGACAATGGAATTGCTCTGTTTGGGAGCTCTACATGATGGAACAGGGAATATGTCTCTTCCCTATATTTTTAAAGTTATACCTCTACTTGCTCGTTGTCCCCACGGGGGAGTGTGTCAGGATGTTCCCTTGCCTATTAGGATCTGTAGATGTTCTCCACAAGTACATCTCTCTCTGCTGGTATTGACTACATCTTATGCCAGTGTCTGGCCCACAGCTTTCGTACCTGTCCATAATAAGTTAAGATCTATTCAGAGAGTCATGCAGATTAATGAAGCCTAGTTTATAAAGAGTTTTGGACTTACTGGGAGTGTCAGAAGCATAAAGAATTATGTTCACTTATCTGTTTATGGATCATCTTCTCTATAATATATTCTTCTCCTAGAATAGGAAATGGAGTACCCATACTGCAAATGCCCAAATTTGGAAAGATTGGAAAGCCATCTAATTCTGCATTCTCACCTCAGCTTCTTCCATCTCATTACTGGAAATAAACACTTCTTGTTCAGCTTGTCTCTCAATATCAGTCTAAGTTATTTTGCATCCCTTCCTGGAAAAGGAATGTCATTAAATTTGAGAGTTTTCATAAGTATTCTCTCTAAGATGCAAGAATGGATTAATAATAATACAACAATAATACACATGATTAAGATTTATATAGTATGGTTTATAATTTTCAAAATACTTTCATATCCATATTTACATTATTCCACAATGACCTAAAAAGGAATTGTATTCCATTTTACCAATGAGGCCAGTAGAGAATAAGTGATTTGATGAAGGTCTAGAGCCAGTCAATGACAAAAGATCCTCTATCAAGGTCTTCTAACTCCAAGAACAATGTTGTTTCTACTCAACTTGCCATTCCATAAAAATTTAAAAATAATAATATAATTTTCCAAAATTAGCCCTCACTGAAACAAATTAATGAAGAGCTACTGTAGATAAATGTAAGAGATGCCACCACCTTAGTTAAGATCAACCATATTTGTCATGCCTTCTACTCCCATCCATAGAATATGGGCACATACTCTGCATTTTGATACTTTAATTTATCTAAGCACTAAGAGACCTTTTGGCAGTTGGGCTATTGGACTCAGAGGCTGTCCTGAGTGCCCAAGTCATTCACTTAGTTATACAAACTTAGGTTTATCAACTTCTCTAACTTTCAGCTTTCCTATCTAAAAAAGGTGTATAATATCTACCACTAATCTGAGGATTAAATGAAATCATGAATATAAAATAATTAGTTCAGTGGATGGCACATAGAAAATCTTTAATAACTGATAGTAATCTTGTCTTCTCAAATTCTCATTTGAGTGGTGGTGTCATTCCATTAATACCTTCTTCTAGTGACTAGAATCATGTAGATTTGAGAGTTGGAAGGTACTTTACCAAATGTTTCTGTTTTGGCATTTTTTCTCTCTGATCTAACTATTGTCCCCACTTTACTAATGAAGGAACTGGGACCAGTAAAAAAATGAACAAAGTGTTATCCACAAGCAGAGATGGCACCTCAAGACTGTACATTTGTTCTTAGTTATATGCAGTGCCAAAGGTTATGGGAGAGCTATTTTATTTTCCAATTTAGAGGTCAATAAATTCAGATCAGTTAAACCAGAGGAGCACTGGGGAATGGCAGAATGTTACAGATTAAATGTCAGTTGTCTCCTTGACCTGATTCTCCTTAATTCCCTTTCCTATTGCACAGGATTTGGCAAGTCTAAAAATTCCTGAGCAATTCCGACATGCAATCTGGAAAGGCATTCTGGACCACCGGCAGCTACACGACTTCTCCTCCCCTCCCCACCTCCTGCGGACCCCAAGTGGTACCTCTACAGTCAGTGTGGGCTCCAGTGAAACCCGGGGTGAGCGTGTTATTGATGCTGTGCGCTTCACCCTCCGCCAGACCATCTCCTTCCCACCCCGAGATGAATGGAATGACTTCAACTTTGACATGGATGCTCGTCGCAACAAGCAACAGCGTATCAAAGAAGAGGGGGAGTGAGCATTACTGTGTGAGCTCTTTCCATACTCTTCCCATCAGCCCACCACCCTATAAGGCACTACTGCTTGACCTTCAAAGCATACTCCCTACCTCCTTCCTCTTCTCAGTGTGGTTTCTTAAGGGAAGGAGAAGTAAAAGGCTACATTAACCTAATGTCCAACCAGTTGTCTGGTTCTGATTCTGGCTTTAAGCCTTGAAATCTATTATTTGCAAGACTAAAGTTATCATGAATTAGTAGAAGTGAGCGAAAAAGCAGTGAGTGTCTTCTTAAGCTGTAGAGCTCTCTCATTGACTTTTATAAAGCATTTTCACTCTTATAGTCTAAGACTATATATTTAAATATATAAATATACAGTATATATTTTTGATTGGGGGGCATTGAGTATTGTTTAAAATATAATTTAAAGGAAAGAAAATTGAGTTGCACTTAGTGACTTTTTTAATTTACTTGTTTTGGATGGCTTATCTATACCCCTTCTCTCAAGGGATCCCATGTATGGTAATACCTATTTAGAGCTTGTGGTACATGTGAGTGACAATTATGTATAGGTCCTTTCAGTTCTTTTGATGCTAAACAAATGCCACATCAAACCTTTGGGTAGATTCAGTTGTATTTACCATTACTTATTATGTGACTATATACATATGTACATGATTCTCTATTTTGATGTATCTTACGTTACTGACATTCCTCCTAGTATGGTGATTCACTTTGGGGTTAATCCAATTATAAGAAAAAGTTCATATTCATATTATCACTAGAGGAAGGAAATATGCTCTCTTGCTTTTGGTTGGGAATGGGGAATATGGGTCATGGCTAAAATTTTTCAAGGGTCCATGGCAGCCAATTAAAAAACACCTGGTATCATCTATCTGGGTATATCAATAATCCCCTCAAATTTAATACCAGACATCTGATTTCTTAGTGTTTATTGGTAAAACATTTGTGGCCATTATAGAAGCCTTAAAACTGAAATTTATTAGTAGATTGACAAACTCAATTACACATTTACTACTATTGGTAGAATTAAGGTTGAATTGATTGAAATGAATGTCATCTACCTAGTTCTTACAGTGAAGTCATAATGGCTCTTCAGAATATCCAGGAAAATGAAATATTATATGGGAAATATTGAATCTCCACTATTTAGTAAGAGACCTCAGTGGACCATGAATTTAAATTCTTGGAATACCTTTTGAAACAGATAATATTATCTGGTAAAAGTTTCTTTTAAAAACCCTCCTACTCTATAAAATTCTGCATGTAGAAGCTTGCTTATCTTTCTCTCTTCAAGGTTTAAAATAGGAGTAGTGATTTGGAAAATACAAAATTAGGAGATTAGTTTTTCTCTGTGGCATCAGTTACATCACTATATCACTGCTCTTTTTTGATCAATGAGAGTTTCACTTTGTTGAAAGTAACTGTGAGAACCCAATTCCCCACCCATCTCTCTCCTTGACTATGCATAGACATAAAAATTTCCCCACAGTTCAGGGGATAAGCCTACTGTGGGAGCTGTTGCTTGAACCACATAAACAAAGAGTTGTCTTCAATGTTTGGGAAAATATGACAATATTCCCCTGAATATTTCAGAAACACACTTTGTAGCAAATGTGTTTTTTTCAAACTATAAAACAAATATTTTGTGTATATGCTAATGAGATATAAAATCTTTTACTTTCTGGTAAAGGGCTATTCTTGCACATAAGCTTCCATTTGTATTTTAAAGTGCAAAAGGGCTAATGTGGCTCTAAAATATAATGTATGTGTTTCATCTGAAAAGTGTATATATGTTTTGTGTATGAAATTACATATTTTGTGTTTCAATTATTTTCTTTTTCTTTTGGGGATAGTGGGTTTTTCAGAACCACAGTTGAAACCTTTTATTATTATTATTATTGTGTGTTTTTTTATATTTTCATGGAGATACCAGTTAGTAAAACTAAAAGGTCAATAAGAAAAAAAAATGTCATAATTAAGATGGGGGGAGAGAAAGTTGTAGTTTTTTTTATTATTTTTATTTTGTATATTCAAGAGAGTGAGTCCTTGATTTCAAAGTTTCATTGTGCTTAAATGTTAATAAGCACTGTTAACTTGTGGAACAAGCAGGCAGCTTTGAACACCTATTAAGGGGAAGAACAAAAACTGTGCCTTGGCAAAGCTAGGAGGACACATGGCTTCTTCTACTATCCTGAGTGTTTGAGTAAACTTAAGGACTTCTGAGCTATTTCAGCACTATTCAGATGGCACTAGGGGACTCAGAAATCCCTGTACTGTATCTCATGGATTTGGCAATAGCCAAGTCTAAGTGCAACCACTGGCTTCACATCCTGATGGAAACTTACACTCTTTGAGTGTATGAGTAGCTAGGACAATGGGGTAAAAGAATATTAAAGGCTCACAAATGGGAGTGGGCTTAATGTTCCTCCAGTTCAGGGGATAAGCCTTGTGGCCTTGTCGAAAATGGAAAGGTTTTTGTTTGGAGGTGATGAGAAACAGAAATGGAGAACTGAGCTTTCTTCATTAAATCCATTAATATTTGTTTTCTTGATATTCCTCTAAAATATAGTATGTGGGATGTTGAATGTTTAAGGGTTGTATTTTTTTATTATTTTTATAATTGTACAAAAATTAGTAAATGTCAAATGTTTTATATACTTTATTAATGTTTTTGAAAGATTTCTTAGAGATGTGATACTTTTTTTTTTAAGCTTCACTTGCTTGTCTTTTGGTATTTTGTATCATGGGCTTTTGGTGAGCCAGAGGCAAATCTACAAGCCACTAAATGTTTACCAAGACATGCAATAAAATTTAAAAATAAATAAAAATGCATTGAAAAATGGTGTAGATGGTGTGTGGTGGTGTGTATGTGTGTGTGTATCTGCCTATCTGTGTATTCTTTGGCCTTATTTTTAATCATTGAGGAAGAAAAATATCATGAGAAAACATTAAAGAGGTTCAATATTGATGCTTCTCATCTCAGAACATTATAATCATTATTTTCTCATTTTACCCAATCTATGAAGCAGAAAAGACCAGAAAAATATCCTCACAGATTTCATACTTTGACTGAGGTCAGGAAAAGTGTGCTTTGGAAAGAGATTAGATACTCCTAATATCTAATTTAGTGACCTTCTCATGGTGCTAAGAAGTGACCTAATGTCCAGCTCAGAACTGCGGGGCTGGGATGCAGATTACTCTGGTTGTGTGTGGGAACAGCATTGCAGATGGTGGTCTCTGGGCACATTCTCCTATAAATTTAGTGTTAAATATCACCTTTTAGTTATAAACATTGATTTAGTCAATAAAATACTATCAAAATGGTTTAATTATTTTATTAAAGAAATGAAAAAGCTCTTTTATGAACTAGAATTAGATGGCATGAAAGTGATTTAATATCTTAGATTTATAAATAACTTGATAGAATAACAGAGTATATAATATACACAATTTAAATATATCAGTTGATTTTTCTAATTATAATGCCACCATATTATATATATCCCATGTTCAAAGGCTGTTAAATTGCATTGTTTACCCATATCTTCAGAAAAAAATCACTTCTACTGTCGTGGTAAATAACCTGCTTCCCTAATACAGTGGTCTGGCCCTCTAGCAACTTCAGCGCGAAATTATAGCTAATTTGCCTACAAACATCAGGTGGTCATAATAATCTGGCCACTCAGTATATATACACATTCATAGAGGGAGGGCTGGTTCAGCTTACATTAGGGGTGCCAAAAGATTCCAATTCTCATTCCTTAAAATATAGGTGATGGATTCCCCCAAAATGAAATGGTTGATACAATGGTGCCATGAAAAGAAAGAGAAGAAGCAATGAAGTGGATAATCCTTGATATACTTTTAAGGTACTTCTGTTTTAACAGTAGTCTTGGGTTTTTTTAAGTATATTTTTATTGATTTCAGAGAGAGGAAAGGAGAGGGAGAGAGAGCGAGAAACAAATTGCCATCCAAAGTGGCTGTGCCATTTTGCACTTTCACCAGTGATGAATGAGAGTTCCTGTTGCTCCACATTCTTGTCAACCTTGGTTTTGTCAGTGCTCCAGATTTTGGCCCTACTAATGGATGCATAGTGTTATATCATTTAATTTGCATGTCCCTCATAGAATTGTGGAGCATCTTTTCATATACTTATTTTTTTCATTGTTATATCTTTTTTAGTGAAGTGCCTCTTAAGGTCTTTGTCCATTTTTTAATCAGCTTGTCTGTTCTCTCATTGTTATTTTAAGAGTTCCAAAACTACTTTAAAAAAGACAAAATGTATTTATTCAATCATCATAAGTCTGGTGGACTCTTATACAAATCTAAAATGCAGAATGTTTCAAGATTTTGTTTTTCCAAACCTTGAGACATTTTCTTTTCTTACCATTCTTGGAATCACTTATCAACCAATTCCAACGAGCCAAAAACTCAAGTTTTAGACAAAGAAAGAATGGTGGAATTGTCCAATACTGAGCTGTCAAATATGGTAGCCACTATTTAAACATGACTTCTCTGCACCTGAAATGTGGCTATTCCAAATTGAGATGTGCTGTAAATGCAAAATACACATGAGATTACAGAGACTTAGAATAAAAATAAAGAATGTAAAATAGCTCATTATTAATTCCATGTTGATTACATGTTCATTAATACTACAGATTAAATTAAATCTATTAAAATTAATTTTAACTGGTTCTTTTTATATTTTATGTGACTACAAGAAAATTTTAAATTATATACATAGCTTTCATTATAGTTCTATTGGACAACTGGCCTAGAAATATGATACAATAAAAAGCCTAGAAGGGTGATGAAATTTACTGTTCATAATTATCCAGTTTTCTCACTGTATGACCCAAAAGTATTACATCTTACAAGATGGTATAGAATAATATGACACATTTGTGTTTATAGTTTTCTTTTAGTTTTTCATAATAATTCAGAAGTTTTCATCTTTTTCTGATAATGGAAAAGAGATTAACATTGACAGTGGAAGATTTTCCAAAATTGTTAAATCCAAAGATAAATATAAAAAGACAGTACTACTTTGGACTCTAATGATGATGGTGAAATGGATTGTCTAAGTTAAATCTCAGACTGAGTCTTCATGTGATGATATTCTAGATTAATCTTCTCAAAAAAAACCCAAAAACTCAATGAGCAATATAGCTCTCAAAATGAAAAGGATATATTGTTCTGTTTAATAGTTAATTATTCAACAAGTAGAATTTTGTCATATAACTTTTGGGGACCAGAATCTGACCACCTTAATTTTATAAAAGAACATGTTACAGTATTATTTACGGATTTGGGCACATTGAAAGGAAATTAATTAGAAGGTACCCGGCAGGGCAGGACTGGGTGAGACGGGCCGGACACACCCTAGAGACAACCTCCCACAGTCCCTCTCCAGCCAGCCATACCTGGGATAGTGCCTGGGCTCAAAGGGCATCTGCAGAGTGAGCGGGGTCCCTCCAGCAGGTGGAGTCCCTCAGCCTGGCCTGCAGGGATGGGGCCAAAACTGGCAGTCCAACATCCCCCAAGGGGTCCTGGAGTGCGAGTGTGCACTCTGCAAAGTTGCTGTTGCTCGGTAGCTCCTGCATTGAGCGTCTGCCCCCTAGTAGTCAGTTCACATAATAGCTACTGGTCGGACAGTCGAACGGCCAGACAGTCGCTTCAGCTTTTATATAGGGTGTCCCAAAATTCACGCAAGATTTGAATTTTGTGTGAGCATTAACAACAACAACAAAAAACAAAAGCCTAATTTTACTTGGTTTATTGAATCAGATTCTAATATCTGTTGCCCTTTGATTTCAATCCCTTCAATTTGATAAGCATTACCAAGTACCAATTATGGCCCAGGAGCAGGGACAATGAAGACCAATGAAGACCACGGCTTTGCATATGTGCCAGCAAAGCTGTGGAGGCCATTTACCCGATGTGCTATTCCATACATAACCCTATACTGTATACTTTATGAATCAATAAAAAGTTTACAATTTTTAATTAAAACCTGTGTTTTCTATCAAAATTACTTCTTGCATGAATTTTGGGACTATATATATATATATATATAAAGAGAGAGAGAGAGAGAGAGAGAGAGAGAGAGAGAGAGAGAGAGGCCTGGTGCACAGCATTAGTGCACTCTGGGGGGAGGTTTCCTCAGCCTAACCTGTGTCCTTTAGCAGTCCGAAAGCCCTCAGGGAATTTCCAACTGACAGGTTAGGCCTACTCCTTGCAGGGAGTGTATCTAAGCCACAGTGCGACATCTTTAGTGCTGCTGTGGAGGCAGAAGAGGCTCCCGCCACCACCACTACACTTGCCAGCCAGCCGTCAGCCCAACTTGTGGCTGAGCAGCACTCCCCCCGCTGTGGGAGCACACTGACCACCAGGGCCAGCTCCTGCGTTGAGCGTCTGTCCCTGGTGGTCAGTGCATGTCATAGCAACTGGTCATTCTGCCATTAGGTTGATTTGCATTTACCCTTTTATTATATAGCAGTGATGGCGAACCTTTTGAGCTCGGCGTGTCAGCATTTTGAAAAACCCTAACTTAACTCTGGTGCCGTGTCACATATAGAAATTTTTTGATATTTGCAACCATAGTAAAACAAAGACTTATATTTTTTTTATATTTATTTTATATATTTAAATGCCATTTAACAAAGAAAAATCAACCAAAAAGATGAGTTCGCATGTCAACTCTGACGCACGTGTCATAGGTTCGCCATCACTGTTATATAGGATAGATTATTTTTTTAATTAAATTAAATCTTTATTGTTAAAAGGATTACACACACCCCCGCCCCTGCCCTGACCCCTTCTAGCCTGCTTCGTCCTCCACCCCAGGACTTTACCACCCTATTATCTGTGTCCAAGGGTTATCCTATATGATAAAAGCCTAATATGCTAAGTGTTAGCCATTCAACCAATCAAAGCATAATATACTAATGATATGCTAAGGCTGCTCAATCACTCACTATGATGTGCACTGACCACCAGGGGACAGACAGTTGACTGCTTGACCAGTCGCTATGACATGCACTGACCACAAGAGGGCAGACACTCTGACCAGTAGGTTAGCTTGCTGCTGGGGTCCAGCCGATTGGGACTGAGCAAGACAGACCCGACATGCTCTGGAGCCCTCCTGAGGTCCCTCCCCAACTGGCCAACCTCCTGCATTCCTCTCTAGTTCCAATCATGCACCCGTAGGGTCCCTAGGCCTGGCCTGCATCCTCTCACAATCCGGGACCACTCAGGGGATGTCAGAGAGCCAGTCTCGACCCGATCCCTCAGGCCAGGCTGAGGGACCCCATTGGTGTGCTATTTTGTGCACCGGGCCCCTAGTGCACATATAAATACAAGTTCTTTGGTTGATCTCTTCCCACCCATCCCTGCCTTCCCTCTGAGATTCCACAGTCTATTCCATACTTCTATGTCTCTGGGACTATTTTGTTCATCCATTTATTTTGTTCATTATATTCCACATATGAGTGAGATCATGTGATACTTGTCTTTCTCTGACAGGCTTGTTTCACTTAGCATAATACTCTCCAAGTCCCTCCATGCTGTCTCAAAGGGTAAGAGATCCTTCGTTTTTACTGCTATATAGTATTCCATGGTGTAAATATAGCACAACTTTTTTGAAACTTGTGCACCAAAATATGTTTTTCAAGTGAAAAAATGGTGGAGGTAGGTGTGTATCAAAGATACTAGGAAGAAAATTGATTATGTAGAAATTTAACTCATTGAATTGGTCACTGTAATGGTGCTTAATAAATGTAAATTTTTTTTTATTTTGAAGAAAAGAATATGGTAATCTTTTCAACAAAATTATGAGCCGTTAAATGTTCCAAAATGTTTTCAAGTATTGCATTTTGATAATGCAAATGCAAGAGAAATATTCAGAAATAATCATAAGCTAGAACATATTTGAAATCAATATTTACAAGATGGTTGTATCTCAGATTGCATGACAACCCATGAGCAGTTAATTGCATTCAGAGGCTAGTTCCCATCATATATATATATATATATATATATATATATATATATATATGTATGAAAACAAAAAGCAAAATTTTAGATTTATTATACTTAAGTTCTTATAAAAATTTCTGAAGATGTTTTTCACTATCTTTTTATTGTCTATTTCATTCACAAAATTAACACAATTTTTCAAAGATTAATTACATGTTGATTATAATGGGTAATGACTTATTCCTGTTCACTGTTAGTTATTAGAATAATTTACCCAATATTAATAGTTACAGAACACTAAAGACAATGTCAATTATATGTGCCTGGATTATCTAAAATCTGCATAGGATCTGAGATCTAGGAATCATATTTCTATACCTTCTTGATTATTTAGGAAGGCAATCAAAGAATTCTAGTGGTTTACAAGCCATTCCTTTAGCAAAATAAAATAATGGAATAAAGGACTGTGCATGAGTGCTGGGTACACATTGGAGCCTTCCTGACCTAGAGAAGATACATGTGATCTTGAGTCAGTGCACCCACAGACCACAGGAGATGGTGTTCATTCTCCCTTCAATGATTCTTTTTATATATACTTTTTAAAAAAAAATTGATTTCAGAGAGGAAGGGAGAGGGAGAGAGAGATAGAAACATCAATGATGAGAGAGAATCATTGACTGGATGCCTCCTGCACACCCAATGCCCACAACAGGGGATCAAGCCCATAACCCAGGCACATGCCCCAAATGGAATCCAACCTTAACCTCCTGGTTCATTGGTCAACACTCAACCACATAGCCACGCTAGTCGGGCTAATGATTCTTTCTCTTTCTTATTTATAGTTATCTTACAATATTTATAATTATC
The DNA here is from genome assembly GCF_964212035.1 of Myotis nattereri. Classification (NCBI taxonomy): domain Eukaryota; kingdom Metazoa; phylum Chordata; class Mammalia; order Chiroptera; family Vespertilionidae; genus Myotis; species Myotis nattereri. The sequence goes on from NC_138077.1 coordinate 48,004,052, forward strand.
TTATTTATAGTTATCTTATTTATAGTTTTCTTACTATAAGTAAACTAGAGCAAAGGACACTTCCAGCCTGCAGTATAGATTTTTCCAGCATTCTCTTTGCACCCATAAAAGCCTTGCTGTGTCCATTATTTTTTTTTAACTTCATCAAACTGTGTTTTGCCTGGTGCTTCAAACTCATTCCAAAACTTGTTATGCGGTTTTATAAATGTTCATGGAAATATCAAGAGGCAGAGTGAAAAAAAACACTGGCTTGAACAAAGTGTGCTGACTAGGGCCAGATTAATTCCCTGCACCTCTGAAAATGAGTGTGTGAACTCTTAACTTGTTACTATTACAATAGTGTTTTAGGAGAGACCTGGCCTGAAGGATGGCATAAAACAGCACTGCCAAAATGTATATGAGGTTATAGCTTTAAGACAAATTATAGTCCCAAAGCTCAAGTATACATATATTTTTTTTTTCAGATAATTGTAGTTCAAACTGGTAGTTTAAACTGGTGCTTTTAGAGTCAATGTTGGGTGTGTGCTTAAAATTTATGAGATTTGTAACTCCTCACACTAATCCTGAATCTATGTGCCAAGTGGGTGGCAAGTACTGGCAGGTAAATTTCTCTTTTGTGATTCTGATCAGAATGTTAGGCCTAGGATCTTGAAGGTACAGCATTTTGTAATTTGAGTAAAAGTTAGGTACACAGGGCCAAGAAAGGGAAAATCATTTCTAGCTAAGAGAGTTTAGCTTAGGGAACAATAGTTAGTAAATTATGAATTTCATGGCACTTTCACTCATCTGACAGTTGCACTATAATTTGGAGAATGCCACAATTTATCTGTAAAAAAAAAAAAAATTATGATGACTTGGCATACTAGTTTATATTCTTAAACTCTAGGTACTACCATCTCTAAGTGGATCATTCTGCCCTACCGTTTTGTAGCTAACTTCACAACAGCCTGTCCAATTTTTCTCCAACTTACCAATACCTTCCTAACACTACTCAGATCCATTAATGAGTAAAAGTTGGAGAAAGCACTTGAAAGCATTTATAACACCTAGGGTACAGAAAAGTTGAAATTTTAAATGAGAGTGAAAGGAGAAAGAATAAGAAGATCAACTCCTTGTCAGATTCTGGGCTGTAAAATGAAATTTTGTTGTGTCATTCCACTGGGCCTCCTGCCAACTGTATGTTGGCTATGTTCTCAAGAATTCTGGAAAAATGGTGGCATCAAGGTGCCAACATGTTTAATATATTAGAACAAATCCTGATACCTAAATATCCAACATAGAGATTGTAAATGAATGTTCTAGGAAATTCACTTTATGGAACATCACATGGGAAGGAGAAGCCCTAGGGAAAGCATCAAACATGCAGTGTTCAAAGTGATTTTTAGGCCACTGAGACATGTGTATGTATACGCATTGATATTTTTTCTCCTATTACTACTTTTGGGAAAGGGACATCTCAACATCCTTTTCTTTTTCAGGAAACCTAAGGTGTTTCGCCCTAACTGATTCACTCATAAGCAGCACAGGTTCTCAGCAAAATGACGTAATAATTTTCTTTAGACACTTCCCTGCTTATTTCCCTCTCTTCCTCTCTATGACAGACATCCACATCCTATTCCATTCTCCACCCAAACCTGATATTTCTGAGCAAGTGGTAATTCCCTCTATAGTGAATTGGGCATTGGGCTTATTTCTACTTTACCAGGAGTGTCAGGCCATTTCTTGGAGGTAGTTGCCTGCCTCCTCATTCTTATTGACCCCCACTCTCAAACCCGTGATACCTTCCATTGTCACATGCAGCACAGGAACTCATGTCCAAGTGCTGTCTCGCCAAGGCTCAGCAGTAGACATGGTATTGTCCCATGGCTGGCTCGTGTTCAACCAGCATTTGGCACTCACTGGAAGTTCTGTCTTCTCAGATGCTGCCTTTCTCCTTCCCTCATATAATATCTTACACATGAGACATTGCTTGGCTGCCTCTCCCCTCCATCTTTCATCTCCATAGCCTCATTACTTCTTGTCCTGGGGTACAATACCACAGTCTTTGCTCATCACCACAGCCTCTATAACACTTTGACCTCCCTTGGTGAAGAAGGCAGCAGTGGGGAATGTCTGCCTCTCCCATGACTGTAATGCATTCTTTCCTTCCCTGAGGAAGGGCTCTCCTGTCTCTTGGCTGACAGACTATGTTCTTATGAACTCCACTCCAATTATTTCTGTGATACTCTTGTGTAATACCAGGCTCTCCTCCTCATGTTGAATGAGGTGGGTGCATTCATGGTGAGGAAACCAGAGGTGGTAAACTTTGGCAAGGTGTGAGAATCTGATGGGGCAGGCTGAGCTCAACAGAGGTCTGCACAGACATGGCCTGTGGGCTTTGGTGCTATTAGGGTTTTCTGTATGCCTCCTGTCCAAAGGGTTCCTCAGTTTCCCTTGATACTCTCTGGTATGTATAAGACACTGTGGGAAATTCCAGGTTGAGAAAGACACTGCACTACAATCTTAGAAGCAGAGACAAAAAGGAACTAATGCAGAAATCATCTAGCTAAGTTTCTCATTTTAATGAGTAGGAAACAAGGTCCAGGCAGGAAATAAGACTGTCCAGCATCTCACAGCAGAGCTGCATCCAACCGACCAATAGCAAGGAAGAACCAGCTGGTCTTGACCTTCCTTTGCCACTTTTAGTAAAACCAAACCAAACCTCTACTTAGAAGAAGCTTCTTTTTTGTGCCACTGCAAGGCTCTATTCTGTTGATTGTTCTTGTTATTCTCTCTTTCTCAGTGGAACTTGACAATAAATATCATTGGGTGGTACTTACAAGTGGATCCTTCTCTTACTTTCTATTTGCTTTACTCTTTATTACCCCCTTGCTTTTTTCAGACACAAATACTCTCGGCTGGAAACATTCTCTGCAATCCACACAATAGGGGTATTGAAACCAATTATGGCTTTTAGGCTTCTAGTGCTATACAGATCATCTCCTGATGCCTCTGCCACTTTATATTTATATATTAATGCCAAAAAAAAAAAAAAGTTCATTGTGGTGCCTGGATTAAGGATTAACAACATTTCTGCCTACACAGATTTTTTTTAAGGAAGAAAAAAAAAAAAAAAGGCTAGATAGACAGTTCCATTGCCTAGCAAAAATTCCTTTTGGAAAACCTATTACTCCTTGACCCAAGAAAGACAAAATTCTTCCTCTAAGTCTAGCACCCCTCAGAGGAACAGGTCAAGTGTCCCTCTCAGTTGGACAATCTCCTGTAAGGAAAATGTTTGGGTCTAATTATTTCATATCACATCTCCCACACTATAGTATTTTGCTTTGAAGAGTTTGTAGAGGAAATGCATGCTGGATGAAAGAGTGAGCAAGAGCTTAAGTTCTACAGCTGACCCCCTATGTTCTCATCTAGACTTCAGCTGGTGACTTTGGAAAAGTTACTTAATTTCTCTTTGCCTAGTTTGCCACATGTATAAATGAGGATAGTTGTGGTACCACATTACTCTTCATTATGAGAACTTGATAAGTTAATACCTGCAAAACATTTTTTAAAAGCCTAAATCATACTCAGTTTCTAAGTGTCGATTTGATTTTATTTTTTCACTGAGAAGACTTCTATATCTCTATCATAGGTGAATCCTGGGAGCTTATCACGTTAAAGCTCCAAGTCCAAGTCTCAACGTTTTGCAGAAGAACTTTCTCTAAGAAAAACTGGTCCACACTTTGGAAGGAAGACATTAGGCTTACTTTTTCTACTTCATGTTCAGAGGCATGTGGGAATTCAAATCCAGAATAATGGGAAGATAACAGGGAGAGAAATGAAAGGGGCTATACTATAAGGCATGGGCACAACCCAGACGGGAGAGTCCAGAGCCTGGATCCTAATATTCCCTCTGCTATGAATTTATGAATGCTTGGACAAGACATGTCAGTCTCAATCTTTCTCATCTCTAAGAGAATAGAAGTTTTTCTCCACCATTAATATTCTAGAAACATATAGTTCTATATGAGATAGCCCACCACTTGAGAAAAACAACAAGGACTTGACTACATACTGACATTACGTAGCTAAAATTAAGAGTCCATAAGAATTAATAGCATTTAGAGGAAAGCTGGGGGAGGTGCTAATGGAAATCCCTGGGATAAAAGCAAAGATTTGTGCAACAGCTATAGGTATTTTCCATGACATTATTCCTTCATACCACGCCTTTCCCAGCTGAGGCATCCTCTTCTAATCTCTTGGTAAATAGAAGAGACAATGTCAACACAAGGGAAAATTAAGTGGCCATTTTCTAGATCATTCATATTAAATAAATAAATAACCTACCAAGAAAAATAAAGTTGTAGAAAATCTGGTAAAAGGACTTATGACTTAGATTGATTGCATAAGTAAGTATTAAATATGTCTATTCTTTATATATACTGATTTATAATTTAATAGGAACTTGTATGTAAATTATCTTCTTTGATTTCCACAACCCTATAAAATAGGCAGAGCAAATAATATCAGCTATACTTTACAGTTGAGACAGATGAGTCTCTGAAGGGTTACATACAGGTCCCAGTTAAAAAAGCTAGTTAGTGGAAGAATCAGGGATCACATCAAGTCTTTGCATTCTACTTCAGAGCTCTTTTCCATGGTACCACTAACTCCAAATTATCAAGTACATTTTTAGTGGATCACTCCCCTTGAACCACACAATACACATTTAGGAAGCAGAAGTCTGTAGTCTTGTACTGGGCAGTTCCAGAATCTGTCAGCCTCAGATTACATCCATTGCTCCCTGTACCTCATTGGGAGAATATTCTTTCAAAGGCCACTGGCAACAGGTTAAATCCCATCTACAGCCTGTCATTGGTTTACTCTTTAAGTTTAATGTCATCCAACCATATTTGACTACTCAACATTCTGTGCTAGAGTATAATCTTCACTAGGCAAGGTTCTTGATGTTGTTCACTGATGAATCCCAAAGTAGTAGTCACACAAGAACTACTTGTGGAATGAACAAACAGTTCTGGAATTGCCATATTTCTGTGCATTTTTCATGCTGTTCTCTCCAGTACAGTGCCTTGACACTACCTTCACTCATCTTAGTAAACATCTTTCAGGGCTACCATCTTTTAAGGATTAACTCAAACATCACCTCTACAACATTTCCTTGGTTATCCACCTTGAGAATGATTTTATAGCACTTAGTTGTATTCCTATTTCCATGTTCCATGATACAGTAAAAATGATCTATTCAACTGTTTGATTTTTTTAATTTGTTTTGTTTCTGAATGAAAAAAAAATTAATTGTTGTACTGTAGAATATAAAAAACATTTTCTTTACCCTCTGGGAGAAAAAAATAAATTATATATATATATATATATATATATATATATATAGAGAGAGAGAGAGAGAGAGAGAGAGAGAGAGAGAGTCCAGATTATTATAACCACCTGACATTTGTAGACAAAGTAGCTATAATTTTGTGCTGAAGTTGCTAGAGGGCCAGACCATTGTAAATAGGGAAGGAAGCAGTTTGTTTACCACGAAAGTAAAAGTGATTTTTTTCTGAAGATATGAGTAAACAATGCAATTTAACAGCTTTTGAATGTAGGATATATTTGAACGTGAGTGGCCAGATTATTATGACCACCCCATCAGTACTTCGTTGGGCCACCTTTTGCCTTCAATACCGAGGCGATTCTTCTTGGCATTGACTCCACAAGATGATGAAAGGTGATGCGAGGAATCTGACACCATGCCTGATGAATAGCACTGTCCAGTTCTGTGGGATTTGATGGTTGTGGAACCAGCTGCCTGATGGCTCTTTTAACTTCATCCCACAAATGCTCAATTGCATTGAGATCTGGTGATTGTGGGGGCCACCTAAGCAAAGTAAAGTCTCCCTCATGTTCTTGAAACCACTCCTGCACAATACGAGCACCATGGCATGGCACACTGTCTTGTTGGAAGAAGCCATCTCCATTGGGATACGCCATCAACATGATAGGATGAAGTTGATCAGCAACGATACTTAGGTATGTTGTGCTTTTCAGACGTTGTTCCACATGAATTAAAGGGCCCAAATCATGCCAGGAAAACATGTCCCAAATCATAACACTGCCACCACCAGCTTGAAGGGTTGTACTCATGCATGTGGGGTGCCTGCTTTCATGACGTTTCCGCCAAATTCTCACTCTGCCATCTGCATGATGCAATTGGAAACGTGATTCATCGGACCACATGACTTTTTTCCAATGCTCGACTGTCCAATCCTTGTGTTCCTGTGTGAATTGGAGACGTTTTATCTTGGTAACTGCAGACAGCAAAGGTGTTCGAACAGGCCTTCGGTTTCCATATCCCATATGATGCAGTTTATGGCTAATTTGGTTACAAAGTCAGGTGGTCATAATAATCTGGCCACTCCTAATAATATATATCCCACTTTCAAAGGCTGTTAAATCGCATTGTTTACTCATATCTTCAGAAGAAAATCACTTCTACTGTCATGGTAAACAACCTGCTTCCCTATTTATAATGGTCTGACCCTCTAGCATCTTCAGTGCGGAATTATAGCTAATTTGCCTTCAAACGTCAGGTGGTCATAATAATCTGGACACTTAGTATATATATATATATATATATATATATATATATATATATATATATCCTATCTAATAAAAGAGAAACATGGTAATTGGGGTACGACCGCTACCCTTCCCATTGGCTAATCAGGGCGATATGCAAATTAACTGCCAGCCAAGATGGTGGCTGGCAGCCAGGCAGCTTGAAACTAACATGAGGCTTGCTTGCTTCAGTGACGGAGGACTCCAACGTTCCCCGCCTGCCTTGCCGGCCCCTGGGCTGCAACTCTAAGCAACTATGTAACAAATATAGAAGCTAAACAAAACACCAGAAACCTGCTTTAGTCCACCGGGCTTCAGCCAGCAGGATCGCAACATTGTAAGCAAAGGCCAGAAACCTACTTTCAGCAGCGGAGGCCTAAGAGCTGGAGCCAAGCCTGAAAGCTAAAGCTGGCCCAGAATAAAAAAAAAAGAAAGAAAAAAAGGAGCGGTTGGAAGCTTCAGTCACCCCCAGCCTGAAAACAGCCCTCAGCCCCTCACCCAGACTGGCCAGGCACCCCAGTGGGGACCCCCACCCTGATCCAGGACACCCTTCAGGGCAAACCAGCCGGCACCCACCCGTGCACCAGGCCTCTACCCTATATAGTAAAAGGGTAATATGCCTCCGAGCACCGGGATCAGCGGAGCCGCGAGGACTCCCGGCACCGGCATCAGCGTGACAGGGGGCAGCGCCCAAACCCCCTGATTGCCCTGTGGCTCTGTGTGTGACAGGGAGCAGGGCCACAACTTCCCTATCCACCCTGCTCTGTTCGTGACAGGGGAAGGAGCCCCAACCCCTGATCAGCCCTGCTCTGTACCTGATGGGGGGAGCTCCCCAACCCCCTGATCGCCCTGTGGCTCTGTGTGTGACAGGCTGCGGTGCCCCAACACCCTGATCGGCCCTGCTCTGTGGGTGATAGAAGGCAGTGCCCCAACCCCCTGATGGGCCCTGCTCTGTGCGTGACAGGGTACAGAGCCCCAACCCCCCTGATGGGCCCTGCTCTGTGCATGACAGGGGGCAGCGCCCCAACCCTCTGATTGGCCCTGCTCTGTGCATAACAGGGGGTGGCGCCGCAACCTCCCCATCGACCCTGCCTTGAGTGTGACAGGGGACGGTGCCCCAACCCCCCAATCGGCCCTACCCTGAGCGTGACTGAGGGTGGCATCACAACCTCCCGATCACCCTGCTCTGTGCATACAGGGGGCGGCGCCCCAACTCCCCAATCGGCCCTTCTCTGAGCCTGACCAGGGGCTGCACCTAGGGACTGGGCCTGCCCTCTGCCACCTGGGAGCAGGCCTAAGCCAGCAGGTCGTTATCTCCCGAGGGGTCCCAGACTGCGAGAGGGCACAGGTCGGGCTGAGGGACCCCCCTCCCCCCCGAGTGCACAAATTTTTGTGCACCGGGCCTCTAGTAATATATATAATTATATATAATATATATATATAATTGTTTGACCATCATCTTACCAGAAACTTGCTTCCTCTTGCATAGAAAAGATAGAAAAGATTCAATGTCAACAAAGAATATCTTAAGCTCTATGATGTGATATGAAGGTAGTAAAAGACACAGAAGTATAAGCAAACATCTATAAGGCCTTTTGGTGAGATTGTGATATAAACTACTTAGGAAAGACTAGAGAAAGAAAAGGTGCTTTTGCTTGCAGTGGTTCTCAACCTGTGGGTCGCGACCCCTTTGGGGGTCAAACGACCCTTTCACAGGGATTGCCTAAGACCATCGAAAAACACATATATAATTACATATTGTTTTTGTGATTAATCACTATGCTTTAATTATGTTCAATTTGTAACAATGAAATTGGGGGTCACCACAACATGAGGAACTATATTAAAGGGTCACGCCATTAGGAAGGTTGAGAACCACTGGCTTAGAGAGATCTGAGGCAATATTAAAGAAGCAGCATTTGGACTATTTTGTGTGATAAACATCACATGCAAAGTCAAAATTTGTGTGACAATGTAGGGAGCTAGTCAATATATGGCTTAATTCAATGAGGGAGATGAGTGGGAACCAACAGTATCACATTTGTATATAACTAAAGGCCAGGAAGGAGAGACCACTGCATCACCTTTAGGGATTTTTGCCTTTGAAAGAATTACAGAATTTGGGGAACATCTGTTTTCCTAATGCTCTACAACTCAGTTGAGCATTCAAAAATTGCTAGTGGGACCAGCCACCTTCCAGAATATTCAGGCAATTGTTCTGTTACCCCTGGAGTAACTTGCAGTTTCTATACTTCCCAAGATATGGAGGGAAGATCTGTAAAGCTCTTATGCCTTGGGGTAAATTTCATATTAGGAGTTGTCCAGTTTTCTCTGCTGAGACTAGCTCATAGAGGAACCATTCAATGATCAGGGAAACACTGGATACTACTGAGAGAATGACTAAATCATAGAATACTTGCAGTGGTGACTTCAAAGGTACCACTTCATTCAAAAGATAGGGACATTATTACCCAGGTAATCTGAGTCAAGTCAACTAGAGTCACACAGCTAGTCAGTGATTGTTCTGGAATGACTTCCAGGTATCTTCTTTGCATACACTGCAATATTCTTTCTATCACTCCATGGTAACAATATCCCTAAATGTTTATCTGATTTTATTGGGCAAAGCATAACCCTGTTTAGCTTGAGCCAAACAACAGTATGCTAATAAGATCCTGACAGTGAAAATTACTCCCTAGAATATTAAGTGAGGCCTGCAACCTGCCTTCACTGTTGGTCATACGCGGTAAAGAAACAAGTCTGTGCTTCCCTAAATCGCCTGAGTGTTTGGAAGCCCACTTGGGCCTCAGGGGAGAGGACCTGTTCCAGTCATCTGATGCATAACTTGTGCCACGGCATCCATGCACTGCTGTTCTTTGATTTCTACTGCAGGCTCAGTAGATGACACAGGGGAAGGTGGCATCTGTGGGCCTAGTTTGAGAGACAGTCCCATCAAAACCACATGCATATCTTTATTCTTTAAAGGCCTTAAGTATTAATACTGTTCCAATACAGCCAAGGGCCTACTTTGAAAAGAGATCTAGCATGCTTTTTTTACAGCAAAGCTAATCCCACTGAAAGCTTCTACAATTAAAGCAAGCTCTAGGGGCCAAGAAACAGACAAATGAATTAAGCCCTAGTGACTCAGCTTCTCCTTCCTCCCTGCCCTTGTCTACCAGCCAGGTATGTGGGGAGGAAATGAGTTAGGTCAAATCTATGCTTGAGCCACATGAAGCAAAGAACTAGAATCTGTACAAGCCCAAGGTGTTCTTGCTGCAAAAATGCTATTCCTTTGAAGTAAGCCTTCTCTGGCACTTAGCTCCAGTGAATAAGAATTTCATATTTACAAGTCTGGGAAGAATGTAAATGGAGAGAAAGGCATAGATGACTATCAACAAGTAAATAAAGTGTGACCAATGTATTCACATTTGCACAAACAGAAAACTAGGTGATTCACTATCTTATGTTAGATTTCCCACTATCAAACTCAGAAACAAAAATTCATAAGGCACAAGTGATTTATCGACAAAGTGCTCCAAGGAGAAATAGCAAAAGAGTGGCTAAAATGGGAAGGGATAGAAGAGAATGCCAAGGAAGCAAGGGTAGGCAAAGGCTGAAGGAAGCAGCAGCAGCTTGAACTTGAAGGTGCACTCTGGAATGTCAAGCTGCCTCAAAAGGTCTCAACCTGAGGCCAAAGTGTTCATAATCCTGTACCTATCAGTCATTAGTAAAAGGCTCTCTAAGAGTATATAAACTCCTAGGCACTTCTAAGCTACCCATGTTTTCCAATAAAGGGCTGCCGTAACCCAGGAGCAGTCCTCCAAACATAGCCACAATTACAGGCTATTGGAAGTAAGATATACCAAAGCTAGGAATACATATTTAAGAAAAAAATATTACTTAATCTGCAAACAAACAATAAACCAAAATGCATTGTTCTGAAGCATCTATACCCTACTAGCTTTTCTTTTGACTTGGAGATTTGTGTTCCCTGGGAAGAACAATTAAGCAGAGACCTGAATGAGGGGTGAGCCACAAAAACATCTGAATAGTGTTCTTGGGAGAGTTCAGAATAAGAGCTAAGGTCCTGGATGAGAATATACTTGACATATTACAGAAACATGAAGAAACCAGTGGGGCTACAATGGAACGAAGCAAGCCACGAGTACTAGGGATAAATTCAGACAGTGGCCAAGACTAGACCAAAATCACATAGGGACAAGTAATCCATGGTAAGCAGTGTGACTTTTATTTAATCTGAGTATAATAATAAATCAGTGGAAAGTTTTGAACAGACAGCGACAAACCTGAGTTACATTTTGAAAACACTAGTCTTTTTTTCCCTGTGCCCCAAAGGACACAAGAACATCTATGAGAATCACTTTCAAGAAACAATTCTGGATCTCACACAACCCCCAAGCTCAATGAGCAAACTGCATGTTAATGGTAAACATCGGTTACTCATTCATTCATGTTGTTATGTTGTCCTTCAGACAGTCACAGTAATGATCCCTAACATTTGCAAAGCAAGTCTACATATGCAATCTTTAATGTAAAGATAAGGTTGCAGATGCACCAGCAGAGTATCTTTAATCTACAGTTCCTCTACTTTGCTGGTTTTCGGTTTGTCTTAAGTTTTTCTGCCATTTTGGCATATAGTCTCCCTCATCAAACTAACTAACTGCTCTAGTATGATCTTATGTAACAAACCTGCCTTGTTTGCTAGAAGCAAAATTACACACTGTTGGAAATTAATATTTTCTTTGTTTTTAAAAAATATGTTTTATTGGTTTTTTTACAGAGAGAAAGGGAGAGGGATAGAGAGTTAGAAACATCGATGAGAGAGAAACATAGACCAGCCACCTCCTGCACACTCCCCACTGGGGATGTGCCCGCAACCAAGGTACATGCCCTTGACCGGAATCGAACCTGGGACCCTTCAGTCCGCAGGCCGACGCTCTGTTCACTGAGCCAAACCGGTTTGGCTAGAAATTAATATTTTCGATGTATCCCATTTCACAGAAAGTTCCTCCATTCATACACCTCTGATGACTCCTCACTGACTATGAAGTTCAATCCTTAGCTGAGTGTTCCATACCTCCTCTTCCTTGGACCAGGCAGACCTCTTCAATGTGTCTTACCTCTGCTCTAACACAATGGAATTATCTGCTATAATTCAGCTAGTCTTCACTGATTCTCAAACACCAGGCACTATTTTACTGCCAAGTCATTACTTATTTATTTTATTTGCCTAAGTGTTATGCACCCTCAAGGCCAAGTTCAAGCCCCACCTCTGTTGTGGGACCTTCCCTGACAACAAAGCCTTCACTGATCTTTTCTTCATCTGAATTTCTTCTGCAGTTGTTACACTTAGCATATGATCCTTTGAATTATCACTGAACTTTTAAAGAATACTAGTAAATTTATCAATATAGGCCACCTGTGATTCTCTTGAAGGTCAGGATCACATCATACATGTCTTTGTATTCTAGGCACTCTGCATATATCACTTAACTTTCCCACTAAACTCCTCAATGATCAGTCATGAGTTCACACTTCTGTTCATTCCCAGCAAACCTACTTCATTTTTTCCCCCTTTTGTAGCATATATGCATCTCAGTCCACAAACTTAAATATGAAAGAAAGTTATCTCTTATTTTTATTAAACCTTGACCATTTCTATTTAAAACTCTCCTTTTGTCAATACGGAAACAATCCCAATCAATTCAGGCTTTCTCCTTCCTTTTCCTGAGGTTTATTCTAAGTTCTGTTGGAGGGTTTAGGTCCATTTGGTCCCTTGTCCATTTAGATATTTGCTAAGAATTCCATGATCCAAACTGGTCCTTACTCAGTAATCTATTTCTTAGAGATTTATTTCTCTAGTGTAAATGTCTATCCCAGCTCTCTCCATGGCAAACTTAGAAACTTGAAAATCTCCCTGACACTGTTTAGACTCCACCTGCCTAGATTCATGCAAAACTATGTCCACGTTGAAGCCTTACAACTTTCCCAGGATTCTGTCCTTAGAACAGGAAGCCTGGCTCTTCTCTTTAGTGTCTATCAATGCCTATATTCTCATCACTTTCCCATCATGGCTCTTTCTCTCCAATTGAAAACAAAACTTCTATGGACTAGCAGTGGTTCTCAACCTTCTGGCCCTTTAAATACAGTTCCTCATGTTGTGACCCAACCATAAAATTATTTTCGTTGCTATTTCATAACTGTAATGTTGCTACTGTTATGAATCGTAACGTAAATATCTGACATGCAGGATAGTCTTAGGCGACCCCTGTGAAAGGGTCTTTCGACCCTCAAAGGGGTCGCGACCCACAGATTAAGAACTATTGGACTAGAGGAAGCCAAATCCATCTTCTTTCAAATATTTTTGGCTCTGTCTAAATTCTGTAATTTCCCTTTAGAAATTTATAACCCAAATCCAGGAAAACACCAGCAAATCATTTTCTCATTCTATCATGAATTATCTCTCTCCTAAGACAATAAAGCTAGAACAACTACTGATTTGAATAGACAGATAAAAGATAATGGTGATGGGCATAAAATGTTATTCTATCATAATTATTTTAGTAAATAGCATGAATTTCTCCTTCTCTTTTGCCTAATTCATTAACTTGGGAGTTAATTTAGGCTCTTCTACTTACCCACCTCCATGGGTTCATTTTGCATGAAACCAATGCCAAAAATAAACCCTTGGTCTAAAATTGGTCCCAATCATAACACTGAGCCCCAGAAGATTCTGCTTAAAAAAATAGAATAAATAAACTAATTCGAAAATTCAAAGTAGGTGGGAAGAAAGAAGAGGTAATGTGTTCTAAACATTCAGATGCAATGAAACCAATTCCACCTTAGGGTCTCTTATCTTCTCCAAGGCTCACACAACTGCTTACATATTCTAGATATTTAGTAGGCATTTGTTGTTGATGGTAATAATGTTCATGGTGTCTATTTGAAGATCAACTTGTATTTTTTTTCGTTATAGGGAGTAGATTATCTTTCCAAAAACTCACTTAATATAGTAAATGCAGGTTGATCACTACATCCAAACTGTGACCTTTACTATAGATACTATATACTTTTATATTTGTGACAAGAACTATGGAGAGCTTAAAAAAAGTGTTCTGTTCTAACAAAATCAGCCTATAATGTTAATTTTCCAATAAATAGAAGTAAAGGTCTTGAGAAAATAGCACTATTTTATCATTTATGCAGTTACCATATAAGTTTAGGATTTTTGGCCCTAAGTATCAAAGAACACCCTAATTTGGCCCTAAAGGTTTTGCTTTTAATAACCATCAAGCTTTAGAAATATATGAAAGATCATCATTTAGTTTCAAATAAATAAGACACACATCAGAGACCCTGAGGCCTCTTCTTTCCTTCCACAGCTGTGCATTAATGTGTGCAAAGCATGGTATTAAGTACCCACATGGAAGGAGCTAAAGTAAGATTATAGAAGACCTAGTCTTCACCCTCAGAGAAGTTCATAATCTAATTTATGAAATAAAACAAAATTAAATAGTTATAGTACAATGTGATGAGAGGTGTAACTATTACAAAGTGTTAAGGAATCACCATGAAAACAAAACAAAACAAAACAAAACAAAAAACCTATCTCTCTCTTATGGAGTAAGAGAAAGCTTTGGTGAGAAAGTCACAGTTGATCTTGTGATTTTTGAATGAGTGGGGAGTTTCCAGGTAAAGAAGGTGCGGAATGCTTCCCAGAAAAAAATGAAATAGCACATACCTGTTTTAGGGAAGTGAATGATTCTGCTATAAAATATTACCTGAGCCTAGAACTTGGGCTGCTTGGGTGTGGAGAAGTATGATGAAAGGCAAAGCTGGTAAGGCTGGTTTAAGCCTGGGAAGATCCCGGAGGTCCAGTCTGCCACGGAGCAAAGAAACCCAACCCCATAAAGGAGAAATTTCAGAAGCTGTGGGGAAGAGTGAGGCACTGTAGGAAGTGAGTTTTAGAATTGTCTTTCTGGTAGCACCATGGGCATGGATTGGAGGAAAGCAAAGAACTAGTGAAGGTGCTAGTTGAGGTAAGAGAAGAGCAAACCTAACTTGAGGAACCTCTTAGGAACCTTTGGCTTTGCAGGACATGATCCAAAAGCCCTACCTGTCTTGTCAACAAAAACCTATCTCTAATACTCCTTTTCTGTCCACAGAAGAGCAGCTCAAAGTGCCAATTTCCTGTGTGCCAACCACTCTTGAGGCCCACAAAGAATAGAGATATTTGCAATGTCTTTATTATTGGCTCTCATATAATTGCACTTCTTTTTTTCAGAGTATTTTGCTCATATTTGGAATGATCTTTTTTCATATGTGTGATTATTTAACAACTGTTTGATGTTCCTCACTAGACACTAATCTCTGAAAGATCAGGGATTTTGCATATAATTTTTGTGTTCATTACTATCTCTGGAAGCCTGCAGAGAACCTGGCACATAGTAGATGCTCGGTAAATTTTTTGGTTTTTTTTTTTAAAATGCTGACTGAAATGTTGAAAAACAGTTGAAGTGATGACATTCTGCTCTAGAAAAGGTTTGATCTCTAAAATGATAAACAAAATATTCAATATTTGATTTAAGTATTGTTTAGTAGGTATTTTTTGCCCTTTATATCCAAATTTCCTAACACTGCATGTGACACACTAGCTCTGTACATTAAATTCTGTATCTAAAGTTCACTTAAAATAGAAAGTAAAGCCCTAACCAGTTTGACTCAGTGGATAGAGTGTCGACCTGTGGACCGAAGGGTCACAGGTTCGATTTCGGTCAAGGGCACATGCCTGGATTGTGGGCTCGGTCCAATGTGCAGAGGAGGCAGCCAATCAATGATTCCCTCTCATCATTGATGTTTCTGTCTCTCTCTTCCTCTCCTTTCCCCTCTGAAATCAATAAAAAATAAATAAAAAAATAAATAAATAAAAAGAAAGTAAATTTGACCAAATTATTGTATTTTATGTACTTTAAATTCCCCAAATAAAATAATATCAACTGCTTAACCAGGCTTTAATTATTGCTCTTTCCTTTTCTTTCTTTTTTTTTATTTTCTCCTATAACTAAATAGGACTTTTTAACCTAAGGCAAACAATTTTTTAATCATGACTTTAAATTTGATGAGGTTCCATTAAGAAACTCCATGCAAGTCCTACTTCTAACAGGCATACACACAGAGAGTCAAAGCACTTCATTAAAGGCAGAAAGATTAAGGCAAAAGATTACACAACAAAACCACCCACATTCAGTTTTGCAAGTTTAACAGTCAGCCTGAATCACCACCCTAGAGCGGCCTACATTCCATTCCAACCTGAAGCTTCAGCTTATTATTCAAAACCAAAGAAAGTAAAATATTAGTATTGGTGACCAAAAAGGCAGGTGCGTTTCTCTTTCCTTGGTTACTCTTAGCCCTGGAGGCATCAATTGTTTCTTGATTTTTACTTAGTAAACATATCTCTTGGGAGGTAATTACAGAACCGACACACATCTTAAGATCACCGAAGAATAACAATTAGTCCTATTTCTTGCAACAGAATCACTGGCTTAAGGACTTCAGAAACGAGTTTTTAAATCAGCCTTTCCCATGCCCAGCTCACTCCTACAACAATATCCTCCACATTATTTATCCCATTTTTTACCACACTGTCCAATTGAATGTTCTATTTTTCTCCTTATTCATGTTCTTTGTTTAGCCTGAAATAATGGCCCTCTTCTGGTAATCCTGCTCGTTCTTCAAATGTCCACTCAAATGCCACCCTCAGGCTCTCCTTCATCATTCTTGCCAAACAATTATATTCCTTTGTCTGCATCCCTACAGCTTGTGGTTTATGCAGTTACATAGTTTACTATTCCAATCATTTAATTTTTTGTCTCTTATTCTCCTGATATTTGATTCCAATACCCTTTAAACCAAGAATGTGGAATTTGTATCCATAGGTCTCCTTAGAGCCTAATTTGTGCCTCAAAGAGTATAGGCAGGTGATAAGTGATGAGTAAACAAATTCTAAAGAACAGATAAGAATCTGTACAATAATAAATATAGCTACAAGACAAATTACAAGTAAATGAATATTTGTTATAAGAACAAATTAAAAAGACTCTATATATCTCAGGTAGATTAAATACAAAGTAACCATCCTTAGACAAATCAGTGGAAAACTACCAAAAAAAGGGGGGGGGCAGGGTACAGGAAGAACATTTTTAAAGCACTCAGAAAGTCAGACATATTCCTTGACATATCCTTTCAAAGAAGTAAAAGACTGATAAGATAGCTCTTCAAAGGAAATGAGGAAATCCAGAAGACAAGAAAAGGACATCCTATATAATGAAAGCCTAATATGCAAATTGTTCCCTCAGGAGTTCCACCGACTGGGAGCTCGACTACTCGCTATAATGTGTGCTGACCACCATGGGATGGCGCAGAATGAAGGAAGGTCCTGATCAGCCCTGATTGCTGGCCAGGCCTAGAGATCCTACCTATGCCTGAATTTTATGCACTGGGCCTCTAGTTGAGAAATAAAAGTCACAATCTAAAATTATATGTCAAGTGAAAATAGCTTTTAAAAATAAATATGAAATTAAAAATTTTCAAATAAATAGTGAGAAAATTCATTCGCAGTAAAGGCACACTAAAAGATATACTAAAGTTGTCCTTTGGGAAGAAGGAAATTGTAAACAGAAATGCAAGAAAATTATTTTAGGCAAATGTAAATAGGAAAAAAATTACTGGTAAGGGTAACTTTGTAGGAATAGAAATACTGTACCCAATAGATAAAATAGCAACAGTAAAAAATAGAAAAAGTGATAATTCAAAAGAATAATGGTAATATAATGTGGGGTTATATAATATATATATATATATATATATATATATATATATATATATAGTAATATGCAAATTGACCATCACACCCTCACACAGGTGGTCGCCCCCATGTGGCCATAAGATGGCTGCCCCCATCAGGTCACAAGATGGCTGCCACAAGATGGCTAGCAGGGAAGGGCAGCTGTGGATGATCAGGCCATCAGGGGAGGGCAGTTATGGGTGACCAGGCCTGCAGGGGAGGGCAGTTGTGGGGGAAACCAGGCCTGCAGGGAAGGGCAGTTGGGGTGACCAGGCTGCCAAGGGAGAGCAGTTAGAGGTGACCAGGCCAGCAGGGGAGGGCAGTTAGGGGTGACCGGACCAGCAGGGGAGGGAAGTTGGGGGCAACCAGGCCTATAGGGGAGGGCAGTTAGGGGTGACCAGGCCTACAGGGGAGGGCAGTTAGGGGCAATCAGGCTGGCAGGGAAGCTGTTAGGTGTAAATCAGGCTGGCAGGGGAGTAGTTAGGGGGTGATCAGGATGGTAGGCAGAAGTGGTTAGGGGCAATCAGACAGGCAGGCAGGCGAGCGGTTGGGAGTCAGCAGTCTCGGATTATGAGAAGGATGTCTGACTGTCAGTTTAGACCCCTCGCAAGGAGTCCCAGATTGGAGAGGGTGCAGGCTGGGCTTAGGGACACCTCTCTCCAGTGCATGAATTCTGTGCACCACGCCTCTAGTATATATATATATATATATATATAATTAAATTATCTGATAATACCAAAAAAGGCTGACCTCAGAGAAATATGGAATTTAAGTGTCCTCAAGTACTCACATTATCTGAGAAATGGTCAAAATGCTGATTAAAAGTCAACACTAATTAAAAAAAAAAATAGCACTAATAATTTAAGGATTCATGCTGAGATCCTTAGGGTAAGTACTAAAAGAAAAGAAAAGTAATTTATAACTAATAATCTAATAGGTAGGGAGAAATTATTAATTAAAAAGAAAACAACAGCTCAGCCTGTGTGGCTCAGTTGTTGAGCATCAACCTATCAACCAGGATGTCACAATTCCTGGCCAGGACCCATGCCCGGGTTGAGGGCTTGATCCCCAACTGATCAAGAATTCTCTCTCATCATTGATGTTTCTATCTCACTCTCACTCTCCCTTCCTCTCTGAAATCAATAAAAATATATTTTTTTAAAAGAAGACAACAAAAGAAGAAACAGAATGGGGCAAACATAAAACAATATGGCAGATTTAAACTTAAAAATATGTGATAATTATCCGTAAATTGACTACATATTTCATATTTGATAAAAATAATGAGTCACTCCTTAAGCATAAGTATATAGAGATGTTAAAAACTTTTCAAAAATTGGGAAATAATATAATAACCAAATAGTCACCAAAATTTACCTAATATTACTTTATTAATATTAGGCAAAGTAGGCCCTAAGACAAAAAGCATTATTAGAAATAATGAGATTAAAAATTACAAATCTGTATCTAATAACACAACCTTGATATATAGAGTAAGATGTGACACGATTATAGTCAAGGTGAGAGATTTAAAACTTTCTTTAAATAACTGCTAGAATGAGCAGACAAAAGTTAGTGCAATTAGAGTTTTAAGCTACATAATTAACAAACTTGATCTTCACAATATTAAAAATAATACAGAATAAGTTTACTAGAAGGATATATTACATAGTATACTTATAAAAATAATGAAAAAATTCCAAATGTTTGCATAGTAACCAAAAATAACTCATGGGTAAATTAATAAATTACAGTGTAATTTACAAAGTAATTTGAATGGCGTACAAAAAATGTGGCATATTAAACTTGTAGTATACAGTTATTACTGACATAAAAGAAAAACTTTTGGCTTTACAGGCCTGTACCAGAAAGAATATATGTCATGATTCAAGTTTTCATCTTAGAACATTAGGAAAATGACATTAAACACAAAGAAAACATGAGGAAGAAAGTTAAGAATGTAAATTAATGAACTAAAAAACAAAAGTATAATAGAGAATATTAAAAAGCCAAGAGTTGGTTACTGAAAAAATAATTAATGAAATGGACAAAACATTTTTAAAAATTGATCAGAGAAATAAAAAAGTACAATGTACCAATATTAGGAAGAAAAAAGGGATATCATTCTTGATACAGATATTAGAAAGATAAAGGAATATTAAGAAAAAATGTTTGACTAAAATTTTATAAATTAAATGAACAAATTTACAAGATCATAATTTACGAAAATCAACACAAGAAAGAAGAGAAAATCTAAACTGTGTAATATTTGATTTTTTAAATTAGTTTGTCATTTTAAAACAGCTCACAAAACACTTTCTGGCCACAGATGGCTTCAAAAATAAATTTCCACAAACATTCCTGAAAGGAAGAACAGCACAGAAGAAGCAAATAAAGGTAAAATAAAAATTTTTGTTTTTACCTTTCTTAATTGATCTAAAAGATAACTATTTTTAATATGATAAGAACATATTGGATAATCATAGCATATAGCTAAGTGAAATGGATAACAAAAATGTCATCAGAAACAGAAGGGAGGAATTGAGAATCCTTTGTTATAAGTTACCTGCATTACATGTGAACTGCTCTAGTGTTATTTAGAAGGTGGACTTTGATTAACTTGAAATGAATATTACAAAAACCAGGGCAACAACCAGTAAATAATTCAAAATAAGTGGAACAGATTTGCTAATAGAGGAGATAAATGCAATAATATAAAATAATAAATTAACCAGAGAGTTGAAAAAAAAGGGGGGAAAGAAACAATTGCAACCAATAGGAAACAATTAAAAATATGTTAGATTTCAATCCAACTATACCAATCCACTAATCACTTTAAATGGGAGAGATCTATATACACTTAAGAAGGTAGAATGTCAAAATGAATAAAAATAAAGACCATACAACATGTTGTCTACAAAATAAAATTTTAAATATAAAGACTCTGATTAAAATAATGATATAGTATGCTAACTCTAATCAAAAGAAACATTACAAAAAAAAAAAAAAGACCAATATTCTTCAGGAACACAGATGCAAAAATTCTTACTAGCAATTTTAACTAAACAATACATAATAATGATAACAAACCATGCTATATGTTTTTTCCCAGGAATGCAAGATTGGTTGGTGATCAGACATATAATCAGTGTTTTTTATAACATAAACAGAATAAATGAGAAAAGATTATCATTTAAGTAGGTACACAAAATTCAGCACCCATTTATGATAAAAATTCTCCTCAAATGAGGAATTGAAGACAATTTATTTAATTTGATGAAGGGTATCCAATGGAAGTAGAATGTAACTTTATACTTAATGGTAAAAGATAAAGTGATACAAACGCATTGGTAATGAAAGGTTTGAAAAAACTCCATTTTTGATTCCTGCTTATGAATTTTCAATAATTAACTTCAAGTAAGGTCAAGTGAGTACTTTACTCACTTCAGTAGGAATATAAACAGGCCTAATCTTTCAGAAAATCAACTAGGCAACATGTTCAAGGAGCTTTAAAATGACTATACCCTTCGACCTAGAATTTCACTTTCTAGAATCTACTAGAGAATCTTATCAAAGATATAGGTAAATATTTATGTATAAGAAAGTTTACTGAGTGATTTGTTTGTATTCATAGAACTATATATTGAACTTGAACTTTACAACTGTGGTAATTAAGATTACTTAACTTTCCTTTTAGACCTAGCAATTTACCTCCAAAACTATTTAGGGACTCAGTTGTTCCTTCCTTCCACAAAGAGAAAGAAGTCATTCATTCAACATTCTGCTACCAGTCTCTAAACTGACAATGAAAGAAGCTCCTGATGAGTGGCAAGCCTCATCTAAGGAGGCTCACAGCTCATAGTCAGAAAAGACAAAAGACACACACACAAAAAAAATTATGCTCCTCAAAGAGTTCCAAGGAGGACAATCTTTCATGAAACTGCCCCATCTTGGAGTAGCTTGACAAAAGTTTTTAGTTTAGGTCAGTAGAGCATTGATGTGATAAGTGCTAACCAGAAGGTAATCAGACTTTTCTTTGTTAAAATTTGGGTCATTTCCTCTCTATAAGCTGTTGGGATCATTCTACCCCCACTCTTTAGATTCTAGGCACTATCTCAACAGAGTGTCTTACATGTTTACCTATTGCTTTTATTCCCCCACCATCTTAGGTTGTTTACAGAGCTACATAGTCTATTAACTAAAAATAATTATAATTTATAATACCAACCAATATACACTAAGTGGCCAGATTATTATGACCACCTGACATCTGTAGGCAAATTAGCTATAATTTCAAACTGAAGTTGTTAGAGGGCCAGACCATTATAAATAGGGGAGCAGGTTGTTTACCATGACAGTAAAAGTGATTTTTTTTCTGAAGATATGGGTGAACAACGCGATTTAACAGCTTTTGAACGTGGGATATATTTGAACATGAGTGGCCAGATTATTATGACCACCCCATCAGTACTTCGTTGGGCCACCTTTTGCCTTCAATACTGCAGCGATTCTTCTTGGCATTGACTCCATGAGATGTTGAAAGGTGATGCGAGGAATCTGACACCATGCCTGATGAATAGCACTGCCCAGTTCTGTGAGATTTGATGGTTGTGGAACCAGCTGCCTGATGGCTCTTTTAACTTCATCCCACAAATGCTCAATTGCATTGAGATCTGGTGATTGTGGGGGCCACCTAAGCAAGGTAAAGTCTCCCTCATGTTCTTGAAACCACTCCTGCACAATATGAGCACCGTGGCATGGCGCACTGTCTTGTTGGAAGAAGCCATCTCCATTGGGATACGCCATCAACATGACAGGATGAACTTGATTAGCAACGACACTTAGGTATGTTGTGCTATTCAGACATTGTTCCACATGAATTAAAGGGCCCAAATTATGCCAGGAAACATGCCCCAAACCATAACACTGCTCCCACCAGCTTGAAGGGTTGTACTCATGCGTGTGGGATGCATGCTTTCATGCTGTTTCCGCCAAATTCTCACTCTTCCATCTGCATGATGCAACTGGAAACATTATTCATTGGACCACATGACTTTTTTCCAATGCTCAGCTGTCCAATCCTTGTGTTCCTGTGGGAATTGGAGACATTTTATCTTGGTAACTGCAGACAGCAAAGGTATTCGAAAAGGCCTTTGGCTTTCATATCCCATATGATGTAGTGTAAGGCTAATTTGCCTACAAATGTCAGGTGGTCATAATAATCTGGTCACTCATTATATATATATATATATATATATATATATATATATATATATATATCACACACACACACACACACACACACACACACACACACACATTTTATAGCATTGCTTATTACCTAATGTGAGGTACAGGCTCAAATGGCCTTCCAATGAGTTAAGATTTTTGTTGTGATCTCACCCTACAATAACAACAACAAATGCTAGCAATCAAAATTTCCATCAAGGAGAGATTAGTCAAACAAATTGTGGTATGATTACACAATGGAATATTTTTTTCCAACAGTTGTCTTTATGACCAAAGACTGTGAGAAAATTTCGCCATTATGTATACCAGGTGCTCAAAAATTTGTTGAATTAATTTGTACTTTATACATGTTATAATATCAGCATGATACTATATATACAATGTATACGCTGTTTTTCCCCAATTATTACAATTAAAATGTCTATAAACATTCTTTGAAAGCGTGACTCTTAAGCACCTACATAAAATTGTATTATGTGTCAGAAAACAAATTAAGACTTGCTGTAACAAACTATATCATGTTGGTCCCAGGAAATAAATGTAGATAGTATTTTCCAACTATTTTTTTATTGTACTATATTTATAAATATTATCAAGAAATTTTCTCTTAAGATTTATATATATCTGTATCAAAAAAAAAAAAACCCACAATAAACAAACAAAAACAGAGTACTCTTCTAAGAAGCAAATTTCTAATTGTCCCAGGCTACCAAAAAAGACTCCACTGTCTTCCATGAAATGATTATATTTATATAGGATTTATTAGTTTTTAATTGGTATGTTTAATTATATATCCTATCTAATAAAGAGGGACTATGCTAATTGATCCTCATGCTGTTGCAAAGATGGCACTGCCCACAGCCAATAAAGAGAGAATATGCTAATTGACTGTTCCACCCTCAAAGATGGTGGTGCCTACAGCCAATAAGGAGGGAATATGCTAAATGACTGCCATGCCCTCAAAGATGGCAGTGCCCACAGCCACAAGATGGTGGTGCCCAGTCCCCTCAGCCCCCCAGCTTCCCAAGGCTGGCCCGAGGCACAGGCAAGCCTCAAATGGCAGCTCCCCAGACATCCAGGGCCGCCCGAGGCTCAGGTAACCAGGGCTGGCCAAGGTTTGCCCTGCTGGCAGTGGCAGCAGCAGAGGTGTGATGGGGCATTGCCATCTCCTGATCACCAGGTCGCCTCCCGCCCCTGAGGGCTCTTGGACTGTGAGAGGCTGGGCTAAAAGAACCCCCCCCCTCCAGTGCATGAATTTTCATGCATCAGGCCTCTAATATTAATATAATTTAATTGATTAATTTTAATTACTTAGATTATAATTATATTTAGACTTATAATAAGCTTATTACACTTGTATGTCAGGCATTAATCCATTTTTTAAATGAAATATGGAGATCAGAGAAGTGAAGTAACTTATCTAAAGTCACATGAATAATTAGTAATAGAACCATGGCTCAATTTCTCTGACAATATATTCAATCAATGAATTTATTACATCTTGTGTTCTCCCATGAACTGTTCTGCAATAAATAAGAAACATCAATAATGGTTTTAAATAAAAAGCATGGGACATTTCTTGACTACATAACCAGAACCTTTATACCAATCTAAAGACTTACTATGATATTGCTGCTGTTGTGGTTTTTACTAGGTTTGTCTGTCTGACACTCAGAAATACTGAAATTCTAGGAGGAATACCTGTAATGTCTCAACTACCAGATTTTGAGGATTGTTCTAGGTTCTTGTTTTGCAGAACTGGAGGAAGGTTGATAAATCTTATTCTAAATCCTGGAATAAGGATTCACTAAGTTGACAGTTGAAAATGGGTAACACTCTGAAAACAGCATTGCAAAAACCTTTACCTAGCTTCAGGGACTTAAGAACCACCTTAGAGCCCTGCCAAGATGGTTCAGTTGGTTGGAGTGTCGATCCATACACCAAAAGGTGGTAGGTTCTATTCCCAGTCAGACCATATACCCAGGTTGTGGGTTTTGATCCCTGGTCAGGGAGCATATGGGAGGCAACCAATAGATGTTTCTCTCTCTCTCTCTCTCTCTCTCTCTCTCTCTCTCTCTCTCTCTCTCTCTCCCCAATTCTCTCTCTAAAATCAATTTAAAAATGTATCCTTGGGTGAGGATTAAAAAACAAACAAGAACCACCTTAGAGAGGGCTAAAATGCAGATTAGTATCTCTGATTGACCCTAACAGATCCACTTTATTTTGGGTTTAGAATCTACATATTAACAAAATTCTTCAGGTGGATTTAATGCAAATACTAATTGGAAACAATTATCTACAGTGATGTAATTTTTTTAACGTAAGCTGTTTGACAAAACAGTGAAAAGGATTCAGAGTCCAAGTATCCCTTCACCAAGATTAGCTTTTGTACAATTCTGTTCTTTTAAGCATGAATACCTCTGCCTAACAGTTGTGTATCATTCACTTTAAAGAGAACCTTCGTTATTAAATAGAAGAAGTTGTGAACTTAGAATTTGGACATCGGCTGCTGACTAGCTGTGTGGCCATGATACCTTCAGTAAAATGGAAAGAAAAATTCACCTGGACCAATGCACACAATGGTTACTAGAATGAAATGGGATAATAGAAGTGAGACATCATTGAAAATCAATTTCCATAATAAAAGGGTATTAGATTTGTTCTCAAACTCTGCTTTATATTAGAATATGAGGAATCTTTAAAAATTTCTGATGCCCAAGCATGAATAACTTTTATAAAACTCCCCAGGTGATTTCAATGTGCAACCAAAGTTCAAGAACAGCAGAGTAGACCAATCCTTGAATTTTTACCATCTTGCATGGTTTAATCTCATTAGAAACTACCAGGCATTTATAAATCCCTGCTGTAAAATCAGTTCATTCAAGGCTCTGGGATCAACTCCACTTTCACCATAAGTCAGCACTGTTTTATGATGGGCATGAGCAGAGCTTGTCAAATGGCTGTTTTCTTACTGTCTTTCAACATAGCTTCCCTTAAGTACTAACTGGCTTGGATCAAGGAAATTGGCAGCCAAGTCAGGGGATCTCAGGAAAACAGCTGCCATACTGTACCTTGCCACAGGGGAAAGGATCAACCCTTCATTTCTGGGAACACTTAGTCACCAACCACATGTCATCAGCCTTACAACTACTTAGTTCCATTTCCCTTCGGGTGAGACTGAGTCACATTTCTAGAGCGATGACGGCAAGAGAAGATGGTGGAAAGGAGAAATGTGTTACCAACATGGGGATAAGGATGGCTTATCTCAATTTATTCAATGTACATGCCTCTGGGTACAATTAGTTCAAAAAACCATTAAATTATTCAGGCTCCAGTCTAGATAAGGTCCTTTACCTCATAAAATATTTATTTAGGTTTAAAGGAGGCAATGGTTTGCATCTGATAGAGATCAGCACCTAATCCCCAACCCTATCTTGAAACTAAGAAGCATAGTGTGATTGAGGAGCGTGTTGAACCAAAATGACCTGGCAGAGACTTTATTTATCATGTTCAGCCTTCAGATAGTTTCAAAGACATTTGGACATGCAACATTGCTCCAGTTTCCCTCAGATTTACCTGCACCAGAGCATCAACCTTGCAATTCACTCCTTTCACTACCTGGCAGTTTGAAGTCATCTCCAACCCCAACCCACCAGTACCACCACCATTAATTCTCATTGCAACATCACAAAATGGAAGCTTTCTTTTTCATAGTTTCTTAACATTTAATTCTATATCAGGAATCAGAGTAGCTTCAACCTAACTATATAACTGTTAGCAGTTTACATATTGTTTCTGAGTCTCATTTTCCTCATCTGTAAAATAGAGCTAGTAATTCTGATTCACTAATGTGTTGGGAGTTTTCAATGTCATGTTAAAGTGGAGAAGATACTTTCTAAATTATAGAACTGTTAGAATTAAGATGATGATGAGTCAGAAAACCTGAAGAGGTCCCAGTATGTCAGTATCTGGAACAAAATGCCCCCTTGAATTTGGAACTCTATAGCCCCCTTTTGTGCAAGGAGAGGGTAGTGTAATGTAGTACACTACTGTGGACTAAAAAGAGGTTCTATGAAAAGTAACCTCCACACAGGAGGTCTGGTCATAAATTCCTCACTGGGCAGGTCAAGATGAGTGGTCACACCCCAAGAATATAACTTCTTTACTAAAAGGTTTATCTTTGCTTTAAGCAAACCTTATCCTTTGTTCTTGTGCATCAAGGTCAACACACCTTTGAAATAAGTGTAACCACCCTCAAAAAAGCACATAATCTTGTCATCTATCTTCTCTTCCTTATTTTTTTTTTAAATGGGAACTTTTTATTTCAAGAAAAATGATTTGAAATATAATAATGTTACATGCAATAAACTAATATTTTAAGAAAAACAATCTTAAATATAATAATGCATGCAATAAACATTAATATCTCAGGAAACATGACTTGAAATATAATAATGTTACATGCAATAAACTAATATTTTAAGAAAAACAATCTTAAATATAATAATGCATACAATAAACATTAATATCTCAGGAAAAATGATTTTAAATATAATAATATTACATGCAGTAAACACCAATTATTCAAGAAAAACAATCTCCAATATAATAATATTATATGCAATAAACATTAATATTTCAAGAAAAGGATTTTAAGCTAATAATATTACCAAAACTGTACTAATATAATATGATATCACAAAAGTTGTAGGAAATATTAAAAATCTACAAATAACAGGATTACTTCTATTATATTATAAAATACTAGGGGCTACTACTAAAACTGAAAATAAAAATAAATAAATATTTCTTGAAAAATAAAAATACTAGGGGCCTGGTGCATGAAATTCATGCACTGGGGGGTGGGGAGGAGAGGGTGTCCCTCAGCCCAGCCTGCCCCCTCTCACATACTGGGAGCCCTCAGGGGATGTCCTACTGATGGTTTAGGCCTGTTCCCTGCTCTCCTTGGGGATAGGGCCTAAGCCGCAGTCTGGCCACCCTTTGTGGGAGTTGACCGGACTGATCAGTGGAAGGCACTAGCCCCATCACCCTGCTGCTGCAGCCACTGCCAGTCACCATAGCCAACAAGGTGTTTTCATCAACACAGACTCCCGTCCCTTTACCATGAAAATATGACAACTTTCTTTAGGCATTTTCAAGATGTGTCTTCCATATAATAATAATTTCTTTATTGTTTTTTTTTTTTTTTATCCTCACCTGAGGATATGTTTCCATTGATTTTTAGAGAATGTGGAAGAAAAAGAGAAAGACAGAGAGAAACATCAAAGTGAGAGGAACACTTTGATTGGTTGCCTCCTGCATGAGCCCTGACCTGGGCCCCGGCCAGAGAGAAGCCTGCAACCTAGGTACATGCCCTTGGTCAGAATTGAACCCAGACCCTGTGGTCGGCAGGCCAAGGCATTATCCACTGAACCAAACCAGCTAGGGCAGGATATGACATTTCTTAGCCCTCCAGCAGTGGACCTTTGTTTTTTTTGCCAGGAGTGTGGTGAAAAACCCTAGATCACCTTTTTGGATTCTTATTACCCAAGTTACTAAGAATATTACCAGTGGCATACAGGGAGCTTAACCAATGAGCAGTCAGAAAAGGTGTTTCCTCTGTAGTTCACACCAATCGAGGGCTTGGCCCCCCCACTTCCCCCCTCCGCCCCAGGCCTGACACCTCTGGCCCAGGCTTCAGGCCTGGGCAGGGGACCCCCATATCCCTCCCATCGCTGGCTCTGCCCTCGCCCAGGCTTGATGCCTCAGCCAGAGGCATCGACCCCCATCACACTTTGATCACCAGATCGGCCCCTCGCCCAGGCCTGATGCCTCAGCCAGAGGCGTCGACCCCCATCACCCTCCAATTGCCGGATCAGCCCCTTGCTCAGGCCTGACGCCTCTGGACCAGGCATCAGGCCTGGGCAGGGGACCCCTATCTCCCCCCGATCACTGGCTCCACCCTCACCCAGTCCTGACGCCTCGGCCAGAAGTGTCGACCCCCATCACCCTCCAATTGCAGGATTGGCACCTTGCCCAGGCCTGACGCCTCTGCCAGAGGTGTCAGGCCTTGGCAGGGGACCCCCATCTCCTCACAATCACCAGCTTCTGGGAGGCTTCTGGGGCTTCTGGGGCTGGCCTGTGGCCTGGGATGGTGGCTGTGTTGGCAGCTGCGCTGTCCCACCCTGCCTGCAGTATGCAAATTAGCTGCCATCTTTGTTGGCAGTTAATTTGCATATTGTGCTGATTAGCCAATGGGAGGCATAGTGAAGGTAGGGTCAATTACCATGTTTGTCTATTATTAGATAGGATTATATTTTTCCCTCTGGCTCTATTTTTGTTCATCAGTTTATGTTGTTCATTATATTCCACAAAAGAGTGATATCATGTGATATTTATCTTTCTCTGACTGGCTTATTTCACTTATATGATGCTCTTCAGATCCACCCATGCTGTTTCAAATGCTAAGAGTTCCTTCTTTTTTACAGCAGCATAGTATTCCATTGAACAGATGTACCACTGTTTTCTAATCCACTCATCTACTGGTGGGCACTTAGGCTGTTTCCAAATCTTAGCTATTGTAAATTGTCCTGCTATGAACATAGGGGTGCATATATCCTTTCTGATTGATGTTTCTGATTTCTTTGGATGTATTCCTAGAAGTGGGATTATTGAGTCAAATGGGAGTTCCATTTTAAATTTTTTGAGGAAACTCCATACTGTTTTCCACAATGGTTGCACCAGTCTGCATTCCCCACCAGCAGTGCAAGAGGGTTCCTTTTTCTCCACATCCTCACCAGCACTTGTCATTTGTTGATTTGTTGATGATAGCCTTTCTGACAGGTGTGAAATGGTACCTCATTGTCATTTGGATTTCCATCTCTCAGATGATTAGTGACTTTGAGCATGTTTTCATATATATCTTGGACTTCTTTATGTCCTCTTTCAAAAGTGTCTATTTAGGTCCTTTGCCATTTTTTTATTGGATTGTTTATCTTCCTTTTGTTAAGTTGTATGAGTTCCCTATAAATTTTGGAGATTAAACCCTTATCAGATGTAACATTTGCAAATATATTCTCCCACGCAGTGGGCTTTCTTATTTTGTTGATTGTTTCTTTTGCTGGGCAGAAGCTTTTAATTTTGATGTAGTCCATTTGTTTATTTTCTCCTTAGTTTCCATTGCCCTAGGAACTGTATCAGTGAAGATGTTGCTTTGCTGATGTCTGAGATTTTGCTGCCTATGGATTCTTCTAAGATTTTTACAGTTTCCCATCTTACATTTAAGTCCTTTGTCCATTTTGAGTTTATTTTTGTGTAGGGTGTAAGTTGGTGATCTAATTTCATTTTTTTGCATGTATCTGTCCAATTTTCCCAACACCATTTATTGAAGAGACTATCTTGACTGCATTATATACTCTTGCCTCATTTGTCAAATATTAATTGAGCATAACAGCTTGGGTCCATTTCTGGGTTCTCTGTTTGGTTCCATTGGTCTATATGTCTGCTCTTATGCCAATGGCAGGCAGTTTTGAGAACAGTGGCTTTATAATATAGCTTGATATCTGGTAATGTGATCTCTCCAACTTTGTTCTTCTTCTTTAGGATTGCTGCAGCTATTTGGGGTCTTTTTTTATTCCAGATGAATTTTTGGAGAGTTTGTTCTAGGTCTGTGAAATATTCTGTTGGTCTCTTAATTGGGTTTGCATTGAGTCTGCAGATTGCTTTGGGTAGCATGGACATTTTAATGATGTTGATTCTACCAATTCATGAACATGGTATATTCTTCCATGTTTATGTCTTCCTCTATCTCTTTTTTCAATGTCTGGTAGTTTTCTGAGTATAGGTCTTTTATCTCCTTAGTTAAGTTTATTCCTAGGTATCTCAATTTTTTGTTGCAATGGTAAAGGGGATTGTTTGTTTAGTTTCTCTTTCTGTGAGTTCATTATTGGTGTATAAAAAAGCCATACATTTCTGGGTGTTAATTTTGTATCCTGCTACATTGCAAAATTCCTTTATTAAGTCTAGTAGTTTTTAGATGGATTCTTTGAGGTTTTGTATATACAATATCATGTCATCTGCGAATAAGGACAGTTTTACTTTTTCTTTTCCAATTTGGATGCCTCTTATTTCTTCTTCTTGTCTGTTCACTATGTCTAGCACTTCCAGTACTATGCTGAATAGGAGTGGTGAAAGTGGGCATCCCTATTTTGTTCCTTTTCTTAGGGTTTTAGTTTTTGACCATTGAATATGATGTTGGCTGTAGGTTTGTTATATATGGCCTTTATCATGTTGAGATATGCTCCCTTTATTCCAACTTTGCTGAGAGTTTTTATCAAAAATGAGTGTTGGATTTTGTTGAATGCTTTTTCTGTGTCTATTGATATGATCATGTGATTTTTGTCTTTCGATTTGTTTATGTGATGTATCACATTTATTGATTTGCAAATATTGTACCAGCCTTGCATCCCTGGAATAAATCCCACTTGATCATGGTGTATGATCTTTTTAATATATTGCTGGATCTGATTTGCTAATATTTTGTTTAGGATTTTAGCATCTATGTTCCTCAGGAATATTGGCCTGTAATTCTCTTTCTTTGTAGTGTCTTTATCTGATTTTGGAATTAGGATAATGCTGGCCTGTAGAGTTTCTGCTGAGAAATCAAGTGTCAGCCTTATGGGAACTCCTTTGTAGGTAACAGTTTTTGTGGGTTTTGTGTTTTTTTTTCCTCTTGTTGCCTTTAAGATTGTCTCCTTGTCTTTAATTTTTGGTATTTTAATTATGATGTGTCTGGGAATGGGTCTGTTTTGGTTCTTCTTGCTTTGGGTTCTCTGTGCCTCCTAAACTTGTGTGACTTCTTCCTTTACCAGGTTAGGGAAGTTTTCTGCCATCATTTCTTCAAACACATTCTCTATTCCTTTCTCCCTTTCTGCCTCTTCTGGCACACCTGCCATTCTAATATTGTTACATTTCACATTGACCCACAGCTCCCTTAAGCTGTCCTCCTGTTCTTTAATTCTTTTTTTTTTCTTTTTGATTCTCTGACTGAGTGATATTTTCAACTCTGTCTTCTAATTCACTGATTTGATCCTCAGCTTCCCCTTATCTGTTATGTATTCCTTCCAATGTGTTCTTTATTTGTGTTATGTCATTCTTTATCTTAGACTGTTCTTTTTTCATAGTTACTATATATTTTATATACTGCTGAGCATTTTTACCATCATTACTCTGAATTCTGTTTCAGATAAATTTCTTATCTCTGCTTCATTTACTGGTATCTCATCTTCTGAAGTATTCTCTAGTTCTTTCATTTGGGGATTGTTTCTTTGTCTCCTCATTTTGGTTGTCTGTTTGGGTTTGTGACTATGTTTTAGGGAGATGCTCTACACCTTTCAATCTCTAGTGCAGGACAGTATTAAAGGCTGTTTCTGACAAATTGGATCAGGCAAAGACTCAAAGCCTCCAGAGACTGCCTCTGTCTACAGATTAATAGGATTCTGACTTGAATTGCCCCCAGGTAATCATCCTCAGGTGTAGTGAGAGTTTTTCAACAGGGAGGGGTGTTTGCTTCTGCCTGGAGGCTAATTGTTACTGTTAATCTCTTAAGTGGCCTCAAGGCAAGGTGTTTTTCAATTGGGTATGTTAACTGTCTTCCTCCCAGGCAAGGCAGATATCTATGTGAGAAAGATGTCCTCCACTGTGTGAGGGAATGACTCACCCCAGGAAACTTGGGGTGTCTGCCTTCTGAGCTTTTTCCCCAAGTCCCAAGTCCTGCATTCTGCTCTCACAGCTCCAGTCCTCTTCACCCTCCCTCTGCCAGAGCACAAGGTGGGTGGTTCCACAGGTAATTTTTGTGCATTAGCCCTTCAAGAGGGTGCCCAAACTTTCAGCTGTCACTCCCTGGAAAACAGCACCCTGGTGCTTTTCACAGCTAGATGTTATGTGGGTACCCTCCTCAGATTTGATGCTCTTTGCTGGGGAGCCCAGCTTGGGGGATTACATTCCAGAGCTCTAAATGGCACCTTCCCCAACCTACCCCCTCCACCCCCTGCCACAGGTGAGATATCTTTCCGGGACTTCAGTTGCTGTCTATGGGTGTCCAGCCAGCCCTTTCGCACCTCTGTCCCTTCTATGATTCTTAATGTGGCCTCCACCTTTGGTCCTCAGGTATCAAGATTCTCTCCTGTGAGTTTTCCGTTGATTATTCAGGAAGCCTTTCCATATTTCAGTTGTAATTCTATCATGTTCCTGGGAGAATGTCTGCACAGCCACCATTTTTAATTGCCTCTTCCTTAATTTTAAATTCATAAAATAAACTGCAAAACTGTCGTTCTCCAGAGCATTTGAGATCTTACATCCCAGAAACTGTCATTAGTTTTAGCTCAGATAAATTTATAAAAATTCTTTACAGGTTTGGACATTTCTTACAAATAAGTCAACATTTCTTTGGTCGAGCTGCATAATTACAAAGAAACCCACCCCAAACCACCCTAACAACCTGGACCTGGGAGGTACCAACAAAGGTCCATTGTGCTTCACCTTGCATTGGATGAACTTAAGCAAATTTTCTCTTAGAATCCCAGACCTCCTTAATTTAAGTAGCAGATTCTGACTTAATTTGAGCTGTTCTTACAAAATCTTTAAGGTGGATAAGGTTTGAGATAGTCCAGGAAGAGGAGAAGAAAAATGAATGGTTGCTTTTAATTGGGTTTCTTACTGAGAGTCTGAAAAAAAATTTGCTGGTTAAATGAGAAATTGAGCTCTATTTAGTTCCAAAGGAGAAAGGACATTTGCTTCCCCAACCCAAATAGCCAACAGACAATAGTTGTTGCAGATCCTGGAATCTGGAAGTGGCAAAGATGGATGCAGCAAGGTTTCCAAGGAGGCAATGCAACCAATCCTGGAGAAGCATGAGGGAGCCCCAGGGACTAGGTGCTCCAAAATGGGTTCATCCCAAAAGAGGAGCCTATGACTTGGAAAGTGTTGTGGTTCTTGCGGCCTCTGGGAAGCTTTTGTGGTCCCTTGCTCAGGTGCTCTTACATGACTAAGAATCTCTGTGAGGTTGCCTGAGGAAAATTCTCCTGTAGGGTATGAAATGGTCCTACGGGAATAACCACTGCACTAAGTCCTCTGGTGAAGTGCACCAAAGGTTTTTCTTACAAGTTTGTTCAGACTCTACAGCCCTCAAAGGAAACGCTAAAAGAACATGGGAAATGCCTCTGAGCTTGACAAGCCCTAGGACAGTCATCCTCTCATTAATACTAAGGTGGTGGAGATGAAGATCCTTTGATAGTTCTAAATAACATTTTTGCATGTGCAATTAGAAAAAGCCAGCAATAAAAGTATGCAGAATGAATGGAAAGAATATTTAATTGGCCTCTTGGAGCTTCAAAAAGAGGATTTAGATAAATGGATTAATCTATGATGTCATTTAGTTGTCAAGCCAATTCACTGTGGTATTGAAAATGGCTGTCCTTGTTTTAAAAGGAGGAAGATTATTTAGAACTTGACTTGTCACGGTCAGATATAAATTGTAAATGCTTCCAAAACAAAATTTAGGTCCAACTGTTTTTTTTTATATCACTAATTACTGAACATAGATTTGCTTACTTTTGGCTTATGAAGAGTATTTGTCAATAAAAGTGCCTATGTTTATAGAGGTTATAAAATGTCTTCATAAATCTTTCAAGTTAAAGAATGCTAATAGCTTACTTCGTAAGCTTCATTGACAATTGAAGTTTTAAGGGTTAAGATTTCAGTATAACTAAGAATAACTTGTGGTGTCCCACAAGAGTCCCTGTAACACCTCAAAAAGATTTATCTTTTATGTTAAATTGCTTGGGAAGCATTGTAAAATAAGGGATAAAAAACAAATAGGATATATAACATGGGTAAACAAATAGCCAAGGCTATGGGAAACACAAAACAGCCACTAGGTTTTATCAGGCTCTGTGGCAAAACCCATATTTTTCCATGTTTACATTTCTTCATGTGTCATAGTGTATTTAAGCTGGATTTAGGTTAGATAAAGACATTTATGAGCTGACATTATTGGAAAAAAAGACATCTTATGCTTTTGCGAAGGTTTGATAAAGTCACCTCAAGAAAATGCCAAATTGGTAATACTTTCTTTCACATTGAGCTCCCAAGAGACAAAGACTTTAAAGATTATTACTGCAACCTGGAGATTTTGTTTATTGGAAATGACATCAAATAAAAGACAATTTCTAACCTTGTTGGAAGTGACCTTATCTGGCACCCAACTATGAATGCACATCTCCCTGTCCTTGACACCTGTCTCCACCTAAAACAGACATCAAAGTCTTCTCTAGGATGAGAAGCCACTGCATCAGAGGCAGCCAGCTATCCCAGGACATCCATGAGGCCTGGGTACCTACAAATTGATGTTGAACTCAGAAACCGTTTGTTTGATTGCCTCTACCTGTCTGCTAATGACATTAATCATAATAATAGTTATGCTTTTTTTCTATATAGTCCCGTTAGCAGCTGAAACATGGCTCCAGGTGCTAGCAGTGAGTTGGGCTGGACCTCAGTTCAGCAACCTAGGTACTTGAAAGAATTCAGAGCCAAGGAACTCAAACTGTAAGGAAAAGTTTATGTAGAAAGTTACAAGGGTCCTAGTAGAAGGACCCTTGAGGTTTAGGAGAAAGCAGGAGAAAGATATGCACCTTGAGAAACCAAATGGGATGAGGCTCGGGTGTGTTCCAGAAAACAGACAGAGAAAGCACTGGGTCCTCAGTCCTGAGAGCTTTTATGTGGGGTCTCAGGGAAGGATCTCAGTAAAATATTCCTCAGTTTTTCAGGTGTGCACCTCATGGTCTGTCTCCACTGATTGGTTCCTGGGGGTCATTAGTCAATACAGCTGGTCCTGATGTCAGCCATGGCATCACCTTCTGATCTTGCTGCCTCTCTGGGCCTGGGGCTGAAACAAAGCTGACACCTAGATGTCATCTTTCAGGAGTTAATTCTTAAGGGAGTGGTTGTGCAAGGGCTTATAGTTTTCCTGTTGCTAGGTACCCAGGGCCCCCTGCTCTGGTAACCCTCTGTACCTGGCCAATTGTTCTTACTACAATCCAACTACTTTTAATTACTAAGCATATATAAGATAACTTTTAGTATTCTTTTAATAACTTATATAAATATTATATTACATGAAAAATACAGAAAAATGATGATAAAATGAATCATGATAGTTCACAGAATAGAAATGATCCAGGGGATGTTTGCAATAAAAGTCATGAGATGTGATTGCCTTCCATTTACCTTCCCTTCCTTATTTGGGAAAATAGGGTCTCAGCTCATATCCATGGTTATGGTATGGCCCCATCCCCAGTGGCCCACCATTTCAACAAGATGGAGTTGATACTGAGCCTTCCTGGAAATGAGCCTTCTTAGCACAGTGAGACCATACTATCTGACCAAAAGGTTCATCATCAGTGAATCCCTCTCATTGATTTATGGCCAAAAGTGGGAATTGTGGATGAAAATGGGGTTCTACAGAAACTAACCTTAGGGTTATCTGATCATAAATTCCTAACTGGCTAGGTAATGTTGGATATGCATGCCCTAGACATAAAACCTTTTTAGTAAATGGTTTTATCTTTAGCTTAAGCAAGTTCTATCCATTGTTTTTATGCATCTATGTTAGCATATCTTTGAAATAAAGTATAACCACTCTCAAGAGAACACAAAATCTTAACTACCCTGTAATCCAGGGGTCCTCAAACTACGGCCTGAGGGCCACATGCGGCCCGCCGGGTGTTTTTGCTGCCGCTGCCTGTCCTGCTTAGCAGCCGACTTGTCCGGGGCCCGCAGTGCGCATGTGTGGAATGTCTGAGGGACAGTGAACTGGCCCCCGTTTAAAAAGTTTGAGGACCTCTGCGTGTAATCCAATTCCTGCCTTGCTTTCTCTCACCTTAATGTAACTTTCCTTATGTTCCCTCCTTAATTTTAAATGTATAAAAGAAACTGCAAAAGTGTCATTCTCCAGAGCATTTGAGATCTTGCTTCCTGGCCATTGTCATCAGTTTTTACTCAAATCTATAATGATAAAAGTATAATATGCTAATTAGACCAGACAGCCAAACGACCTTCCAGATGTCTTCCCGGACATCCTTCTGGACCAAGCTGGGGCTGCAAGGGCCGAACCCCTTGCATGAATTTTGTGCATTGGGCCTCTAGTAAGTTTATAAAAATTCTATATAGGTTTGAACATTTCTTACATTGACACAACAATCATAGAAGGGCATTGATTATTTGCAGAAGATCTGTAATTTATTCTCATCATTGTTATTAATAATTTAAGTTCCCTGAAGTCCTATTTTCTCACCTGTGAAAATGGTTGTTGAAAGCTCTATCTCATGGCTTGAGAAGAATATGACTTTAATGTCCCCAGGATCTGCTGAATAATAAGTGGCAATGGGTCCATGCCCATTGAGTCACACTCTACCTCTCTGCTGATACCTGCCTACAATAAAAGAAAATGCATTTTGGTCTCCCAGGTATCTACCTTTTTTAATCTCAGCTGTTATCCACCGTATTTCCTTTTTTTTTTTTTTAACCTAAAAGTAAATGCATGAATAAATAAATAAATAAGAGGGAAGCAAGAAAAATGATAAAAAAAATATCACAGCTTTGCTCATGATGGTTGTTCTCAGAAGAAGAGAAAGAGAAACGGTAAACATCAATGGACTGGAGGCAGTACAGACAAGGTACATAACTGTCTCCTAAAGATGCCAAACAGGAAAATTTACAGCTCCTTACACACCCACAGCCAGGGTAAGTTGGGAAATAAGAAAAATAAAAACAAAACAAAAGATAAAACACAAGGAATAACAAGATTAAAAAAACACATATACACACAGATGGCTGTTGGGTGGTTCCCAGCCATCCTGCTGTAAAACTATATCAAGTAATTAAGATGACAGATGGAGTGGAAGAATCACCCAGAGCCAGCTAAGGCGGGGCTTCTGACTGACTCTAAGATAAAGCATCCTGGAGCCTTGAGTGAAAGGATGTGAGTTGTTTTTGTTTTGTTTTTGATGCCTTAAATTGATCAACTCCTACATTACCCACCCCCCCACCCACCCCCTATTGATTTCCTGGACAACTTTGGGAAAACCAATCTTCCTATTAGGTTTTTTTTTGTTGTTTTTTTAAATATATTTTTATTGATTTCAGAGAGGAAAGCAAAGGGAGAGAGAGATAGAAACATCAATGATGAGAGAGAATCATTGATTGGCTGCCTCCTGCATGCCCCCTACAGGGGATTGAGCTCTCAATCCAGGCACATGCCCTTAACCGGAATTGAACCCGGGACTCTTCAGTCTGCAGGCCAATGCTCTCTATCCATTGAGCCAAACCGGCTAGGGCTATTCCTGTAGGTTTTAAGTAGCGGTGAAACTTTCGTGATAATTTTAGAGAATGACATGGCTGTGGGGAGCTATGGAATAATGTTTAAAAAATAAAATAAAGTTTTAAAAAAGCTGAATCATCTACTTTGCCTTAGTAGCCCCTATTTATTTACACACATTTGTCCCTCTAACTGGTATACTTTGTACTGTGTGGCAAACTCCTAGTCATTTTTCCAGACCCAACTCAGGTCTAACTTCCATGTGAAGCTTTTACTTTCCCTCTCAGCCTGAAGCTACTCCTGGCTTTGTGTTTCCATGGCTTTTTGTATATATTTTCATTTGTAGAAATTATAAGGCATTTAATATTTTATGGTTTATCTTTCCCTCTAACTAGAACTGTCTGAGTATCTTTATTTTCCCCATAGCAAGTAGCACAATTCTTAATTCATTAGGGGCAGACAATATACACTAATAAAATAAACAAAGGAGCCCTAACCAATTTGACTCTGTGGATAGAGCGTCAGCCTGTGGACTCAAGGGTCCCAGGTTTGATTCCGGTCAAGGACATGTACTTTGGTTGCAGGCACATCCCCAGTAGGGAGTGTGCAGGAGGCAGCTGATTGATGTTTCTCTCTCATCGATGTTTCTAACTCTCTATCCCTCTCCCTTTCTCTCTGTAAAAAAATCAATAAAATATACTTAAAAAAAACACAAAAAACAAAGGAGTAGATGAGTTGGTTGGCCTTTTCCCTTCTCTTCCTGACACTACAGGCATAATTAGTGCTTTCTGGAGCACTTTGAGGACCTGCCACTGCCATGTGCTATTCTTGTGGCTTTCCCCATGTGAATTTCCTTGGCCTCTGTCATGTAGGTCATCCCTTTTGTAGGCTGGAGGGTGATCAAACATGGGTGTTGGAAGTCAGCCCCACCACTGAGTCACAGTGCCTCTGGGTGCTGTGGTTTCACTCCCTATGATAGGTCTCCCTGCAGCATTCTTGTAAGGTGAGTTTTCTTTCTCATTATCTTTCCCTTATAAGGTGCCAGAGGGAATGATTGATCAGCACTGAGGGCCACAGATGGAGAAACAGTAGCTAGGAGATTTTGTCTAAGGCTATGGAGTGGTCTGAAATCTTATAGTTAACATCTGGTGAGAATGTCATGACTCAGTGCCCTATTTATTCTCCACCCCAGGTTTCTTTACCCATCAGCTCTTTTCATTCTGCCAGGCCTGGACT
The DNA here is from genome assembly GCF_964212035.1 of Myotis nattereri. NCBI lineage: Eukaryota > Metazoa > Chordata > Mammalia > Chiroptera > Vespertilionidae > Myotis > Myotis nattereri. Next base: position 48,043,390 of record NC_138077.1, read on the forward strand.
TCAAGACCATGAGATAGAGTGATATGATTCTATGACTGAGCCATTGGCTACATTCTAGGTTGGTTCAGGAATGCACAGTCTTAAGTGAATTTGCCTTTAAATGACTAGAAGAGGACATGATCCTTCACGGAGTACCTTTTGAAACTAGGGCACTTTTGGGGGGCTAGTTGTCAGGTAAAGTGTGACATAGAATGGTCCAGGGACTACATAATAACCAAATGTCAATAACACTCACATGGGATGTCTTTTTGACTAATTAAAAGACTTGTATTCCACTGTAAACTGCCTTCTATAATATGTAATTTAAAATATCTACTTAGGATAAAATTAATAAATTGTTCTGTGTTTAACATTAGAAAATATGGAAAGAAAAACACACACACACGCGCACACACACACACACACATTTATCCCACCATTTAAAAATCACTACTGTTGGTTTTAGATATTTCTCCATATTTTTACCATAGTTTCTCATCCTATATAATAAAAGGGTAATATGCAAATTGACCAAATGGCAGCATGACTAGTTGCTATGACACACACCGACCACCAGGGGGCAGGCGCTCAATGCAGGAGCTGCCCCCTGGTGGTCAGTGTGCTCCCACAGGGGGAGTGCTGCTCAGCCAGAAGCTGGGGATCAAGGCTGATGAGCACAGCTGCAGTGGTGGGAGCTCCTTGTGGGAAGTGGCCTAAGCCATCAGTGGGACATCCCCTGAGGGCCCCCAGACTGCAAGAGAGTGCAGGCCGGGCTAAGGCACTTTCTGCCCCCCCCCCCAAGTGCACAAATTTCGTGCACCAGGCCTCTAGTACTTTAATAAGGGAATAATTATTATCTTATTTAATGAACAAAGGATTATAAGGCACTGAGATCAGAAGACGCCTGGAAGAATAGTTTAGGAACTGGAAGATTCAGGCATCTGATCATTTCCTACATGATCTTGGCTACATCTTATAATTTTTTTGATGCATAATTCCCCTCTCCCCCCAAAGCAGGTGAGAAAATTCAGAGCCAATGTCAATGCTAGCTCAAAGCCCTGAGAAAAAGGTTGATCTTTAAATTCTAAGTATTACTGTGATTAAAAGTTCATGTACATTTAATTGATAAAGATACCAACTAAATTAACCTTTAACTTTAGGCACACTGCTGGGATTTGTATAAATTAAGGGACTGTCTTATGAGTTAATTATTTACCTGAACTATAACCTTTTTCACTTGCCCCAAAATTTTGAAATATAAGAAGGGAAGGGAATAAGGTAGCTCAAAAGACAGTGATATGAGAGATTGGCTACCATTCTGATTCAAGAAATAGCCAAAGAGTCAATCATGCCATCAATCAGTCCTACACTAGTAGTGAACTATAGTGTGAAAGGTAGTTTTCTGCATCCAAATGACCACATATCTTATGATTTTAGCATACATATTCTGTGGGCCTCACACCCCCTCCTCTGATGCCCAGACACCATCACAAAGGAATTCCTATGAAATAGGCAAAGACTGAGGGAGATGGGAAAATTCCCAGTCTTGGTCAGAGGAATGGCACCCATCTTCAGTACCTACACCATTAGACTGTAGGAGCTATTGGGCAAGAAAACAAAAAGGTTTAGGTTTTTCATTATTGCATTGCTGGTCTGTGATCTCTTGAGACTTTTTTCCACCATATTTTTATTTTAGTGAAAAGTTGCTTTCTGTGTAGGAAGAAACTTTGATTCTGGGGACCAAAGGGACCAAGGTAGGATGTAGAAGAAAAGGCCAGAGCTGGAGTTTTGGCTTAGCCCTGGGCTCTGGGCTCTGGGCTCTGGGTTGTATAACCAAGTTTAAGGTGGAAGACAAGAGGCTTTCAGGGCAGAAGTTCCATTCAGGAATAAAGACAGGGTATTAGCAGGAGCATTCCATGTGTCCTATTGTGGATTGGCAGCAAAAGGCAGAGAACTCTTTAGGCATATAATTTACAAAAATACCCAAACATCGTTTAAACTAAACTGTGTTGAGTAATGGTGATAACAGTGATGGGGATGATCATAATTACTGCTCTTGAGTGTGTTCTGTATGCCACTTGGCATGCATTATTCTCTTGACAATCCCATAAGATAGGTATTATTTATTTCATTGCACAGATGAGAAGATAATGTTTATATAGAAGGTAAACAACTCTTTCAAGATCACCCAGCTAGTTAATAACTGTACCAGAAAGTGGGGGTTTTCACAGCCTGTGAACTTTTTATCACTACTTGCTATCCCCATTTTGGGGTAAAAGCTTTGGATTTGGCCCATGATCACGACTACGATGCAAAGGCTGGGTTCTCTGAAGACTCCAAAATGTCAGCACTACTGATCCAAAAAGCCCTCACAAGCAGATCCAACTTCACTGGGTGGTAGAGCTGGATGGCATTTTGTAGCAAAGGCTGCCACCAGAAGGGTAAGATTAGCCTTCATGAATTGCAAATTATTTCCTAAGGTGTTCTCTAAGGGAAGAAAGACTGATGGGTGGGGTCCCAGACAGATGGGAGAAGGTGCAGTGGGGCCTGGAATAGATGCAGGCAGGACACTGGTAGCTATTTCCTGCATCTGTCAGGGCAGATCACAGCTCACTTATCTTCCTTCAGCTCCAAATAACTACTTTTTTTTTAGAAAAAAAATTATCTTTAAACAAATGTGGCACCAGTATCCTGCCACCTTGATTAAAAGGAGGATGAAGATAAAATGATTCCTGGCCTTGGAAGCCAGCGTCTCCCAGGGAAGTGGCCCTCTCCCAGTGGCAGCCTAGCTCTCCACTTTTGAATCTGCCTCTAAACCTGTTTGCTCTCAGAACCCCATTAAGATCTGTGCTCGCTGCCACAGGCTGGCCCAGCGAGGCCGCTCATGCTGAGACCATGGCTGGCTTCCCAGGTGAACAACCTCGACAATCAATGACATCAACCCAATTAGCAGCAGCACCCACCTTGTGCAAGCAAGGCTTCCCTGCTGTTTTACCCATGTCTGGAAAAGGGCTCCCGGGCCTTGGTGGGGAAGCTGATGCATTGAGAGGCTAAATGTTTAGCAGTAACCTTCTCTCAGAACCCTCTTGTCTTAGAGATAAGTGAAAGAACTGGAAAAAGACCAATCTCTTACACCATAGTTTGCCAAGCAGCCAGCAGATCATAGCAGTTTTCAGATAGTTCCATTGGGAAGGAACACAGTCTTCCCTCAGCACCTAGTGAATGATCAGAGGTGCAGCTTTATCAGATTTTGCCTTCAGTAATGAGGCTGTGTTTGCCTGCCTCCCACAGAACACTGACTAAGGACAGGGCCCTCTGCAGAAGGTGGGAGGTGGGTAAGGAAATGAAGCAACTGTTTTCTTTGGACTCACACGCCTGCTTTCCAACTTTACCGAGAAGCAGAAGTCTGGGTTCAAAGGCAAAATCTAACCATGCATTGGTTGCTGACCTTGAGCAAGTTGCTTAAACTTTCTGAGCTCTGGGTTTTATTTGTTAAAAGAAACCAGTGATTGCCCAAAAGTCGGGTTGGGAATGAATGATGGCCAAGGGCAGCATACGGGTGATGGAACAGTGATTGTAATTGTGACCACAGGACTCTGCGCACTTGTCAAAACTAATATAACTGTACACTAAAAAGGGTGTGTGCATTTTAAAAATAAATTTAAAAAATAGAATTAAAATAATTTTAAAGGTCAGTTATAAGGATCTATAATAATAAAAGCATAATATGCTAATTAGACCGGAGAGCAGAGCGACCTTCTGGACATCATTCTAGACATCTTTCCCAATGAAGTCACGGCAGTGGAGGCAAGGCAGAGTGGTTAGGGGCGATCAGGCAGGCAGGCAAACAATTAGGAGCCAGCAGTCCTGGATTGTGAGAGGGATGTCTGACTGCCAATTTAGGTCCTATCCTGCAGGGATCCCTGTGGGAATGAGCCTAAACTGGCAGTCGGACATCCCCCAAGGGGTCCCGGATTGCAAGAGGGTGCAGGCCAGGCTGAGGAAGCCCCCTGACCCCCATGCATGAATTTCATGCACCGGGCTTCTAGTAAAGATGATCAAAGGTTTGAATGTACCTGGCAAAATGAATGGTCCATCTGTGTCCTAAGTATATATCAAGGTTTTGTTGTTGTTGCTTTGTTTTTCCTTTCTTTCCACATTTGTTTTTCTCACCCATAGAATGGGAAATAAAATATTACTCCTCAAAAGCATAAAAAGTTTTACTGTCTTCATAAGCATGGTGCAATGATAATATGAGATTATGAACATAAAAACTTTATTAGTAGTCAAGATGTAGCCATTCATTCACTCATTCATTCATCTGCATTTTTGAATTGTTGTGTTAGATCCTGTGGTAGGCCCTCTATGAGGCCTGCTGGATAAGCATAACAGAGCCAGTTTCTCCACTAGTGCAGCTCACAGACCAGGGAGGAAAGCAGCTGAAAACCTGTTATCTGTGTAAAGTTGTGGTGGCTATAGAAATGTTCTAAGGGACAGCTAATGCAGCCCTTCAAATAGTTTCTGAAATCAGACTTGGAAAGCAAGTAGGACATGAGCCCAAAGGGCAGTAGGGAAAGTGGAAGGGTACTGCAAGCTGAAGAACTATATGTGGAAAGATCTGAAATTGAGGGAGACCAAGGCTCAGTCCAGAACAGAGCACTTTTTATTTCCAGTTGGGGTTAGAGATGGCTCATTTTGAAGATGCTAGCCTTCAACTGGATACTGGACCAAGTGACCATTAGGGAGTCTTCTAATCTCATGGGCATATAATCCTATGACCAACCTTGTCTCCCTCTTTGTACCCACTCAACTATGGCCTTGGTTATTTTCTTCTCCTTCAGTACCTGGATCAGAACCTAGAAGAAAGTTTCTCTCTTGGGAGAGACTTTTAGTTTGCTTGCATTTGCTTTTGCATAATCACCCAGCTTCTAACCTCAGGTTTTCACTACCAGACAGGAGGTGACAGGAGTCATGGAAGGGGTTCAAATCCTCTGAGGATGCTAGATGATGTCAACCGCATTACCAGAGTCAGCACTGTCTTCCTGGCAATGCCCCTCAGGTATCTGCCCCTGTGTGGAATTCTTTCATGTGATATTTGGCTGGCAGAAATTTTGCTTCTTCTTGCCTCTTTTATCCCCTGCTGAAAAAGGAAGCAGAATCAACAGTGGGGCAAAGTCCCAGTTCTGCTGAATAAACACTTAAAGGCTAGGACTGATCATCTACTATTGTGCACCAGGATGGTCATTAAATAATCCCAGACTATTTATACACAGCCATTTCCCTCATCTCAGCTCCTGGACCATCCCAACTCTTGCTGCCGTAGCCACCTCAATCCCTCCTCTAGGACCCCTGGGACATTCTCACAGTCTAGCAACTGATAGGGTAAAGCTTGCCATGAAGGGCCTCCCCTGGCCACTGGCCACCAAGTGCTTTATTTGTCCTGTTTGGTTAGAATAAACCAGTTGTTCTATATTGTAAATATCACCTCTCTGGTAGAAGGAGGACAATTTATGAACTTACTTTTCCTGAGCAAATCATTTCTTTATGGGCTTCTATTAGTCAACAAAAATTAAAATTATTATCATTGGTACATGGAGTTTTGGGACTTGTTGACTTCTCAGGTCTCTTTCACCTTTAACAGTCTATGACTCTGTACACTATGATAATATTCAGATTCCTGTATCTGAGGCCAGACTAGTTCCAGTACTCATCCAGAGGGAGGAGTAGATAGTCTGTATCTAATATGAGTAGGAACTTCTCAGAATCATAGATCCATAGCATTTTAGAGCTGAGAGCAACTTAGAGTTCACCCAGCAGGCTTTTAGAAATGTTTCACAGAGTTCCTGGGAATCCACAGAGGTAGATGAAGAAGGCCAAGTGGGCAGGGCTTCAAAATCCTGACTCTGCTTCTATCCAAACATCCCTGATATGTCCTGTTTTAGACAGTGCTATTATTCCTAAGAGTTTATTCAAGAATATTTCTGTGTTTGGGGAACAAATCTTAAAATCCTGACTTGGCAATCTGCTCTTACTAGTCCCTAATGAGATTACCAATTTGAGCCTCCGTGTCCATATCTGTAAAATGGAACCAATGAAACCAGCTCCCAAGGTGTTAGAGCACAACAAAAGCTTTCACCTGCCATGAACTAGGGGTGTGGTATCTACTGGCTGGCTCTAAATCCAATGCTTGGTTACTTCCTTGAGGTGGAACATAAGTTCCCAGAGCCTTTCTGTAAAGACTGAGGGGGATGAAATACACACACACACACACACACACACACACACACACACACACACACACACCTGGAACTGCCAAAAGGGTATTTCAACAGCAACAATTGCACTTGCAACACTTGCTATTGCTGTGTTACCAAACAAGGTGACAATAGCAAATTCCATTCAACCACAACAGCAGGGGAAGATCACCCTGATAATCACTGCAACACCAGGGATTTGGTTACTGCAAGTAACTCGCTGACCTTATTGGGCTCAAGTCTGTATCTACACAGTAGCTACACAGAAGTTGAATAACCGGTCTTGTTCCTGGCACTTAGGGTGTGGCAGCTATAGCGCTTCTAACGTCTTCTTTAAATTGACTAATTCAGCTTCTCCACCATCTCCCCACATACCCTCTCCAACATGGTGTCTTCTATCCCAGACAGCATGAAATGAACAAAAAGAGGTGTGCATCTTGAATTACTTTCCTTTTCTAAAGGGATGATACTTTTCTGAATGGAACAACCTAGAACTTCCTAGAATCTCGGCTCCAGGAAACCTCTGTTTTCATATGACTAATTAGAGAATCCACCTACTCTGGAGGCCATTAAGCGGGTGTGAGGAAAGATTCCAAGCAGTGTTCTAATCACAAATTGTATCAGTCACGGCTCTGTAATCAGATGGGGGTTGGCCCGCCCTTGGTGTCATTTTCCAGGCTGTTGGGGCAATGGATCCTTGGTTTGTGTTCAATCCCAGCCCTAAAATGAATTGTCGAGTCAGCTGGGCCAGTCATCTGCTTTCTTTGCATTTCCTCATAAATGGAAATTTTATGTTTCTTAAACATATTTTTTTCCTCAATTGGAACTTAAGCTATGTCTCTCTTTCCCTTATTAATGTTTTCTTGCTTCTGAGCCCTGTCTAATGACAAATTTAGATTCTGGTTCTTATCTGTCATTGACTGGCAAACTTTGAAAACACCACTGTTTGTGACTCCGAAAAGGTCACTGAGCCCAACGCTTCATTTTACAGTTGGAGAAAATAAGAAATAGAGGGGGGAAAGTTGTTTTATCAAAATCACCCAAATCCTGAGTGGCTGAGCTAAAACTTGTGACTCAGTCAACTGTCTCTTCTACTGTGTTTGTTCACTCATTTATTTAATCACTTAGACATGCATTCAATCTATTTATCTATATTTTTTTTCTTTCATTGATTTCAGAGAGAAAGGGAAAGGGAGAGAGAGATAGAAACATCAATGATGAGAGAATCATTGATCAGCTGCCTCCTGCATGCCCCCTACTGGGTAGTGAGCCTGCAACCCAGGCTTGTGCCCTGATCAGAATCCGACAGTGACCTCCAGATTCATAGGTCAATGCTCAAACACTGAGCCATACCAGCTGGGCAATAACTATTCTTAATTTCTATTCCATACCATGTACTATTCTAAACTCCAGAAATAAAGTGATGAATAAAATTCCTACCCTAGAAACTGTATTCTGAGTAGAAGGGGACAGACAATAGACTAAGTAAATTAGATGAACTGTACATAGGAAGTTAGATGGTGTTAAGTGTTATGAAAATAAATAAAGCAGAAATGGAGAGTGGGAATGTTAGGTAGAAGAGCTCAAGTATAAAGCAAGGTCTTAGAAGACCTCCCTAAGAAGGTAAGCTTGGATCTCGACTTGATGGGCTTGATAGATGAGCCATGTGGACACCTGAGGGAAGAATAGTTCAGGCATAAACAACAGTAAATGGAAGGCCCTGAGGCAGAAGCGTGGTGGGTGTGTTGTAGGAACAATGAGGAGGCCAGTGCCACTGGAGCTGACAGGAGCTTATAGGAGGTTAGAACTGAGAGGTAACTGGCTCAGATCTGTGGGCCACTGGAATGACTCGGCCAGTGAGATGGAAAACCAGGGGAGGATTTTGAGCGGAGGAGTCACATGATCTGGAGGTGGCACAAAGACAGTTACTGTGGATCGCAGGGAAGACAGACATAAAAACTCAGTAATGAGGAGAGTGAGAAGGGTCATGGAAGGGAATGAAGGGCGGAGCTGACTGCTCAGCAGAGACACGGAACTTAGCCTGGAGCTTTATCGCTGTATCAGGTCTGGAAGGCTTCCTAGAGGAAGAAGTTTGCAAGAAATAAACAGCCACCAGATGTAGGGTGACCACCTCTCCAGATCTGCTGGAGATAATCCTGGTTTGAACACTCCTCAGTCCCCGGAAAACCAAGACAGTTGGCCACTGTACTATGAGAGTTTCCTGGTAAAGTTGGAGAGGTGGTGGGAGGTATGAAGGGGTTCTAGAGTAGAGAGGACAGGTTGTAAACATCTGAGAGGCAGGAGACGGTGATGCTGGAGGTAGGAGTATGGGGAGGAGTAGACAGGGCCCCGATGTGCACAGTTCTGTGGGCCATAATAATAAACAAGCCATGGGATTCATTATCAGAGGAAAGGTTTTAAGCAAGGAATTGTAACACTAATAACCTGTCAGTTTTATTCCTCCCCTCAGTTTCCTTATTGTAATAGAGCCATAAACAACCCCCATCATTTGTAAGTTTCTGATGAAAACTGAAAAGCAAGAAATCAATAAACAGAGTGGGGAAATAAATTTGCATCAAAACATTCCATTTGAGTGTTCAGTTGCTACTGGAAAGTCCTCATGTCCAACAAGGTCACGTTCCCTAGAAAAATAGTGTATTTTTTAATTTCTGTTTGTATTAATGATGTTATTGTTTTACTAACCTCAAAATCTCAGACATGTGATTTTTATATTCTTTCCTTGCTGATTCTGTCAGTCACTAAATCCTTATTTCTTTTTTCTTCAAAATATCTCTCCTTAGTTCTTAACTTATGTCCCATCGCTGCGAACCTGGTCAGGCTGTCCTCACCTGTGCCTGGCAGTGGTGGGCTGGCTAAGGGTCTGTGTGTGGGGGCAGAGGGAGGGAGGAGTGGGATTAGATCTCCCTGGGTGCAGGCGATAAGGGGGTGTGCTGTCTGAAGGAAATTTAAAAACAACCAATTTAAAGTCAGTTTGCTTTGTATTATTTCTTTTTAAAAAATATATTTTTATTGATTTCAGAGAGGAAAGGAGAGGGAGAGAGGAAGAGAAATAGCAATGATGAGAGAGAATCATTGACTGGCTGCCTCCTGCACGTCCCCCCACACTGGGGATCAAGCCCGAAACCCAAGCATGTGCCCTGACCAGGAATTGAACCGTGACCCCCTGGTTCATAGGTCATAGCTCAACCACTGAGCCACGCCAGCGGGGCTGCTTTGCATTATTTCTATGAACTAGCCATTAGTGGCTAGGATAAAATCTCCCACCTCAACCTCTAATCCTGTTGTTTCCTTCATTGGTCTTCCTGAATCCTGTTCTTTTTCTCCCAATCCTCATATGCCAACTTCGCTATGCAACTATAGTGAATAACCACGCATCCTTAGCTGCCTGAAACCTCAGAAGTCTTCCTGAGGTTTACAAGATCAAGCCCCAATACCACAGTTTAGCTCTCAGTCAAGCCATCAGAAACCCAAAGCCAGCCCAACAGCTGAAGCTTATCCTGTTACTCTGCATCCCAGACCCTGTTTGCTATGAGACTCTGTGCCACAAAAGCCGTGGTTTCCTGCTGCATTTGCTGGGAGGAAACTAGTTTTCAACCCCAGCACACCAGATACCACTTCTGTGCCCTTAAGCAAGTCACTTTCCCTCTAAGAAACTCGATATTCTCATTAGCCAAATTAGGTGAATACATCTCTAGACTGAAGCCACAGGATTGCAGGAAGGGCCAAATGAGACCGTGGTTAGGAAATCATCTGCCACGTGAGCCAGGATGATGATTGTAAGTGGTGGAGATAATTATTGTCAGAGTAGCGGCTGTCACCGTTCTCGTGTTGTTCATGGCAATACATGACTGTTTTTGCTGTCCATTTTTCCTTTACTCCTCCCATCTTAGCCATTCCATACCCCACTCATCATCTAGAGTAGACCAACTTCCTCAAAAATCCTTCCCTTGCTATTCAATATTTAAGCCTACCCTGAACTCTGCTCTTTTCAAAAACTTGGCTTGCTCCCTGTGCTCGCTAGTTCTCTCTCCGTAGCCATGTGGCCCTAGCAGCCTTGTGGTGGACAGCCACAGGAACTCTAAAGGCAGGCTCCACGTGGGAGCCTGGATCCCACAGCACAGCAAGGGATTGCAGCCTGGAACACAAGCTAATCTTAAGCCAGGGATGGTGAAAAGGCTGAACTGGACTAAGCTTTCCTATGGCACAGGACCTCTGGACATTGACCCTGTTTCTGGCCCTGATTTTCCATGGGGGGACAGGACAGACAGAGATGGGACACTGGAAACCCAGGAGCTGCCTTCTATTTTCACCCAAATAAATCTTACCTCCTGACCTCATCCTCCCTTGTGGGCCCTCGAAAATGCTTTTTCTCACAACACCAAGGACCCTACTTCCACCGGCAACAGAGGCACCTATTTTTTACCCCTGAAAGCAGAATATGCTGATAGTGCCCTCTGCTGCTTAGTAATGATGCTCTTTTCTACACAGTGGAAAAGCAAGTGAGAGAATGCCTAGTAAAATAAATAGGTAGGAATTGTGTCTTTCCCCTAGCCAGCGTGGCTCAGTGGCTGAAGAGGTCACGGTTCAATTCCTAGTCAGGGCACATGCCCGGGTTGTGGGCTTGATCCCCAGGGTGGGGAATGCAGGAGGCAGCTGATCAATGATGCTCTCTCATCACTGATGTTTCTCTCTTCCTCTCGCAAATCAATAAAAAGATTTTTCTTTTTTAATTGTGTCTTTCAGTGTGCTGGGATAAAGAGGACTGGGAATAGCTGCTGAAAGGCCCCAGTACAGGTGAGGCCAAAGAGTCAGATGGCCAGAGATGGTGGGTGCAGGGAAGCCAGACATCTCTTTACACTGGTGATTGACAACCTGTTTGGAATCAAAACATCCTCTTGATTTTGTATAACAAGTTTCTCTTCTTCTGTGCCCTTACCCCAGAAAAACATGTTACTTATGACCAGAGATGCTTTTTAAATCCAATTGTATGAAAGTTAACTTTGAAGGTTTCAAGATGCTTCGTGGGAGAATGCATTTTTAAAAAAAATGTCATGAGAGCTGGAAAAGGATTGCTAGAGAAATCTCAGCCTTATTTATTTTCCTTCTTGTTAGATGCGCTGATATGTAGTAAAAATAACAATAGACTTTTAATAATTGCCTGTTGTGTGTTGGCATTTTTGTTCCATTATCTCAGTTAAATCTCATGATAACTCATCAGATAGGTATTCCTAGCCCTTTACAGATGAAGACATTGAAAATAAGGGCAAGAAATATGTCCATTATTCCTGAGTTAATAAGAGGCAGCAAGGGGGGCTAAGTGTAGGTGGCACAATCCTGCCTTCTTCCCTATTCTACCCTGACTCCTCTCATGATGGAGCTCTGGAATAGCAGCCAAGCTGCCTGGGTATAAATCCAGATTCTACCAATAACTTGTAGTAAAGTCCAGTAAATAAATTTCCTTTCTGGGCCTCAGTTCCCTCCACTCTAAATGAGAGGTGTTGGACCAAATCCTCTCTAAGGCCCCTTTCACCTCACAGTCTGTTACTGGTAGTGGCAGTCATTTACTGAACTCTAAATACAAAGCCTTGTGAAGATGATTGGTTCTTGAGGGTCCACCCCAGGCTTGATCTTCCCAGTTTAATCAGCTCTGAACAGTTCAATGTTGGTTTCAGATAAGCAATGACCAAAAGCACTCTATGTTGAGCTTTGCAGGCCATTTGAATAGTTTCCTATTTAATTTGTACATCATTTTGCACATAAATGATGCACACACACCCCCTCCCCCCTACAGAGTCCAAACCATGTTGCTGATTCTGAGGGCAGGGCAGGGTGAAATTTTCAGCATGCCAGCTTGTCCCATGTGACAATAACTAGGCATTAGTTGGTGAGTGCCCTGGTGGGCAGTGTGCCCCAAGTTGATGGGCCCATCTTGATAGGGCAGTGTCCCCAGGAAAAACCTCTCTGAGTGCTGCTGAGCCTTTGAAGTGGCTCACCAGTGCTTCAACGCCAAGTTCATGGTACAAGGAGCAACATCTGATGTACTTTTTTTTACCTTTAGAGACAAAATCATTACTCAGAAGCCAAACGTCTGGAAGGAAAAGCTGTGCCCTGTGCTCAGCCCTATGGCCTGGAAGTTCAGAGAAGGCTCCCTCCAAGTGCTCCCGCGAGGAAGCCCGAGCTGCCTGAGCAGAGCTGCAATCAGACCTGGCACATCTGAGCAGGCGCAGCAACCATCTTGCTGAAGACCGTAGCCTCGTTCTGAATCTTCATGGGGTGTGGAGGAGTGTTGAGGCTTGGGGTCATATAAGTCTATGATAATTCCTCCTGCCTCCTAGCTCTTCATAAAAAGTGGTCAGTACTGCAAAGTATCTTTAGAGAGTACAATCACTTGGGTTTTTTTGTTTTGTTTTGTTTGTTTGTTTAACTTAGGAAACACATCTACTGTGATTTTGACTGTGGTCAAATTATTCATCTAGTCTGGGTTTCTTTTTCCCTATGCGTGGCTAATGGTCCAGTCTTCCCGGCTGCTGTCAAATGCTTAGTGACCACAGTGGTGGCCAGTGAAGGGAAGGGGGACATTCCTCCAGGAATCTTGACTGTCTCTAGTCAATGCCTTCATGCCTGTTCTTCACTGGGAGCTAAGGAGCTAGCTGTGTAATGAATTGAAAATGAAGACTACTCAGTGCAATTCTGCTAAAAACACACTTCTTCCTTAGACCTGGAGGGGACAAAGCGACTAAACAATTTTTATTTAGTTATCAATATTAACTTCAAGGAAGCATAATTCAAATTCATATTATTTGTGAGAAAAGCATGTCCTGAAACTCTGAACTCCAAGTGCAATAGAGATACTGGGGTCTGTTCAGTAAACATTGCTACACACTGGAAATATCATGAGAGCCCAGAATATTACTCTGGTGACCGAAGCCTTGAAGTTGGCTTCTAAGCCTCGGGAACTCTATAATTTATTCTAAATGTATAGAATTTACAGTATGATTGCCTAAGTCTTGGGCCCTAAGACCTTCAAAGGCTTTTGCAAAGTTTAGCAAACCAAAAGCAGGTACAGAGAACACACATAGTAAGTGTGTTGGACACTTATTGCATGATGTCTCATCCAGTTCTCTGGTGTTAAATGAGGCAAATGGACCCCATTAATGCCTGTGGGGGGTGATTTGCATCTAAACATTCCCAAAGCTTCTGACACCTGTTCCATTTGACACCGGAAGTGATGTCCTTACTAAAGTATTACAGTGTTCTGGTTTTACTAAAAGCTTGACTGATTTTACCAGATGCTTTAGCTTTTCAGACAACACACCTGAGCATTGTCAGCTGGCAGGAATCTCTTAATTATTTCCATTTCTGGGATGAATGCGTAAGGATTTGAGTGAGCAGACTGGGCCCAGGGCACGTGAAGCTTCTCTGACTCGCGGGCAGAAGAAAATGCCCCTGGGAGAGCTCACAGACTTCAGTCTGAGTGATGGGGTTCTCTTCAGCTTGTTTGCTTTCTGTAAGAAGCACGGTCCAGGTGGCTACACCCCAGCCACTTACATATACCTGCTCACAAGGGAACACAATAAAACTGTATTTTAAACTGGTATTAATTTGGGTTTTCACAGGATTCACGAGAGGGCTCTTCCCAGGCCAATCTATAGAAAAGATCCCAATCCACCCACCTCCAAAGAACAGTTTAATATGAACTTTCCCAACTTTCTGAAAGCTTAATATTTTTGAACCCAAGAAATCATCCAGTTCAAATTCCACACTCTTTCAGTTGAGGACACTGTGGTGAAAGGAGAGGTCATCTGGCTCATCTGCTTTTGGGTGGTGGAACAGGCACTCGACACCCAGCTTAACTGTCACCTTCTCTGTAAGCCTTCCCTGTCCCCAGCTGCTCCTCTCTCTGAACTAACATGACCTTTTGTGTACTTGCCTCTGCCCCAACTTTTCTATCACAGCACGTGCCTCACTTTATAGTTTTCATTTGTTTACATCTATGTTTTTCCACTTTACTTTGAATTCCATAAAAAAGGGTTAAAGTCTTACTCATGCTTTGACTACCTCCCTAAAACCACTACTGAGTAGCCTTTCAAAACTGTCTGAAGAATTAATTCATGAATGACCAGACCTTTGCTTTACCACCTTCCCTGCAACGGTTCCTTTTCTCTGTGTACAAAATGAAGATTGCACTGATGTGTCTCGAGATAATTGTCCACTTACGTATGGCAAGTGTTTCAAGGCCCTAAAAGAGCTCTATAAATGCCAACCATGATTACAACCCTTTGAAACAATGGGATATATGATTTACAAGTGGAAAAAGATGAGACACAGCAGGTAATGTTTCTTGCCTGGTTCACATTTCTATCCCCACCCATCATCAGATAGTGATTCAGAGGTAAAAACATCAACTTGGGAAGAGTGAGGAGGGTGTAAATAGGGTCTAGGTAGAATTTCCAGGACCCATGCCATCACATCTGATGGGGCCAAGGGCAATGGCTCTCTGGTGGAACGATAATATTCAATTCCCTTCTGAAGTGGAGACGCAGATGATCAGCCCTACCACAGCAGAAGACAACTTGGGGCCAGGACCAGAAATTTGTCCAACCCTACGGTACCCTCGACCTTCTCTGTGGTGACCTCCCAAGAACAGGGAGGGCAAGGCTTGTCTTGTTCACCTTTTCTTCCCTCTCCCCAAAGGCGTATCACATCAAGTGGCCAGAAAAGGTGACTGTCTTTTGACTGAAGGGAGCATTCAGATTTCCTCCCTAATACTGTGTCAGGAAAAGAGGGGGCAGAAACGTCCCCCTCTTGTTTGGTTATTTTTCTGTGGGCCCTTAACAAGATCGCTGAAGGAAGAGGTGACTCACTGAGCCAACTTCTCATATGGCTGAGGTCATCATCCATTGTAGAGTGGAGCCAGAATCAATGATCAGATTGTTCCAGACGTGACATCGTCTGGCCTCAGAGGTCAGCAGCGGGCACAGAGAACACTGTGATTTCCCAGGGGGAGGAGGACTAGGGGAGGCTCTGACAGTGTGAATCCGCAGCTCAGCCCAGCAGTGAGCTCAGAAGCGGTTGATGTTACTTGTCTCTCTTTGTTTGAGGAAATCAACCAGGTCCAAAACAAAACGAGCCCTGATGTCTTCTGTTGGAAACATCGAATTACCTGGGACTTAGAGGATTTGTGGGTGGGCTGTGGGATTCTGTGGGAGGTCACTTCACAACACAGGCTTCTTGGCAGGAGCTGGAGAGGGAATCATAAACGTGGGCCCAGTCTAACTGACGCATTAGGGTTTTCTGCCACATGGCTCCTGTTTCCCCCGAATTCTGGATGTGGCAAGAGTTCAAATTGTTTTCCCACTTCTCAGCCGAACCATTGTCAGTCACCTCAGAATGGTAATCCTTCGGCATAAGGAACTGGTGAGGTGGCCCCCATTACCTCCTTCCTTGACGTCAGTGAGGGGTTGTTTGCTGTGGCTCTTCTGTGAAATATTCAGCATTTGGACTGCAATTAAAATTCATAGCTATGTATTATTAAATGGTACTGACTCATTCCATGACTTCTCCTCCACTGAATAAGTGCCAAAAAGTGCCATATCCACAGGCCGCATGAAACTAAAAGTTCCTTGTCAAACAATTTACATTCAGGGCTCTGAAGACAGCACGTTACACATCCAAGAATATCACTCAGTGTTTTCTCAAGGGGAAATTTCAGTTCTGGATTCTTTCTGCTAGAGGGAGAGGAAGATGGCTCCTGAGAAGAACCTTCTTCCCTTTTGTGAGTTTCACGAAAGCAGTGCCTGGCTCACAGAATTTACTCAAAAAATGGGCTGATCTGATGGAATTGAGTACCCCATATGCACTATATCTCAGAGGAGAAGGGCAAATGTGCCTTTACACATAATTCAGCAGGAAAATAAAGGAGAAAAAGTTTAGATTTTATAAAACCAGCAAATTTTTCTTTCCCGTCATGTATTATTTAGTATTGGATATGTTTGGAAGCATGGCCGAGAGAGCAAACCACCCTCGTCCTTTTCTCCCCTCCTGTTAAAAAACACAACACTGTACTTCTGCCTCAGACAAGGACACTCCAAGCTCACCAATCACAGGTTCGCATCTCACTGTACCCCACCTCCTCATCTGCAAAATGGGCACGTGAACAAGCTGTGTGTTACAAGCAATGAAATCACGTAGGTGAAAATAAAGCTTTGTAAAACTTCAGGCTTTTTATACACATGGTAATTCCCCAAGAGGTAGAGATTAAGAGTCCTTGACATGAAGTGATAAGTTGGGTTTTATAGCCTGGCCTGCCTCAAGCACATAGAATACTGTTGAGTGAAACTAGAGAAAGGCACCCCGTCTAGACAGGCCCAGGTCTGCGGGTCCACAGAGTGGGGAGCGAGCATCATTTTTGACAACTACAAAAGGCAGCCCTTCTTCTTGTGGATGTTGCCCTTTGCCAGGATTCCTGTGTCCATAAGCCTCCTGGGCCAGGCATTCTCCCATCACTCCAATTCTGTCACCAGGTCTTTCCGATCTCTGAGCCTCGGTTTCCTCCCAGGCATGGAATTGAACTGTGACTTCTAAGCCCTCCTTCACACCTTCACTTTGTAGTTCGAAAAACTACAAAAACTCAAATGGGCTCTTCTAGCACATGGATTGTCATTTTTGAGTTCAATTTTTTAAGGTCATCCGACGACACTCCCTAACTATTTGAATGAAATCATGTATGGTTTGATGTGGAGCAGATTAAAAATATAAATGCTTTCCAGTATATATGATGTCCCAGGTGTAAAACAATATCGGTAACCTACAAAACAAGAAAAACTCCTCCGTTGTCAGCAAAGGGTGGGAGATATGGATCTACCACAAAGTAGATTTATGGAGGCCTTCACCTACTTTCTGTGGGGCTGAATGTCAGAATCCCTGCTGAAGCCCCTTGCTTGCTCAGAGCACCCAGAGCACCCAGGAAATGGGACTGCAAGGAGCCAAGGGCTGTTTTCTTTGTTGATGCCTTGTTGCCAGAAAACAGAAATCAGATCCTTGCCCAGATCTTCCTATCAGCAGATCTGAGTGCCAGCAAACACTTCTCAGAGATAGCAAACAAATAGCAATCTACCTTTTCAGAGCTCAGAAACTTTTATGGCCTTAAAATTGGGTTTAAAGTTTTAAAATCATATCCTATATAATAAAGAGCTATTATGCTAATTAGACTGAACAGCAGAATGATGATCCAGGCAACTTTCTGGACGACCGTCCAGATGACCTTCTGGACGAAGCCAGGGCTGTGAGGGCCAAGCCCCTTGCATGAATTTCATGCATGGGGCCTCTAGTGTACATATAATGAACCTAGTCACACAAGTCTCAAAATGTTAGTAGAAATAAATGCGGTTGAATTTGTGAATATTTCCAAAACCAGTTCTTGTTGTTGTTTGTTTGTTTGTTTGTTTAGAGTCAGGCTTCTGGAAACAAGTACAGCCAATTATATCACTTATAGCGAAGAAAACTGGAGCCCAGAAAGGGAAGGAGAGTAGCTCCAGGTCACACAGCAGGGCATGTGTGATCGCGCTGCGATTATAATCTAATGTTCTTTCCACTCTCCCATGATGGAAATGCAACTAGAAGGTTGGGTGGAAACAGCACGTAAATCACAATGACTCATTTGTTCAGTCTCAAGGATGAATGTTCTTATCACTCACTCAGATCATAAATGGCGGAAAGTCAATGTGAGTTTTACAAAAAAAAAATTATTTGCTGCTTTTCTGAAAGGCTACAGCCTCTAGCACTGTCCATCAGAGAGGCAGATGACCTCCCACTGTCTAGGGCAGCAGGTTCCCCTTGGCTAGAACCACCCCAGCCCCATCCCAAATAATGTCTCAGAATTGGCACCAAGGACCAGACGTTGTCTGGATGAACACCCATTTCTGTTTCTTCAAAAGCAGTGCTCCCAGCTCTTGCAACCACAGAACATCTGCCAGCAAAACTAATCATTGCCCAACGTTGCCCCTGGGTCATCTCCAAAGCTCCTGTGGGACCACAAAACCATTACCTGAAGATAAACCAAATATTTAGGAGAAGAAAAACAAATGCCAGATATTAAAATAAGGCTCCCTTTATTAAACCAACCAGTCACAAGAACAAGCCCACATGCTGGACAGTAGCAAAGAGGAGGGACCACCAAGCTATGCAGATGAAGACTAGAATCAATTAGAAATATATTTTTCTCAAGATCAACATGCTCCTTCTCACCCGTGGACTCCACTCTCAGGCGACATGCTCAGAATCAGATGGGATTCAAGATTTTCTTCTAAAAGTCACTGGGGTAAAGATCCATTCTATTTCAAACCCCTAAGCAACCTCCAGAAGAGCATGACTCCCAGGGCGTCCTTTCTGGAGCATTGTGGAGGACGGATCGAAGCTTCCAGTGTAAGTTTGTCTTCGGTGGAAATACCACCAAGGCCTTGGAAAGGTTGGGCCCCTCCATCTCGCAGTACTTATCAGAGTGGTTCTTTCTCAGAGCCTGGGGACCCTCGGCCAGTGATAGGTGAGGCAGTGCAGATGCCGCCACCACCGGGCACCTCAGGCTCAAACTCATGGCCATCAGCACCATGAGAGGAGGTGGCTGAGAGGCTCAGAGCCAGAAAGGCCTTCTGAAATGGCAACACATGCTAGCTTTAGAACTACATCACACATAGTGTACCCCAAAAGGACTTACTCTTTCTGCTTTAGCTCTTGTATCTGCAGCCAATGAAGTGCATGTGTGTGTGTGGGGGGGGGGAGGGGTGAGGGGAGATGACTGGGCATTGAGAGATGAACTGATGAAAAAACCAAGACAGACAGACAGACTGAGTGAGGCAAAGCAAACATACTTAGGAACAGAAGGGAGATCTGATGACTCGTATTAACCTGTTAATTTATACCATGGCTTTGTACAAAAATAAAAAGGTTCTCATAAGATTATTAACAATTTAAATAAATATCTAATAGAACACTCTTTCTCATTTTTATAGCTCATCTTTTGGGTTGATGTTCAGTTCATGTTTCCCTTGTTGTTCTTGATCCAGGATTGCGATCACTTCGTCAGCTTTTATCCGCTCCTGCAAAAAAGACAATTTGCACATTTTCGTTACAAGCATCATAGTCAGTCCTGGTGGCAGATGCTTTCCTAACACTTTCAGGCATCCATCTGTCCATGGAATGGAAGCTAAATCCAGTTAAGGATTGAGCCTCATCTCATCCCTGCAATGGTGCCTTCTCCTGATCTCCCTGTGTCTTAGTCAATCTACTTTCCAAAATTTCTCTCTTGCCAAGAAGTCTACTATATTCAACTGCTGACTCCCTTTTCTATGTTGTGGTCCTATAGACATCTCCAGGTCAGCTCTACAGTTCAGTATTTCAAACTGAATTCACTGTTTTCTTCTGCACAGACCTACTCTATTCCTCCTCAGTGAGCCTGCTCCTGCTCACCCATGTGCCCTAAAAGCCTGACCATGGATCCTTGGATCTCATCTACCTCCTGTGCCCACCCCTTTCTTTTCAGTGCACATTACTGTTGCCTTAGCTTAGGCCAGGTTTCTCAACCTCAGCTCTACTGACATTTTGGAACAGATCATTTTTTCCTGTGAGGGCTTTCCCCTGTGTTGTGGGGTGTTTAGCAGCATCCCTGGCCAGTAGCAGCTCTCCTCAAGTCATGACAACCAAAATTGCTTCTGGACATTGTCAAATGTGCCTTAGGAGGCAAATCAGCTCCCGTTTATGCTTTCATGATCTCTCAACTCAATTGCTATAGCAACCTCCAAATTATCTGTTCCACACCCCACACCTACATGCTTCTAACAGAACCCATGCACTTGACTCATGACCATGTCATCTTCCTGTTCACTGCACACAGCCCTGGCATGGCCTCTCAGTGCCTAAAGTTCCAGGTCCAATCTCCCTGCTGTGCTTATAAGGAGTTGTTTGATTTACATCATTCTTTCTTTTCCAGCTCACCTGTCCTCTCTCACTTCACCTTACACTCCAACCTCCTAACTCACCTCAAGGTCTCTGAACCATCACTCTCAGAAGAATTCCCCAGTTCGAGTGTCAGCTAAATGCCCCGCTCCGCCCCCCACCCCCGGATGCTTCCATCATATCCTGTGCTTTTTCTTACCATCCACATCAATCAAATAGCCGACCCAGTTGGTCTATCTTCAAATGGCATCTCAAGCCTTCCACATTTTTTCACCTTCTCTCTAACTACCTTTGCCTACAACATGCTGGCTGGACAAGCGGAGCAGCAAATGGATGTTTCTCTCAAATCAATAAATAAAAATTAAAAAAAATAAAGCTATTCTGTAACCCTTTCATACCCTTTAATTCACCAGGACTAGGGGAGGTAGAGGAGGTAGGGCACATTGCTTCTCTCCCACACCCCCAGTTAGAATACAATTCATCTTCCTTAACCAGTTGTTGAGTCTGACCCCTGCCTCCCCTGTGGCCTCTTTTCACACCACTCTCCATCTTGCTCAGCACATTCCAGTCACTGGGTTTCTTGTTTCTTGACCACTTTAAGCTCCCTCTTGTCCCTGGGCCTTTGTAACCTGTTCTCTGCATAGAATTCTCTTCCCAAGGCCATTATCAGAGTTGACTTCCTGTCATGCAGGTGGGAACTCACCTCTCATCAGTCCCAGTGGCCCTCAGGGTGCCACCCCTTCCCCATCACTCTCAAATCAGTGATCTTGTTCTCTTTTCCACACATTTCTCACTATCTGAAAATCTCTCAATTATTTATTCTTTTACATATCTGTTGTCTTTGTCCACTAGAACGGAAGCTCCATGAAAGCAGGGAATCCTGTCATTTTGCTCACCGCTGTATTTCCAGTGACCAAAAAAGCTATTGTCACTTTGCAAGGCCTCCATCCTATCTGGTACATTAATGCAAAAGTCCCATAAAAATATCTCTTCCTAAAGAAACTGTGCTCATCCTCTGAGACTCATGTCAAATGTCATCTCCTCAATAAAGCCATTCCTGGTTTCTTGTTTATATCCCTTAATAACTATTATCGAACTGCTTCTTGTGTTTTAATTACTCAGGCACATGTATTCACTGTCCACTTTGACTTGAAGCTCCTTTAAAATAGGAGTTTTGTCTGTCTTACCTATTCCGTATCCCCTGTAGATAGTCCCTAGCACAATGCCTTATACTGTATGTCATGAAAGTAACTATTTTGCAACTTGAAAACAAAGCCCCATTCATTTAAGAACTTGTAATTGAAAATGACGTCGGATATAAAACTAAAAGGCCCAACTACACTAAATAACATAAATCTAAATTGCTGTCATGATGCCTAAGTAAAATGCCTGGATGCCACTTTGTGAACATGGGAAGGACAACCTGCTTCTTAACAACAGATGTACACACCAAACCCTCTCCCAGACTGCCCGGGAGACTGCTGCATCCTCTCTCTCCTGAAAGGAAAGAAGTTCCACAGCGGGGACGCTACACACAGGAACTGAAGCCTCTGATACTGGGCGTCTTTAAGAGTTTATGATGTGAGATACTCCGTAAGAACTAAGTACCTTTAAAATAACCTGTAAGGAGCATGGGAGTTGCCAGCTCCGGTCATTTATTCACAGACAGACTTCGTCTGCTCAGGGATTCAACCTGAGAAGAGGCGCCTAATTCAGGGACTTTCAAACTTTGCTGCACATTAGAATTACCTGAGCAGCTTTGAAAACTTCCGATACCCAGGTCACACCCCATGTCAATTAAATCAGAATTTCTGAGGAGGGCAGCCTGATGTCAGGAGTTCCTAAAGTTCCCCAGTTGATTCCAATGTAGAACATGGCTTGAGGCTCTGGTCATTTTTTTCTGTGGCCACTAGATGTCGCTATTGTCCAGCGACTGGAAACATTTCCCAGTACTTGCCCTTCAGAGGAGCACCGGTGCTACTGGTTAGGAAGGAGCAAAGGGAGCTATTTTCTGTAAAAACTTTTATTTTGATAGAAAATACCTTGGAAGAGAGAGCTGAGATGCTGAATAATAAAACAGATGAACTGTTTGCTGAATTGAACACTGAGAGGAAACAGTAAGGCAATTTCCAGCAAGCTATCTTCACTGTCGGCTCGCTTATCTAGGCTCCTAGTACAGAGTGCTGTGGCGCAGGCTGGCATTTGGAGGTGGAGAAGCACAGGAAAGAAAGGAATTAATCACAGATGAGGGAGATGGCGCAGTGTCCCTTGAAGTTTTCAGAACTCTCTGTGCTCCTTTCCCTCAGTTGGGACCATTTCTTTTTCTCTTTCTGAACTTTTAATATGCTTTTCTTTTTCTTTAAAAAATATTTTAAAAAATATTTTATTGAATTTTAGAGAGAGAGAGGGAGAAGGAGAGAGAGAAACATTGATATGAGAGAGGAACGTCAATAGGCGGCCTCCTGTACTTCCCCCTGGCCCCCACCAAGGGGCATTGAGCCTGCAACCTACCCAGGCATGTGCACTGACTGGAAATCAAATCAGCAACCCCTAGGTGCATGGGACAACATCCAACCAACTGCGCCACACCAGCTAAGGCTATCTATGCCTTTCTTGATTCCCATACAACTCATACTGCTGTCTTCTCACTTTCTACTTCCTTGTCGACCTCCCCAAGCTCCTCCTGGTCAGGTACTATGTTTTGTTCCCCTTTGTCTCCACTCCCTCACCCCTCCCCAGGGCCTACCTAGCAGAGTTTCTCAGGCACAGTAGTAGCTCTTCTGTAAACATTAGTTAAATATATGAATGAATGCTTAAAATATGGGTGAGTTAGGTTTGATGGCAAAAAAGTATATGAGAAACCCAGTTAATTTTAAACAGTTTCTGATTAAATTGGATTCAATTTAGGGATCTAAAGAGGAAAATTGGATGGAATGTCTATTTATTTATTAATTTTTAAATATAGTTTTGAATTCAGAGAGGAAGGGAGAGGGAAAGAGAGAAACATCAATGACAAGAACGAACCATTGATCAGCTATCTCCTGCATGCCCCCTACTGGGGGTCAAGCCGGAATCGAACCTGGGACCTTTCAGTCCACAGGCCGATGCTCTATTCACTGAGCCAAACCAACTAGGGCAGGTGGAATGTCATTTTAAAGAATAGAATTCATCTACAGTTGGGGCCAGAGAAGACTTGGAAGCTGTCCAGTTGAAATTTCCATTTCAATTTCAGCACTCCATGCCAAGCAGCTGCTAAGGCTTTGATTGGAGCCATCCTGTGATGAGGAACTCACTACTTCCAATGCAGACGATTTCAACAAACAGTGGTGACGATTTATAAGTTATTTCTAATATGTTGAATCCAATTTTTTTTCTAGGAAATTCGACCCATTGGTCTTCATTTATTCCTCTGCAACTTCACAGATAGACCCTATAACCTCTGCCCAAGGGCATCCACAGGATAAGATCATGGTCTCTTAACCAGGCTAAGTGTCCTCAGCTGCTTCCCATATAATAAGAACAATATTTTAATATTTAGGATTTAATTTAATCATAATAAATAACAATGAACTTCCAGGTTCCCTTACCTCTTCTACATGTGTCATAAACTAGTCAGTGCTCCTTGAATGATTTGTTGAGAAAATGAATCATTCTTCCCAGTAACCAGTAGAAAGAGGTTCCTCTCTTCTGATGCTACAGTTGTTGTTGTTGTTTTTTAAATAAAGCTTAAGGACAGCCAAATATCATTGATATATCAACTTCTGCAGACATTCACTTATTAGAACGCGTGTGATTAAAAATTGCCTTCATCGGCAATGAGGTATCACCTCACACCTGTCAGAATGGCT
The DNA here is from genome assembly GCF_964212035.1 of Myotis nattereri. NCBI lineage: Eukaryota > Metazoa > Chordata > Mammalia > Chiroptera > Vespertilionidae > Myotis > Myotis nattereri. The sequence goes on from NC_138077.1 coordinate 48,067,442, forward strand.
ACCATCAACAAATCAACAAATGAAAGTACTGGTGAGGATTAGAGAAAAGGGAACCTTAGTACACTGCTGGGGGGAATGTAGACTGGTGCAGGCGCCATGGAAAACAGTATGGACTTTCCTCAACTGCCATTTGACTCAGTGATGCCACTTCTAGGAATATATACTAAGAAACATCAGAAGGAATATATGCCCCCATATGTTCATAGTAGCACAATTTATAATAGCTAAGATCTGGGAACAGCCCAAGTGCCTATCAGTAGATGAGTGGATAAAAAGCTGTGGTTCATTTATATCATGGAATACTACGCAGCTATAAAGAAAGGATCTCTTACCCTTTGAGACAGCATGGAGGGACCTGGAGAGTATTATGCTAAGTGAAAAAAGCTAGTCAGGGTGGGTAGGTAGGAAGAGATTAATCAAAGAATTTATATGCATATATGCATAACCCATGAACACAGACAATAGTGTGGTAAAAGCCTGGGGCAGGGGAGGACTAGAAGGGGCCAATGGGGAGGAAGATGGGCATCTGTAATACTTTCAACAATAATGATAATTTAAAAAAAAAAACAAAAAGAATTGCCTTCATCCTCTCTCTCCTTTCCCCCTCACCCACACCACAAATATTAGATGATCAGGAAAATTTGCTCTTGCATAAAAGATGGTCTGTGTTAGAAACACGAGAGAAAGGATTCTGTAACAGCTATAAAAAAGGTTTTTGTTTGTTTCCCATGTTCTCTAAGGTTTTTGAGGGGTTATTCAAGAACTTAAAGGACTTTTCAGATAAATCAGTTTATGAAGCAGGTCTACGAGGCATCTAACTGGCTTTCTGGGTGGGACACTCACCAATTCTCTATAAATTGGGTCCAAGGTAAACCACAGAGCCACAGCACACCTCTGGCCCTTGGTGACTGCCTTCACCCCATGCGGGTTCTCCCCTCCAGATGAGAAGCTGATCATCCGTCCACACTTTGGTTTGATAGAAGCCTGGGAAAAAAAGTGAAAGTCAGACTCTCAATTCCTGTGTCACAAACATCTCTACAACCTCTGTTCTTTATTCTTCTATGACAGTATTTGGGTCAAGTGTTAAATCAAAGAATAATGGGACCCTGAAGTTGAAGAAGACACAGAGTATTTCAATTGCCTCATCTGTAAAACAAAGGTAGGTCAAAATAATACTAATTCAGAAAATAAAATTATTCAGGTGAAGGCCTCAGGTGGGGGGCAGGGGTTGGGTAGAGGAGGACAAAGGGGGACATCCGTAATACTGTCAAAAATTTTTAAAAATGTCTGAGACCGAGGGGAGTGTGTGTGTGTGTGTGTGTGTGTTCAAGGAAAGAGCAGAGAAAAGGAGTCAGTTCCAGTCTTCTTTTTTTAAAAAATTTAAATATATTTTTATTGATTTCAGAGAGGAAGGGAGAGGGAGAGAGAGATAGAAGCATCAATGATGAGAGAGAATCATTGATCAGCTGCCTCCTGCACACCTCTCACCAGGGGTCAAGCCCACAACCTAGGTACTGGCCCTTGACCCCAATCAAACCCAGGACCCTGTGATCCACAGGCTGACGCTCTAGCCCAGTGATGGCGAACCTATGACACGCGCGTCAGAGGTGACACGTGAACTCATTTTTTTTGGTTGATTTTTCTTTGTTAAATGGCATTTAAATATATAAAATAAATACCAAAAATATAAGTCTTTGTTTTACTATGGTTGCAAATATCAAAAAATGTCTATACGTGACACGGCACCAGAGTTAAGTTAGGGTTTTTCAAAATGCTGACACGCCGAGCTCAAAAGGTTCGCCATCACTGCTCTCTCCACTGAGGCAAATCAGGTAGGGCCCAGTTATTCTTCTTAATAATGAGGGGTGATTTGTCTTTGCTAGGGAAAGTTGCTTATGTTAAATAGCTTTACCAAGATAACTTTTCTGATGGCAATCTAGAGAGTTTAGTAGTTACTGGTACCCCCAGTATCTATCTGATTTCATTTTTCTGAAGAAGGAATTTATTGTACATTTCCACATAAAACCAGCAAAATAAATACTACCCAATGCATATCGCATAGGATGGTGTGAAGACCTGGTTTCAAGTTTTCTGGCTGCTCATTCCCTGGCACTGGTCAGGACTCACTCAGCACACAAGGTTGCCGTCACTTCTGTGTGACCCCACCCCATAACAAAGAAACAGAATTTCAGGAGCATGAGGCCCAGAAATCAGGATTTTAAGAAGATTCCCAGGTGATTCTAATGTGCAGCCAAGGTTGAGAACCACTGGTTTAGGAAAAGAAGCTATCAACTGCCTGAAGCAGTTGGAATTGACTACAGGTGTGTGGACTCACAAAGTCTCTGGGACTAACGTTACCATACAGACAACCTCACATCTTACATATCAGGTTCTTGGAGGAATGGACAAGCCCGACTCTGCTTCTGTAGGAAAATACGTTCTGAAGCACAGATAAGTGACTGTAAACATGCTATGGAACACAGCTCCAGAGTGATTTTAATGTTTCATGAAGCAAATGAAACTCATTAAATTTCATCTTTTGGAAACTTGCGCAGAGAAACCCAAATCCCTAAATGCCCATGTTTCACAGATAAATGCTGCTCTTGAAATAACCATGTATCTTCCAAGTATAATAAAAGCAAGCGTCTTTTGCTTTTCACCTAACGGCTGACAACATGTCAGAGAAGCCTTTGACTGGAGTAAACATAAACCTTCAGCCATCATTCAGTTCATTATATTATTTTCAATTTTTTCAAAAATAAAGACATTAACCCCTTGTTGTAGTCCCAAACTGGGTTATTTCCCTACTTTGTCTGTCCCTCCAGGGGCAAAGAAGGGGAAGTTGAAAAGGAAAACTACCCATTTCTCTTTGTTATTGGGACCAGTTACCTAGGAATTTTGATTACCTACAAAATAAGAACTCTACCATATAAATTCATCTGAAGTAGAAATAATTTGGGAAATAAAACTCCCAACTTGGAGATTTTGAATAAAAACGTTGTTTAAATCAGGTTTTTCTTTTACTTTTGAGGGGAAAGAATGGTTATAGTCAGTAATTTTAAAAATAGCTAAGTTCTTAAAGGTATAGAACCATTAAAGTGGAGTATTATCTACTTTCACATAATTAAAAAACAGGACAACGATTAATTCACTTACCAAAATGAATTAACAAACAAAGCAGACTCATAGATACAAAGAACAGACTGACAGCAATCAGAGGGAAGAAGGTTGGGGGGTTGGGTATAAAAGATAAAGGGATAAAAAAAAAAAACCCAGCACCCTCCCCCATAGGCTCAGACAACAGTATGATGATTACTAGAGTGAAAAGGGGATGGGGGGAGGTAGAAGAGGGTAAAGGAGGGATAAATGGTGATGGAAGGGGATTTAACTTTGGGTGGTGAACACACAATACAATATACAGATGATGTATGGTATACCTGAAACCTATATAATTTTATTCACCAATGTCATCCCAATAAATCAAATTAAAATTAAAAGTATATATAAAATAAAAAATAAAATAAAAGCCCTGAATACAAAAAAAAATATATTCCAGTTAGTTTGCATTCAACAATGAATGAATTACTGATTTGGACACTTTCAAACACTGAGCATTTCCAAATCTGGCCACAAGGTGGAGTAGAAGCAAAGAAATCTTTTCAACCACCAGTCTGATTTTCTTACCACCTGGGCAAGATGCATTTTTCAGCCTCAGTTTCAGTGTTAGCAGAGCTCAACAATCAAATCCTTCTGCACAGAGGTTCTTCAAAATATGAGAATTTTGTATAGTGACTTTAAAATCCAACCCAGACGCCGAAACCGGTTTGGCTCAGTGGATAGAGCGTCGGCCTGCGGACTGAAAGGTCCCAGGTTCGATTCTGGTCAAGGGCATGTACCTGGGTTGCGGGCATATCCCCAGTAGGAGATGTGCAGGAGGCAGCTGATCGATGTTTTTCTTTCATCGATGTTTCTAACTCTCTATCTCTCTCCCTTCCTCTCTGTAAAAAATCAATTAAATATATTAAAAAAAAAAATCCAATCCAGACCACCCATCTTGAATTAATTTCCCAGATAATGAAGCATCACACTACTCCCATGTTAGTATTTAGCCTTTTTACCAAAAAGTGTAGGCACCATAGCCTTTTAAATATACATTATTATATTAAATTGTATTAAATATTATTTCTTAATAAAACAATGCTCCTTGGCAATTTTAACCAGATCCTTATATTTCCTCTTTTACAGTAATATACAGTTTTTGAATACCATCGAGTCTAGCAGTATGTCATTAATGATAAATGACTGTTTCACTATTTTTAAAAAATATGTTGTTATTGATTTTAGGGAGAGAGGAAGAGAGAAAGATAGAGAGAGGAACATCAATGTGAGAGAGAAACATCAATTGGTTGCCTCCTGCACACACCCTGACCAGGGACTGTACCCTCAACCTGGGCATGTGCCCTGACTAGGAATCAACCAGCAAGTTTTCAGTGGTGCTTGAGATGACACTCAACCGAATGAGTCACATTGGCCAATGCATGGCTGTTTCACTATTAAGAAAAATATGTAAAATTTGAGGAGAAAATCATAAAACTAAGAAAATGTTGCAGAAATAGCATATATAATGCAAAATCCTTGAAGTTTGTCACATGCATGCCTCAACTATTTATATTTTGTATAGAGAAAAGAGATCTCTCATGATCTATTTATAATTCAAGGCCCAGTGCACGAAATTTGTGTATGGGTAGGGTCCCTAGGTCTGGCCGGCGATCAGGGCTGACCGGGGCCTTCCAATTGCCAGCCAGGACCTCCCTTCCCTGACTGCCAGCTGCCAGCCAGGGCATCCCTTCATTCTGTGCTGCCTGCTGGTGGTCAGCGCATGTTATAGCAAGCGATTGGTGTCCCAGTCTAACTCCCATGGGGACAATTCGCATATTACGTTTTTATATATATAGATTATCTCCTCAATTGGAAAACCTGTTTTTCTACATAAGTATCCTCTTTGCTGAAAGACCAGAGCATACTGCCCGGTGGTCTGTAAGTGCTCTCCAGTCTGCTTTTCCAAAGGCATCAGTTGGCTTAGAAAGATGACAGTTAAATTTAACTTTTGATTTTCACCTATGAAGGTATGTTTGGAATCTCATCCAAAACATGTCATGTGACCACACACACAAATGTGTGCATATGTGAATGTATATATCAATGTTCAGGCATAGGTTTATTTGCAATCATAATCATACATACTCACACATTCACACCAATATACATACATACACACACATAAATGTGCACATGTATAATAGCTCTGATAACTTGGGTCTGATGGCCAATAATCAATCCAAGTATGTACAACACAGGATTACTTGAAAGTCACTCTGTGGTATCCTTTGACTTGCCCTAAGCTTGGGTGACTTGGGAATTAGTATATTTATGCTTCCACCAGATTATAATCGGAAGGCTGAGGTTCTACTTCCAAGTCTAACTTAACTTATATGAGGATCAGGAAATCCTTAATATTTCTATTCTTTAACTTACCTATCTTTAAAATGGACAGGAAGATTTCTATTTTGAAGGTTACATTTCTAACATTTTATGATGCATAAATCGATTGGGATTCTTTGCACCTCTTGAATTCTTGATCTCAGATATATTTAAAACCCAACTGTCTCAGTCCTTGTAAAATGGCAAAACTGACATAAAAATGCTGAATAAATATGCTAGAGAATAAGTTTACTTATCATGGACACAGATAATAGCATGGGGAAGGTTTGGGGAGGGGCAGGGGTTGGGTGGAGGGGGGGAGGCAGAAAAAGGGAGACATCTGTAATATTTAAACAACAACAAAAAATAAAGAATAGGTTTACTTACAGTCACAGTCTTGGCATCCATTTCAGTGAATATGAATTCTCCTCCTTCAAAGTCGTCATTCATGTATAACAGAGCACTATACGAAGAAAGGGGAATCATTTGTACTATTAATGCTTACAACATCATTACCACAGAATACTGAAGATTGCTGATGAATTGACCATTCTGATTGGTAAGTTTCCTTTGAACTAGACATTGAAATAATTGACCCTCCTAACATCAAGAGTAAAATCAAATGTAGTTTGGATCATACCCTTGAAGTATTTATTCCACTTAGTTAATTTTTAATTATAGTTTAAAGCTCATCTCACATTTCACTTCCTTCAGAGAAAACCTAACTGGATTTAATCTAGCCCTTTGAACCTACTCATACTACTTACAACTCTCTTCTTCCCTGTCATACTAGTAACTCTACAGAAGGTATTTTTTCCCTAACTGAAGAGCTCCAAGAAGTGTAGCTTAGCTTTGCCGATAGAGGGCGCTCAATAAATATTTCTGTATAGAGCACAGAGTAATAATAATTAACACACTATTACCTATATGGTGACTACAAATCCCGACTCTTCTCTTTACACACGAAAATATCTTTCAATAAGAGAAAACATTTTTCCCTCTTGAGTGTCTGGTTTCGTATTGATAAAATGCAGACATAGATAAGTGATGTGATAAGATCCCTCTGCATAAAGAATATGTTTCAGTGAATGCTAAGGGATCATATATATATACTTTATTTTTATATTAAAACAAAATGGACATTTTGTGGAATAGAATAAGAAAAATATGCATGCATTTTTAAGATTAAAATATGAGATGAAGTCACTTCTCAATTGTGACAGCTGCTTCAAAAGATTATTTGAGACACTCTGCTTCCTAGCGATGAATGTGATGACAAGCCAAAAAGATCAGCTTTCTAGTTTCCATGGGTTTTTGATAACTGTTGGACAAAAGCTTGGCTTTGCAGCAGGTGCTGGCTCTACCTATAATCCCGGAATGTGTAAGCAGGAGGCTCCTTCCAACATTCATTGGCCTCTGGATCCAACAGGCAGTTGTCAGCATGGATGGGATGACTGAGGTCATTTCTTCTATCCTGTTGACCTGCCAGAAGAGGGAACAGGGAAGAATGAAAGGAGGGTGTTGCCAAAACCGGTTTGGCTCAGTGGAAAGAGCGTCAGCCTGCGGACTGAGAGGTCCCGGGTTCGATTCCGGTCAAGGGCATGTACCTGGGTTGTGGGCACATCCCCGGTGGGGGATGTGCAAGAGGCAGCTGATCGATATTTCTCTCTCATCGATGTTTCTAACTCTCTCTATCTCTCTCCCTTCCTCTCTGTGAAAAATCAATAAAATATATTTAAAAAAAAAAAAAAAAAAAGAAAGGAGGGTGTTAACCTCCTACAGCAAAAGTGACCATCAGACTGCCTTCTCGCATTGCTGGTGCCTTGTAAATCTGAAGATACAGAAAGCTGAACACAACAGATGAAGGAGCACTGGGCAAGCAGTCAAGAGACTCTGCTTTGGCCCTGCTTTGATATGAGCCTGATGTGAAACTGTGAACAAGTCACACCTGCTGCTACAGCTATAGAAGCTATCTGCTATAAATAGACATTCCATGCATTTCACAGGTTGTACTTCATGGGGAGCAGTAATAGGAGGAGGATGAAATACAAATGTAAAAAAAAAAAAAAAAAAAAAAGATTTGATTCAATTGAACTGTCCCAAGTGTAAAAGTCTTGCCCTGTGACATTATCCATTCCCTCCTACTCTGAAGGGGTGTAAGGGAAAGTCTAGAGAAGAAATAAAGACAGCAGGTTGTGAGGGGGTCTCTGACTTTGTAAGAATATTTATTTCAACAATCCCTTCATCTTCTACATTACCACTCAATGCTTATGGATGTCATAGGAGACTAATTTCTAGGTTCCTAGTTCCCTGAAAAGTAAAAGCGAGAACAGAAACACATTTTTCTGTGCAAACAAGAAAGTAGGAGAAGTTGATTTAAATGGGGAAAAAGGTACAGTTATGGTCTGCTGGTACTTTATGGGATAAAAAAGGAGAAAAAGAGGGAAGGGAAAATAAGAGCTATCCAGTTTCTTTTGTTTTTGGAAATTTAGAACTCTTCTAAACCATTTGTAATGGATTTTTTTTTTTTTTTTGAGCATTGCTTTCTTTCTCAGCTCTCTGTGGGTAGAAGGAACAAGTTCAGACTCTGAAATCTCACCAGACAGGGCTGTGCGGCAGACCATGTGCGTATAGGAAAAATACAGGGTTGAGTTCAGCATGAAATAGGATTCTACAATCTTTCGAGCCTTCTCGCTGATGTCATAAAACAGGCGTGCACTCTTCAGTGGGACTCGGCCTTCATAACCAAACTGAGGAGAAAGGAGAACATTAGATACCATGGGGTTGATTGGAGAGCTGGAGAAAAACAGATGCTCGGTTTCAGTCAGCCAAGGTGCAATGGTCATCTCTGCACTGGTTAGTGGAAATACTGCTACACGCTCGTGGATTTGGGTTAGGAAAATGAACCACTGAAAGGAGCCTTCCTAATCACAGAGAGAACATGAAGAGCTAATCGCTCCCTTTTCTCTCCTAACACTCTCCTCATTCCTCTCTAACAACATTTCTTGAAATATGGAACAATTACTTATTTGGGTACGCTTTCACCATTAGACCATGAGCTCCTTGAGAAAGGGGTGGCAAGGGGGGATGGGAGCTGTATGTGATTAGTCAGATACAAATTTAGAAAAGATTAAGTTTGACAAATAGATGATAAATAGATAAATGAAGAAGGATTTAATGCGATGCAGGTGCCATTTCATACTTGCTCCCTTCAAATGTCCTGATGAAACTGTATTCTAGGCTCTTTTCTTTCCTGTGTCTGCCATTCACAGAAGGTCCTGGATTAACACTTAGGAACCCACACCCCAAACAAGTTAAGACTTTACTTTGAGAGCTTTCAGGACAGTTGCGCCTTCAAACTTTTCATTGGGTGTATGAGGTGAAGTTTTCCCTCTGTATCCATCGCCAACAATCATGATTCCCTAGAAGTACAATACAAGAAGATGTTTTCTTAATGATAACTCTGAACGCATCAGGTCTTCCTTTCCGCCTTGATTTCCAGGAAGCTAAGAACCAAAGTCATCCCCATTTTGTTCCAGGATCCTGGTATCATTCATTTTTCCAAGCAAAAGGGATATGCTAGTATTTATTTTAATTTTACACTCAATTTTTATTATAAAACACCACTTTTTGTAGAGATATGTAGACTAGAAATGATTAAATGTTGGTTATTATTGATTAAAATAAAGGGATTTCTCGGTGACTTTATAGGGTAGACAGGGCCCATGCTGGATGATGTCTGTCCTGGGAATTTAGCTGCTAACTATTCCAGATCCACTAGCCATATTCAGATCTGGACAAAACTAACATCATCTCAATCCAAAGGCTATGAAAGTGCCTCTACAATCAATGTCCTTCTCCCAGAGAAAGTGACATTGCAGGCCTGGTTCTCTGGCTCCAGGTGAGACCAGACCCAAAGCACTTGCAGGCTCACAGCAGGCCAGCATAGTCAGGTCCCACCCTCCCAGGGGTCCTCACACTGGCCACGCTGTGCAGCTCCCGGCACTGATCTTCCGACAGGACGTTATCCAGGAGGACCCGCTGAGTCCCGTTCAGCTGCTCTGAGTTGTAGACGAAGGTGATGTTCTCGTAGATCAGAGGGCCACCTGAAGGGACAGAGCACATTGTCTTCTCTGTTACCTCCGTCACCAAGGGGAAGCACAGAACACCCACCAGCTAGCAATGTGCAGCTGAGGAGAGACAGTATCCTCATGAATATTTAGGACTGCTATGACAAATGACAAATTCAGAATCTGATAAACACAATGTGGATTCAAAAAAAGGGCAGCTGTGTGACTACCAGGCTTTTCCAAAATGACAGGATGATATATTATATTTGCATAGTATCTTGTATTTGATAAAATATCTTTTTATTTGTTTCCAGTGACAATCCAGCAAAGCAGACTGGGCATCTCACAGGATTCTCCTCTAGGAAGACTTTCCAGGATTCTCTCCACAACTGGACCCACCCGGCTCCACAGCCTTTGGTTCCTACCATTGTTATAACATCAGATGCAATTACTCCATGACATGCCTCGTCCCCAGGCGTGACATAAACATCAGTTTCATGGCTATGTAGAGCAATGCCTTCACCAGGAAATCCAGGTAAGGATCCAGTAAATGCACCACCAGTAAGTACAGTCACACCCACGTCACCCGACTCCTTCCAAGTCTTCTTTCCACCACTACCTGACTCTATATCAGTGGTTCTCAACCTTCCTAATGCCGCGACCCTTTAATGCAGTTCCTCATGTGGTGACCTCCAATTTCATTGTTACAAACTGAACATAATTAAAGCATAGTGATTAATCACAAAAACAATATGGAATTATATATATATATGTGTGTTCCGATGATCTTAGGCGACCCCTGTGAAAGGGTTGTTTAACCCCAAAGGGGTCGCGACCCACAGGTTGAGAACCACTGCTCTATATGGTCTTGCTTTTGGAATATTTATTGTTCTCTGCTCTATGGACATATCGTTATATCACTGCCTTTGCATCGGATGGTTTCCTGCAGGCACCTCTCTCTCCCTGGATGGGGTCCACAACTTTATGAAATTAGCCCCACACAGGCTCTTCAGAGAATGACGCATTTGGGCCATGTTTAGGTGGTGAAATGATAAAATCTAGATCTGACAAGATCTTTTCCTCACAGAAAGTAGGATTAAAGGACAAAACCTCTGACGGTGAGGAAATCTTCAAATGTAACCGTGTGTAACCATCTGGATTCGCACCAGAAAAGTGAACAGAAAAGAAAAACACTGTTTTTCTACTCTTTACAGTACTCCTAAGGGACCTGACATGTACCTGTCAATAACAAGAACTCGCCCCAGAGGGAGTGGTGGGGAGGGCACAACTCCTCCCTTCCGCCCGAGGTGACCAAGCAATGGTCTTGAGCATGCAGGTCCAAAACATGTCAGTTGAGGGGAGAAGAGACAATTGATGTCCACTATATCACTTTAAAATAGAGTAGTCAAATTAGGGAGCAGCACTGAGTGTTCATTAATCTTCTTAGGATAAAATAATGACTATAGCCTACAATTAAAGGAATTGTCTGCCATTCACAGAAGATCCTGGATTGACACTTAGGAACCCAAGTAAACCCAAAACAAATCAAGACTTTACTTTGAAATAATGAGGTAGTATTTCTTAATCTTGAGTAGTATATGGTTATCTGCTAAAACAAAAAGTTCCCTAAGTAATATGGTGCTGACAAATTATTTATACTATAATTTCATTTCCATATTTGCAGTTATAAAATGATGAAAACAGTATTTATTTTCATGGTTTTATAATACAGAAAACCAATTTACAAGATTAAGTAAAAGCAAGACCATAAACCAAATATATTAAAATGAGCTATATTAATGAAATGATCAATGTTATTTTACAGAAACAAAAAAAGCTACATTCCTCATGAATATACTACTAACTGATCTGGTCAATGTTCTTTGAGGCAACGTTCTTCTAGTACTTTTGGTGTGTAATAACTCATTTATTCTACCACAACTTTTCTCTATTGAAATTATGACAAAATCTTAGTGAACCATGATAAATTTTGTTCTTCAATTGGTCCTCATACATTATTTATAAATTTGTACTATTTTATTTCTTATTAGTCTTCAATCATTGAATATTATTAACTGCTGCAAATGTGATGATAACTGCACCCATACCATGGAGGTGTGAAATCTCATGGGAGTACTTGGCTATAAGGTGGTTATTCAGATGCCCCACTAGTTGTCCCTCTTAATATTTTTAAATTGTCCTCAAACTTTATTATTATAGAATTTCTTGTATTTCAGGAATATATGTACAAGCTCCCAGTTTCAGTACAAATCTTTTGGGTGAATAGAAAAAAATAAAAATATATATTTTTCTACAGTTCAATGTTTCTCAAACTTTTTTCTACAGAAAAGCTTTGGATGAAAAAAATAGTTTCTTTTTTTGTTTGTTTGTTTTTAATATGAAATGCTTCACAAATTTGTGTGTCATCCTTGCGCAGGGACCACACTAATCTTCTCTGTATCATTTCAATTTTAATATATGTGTTGCCGAAGCGAGCACGAAAAGTAGTTTCTTGATCAAATGTGTTTGGGAAGTAGTGAGCTAAACCAAATTTAAGAGGACTTTGTAGAGCATGCATTATGAATATCCTAAGTATTAATACAATATGTAGTAGTGCTCACCCTTAATTGAGCACAATACCCTTCCTTCCTTCCTTCCTTCCTTCCTTCCTTCCTTCCTTCCTTCCTTCCTTCCTATGGCAGAGAGACTGCAAGATGAACCCTAATGATCACTGCCTCCTGGTGTTCATAGGCCTGTGTAATTTGTTTCCCTCAAGTGTGGGTAGGGCTTGGATCTTGCTTGTAACCAATAGAATATGGAAAAAAGTGATGGGATGTCATTTCTGTGATTGCCTTACATAAGATTACAACTTCTATCTTGCTAGCTGACTCAGTCTGTTACCTTCTCAGCTTGCAATCCGATGCAGCAAGTGACTGTATTGGACAGCCTCATATGGCAAAAAATTGATGGGTTCCTCTAGCCAAAAATCAACTAGGGCCCTAACTGGTTTGGCTGAGTGGATAGAGCGTTGGCCTGCAGACTGAAGGGTCCCAGGTTCGATTTTTGTCAAGGGCCTATGCCCGGGTTGTGGGCTCAATCCCCAGTGGGGGGCATGCAGGAGACAGCCAGTCAATGATTCTTTCTTATCATTGATGTTTCTATCTCCCTCTCCCTTGCTCTCTGAAATCAATAAAAATATATTTAAACAAAACAAAACAAACAAACACAACTAGGAACTGAGAACCACAGTCAAATAAGCTTTTAAGTTCCAAATTCTGTCATCTGAACTTGGGGGAAAATAGTTCCTCAGTCAAGCCTTAGAAAAGATGCCAGCTTATAAAGGTCTTCAAGCAATAGACCCTAGCTAAGTTATCCCCAGACTCCTGACCCCAAGAAACTGAGAAATAGTAAATGTATTTTATTGGAAGCTGCTATATTTGAGCTAATATTTTTCATAGCAATAAAAATCAACAACAGTAGACTTTGTCTCCCATCATGGAACCTCTTAAAATAAAACACAGTTTGCTTGGGGAAGGTTACTCTAATCTATATAGTTGAGTGAGATTCATAGCCAAATTGAGGCTATCCCACAAATATTTGGAAAAGTCAACTGCATATTCCACTCCCATTTAGAAATATAAAAGCATTTTCTTGCAACAAGAAAGACAAGATACTCATAGGTTCACTAACTGCGTTTTCTAATTAGGAATGGGAGACAGACCAAGAGTTGAGTGAATTAGGCTGGTTTGTACTTTGCCATGTTTATCTTGTTTTCTATATTGAGAGTGTATTACTTTAAATATAATTTGACTTATTTTAAAAGTATAACTTTAAAAGTTACTAAAACTAAATAAAACACTTAGAAAAATGCCTACTATTCTTAAGCTCCATATAAGTATTTACTATTACTATGATGATTATTACTGAATTAGTAATATATGACTAGTATATTGTATTAATTCTGACTGAGTCATCTTAATAAGCATAATGGAGTATATTTAAAAGAAAGCTACTGAGCCCTGGCTGGGTGGCTCAGTTGCTCGGTGCATCGTCCCATGCACCAAAAGGTTGTGGGTTCAATTCCTGGTCAGGACTCATACAGGAGGCAACTGGTAGATGTTTCTCTCTCACATAGATGTTTTTCTCTTTCTTCCTCTCTCTCTAAAAGCCAATAAAAACGTGTAAGGATTAATAAATAGATAGATAAAAGAAAGCTACTGAGATATTGACAATTCCCCCAACAATGCTACAAGTAACAATATAGATCAAGTGAAGGAGCAGAATGCAAATGGAGTCTTAAATGCCTCAAGTCCAGTGATGGCGAACCTTTTGAGCTCGGCGTGTCAGCATTTTGAAAAACCCTAACTTAACTCTGGTGCCATGTCACATATAGAAATGTTTGGATATTTACAACCATAGTAAAACAAAGATTTATATTTTTGATAATTATTTTATATATTTAAATGCCATTTATCAAAGAAAAATCAACCAAAAAAATGAGTTCGCATGTCACCTCTGATACACGTGTCATAGGTTCGCCATCACTGGTAAACCCTACAGGTTCAGACAGAATCTGTACTAGAAAACTGCCTTATATGCAGCTGACACTGTCACCACAATGCAGTTTTATTCAGAGGTTTCTCACATATACATTTAACCAAAAAACAACTAACTACCACTCACTAACCAAAAGGGAAAAAATAAAATAAAAAAAGAAATCCTGCCATTCAAAAATGCAAGCCGGCCAGCCTACAAATGACTAGTAGCACATCAGACAGAGGAAAACATTAAAATAAAATAAAAATGTAGTCCAGTAAGTTGTGGTTCCTGGGGCCTGATTTGATAGCTTCAGCCAACTCTTAACCACAGCCCAAAGGGATTTTAACAACTGAATTCTTCTCTCATTCATAAAGTATGTGCCTGGCTCCAACTCTCCATTTGCAATAAGGAGGGATCATCCAGGAAAACACCCCTCGTGCTCAATGTCTGTGGCTCATAGTAAGAAGAATCATTTTGCCGTAAATATCTCAATGTCATAAAGGCATGGCAGGGATATGCTGACTAACAAGCCCTTATATGAGCACAACCCTTTAAATTTTACAAAAAAACTTCACATTCATCCTCTCCAACAGTGGCTATCCTTGTTGTACAGATGAGGAGCATAGGGCCCTGGGAGATTGAGTCTCTAGTTATCCATCATTTAAGAGCACATAAGACTGAAGCAATCCAGGAAACCTGGTCTCCTGATTCCAAGTCCAAAGTTAGTCCTACTATACCCCACTGGCTCTGGGATTATTATCAAGCAGGACCTTTGCAAAACTGATGGCTGAAAGGAGAATAGATAAGTGACAGATGTTTTTTAGAAGTTGACATGTATGTTCCATAGACTAGAGTCACCCTGGGCCACTCCCATCTTAATACTTGGGATCTGTCCAATATGAATATGACTAACTACTGTTAGGTAACCAGAGTAGATGACAATGTCTTTGTGGAAAATGAGAAAAGCTGAAATACATTCTACTCTGTAAAGCACGCATCCTTTCTTGTCTCCCTGACACCTGCTTTCAGCCAGGCTATGATAGGAAAGTATTTTCTGGTTGGGAACTTTGCCTCTGTCTACCACTGTTCTTAATTTAGATACTATTTAGGTCTCTAGTGACTGCACCCAAAGCTTTCAGTGGATTCCCAGAGAACATTGTAAGGTCCGTTGGCCTAATTCAACTAAGAAAATTAAGCAGAAATGATAGAATTTGGTAATCCAGCCAATCATAATCTTTTTCCATCCTGTGTTGTCTTCTATTCAACTCTTCCCATTAATCCTCCTCATCAGTTGCTGGACATCAGATTCCTGGGTAGGCAGAAAAATAATGCTTTGAAATTTGGCAACTCTTCTGGAGTTTCCCAAACCTTTACAGCAAAGTTCTGGCTTATTGTCATGTACTTCCTGGGCGACTTCTTGGCTTAAATAGCAGCATGAACTCTGGCTGACCATGAAGCACTTATGAAATAGCTTGGGCTTTGTGGCTACAAATTAAGGTCCCGGTCAGATTAGATGATCATATTATCCTGTTTACTACCTCAGACTGACTTGGAAACTAAGGAAGGAAAGGGCTGGGAAATATGAGCTGAAGAGAGCCAGTAGTTTTCAAATCAGCTAGAACCGTGGTCAGCAAACTGCGGCTCGCGAGCCACATGCGGCTCTTTGGCCCCTTGAGTGTGGCTCTTCCTAAGCCTTAGGAGTACCCTAATTAATAACAATGTACCTACCTATATAGTTTAAGTTTAAAAAAATTTGGCTCTCAAAAGAAATTTCAATCGTTGTACTGTCGATACTTGGCTCTGTTGACTAATGAGTTTGCCAACTACTGACTGCTAGAAGAATGTGCTGACAAGCTTCTTTCTGGGAAAGTAGTACTGTACTTCCTCTCCATGAGAGATTCTGCAAAATTATTTAATTTGGATTATTTTTGATATCTAGACACTTCTGTGTTCCATCCTCAGGTAAAGAAGAGAGAATGGGGTTTTGATTCAAAAGCCTGGGCTTAAATGCCTGGAACCTATTCTGAGCTGTGAGACTTTGGAGAAATCACCAAATGTCTATGAGTCTGGTTTTTCTTGTCTATGAAATAGGGATACTTTTCTCACATGAGATGCTGCCATTATTAAAAGGAATTGTGGCCCTGACCGGTTTGGCTCACTGGATAGAGCATCGGCCTGCGGGCTGAAGGGTCCCAGGTTCGATTCCGGTCAAGGGCATGTACCTTGGTTGTGGGCACATCCCCAATAGGGGGTGTGCAGGAGGCAGCTGATCGATGTTTCTCTCTCATCGATGTTTTTAACTATCCCTCTCCTTCCCTCTCTGTAAAAAATCAATAAAACAGGGGGTTTTGGAAAATGGCGGAGGTATAAGCGGACGTGTCCTGTGCCTTGTCCTGGAGCAGATAAGGGTGAGCAGCTGAAACGGGTAACATTCAGCCCGAATAGGTAGAGGATTTTCAGCTGAGAGATTGTCTGCAGCTAGGAAAGACTGAGAACCCCCCAGGGAAAAAAAAGGACGGTTGGAGACTGCGGCTGAAGCCTCTCCTGGTGCGCCAGCTAAGCAGCGGAGACTGCGCCATCTTGGGTGGTTGTTGCCAGCATCCAGAGACCAGCTACTAACCTGGAAACAAGGGATCTCAAGCAGCCTGACTGCGTGAACTCAGACGAGCACTGCTTCTTCTCACGGAAAGGTTGGACATCCCCTAAAGGTGCGGTTTGCAGTTCGGGTTGGAGGAGGACCGAGCTCGCGCGCGCGGGGCGGAATCTGCGCCCCACAGAGTCCGCAGCCGCTGGGACCAGCGTGACCCGCGAGTGGGGAAGGGGCCCCACAGGGCTGCTGGCAGAAGGGAACGCGAAAAATGAGCCCATAGCTGGACTGGATGTAAAGGAGCAGCCTTGGACTTTGCCAATCTGCTGGCTGCTTGGTGCCAGGGGCGAGTGGGCGCATGGAGACTGCGCGCGGAGACTGTGCGCAGACCTGGAAGGTGGAGACTTGCGAATTCGCACAACTATCAGGCTCTTGTTACAGTTCCCCTTAGATCCGTGCATTTGATTATTAAACCCAGCGCATGGGATTCCCCAGTTGGGGTCATTCGCAGAGCCTGTAGGGGAAAGTTCTTTTTGGGGAGCCTGGGAAACAGCGGACAGTGGCAAGGAACCAGCTCTGGGCAGTGGTCTTTCCCGAATCAGTTCCAAATACCATAGAGGACAAAACCCTACTGATAGAGAGAACTTAGAGCCTCGGAGGTAAACCCAGACACACTGCCACCCAGAGGCAGAGCCACGAACTGTCTCTTTTGCGATCACAAATAAAGGCAGTCTGGTAAAAAAATACAACCTGCCTTAAAATCAGGTCTGTGGTTTACTGCACGGAGGGACAATGTATCGCAGGGAAGTTCAACACTCCCCTGAATGCCTGGCAGGACTGAGGCGTGCCAAAAAGAAGAGTGGAAGATCTGAAGCACCTTCACTTCCGAATATTTTTATATATATATATTTTTTAATTCTTTTTTCACCATTTCATTAAGAACCTATTTTATTTATTTTTTTATTTTTTATTTTTTTCATAACCTGATTTTACCTTTTTAATTACTACATTTTTTAACCAGTATTATTGCTATCCTTTTACCATTTTTTCAAGGGTCATTTTATTTTTTATTATTTTTTTTTAATTTTTCTTTATTTTATTTTGGGATTAGTGTTCTACACTCTATTTTCATCGTTCCTTTAGCATCATTTCTCTCTATCTCACATTTACCCTTAAGCCAAAACTCTCTTCCTCACTTTTCCCCTTTTGTTGTCCTGTTTCTCTTACCCTATTCCTGCTTTGGATTTTACCTATTCCTTCTTTCTACCCACTGTCTAAATTTCACCCTACTTATATATCTAATTTCCAATCCCTCGCTCTCCCCATACAAATAGCCTCTTCCCCACCTCTATTTCATTCTCTTAATTTTTTTTTGTTTTTGTTGTTGTTGTTGTTCTTTGTTTGTTTGTTTTTGGTCTTTTTGTGTGTTTTTTTTTCTCTCCCTTTTCCCAATCTCATTTCGGCACTCCTTTTTGTTTTTTATTTTTCTCTCTAATATTTTTCTCTTTTTTCTTCTTTATCCCCTAATTCTCTTCACTCGGGGGGGGGGGGGTCACCTTTATTTGGGGTTATTAATATCGTGAATGCATTTAGTTTGGTGCCTTGTACGTTGTGCCTTGTTGTGTTGTATTTTGTGCCTTTGAATCAGCGCAACAGAGAGAGATCTACATAACCAAACACCTTGAGAAGAGAAATCATGGTGAAACAAAGAACCAACCCAAATATGAAAGAAAAACAGGCATCATCAGAAAAGGAAGTAAACGAAATAGAGGCAATGGAGGCAAGCAACCTGTCAGAGAAAGAATTCAGAGTAATGGTCATAAGGTGGATGAAAAGAATGGAAGACCAATTCAACAATATGTGTAGGAACCAAGAGGAAATGAAGAAGAACCAAGAGGAAATGAAGAGAAACCAAGAAGAAATGAAAAACGACATCACTGCCATAAAGAACTCAATAGAAAACATCAACAGTAGACTAGAAGAAGCAGAGGACCGTATCAGCGAGCTAGAAGACAAGGTAGAAAAAAATACCCAAACAGAACAGCTTCTAGAAAAAAAAATTAAAAAGCAGGAAGAGAGCCTAAGAGAACTCTGGGACAATGCTAAACGAAACAACATCCGAATAATAGGGGTGCCAGAAGGAGAGGAAACTGAGCAAGGAATAGAAAACCTGTTTGAAAAAATAGTAACAGAAAATTTCCCTGATATAGGGAGGAAAAAACTCACACAAATCCAAGAAGCTCACAGAGTCCCAAACAAAATGAACCCAAAAAGACCGACACCAAGGCACATAATAATTAAATTGGCAAACACCAACGACAAAGCAAGAATCTTAAAAGCAGCCAGAGAGAGACAGAAAGTTACCTACAAAGGATCCCCCATCAGACTAGCGACCGATTTCTCAACAGAAACACATCAGGCAAGAAGGGAATGGAATGAAATATACAAAGTCATGCAAAGGAAGGGTCTGAATCCAAGAATACTATACCCAGAGAGGCTATCAATCAAAATTGAGGGTCAAATCAGGAGCTTCACAGACAAAAATGGTCTACGGGAGTTTATTACAACCAAACCAGCAATGCAAGAAATGCTAAAGGGTCTGCTGTAAATAGAAGAAAACAGGAAACAAAGAAGGAACGCAGCGGTAAAGAACAAAAATGGCGACTAACAAGTTTCTATCAATAATAACTTTAAATGTAAATGGATTAAATTCCCCAGTCAAAAGGCATAGGGTAAATGAGTGGATAAGAAAACATGACCCATATATCTGCTGTCTACAGGAAACCCACCTCAGAAAAAAAGACGCACACAGACTGATGGTGAAGGGATGGAAAAAGGTTTTTCAGGCCAATGGAAGTGAAAAAAAAGCCGGGGTAGCAATACTTATATCTGATAAATTAGATCTCAAAGTGAAGGACATAAAAAGAGATCAAGAAGGCCACTTCATAATACTAAAGGGAGCAGTCCAACAAGAAGAAATAACTCTGGTAAATATATATGCACCCAATATAGGAGCACCCAAATACGTAAGAAATCTTCTGGAGAAGATCAAGGGAGAGATTGACAGCAATACAATCATAGTAGGGGACCTTAACACCCCATTATCGCCACTGGACAAATCCTCTAAACAGAAACTCAGCAAAGAAACATCAATCCTAAATGACTCACTAGATCAGATGGAATTAATTGACATCTTCAGAACATTTCACCCCAAAGCCACAGAATATACATTCTCCTCAGGTGCACATTTGTCATCTTCAAAGATAGACCATATATTGGGTCACGGACAAAGTCTCTTCAAATTCAAGAAAATTGAAATCATATCAAGTATCTTCTCAGACCACAAAGGCATAAAACTGGAAATCAACTACAACAAAAACAATCCAAAAAAATCAAACACATGGAGACTAAATAGCATGCTATTAAACAACGACTGGGTCACCAGTGAGATCAAAGAAGAAATAAAAAACATCATGGCAACGAATGACAATGAAAACACAACAATCCAAAACCTATGGGACACAGCAAAAGCAGTCTTGAGAGGGAAGTTCATAGCTCTACAAGCCTACTGCAAGAAACAAGAAACAATGAGAATAAATGACCTAACTCTACAACTCGAAGAATTAGAAAGAGAGCAACAAAAAAAGCCCACTGTAAGCAGAAGGAAGGAAATAACAAAGATCAGAGCGGAGATAAATGACATAGAGACCAAAAAAACAATACAAAAGATCAACAAAACCAAGAGCTGGTTCTTTGAAAGGATAAACAAGATTGATACACCTCTAGCCAGGCTCACCAAGAAACAAAGAGAGAGGACTCAAATAAACAAAATCAGAAATGAAAGAGGAGAAATAACAACAGACCCCATAGAAATACAAAGGATTGTTAGAAAATACTATGAACAACTCTACTCCAACACACTAGACAACCTGGAGGAAATGGACATATTCCTAGATAAATACAACCTTCCAAAACTTAACCAGGAAGAATCTAAAAATCTCAATAGGCCAATAACTATGGAGGAAATCGAAGCAGTAATCAAAAAGCTTCCGGCAAACAAAAGCCCGGGGCCAGATGGCTTCACAGGGGAGTTTTACCAAACATTCAAGGAAGACCTAAAACCTATCCTCCTCAGACTATGTCGAAAGATCCAAGAGGAAGGAACACTTCCCAGCTCATTCTATGAAGCCAACATCACCCTAATACCAAAACCAGATAAAGACAATACAATGAAAGAGAATTATAGGCCAATATCCCTCATGAACATAGATGCCAAAATCCTCAACAAAATCCTAGCAAATCGGATCCAGCAGTACATCAAAAAGATCATACACCATGACCAAGTAGGATTTATCCCAGGGATGCAAGGATGGTACAATATCCGCAAATCAATAAACGTGATACATCACATAAACAAATTGAGAGAGAAAAACCACATAGTCATATCAATTGATGCGGAAAAAGCATTTGACAAAATCCAACACCCTTTCTTGATAAAAACTCTCAGCAAGATAGGAATTGAGGGATCATACCTCAACATAATAAAAGCCATATATGACAAACCCACAGCCAACATCATAATCAATGGGCAAAAACTAAAACCATTCCCCCTAAAAACAGGAACAAGACAGGGATGCCCCCTCTCACCACTCCTGTTCAACATAGTACTGGAAGTACTAGCCATTGCGATCAGACACGAAGAAGAAATAAAAGGCATCCAGATTGGAAAAGAAGAAGTAAAACTGTCCTTATTTGCAGATGACATGATACTGTACATACAGAACCCTAAAGACTCCATCAAAAAATTATTAGACTTAATAAATGAATTCGGCAATGTAGCAGGATACAAAATTAATGCTAAGAAATCCATGGCATTTCTTTACACCAATAGTGAGCTTACAGAAAGTGAAACTACAGAAGCAATCCCATTTACCATTGCACCAAAAAAATTAAAATACCTAGGAATAAACTTAACTAAGGGGGTAAAAGACTTATATGCTGAAAACTACAGGACACTGAAAAAAGAGATAGAGGAAGACATAAACAGATGGAAGAATATACCGTGTTCATGGATTGGTAGAATCAACATCATCAAAATGTCCATACTACCCAAAGCAATTTATAGATTCAATGCAATCCCCATTAAATTACCAACAGCATATTTCACAAATCTAGAACGAACGTTCCAAAAATTCATCTGGAATAAAAAAAGACCCCGAATAGCTGCAGCAATCCTGAGAAAACACAAAGTAGGTGGGATCTCAATACCAGATATCAAACTGTATTACAAAGCCACTGTTCTTAAAACAGCTTGGTACTGGCACAAGAACAGACATATAGATCAATGGAATAGAATAGAGACCCCAGAAATCGACCCAAACCACTATGCCCAATTAATATTCGACAAAAGAGGCAAGAGCATACAATGGAGTCAAGACAGTCTTTTCAATAAATGGTGTTGGGAAAATTGGACAGATACATGCAAAAGGATGAAACTAGATCACCAACTCACACCATACATAAAAATAAACTCAAAATGGATAAAAGACTTAAACGTAAGACGGGAAACCATAAAAATACTAGAGGAATCCACAGGCAGCGAAATCGCAAACATATGCCGAAGAAATTTCTTCTCTGATAATGCTCCTAGGGCAATGGAAACTAAAGAGAAAATAAACAAATGGGACTACATCAAAATAAAAAGCTTTTGCACAGCAAAGGAAACCATCAAAAAAACAACAAGAAGACCCACTACATGGGAGAACATATTTACCAATGATACCACCGATAAGGGTTTAATTTCCAACATATACAGGGATCTCATGAAACTTAACAAAAGGAAGATAAACAATCCAATAAAAAAATGGGCAACGGACCTAGATAGACACTTTTCGAAAGAGGACATACAGAAGGCAGAAAGACATATGAAAACCTGCTCAAAGTCACTAATTATACGAGAGATGCAAATTAAAACGACAATGCGTTATCATCTCACAGCTGTCAGAATGGCTATCATCAACAAATCAACAAACAACAAGTGTTGGAGAGGATGTGGAGAAAAAGGAACCCTTCTGCACTGCTGGTGGGAATGCAGACTGGTGCAGCCACTGTGGAGAACAGTATGGAGCTACCTCAGAAGACTAAAAATGGAACTCCCATTTGACCCTGTGATCCCACTCCTAGGAATATATCCCAAGAAACCAGAAACGCCAATTAGAAAGGATATATGCACCCCTATGTTCATAGCAGCACAATTCACCATAGCTAAGATTTGGAAACAGCCTAAGTGCCCATCAGCAGATGAGTGGATTAGAAAACTGTGGTACATATACACAATGGAATACTATGCTGCGGTAAAAAAAAAAGGAACTCTTGCCTTTTGCAACAGCATGGATGGAACTGGAGAGCATTATGCTAAGTGAAATAAGCCAGTCAGAGAAAGATAAATACCACATGATCTCACTCATTTGTGGATTATAGAGAACAACATAGACTGATGAAAAAGGACAGACCCAAAGACTGAGAAACAGCGATCAGGCAATCAATCCCCAGAAGGAAAGTAGGGGAGGGCGGGGGTAAGGGGAAGAGATCAACAGAAGGACTTGTATACATGTATATAAGCCAAACCAATGGACATGGACAACGAGGGGATGGGAGCATGAGTTTGTGTGTGGGGGGGAGGTTGGGGGTTAAAGGGGGGGATGAGGACACATTTGTAATACCTTAACTAATAATAAAAAAAATATATATAAAAAAAATCAATAAAACATATTTAAAAATAAAAATAAATAAATAAAAATAAATAAAAGGAATTGTGGGTATTATAGGGTGTGTGATTGTCTAACCACTATGCTGTATACCTGAAACTAATACAAAATAATGTCGCATATAAAAATTTTTAAATAAATACAATAAAATGCTTTGTGCATGAATTTTCTTGAGAAATTGTTGATCTTAAGTAAGCATATGATCCTCTGCTTTCTCCTTCTCTGTGCCTTTGTTCCATTTGTTTTATCCACTAGAATGGCTCTCTCGACATCTCTGTCAATTCAACCTAAATTCTACTTCTCTCACATAGCCTTGATCTCAGATATATGTGCCTCAAACATCTTAGATGAACTAATCTAACATCCCACGAAGCTGTCTCTTCAAGTTCTTCTGATAAGAACAGATACTACACTTGATCTTAGCCAAAAGGCCGAGAAGCGATTCAAGTTCTTCTGGTACATAGTCTATTCTATACTATCCAGCACTACTCACACACTGTATGCCAAAAGTGAGCCCTGTGACCTCTCTAAGCCTCAGGTACTGAACTGAGAATGGCAATGATCACACAGCCCCTACCTGTCTCACAAGATTCTTGTAGGAAACAGAAGTCCTTTTGCTGGAAACTAAAGGTAATGATATACAAAGCTGAAACGTTCTTGTTTTTAAGCCTTGCTTTCAGAATTTCATGAATTGTAGTAGCTTAGTTCTTTTCTTCATGTTCCAGAGGAAGCACGTTTTGCCTTGATCTGAATAACAACTGGTCAAGTCCCATTCTACCCCTACCCTCCTTCTAAGAGTAAAAGTGCACAGATACTTACCCTCTCTTAGGTCTCGGTCTATCTTGGGTGATGGTTTTTTCCCTGCTGACAATCCATGAACTTCTGCTCCTTCCACGTTCACTCCTGAAGGGACCCTGCTTATTTAAAAGTGGAAATGGCAATTTCTCATTGAATAAAGATGTTCAAAAGCAAAGATATTTTACCCAGGTACTCTATGACTCCATATTTTATATGCTCATTGTACAGAAGTCTACCTATCTTTCAAGAGAAAATAAAATGTCACTACCTTCATGCAGTTCTTTTTTTTTTAATATATTGATTATAGGAAGAAAGAGAGAGAGAGAGAGAGAGAGAGAGAGAGAGAGAGAGAGAGAGAGAGAGAGAGAAAATCCTGTGTATCTGGACAACACTCCAAACAACTGAGCTACTGGAAGTTCATTTCTATTCCTTCATGGGTGTGTTCTATTTCACTTTTCTAAATTTTCTTAGCAATCTTTACCACAGTTAATTGTATCCATAACTTAGCCCCCTTAATTTAAGACTGAATCACAACCAATCTAGAAAAAAATTATCATATGCATCTATATAATGCTCAGAGTGTCACATTATATGTCTTGAACATAGAGTGTTCATCACTGAACAATAATTGAACTAAAATAAATCACGTCCTAATGTAGTGGTTCTAAACTATTTCAAGAAGGAAGACACAAATTTGTGTCAAACTTTGCAAACACACAAATAATAGCATGATGGTCTTTCAATATGTGCACACATATTGAACACAACCAAATGTGAATATGCATTCTTGGATCTCTTGCAATAATTCCAGGGTAGCCTGAGGTTGAGTCTTTGACGTCTAGGGAAAGACCACAAGATTTTGAATAAGAAGATCTGGATGTGCTGTCCCTGGTGGTGTACGACTCTAAAGGAGTCCTTTGCCTTGTCAGGCCCTCAGCTTTAAAATTTGAAAATGAATAGGCTTGTCCATGTGATCTCAGACATATAACACCAACATTCTATGATCCCTTGAACTGTTCATGACAGGTAAATTGACTTTTGACTTCTATCATTTCAAAAAATGAGTTATCTTCCAATTGAGTTAGCAACACCTAGTATTTTAGCTTGCAGTAAAGCTTTCAAGCTTTATTATACTAATAAATTTTTAAAAATCCAATTTGCTCTGCTAGAGAATTACAGAATGTTTAACCCTCAGAGATCACCTGTTTCAATTCCTTAATTTGAATAAAAACATGAGGCCCAGAGAGGAAAATAAATTACTCCAGGTTACACAGAAGTGACAGGAACAGCTGGGACCAGTTCCCAGTTTGGAATTCTTTTAATTATATCTTTTTGCCTATTCATAGAACTCAATTTCTTATAATAGGTCTGACTCTATGTATTTCTTTTAATTAAAAGTAAACAGTTAACAAACAATAGTATAATAGTTTTAGTTGTACAACATAGTGATTAGACATTTATATAACTTACGATGTTATCCTCCCAGATAAGTCTAATACCCATCTGATACCATAAATAGTTACTACAATATTATTGACTATATCCCTAGGCTGTACTTTACATCCCTGTGACTGTTTTCATAACTAGCAATTTGTACATCTTAATCCCTTCTCCCTTTCACCCATTCCCCCAAACCTCATCCCATCTGGCAACCATAATTGAAATTTCTTTAAAAGGAAAAGAAATTCTATACCTTTGAAAAATATTTTAAAATTAAACAGTTGGTGTTCTGAATAGAGAACTCACCGATTCTCATCCTGTCGTCCTCCATATCGAATCCAATAGTTCTGTTTTAAATTAAAAATGGTTTTTAATTAGTTTTGTCACTAAAACATGACTTACAGAAATAGAATACCTGTAAAACACTCCAAAGGCCTAAAATGTTATGAAACATTCATGTTATATATGATACTTTATATTTTTATTTAAAAGTAATAGAAAGAAAGGCTAAGGTTAATACAATTTTGATAAAGATAAAATAATGCACAGATTTTTTTAAAAATATCATGGAATTTCCCTAGATGGCTTGGCTCAGTTGAGAGAACGTCGGCCTGCGGACTGAATGGTCCCAGGTTCGATTCTGGTCAAGGGCACATGCCTGGGTTGTGGGCTCAATCCCCAGTGTGGGGCATGTAGGAGGCAGCCGATCAATGATTCTCTCTCAGCATTGATGTTTTTATCTCTCTCTCCCTCTCCCTTCCTCTCTGTAAAAAAATTAATAAAATATATATATTTTTTAAATCATCCAGTCTAATTCTCTTATGTTTTATGAATAAAAGAAATACAAAGTCCAGCTCAATCATCTCTACAGGACTATAAAAGTGACCAAGTGGCGTTTTCTGGGGTCTCAGAATTATGCAGTTTGAAAAAAAAAATCCTTTGTAAGACTAGATAAAACTATTAGAAATGTTACATTAGAATTGGTAAATTAAAATTAACCTAATTTTTTAAATGTGCCAATAAAACATGATATAACTAAGACAGAAATGAAAAGAATATGTTACAAATAGGATATTTTCAAATAGTGTTTTTTATAAACATATAACATGCAAACTGTATAAAGAACATATATAACAGCTAACAGGTAAATGAACAAAAAGTATGTCCAGACAATTCAAATTAGAGGAAAAATAATAATTAATAATAATATGTGAAAAGTTTGTTTTTACTGACCATCAAAGGAATACAAATTAATGCAACAATGATGTACCATTTTGTATATAATATATGATTAATACACATTATTTTAAAATGTTATTTCTCAATGCTGAGATGTTTGTAGTAAACTGGCATTTTTATGCACCCCTAGGAGCATTAAAGGTCAGAAAACACTCTTAGAAAAGCAATTTCAAGAACTTTAAAACTTCTCATATCCCCGAATGGCAGAGTAATCCCACTCCAGGAAATTGATTCAAATGGTGTAGTTCTTAATGCATTAAGTATAAGAGAAAACAAATCAAATGTTCAGCATCATGAGAAGAGTTTATTTATTGGATGTCAACTGTATATATGTAGCTAAAATAATTTTAGAAACTGTAAAAATATAGAAATTGCTTATTGTTCCTGAAATAAAAATCAAAACTGAAACATATCTATATGCCACAGTACTAGTTCTGCCAAAGATAATGTCTTCATATGAAGAATGATTAAACAAGTGAAGAAAAGTCAGCATGCTGGGTACTATAATCATGAGTGATTTGTCCTTTTTGAAGTTTTTAAAATGTTTAAAATGTTTAAGAGAAAATACAAATGCATTCATAATTCAGGAAATAAAACAAAGCTGAGGCAAATGTATCATGTACAAAGTACTTCACTTCTATTCTAATACATTTGCTTTTGACTTGGGATCTCAGTGGTATGGAAATCTATAAAAATCGTTTAAAGTTTGTTTATTACTTATCCTATATAATAAAAGCATAGTATGCAAATTGTCCCCTCAACTGGGAGTTCGTCCGGGAGTTTGACCAGGGGTCGAGGCTGGCCAAGGGAAGGGAGGGAGGCCCCGGCCAGTGGTGGCAGGAAGCCAGGGGAAGAGAGGGAGTATCCAGCTGGCAGCTGGCAGCTGCTAGGGACTCTCCCATTACATGAATTTTGTGCACTGAGCCTCTAGTCTATCTTCTATATATATAAAAGGCTAATATGCTAAGTGTCCATCCAACTGGTAACTATGACACACACTGACCACCAGGGGGCAGACACTCAATGCAGGAGCTGCCGAGCTGCAGTGACTGGGCAGCTGCAGTTCTTGGGTGACGCATCCCGAAAGCAAAGAGGAGGGAGCCCGATTCCTCTTGGGGCCACATGATTCTACCGTCGGGCATGGGTTATGTTGTTGCTGGGGCACTGTCAGTCCTGAATCTGGTTTAATGCACACTTGTGTTTGCGTTCCACACCCTGTAAGACAGTAACTTACAGAGTGCCCTCTCACACTCCGGGACCCCTCAAGGGATGTCAGACTGCTGGTTTCAGCCCAATCTAAGGCCAGGCCAAGGGACCCCGCTCACTCCACAGATGCCCATCGAGCCACGGCGCCACCCCAGTTGTGGCTGGCCAGGGAGGGACCAGAGGGACTGCGGGAGGCTGGCTCCAGGGTGTGTCCAGCCTGTCTCGCCCAGTCCCACCCCGCCAGCCACCTTCTAATTAATTTCCTTTCAATGTGCATGAATCCATGCACTGGGTCACTAGTATATAATAAAATAAAAACATGCAAATGAATGTCCCTCCTCTACTCTCAAGCCACACCCACAAGCCACACCTACCAGCAAATCAGGAGCAAGTATGCAAATTAACCCAACTAAGGTGGTGGCAGCCACGGAGCTGGAGTGAGGAGGAGGCTTGTGTTGCCCCTGGCGATGGAGGAAGCCAAGCTTCCCGCCTGCCCTGGCTCAAGGTTACAAAGTTTCAATTATAGAAGATAAATAAATCCCAGGGGAAAAAAAAAAGAAAAGAAAAAAAGGAGAGGCTGGGAGCTTGGGTTGCCGGGGGGTGTGGCCAGACTGAAAACAGCCCTCAACCCCTCACCCAGGCTGGCTAAACCCTCATGGAGTGAGGGTCCCCGCTGGGGGGCTTGGCCAGCCTGAAAAGAGCCATGAGCCCCTCACCCAGGCTGGCCAGGCACCCCAGCGGGACCCCCACCCTGATCCGGGACACCCTTCAGGGCAAACCAGCCCCCAACCCGTGCAGCAGGTCTCTATCCTATATAATAAAGGGTAATATGCAAATTGACCCTAACAGCAGAACGACTGGGAATGACTGGTCACTATGACACACATTGACTACCAGGGGGCAGATATTCAATGCAGGAGCTGTCCCCTGGAGGTCAGTGCGCTCCCACAGGGGGAGCTCTGCTCAGCCACAAGCCATGCTGATGGCTGCCAGCACAGTGGTGGTGGCGGAAGTCTCTCCCGCCTTCTCAGCAGCACTAAGGATGTCCGACCGCAGCTTAGGCCTGCTCCCCACTGGCAAGTGGACATCCCTCAAGGGCTCCCGGGCTGCCAGAGGGATGTCTGACTGCCTGCTTAGGCCCAATTCCTCAGGGAGCAGGCCTAAGCCAGCAGGTGGACATCCCCCAAGGGGTTTCAGACTGGGAGAGGGCACAGGCCGGGCTGAGGGATTCCCCTTGAGTGCACAAATTTTTGTGCACCAGGCCTCTAATATATATATATATATATATATATATATATATATATATATGCCTAATATGCTAAGTGTCCAATCATTTGATCATTCAACCAGTTGCTATGATGTGCACTGACCACCAGGGGCCAGACACTCTGGTTGGTTAGCTTGCTGCTGGAGTCCGGCCAATTGGGACTAGATGAGACAGCCAGACACACCCTGGAACCCTCCAGCAGGCCCTCCCCAGCCCTGATAATGCACCAGTGGGGTCCCTCAGACTGACCTGTGCCTTCTCACAATCCAGGACCTCTTGGGGAATGTCAGAGAGCCAGTTTTGGCCTGATCCCCACAGGCCAGGTCAAGGGACCCCACTGGTGTACAAATCCGTGCACCGGGCCTCTAGTATTGAATCATTCACACATATCCTCTTTTTGTTCAGGCAGGGGATTAGAATCTTTGACAAACAAGACTGGGTAATAAAAGTATAAAGAAAATGCCCAGTGCACAGTTCTTTTAAAAAACACTCCCCTTTTCCTTTTTGCTCTTACCGGTTCAGTGTATGAAAACCCCAGGCCCTCTGCAGCCGATTTTATTAGTTCTGATTCCAGTTTATGACGCTTCACAAACATAGCTAAATCCTAGAGGAGAAAGATATAAAAGAAAAATTTAAATTTAAATAACAGTTAAGAGATATAATAAGCATTTAAGTGGAAATAGGTTTTATTAGACAGTGACAGTAAGCAAAAAAAAAAAAAAAAAGAAAGAAACAAAAACAGCTGCAAAAATGTCGCCATCTCAACAGGTTTTTTTCAAGCTAGTACATATGAAAAAACATGCTTCTGGAATTAACAAAGTTCAAAAGAACCAAGTTCTAGAACCGTTACTAAATTTTCAGGTATATTTAAGTGCAGTATTATATTTTTTACTAACTCTCCCTGGAGCACCTAGCGGAATGCAGAATTCCTTCTGAGAACATTGATCTCACCTCTCGGGCCTCGATGGATGCCAGGTCCATGCTGTCGTCCAGCAGGCTCTCATAGTAATCCACGTTGTCTAGGACATCCTGGTCATCCGGGTGGAGAAGAAGATAGGCCTTGGCACACGCTAGGGCTTTCACATATTCACCCACTGAAAGATCAAGGAGTTGACGCATTAGAGTCAGCTGAGGTCTGTCTAAAGGAGGTTGAAGGACACTTCAACACGTATGTGAAAAGTCAGCATTATATGTCAATAAGGGAAGATAGCAATCAGAAATAGTTACAGGTAGAAGAAACACAGTTTCAGGTATTCCAAATGTACTACTTTGGTCATCTTTGGTGCTAGTTGTTTTACATAAATTATCAAAAGTTTCCATCTGAAGGTGTATGCTGACAACTTATATTATTTAATAGAGATACACAGAATGGAATTTTAGTTGTTAATTCTGATTTTTGTACTGAGTTTGACAACACGGTACCTAAGACTAATTTCAGCAATCAAAATTATATTCAGTGCTCTTAAATATAAGAAAAGATGCTCAGTCTCTTTCTTAGATAAATGGAAATTAAACTATATTGAGATATTATTTTTCACCTAATAGATTGGGACAATTTGATATCTGACAATTTGATAATATATTCTGTTGATGAGCAATAAAAAATGTACTCAATGGAGAAAAAATTGGCAACATCTATTAAAATTACAAACAAATAAACCACTTAATCATAGAATTCCATCTTATAGGTATTATGTGCAAATGTAAAATAAGATATGTAAAATGTTATTCATTTTATCATTGATTATCATAAAAATTATAAACAATACAATACCCATCAGTAAAGAATCACATGAAATAAATTATATGATATGCAGATGTAAAAAAAAATTAATGAGGAAGGTCTGTATGTATTGATACAATTAGGTTGAGTCATATAAAATTAACCAAATTTGACCTTAAGCAAATATAGGCCAAACCTACTAAAAGAGTCTGATATGTAGTTTTAGGTAAAGAAATCAATGTAGAGAACAGTGTAAATAATATGCTATCTTCATTGTGTAAGATGCAGAAATAAGTCAGGGTGTATGTGTGTCTGTGTGTGTGTGTGTGTGTGTGTGTGTGTGTGTGTGGTGTTGTGTATGTGTGTATTGTTTCCATATAAACTTTTTAGAGGGATAAATAAGAAACTATGTTGCAGGACATAACATCAGGCTGTGAGGAAAAGGAAGGGGGGAGGGGGCTCTTATGATATTTGGTCTCTGAACCTGTGAATATATTACCTTTTATAATTAAATCGAAAAAAAAATTGAAAATCACATAAAATGTCAGTCTAGTATCATTTCCAGGACATTATCACAGCATTTCCCATTTACAGTTTCACCTCCTGCTCCTCTTGTCCTGAGCTATGGTGATGTGAGAGGAGAGAGCAATTCTGTAATGAGGAGCGCCACCCCTGGCCTGCAAAGGTCTTCACGGGTAACCCACGCTTTACCTCGATAGTAGGCAAATTGTAGGTAGTCATAATGCAGGGGAAGAAAGTTCTCAATCGGGGAGAGGCGGCCAGGGCGGGTGGCAAGTTCCCTCACGCACTCATGCTGACAAACAAGCACCTGCACGTAGTGATCTGGAAGACAAGAGCCCACAGTGGGTCCCCCCAGTCAGCTCAATGTCTAGACCTCAGTTAGAGCCACAGTAACAACAGGGCATTCCTCACCTCACCACACCTGGGAAGCATATCACTATTATCCTCACTCCATGACCAGAAATCCTTTTCACCAGGGGAGTTAAGTGACTTGCCAAGGCCTCCTAGCCAGTGATCACTATAGTAATTAACAGTAGAGTCAAGCTCTAGCCAGTTTGGCTCAGTGGATAGAGCGTCAGCCTGCGGACTGAAGAGTCCCGGGTTCGATTCCAGTCAAGAGCATAGGGCCTGCAGGAAGGGGTGTGCAAGAGGCAGCCAATCAATGATTCTCTCTCATCATTGATGTTTCTCTCCTTTTCTCTCTTAAATCAATAAAAATATATATTTTTTTAAAATAGTAGATTCCAAATCTTCTGTCTTCTGGTCTTGTGTCTGTACTGCCCTCTTCCCTTCCCTGTACCCTGTACATCTCCTAAAAGTGACATAGGCCATCTCACCCCACTCACACCCAGCTGAATAGCTAACTCTCCTATTATAACAACTTCAGAGCCTCTTTTTGGATATGTTAATAGGCTGAAATAGGCCAGAGTCAAAATATGAAGTTTGGGTCCCGGTTTTGTTAAGGACTAGTTGAGAGAAAGGAACTGTCCTGTAGGTGGGGAGTTCCCTGCAGAGAAGTAAAGGAGAATGCTCTTTCTGTATATTAACATCTTCAGGCAACTTCTCCTAAAGGGGAAATAAAATCAATATTCCTTCACAGCTATAGCGTAGGAACCCATTTGGCCCAATTACAAATTAGTCCAACAACTGGACAAAATTTAGCTATACCAAATCCTAATATTGTAGGGAATCGTAAAATAAGAGAAGGATGAAAGCTAGATAACTTAAATAAGCACTTTGCCTCTCTGTGTTCCCATTTTTTTGTTCCCATTCTCCTTGCCTGCAAACAGACCAAGATCCTGAAGTATAAGGGTTTTCATGCTTCCTTTAGATGTGGGCTCTGGCTTATCTAAGCATGAGCTGAGGAAACACAAGTGGCTAATGAACCAGAGGATAAAAAAACAACACACTTGCTATATTTTGCCCCGATTTTGATTTTTACAATGAAGACGAAGGTAGTCTTTGCCAGCAAGAGAATAAATAGTTCATTCATGCTCGTGCTGAGTGAGCGGGTTCTCTTGAGAATGATGACTGTACGATTTAATTTACCACAACTGCCTTCTTTCAAAAGCTACTCAGTTAGGCAGATCTCGATGACCTTGAAGAAGAACCCCAAACCACAACAGGAAGGAAAGGTACATTTTCTGGTACATTAAAAAAAAGAGTGTGCCATCCGGCCACGGTGGCTCAGTGGTTGAGTGTCGACCCATGAACCAGGAGGTCATGGTTCGATTCCTGGTCAGAGCACATGCCTGGGCATGCAGAAGGCAGTCTATCGATGATTCTCTCTCATCATTGATGTTTCTCTCTCTCTCCCTCTCCCTTCCTCTCTGAGATCAATAAAAAATAATTTTTTTTTAAAAAAGTGTGCTATTTTTTACATAAGTTGGCCAACTCAAGCCAATGTAGCATAGCTAACAGAATCCGTGCTGTCCATTGATTCTTATCTCCAGGTGGGGGAATGTGAGGGAAAGAATGAGTTCTGTTTATTTGATTAGAATATTAGAAACAAATAGCTAGCTATTTTATTTCTTAAGAAAATAACAACAAACAACCCTTAACTGTCTTCTCTTAGTTAGCTGGTCATTTACCTTAGCTGGTCACACTCCTAATTCCAAATGACAAGCAAAAGGAAAAGGTGGGAAACACATCCACCAAGAACTCAAAACTTGAATAAAAGTATTTTTCAAAGCAAGATGTAAATAGCAGCAAAGTAAGAGTGACACAATAATATCCTTTAGGGCTTCAACAAGCATCACTAGTAATAAATAACTGTATTCAGTAAGCATTTGTAGATTTCTCCAATTTTTAATGGTGTTCTAACTCTAAAAATTCAAATATTCTGGCTTTCTAAACACATTTATGTTTTAAAAGCCAGTTTTACTCCACATTTAGGACAGTTTTGAACCAAACAAGAATTTACATAGAGTTATAATGTCACTTTTTATTAGTTGTATTCCTTGCTTCTTTTACCAAATATTATTGTGCAATTAATATGTTTCTAATAAGTTTAGATCAAAGACACTTTGTGGTAATACTTTTTAAAATTTCTTTCTCATAAAAAATTGAATATGTTTCAAATTCCCAAGACTTACCATATTACTATAATCCTATTTAATAAAAGAGAAACATGGTAATTGGCGTACGACCACTACCCTTCCCATTGGCTAATCAGGGCAATATGCAAATTAACTGCCAGCCAAGATGGCGGCCAGCAGCCAGGCAGCTTGAAACTAACATGAGGCTTGCTTGCTTCAGTGACAGAGGAAACCAACATTCCCCGCCTGCCTTGCCAGCCTCTGAGCTTGCAGCTTGAAACATTGTTACAAATATAGAAGCTAAACAAAACCCCAGAAACCAGCTTTCAGCGAGCCTGGGATCTCAGAGCTGGAGTTGATACATTGTTTCGATTATAGAACCGAAACAAACTGGATACCTTCTTTCAGCAGCAGAAGCCTCAGAGCTGGAGCCAGAGCTAAAGCTGGCGCAGAATAAAAAAAAAAGAAAAAAAGGAGCAGTTGGGAGCTTCAGTCGGCCTGAAAACAACCCTCAGCCCCTCACCCAGACTGGCCAGGCACCCCAGTGGGGACCCCCACCCTGAAGGGTGTGTGACCAGCTGCAAACAGCCATCATCCCCTCACCCAGGCTGGCCAGGCACCCCAGTGGGGACCCCCACCCTGATCCAGGACACCCTTCAGGGCAAACCAGTCAGCCCCACCCATGCACCAGGCCTCTATCCTATATAGTAAAAGGGTAATATGCCTTCCAGCACTGGGATCAGCGGAGCTGAGAGGCGTCCCGGCACTGGGATCAGCATGACAGGGGGCAGCGCCCAAACCCCCTGATCGCCCTGCGGCTCTGTGTGTGTGACAGGGTGTGGCGCCCCAACACCCGCCCCCCCGCCCCCCACGGGCCCTGCTCTGTGTGTGACGGGGTAGAGCCATAACCTCCCCATTGGCCCTGCCTTGAGTGTGAGAGTGGCGGTGCCCCAACCACCTGATCGGCCCTGCTCTGTGGGTGATAGAGGGCGGCGCCCCAACTTCCCTATCGGCCCTACTCTTTGAGTGACAGGGGAGAGCTCCTCAACCACCTGATCGGCCCTGCTCTGTGCATGACAGGGGGGAGCTCCCCAACCCCTTGATCAGCCCTGCTCTGTGCATGACAGGGGGCAGCACCCCAACCCCCTGATTGGCCCTGCTCTGTGCATGACAGGGGGTGGCGCCGCAACCTCCCCATCGACCCTGCCTTGAGTGTGACGGGGTGGTGCCCCAACCCCCCAATCGGCCCTACCCTGAGCATGACTGGGGGTGGCATCGCAACCTCCTGATCCACCCTGCTCTGTGCATGACAGGGGGCGGCACCCCAACTCCCCAATCGGCCCTTCTCTGAGCCCGACCAGGGGCTGCACCTAGGGATTGGGACTGCCCTCTGCCACCCGGGAGCAGGCCTAAGCCAGCAGGTCGTTATCTCCCAAGGAGTCCCAGACTGCGAGAGGGCACAGGCCGGGCTGAGGGACCCCCCTTCCTCCCCGAGTGCATAAATTTTTGTGCACTGGGCCTCTCGTATATAATATTTGGCTTGAACTTAAAGGACTATGACTTTTTCTTAAATCAATTTTCTTTACTGGAAGTGGGCGTCATGGTGTTGGAAGTCATGTTAAGTGTTAAGAGCCTGAGTTAGGAGATCTCTCTTCTTTTCCAGATAATAGCATGCTGTGGTGACCTTGAGGAAATTACTAAATGTTAAGCTGTGGGGAGTTGTTAGTCAATTTTCCTAAACCAGATCTAGGACATTTGCCAAGGCTGTTTTGTAACCATTGGTAGAGGAAGGCACGTGAAGAGGCAAATGTGGAAGTGGAAGGAGAACACATATCATAAAAAGCCATAAGGTAGTAAACTATAATAAAGTATTTCTCTGTAGAGAAACAAACACACAGCACTTAAAATGTAAAACACATGCAACTGGCATTTAAATGAGCAGTGCTCACAAAAATGCAGGCAAATGGTTCTGGCAGAAGCCCCATGAAACACAACTCTGGGGAAAAATTTCTCAATAATTCAAATATTGGTATTGATTTTAAGTGAATTTAGTTGATTTAGGGTAACCAAGTGTGTGGCAAATTGGTCATTTGACAGATCGATTTTCAGTCTAACTTCCTTGTCTAATGTAAAAGATATTTCCCCACGTGCCCCACTAAAGGACCTCAACAATGTATGACCTATATTTTCACTGTATAAATACAGAGCATTATTAACCCTTTTAATCTTTGCAGTATAACTGATGAATATGTCCTCTCCTTTGGTTATTCAACCCATTCATGTAACACATATTTACTAAGAATCTACTATTTGCCAGACTCTGTACTTAGGTACTGAGAACTGGGCACTGAACAAGACCGGGCATTAGCCAGTGATAGAGGAAAAGGGTATTTGGAAGGTCTGTAAGTGGAAATGAGCTTGGCATATGCAAAGAATTAAAAGAACTACAGTAGGAATGTGTCACTAAGAGGGGAGGGGAGAAAGAGGATGAAAATGTAGACAAGTATGTCCTCCTTGTTAAAGGTTTTGGGTTTTATTCCAAGTGCAATGGAAGCCATGAGGGTTTTCAGCATGTCTGTGAGTACACTTTCCCTTTTTTGAGAAGACTGCTCTGTCGGCCTACACACAGTGGTTCTCAACCTTCCTAATGCCGCGACCCTTTAATACAGTTCCTCATGTTGTGGTGACCCCCAACCATAAAATTATTTTTGTTGCTATTTCATTACTATAATTTTGCTACTGTTATGAATCGTAATGTAAATATCTGATATGCAGGATGTATTTAAAGGGGTCGCGACCCACAGGTTGAGAACCACTGGGCCCTACAGAGTAAAACCTGAAGAGGACATAAGGACCAGCAAGGAGGCTATCACAGTGGCTTAGTGAAAATATACTGTTGATTTGAAGCTGGGTGGTAGTGAAAGAGGTGAAGAGAACCAGGGAATCTTAAGTACTATTAGAAGGGGACATCTACCAAGGTTTGATAACAAATTAGAGGGGTACAGGAATTGAGGGAAATTTTGGATTGAAAGATAACTTCTTGAGGTTTGTTTTAAGCTACTACGTAAGTGGCACTTTCTATGGAAAGAGAAAACACTGGAAGTTGGGGAGAGCATACTGACTTCATGAATTTATGTTTCTATGAGTATATGTGAAGTTGAACGCTATTTTTCATCTATAATAATAAAAGCGTAATATGCAAATTGACCAAACGACTGAACAGCAGAACTACCATCCAGACGACCACACTATGACACTCACTGGCATCGGGGCAGCCAAGGAAGGTGCGATGTGATTGATCAGGGGGCCCTAATATCACTCCACAATTGCCCTGCAGAGGGAGGCCCAGGCCAGCCAAGCAATCGCACCTCATGCCTGTGCCTGTGGCCTGCAGAGGGAGACAACTGGTGTGGGGGATGGGGGAGCTGCACTGCACAGATGGCAAGCAGTGGCAGCAGCAGGGGAAACGTCAGCTGCTGGCAGTAGGGGAAAGGAAAGCCCCAATAGGCCCTGATTGCCGTCCAGGCCTAGGGACCCTACCGGAGGGATCCCGGATTGCAAGACGGCACAGGCTGGGCTGAGGGACACTCCACTCCCCGTGCATGAATTTCGTGCACCAGGCCTCTACTATTTTTATAACTTGGAACATACTACACACTCAACAATTATTTGTTAAACATTTGTCATTGAGTAAATCACCTTTTGCTCATTTTTCAACTGTGTAAACCTTTAAAACATGGGGCCCCAGAGTGAGAAATGTCTAGTCTGGATTCCAAGTTTCACTTTAATCACATTACTTAGTCTTCCTGAGGTAAAAAATTCCTCATTTTTTAAAAAAGAAGAGAGTGAATAACAATAGTATCTACACAAGAAGTTGTTTAGAGAATTAAAAGAGAGATAAAGAAGTAAAGTGCTTTGTATATTGTAACTGCAAAGTGAGAGTTTGTTATTATTATTACTACTAGTAAGTAACAAATAAATTACTACTCATAATAATTTGCATGCTCCATTTAAATATTAAGTATACTAACACTTTGCCTATAAAGTTTTTTTTTTTCAGTTTTTCCCACTTGTCCTTTGTAAATCAGCTTGACTTACTGTATCTTTTGTGTTTGTCTTATTAAGGTCTACCTTTTTCTTCATATTTCTTGTTTTTGCCTGCAAATAAGAGCTTTTCCTCTCCTACTATTACACAAATGTTCTACTGCATTTTCTTCTAACAGTTTTATTTTTACACCTACATTATTAATATAAATAGAATACATTTTTGTGTATATTTTTATATACACCAGAAAACTCACTTCCCACCACAAATGGTTAAGTAGTTAACCTCCTTACTTAATGTAGAATGTATATTACCTACTATTTTAAACACTACTTTGTAACACATTAAATTCTCACATATAATAGAATACCCTTTTAAATCATTAAAGAATACTACATAAAAGTATTCACTACTACATTGTTTATAGGAATAATAAATTGCAACCTCCTTAATATTCATCAGTAAAAAACTGTTCGAATAAATTGTGCTGTCACCATATAATGGAACATTGTGCAACCATTAAATACAATAAGGTAGATCTCCATGTACTTACATGAGAAGAAGTCCACAGTACATTGTTAAGCATAAAATAAAACAAAAAAATATGCTGGTAATTAGTATTTATAGTACTGTCCTATTTTTATAAAAAATAGAATTATCTTACATAAATATTTAGATATGCATCTGAAAATGTTTGGGAGCACAGTCACCAAAATTGAAACTACATAAATGTATCTATAAGGAGATATGAGTGTTTAGATTATGAGAATTTTTCACTTCTTAATATATATATATATATATATATATATAGTGAGGCCTTGACTTACGACTGTCCCGACTAATGAGTTTTTCGAGATATGAGCTGTCTCTAGGCCGATTTTTTGCTTTGAGTTGCGAGCTAAAATTCGGGTTACGAGCCAGCTTCAGATACCCCACCGCTAGTTGGCACAGCGAACGTCACAGTGAACGCCACAACAACAGCCCAGCATTCAATTCATTGTAATGGTGAAAATTGATTTGACATATGAGTAATTTGAGTTACGAGCTCAGTCACGGAACAAATTAACTCGTAAGTCAAGGCCCCATTGTGTGTGTGTGTGTATATATATATATATATATATATATATATATACACTTCTATCACTTCTATGTTGTTGAAATATTTTTAGAGATTACATGTAGTATTTCTATAATCATAAAATAAATAAAAGAAAAAAAGTAAAATTTACCTGCAATAGCTTCATAGAGACCAGCTTTATACCTTAAATAATCATACTCTTCAAATCTCTGAGGCCCCTCACACAGGGCTCGACACTCTGTATCTTCATTGAAATATTCTCTCAAAGCTTGTTCAAAGTACTTGATAGCTTGGTCAAAGTCATCGGCCTCGTAATGTTTGACTCCTGCACTGTAACTCTCCTACAAAGACACAGAAAAACTTTTTTTTTCAAATAGCACCCACCCACAGGGCACTTGGATAGCAGGGTTCATGCAGACTCGGGACCACTCAGGCAGGTGGGATATTGGACTCCTGCGCTGTAACAGGGTAAAAAAGGATGGCACTGGGAGGTGAAGTATGACTTCCCCAGTTTCAACTAATTGTAGATAAGAAAGGACTTAACTGGGCAACTAGTGTGGTGTCGGTCAATTTCATTTTCTTCCTGAACACACTCAAGACTATACTGTCTGCACCTGAAACCTCTATAATTCTTACAAGGAGAAGCCAACAGTAGGATTGGCAGGAGAAGCACCGCGGGCTTACGAGAGGCAGTTAAATAGGTACAGGTGCTTGGTATCTATGATCTAGCCCAGTGATGGCGTACCTTTTGAGCTCGGCGTGTCAGCATTTTGAAAAACCCTAACTTAACTCTGGTGCCGTGTCACATATAGAAATATTTTGATATTTGCAACCACAGTAAAACAAAGATTCATATTTTTGATATTTATTTTATATATTTAAATGCCATTTAACAAAGAAAAATCAACCCAAAAAAATGAGTTTGCGTGTCACCTCTGACATGCGTGTCATAGGTTCGCCATCACTGATCTAGCCCTACCTGGGCAATTAAACATACATGTAACCCAGGAGGGGATGTCATGGGGGTCTCTGGCAGCCACAGGGGAGACTCCAAATCCCAAAAGGGTTTTGGTCCCAGGTATGGAAAGGGGCTGAAAATAGGACCTTGCTGGGGAGCGGAGAATAACCTGTTGTTGCCAGCACCCGGGTTAATACGCTAGAGCTAGTGTATTAACCGGGCCCTGGGAAACTCAAGCTGGTGCCTGCTGGTGCGCTCCCCCAGCCCCATGGGGGCAGGAGGGTCTTGCCCCGGGCTTGCTCTCATAACCTACCATAACTGATAAGTGGCCAACTACTATTCCATCTGGCAGATTTGTATTCCTCCTCTCACAACTAGTATTCTTGGCTGGAGGGGATGTCACTTGTTAAAAGGTATGGTATAGAAGACCAGAAAGACCACATGAACAAGCCACTATTTTTACACAGGATAGAGCGATGGCCTGTATACTACCCACTAGTGCTCATTTGCCTCTGTTGGTACCTACTTAACATTTGTCTTATTCTCCTTAGTTCAGTGCAGGCTCACAGCTTTGCAAGATGGGCTAATGAAGTGGCTCTCAGGTCCAATGTTTCAGACTGTTAGGTCTGTTAATAAAATGTCCCTCTTTACTACTGCTGGGCTGCCTTGGAGAACAAATCCGGTCAACCTGACAGAATGGTCCAATCTTAACATAATTTAAAAATGTTCTTGGGACTGACAATCAACTTTATGTACTTTGATACGAGTACATATAAATCTATTATATATCTTTATTATTCCTTTACTATATGCTATATGACTGCTGTAAAAAAACAAATGTAATGTCTCACCCATCCTCCTCCCTCTCCAGGATATATGTGGAAAATATATGGGCAGATTGTATGGGAATGGAAAGGAAAGCATCCATGTTGGGGTGGAATGTGTGGTAAATGGGAATATGGGTCCCATCTCATGCTTCAACTCCCCCTGGAAAATATAGTGACAACCTCTGTAGATGGACTGTTATACATTGGGATAGGCAGGACTCCACCTTCCGCTCTCCTTCGGCAGTAAGATGCTTTCCATAAGAAACTAATCTCATAGATATAAGACTTAAAAGTAATGGGGAATGACAGGGAAGGGGCACTAAATAGAAATAGAATCACAGTTGTTCGATAGCTACTCACTATAAAGAGATTTTCTTACAAATCCTGGGGAACTAAAGGACATGTTATAACAA
Organism: Myotis nattereri; assembly: GCF_964212035.1. Classification (NCBI taxonomy): domain Eukaryota; kingdom Metazoa; phylum Chordata; class Mammalia; order Chiroptera; family Vespertilionidae; genus Myotis; species Myotis nattereri. The sequence goes on from NC_138077.1 coordinate 48,108,939, forward strand.
GGAGAAGAGCTCTAGCTGGTTTGCCCAGTGGATATCAGCCAGCGGACTGAAGGTTCCCAGGTTTGATTCCAGCCAAGGGCACATGCCCAGGTTGTAGGCTCAATCCCCAGTGTGAGGCGTGCAGGAGGCAGCCGATCAATGATTCTCTCTCACCATTGATGTTTCCATATCTCTCTCCCTCTCCCTTCCTCTCTGAAATCAATAAAGTAATATTAAAAAAAGAAAAAAAGAGAAAGAAGGAGAACAGGCCCTGGAGATAAGGCAGTCCAGAGCCCAGATCAAGGACAGAAGCTAGCTGAAGGGAGATAGCGTTTGGGGCTAATCTTTGAAGCACTCGTGGCTAATCTTTACAAATACAATGAAAGAGACACACCCTGGGAACTCACTAACTTTAAAATTTTTTCCCAACCACTAACCCTATATAAGAGCTTGTTTAAAATGAACTGTTAGAGCCAAAACCGGTTTGGCTCAGTGGATAGAGCGTGGGCCTGCAGACTGAAAGGTCCCAGGTTCGATTCTGGTCAAGGGCATGTACCTGGGTTGCGGGCACATCCCCAGTAGGAGATGTGCTGGAGGCAGCTGATCAATGTTTCTCTCTCTTTGATGTTTCTAACTCTCTATCTCTCTCCCTTCCTCTCTATAAAAAATCAATAAAATATATTTTTTTAAAAAAATGAACTGTTAGAGCCATCTTTTCAGTGTGTTACACTTCTGCTCCTCCCTCAGATTGCTGGCTTTCTGATTAATAAATGCACCACAAAGATTCAACCTCATCTCTACTTATTTGTAGGTAGCAGCAGACAGCTCAAACCCTTTCATGTCCTGTTTCATACTGACTGATGGAACTGTGACATACGGGGCTGAAAGATAGATAGAGGAACTGCACAATTATGAGAAAATTATGAGATCTTGTAGTTATTAGCTAGAGACCTTAGTATGCCAGGTCATATATTGGCAGAGAAGGTTACCAAGCTCCTTTAATTTTATATTATCACAAATGTGCTGTAGTTATAATATGTATTGACATATTTCTCTTCATCTTACTTAAAGAGCAATGTGATTTTGTGCTGGCTACAGTACTACATCCTGGGCTTTTTCTGACTGCATGGGACCTAGTCCTCCCTCCACCCCCAAAAAAGACGATACTTTCTAGTCCTTTTGAATGTAGGTAGGGCCATGCAACAAAATGCAGGAAGATTGATGGGGGTGGACATGACAACCATTTCCTGGCCTGGCCCAGTTGAAAAAATAAGGGGGGAGGGGAGGCTTCCATTTAAAATCTTCCTCTCTTATCATTTTATTTAATCATCATGGAGTCCACATGTTGAGAATAGAAATGTCTCTAATTGTAAAAGAAGCCCTTCCAACAATATTATCACCTTAAGTAAACAAATAATTATATAGCTTGAAACCAAAACCCCAGAATTTGAAAGTACAGGTACAAGGGGAAAACCACGGGGACGTGGAGCTAGGAAACTACAGTGTGACCTGAGCAGTTCACATGGGCTCAGGTCCCAGGTGGAAAATAATGCTGGCGGGGGAGCTGAAGCTCAGAAAGGGTTACAGATATTTATATCATATTCTACTTTTCACCGTGTCAAACTGATTTTCTAAAATAATTTTCATTGTCTCTCAATTTTTTAACCATGATAATTATAACATCTTATGTAATAACTCTAAAAGTATAAAAATGTCACTGTTTTGGAAATCAGGAACCATTCTGAGATATCCATTCACAGGAATCTGCTTTGAGGCAAATGAAACTTAGGAGCATTTAGCTCCACATGGTTGGCAGGGGTCCCCAGAGCTCACCAGGTGTGGTCTGGCCTCTCGATCTACCAGTTGGGATTCCTCGACGCCGGCCATTGCTCTGTAATTCTCAATGTTCTGCTGCATTTCCATGTGTTCAGGATTGGCCATGAAAAATGTGTGCCCTGCTTCCACTGCTTTTTCCAACTGGTTAAGCTATGGAGAAGAAAAAAGAAAAAAAAAAGGATCAAATTAAGGTAAATATTTCTAAGCCAGGCTCAGTACTAGGCTTGAAAGTGACAGTTCACATTCACGATATTAAACCTCCATCCCAAAGGGCAGGAGGCGAATCAATAGCACTACTAAAATGACATGTGGATGATTTGGCTTTAGTGAGAATGGATACATGTACTTTGTTACAAGTTCATTCTCTTCCCCTCTTTTCTAAGTCATCTGTGTTTTCTGGAAATTGAATCTTCAATTTGTTTTATAATTAATCAAAATAAAAAGCTACCAGTGCTGTGCCACTTCTAATTCATATTTTCAACATCTTTGTCTTCTATTTTCTCTTCATTTCTTTTTGTCCCTTTTGCATTAGTCCTAACAACGGGAGTATAAACACACCTATGATTTTCCAAAACATGGGATTGGATATATCATCTACTACACCAAGCGTGTTGCCAGGCTTTAGAATATGAAGAATACAAAGTTGTAAGATTAAATTATTCTAATAAGAGATGTGAAATACAGCACATACAATGTTCTACCACACTCCTTTGATTGTGGTATTTGATTTCAAATTTACAAGTTTGATTCTCATTAATTCAAAAGGAAGAACTTTTAATAACCACTATACTATAAGACACTATAAATCTTCTCCTAACCCACTTAATATACTGCTTCCCATGTAACATACAGTGATAAATTTTTAACAAAATGGAATTAAATTTACTCAATTTAAGACATGTTTCCTTATGCTTTAGTCATGAAGAATGTCTGTAGTTAGATCCATTTGCCCCATATCAGAAAACTGAATATTAGTAGCCTTTTCCATGGTAAATCCAAATAATGTTTGATGTATTTTAAAGTATAAAGGATTAAAAACTAATTGTTCCTGAACAAGTAAATGTAAAATCATGGAATAGCATAGAAGATTCAACTTAGTATACTTTTAACAGTTGGGCCACTCAACTATGAGTAACATAAAGTCCCCAGTAATTGCATCTCATGATATATAAAGAATCTTAACACTTACCTCAGAAAAGATAAACTGGCTTATTTCAAGACCTGACATCCTTAAAGTTGTCTAATAATAGTAAAATGTTCCCCATTCCCCTTTAATTTTCATATTACTACCTACCGGCATTCCTTCCATTAAATCTCATCTGAAATCAACTTTCCCTACCACTTTAATTTTGTTCTCAATTGTATGCTCCCAGAATTATTTTGACTGTCAAAATCACTAATTTTGGACCTCGTGTCTTTCTCAATATCTCACACACTAAATTTCCTCAATATCTCACACACTAACTCAAATAAATATGAATTTTGTGGACATCTACATAGCAGCAAGTATATAGGTATAGAGGAAAAAGACCAGGTTGTAAATTGGGTGATGGTGTGAACCTGGAAAATGTCATCTAAGCATTTGTGCCTCAGTTCTCCTTTAAGAAAAATGCCCATAAAACACCCATACCACCATCTACTACATAGGATTTTGGAAGAAATTAATTGTGCAATATATATGAATGTGCTTCAGAAATCAATAAAACTCAAATAAAATAAACAACATAATACAACTTATACATGATCTATCAGTTGCAAGGATGTAAATATGCTCTCCTTAATGATGGATATCCTATATAATAAAGAGCTAATATGCTAATTAGACCAGATGGCAGAATGACCTTCCAGAATGACCTTCCGGGATTACCTTCTAGAACAACCAATGGGTGGGAGGTGGGGCCACGGGGCAGCTGGGGATGCTGGGAGGGTTGAGCCCCTTGGGCAAATTTTGTGCATGGGACCTCTAGTAGTGTATAATGCTCATGGATACATAATTTGTAAGTATTGTTAAGGTTCTTGTGATTGTGAAAACTTCCTCCAGTTAAGAGTCAAACTATAAGTCATGAACAAAACAGACTTGCACTGACATACTCAGGTTCTATAGCACCATTATAAGTGATAGAACATAAATCAAGATTTGTTTTACATTTTCCTACCTTCATGTTTTGCTCAGGTTGTTCCATTGACCTAGAGATCCTTTGTCCCTTGGTCTTTTCTGGATGAAATCTAACATATCCTATGAAGCCTAACTTCCACTCTGCTTTCTCTAATAGATCCTTTCCCCACTCTGTAGCTGTAGCCAAGCATTGCAATGCAATCCCCTTTCCTCTACTGTCACTTATATGCTGCCATACATTGTGTCTACCTAAGTATGTTTGTTTTTCTGACTAGAGCTCTGAGAAAAGGGACCATATGACGTATTTATCTTTTTGTTTCCCACCTACTTCATATACAGATGTCTATGAAATGTCTACGAAAAGAGAAAAGAAACTTCTGGCAAGTAAGTGTTTTACACACAAATCAGAAGGTATATTAGTATACTATATGGGAGTGTGCTTCATTAGCTACCGTGTACTGAAACGATATAAGTTTAATAACATCTCAGAAGTCATTATTCCCAGTGAGTGCTCCCAATACTGTTGACCACTGATGACTGTGATCCAGTAGCTCCTGAAAACTGTCAGACAATGTTGATACACTGGTTCCTTTTCTTAAATTTGACCACATTGGTTTTTTGCTTATTTGGTGCTTTCCCCATTTATAACCCAGTATTGAACATAATACCATCATCTCTAAGTATAAAAAGATTCTATGACTTAAACCATAAAACTTACTCATGAACTGGCCAAGGCTTTTAAATCATTGTGAACCAGTTCAGGAAACTAGAATTAGCTGCCAGAGTCTATAAAACAGGCCATTATTTTAACTGGAAGCTTAATATTTTTGTACTTTATTTTAGAAATTAGATACACATATCTGAAGTGGTAAGGAAAGTCCAGGTGAACACTTTTAGGTTGTAAATTGGGTGTATACTCCATATAATGCCATATTATTGGCTGGGGATTATTACAATGCCTTGTAGGCACAAGGTTTCAGCTAAGGAAGGATCTACCCACTATTCTATTAAAACAAACAGAAAACCAACTACATTAAGGGCTCCAAACTGGGTTTCCTTTAAGACTAAAATAAAACAAACCACAGGAGAGGATAGCTCTAATGTGAGGGAAACTCTATGCATCAGAAAAATAAATTGCAAATAAAGAACAACTGAGGAAAGGGAAATGATTTGACAGCAAGATGGTATCACTTTTAAGGAAGCCCACTGTTCCATTGAGATATGAGAGACGGGGGTCAGGCATGCCTTCAAGAAGCACTGGCTCATTTCCCCTAGGACTCTGAAGAACTAAGCAAAATTTTTTTCCTGCCAGCCCAGAAGCACACTGTACGTGGTTGTCATGCTACGTGGAAAAGAAATGAACACTGATTAAGTCAACACCCTGTTTGCATTCAGAAGTCCCTCTGTCCACTGCTGAGGGAATGAGGCTCTTCTGAGACACACCTGATTTTCCAGGGCTAATCATAAAGGAGCATTTCATACACACTGACTACTTCAAAACCTTTAGCACCTATCCAATGACCACAAAGAGATTCCAGAAACTATGTGCCATGACCTTCAAGAACCCCAATGATTTGGCCCTCACCCTATCTTTCTAGCATAACTTCTTCCTATCTGTCATTATGCAAACTTTCCCCAAAAATGTTCTAGAAGAACTTCTAGAAGTTTTCTAATTTACCACCCTCCTGTTCAAGAAAACACACACGGGCCCAATACTCCAGTCATACCAAAATTATTTATTTAATGCATTCACTTATTTAGCTAAAATTTATTTTGCACAGAGCCTGAGCTAGACATTGTGATAGTCAATGAGAATAGAATACCCACATGACCCAAGTGGACAAAGAACCTGCTCTTTCCAGGTGTTCAGAGTCTCATCCAGGGGGACAAGTCTCAGGTAAACAAATCATTAATGAAAATTATTTCAGTTTGTGCTAAGTGCCACAAAGAAACCAATGAACAAATAATACTGTAAGAGGCTGCTGTTGGAATGAAAACAGGACTTATTTAGGTAAATTAGTTAAGGAAGGTCTCTCTGCAAAGGAATTTTGAGGTGAGACCTAAATTTTTGGGAAGTCAGTCATGATCAAAATGGGAGGAAGAGTGTTCCAGGCAAAAGAATGTCAAGTGAAATAAATGGACCTGAAGTGGAAAAGTCTGGACATTTTTAAAAAGCAGAGCAGAGACTAGGGTGAGAGATTTGAGGAGTTGGAGGACAGATCACTTGTAGGCTACAATAAAGAGTTTGAATGTCATTCTAAGTGTAGGAGAAAACTATTAAAGAATTTGGAACATTATCCGACATGCATTTTAAAAGAATTAAGTCTGCTATGTGGAGAGTAGGTCTTTGGTAGCAGGCAGGAGAAGACCAGTAATCCAGGTCAGAGATAATATGTTTACTTTGCAGAATAAGAATATCACAGGATAACTCAGTCCCCACCCTTTTTTCCCTTCTAGCTTTCATTCCTTTCTCTTTCTTTCCATATTGTCCATCCTTGCTATAGCAGTGTTTCTCAATTCAGAAGACAAACACATAGCACAAAAGAGAAGAATTCTAAAATTTCCAAGCATATTTTAGGGAAAACATACAAGTTCGCTCTTTCTGAATTAGAAGAAATATGAAGCTCACATATTTTGAATAGGAAATTTAAAACAGCTTGTAAGACACGCGCAAGGAAGGAAAAAGACATTCTGAAGCACATAAAAACATGTGAAGAACAGTGTGTACTTGTGAAATAGAATATTTAGGATCACTTTCTATCTCCTGGAGCCTTTTTTATACAATCAGGGTAAAAGGTCAAATGTGAGGTAATTTCTGTTCTACTCAAACATCAACATTTTCAATAAAAAAGGGAATTCTTTCTCTACTTGTATACTTTCATCACCTTAACTTTTGGAATTCACCCAGCATCATGCATTACATTTTGATAAAGTGCCATCATTTTTGCCTCGGCTCTTTACTTAAATTTCACAATATAGCAATTTTAGAGAATTTTTAACCCTATCTGAGGTTTCTTACCAACTGACAAGACATTCTGTTTCTAAGTCACAGCAGAATCTTTAAGTTCTACTTAGCAGCGGAAACACACTGAAGAGAAAGAAAGTCACCAGATTACAGGATGTACATTATGCTAAACACTAAAAATTTATGGGCTAACAACTTTAGTCTTCCTTTTATGGATCAGTAAGAATTTTTTTCTTAGTAAGGATAACACCAGGCATTTTTGTAGATATTTTAACACATGCTAGTATCTCCAAATTTACTTTAAATTCTTGCCAGCCCAAAGTTAATTTCCTTCACAAAACCAAGTTTATTAATTAAATAAAATTGAATTAACATATCAAAAGAATACTCTAACAATGAAGACCCAGCAAATTTTGAAACAAAAATTTGAAGTAATTTGAACTACTAGATTAAACTAAGTTCTATAAGTCAGAGTGTTTCAAATGTAAACTTTGGGGCTGGTTAATCATATTGAATGACACCTGTAATTGAAAAAGAAAAAATTAGGCATATGGAAAACAACGTTGCATTCTTATTTCACAATTTCTGGTGATGGTACCATTCTTTGTGCTGTTAATGTAACTTGCAAAAACACCTATGTATTGGATTATTTTAATAATTCAGTTATGCAAAATAACTGTTTCTTTTGACAATTTGTAAAATAACATTGAGGCCTGCATAATATGTTGTGTTGTCCTTTTTGCCTTGACCACTAGAAAGCTCAGAACTCAGCTGTATTTTTTTGAAGCTCATATATTTCCCCTTTTTAAATTTGTTGATGTTTTTGTTTCCATTTCAAAAATCTAATTATGCAAATAATTGTTTTAGAAGGGTAACTCAAAGTCCTTTGGGACACAGAAAAGATACAACTTATTTAAAAAATAAACCCCTATAGTAAGGGACACTTCTAGTAATTAAATTCTTTCCTATATTTTAACGTTGAAAATTTAGAAATTTCTAGCTTTAAAGATTACACGTTAATTACATGTGACCTTTAGGTTTTCATGCTAAATGCAGAAAGTAAACTTATCTTTGCATTTATTGAATGTTAGTCTGAAATGTAGTCATGGTTATAAGTAAATATTTACAGTTTTCAAAGTATTATTTGGTAAGAATTAGATGGGAAGTGACATTTCTAAAGAGTAACATTTTCTCTGTGGAATAAGTTGGAAAGGAAGAATGTCTTTTAAAAGACACTTTCTTTTGCCAAACTGCTCATAGTCTTTCCTTCAATTCCTTATAGTCCTAAGCCTGATTAATATCTTCCTGCTCTTTCTAAATACTCTAGTGAAGCTTTAATCTGATGTTTACAACTTAATGTTAAACACTGATGGTGAATAGCCACTGTCAAATGAGGTTACCCTTATAAGCACAGTGGAACAACAGGTTCTATCAGCTATGTTAGAAGGTTTCTTATCAATGAAAACCATCTTTCAGGTTAAGGAAAAACTAAAGTGAAGACGCAGAACTTTTAGTCATTAAAGTCTAATTTGTGATTAATATGTGATCTCAGGTTAGAGACTATTTAAAATAAAAAGTCCCTGAAGTTATTTAAAGAAAAAATACCCTCAATGTATCTGCCAAAAAATAACTGTGTGCTTAATTGGACAAAATCCCTCAAGCCATCTGTGTATTGTCTAATTTCCTAACAAGAGAATAGCCAAGACTTGAATGCCTGCTGGATAAGGAGGAGAGAATACTATCTTTGGGATGGAATGTGGGCAAGTCATATCTGCAAGGGAGCAAATTAAATTAGTGTGTATGTTGTGTTGATATATTTCTATTGCTTTTGTTCTAAACATTGGGACAGAGTAATATGGAAGAACTGGGCTGGCATCTTAACCTCTGTGGTGTTGTCCAGAAGTCTCCCTTGAGGTGCCGGAGGATGACTAATGGTTACTGAAAAGGTTTGCGCCAAGACCTGTCTGACATTTGCTTCCTGCTACTGTTTTTGGAACCACAGCTTTAATCCTCTTTAAAATTTCTTTGGAAGGTAGATGCCACTCAATTCATACTCTAGTTTTGCCAACGTCCCATGACTACTGCAATAGTCATCACTTTAACGTGTAAAAAATCTTATTCGTGTCTGAGTTTAGTAAATAAATAAATAGAATTCCAGTGTCCCTCTTTGTGAGCTCAGAACTGTAGTCCTCTCCTTTGGGACCCTCATATTGGTGACAATGATCCCGTACATGAGGTTAATAAGAAGTTACCCTTGTATGTTGTTGTGTAGTTTTCAAAGAACTTTACAATACTGATAACAAAAAAATTGTCATTTATTGTCGACTCAACTCTATTGTAAAATTTTTCAAAAAGCTGAAAAATGAACTTCTGCATCACATTGAGCCCAGGTGATCATTATGTACAAGGGCATATGATGATACAAACAATAAGCAATAGCAGCATGTAGAAGCTAGTGCTGGGACAGACTGAGCTGCCCCTAGTGAACTCCATGGTTCAAAACCAATTTTGTTGTTCTAACCATTCACTCATGCTTTGCTGCTTCCGCCTGGTTTTCATTATGATAAATGGAGATGAATGTTGTCTTTCCCTAGTGACCCATTTAAAAACATCTATCTGGACATCACTTCTCTAGAGCCAACAGCCAGCTTCCTAATTGCTCACTACTGGAATTATGTCTCTGTAGCCATCAGCAGCCAGACCACATCCTCCCTCCCTCACCACCCCCCCCCCCACTCTACAAACTTGCAAATACTTGGATTTATTTGTCAAATATGATTGCAAAATTGCAATTAACTGTGGATTTGGGTTTTCTGATTCTAAGGTAGTCTTTAAAAATTGATAGCAAAATAGCTTAATATAGACCTAGCACTGATTTTTATGCTCTTGAGAAGATGAAAATTTCAAAACTTTTTGTGTGCCTGTAGCTTTGTTTTGTGAAATAAAGCTACAGGCCCAAAATGCTTATCATATACAAGAAGGAATAGGCAGCCAGACAATCGAGAATCAAAGCGTGGGTTTCTTTCCTGTTAATCTCATGGGCACCCATCTTTCCTGCATGGTTCGCAGGTGGAGGCATGTGGACCAAGGAAAACAAAAAATAAATTGGGCCTTGCCTTGTTAAAAATGGTAAGGCTAACACTGGAGACAGTCTGGCCAAACTGATGATTTGGGCGGGGGGCGGGGGGGGGGGGGCGGGGACTTCAGGGTCTAGTGAGCATATAGAAAAATGTCATTACTATTTCTAACATCTCCCATTTTGTGCTTATAAAGCAAATTTAACATTCCACCAAATCACTCCTCTGTGAGAAATATAAGAAAAGCAAACAAGCAAATCTAAAGCTTTTCCACTTGTACCTTTTTGATATAAATATGCCACATTCCCCTGTGAAATACAAACTCTCTCTTCCTCTTGTAAGGGTGGGGAGATTACATCATAAAGTATTTCCAAACATTCGCTGGAGCTCATGTAAAGGAAGGCACCATGGCTGGAAGCCAAGGGGAGTTTCACTCTAAAGACCCCTCATGCAGGGGTTTCAAGAAGGACTAAGGTCCCTTTAGGTATAACCCATCACACTGACTAATGGGTGCTCTTAACCTGACAGGTCACATGGTCTTATTAAAGAGGTAGTTTTGATGGCAACATTCTTTCAGTTTCATAAGTTCCTCTCTATCACATCTGCTCTTTATAAGCATTCATCCACAGCAATAACCTTCAGGCTGTATTATAAATTAAATATCCCTGCCTATACACAGGTTAAATATAAATCCAAACATTCTCCTGTACCTTAGCCAACAGACTGTATTGGAAAGAAGTTCCAGGCTAGGTGAATTTGTGAAGAGTTAAAGGTTGGACAAAATCCATTTATTGAACATATCAGGTAGCATTAATGCTTATGTTATTTTTGTAGTACTTGCATTGGTCTTATGAATACTAACTTTCATTAACCATAAGTGACCAGGGCTAGAAATTCTATTTAAATCATCTAGTGTCACTGCTTCATTTACAGGTGGAAGAAGGATTTGCTCAGAAAATTAGTGGCAAGACAATGGTTACAATCTGCATCTTTTATTAAAACTTTCATAAACATACATTTGGGACTTTAATTTACTATTTCTAAGTAGAGGTGAGTTTGTGCATATCTGGTCCATAAAAGAATGGTTTGCCATCTGAAGATAAAAACTATTTTCAACATGGTTCTTGACCTTTTATTAAATATAGTCCAGTAGGGCAAGGACATATTCACAAACTACTAATATCAAGAACTAAGGTTCTGTCTCTTCCTCTGCGCTGCCTACGGAGGTGGCAGCCATTTCCTACTTGGCACCATGGCTGACCTCAGACCCGTTGTGAAACCCAAGATTGTCAAAAAGAGGACCAAGAAGTTCATCCGGCACCAGTCAGACTGATATGTCAAAATTAAGCGGAACTGGCGGAAGCCCAGAGGCATTGACAATAGGATGCATAGAAGATTCAAGGGCCAGATCTTGATGCCCAACATTGGTTATCGGAACAAGAAGAAAACAACGCACATGATGCCCAGTGGCTTTCGGAAGTTCCTGGCCCATAAGGACAAGGAGCTTGAAGTGCTGCTGACGTGCAACAGATCTCACTGTGCTGAGATTGCTCACAACGTCTCCTCAAAGAACCACAAAGCCATTGTGGAAAGAGCAGCCCAGCCATCAGAGTCACCAATCCCAATGCCAGGCTGCTCAGCGAAGAAAATGAATAGACAGATTGTGTGCACATTGTATGTGTGTTAATAAAATCGTAAAATTCTGCCATCTGGCAAAAAAAAAAAATAACTAAAGTTCTGCAGAATGAGAGGGCAGCATGAGTGGTTAACAGGCAACACAGTGCTATAAAAACTGAGATAAATTTAAAATCACAGTAACCTGTGTAGAAAAAAGACATCTACTAAGAAGGTATCCTGGTGGCTAACTGGGCTCAAATTTAAATAGCAACAAAAGAAAACAAACAAACAAAAAAAAACAACAAACGAAGCCTAGCAGCCATTTCTACACAAGGGCCTCTCACTCTCATGCTCACTCCAACCACACTTCATGGAGAAGTATGCATTGAACACTGGCCTCTGTACTGAACTGCCTGCCTGCATTGTTTCTGCCATCTGAGCCAGCTCTTTTATTTATTTACTTTTATTTATGTTTTATTGATTTCAGAGAGGAAGACAGAGAGAGAGAGAAATCTCAATGAGAGAGAAACATTGATTGGCTGCCTCCCGCATGGCCCCACACTGGGGGTCAAGCCCTCAATCCAGGCATGTGCCCTGACTGGAAATTGAACCATGACCTTCTGTTTCATAGGTTGATGCTCAACCACTGAGCCACGCCAGCTGGGCTGAGTCAGCCCTTTTAAAGGAGTTCTTGGAATCCAATTTTAACCAACAGGATTGCTATATCCCCATGAACAACTTCACTAATCAGAGCAGCTCCATTCTAACCAATCAGGAGAGTTCATTTTAGATCAACCAGTCTGCAAGGATTTGGAATCCTCATTTGCATGAGGACAGGCCAATCAGAGAATAGGGCGGGGACTTGTCTATATGAGCCAGCTCCCTCTGGGAGCTCACTTTCCCTTTCCATTGAAGACCAAAAACTGTGTTTTCCTGGTTGAGTTGAAACACCAACTATGTCTCATTGGAGCAGAGTGGAGCAGACCAGTGCAGAGCGGACCAGCAAGGAGCAGAGCAGAGCTGAGCTGTCTAGTTGGAGAGGGGCCTGGCCCCAGGGCTGCCTCACAGCCGTGCTATATCACAATAGAGCTGTTCCACAGCTGTGTTATTTTCACAGATGTGCCTTGTCACAACTGAGCTGTTTCTGCACTGAATGAAGGTTTCTTCTTCACCACACGCCAAATTAAGGATTCCTGTTGGCATTGAATGGCACCAACAAACATTGGTTGACACCGGGAAGGTTCAGAGAAAGTGGGACTGAGGCTGGGTCTTAATAACAGAAAACATGTGGATATCTCTGATGCAGAATAGCGGGGAGAAGGGGAAAATAGGAATGACTCAGATGTTTTCACAGCATAGTAATTTGACTAACCTGGCTCAGTTGGAAGGTCTAGATTGCAGAGTAATGGAAAACAAGGTTGAACAGGGCTGGATCATGGAGATCTATGAACACTAAACTGAGGTGTTTTGATTTTTGTTCTTGGGAAAAGAGAAACAGATGTATCTACGTGTTCATGTAAGAGAGTGTGGTCATGAAAATCTCCACTGTCTCACTCCAAAAAGTATTCAAAAAATAAAACTAAAATATTTGATGTTGCTATGAAAAACCTTTTAAGACTTTTTTTTTTTTTTTTTTTTTTTTTTTAGCAACTTTAGGTTCCCAGCAAAATTGAAAGGAAAGAACAGAGATTCCCAATATGCCCACTATCCACAGGCATAAGATTCTCCCATTCTCAACATCCCCAACCAGAGTGGTACATTTGTTACAATTAAGGAACTACACTGCACATCATAATCACCCAAAGTCCATAGATTTCACTCTTGCTATTGTACATTCTTGGGTGTGTAGAAATTTATAATAACAGGTATATATCATTGTAGTGTCATATAGAGCTGTTTCATGCTCTAAAAATCCTGTTCTCCAATCATTTCATTCCTTCACACCTCAACCCCTGATCTTTTTACTCTCTCCATAAATTTGCCTTTCTCAGAATACCATATATTTGAATTTAAACAATATTGTGCCTTTTCGGGTTGTCTTCTTTCACTTTGTATATGCACTTAAGGTTCTTCCATGTCTTTTCATGGTTTGATAGCTCATTAATTTTTAACATTAAGTGATATTCCATTGTCTGGAATATACCACAGTTTATCCATTCAACTACTGAAGGACGCCTTCATTGCTTCCAAGTTTGGCAATTGCAAATAAAGCTTTTATAAACATTTGTGTGCAGGTTATTGTGTGAACATAAGTTTTCAACTCTTTTGGGTAAATCATTTTGTATTCCCACCAGCAATGAATGAGAATTCTTGTTGCTCCATGTCCTTGTCAGCATTTGATGCTGTCAGTATTCTGGATTTTGGCCATCCTAATAGTGTGTAGTGGTATCTCATTGCTTTAATTTGCATTCCTTGATGATATGTGATATGGAGAATTTTTATATGCTTATTTACCAACTGTATATCTCCTCGGTGAGGTATTTGTTAAGGTCTTTTATACACTTTTTAGTTGGGTTGTTACCTTATTTTTGAGGTTTAAAAACTCTTTGTATATTTTGGATAACAATTCCTTATCTCAAATGTGTCTTTTGCAAATACTTTTTCCTAGTCTGTTGTTTGTCATCTAATTCTCTTGACATTGTTGTCTACAGAAAGTTTTTTTTTCTTTTGTTTTAAATACCGTGTCCTCACTTCTTTTAGTACACACTAGAAAAGTTATTGGTTTTTCAGTCTGTTCAGCTTTTTACTGGTACCTGTTGTTAGGATGGAATGGCAACACCAAGCTTCTTATATGCAGAACCAGGAATCAGGAGTCTGAAATACTTCTCATTTCTCAGCAGGCAAAATGGTATGAGAATGAAGATGTATTATCGACTTGATAATTCTCTCTCATGGAAAGGTTAGCCTGGTTATTGTAGGATAAACTGGAAGCAAGCTCTCGGGTGTCTCTTCTTATGAGGCATTGGTCTTATCACGAGGCCCCACCCTCATGTACTCCTCTAAACCTAATTACCTCCTAAAGGCCCATGTGCAAATGCCATCACACTGAGAGTTACGAATTCAACGTATAAACTTGAGGGGGGAGAGGGACAATTCAGCCCATAGCATTAGCCAAAGGACATGTAAAAGTTAAAGATATCCTTAAAATTCCAAAACCAATCAATTAGGAATATGATAGAAACAGCAATGTAAATCAATACTTTTTTTAGGCAACTCCAAAATTTGGTTGTGGATTGGAGAAAATAATTATTTCATTTGAACCAGTTTATATTTGATATAATAAAAAGGCATACAAAGGAATACATCTTCTTACTAGTAAAGAATATTGATTTGAGAATTGACTGGTTAAGTGTTGGGCAAGGTTTTCACTTGATGTACATCTGGGATCTTTGGCTCAGAAAAAGTAAGAGAAGACTTTCCATAATGAGGGCATGATCATTTCTATATTAACCCTACCAGACCGCTGTATCGACTTTTCCGTAATTTCCACACAAAGGTGGAATATTGGTGCTAGATGAAAGGTAGATGAAAGGTAGACCTATTTTCTACAATGTCTCCAAGTTCCATCTTATTCTAACCACTTGTTTGCATGTAACTAACATTTTTCTATATCATGTTGGTTTTTTCTCTTTAATGCTCAGGAGCCCAGGTATAGGGGACAGTTAGGTTCAGGGCCTCAGGTCTGGTAGGATTAATACAAGCGGCTCAGCACAATCTAGAAGGACAGGAAAAAATGTCTTTGGGTTTGTAATTAGCTGTTATCTTGCTAAAATGTTTATTTCCCTGGGTGGTCATAAGACATATAAAAAAAGTTTTTACAGTTAAGTATAACATAAAGCATATTAAATGTTAAGCATATTTACAATAATATTTTAGAATCTTTAATATGTTACTCTGTAGCTAATTTCCATGAATGGGTTACTGTGTTCTACATTTTTCAATTTATTTATTTATTTTTACCAAAGAGTTATCCTTTCTGCTTCAGAGTGATTCAAAGACTAATTAGCTTTCTGAGACTCTACATTATTGGTATATATGTGGCAACCTGCACTTTGGGTAAACTTCATTAATTTTGATAAAATAATGGTTTTACTTGTTAATTCATCATCTAAGTGATCCAAAAGTGCAAAGACTGATATGGTCCTTAGACATCATTTGGTGTAAGACACCTCCTCTTACTATACTTAGATGGACAAGTAAGAAATTGTTCTCAGGGCCACATGGGTCCTAATAGAAAAGCTGAATCCTACATCCTGGTCTTCTAATTCCAAAGTTAATTATTTTTCTGGTAAACTGCAATGTGTCTAAGACTAAGTAACCAATCTTCTGTATTCAGCAGGAAAATGAAGAATAGACCATTTTGGACAAGTGCATATCAAACAGTTACACCCAAATATATCTCTCCAAAAGTCATAAAGGAATACTTTTCTCCATGCCACCCAGAATAAGCCAAATTAAAGTTGCAAAGTGGCTGCTAATGAGTACAGAAGAGAATTAGGATTGTGTTCAATTGAAGAGCCTTGTTTGAACTGAACCACAGCCTAGAAAAATCATATCAAATAGACTATAAAATTATATTTAGTGGTTATAAAACTCAGGGTTTCTGATTTTGACTTTGCACATACTGTGGTTTACATTGGCTTCCTTCTCCTTGAAATGTTATATTGTGGCAGAGTTTAGTAGCTGCATGTTTGGGTGGTTTGTACTAAGAAAAGATTGCCACTATGATCCTCCATGGAATCCAATATTCCCACCTCGTCTGCATATGGTACTATAAGCTTTGTCTTTCTAGGGTCCCTGAGGCTCAGGTTACTCTACTTTGTCTTTCAATTCAACATTTAATGAAGGTCTTGTGCCAAGTATTGGATGAGTAAGATAAGTCCTGTTTTTCAGTAGCTACTCTGGGAATGGGATGAGAAGTCAGACAAATACCTATAATTCAGGATTAAGTAAGGGACTATAAGAAAAGAAAAAAAGATTACTATAAGATTCAAAGTAGCAAAAATCACTTCTAACGAGGTGGATTTGGATCCCGAGAGTCATCCTGAAGATCTTATTATGAATATGGCATTTGTAATAAACACTGAAGGATGGATGGGATTTCAATAGGCAGAGGTGCCAGGGAGAGCATTTCATCATGGGTAAGACACTGGGGACATACTATGTGTGAGAATTAGTTTGTTGGGAGTACAAATATTGAGAGTGGGGTTTAGAGTAGCTGAAAATACTTAAGAAGTAGACTGGTGCCAAAGTATTGTGGATTTGAAGCTAAGCAAATATGGTGTCATATTTGGAAGGGCACTTGAAAATTTCAGAGTAATGGAGTGACTTGAATCTTTTGAAGCTCTCTTCCAGAAACATCTCCATCTCATTGGAAAGGAGTAAGTCTAAATTACTAGGTTATACTAGCAATGTAGAATGATCTATAGTGACACAGGCAGATTAGATGAATCCCACTGAGCTCCAGGTGCCAGTACACCCTAAACCTCCAATCAGTTCTCCACCTGGCCTTGAAGCCTGAGCACTATGGAACCAGGCCACACACTTACACTCCAAAAGTACAGTATGTCATGCAGGCCAATAAAGCGCTAAAATGCCACAGTTCCCATTTCTGGAAGACTCACCTTCTGTCAATCTAAAACCTTGTATATTTTAAAGACTCCATAGCAAGTCCAATTTCAACCAGAGAGAAATCCCAGCCAAGTCATTAAAATGAACATAGCCTTCCATCTGGAAGTCGCCACCTCTACTCTTTCTACCCAGAAGAACATGTGGTCTTATTACAAAATAATATAAGCAGTGTTCATGCTTTTCATTTGAAAACACTCCCATGGGGCACTGGAGGAATTCTCACCTGCCTCTACTTGGAGAGATTCTGTTACACTTTCATTAATTATTGCCTCATGCCCCATATGAGCAGAGTCTCTATGGGAAAGGCTTTATGAATTGGTAATTATTAACGTTTGCTTTCCTATGCAGGAAGTGAGAATTCTGAGACCTATAAGAATAAAAGGGAGATAAATGAGAGCCTAAATCCTACTCTTGGAAATGGCAGCTCTAATGGAAAAGAGGCTAAGGGCAAATGCCTGGATAAAATGTGCATATTCTCAAAGGGAAGGGAGTAAATATGTATGTACACATCTGAAATTAACAACAAACTCCTACTACTTATTTTATAAATAAATTTAACATATCTCAAATCATCATCATACGCAGGCTGGGTGGATATTAATTAATTAGTTAATTAATATCTAATTTTACACTGAGAAAAATGAAGCTCAGAGAGGCTAAATAATAATAGTTGCTACTATTATTGAGCGCATAATATGTCAGAGAACTGAAATAAATGTTTTAGTTATATTACCAAATGTTATGGGCTAAACTTTATCCCCTAAAATGCATATGCTGAGGCCCTAACTCCCAGTGACTCAGAATGTGACTCTATTTGGAGACAGGGACTTTTAGAGGTAATTAAGTTAAAATGAGGCCTTTAAGGTAGGCCCTAATCCCATCTGACTGGTGTCTTTATAAGAAAAGATTAGGACACAGAAAGACCAGGGACTCTTGGCACATAGAGGAAAAGACCAGATGAGGACACAGTGAGAAGGTGACCATCTGCAAGCCAAGAAGTTGACCTCAGAATATTATAGACCCTGTGATCTTGAACCTCAGGCCTCAAAAACTGTGAGAAAATAAATGTCTGTTGTTTAAGCCACCTGTCTGCAATACTATGTTATGGAAGCCGTAGCAAGCTAACATACCACATTTTAAAAAATAATAGTGAAGTAGGAATCAATAACTTCATTTACAATTAAGAAAATTAAAAACCATGAGTATTTGAATCTGACTTTGAACCCAATGATGTCTTACACCAGATCTCAGACCCTTAATCTCTCAGCTATATTCTCAAGTAATAAACTGATCAATGACAATGCTAGCAACCAAATGAGAAAATTCTAACTTTTATTCAATGTTCTTTGTACAAAAAGTATCATGAAATTACCTTGGTAGACCCATTTAACATTAAAACAGGATGGAAAACATGTATATGAAAAAACAGAGTTCCTAATGAAAATTTAAATACCTGGTTTCACTGGAGAGCATTATGTTAAGTGAAATAAGCCAGTCAAAGAAAGAAAAATACCACATGATCTCACTCATTTATGGATAATTAAGACCATTACAAACTGATGAGCAAAAATAGATACAGACACAGAGCAACATCGAACAGACTGTCAAACTACAGCAGGAAGGCTGGGGAGGGTTGGGGGGTTGGGTAAGAGATCAACCAAAGGACTTGTATGCATGCATATGAGCATAACCAATGGACACAAGACACTGGGGGGTATGGGAGGCTAGGGGAGGGTCAAGGGGAGAAAAAAAAAAGGAGACATATATAATACTCTTTTTAATACTTTAAGCAATAAAACAATTAAAAAATAAATAAATACATAAATAATAAATAAATAGAATATGTGGTTTCCTTTATAATATCTTAGGATCAGGCTAAAAAATTCAAGGCAAATGATTCTTCTCTTATAGGCATTCTGGAGCGGTAAGTCTGTTTTTACTTATGGTACATAAACCTCCCATTTTGATTTATTCTAAAAAAGGAGTTTGATCAAGAATATTCCGCTAAGCATCTCCTTTCATTTTATTGTAAGTAAAAGGTTTTCCTAATGTAGAAAACTCCCAATGGGATGATACTTTCCAGGTATTATTTTAATTAGTAGTAAAGTTCCCCCAAAATGCTGAAAACCCATAATACCACATAATCAGACAGAGAAGTCTGCCTGGGAAATGTCATCTTAATTTTGTGGAAGAAGAATTTCTGAAACTCACATGGACTCCGGTCTGATCAAATGAAAAGTCAATTTTCTAACAACAGGGATGGACTAAATTACAGTACAATCATATGGTAGAATATTTTGTGTCCACTGAGACTAATGAGGCATGCAGACATGCTTATGATATGCTCTTGAGAACAAAGCAGACTGTATATGTATAGTATGAATCCAGTTATGTAATATAAACTCATAAGAAAAGTTTTATATGCCAAATAATAATAGTAGCTGTGGCCAAGTGGAATCAGGGAACTTAATTTAGGACTTAATAATTATTATTTTTATCTTGTCTCCTCATTTTCATAAGTAAACATATGGCATATGTGTGTTATGAAGAAACACATGGAAGTAGAGTGAGAAGTTTAGTGTGGTAGGCTATAAGTAAATATCTGATTCAATCCTATTTTTTAAAAAAATAGAAAAAATTGTGTGCTATCTAACCTTGATTCCCAGAGGAAAAATACTCCTCTGGGAATCAAGGTTTATCATGATTTTCTGAAAAAAATTATTTTTCAGGTAAGGAAGAGCTTAATCTTTGAAAATGGTCTATTAATGCCACCAGTGAATTTGATTTATGTAATTTAAATAAGACAAGTGAAATTCTGAAAAGCTGTGTATATGTGATCATGTGTACATGTATGCACACACATGTGTATGAAGGGCATCATATTCAAGCACACATTCTTGTGAACTCTTGCTCCCCTTAATCTATTTACCACACAGAAACCAGAATAATCTTTCTAAAATGTATATCTGATCTTATCCCTCCCTGATTTAAACTTTCAAAGGCTCTCCCCTAATCTGAGGCTAAAGTTCAAATTCCTTGTGACTCAACTGCTCTTTGTTGCTTTCTAAACTGCTGTCCTGTAGAATTCTGTCTCAGTTCCATTCTCTCTCCCCTCTGAGAGTCCTTTCCCTGGAAAATTCTCCTTCCCACTCTTTGCCTCATTAGTTCTTATTCATCGTTAGTAGTTTGCTTAGACATCATTTCCTCTGCTGTGTCTGCCATGAACCACCAAATCCCACATGCCTGGTTAAACTCCTGAGCTACCCCGCATAGTGCCTCCTTCAGAGTATCACAACCATCCACAGACAGGTCCTCTGTGGGCAGAGTTCTAAAGATATCATTTACTAGTATACAGAAGAAGATTGAGATTTTGCAAGCTAAAAATAAATAATAACTCATTTGTAGAAAAACAAAACAGGACTATCTTATCTTTTTAAATTTGAAATTATACTCAGTTCATAAAAAGCTGTGTTTCTATGTCTCTCTGATTGGCTGTTGTATTACCCTCTTTGGTATAATTTGGGTCTCAATAAGAACTTGATGAAAGCCTGTTCATGTACTTGTCCACTCATCAAATACTCATTGAGAATCCTTGATGTTTCTGTGGGTTAGTCACTGATTATACATGATAGGCAGCCAGGGCATGAGTGTGTCTCTCAATACATATGGATATCCATATAATAAGAGATTATAGCATTATGAAGGCTACTGCAAGTAAACAGATAATAAATAGTGAGTTAAGTGCAAAAGGGAGTGGTGTGGGAACATGCAGAAAGAACACTTAACTCAAGACAGATGCCATTTATCGCCTCATCAAGTTTAAAAATTATGGTAGCTAATTAACAATTATAGCACTCTCTTGATAGCTACTTCTCAAAGGGAGTTTGGTTAAACTGGAACTATTAAGTCATTCTTAAGCATTTTAAAAAATTAAAATAAACTAATGATAATTTTAGCCAACTTTGATTAACTGAAACACATTTCACTTAAACAGGCAGAGACTTCACCAGCTACTGGATGGTGGATCCATCCATGGAAAGACAACTGGATCTCTCTTCTTGCCACGTGGGATGACGCAAGGGTGAGGCATGTAAGAAGAGAAAAATAGACAAATAAAATCTGTAAATTCCAAAGAGAAAACAGATTTTCCTTGTAAATATTTCCCCTTAGGATTTCTGACATCCTTTAGGGAAATGATGATTTTAACAACCCTAGCTTTGAATGCTGCAAGGTTTTCAAATATCTTTTCCAGAACCAGAGGGTAAATGGAATAGTCCTGGCTGCCAAATACTGATGACTTGAAAATCCCCTATGAGAGAGAAAAAGGGGGAAAAAGTCAATTAAATCATCACCTCATCATTTTTGCATACTGCGCAGAGACCAAAAATTTAGTGTGCTGGCTATCAGTAAATATCTGATTCAATCCTATTTAAAAAATAAAATTGGAAAAAAAAATTGTGCATTATCTTTCCTTGGTATTTTTCCCCCAAGAAAAATAGCACTGATCTAGGAGTCTGATATGCACTCCCTTTTTGTGTCTTGCTCATCCCTTTTGGACCAACCTTGAACTACTCCTCAAGATGAGAATGGGTCCAACATTTCTGATCTTTCCCAAGCTGCTATCATTAGGATCTGGTTTAGTTCAGAATCATTGTACTTGCCTCTGGGAATTTATTGTCTACTAGAGGGAAAAAAATGTTTGGTTGAAAAATACAGACAATAAATAACTGATTTATGGGAAGCATTTATTACTTACAGGTGAGGAATTAGGGAGAGATTTATGAAGAACATATTTATGCTGGCCTTTGAGGAAAAGATGTGACTTGGATACGAGAAGTAGGTGCTCAGCAAAAGTTTGTTAAACTAAAAGATTAAATGAATGAATGATTGATTGAATGAATGAATGTGTACCTACATAAGGTCTTCATGAAGTCAGAGAATTTCTTGTATTTTCTTGTCACTGAAATTATTTTCTCCAAATATTTTTTATTCTTTCTGAGAGAAAAGTAGACAGATGACCAACAGGTATGGCTATGTGAGAACGCATATTATTGGGAGAGAGAAGTAAGACTCCATAAAGGAGTGACACTTGGGATCAACCATGATACATGAACAGGGTTGAACAGCTGAAGATGGATAGAGAAAGGTATTCTGGGTGAAATAAGTGTAACTGACAAAAGTACAGTGCCTGGAAAGTATAGTTTATGTACTGAGAAAGGCATTCCAATTGTCTGAGGCTGATTGGCAAGAGTGGGAAATTAGGCTGGATGAGTAATTTACATTGTGAATGTATTCTACTCAAATGAATGTGGACACCAACCCTATGCCCACATCTGTGGCTTGAGTCAAAATGAGGAGTTCGCTGTCTTGTCTGCCATTCATGGGCCTGATGTCTTTTCCACTTGGGTAATGAGGAAATGTGAGATCAGGATGCAGAAGACATAGATTCTAGTTCTGGCTCTGCTGGCAACTTGGTGAGTAACTTAAGCAAGCCAATCAATATCTCTGAATCTACTACTTCATTTTTAAAGTGAAAGGATTAGGCCAGAGGATCTTTAAGATGACTTCAAACTTGTTATTTTTATGTATTTATATCACATACATTCCAAGAATGAAAGTCTTAAATAGTATATTCAGCTTAATCCATATAAAAACCTACAGTGTGAAAAGTTTGAAAGGGTGCTTCATAAATAACAAGCCTTACTCAGAGACCCTTTGGCTCTCCCTACCTGGCTTCACTCACTGAAGAATAAATCATTCCCATCCCAGGACCTTCATTTCTTGCCAATATGAGACTATTCTACAGAAGAAACAGCACTGATCTAGGAGTCTGACATGCAGCTTGCTCATCTTCTTTTGGCCAACCCTGAACTACTCCTCAAGAAGAAATATCTACTTGAGAATGGGTTCAGCATTTCTGATCTTTCCCAAGCGGCTATCATTAGTATCTGATTTAGTTCAGCATCATTGCACTCGCCCAGGGCTCATGTTACAGAATGCAGATGGGGCTCCTTAACACTTTAACCTTTTGGGTATTCCTGGAATGAACTAGGGTTCAGCCAGTACCTTTGGAGAACTGCTTTTAACAAGATCCTAAGTGTTACATTCTTGCCTGGCCTGAAACTTTTCCCAAAGGAAAGGGCTGGAGATAAATAGAGGTTGAAGAAGTTTGTGTGCAAGCATGTGTCCTGTCTGCATCTTGCTTCTTGACTGATATTTTCCCTTAGAACTAAGGAATGATGATATGTCTCTCAATTCTCTGCCTCAATCATCAGCAATATATCTATGGTTTGCTTATCCTGAAGGGAGAAGAAATCCACAATATAAATCATTGAGAGAATTTTCTATTCTTTTGTTGCTAAGAATATGTGATAAGTCTTAATTTATCTTAATTATTTCATGTATATAATGAGAATAATAATAATACTTAATTCTTATGTTATTTTTCACTTATAGTTTACATTCAATATTATCTTGTATTAGTTTTACTTGATTTTTCAATCTGGATGTGATTTGTGGGAAGAATGACAAATTTTTAAATTAAAAATTGAACAGAAGTTTACCATATTTCCACTACTTTATCCATTGAATCTCAGAGATAAAAAAAGACCTTGAGAATACAAGCTTGGCCAAACCTCCATCCTCTCTTTTGGTACTTGAATCTTCTGAAAAGTTCTATCAATGGTCATGTTACTTCTTGAAGTAACCCCCAGTGACAGGAAATTCACCATCTTCCAAAGCAGCCCATTATAGTTTTATACAGCTTTGGCCATTCGAACATCCTGTTTTATGATGACTAGAACCTGTGTTACATTTTCACCAGATGGTTTCTAATCCACTCATCACATAGGTCTAAAGTAGCCCTTCAAATGTAGGTACACTAAACTAATGAGTCCTTTCAGTAGAAAATGTTGTTCCTTTAAAAATATTTTTATCATGGGCTATCAATTATCTTAGATCTCAACTCTCTATCATGAAACCTACCCCATCTTCTCTCTCTGTGTTCCCTTGCATTTGTTCTTTAGTCCCTTTCCAGCTGTTCTGTCAGTCACATACCCTAAAGAATTTTGTTCAAGGAAGCAGTGTATCATATGGCAATGTCATTTCTTTTTCCTTCATAAATCAGGCAGCCATAACTCAAGCAGTGAAATTCTACTTAGTAGTTTAAATTTAAGCCACCTCAGCTGCTCTCTCAGGAAAAAAAAAAAAAAAAGCACACAACCAAAAAAACACAAAAAAACTATTTTACTGTTGGTTCTCCAGTTACAGAAGTTTGGGAATCATCCCAAAAAATATTTCAAAAAGAGGTATTATTTCCAGAGGCTAAATAGCACACACATGGGGTACAAAAGATTTGTTAACTGCATGGAGCCAGCAACAGCATGGTAAATATATCTGATTCCTGACAATAACCAAAACAAGTCCAAAGACAGCTTGGATAATGGGAAATGGATTTAAAAAGAAGTTCTCTTCTGGATTTCTCCTTACCACAGTCACTGCCAGCAGTACACAGTTATGTGTTTGCCATTGAGCCACACCTCTAAGCCACAATGCATTATGCATGTGGTAAGAGATGCTGTATGCCGCTGATGCTATGGCCCTTGTTAATCTTGGATCAGGAGGCAAGCTTTGTGTGTGGATCTGCAAGCAAACAGATGAACATTATATCTCTCTACAATCTATTTCCTGAAAAATTTCTCTAATTTCAATGATCTTGTCTTTGTAATTAAAGCCAAATTCCTTTGGACATTGGAATGGTAACCATTGGTCCCAAGAGAGTAGAAAAATGCTTTAATGCCAGAGAATACTTGCTAATGCCATAGACACATACATCCTGGATATACATATTAGCCTTAAGTATAACAGATTTGAACAAGTCGGTGAAAATAAACGTGCTTAACTTATCTTTCTCACAAATTGTCATGTGAGTGGACAATTCTATAGTCCTTTAGGAACCCATCCTCTCATAATGAAAGCTTTTACATGCTGCCACTCATGAAGTACATTAACCTTTATGAAGAAGTGCTGTATTACTTAGTAAGAATAATTTCTAAGAAGAGGATGCCTACTTTAAGTTATTTTCTCAGTCATTATGGTCTATTTGGTAAACTCATTATTCATATTTCCTCACCAATTAATCATCTTGCATACAGATGCACATTTATACAAATTAATATTAATAATAACAATAATAATAATAATAATAATAATAATAATAATGGTTAACACATATTGTACTATTGTGCAAAGCACTTTAAATTAATTACCATTAATTTAATCTTCTTAGTAACACTATAAGGTGGGTGCTAATAGTCTTTATTTTACTGGTGAGAAAACCGCAGCTTAACTAAGTTAAATATTTCAGGTCTTTCTAACTCCACTACTTCATGCTGTTCGTTTATTTTTATATGGGCATAGGAGGGAATGAACTAAAAGTGGTTGTAGATAAATTTCTGCATGTACCACTTGAGAATACTGTACTCCTCTCTTTAAATTGTTTACTATTTTAAGACAGAATAACTATTTCTATATTTCCCTCTAATACAGATGTCTGCAAACTCCTTACATGGTAATGTACTAACTATTATGGAAATACACGCAGAGACCTTAGTGCCACTGTGACTGATGTAAGAAAAAAACTATTGGATGGTATACCATTCAGTCTTGTCCAAAACACACATGGAAGACATGAAACACAGTCTGACCAAGGCCTCCCTTGAGAAAGCCAAGAAAATTGCTATTCATTTCAATAAATGAAGAGAAAAACCCAAAGGGGACTGGTCCGCCTAGTGTCTGTGAACACAGACTCCTCTCAGATAATTTTCATTAATGATACTGATGTTACATTTAAGCGTGTTTTCTCCTAGAATAAATGCCTATCTTACATCCAAATACAAGACATTTCTTTCTAATCCAGAAGCACAATGCGAGAGCTCCATGTTCAGAATATGGTACTGGACAGGGTGAGCTCAGTTTCCAGAGCTGAGAAATGTTATTGACTCAGTGACTTATTTATTTATTCTTACATGAAAATGTCCCTCTAGTCCTACATCCAGTCCTAAATCCGTACCTGTCAGAATGCTCACGGTTATTTCCACTACTGTTAACTGTACCTTGTAATAGTAAGCAGGCAGATGACCCTGGGTCTGTCTTCCATTTGTGGAACCTCAGTCAAGTCGCTGCACTGCCCTCCTAGTTTTAATAACCTCATGAATAAAATAGTAATGACAATCCTGTTTGGTTTGCCTCAAGTGGTTGCTGCTAGAAGCAAATGGAAAAATCTATGTGACATTGCTTAAAACATACACACACAAATACATACACCCACAAACCCACAATTAATGTTGGTGTGATTATTTCTGTTTAAGTATGTCTTCTTTTCATTGTGACAAGAACTTGTCACATTTCTTGCTGTCTTGAGACTTTAGGAAGGGTAAACTTTCAGTGGATGTTAATGATATTGATGAGAATGAATCTTAGCAAGCCTTGCCCAGTAGACACAATTCAGTCAGTAGCCATGATCAGTGTCAGCAGGAGGTGGCACAAGCCCAAGGGCTGTGATTAGAAAGGTTTACAGTTGGTTTACTTCTGTAATAAAGTAAGAAGCTATCAAATTAGCTTCAAAGTCTCTTCCATTAGCTGTGGTGGCTGCCACCTCCAGAAAGTCTAAGGCATTCAACACCAGGTGTTTGGTAAAAACAAAGGTAGTGATTCAAGAAATGAGCATCAGATATCATGAAATCAGGGATAACTTTTAGCACACAGATATTTTTCCTTAATAATGTAAAAGTCCAAGAGACTTAGGAAAAAGTAAAATCAATTAAAAGATGCTTTTGGGGGAAGAGTGGGAAAACTTTCCTAATAGCCAGGTTTGCCTCTTCTTTTCCATCTTAATCCAACACTTTTTCCTTCCTTTCTACTTAAGCAGTTTACTGGATCCCCAAATATAGCATCAGCAGTAACTTCAAAGAAGCCACGATGAGTCCTTCAAGGACTTTCCCTCATAAGCATCCTTTTTATGGCTGAACAGGCCTGACCTCCAGGTCTCATCTTAAAAGTCAGAACTTTCCCAGTTCATGAAAGCCTCCTATGTCTGATCAGTTCCAGATACATAGCAAAATTAAATAGGGTCACAGTTAAGTGTGGGCATTTAGTGTGAAGTCCATCCAGGGGTTGGGGGATTTCTCCTGTGCTTGGTCTGGCTGGGTGGCTGCCACAGACACATGTTGATTATTTTAATTCTGCTGAAGTGCCTGGAGCCTAATTTGGCCTAAAGCTTCGTATGGCGTCATTCTCCAAGGTGGAGAGGACTCTGTCAAAAATGTGAAACAAAAGGAAGCAATGTCTACAAAATCCCACTTAAAATGATGCTGGAGTAAGGGCTGGCAGTTATGGAGCTGCAGTGAGTTTTAGGCATACTTTAGTCCCATCTCTCAATTTTATGAAAGAGAGACGGAGATCCAGAATGGGTAAATGATGTTCCCAAATTCACTTGGGAAACCTCAGTCCCCAGGACCCAAGCTAACCATCTTTGCCTTACTCCAGGCTAGAGCCTTCCAGATGTAAAGAATGCCAAATTACAAACATCTGGAAACACCCAGCATGGGATGTTTCCAAATAATCAGAAATTTGGATTTAAAAGTGAATATACGACAGAAAACATTTGGGTGGTTTCAGAGATTTCACACCATTTATGTAAATGTTTTAATATGGTGGAGAAATAAACGCAATCAAGAAATACAAAAGTGATTCCCTTTCTTAAGCATCATTGTAGCTCATTAAAGTCATGATGCTTTGCCTCTGTGTTTATTTTTTTGGCATTCCTGAAGCCTGGAAAAGTAAAATTCAATTGGCTTGTTTCACTTTGTTTTTAAAGTCTTCCTTTTTTGATTTTTTAGTTTTATAGCGATTAGATTTTCAACACTGTTAGAATGCAGCAATCCAAACCAAACACATTTTTCTTTCATAATTTCCTTTTTCCAAAGAGTAACTTTTTCTTCTCTGAAAATATTTTATTCCTAGATTATGTAAAGTCTTTCTCATCCAGCTTTTTGAAAATTAAGTCCAGACTTAAAACTTACTTACATTAACCAAATCCGTAATATTCATACCACCAGATGCTTATCCACCAGGTCGCCCATTTGCCAATTCATCCACCCATCCATCCATCCATTGACTTTCTTTCTCCTAGCCTATTTACTTAAAAATGACATTCTTGAGAATTCATACATGCCTTCCTCATAGTATTGTAACAATTAAACTGAAATGAGGAGAGCTTTGTAAACTGAACATATCAAACAAATGATATTTGTTCCAATGTCTGGGTCTGATTTTTCAATGGAAATTTTCTGGAGTATAAAGCCAAAACATTTAAAAGTTTAGGCTAGGAGAGAATATCTAAATTTTATTTCCAACATCAGCATTTTTAACAAGCCAAAAACTGATATTAGATGAGCTACAAACTTTAACTCATTAAATCTACATAACAATCTTATAAAGTAGGTATTATTGTCATGCTCATTTACATATGGGGAAACTGAGGCACTAAGAAGTACCTGTAGAAGGAACTTGCCCAAGCCAATGGGGTTAGAAATAACAAAGAACATAATTCAAACCAGGCAGTTGGTTCTGAGGCATATGATTATAAGCTATGATGCCTAAGTCCCTACCACTTAGCTCTGGAGAGAGAAACTCCCAAACACATAACTTACTATGAAGTAGAAGTGATATAAACTTACCTCAGTGTTCTATCCATAAGGGCAATCAAACTAGGATATTACAGCAAGCTAATTCCCCACTATGTAAAATACAGTAAATCCATCCTTAACCGAGAAGAGAGAGAATGGTGGGGTACATGAGAAGACAGAATAAAAGAATTCACTCTGAGGAATCATGGCCTCATAAGGAAACATCAGATTACAGGGAAGGAGGTTATTAGTTAATCTATAAATCATTGTAAATATTAGTGATATCATCACTAATGTAAAATTAATATCTCAATGAAGTAGATATAAAATGCTGTTAATATTTAGTGAATTTTAAATGCACAATAGACTTATATATACTCTTAATTTCCATTCATCATTCCCTGCTCAGGATTTTACTTTGCTGTTCTCCCCTCTCACCTCCAGGTTGGTACCTGAGGTTTACACTCAGGAGGTCCTCTGTGTTGGTTCTGAGCATCTGCCCTCCTGTCTACCTTTACAGAATAGAGTTCGACTAGGCTCATATTGTTCCCTGAGGCCTCTGAACTCTACACTTTGCTCTTTCATTTGAGTGGCTTTTTCTATTCCTCACAAAAAATCTTCCTCTATTTCCTAATATTCCCCAAAGTAAAAACATGATTGGTATTCCCTTTGACTCTTTGACTGGCAGAGTGCAAAGTCAGGGTGAAAGGCCTAAAAAACCAAGTCAGGACTTGGGAGAACAGGAAAACTCATTTTTGAGAGCTATTCCAGCCAAGCTCTGGAGTCTAGAGCTCCTCTATTCCTCTTTCCAGTTGACACACTTGAAGGGAGATATTTCTGGGCTTAACCTTTATAGTAGCCCTTCATAAAGATTGATACTCAGTAAATGCTACTGGAATTAATTGAAACTCTTCATTCTAAATTCTTCTTCTATTTGATTTTATTGTTATTTTAATTTTGTTTGGTTTCTTAGTTTGTTTACAAGGTCTATTCTTTAAAAGTCCAAACAGATCTCCGCTAAATGTAAGAGAAGAAAATGATGATAGGTCTGGACTTAGGCTAAACAAGTCTAAAGAGAGGAGAGTGAGAAAAGCCAAGGGAGAAATTCCCAGAAGCCAAGATAAAGGTAGAAAGCCTGAATTACAACCAACTCACAAAATCATTCACAGGCCTTTTTGATTTCTTTAGGCTCTTGCCTACATTTCTTGAGTAAATATAAGATTATCTCTTAAAAGCTGGAGTAGGAATGGTTAATGTTTACTGAGTATCTATTGTGAATTTGACAGCTTGCTGACAGCTCATGGACATTATCTGATTTAATGGAACTTCCAGTATCTGCATAGAAGCTGGTAATCTCAGCAACTAAAACCACTGATTCCGCTTACCATGAAATTCCTTATATCAGAGGTAGACCTCTCATTTAATCTCTTGTGGATAATTACAAAGAAGATTTAGGAGGTCACAGGCATCCAGAAAATATTAAAAACTTCATACTGTTAACTGTATTAAATCTTAAATAGCCTCGACTTGACAATTTCATTTGGGGAGAACTACATATTTACATGTCAAGCTGTGGTCAGACTCTCACAACTGATAACTCTCTAGAAATGCCCATAAGCAAAAGAAAATTAGTGACTTTCCATATTTTTTTTTCTTTTCATTAAAGCGTCTGATCTGTGCCCTACATTCAACATAATTTCTGATTCAAAATCATACTTAATGAAAAAATATTAGAGAAATCCTTATACACAGTGTTTTTAACCCTGTTTTAGAAAGTCAAGCAATCTCAAACAAACTATGACAAAAAGTATTAGAAAAGGAAGAGATAAATTTATCATTTTTGAAGAACTCAAGAAAACATATTGAATTATTATACTTATTTAGAGCTCAATTAAGTAGCTTTACAAAAAGATAATTATATAAGAATATTTAGCTTTCCTGTATTTCTTTATTAAGCAATCTTATATAATAAAGAGGTAATATGCAAATTAACCCTCATGCCCTCACAAGATGGCTGCCTATGACAAGGCTGGCAGGGTGGTTAGTGAGGGATGACCAAATGACTGAACAGCAGGCTGTGTGGGGCAACCAGGCCAGTGGGGGGGCCATGAGGGGCGACCAGGCCAGCAGGGGGACAGTTGGGGGTGACCAGGCCAGTGGGGGGCAGTTGGGGGTGACCAGGCCGACAGGGAGGGCAGTTAGGGGTGACCAGGCCAGCAGGGGGGTGCAGTTGGGACCGGACTGACAACAGGGGGCAGTTAGGGGCGATCAGGTTGGCAGGGGGGGCAGTTAAGGGCAATCAAGCCAGCATGCAGAGGCAGTGAGGGGTGATCAGGCCAGCAGGCAGGGGGCAGTTAGGGGTGACCGGGCAGGCAGGCAGGTGAGCAATTAGGAGCCAGCAGTCCAGGATTGTGAGAGGGATGTCCGACTGCTGGTTTAAGCCCTATCCCCGGGATTATGCCTAAACCAGCAGTCAGACATCCCCCCGAAGGGTCCCAGATTGGAGAGGGTGCAGGCTGGGCTGAGGGGACACCCCCCCCCCCCGCACTAATTTTGTGCATTGGGCCTCTACTTTAAGTATATAATTTTAAAAGATACATCTACAGATTAAATAGACAAAACTTTAAAACAATGACTTGTGTAAGTTATGTGCATTTATAGCTACATGAAGGAAACTATAAAATTTCACTTAAAAGATCTAAATATTAGAAAAATAATGAGAATCTCTTAGAACTATACCAAATGATTCTGCTATTCACATGGAAAAATGAGAAGGCAAAGAGATAAAATTTTGAAAAATCAAAAGTAATGGGTTAAAATTTGTTAGAGTAAAGAAACAGTAATTAACATAGTCAATTAGTGAGAGAAAATTGGACATAAAATCAATTGAACAAACCAAATAGACCATAAACAGATCGTAGGATCCAAAGAAAGAGACAATACCACTATATATGAAATCAATAAATGTTAGAGAATATTGGTTAATTATTTAGGAGACATCACATAGATCTTAGCCTAATATCATATAAATAATAAACTGCAGGTAGATTAAAATGGTATATGCACTAATATGTTTCTTTAAATTATATACATTTTAAAAAGTAGAATAAAATACATGTGAATATTTCTGATACTACCTGCATAAGGATAATTTCTTATGCTTAGAAGTGCTAAAAGTAAATTATAAATCAATTAAATTGCCCTAAGAGGATCAAACTACAAAACAACTGGATTAAATATATGTGAATAGTTCTGATTACTAGGTAAGAGAGAAGCTCTTATGTTTAAAATGATAGAAGACTTCACAAGGAAAAAGTTTATCAATGTAAACACACATAAACTAAGAAAACAAAACAAAATAAACCACCACATACTTCAAATGGTGTACTCATGATGGAAAAATATTTTAAGCAAATGTAATTTATGTCAATATTTTAATATATAAGAAACTCTTGTAACTTTTAAGCAAAATCACTAAAACTCTAATAAACACAACACAATCCAATAAGCCACAAAGGAACAAAGACATACTGGTAATAAACATTTAAAATTTCAGCTAAGATTTGTGTCAAAAATATTTCAATTACCAGTACCCACTAAAGTGCCAAGGTCATGAAATACAAGTTTTGTTTTGTTTTTTTTTGTTTTGTTTTGGTTTTTTTTTTTTTGTTTTTTTTTTTTTATTTATTGCTTAAAGTATTACAAAGGGTATTACATATGTGTCCATTTTATCCCCCCGCCCTAGACAGTCCCCTAGCCTCCCCTATCCCCCAATGTCTTATGTCCACTGGTTATGCTTATATGCATGCATACAAGTCCTTTAGTTGATCTCTTACCCCCCTACCTCCTGCCCCCCAACCCTCCCCGGCCTTCCCGCTGCAGTTTGACAGAAAGACAAGTTTTTTTTTTTTTTTTTTTTTTTTTTTTTTTTTTTTTTTTTTTTTTTAATTTTTTTATTGCTTAAAGTATTACAAAGGGTATTACATATGTGTCCATTTTATCCCCCCGCCCTAGACAGTCCCCCAGCCTCCCCTATCCCCCAGTGTCTTATGTCCATTGGTTATGCTTATACGCATGCATACAAGTCCTTTAGTTGATCTCTTACCCCCCTACCTCCTGCCCCCCAACCCTCCCCGGCCTTCCCGCTGCAGTTTGACAGAA
This sequence comes from Myotis nattereri, assembly GCF_964212035.1. Lineage (NCBI taxonomy): Eukaryota > Metazoa > Chordata > Mammalia > Chiroptera > Vespertilionidae > Myotis > Myotis nattereri. The sequence goes on from NC_138077.1 coordinate 48,142,008, forward strand.
AGACAAGTTTTTTTTTTTTTTTTTTTTTTTTTTTTTTTTTTTTTTTTTAATTTTTTTATTGCTTAAAGTATTACAAAGGGTATTACATATGTGTCCATTTTATCCCCCCGCCCTAGACAGTCCCCCAGCCTCCCCTATCCCCCAGTGTCTTATGTCCATTGGTTATGCTTATACGCATGCATACAAGTCCTTTAGTTGATCTCTTACCCCCCTACCTCCTGCCCCCCAACCCTCCCCGGCCTTCCCACTGCAGTTTGACAATCTGTTTGAGGCAGCTCTGCCTCTGAATCTATTATTGTTCAAAAGTTTATAATGGTCTCTATTATCCATGAATGAGTGAGATCATGTGGTATTTTTCCTTCATTGACTGGCTTATTTCACTTAGCATAATGCTCTCCAGTTCCATCCATGACGTTGCAAATGGTAAGAGTTCCTTCCTTTTTAGAGCAGCATAGTATTCCATCGTGTAGATGTACCACAGTTTTCTAATCCATTCATCTACTGATGGGCACTTAGGCTGTTTCCAAATCTTAGCTATGGTGAATTGTGCTGCTATGAACATAGGGGTGCATATATCTTTTCTGATTGGTGTTTCTGGTTTCTTGGGATATATTCCTAGAAGTGGGATCACAGGGTCAAATGGGAGTTCCATTTTCATTTTTTTAAGGAAACTCCATACTGTCTTCCATAGTGGCTGCACCAGTCTGCATTCCCACCAGCAGTGCACAAGTGTTCCTTTTTCTCCACATCCTCTCCAGCACTTGTCGTTTGCTGATTTGTTGATGATAGCCAGTCTGACAGGTGTGAGATGGTACCTCATTGTTGTTTTGATTTGCATCTCTCGGATGATTAGTGACTTTGAGCATGTTTTCATATGTCTCTTGGCTTTCTGAATGTCCTCTTTTGAAAGGTGTCTATTTAGGTCCTTTGCCCATTTTTTGATTGGATTGTTTATCTTCCTTTTGTTAAGTTGTATGAGTTCCCTATAGATTTTGGAGATTAGGCCCTTATCAGATATGACATTGGCAAATATGTTTTCCCACACAGTGGGTTTTCTCGTTGTTTTGTTGATGGTTTCTTTTGCTGTGCAGAAGCTTTTTATTTTGATGTAGTCCCATTTGTTCATTTTCTCTTTAGTTTCAAGTGCCCTAGGAGCTGTATCAGTGAAGAAATTGCTTCGGCATATGTCTGAGATTTTGTTGCCTTTGGATTCTTCTAGAATTTTTATGGTTTCCTGTCGTACATTTAAGTCCTTTATCCATTTTGAGTTTATTTTTGTGTATGGTGTAAGTTGGTGGTCTAGTTTCATTTTCTTGCATATATCTGTCCAATTTTCCCAACACCATTTATTGAAGAGACTATCTTGGCTCCATTGTATGTTCTTGCCTCCTTTGTCAAATATTAATTGAGCATATTGGTTCGGGCCGATTTCTGGGCTCTCTATTCTATTCCATTGATCTATATGCCTATTCTTGTGCCAGTACCAGGCAGTTTTGAGAACAGTGGCTTTGTAATACAACTTGATATCTGGTATTGAGATCCCACCTACTTTGTTCTTTTTCAGGATTGCTGCAGCTATTCGGGGTCTTTTTTTATTCCAGATGAATTTTTGGAGAGTTCGTTCTAGATCTCTGAAGTATGCCGTTGGTATTTTAATGGGAAGTGCATTGAATTTATAGATTGCTTTGGGTAGTATGGACATTTTAATGATGTTGATTCTACCAATCCATGAACACGGTATGTTCTTCCATCTGTTTATGTCTTCCTCTATATCTTTTTTCAACGTCCTGTAGTAGAAAGACAAGTTTTGACCGAGAAACTATCACAGACTTGAGGAGACCAAGGGGACACAACAACTAAACGCAGTGTGAGATCCTGGACTGGATCTTGGAACAGAAAATGGTCAAGAATGGAAATATTGGTACAATTAAAATAAGGCCTGCAGTTTTGACCATTGTACCATGGATATATAAGTTGATATAAGGGAAACTGGGTAAAGGACATCTTATTTTTGTTATATTTGGGTAATTCTAATATTTTTTCAAAATAAAATTTAATTGTCTTGTGACTAAAGGGAGGAGGAAAGTATAACAAAATTGTTGCATATTATCAAAATATTTCTTGGAAGAAAAAAGCTAGTTCAGTTATATAAGAATCAAAGAATCACAAACTATACATGAATGCCTCCGAAGTAAAATAAAAGTAAATCTACCACAAAAGTGATAAATAAGGGTTATTTGTCTTCTCACTTTTTTAAAACAGAAAGCCAATATTATTTCCACAGTTAAGGAAAAAAGTGTAAATATATATTTTAAGAGGAGGAGGAAGAAATTGCAAAATATTGGGAGAAACATTTTGTAATTTTTCAAGGTATAAAGGACAGATGCTAATTTTCAAAGCCCAAGAAGTGCTAATGCAAGCTTATATGTTTCTAATACAATGTAGGAAACTTCTGTCAATAGTGTGCCTCATTGTTGTGGTCAAGGAGAGGACACTACTTAATTGAACAGAGGAAATGCATTTAATTGAAAGGTCAAATACTTAAATGAAAGGTGGCTGGTTATAGAAAAATTTAACAAAATATAAAAAATCTCTTTTCAGATAAGAAAGCTCAGGAATTCAGTGACTATATATTCAATCTCATGGAGTTAGTCTGATCCTATAGGAACTTAAGTATCTTATGTTGACAGACTGTTATACATCATCATATAAGTTTCCCTTTCCATCTCTTGTGCTTTTTCTTTGCTGTCTTTCTTCAGTTTGTTCAAAACACTTACTGGGTGCCTATTAAATGCCAAGCCTATTTCTACACCTGGGGATATAAGAATGGTTAGGACAAATCCCCTGTCCTTGAAGAAATAACAGTGTTTAATTGACATTAGCTGATGTCCCAGAAACCTATGTCTAATGATGGAGGGTGTACTTCTTTCCCACATTTTATTCTGAAGCAGATATTTATAAATTACTTATCTCTTCAATTCCAGAAATGTTTATGGTAGAACTCTCTGGTCCACATTACTCATTCTCAAAGATAAAATAATTCTTTCAAGTCACTATAATCCTGTAGTGTGGTATCAAAATGCTGGTTCATCTGCTCGTGCACTTAATTTAACACATGGATTGCCCTGGGATTCTGGTGAGATTCTAAATTCTTTGTCCTAAAGAAACATTTGGAGACTTCAGTTCCATAATTTCTGTGATTGGGCCTCAAGAAATTTAGAACAAAAATTCAATGTTAAGGTTTTAGTAACAACAAGGAGAGGAGGAAGAGAAGGGAGGAGGCAGGAAAGAAGGAAGGGGAGGAAGGATCAAACATACAAAAGTAAATGTTGGCCACTGACTCAGAAAGCATGAGAAAAGAGTAGCATAACATTAGCATTTACATGGTACATTTGGAGCTTTGGCTTTGCCAGATCAAAATTTGAGGCGTATTTCCTTCTAGAAACATTGCCTACAATTAGATGAATTGTCATTAGATTACAGAGGGCACCTAATCACCAAGGTGGGATATTAAATTTTGGCTTTCTTAGTACCTTTGCCTTAATTTACACTAAAAGACAGCAGGGTGGGGGTATTGCACTATTGATAACACAAAATTATTCTCATTTAAAGAAAAGGCAAATTGCCAAGCACCATCTGTTGAACTTTAGGGGACTGGGGACTTGAAACAAACCCAGATTGCATGTTAGAATGTTTCACTGGATTTTCCTAAACATATGCTGTTAATTAGCAGTGAGGTTTGGAGTGGGAGCAAGAACCACGAGGTACATCAGAAATGTGCCCAGTTGGTAAGTAGTTTAGTTTAAAGCATCCACAGTAAACTGTAGTGAAGAGTTCATGGGAAGTATCTATCAGCTGAATGAGTATTTCCTACTAATCATTTATTGTATTGCAATTACCATCAGTACTGTTCTAGTTCTGAATCATTTGGATTCCCATTTTCCACACTCAGAATAAAATTTGCTTCTGAAAGTCCTAGTTTCCACCACCAGTTCCTTCCTACCTCTCTTGTTCTCTAATATTAATTAAAGTGGTAGTTTCTGCCTTGTGTATCAGTGACTAATAACACTTAAAGTGGCATATCACTTTACAGTTGACAAGCTGCAGCCCACAGATATGATTATTTCAGGCTTAACAGAATCTTATGAGATCGTTCTTTTTTATCTCCCTTTTAAAAACAGTAACACAGCATCTCAGAAAGAATATGACTTAACGATTGCATGAAAATAAGGCAGGGAGTTCAACTCAGAATTGTCAAATCACATTCATTTCTCTTTGATTTCTTCCTCAGTCTCACTCACTCAACCTATCTTTGATCTTTATTGAAAGAAAAGAAAATTCCTTTTCCCCAGTTCCCTTTGTAGAATCTGACTCAGGCCAGGAACAACATGGGATCTACTGCAGCTTGTTGGGCACCCTGCCCTGCCTCCACTATGATGTTGACCAGGCACTGGCCATGGTATATTAAATACTTACACTGACTCGTTTAAAAACAAAGGCCTCAGAGGGAGGACAGGGGAGAGCAGGAGGGTGGGAAGAGATCAACCACTGACCTTATATTCATATAAGAATAACCCATGGACACAGACAATAGGATGGTGAAGGTCTGGGGTGGGGGGTGGAGGTGGGCTAGAAGGGGTCAATGGGGGAAACTGGGGGACATATGCAATACTTTAACAATAAGGATTTTTTTTAAATAAATAAAAGAATGAAGGCCTCCAAAGACATGGAAAGTCTATGAACTGAATAATCAATCTTTGAAAAACTAAACTGACAGCATTGGCAGGATAGAAAGGACATAGTTACTTGGTAATGGGATAAAATTTTCAACTAGCAAAGGAAAATATCTTGGATTGGCAGTTTCAGAAGCCCAAACAATTTAAGACAATAGTAATAATCCCTACGTGTGCATATCTTTTATTGTTTATGTTGACCTGTAACATAGCTCATGTCATTAGACTCTCAAGAGGAAAGGGAGCATGGATCATTGTAAAGTGAAAGATATTATAGTTGAATAACTTCTCTGAGGGTGCACAGGTAAAAGGAAAAAATTAAAGACTATAATTTATGCCTTTCCATCCCAATTTTAAGATATTAGCACCAAGCAGAGTGTCTTCCCTAAAAGTAGAAGCAAATTATACGTCAAAATCTGCATTAGTAATACTTAATATTACTGGATTATTATTTTAGAATAATAACCCAGTTTTAGATTTCTCCCCAGAAAGATACTCTTATATACACAATTTTATATGCTATTTTATAGACTTCACAGATCCCCAAGCCACAACAAAAATATGGACTTCAAGGGAGAATTAGTACTCTGGATAGAGTATGCAGAGATGATAAGATACAGTGATCTCAGATTTTATTTTTATTTTATTTTTTTATTTTCTTCATTGATTAAGGTATTACATATGTGTCCTTATCCCCTCCCCCATCCCTCCACTCATGCTCTCATCCCCCTGGTGCCTGTGTCCATTGGTTGGGCTTATATGCATGCATACAAGTGCTTGGGTTGATCTCTCTCCCTTACCCCAACCTTC